>NC_045426.1:337383873-338633873 GCF_902635505.1 Sarcophilus harrisii
CAGGTGTGTAGTGGTATCTCAGAGTTGTTTTAATTTGCATTTCTCTGATTAATAATGACTTGGAGCACCTTTTCATATGGCTTAGAAATGGTTTCGATTTCTTCATCTGAGAATTGTCTGTTCATATCCTTTGACCATTTATCAGTGGAGAATGGCTCGATTTCTTATAAATCAGAGTCAATTCTCTATATATTTTGGAAATGAGGCCTTTATCAGAATCTTTGACTAAAAATGTTTTCCCAAAACAGGGACACTGATACATTGTTGGTGGAATTGTGAACACATCCAGCCATTCTGGAGAGCCATTAGGAACTATGCCCAAAAAGTTATCAAACTGTGCATACCCTTTGATCCAACAGTGTCTCTACTGGGCTTATACCCCAAAGAGATACTAAAAAAGGGAAAGGGACCTGTATGTGCCAAAATGTTTGTGGCAGCCCTGTTTGTAGTGGCCAGAAGCTGGAAAATGAATGGATGCCCATCAATTGGAGAATGGTTGAGTAAATTGTGGTATATGAATGTTATGGAATATTATTGTTCTGTAAGAAATGACCAGCAGGATGAATACAGAGAGGATTGGCGAGACATGAACTGATGCTGAGTGAAATGAGCAGAACCAGGAAATCATTATATACCTCAACAGCGCTACTGTATGAGGATGTATTCTGATAGAAGTGGATTTCTTCAACAAAGACAAGATCTGATTTAGTTTCAATTGATCAAGGATGAACAGAAGCAGTTACACCCAAAGAAAGAACACTAGAAAATGAATGTAAATTGCTTGCATTTTTGTTCTTCTTCCCAGGTTATTTATACCTTCTAAATCCAATTCTCCCTGAGCAATAAGAAAACTGTTCGGTTCTGCACACATATATTGTATCCAAGATCTACTGTATTCTATTTAACATGTATAGGACTGCTTGCCATCTGGGAGAGAGGATGGTGGGAGGGAGGGGAAAAATTAGAACAGAAGTGAGTGCAAGAGATAATGTTGTAAAAAATTACCCTGGCATAGGTTCTGTCAATAAAAAGTTATTTAAAAAATAAAATAAAATAAATAAAAATGTTTTCCCAGTTTATTGCTTCCCTTCTAATCTTGTCTGCATTCGTTTTGTTTGTACAAAAACTTTTCAATTTGACATAATCAAAATTTTCTATTTTGTGATCAGTAATGATCTCTAGTTCTTCTTTGGTCATAAATTCCTTCCTCTTCTACAGGTCTGAGAGGTGAACTATCCTATGTTCTTCTAATTTATTTATAATCTCATTTTTTTATGCCCAGGTCATGAACCCATTTTGACCTTATCTTGGTGTACGATGTTAAGTATGGATCAATGCCTAGGTTCTGCCATACTAATTTCCAATTTTCCCAGCAGTTTTTGTCAAACAGTGAGTTCTTATCCCAAAAGCTGGGGTCTTTGGGTTTGTCAAACACTAGATTATTAAAGTTATTGACTGTTTTGTCCTTTGAACCTAACCTATTCCACTGATCAACTAGTCTATTTCTTAGCCAATACCAAATGGTTTTGGTAACTGCTGCTTTAGTTACGGACATTTTAATAATGCTTTTCACCTCCCTCAGGCTCAACTGTTCTTCAAGGCCATTCTCCTTCCCAGGAGGAGAGATCTAGAGACCTGGAGTTGGCAACTGTGCTGGTGAGCTAGGGGTTTTAAATGTTTCTCTCAGGTTTACAGAATGACTCTTATTGGGATCCCAAGAGGGAGGAAAGAGAGAGACCAATGGTGAATATGGACAGGGATAGACCCAGTCGACCAACAAATTAACTTTTGGGAATTCGGTTCCTTTCCCCCAAAGAGCACCATAAGTCCTTAGATCAGTTATGTCAATCTCAAATGGAAAAGAAGCCTTGCATGTACATTATTGACTTTAAAAACTACATAATATTAGCTTATTTTTTTATTGCATTCTGTTTCCTGATTATATTTCAATCTGGTTCAGGCAGAGTGTTTGACTTTTCTACTGTCAGTAGGTTATTCCAATCTCTTCCTCATACTCTCTGTTCATCATCTCCTTTCTCCTAAATCTCTCCAAATCTACAGCATATACTTTGCTCCCAATCCCCGCCTCTATTTTATCAATACTGCTGAGAAAGGGTGTGGAGTGAGGAAAGCCAATTGTGTCTTTATCTCTTTATCTTTCTCGGGGGATTTCTAGGAGTCCCTGACGGTTGAGGATGTTGTAGTGGAGAAAGTCTGGCCTGCACCCTCTCTAGGTAAGATTCCTCAACTATAGAAGGTTTGAGCATTATCTCCATTATAATTTCTTCTCATTTGGCTTTTTTAACCACTTATCCCTATGTAAATAAGCATTCCATCAAAGAAAGGGTAACAATTAAATTCACCAAGTATATTTTTATGCACTAATTGCCGGGAATATAAAGAAAAATACTAGATTGTTTTCTGTTGTGTTTTCCTTTCTCCCTAATAGACTCCACACTAGATCTTTAAAGCAATGAGCCCTCCCTTTTGCTTGCTCACAGCTCTTTTCTGGCCCTTGCAATACCCACAATACTATAAATACCCCAGTTGGGGAGCCTTAAACTAGAATGGGAAGACCGGGCAAAATGGAGAAAATACCTTTTGTAAATGCCAATGATCTGACCCAATTACCCAGTTCCAACTATACTGCTAACCTATAAATTATTTAAATAAATTTACTCTCAGCAGCCTCAGTACATTTCTAGGTTAGGGACAACTAATAGTTGATGTCTTAATACATAGGTTTTAAGAAGTAATGACAGTTCAGCAGATGAGGGGAGGGGAGAGGAGGACTACCAAAAACCAGTAGTCAAGGCTTTATATCTATTGCTTAATCTTCCTTTTCCCTTAAACTAAGAAAGTTTGCTCTTTGCTAATATTCACATACCTCAGGAGAGTAAAAGTAATCTGAGGCAACTATAGCCATGTCACTGCTATCCCAAAAGATACTAGAAAGGAGCAAAGAAATTATAGGGAGAGGGGAGGTTCAGCCCTGAGTGCTAGCTTATAGTCATTCATATGAAGCATTTCTTTATCCTTGATCACTCCAAGCATTACAAATAGCTATAAACAGAACATTCTATCATAGCCCAGGCAATCTGAACTTTCTGAAAGTCAATGGGGGAATGGGACATATAGACCGTTCACAGCCAGGATGCTATTGGCTTATTGTGAGAATGTGACCTGGGCCTCTTGTTGAGTCAAATGCTATCTTAATATCTCTGGCAGTCCCCAAATTCTGTGACTCAAAGCAAAATAAACCCAAAAAAAAGTGTCATCTCCAACAAGTGAAAGTTATACTGTTGTTTTTTTCCTTTGGAATCAAAGAAAGAGTGCTTTGCCACTGCCTCTGCTGCTGCGCTCTTTCTATGATGTTGGGCAGGTCACTCCACCTCTCAACTGTCATAGACAATTCTCTAATTACTAAATTGCTGGAAAGCATTTCAATACATGAGTTCATCTCATTGATGCTATTTGCTTCCTAGTGTCATTCACTCCCTTACTTATTCCCCTCTCTGAGGGAACACCAGAGTAAGATTCTTCTATCTCTTCTCCTGAAGTACAGTATTATTTTTACCTCCCATCTTTTGCATTGTGGTTTTTTCCCCAAGTCCACATTGTCATCAAGTATCCTTCTCTGTGTTGAGCCTGTTGCCTACTTATGTGTCTGTTTTACATTACCCAGGGCCTGGAATTGGAACACAGAATAGGGAAAAAATAAAGCAAGAAGGTTCAGAAAAACCTGCAACACTTCCAGAAAAGATGGGCAAGGATGTTTGCTTGATGTCCAATAGGGAAGGTTTACAAGAGATTCAGTGGGGTGCTGACAAACAATGGGGCCCTACTACTTCAGAGGGTAAAGGAATAGGCTCCTCTAGTAAAAGTGAAGTTTGGGAAGTGAAAGTCTCTGATGTCCAAGATAAGTCCAAGCCTGAACTTGAGGAGACACCAAAGAAGTGCCCTGAGTGTGGAGTAAGCTTTTCCCAGTTGTCATGCCTCCAGGCACACAGAAGAACCCACGATTCCCTCAAGCCCTACCAGTGCCCATGTTGTGGGAAAAACTTTGGCCGGGGTTCCATCCTTAAGCTGCACCTGAGAACACACACAGATGAGCGTCCCTATGCGTGTTCCGAGTGTGGGGAATGCTTCCGGCAGAGTGGTCACCTGAGAAAACACCAGCAGACCCACTCTGCAGAGATGGCCTTCTTGTGCGCCGACTGCGGTCAGGGTTTCCAACAACGGTCCAGCCTCCTGCGACATTTACACAGCCATGCCAAGGAAACAGAGCCGGACATCAAACCCGCCTTCCTGTGCTCCATCTGTGGGCAGGGTTTCCAGCGGCAAGCCAATTTCCAGCGTCACCTGGGCCTCCATGGCGAGGAGAAGTCCCTCCAAGGTGCCGAGTGTGGCAAAAGCTTTCCTCCGGGTGCCAACGAGCAGCAGCAGCAGCAGCAGCAGCAGCAGCAAGCTCCCCTAGAGAAGAAGCCCCATGTGTGCGGTGAATGTGGCAAGGCCTTCCAGAGGAGCGAGCACCTGGTCACTCACCAGCGGATCCACACAGGAGAAAAGCCCTTCTCCTGCCAGGACTGCGGGAGGGCCTTTAGCCAGAGCTCCCAGCTCACCAGCCACCGCCGCGTACATACCGGGGAAAAGCCCTACGCCTGTTCGGAGTGTGGGAAGCACTTTGTGCGCCGCGCGGGCCTGGCCCGCCACATGCTGACCCACGGCGGGGAGCGGCCCCATCACTGCGGTCAGTGCAACAAGCGCTTCAGCCAGAGCCAGGACCTG
This sequence comes from Sarcophilus harrisii, assembly GCF_902635505.1. Classification (NCBI taxonomy): domain Eukaryota; kingdom Metazoa; phylum Chordata; class Mammalia; order Dasyuromorphia; family Dasyuridae; genus Sarcophilus; species Sarcophilus harrisii. Next base: position 337,388,662 of record NC_045426.1, read on the forward strand.
AGCCGCCACCAGCGCAGCCACACTGGGGAGCGGCCCTGCCGCTGCAGCGAGTGTGGCGAGAGCTTCAGCCAGAGCGCCCACTTGGCTCGCCACCAACGCATCCACACTGGGGAGAAGCCGCACCCTTGTGACACCTGCGGCCGCTGCTTCCGAAACAGCTCCAACCTGGTCCGCCACATCCGCACCCACACCGGGGAGAGGCCCTACCACTGCAAAGCCTGCGGGCGGAGCTTCCGCCGCAATGCCCACCTGCAGCGTCACCTGGGGACCCACCCGGCCACTGACGCCCCAGAAGCAGGCAAAGAGCTCCAAGAAATGGGGGGCGCTAAGGAGGCCCCTCAGCAGTGCAAACAGTGTGGGAAGAGCTTCAGCAGGGGCTGTAACCTGCTTCGCCACCAAGCCATCCACACCGGGGCCAGGCCCTACTCCTGTAGCCAGTGTGGGCGGAGCTTCAGCCGCAATTCTCACCTGATGAGACACCTAAGGACCCATGTCAAGGAAACTCTGTATTAGGCAACCCTGAAATCCTTACTTGACCAGGACCCAAACCCTGCACCCCTCAGAGGGGTCTGTGCTGGGCCTTCTTGTGGACTGCCAGTCTTAAGAGAAAGTGACCTCATCTAGCTCCTCATTTGTGCATCAACCTCATACTCCTCCCTTGAAACAAAATAACTGCTTTTTTTTTTTTTTATAGTAGGGTTTTTTTTAATCCAAGTATAAACTTTATATTTATCAATGTTGAATTTCTTGTTATAATTGCTTTAGCTCAATGTCAGGAAAAACCTTTCTTTTTTTTTTTTTTAATTTTTTTTTATTTTTTTTTTTATTTTTATTTTTTATTTTTTATTTTTATTTAATAGCCTTTTATTTACAGGATATATACATGGGTAACTTTACAGCATTAACAATTGCCAAACCTCTTGTTCCAATTTTCACCTCTTACCCCCAACCCTCCCTAAATGGCAGGATGACCAGTAGATGTTAAATATATTAAAATATAACTTAGATACACAATAAGTATACATGACCAAAACATTATTTTGCTGTACAAAAAGAATCAGACTCTGAATTATTGTACAATTAACTTGTGAAGGAAATCAAAAATGCAGGTGTGCATAAATATAGGGATTGGGAATTCAATGTAATGGTTTTTAGTCATCTCCCAGAGTTCTTTTTCTGGGTATAGCTAGTTCAGTTCATTACTGCTCCATTAGAAATGATTTGGTTGATCTTGTTGCTGAGGATGGCCTGATCCATCAGAACTGGTCATCATCTAGTATTGTTGTTGAAGTATATAATGATCTCCTGGTCCTGCTCAAAATAACTGCTTTTTAAAGTCTTCTTGGACTCTTCATGCACAACCCTCTTACTGACGGTTCTCACTTTCTCCTCAACCCAGGATTATTCTGAATGTTTGTTTAATGACCCTGATTTGCAAACCCAAAGACTTGGACCTTTGGGTTGTTAATCTAATGCATCCTAAGTAACTCCTCCTTAGATGTTTATTAACAGATTCTAGAACTGGTCACTACCTTATATTGGTAAAAGGCTTAAAAACAGTCAAATTAAGTCTGACGCTTCACAAAAAACTTCATATGGAGGGGAGACCCATTACCTTCCTGAAACTAAATGTTCTAAGCATTCTATCCAGACTTCTGCCTCAACTATTCTAGGGATAGGACAGTTAACATACTCCCATGTATTTGGGGGGAGAATCCCACTCAACTGAGTGTCCACCCAGGCAAGATTTGAAATGTTTTTTTTTCTTTAGACAAAATAATTCTTAAAAATTGCTTTCTATTTTGAATTTAACAAAAAATAATCTATGTACAAAGTAAAATTAACAAAGTATATGTAAAATTGAGCCTCTAACACAATTTACTTTTTTAAAGTATATAATAAATATATTATGCTACTTTTAAACTTAATATGCTTATGTTTTTCCCTGAATTTCCTTCTGTGCATTTAAGAAAAATATTGCCAGTGACCTTTTATCTCTCTATCTCTATCTTTTTAATTATTTCTTTTGCTCCCAATGTTATTGATAGCTCTTCTCAGTGGTTAAAACTCTGGGCCTGGAGTCAGGGACATGAATTCAAATTTGGTCTCAGACCTTTACAAGCAGTGTGAATGATAAAGTCATAATCTGTTTGCCTCAGAGTTCTCAGCTGTAAAATGGAGATAATCATATCACTTATTTTGCAAGAGAATGATAAGGATCAAATAAGATAATATTTACAAGAAGGAATTAGCATACTGTATGGCACAGAGTATGCACTACATAAATGCTTATTCCCTCTACTGCCAAATAATATATTTTTTAAAAAGACAATTCTTGTAACATAAGCATAGTCAAGCAAATCCATACATTTGACATGTCCCAAAATGTAAAACAGGAATTTATAAAAAAGGAATATTAAAAAGCATATCTACTTGGCTATCTTTCTTTTTTTTTTTTTTTTTTTTATTTAATAGCCTTTTATTTACAGGATATATACATGGGTAACTTTACAGCATTAACGATTGCCAAACCTCTTGTTCCAATTTTTCACCTCTTACCCCCACCTCCCTAAATGGCAGGATGACCAGTAGATGTTAAATATATTAAAATATAACTTAGATACACAATAAGTATACATGACCAAAACATTATTTTGCTGTACAAAAAGAATCAGACTCTGAATTATTGTACAATTAGCTTGTGAAGGAAATCAAAAATGCAGGTGTGCATAAATATAGGGATTGAATTCAATGTATGGTTTTTAGTCATCTCCCAGAGTTCTTTTTCTGGGTATAGCTAGTTCAGTTCATTACTGCTCCATTAGAAATGATTTGGTTGATCTTGTTGCTGAGGATGGCCTGATCCATCAGAACTGGTCATCATCTAGTATTGTTGTTGAAGTATATAATGATCTCCTGGTCCTGCTCATTTCACTCAGCATCAGTTCGTGTAAGTCTCTCAGGCCTTTCTGAAATCATCCTGTTGGTCATTTCTTACAGAACAGTAATATTCCATAATTTTCATATACCACAATTTATTCAGCCATTCTCCAACTGATGGACATCCATTCAGTTTCAGTTTCTAGCCACTACAAAGGGCTGCCACAAACATTCGATGCACTACAGGTCCCTTTCCTTCTTTATAATCTCTTTGGGATATAATCCCAGTAGTAACACTGCTGGATCAAAGGGTATGCACAGTTTGATAACTTTTTGAGCATAGTTCAAACTACTCTCCAAAATGGTTGGATTCGTTCACAACTCCACAACAATGAATCAATGTCCCAGTTTTCCCATCATCCCCTCCAACAATCATCATTATTTTTTCCCTGTCATCTTAGCCAATCTGACAGGTGTGTAGTGGTATCTTAGAGTTGTCTTAATTTGCATTTCTCTGATTAATAATGACTTGGAGCATCTTTTCATATGACTAGAAATAGTTTCAATTTCTTCATCTAGAATTGTCTGTTCATATCCTTTGACCATTTTTCAATTGGAGAATGGCTTGATTTTTTATAAATTAGAGTTAATTCTCTATATATTTTGGAAATGAGGCCTTTATCAGAACCTTTGACTGTAAAAATATTTTCCCAGTTTATTGCTTCCCTTCTAATCTTGTCTGCATTAGTTTTGTTTGTACAAAACTTTTCAGATTAGTATAATCAGAAATTTTCTATTTTGTGATCAGTAATGATCTCTAGTTCTGCTTTAGTCATAAAAACCTTCCCCTTCCACAGGTCTGGAGGTAAACTATCCTATGTTCCTCTAATTTATTAATAATTTCATTCTTTATGCCTAGGTCATGAACCCATTTGACCTTATCTTGGTGTACGGCGTTAAGTATGGATCAATGCCTAGTTTCTGCCATATTAGTTTCCAATTTTCCCAGCAATTTTTATCAAACAGTAAGTTCTTATCCCAAAAGCTGGGATCTTTGGGTTTGTCAAAGACTAGGTTGCTATAGTTGTTGACTGTTTTATCCCTTGAACCTAATCTATTCCACTGATCAACTAATCTATTCCTTTTGCTGAAAGTTTTTTTCCAATATTCAGCATCACTTTTATTCTTGCTTATATGAGTTTTATTTCTAGAAGAAAAATTTTGATTAAAATAATAAATTATCCATTTATCCTTTAACAAGACTCACCTTATAATATAGTTTAAAGATTGATACTGTTTATTAATTTTTTATTATTTCAATAAAAATACCTCATCTCTATAGTGTTTCACAATTCATAAGGTGCTTTCACAAAATCACAGCATCACAGAGATGACAAGAATCAGAGATGTCAACCCTCACCTGACAAAGAATGCCTCCATCAAATGTTCATCCTTGGAAGCATCGATGGCTTTGTCCTCTTAACTGTTTATCTATATTTATGAGTCAGTGTGGTATAACGGAAAGGTTTGGGTGTTAAAAGACTTGAATTTTAGACCCTGTTCTGCCACTTAACTGTGTGAACCTGAACAACTCATTTTACCCCTCTTAGTCTGTTTTTTTTGTCATTAACTTGGGTTGTAATTTCATATGTGCCCATTCTACCCACATTCTAGGATGAACGGAATGGAAGAGAAGTTTGCAAAACCTATCACAAGTCTAACCCACCCCAGCTTCAAATCTTTTTTTTTTTTTTAATTTAATAGCCTTTTATTTACAGGATATATACATGGGTAACTTTACAGCATTAACAATTGCCAAACCTCTTGTTCCAATTTTTCACCTCTTACCCCCCCACCCCCTCCCCTAAACGGCAGGATGACCAGTAGATGTTAAATATATTAAAATATAACTTAGATACATAATAAGTGTGCATAAATATAGGGATTGGGAATTCAATGTAATGGTTTTTAGTCATCTCCCAGAGTTCTTTTTCTGGGTATAGCTGGTTCAGTTCATTACTGCTCCATTAGAAATGATTTGGTTGATCTCGTTGCTGAGGATGGCCTGATCCATCAGAACTGGTCATCATCTAGTATTGTTGTTGAAGTATATAATGATCTCCTGGTCCTGCTCATTTCACTCAGCATCAGTTTGTGTAAGTCTCTCCAGGCCTTTCTGAAATCATCCTGTTGGTCATTTCTTACAGAACAGTAATATTCCATAATTTTCATAGACCACAATTTATTCAGCCATTCTCCAACTGATGGACATCCATTCATTTTCCAGTTTCTAGCCACTACAAAAAGGGCTGCCACAAACATTCGTGCACATACAGGTCCCTTTCCCTTCTTTATAATCTCTTTGGGATATAAGCCCAGTAGTAACACTGCTGGATCAAAGGGTATGCACAGTTTGATAACTTTTTGAGCATAGTTCCAAACTACTCTCCAAAATGGTTGGATTCGTTCACAAATCTACCTATCTTGCTACTAAACTTAATTTTTCTAAAGTTTAGGTCTGATCATGCCATCTACCTTTGCTTTAATCCACATTCAGTCTCCATAATCTTCTTTTTGGATACAGATGGCTCTCTCTATCCCAAGTCTATTGGAATTGCTTTGGACACTTCATTGTTGAAAAGCGCCAAATTCATCACAGTTGATCATCATCCTATAATCTTGTTGCTGATTAACACTCTCCTCATTCTGCTCACTTCACTAAGCATCAATTCATAAAAGTCTTTCATGGCTTTTTTGAAATCAGCTGCTCATTTCTTATAGTATAATAACATTCCATTACATTCACATACCATAACTTATTCAGCCATTTCCCAACTGAGGGGCATCCACTCCATTTCCAGTCCCTTGCCACTACAAAAAAGGCTGATACAAACATTTTTGCACATGTGTTCCTTTTCCCTTTTTAATTTCTTTGGGATATAGACCCAGAAGACTGCTGGATCAAAGGGGAGAGCACTGATCTTCTAGGCAGGAAAACCTGAATTCTCATCTGGCCTTAAACACTAGCTACATGACCCTCAGCAAGTCACTTAACTTCCTCAGTTTCAGCTGTAAAATTAGGATAATAATAGCAGCTACCTCTCAAGCATGAAGATCCAATAAGATGATATTTATGAAGTGCTTAGCACAATAGTGGTACTTAGGAAGTGTTTAATAGATGCTTGTTCCTGTTCATTTCTTGCCTCTTATTCCCTTAAGACAGTGGTTCTCAAACCTTTGTTCTCAGTATCTTCATGTTGTTAAAAAAAACTATGGAGGATCTGTTCAAAGAGTTTTTGTTCACATGGGTTATATTTATAGCTATTTACTATATTAGAAATAAAAAATAATTTTGAATTTGTAGACCCTCTGAAAGGGTTTCAGAGATCCCAACAATTCTTTGGACTACACTTTGAGGACCACTGCCTTAAGAAATCTAGATTTTCTTCAGAATCTAGGTTTTCTGAGATACTAAAAGGAGGACTAGACAGGTAAATTCAGGACATTTTTCCAATATGTGTAGAAAAACTGAAAGGGGATAGTCAGCTTGGGTGAGAGTCTCAGAAACTGACTTGAACTGCTATCCAAACCTAATCCCTTTGCAGGTATATGTGCTAATGAAAAGCAGGAACTTTTGAGGGAGGAGAAAGCCTGACCTACTCTACACTGTGGTACTTATAAATGAATATCGCATTCCAACTATGGTGGGACAAGCAGCTGGGGACTGACAGTAGTATGTCTTCTCTTTTTTTTTATTTTTTTTTTAAATTTTTTTTTATTTAATAGCCTTATATTTACAGGATATATACATAGGTAACTTTATAGTATTAACAATTTAAAGTAACTACTGATAATATAAAATATTTAGGAATCTATCTGCCAAGGGAAATTCAGAAACTTTATGAGCAAAATTACAGACCACTTTTCACACAAATTAAGTCTGATCTAACCAATTGGAAAAATATTAAATGCTCTTGGATAGGGCGAGCAAATATAATAAAGATGACAATATTACCTAAACTAATCTATTTATTTAGCGCTATACCAATCAGACTCCCAAAAAACTATTTTAATGACCTAGAAAAAATAACAACAAAGTTCATATGGAAAAACAAAAGGTCAAGAATTTCAAGGGAATTAATGAAAAAAAAATCAAATGATGGTGGCTTAGCTGTACCAGATCTAAAATTATATTATAGAGCAGCAGTTACCAAAACTATTTGGTATTGGCTAAGGAATAGATTAGTTGATCAGTGGAATAGATTAGGTTCAAGGGATAAAACTTCTCTTTTTTTTTAATGAATTTCAACAAGATTTTGAATTGATGCATCTTCTGTGTGCCCAGCCTTATGCTGGTGGTTTATCTTCTTGACTTTAAGTGACATATAATGTAGTAAAGACCTAAAACACCAAGGAAAATTCAAAAGCAACATTAAAAGCAGCTCCAGTGAGGGGGAAAAGTGAGGGATTGGAGAAATTTAAAGGGATGATTGTTGTGGGTTCTTGAAGATGACCACAGAAGGGCATGAATGATTTAGGCAGACAGAAAGGGAAGCCAGTCATAAAGTTGTACCAGAAAAAACATACAAATTATATATTTGGATGATAATTGTGGAAATATATATTAAAAAATTGTACGTGTTTAACATATATTGGATTACTTGATGTCTAGGGGAAGGGCTGGGGAGAAAGAGAAAAACATTTGAAACAGAAGGTTTTGCAGTGGTAAATGTTGAAAACTATGGATATGCTTTGAAAATAAAAAACTTAAAAAAAAAAACTTATGTATTAGAGTGCCTGTTTACCTGTAGCATCTCCCCCACCCTGAAAAACCTTCCAACACCCAAACTAGATAGCCACTATCTCTTCTCAAACTAGATAACCACTACTTACCTCATTTCTGTGGCCATGGTATTAAAGTGTCTAAAATTATATGTTTGTACAGCTAGATGGTGCAGGGGATAGACTGCCAGGCCTGAAGTCAGGAAGACTATCTTTCGAAGTTCAAACCTGGCCTCAGATACTTAGCTGTGGGATCCTGGGCAAGTCACTTAACTCTGCCTTAGTATCCTCATCTATAAAATGAGCTGGAAAAAGAAATGGCAAACCACTCCCATATCTTTACCAGGAAAACCTCAAATGGGGTCGTGAAGAGTTAGGTGTTATTGAACAACAACAACAAAATTACATGCAAATTATAACTGCTGACTTCTGGCTAAGGTGGCTACCTAAATAGGAAGCAGATTGTCCAGTTCCAATATAATATTCTACCACCTCCATCTTCAATGCAAACTTATTTCTGATCCTTTGATTCTTTATGTAGGTAACTTCCAGTATCTCCAAAACTGTTATCTCGGTTACTTGTGGCTGCACCTGTCATTTTATTTTGTTAAGCCATTTGAATTTCCTGTGTAAATTTGCCATCAGCTTTGCTTTAAAAAAAAAAAAAAGTCAGTTTCCTCTATGCTCTGGCTTGTGCTGACAATGAACCCTGATAGTCTGCCACTCTGGGAATAGAACCAGCATTGCCAATGTGGCCACAAAGCTTGGACTTTGTGCAGCTTTTCAGGATGATGTATCTGGATAGAGGGCATACAGAAGCTTAGTTGCTTAAATAAAAACATTAGAAAAAGAAGACCATTGAATCTTTTTTAATGCAAAGAAGTCAAAAGGAAGCACATATAGTCAAAAAGATTTCAATGTGATGTATAAAATTTATTATTATTTTTTTTAAGCAAATGATATGAAATAGAAATCTGTGTTGCAAATAGAATCTTCTTTCAGTATTCTCCTGTATGCATGGAAATTCTTCCCCACCTTATTTTCTGGATGAAGTTTATAATTTGAAAAAAATTTAAAATTACCCTAATTTGGAAGCCTTACAAGTTGTCTGTGACATGCAGCCCTTTCTACTATGGAGGGACTTAAAACAGGTTATTAAACCATTCTAGTACATGATTCACTGCCTTTAGTACTCCCTCCCACACAGAAACTAAAAAATTTTTCAGGGCAGCAATTTTCTCTTTCAGCCAATCAAGCAATATTTTCCAAAACTCCTTAACCCTTTTCAGTATACACTCCCAGACAACCAGGGCCACTTGCAATTTTGTAGTTTCAGATCTTGGTTGCTGAACATTAAAATAACAAGAGAAGTTCCTCGATCTGTCCTTCCACAGGTTCCATGGCTCGTACAACTCAAAGATTGGATCCCTGGCATCAGCATTGGTGATGGCCTGAGCCCGAAGAAAATCCTAGAAAGTGCAATTTAATGGTTTCAGGGTTGAATTATTTAGAGAGAGAGAGAGAGAAAGAACCTTGTCCTTCCGACCAATGTCCAGGCTTCTATCTTCAGGTCAGAGTTCCTTGTCCCTCCCACCAATGTCCAGTCTTCTGTTCTACCTTCAAGTCAGAGTTTTCTTTTTTCTTTACCCTTCTTTTCATTGACCCTCCCCTCAAATCCAGTCAGACAAGTGGTTTCCAATATATACACCAGATAGGCAACAGAGATCAGAATACAAGAAGACAAGAAGTCCAGGGCAAGTGACATGAGGATAATGAATAAGAAGCCAAAATGAGTAAAAGGGTAGAGAGGGAAGGAGTGATATTGGAGTAGGCAGGAAGGACAAAGGCAGGAAGTAGAGAGATTGAAACCCACCTCATTTTGGCTCCAATATTCACTTTCAACAGCATCCATCAAAAGCCTATTGATGTTCTCCTGAACAAGAAGTGGAGAGCAGCAGATAAGGGACAGATATCCTCAGGCAACCCCCATCCCCAACCCATGGTGGTGGCAAGACCACAAACCCCCAAGATGGATAAAACAAGATGGATGAAGTTAAGAGAGAAAGGAAGGTTATTGAACAGGATCTAGATAGTCCTACATCTTAGTTCCCCTTACTGTCAGTTAAGGCTATGTAAGGAACCTCTTGATGAAACTGAAGAGGCATTACAGGGAATCTCATCAATGCATTAGAAAGATAGGTGCAAATACTCAGAGGTACTCCTAGCACCCTGAAGGCAAGCAGTCCCCTTGTTTGGGATCCTGACCAGCTAATGTATTTATAGTTTAGGAGAATAATTGCAGAGCCTTAGAAAAACAGAATAAGTCATGACAAGATAGAAGGGGAAAGAACTGAGCTTGGAAATCCAGGCTTACCATGTACATAGGGGCTACATTATTAATGTTTTCCAAATCATCCTGTTTGGAGAAAAATTGATTGATCGTTAACTTCCCCAGCTTCCTCACATCTTTACTCTTAACAAGTTCCTCCCCCTCTCCCAATAACATGGAGGTGCCACCCAAGAGACTGAATTCCTTCTCCTTTCTCTAATTCAATGAGAATGGATAAGGGAAAAATCACTCCATATTGAGTTTCAATTTTCCATTGAGAGAGATAATAATCATCACTGTTGGGAAGCACTAATGAGATCATGAATGTGGAACTGCTCAGGAAAGTTTCAAGTTATGCATAAAAATAAGAAATTATTATTGTTATTGCTGTTGTTGTTATATCAGATATCACTTAAACCCCAAATCCCAACCATCTCAGCAAACAAAAGAAAGCAACTTTTCTAGGAAAGTCTAAGGAATCCAAATCTCTAACCATGGCCCAGGGTTCAGGGCTGGAAATTGCAACCCACCTGGTTTTCCACAGAAGTTATGTCGCCAATGAAATCTTCGGTTAGTTGGTGCTATGAAAAGAAAAACAAGAACAGAGTTGAGGATGGGACACAGCTAGATAGATCCTAGAATTCCTCTCTAATTAACATCCAAAATTTCCCTGCCTACCTAAGAAACATGAGAGTAGCAAAAGGGGAGAATGGAAGACAAAGGAATAACATCTCGACTAGGCTGTGATACATTTGCTTTGTTACATTTGGGCTACTTGTTTGCCTTATTAGACCTGTTTCTCCAACTGTAAGAGGAGATGGTAGAAGCTGATGCTCTCTTCTCCCTCTAAATCAAAGATCTTATGATGATCATAAGTTTCTAAGGTACTCTTGACCTATGTGGTGTAATGTTTGTTTATTCTTATTTTCCCTTGATTAAGAAATGGAGGCTCTACATGGGAATATATTTGTTTGCCTTACCATTTTTTTACTGAAAGCTTTTTTTGATGTGACCTGTGGAGAAAAGAGTCTGATTAAGTCCCATTCCCAATCTCTCCCTAGTTAAAATATAGTGAGGGCAACATAGCCTCCCTTTCTAACCACCCTGTATCCCCAATCCCCGAGCATGCTCAAAATTGTCCTTTTATTTCACATATGGAAGTTGGGATAGGGGAGCCTGAATCTTGAAATGTGTGACATCTAAGAGAGGCCTACAATAAGCCCCACAAAGGATCCATATAATCTTCCCTTATCCCAAACCATGAATGGCAACACTTACAGTCTTGCAAGACTGTTGCAAGGCCCCTACTACAATAATCATTTTTATTGTTCACAACAATCATACTCATTAATACTTATCTGGTGACTTTATAGATACATTTTCATGTTTCATAGACACATTCTCAAATGACATCATGCATGTGAAACAGTTTTTATCCAAAAAATATTCATGAAGTATCTCCTTTCTTCTTAAGTCCCAGTCCCACCTGTCCTCTCAGAAACTCCAAATGACAGAGCAGAGGCAAAGATGATTGATGCTTTGGGGGAAGGAGAGAGGGTGTGAGGGAAGTGGGATATCCAGCAATCCTTCTCACAGTCATGGGGACCCCAGAAATGATCCTTCCCTCTTATCCTCATTGAACTTTCCCCACTCTAGTTGGGTCCCTGGGTTTACCTTCCCATAGCCCATGATGGGTCTGCTTGTGAGGGACTGAGATGTGTAAGAGAATGAACAGGATCTGTGGGAAGAAGAGACTGTTTTAGGGGATAAGGAGAAAGGTTACTCTTTATTTCTCTTAGGGCTGTTGTGACACCTGAAAAAAACAAAAAAACTTAAGAGACAATTTCTAGTCAACAGATTTTTGAGAAATATACCTGAATACAAATCAATTAGATTTTCTTAGAAAGTTTCTTTTATACATGAACGCAACAAGACCAAAGAAAAAACTTCCTCTATTCTGGTTGGCTACACTAACCAGATACAGGAATTATGTTCATGGGAATACAAGAAAACACAGTATATAACATTGCAGCATATAATAAGTATAAGCTTATTTTAAAGTATAAATAACTGGTTCAGACAATTAACTGAAGCAAAGAAATTTCGATTAGAAAAAGATGAATTAAAAGTATAGGATCTTTCATACATTGTGCTTACTCAGCAAGCTACAGCAGCCTCCTGACTCCTTGAAACCAAAACAAAATAACTAAAATACAATTTTTGAAACTATTTCACTCCCCTCCTCAGACTCTTGGGAAATGGGATTTCACCAGAGTTGGGAGCATTTTCCAGAATGATTTTTATCCCATGTTTTACAAACTGCACCCCTACCCCCTCACCTCCCCCACCCCACCCCCTTCTGCATTTTGTTCTCTTCCTTCTTTAACCATCTCCTTTATTTTTTAAAAAATTTTTTTTTATTTAATAGCCTTTTATTTACAGGTTATATGTATGGGTAACTTTACAGCATTAACAATTGCCAAACCTCTTGCCCCAATTTTTCACCTTTTACCCCCCCACTCCCTCCCTCAGATGGCAGGATGACCAGTAGATGTTAAATACATTAAAATATAAATTAGATACACAATAAGTATACATGACCAAACCGTTATTTTGCTGTACAAAAAGAATCAGACTCTGAAATATTGTACAATTAGCTTGTGAAGGAAATCAAAAATGCAGGTGTGCATAAATATAGGGGTTGGGAATTCAATATAATGGTTCTTGGTCATCTCCCAGAGTTCTTTCTCTGGGCGTAGCTTAACCATCTCCTTTAGCAATTTTTTAGCCCACTTTCCTAAAATTTCCCCAGAATCTCCTCTTACCTCTATCAGCCGTGGGCTCCTGCACCCCTTTGAGAGAAAAGAAAAAAACACTTGTTTGATATCAAACAGGAAACGGGTGGGGGAGTGGGCGAAGCTATAAACATCAAGGTTGTCAATCTTAGGGCGGCTAAAAGGATAGAACGCTGCGCTTGGAGCCACAACGGAAAAACACTTGCTATGTTATTTAACCTCTGTTTGTTCCAGTTTCCTAAGCTTGAAAATGGGAATAATAATCGCTTATACTGTTCCAGGCTGATTTCTATTCTATGCCCGCGACCCTCTCCCACTCCCCCTTCTGCCTCTCTTCTACATTTTGCTCTTTTCCTTCCTCTTCAACCACCACCTTTATCATTTTTTTTTAGTCCACTTTCCAAAAATATCCCCGGACTTACCTTTTACCTCTATCAGCCGTGGGCTCCTGGATACCTCTGAGAGAGAAGTATATTATTAGAGAGAAAAACCGCTTGATATGAAACAGGAAAGAAGGCGGGGAAGTGGGCGGAGCTTTGGTTAAAGCTCTTTCTGGCTGCTAAACGACAGCTCAAAGGATAGAAGGCTGGGCTTGGAATCATAACTGAGTTCGCAACAAGCAACACTTGCCGTGTTATTTAACCTTTAGTTTCCTGGCCTTGAAAATGGAAATGATAACCACATATACTTACCAGGGCTGTAGCGGAAACCAAAAGGGGTCACATTTGATAAGTGCCTGACACATATAGTAGATGCTATTTAAATGTTAACTTATTATTATTAATAATATCATTGCTATCTCCACTTATATTTAATTGCCTACATTTTTTTCTAATAATTGTATATTATATGCTGTTCTCTATGTGTTAGCCAGAGTTCTTCTGTAGCAACTTCATCCTTTTTCCAATTGGCCAATTATTTCTTTAAATAGGCCCTGGGATGGGACAAACAATTCCAATAAATCACATGATTTCTTTTCAAGTAGAAGAAAATGAAATTACTTAGTTCAACCCCCTCTGCCCCCCCCCCCACTGTGTTTACTCAGACTACTCCCTGCCCCCAACTGGCTCCACCTTTTGTTGTTGTTCAGAGGTGTCTGCCTGCTTGTGACCCCAGTTGGGGTTTTCTTGGAAGAGATACTGGAGTGGTTTGCCAATTCCTTCTCCACCTTATTTTACAGATGAGGAAAGGGAGGCTAAGAGGATTAAATGACTTAAGGGCCACAGAGTTAGTGTCTAAGGTTAGATTTGAACTTGACGCTTCCTTGATTATCCCCTACAGTATGCAGATGCTGGACCACAGTCTTACACATCCCTTACCATGTCTCCCTCAGACATTACATTAAAGCATTAACTAATCATGAATAAGAATTTGAAATGAATCAAAATATCTGAGTTCTCATCCTGAATTCCTGTGCAAAATCAGCCACAGTGCTGTGGCTGTCTGTCTGTCTGAATAGGAGGCAGCTAACTTACATGAGATGGTGGTGTACATGGGCACTAATCTCATCTCCTCAAAACGACCTGTCAATCCAAATACCATTGCCCTTAGATGGATATAGTTTACTTGTCTATAAAAAGCCAAGAGGGAAGGTGAAAGGCAGTATTGAGGGGATTGTGGCAGCACCAAATTGTCCTATTACTTTGATGTGCTAAATAAAATCCTTTTAATTTCTTGAGTTTGTCTCATTGATCAGAGTGAGGGTCAAAAGCAGATCATTTTCCTCTTAAGTTTGATTTCTTCTTCTGCAGAAAGACAGGGGCAGCAAGGTAGTACAGTGGGTAGAGTTCAGGGCAAGGAATCAGGAAGACTTATTTTCCTTAGTTCATATCTTATGTGTGTATGTGACTCTGGGCAAATCTCTTAACCCTGTCTACCTCAGTTTCCTTATCTGTGAATGAAATGGCAGTCCATTCCAATGGAAACCACATATGGAAGTCATGAAGTGTCAGACATGACCAAAATCACTAAACAAGACAACAATATCCCCAGGTTGCTAGGCAAGGACCACACCCATTCAGCACAGTTCTACTTAACTCAAAGGGCCATAGAAGGAATATGAGGGAGCATTGCATCTAAAAAATCAAAAGTACCTACAATCTACTAAATATAACTTTACTAGAAGAAGTTTTATCATTTACCCTTGGATGTAATTGTATTATGGAATTTTGTAGACAATATGTGGATCTTCACAAAAAGAATGCTTATTTCTACATCCTATGGAAAATTCAATCTTCCTGTTTCCTGGGCAAGTTTTTGGCCAGTTATTCTCTGCCTCTAAAATGGACCAAATTATAACTATGAATCACATGATTTCTTCCCAATAGCACGAAAATGAAAGGATATAACTACTCAGTCTCCTCTTTCCCCCAGAGCATTGAATAGGAAATTATGGGAAGCTGTTTCTATAGCAGTCTCCTAACCAAAAGTTTAGTAACTGTCAGAAAAAGAAAAGGACTGATTTTGACCTATTCTTTATTAAGTAATGTTGACTCTGTGATCAAAGATCCTTTTCCAGATATTCACCATTAACTCTCCCATTTTAAAAGACATTCTTTAATTTTTTCATGTATCAAAGTCAAACTCTCTGGTCAATAGTTTGTATGTTGTCACACACATACAAACACCTTTTGCCTTAAAAAAAAATTAGAAGTCCCTATGTCTCCTATGTCATTCCTGGAGATCTCTCAAAGATCAATGGCAAGTTCTTAATGTATTCCTATAGGTTTCCTACCACCACCACTAAGGACTTCAGAATCAACCTCAAAGAGAAAAGGTGAGATAAACTATAATGTTTGGGCTAGCTCTCTGGAGATCTTCCTAATGGGCCTTGGTTTCAGCAGAATAATCACCCCAAGAATAGTCAGGAAATCCAAAGTTTTATCTCCTTCACAGTTTGTCTCCTTTGCCTGGGGCAGGGCTAGCTTTCTGGGGGACCTTCAGATGGGCCTTAGTCTTAGTGGAGAAATAAAGGCTGCAAGAGAGCCACTAGGATGGTGGGAGATGAAATGTCTCTCTCCCAGTCCTTGTTGGCCCTTATATACCTTATTGTAATTACATCATTACAGCATACTGATTATGTGTAAACTTAGAGAACTATTATTCACCATGCTAAGTACTAAGTATATATGTAAACTAGATAACCATTGCCTCATCAGTTCCTCTGAGTTAACATCTTATTTCAAGTATGCTTCTTTCAAGTATACTTCTCCAGAGTTCTGGCTCTCTACAATAAACAGCCCTCACAGAAAGTGAGATGTGGTAAATAGTGAATCACAAAAATCAAATTTTAGAGTTGGGAATGTGGATCCAGAACTATTCCTTTTTTTTTTTTTAATAACTTTTTATTGACAGAACCCATGCCAGGGTAATTTTTTACAACATTATCCCTTGCACTCACTTCTGTTCCGATTTTTCCCCTCCCTCCCTCCACCCCCTCCCCTAGATGGCAAGCAGTCCTATACATGTTAAATAGGTTACAATAGATCTTGGACACAATATATGTGTGCAGAACCAAACAGTTCTCTTGTTGCTTAGGGAGAATTGGATTTAGAAGGTATGTATAACCTGGGAAGAAGAACAAAAATGCAAGCAGTTTGCATTCATTTCCTAGTGTTCTTTCTTTGGGTGTAGCTGCTTCTGTCCATCCTTGATCAGTTGAAACTAAGTTAAATCTTCTCTTTGTTTAAGAAATCCACTTCCATCAGAATACATCCTCATACAGTATCGTTGCTGAGGTATATAATGATCTCCTGAGAACTACTCCTTTTTGAGAAGAACTACTTTGTTCTTACACGCATACACACACACACACACAATCTGAGCTAGTGACCCAAAATACTTCTTCACCCTTTTACTTCCCCTGCTGGAAAAAACCTAGTTCTGCGAACATCTTATTGAGTGAGATCTAGAATTCTCACTCTTGGTTGAGCTGAATTGCCTCACTCTTGTGAAAATGGGCTCTGTAATACTTGTACTAATCAGTAAAATATACTAGAGCCTCCTATTTTCACTGAGGCATCAGACAATGGAATAGCACAATAACTAGCCAATCAGGAAAAGTTTTGATGCCTAGGATTGCTTGACATACCCACGATCCTTTGCAAAAACTTTAGCTGAACTGAGAGATGCCTGCATCTGCTAAAACCAGATTTGACCAGCTCAGAGAGAAAAACAAACATCTTGGTTTCTGATCTACCTAAAGGAAAGCAGACCTTTCGATTCCTTACTTAGTTAAAGAACAGCAATCCTCCTGCTTTCTCATTTATTATATTTATAGATATCTTCTCCTTTGGTCCTTCCCCCCTGAATTATAGATAAAGATATCATTCTCTTTCTTTTTTAATTTTTTAATTAAAGTTTTTTTTATTTATAATACATATGCATGGGTAATTTTTCAACACTGACCTTTGCAAAACCTTGTGTTCCAAATTTTCCCCTCTTTCCCCATACCTCCTCTTCCCCTAGATGCCATATTATCCAATATATGTTAAAAATGTTCAAATATACATTAAATCCAACATATGTATATTTACACAGTTATCTTGCTACACAAGAAAAATTGGATCAAGAAGGGAAAAAAACTGAGAAAGAAAACAAAATGCAAGCAAACAACAACAAAAAGATGAAAATATTATGTTATGATCCATATACTCAGTTCCCACAATCCTCTCTTTACATGTAGATGACTCTCTTCATCACAAAATTATTGGAAATGAAAAGATCTGATTCTCTCTCACTCTGAGCAGATGTGAAGATTGTCTCATTGTTCCAGCTTGCAAGCTTGTTTTCAGCTAATAAATACAATTATAAGCTTTGTAAACTGTGCTTGGACCCTCATTCCAGGTATCCCTTTTGGATCTGGAGTTTCTTCCATTTAAGCAAGTCAATGAAATAATCACATTTTGGGATTTTACACAGAAAGCAGATGCAAGATAGCATACTAAAAACTGGAAAGGGTCCAATTACAATTAGCTTAAATGTTTTCATGTAAATCTTTTAAATCAGGGAGTGTATTTCCAAGATAGTGGAACAATGAACAGGCTCTGCAGTCTCTGATGATGTTCTTTCTTCAGTAGGCTCAAGATTGCCTCTCCTTAACTGTCTGAAATGGACCAAAAGGTTGGCAATAGAATTTTTTATGTATAAAATTAATGTCTCACAAAAATTGACAACTACATCACACTTAAAGATGTAAAAGTGAACTACTGTTTTATTAATTCACCTTATTTTTCAACATTATACAGCAATGGGTCAATAAAAATTCAACCAATAACTTTACTGTATATTACTTCCATAGATTCCTCAAAAACCAGACCAATTTAATAATTCCTAAATTGTTAAGTCAATGTTTTAAGCCTTGATCTTAACAAATAATCATAACCTCTCATATTTGTATCTATAGGTCCACAAGTTTAAGTGTTTTGCATCAATTTTACTATAATATATGAATTTAAATGGCTTTTAATGAGTTCTACTTCTTTCTAGATGAGTAATATTTGAAACTACTATATTATTATTTCCCCTTATATTTCAGTAAATAAATCATCTTTCAGTTATCCAGTTTGTACAAAACGAAGATTCCAGGAAGAATCTCTACTAAATTGTAGCTTGTCAAGGATAGTTTATGAACAGATATGTATATACCATGATGATTAGAAAGTCATACTACAAAGAGCTCAATGAAGTATCAGATTGTGAAAACTAAAGCTGACTTTTTTCCTTTCATCTGCTCAATAAGGAAATGTAAACCTAGGATAATTTCCAAGTAGAATGGACAAAACTAATGTAAAAAGATCCTTTTAAAATGTGAACTATGCAGAAAGATATGATTTTCACACTGTATTCACAGTTTCTCTTTATGCAAGTTTTCTGGGTATTCTAGTTTCTGGCTTGACTTTATTGTGTTTTCAATATTATATAGACATATACATATCTGTAGCTTCTATCAGAGTTGAATAAAAAGTTTGTGAAAGTTTCTGAACTTGAAGATCAAATTCCAAATTTAAAATTTCCCTATTCAGCACTAAAGCAATAAACATTCCTCACTCTCCAGGGAAAGATAACACAGATTTGGGTGCATTTGTATACAAATTACCCAAAGTCGTTATTTTTAACAAACTTAGAGAAATATATTCCCATTCCATCACCCTCTTAAAAAAAAATCTCAGGAGACTACTTCTTAATTTGAAAATCTGTCCAAGCTTACACCCATTGGTTTCACTCCTTCCCACCAAATGCCAGTTACATAAAAGACTATCACAAATGGTGAATAATGAGTAAATTCATTTCTCTAAGCAAATAACAAATAGAAATTAAATTCTATAGATTAGAATGCATCAGAAAACATTAAAGTAAATGAGCTCTTTAGATGGAAGCAAACTAAGATCAATGTCAACCAATCTTTTTTTTAATGATTATTATAGCTTTTTATTTACAAGATATATGCATGGGTAATTTTTCAGCATTGACCCTTGCAAAACCTTCTGTTCCAACTTTTCCCCTCCTTCCCCCCACCCCCTCCCTAGATGGCAGGTAGACCATACATGTTAACTATGTTAAAGTATATGCTAAATACAATATATGTATACATATCCATACCAGTTATTTTGCTGCACAAGAAAAATCAGACTTAGAAATAAGGTAAAAATAACCTGAGAAGGAAATCAAAAATGCAGGTGGACAAAAACAGAGGGAGTGTAAATGCTATGTTGTGGTTCACACTCATTTCCCAGAGTTCTTTTGCTGGGTGTAGCTGGTTCTCTTCATTATTGAACAAAGGAACTGATTTGGTTCATCTCATTGTTGAAGAGAGTCATGTACATCAGAATTGATCATCATATAGTATTGTTGTTGAAGTATATAATGATTTCCTGGTCCTGCTTATTTCACTTCCTGAAATCATCCTGCTGGTCATTTCTTATAGAACAGTTCCATGACATTCATATACCACAACTTATTCAGCCATTCTCTAATTGATGGGCATTCATTCATTTTCCAGTTTCTTGCCACTACAAAAAGGGCTGCCACAAACATTTTTGCACATATGGGTCCCTTTCCCTTCTTTAAGATCTCTTTGAGATATAAGCCCAGTAGTTACACTGCTGGATCAAAAGGTATGCACAGTTTGATAACTTTTTTTTTTTTTTTTTTTTTTTAGTTTGATAACTTTTTAAGCATAGTTCCAAATTGCTCTCCAGAATGGTTGGATGCATTCACAACTCCACCAACAATGCATCAGTGTCCCAGTTTTCTCACATCCCCTCCACCATTCAGCATTATCTTTTCCTGTCATCCTAGCCAATCTGAATGCCAATCTTAAACAATCAGAAACTTATGGAGACAACAAAATTCCCTTTTCAGGTCAGCAAATGGTTTCCCTTTCTCCTCTTTGGAGTTGTTTCTAAACAGAGTCTGGAACAGAGGATTTTGTTTTTGATCCTGGAGGCAACTTATTGAGTAGGGATGTGTGTGTGTGAAAAATTACCTTATTGGGAAAAGGACCCACATGTGAAAAAATGTTTGTGGCAGCCCTTTTTGTAGTGGCCAGAAACTGGAAGCTGAGCGGATGCCCATCAGTTGGAGAATTGCTGAATAAGTTATAGTATATGAATATTATGGAATATTATTGTTCTTTAAGAAACGATCAGCAGGGTGATTTTAGAGAAGCCTGAAGAGATTTACATGAACTGATACTAAGTGAGATGAGTAGAACCAGGAGATCATAGTACATAGCAACAAAAAGATTATATAATGATCAATTCTGATGGATGTGGCTCTCTTCAACAATGAGATGATTAAGACCTATTCCAATGGTCTTGTGATAGGGGAAGCCATCTGCCCCAGAGAGAGGACTGTGGGTATTGAGTGTGGATCACAACATAATATTTTCATTTTCTGTTTTTTGCTTGCATTTTTCCCTTCTTTGATCTGATTTTTCCTGTGCAGCATGATAAATGTGGGAATATGTATTGAATAATTGCACGTGTTTAACATCCTGGATTGCTTGCAGTCTAGGAGAGGGGATGAGAGGAAGAGAGGGAGGAAAAAAATTAGAAACACAAGGTTTTACAGGGGTTACTTAAATTTTCAGTTATTTCTTAGGCCATTCCCTAAAACTGTCAGGGAGGCACACTAGACAGAACCTAGAACACCTGAATTCAAATCCAAGCTCAGATTCCTACTAACTATGTGGGCAAGTCATTTAACAACCTTTCTGCTTCAATTTCCCTATGTGTAAAATGAGTGTGTAAAATAAAAGTGCCTACCTCCAAGAGTTGTGAAGATCATAGGAGACCATATTTAAATAAAGTGTTTTGTAAATGCTTAATATTAGCAAGTTGTAGAACAGTTGCTATTGCATTAGTGAAATGAGTTATTTTTTCCCCCTGAGGCAATTGGGGTTAAGTGACTTGTTCAGGGTCACAGAGTTAGGAAATGTTAAGTGTCTGAGGTCATATTTGAACTCAAGTCTTCCTGACTTCAAGGCTGGTGCTCTACCCACTGTGCCATCTAGCTGCTGCCCTCCCCCTCTTCCCCCCCAGTAAAAGGAGTTTTTCCACTGGAAATTCCCTCTACCTATCTCCAGAGAAAAACATTTTCTCTTGGATTCATAACATGTTTGGGGATGGTGAGTTGTGACATTGGGGGGGATGTAAAATGACATTTTTGTGATATATCCCAAAGAATAGTGAAATATTCCAATATATCCCAGTTAGAAGGATAGTAGTCATTTCACCAAAAATAGACACACAAGCTAAAGGGGTGAATTTGCAGCAAAAATGAATGAATTTCTGCTTTGGACATAATGAATTTGTGGGGTATATGGGACATCCAGATGACATCCATCAGGTTTTGTGTTAGACAGGATTACAATATCAAATGCTTAAGTGAAATCACAATGAATATTCTCTACAGAATTCTCCTGAAATTTATCTACCTTGTCAAAAAGGGAATTGAGATCACACATCACCTGCTGTGGATGAAGTCATACTGGTAGAGCAGAGTACTCCTAATCATGCCCTCCCCTGGCAAAACCACGGACAGTAAGGATGCCATACCAGAGGAAGGGGACGCTCTTTACTAAGGCATGCAGTCTAAGTCAAGCCACAAGCAAAAGCAGATTCAGGACAGTTAGACTTATAATTTTCAAAAGCTCTATCAGCTGGTGAACTAGAAAAAACAATCTCCCCTTGTATTCACTTGTTTATGGGCACATAACTCCTCCAAATACTTTTGTCTTCTGGGAAGAGGGGGGAGGATAACAGGAGTATCATCTGTTTTGGAAAGTGGTGGGAGATAGATTTTTCTTATGTTTGTTGTCTGTAATTAAGCACATGTGACCACAGCAAGGTTTATTTTTTATTATTATTAAAACTTTTTATTTTCAAAACACATGCATAGATAATTTTCGACATTCACCCTTGTAAAATTTTGTATTCCAAATCGTTCTCTCCCCTTCCCCCACCTTCTCTACTAGACTACAACTAATTCAAAATATATTAAACATGTGCAATTCTTCTTCTTTTTTTTTTATTTAATAGCCTTTTATTTACAGGATATATGCATGGGTAACTTTACAGCATTAACAATTGCCAAACCTCTTGTTCCAATTTTTCACCTCTTACCCCCCACCCCCTCCCCTAGATGGCAGGATGACCAGTAGATGTTAAATATATAAAAATATAAATTAGATACACAATAAGTATCATGTGCAATTCTTCTACACACATTTCCACAGTTATCATGTTGCACAAGAAAAGTCATGTCAAGGAGCAGCTAGGTGGCACAGTGGATAGGGCACCAGCCCTGAAGTCAGAAGAACCTGAGTTCAAATCCGGTCTCAGACACATAACATATCTTACTTTTGTGACACTGGCTAAGTCACTTAACCCCAATTGCCTCAGGAAAAAAGAAAGATCAGATCAAAAAGGGAAAAAATGAGAAAGAAAACTAAATTCAAGCTAACAACAACAAAAAGAATGAAAATGCTATGTTGTGATCCAAATTTAGTCCCCATAGTCCTCTCTCTGGATGCAGATGGTCAAGTCTATTGGAACTTCTCTGAATAATCCCATTGCTGATGCTGATGATTTTGTATCCCACAACTTTGCTAAACTTGTGAATTGTTTTTAGTAGGTTTTTAGTTGATTCTCTAGGATTCGTTAAGTGTACAATCATATGATCTGCAAAGAGTGATAATTTGGTTTTCTCATTATCTACTCTAATTCCTTTAATTTATTTTTCTTCGCTTATTGTCAAGATTTATTTTTGAAACGTTATATAATATAGATGGGTGAGCTAAATTGAAGGGAATCTATTGGGGGCAGAACCACACAGGAATTTCTAACATTTTAATATTTTAAGCAATATTCAATTTATTTTATTCTAAGCTAAATTTTGAGCTAGACAGAGAAGCAGAAGCAATCCAATAGCTTGCAGAAGGGTGTTCTCTTGTGACGATAGAGGGTATTGCAGCTCCTCCAAGAACAGGAACTAGTTCCTATCTCAGAAATCTACTTAGATGACTGGTTAATTAATTGACTATCTTCTTTTCCAGAAAATGAGCAAGGTGTGGATAGCATCACTAAATATAGACCCAGTTCATCCCTTCACATAGCTTTTTAGGACTCACTGCTTCCCTTTCTAAGTATTCACAAACATCTAAATGTACTTTAGAATACTTCCAGATTAAAAAAAAAAAATCAAAACAATAACATCATTCAGGCACAGCCTAAAAAAATGAGAGATCCAATATTGTGTGCTTCCATCATTGTGTTGGGTATTTGAATGATATAATCATCAATATGTAATAAACTATTAGAAATATTTTAAACTGTCTTTTAAACATCAAATTTTATTTTTTGATTTAATAATTTATTTTCTCCAGTTACATGTAAAACAATTTTTAAAATTTGTTTTTAAAACTTTGAGTTCCAGTTTCTGTCCCTTCCCCCCCCCCAACCTTGAGAAGGCATATGTGAAGTTATACAAAACATTTCCATGAAAGTCATATTGCTAAAGTAACAATATTCTGGGATGATCAATTGTGAATAACTTTGCTATTCTCAGCAGTACAATGACCCATGACTACTCTGAAAGACTTATGATGAAAAATCCTGTCAATACCCAGAGAAAGAACTGATTGTGTCTGAATCCAGATTGAAGCATACTCTCTCTCTCTTCTCTCTCTCTCTCTCTCTCTCTCTCTCTCTCTCTCTCTCTCTCTCTCTCTCTCTCTCTCTCTCTGTCTGTCTTTCTATCTTTGTCTGTCTGTCTGTCTGCCTATCTCTCTCTCCCTCAAACTCTCTCAAACTTTATTTTTCTTGAGAATTTTTTTAGGGGGGAATCTTTGTTTTCTTTCACATGACTTTTATGGAAATGCTTTGCAAATCTTTACATGTGCTTTCTTAATGGGGGCTAGAAGTGAGGATAATGGAGAGACTCTAGAACTCAGAATTTTAAAAACAAATGTAAAATTGTTTTAAAAGTAATCGGGGAAAAATAAAAAATTTTTAAAGTCATGATGGAAAAGAAAATATATATCTCCCCCACTTCTCCCTCAAAAACCTGTCAATAAAAATAAAATTTTGAAAAAGTATGCTCCAATCTGTATTCTGTAAATATAGATAAGATTTTTCATCATAAGTTCTTCAGAGTTGTCTTGGATCATTGTATTGCAGAGAATAGCAAAGTCATTCACATTTAAGAAATTGGGCTCTACAGTATGATTCATCATAGTTAGCAATGATCTGGCTAAACTTCAGTGGGCTTCTCCATCATGAACATGGGCATCTTTCATGATTGGGAAAATATCATTCTGAAAGATTCATTCAACCTTGGTACTCTCACCTCATCACTACCTTCTGCCCCTTTGAATAGAAGGCTTAAGCCTAAACTCCAAAATCTGCCTTTTAGGAGGCAGTCCAGGCTATCCATCTCTCCCTTCCTTACTTGGCTGTGCCCATTTTTGGGTTTCTTTGGACTTCTCTGTCATGTTCTTTCTGAGTACCTTCTTCCCTTTCCCTACCGTCTCCTCAGTTTCTCTTTGTGTGTTACCTTCTCTCATTAGAATTTCTTGCAGGATCCTTTTTGTACTGGCAAAAAATTGGAAACTGAGGGGATGCCCATCAGTTAGAGAATGGCTGAATAAGTTATGCTGTATGAATGTTATGGAATATTATTGTTCTGTAAGAAATGATCAGCAGGATGATTTCAGAGAGGTTTGGAGAGACTAACATGAACTGATGCTAAGTGAAGTGAGCAGAACCAGGAGATACA
Source organism: Sarcophilus harrisii (assembly GCF_902635505.1). NCBI lineage: Eukaryota > Metazoa > Chordata > Mammalia > Dasyuromorphia > Dasyuridae > Sarcophilus > Sarcophilus harrisii. The sequence continues at coordinate 337,413,727 of NC_045426.1, forward strand.
CAGCAACATGGCAGCAACAAGACTACACGATGATCAATTCTGATGGACTTGGCTCTCTTCAACAATGAGATGAACCAAATTATTTCCAAGGGTGTTGTGATGAAGAGAGCCATCTACACCCAAACAGGGCGGTGGGAACTGAATGTGGATCACAACACAGTATTTTCATTTTTGTTATTGTTGTTTGCTTGCTTTTTGTTTTCTTCCTTATTTTTTTTCCTTTTTGATCTGATTTTTCTTGGCAAGAATGATATTTGTGGAAATATGTATAGAAGAATTGCACGTGTTTAACATATATTGGATTACTTGCCATCTAGAGGTGGGAATGAGGAAAAGGAAGGGAAAAATTTGGAACACAAGGTTTTGCAAGGGTGAATGTTGAAAACTATGCATGTGTTTTGAAAATAAAAAGCTTGAAAAAAATAATTTCTTTCAGGCAGGGCCTATCTTTCTTTTTGATATCCCTCTCTCTATCACTTTGCACAATGCCTGGCTTGTAGTAGGCACTTAATAAATGTTTATTGACTGACTTATTGACTAAACTCATTGAATACAGCTATATTCTGCAGTCTCTTTTTTTAAATTTTTTAAAATTTAATAGCCTTTTATTTACAGGTTATATGTATGGGTAACTTTACAGCATTAACAATTGCCAAACCTCTTGTTCCAATTTTTCACCTCTTACCCCCCACCCCCTCCCCCAGATGGCAGGATGACCAGTAGATGTTTAAATATATTAAAATATAAATTAGATACACAATAAGTATACATGACCAAACCGTTATTTTGCTGTACAAAAAGAATCAGACTCTGAAATATTGTACAATTAGCTTGTGAAGGAAATCAAAAATGCAGGTGTGCATAAATATAGGGATTGGGAATTCAATGTAATGGTTTTTAGTCATCTCCCAGAGTTCTTTTTCTGGGCATAGCTAGTTCAGTTCATTACTGCTCCATTAGAAATGATTTGGTTGATCTCGTTGCTGAGGATGGCCTGATCCATCAGAACTGGTCATCATCTAGTATTGTTGTTGAAGTATATAATGATCTCCCGGTCCTGCTCATTTCACTCAGCATCAGTTCGTGTAAGTCTCTCCAGGCCTTCCTGAAATCATCCTGTTGGTCATTTCTTACAGAACAATAATATTCCATAATATTCATATACCACAATTTATTCAGCCATTCTCCAACTGATGGGCATCTACTCAGTTTCCAGTTTCTAGCCACTACAAAAAGGGCTGCCACAAACATTCTTGCACATACAGGTCCCTTTCCTTTCTTTATGATCTCTTTGGGATATAAGCCCAGTAGTAACACTGCTCTGCCAGTCTCCTTACCTACTTTGGGTTCCCAGTCCTTGCTCATGGTGTTTGTTCTATCCTTTCCAATACAAAGATCGTTCAAGAAAATAGAAGCAAAGGGGCAGCTAGGTGGTGCAGAGGGTAAAGCACAAGCTCTGAAGTAAGGAAAACCTGAGTTTAAATCTGGCCTCAGACACTTAACACTCCCTAACTATGTGACCCTGAGCAAATCACTTAACCTCACTTGCCTCAGCGAGGGGAAACAAAATAAAAGCAAAGTAAGAGTTAAGAAATTTAATTTTTTGTAACCATCCATTCTCCTTATTCTATCTAGAAAAGCAGAGGTCATTTCTTCTTTGAGCTTTCTCTTGCCTCTAACATAACTTTTAAAAACAGTTTTTTGGATAGCTTTTGTTTTTTAGGTTACCTCAACTTTCCACCATATTATTCTGCTTCCTTATTCTCCTTATGAAGAGCCGTACTTTATAATAATGAATTTTTACAAGAAAAAAAAGAAGGGAAAACCTAACAATATATCCAAAGAAGTGTGACATATGCAGTACTCCACACTGATGGTTCCTCTATTTTTGCAAAGGAATAAAGGAAAGAATCAAGTTTCATAAAGTTGACTTGGAGTGAAGTTTAGCCAATATAATTTCAGCAGTTTTGATTGTTTTGTTTTCAACTTATCTTTTTTAAAAACCCTTTTTGTTGTACTTAGAATAAATTGCCAGCTTTGGCTCATTCTGACTTTTGGCACTCCTGAGAATTCTTTTGCCATACTTAGTATAACCTGATGTAGAGCTTCAGTCATAATTGAGAAATATCATATTCTTTGGCAGGAACATTTTTATTGTTCTTGGCCCTATCTAGCCAAGAAACAGTCAATAAGTTCTTGTTTAAGATTATAGATGGCATTGTATTCATTGTTTCCTCATCCTTGGATAGAGTCTGCATCTTATTAATTAATAATGGTTTTTGTTTAAATTTGGCTATCAACTCTATGCAAACAAATCCCAAATTTTCAGCCAATCTGGTCCCACCAGCTATTTATTGGACATCCACTTTGGATTTCCTGTAGGCAATTCAAACTGGATATGTCCAAAATAGAAATCATTTTTCCCCTCCCAATCCTTTCCTCTTCCTAAATTGTCAATTTCTATGGTAGGTACCAACACACTTCCAGGCCCTCTGAAATGCAAACCTGAAGAGACATTCATCTCTCCATCACCCCCCACATACTTTATTCAATGACTGGTCAAGTCATCAGTTTCAGAACCACAACATCTCTCCACTTTTTCCCTTTTTATCTACTCATATAAACACTCCCATCACCTTTTGCTTGGATTATTATAGTTTCCTAATGTGTCTCTCCGCTTCCATTCTCTTCCCTTTCCAGCCTATTCTCCACATAACCAAAAATTGGATATTTCTAAAACAGATTGGATCATGTCTCTGAAACTGAAGAAGCCCCCAGGTCTTTCTCTTTCTTGTAGGACTGAACAAAAAGTCTGGTGAAGCCCATGGCTCCCTTTTTGGAATTTAAAAAAATTCATAATCAAAAGAAATTTTAAATTTTAGGTAGAGCTATGCTTAATTCCCAAGGACACACAGGAAGTGAATGTGAGGGTGCCAAACAACAAATTAAGTTAGCCTCCAAGGGACTTTGTCTTTGACACATTTAGGGTCCCCTGCATACTCCTAGTCTAGTGTGTTTGGAAAATATGGCAACTCAAGAAGACAAATTCAGGGGTCCATTAACAGTGTGAAACATTGGACATGATGTCAGGTTTTTTTCTATGTATCGATTGATTTTGTTGATTTTTGGTTTTCATTTTCTTTTTTAAAAAATTTTATTATAAGGGACGATTGTCTAGAAGAAAGAAGGGGAAGGATGCAGAGAGAAATTTAATTAATGTAAAAACAGAAGGTATTAGGGAGATAGATTATGGATGGAAGCATAGCATTTTTACTTTGTGTTTGCTTGTTTTCTTTCTTGTGGTTTTTTTTTCCCTTTAGGTCTGATTTTTCTTCACATGTATGATAAATGCAGAAATATGGTGAAAAGAATTGTACATATTTAACCTATATCAGATTACTTGCTGTCTTGAGTAGGGTGAAGATAAATAAGGGAGGGAGAAAAATTTGGAACACAAAATGTCTTACAAAAATGAATATTGAAAACTATCTTTACATATATTTGGAAAATAAAATGCTATTGAAAAATTAACAACAAAAAAGACAGAAGGTATCAATAAAAATCAAAAAAAATTTTAAATCAATACACTGAGTCCAGGAGACAGACTCAGAGGGGAAATTTAACTCTTGACCTAGCAAGTAGAAGATAAATGGATTTGGAGAAAAGGAAACTTTTGGCTGGGAATGGGAAGGGTGGAAGTAAAGACCTCAACTACAGAACTGGGAGAGGAGGGTTGCTTGGGCTGATAAGGCATGGCGTAACAGCAGCTATGCTGCTCCAACTCCCACCTCTGCCACAATGAACTTCTGAAAGATTGCCCCTGGGCTAAAATAAACTGGATTACCTTCCTTAAAACTTCTTTCCCTAATCTAAGAGAGAAGCAATTCAGACAATTTTATTAAAATTAAAATTATAAAAAATAGTGGGGGACTGGAAGAAAAAGAGTTTGGGTTTTAGCCCATCAACTAAACAACTAACTAACGTCTAGTTCATTCCCACATATATATCCTCTGTTCTGTTTGTCTTTCCCCAATTTCACTACCCCAATCTCTATCTCTCCAAATCTTATCTTTCCTTCTTGGTCTATTTTCATTCTTTCAGAAAAGCTTCTATTGGTCCAGCTCCCAATCATCACACTTTTCTCTTACTTTTCTTTTTTTTTTCATAGTATTTTTTAGTTTTCCAAATACATGTAAAAATAGTTTTAACATGTTTTTGTAAGAGTTTGTGTTCCTGAACTAGCTATGCCCAGAAAAAGAACTCTGGGAGATGACTAAAAACCATTACATTGAATTCCCAATCCCTATATTTATGCACACATGCATTTTTGATTTCCTTCACAAGCTAATTGTACAGTATTTCAGAGTCTGATTCTTTTTGTACAGCAAAATAACATTTTGGTCAGGTATACTTATTGTGTATCTAATTTATATTTTAATATATTTAACATCTACTGGTCATCCTGCCATCTAGAGGAGGGGGTGGAGGGGGTAAGAGGTGAAAAATTGGAACAAGAGGTATGGCAATTGTTAATGCTGTAAAGTTACCCATGTATATATCCTGTAAATAAAAGGCTATTAAATTAAAAAAAAAAAAAAAAAAGAGTTTGTGTTCCAAATTTTTCTCCTTATCTCCTGTAGTCCCCGCCTCAGACAACATGTAATCTAAGTTAAATACCTGCAGTTCTTTTAAACATTATTTCCATATTTGTCATATTGTGCAATTTTCTTTTTCAAGAGCTGTTCTGCCAGAACCAAAGAGTCTACATGCTCTTGTGAGAAAAAAAAGTGGGAACAAGGAAAAATCTCTTAAGCAAAAGCTAATAGACTTGGAAATGAAAATGAAAATAATTAGAAAAGAAATAGAGTAGTCGATCAGTGGAATAGGTTAGGTTCACAGGACAAAATAACCAATGACTACAGTAATCTAGTGTTTGACAAACCCAAAGGCTCTAGCTTTTGGATAAGAATTCACAATTTGATAAAAATTGCTGGGAAAATTGGAAACTAGTATGGCAGAAACTGGGCATTGACCCACACCTAACACCATATACCAAGATAAGATTGAAATACGTTTATGATTTAGACATAAAGAGTGATATTATAAGCAAATTAGAAAAACAAAAGATAGTTTACCCCTCAGATCTATGGAGCAGGAAGGAATTTGTGTCCAAGAAGAACTGGAGTACATTATTGAATATAAAATAGATAATTTTTATTATATTAAGTTGAAAAGTTTTTGAACAAACAAAACCAATTCAGACAAAATTAGAAGGAAAGCAATAAACTGGGAAAAATTTTTTACATTCAAGGGTTCTCATAAAGGCCTCATTTCTAAAATATGTAGAGAATTGACCCAAATTTATAAGAATTCAAGCTATTTGCTAATTGATAAATGGTCAAAAGATATGAACAGACAATTTTCAGATGAAGAAATTGAAACCATTTCTAGTCATCTGAAAAGGTGTTCTAAATCACTATTGATTAGAGGAAAGCAAATTAAGATTACTCTGAGGTTCCATTACACACCTCTTAGATTGGTTAAGATGACAGAAAAAAATAATGACGAACGTTAAAGGGGATATGAGGTACGGGGACACTAATACATTGTTGGTGGGATTGTGAATTGATCTAATCATTCTGGAGAACAATTTAGAACCATGACTAAAAAGTTATCAAACTGTGCATACCCTTTGATTCAGCAGTGTCTCTACTGAGTCTGTATCCCAAAGAGATCAGAATGGGACCCACATGTGCAAAAATGTTTGTGGCAGCCCTTTTTGTTGTAGCAAGAAATTGGAAACTGAGTAGATGCCCATCAGTTGGAGAATGGCTGAATAAGTTACGGTATATGAATGTCATAGAATATTATTGTTCTGTAAGAAATGATCAGCAGGATGATTTCAAAGAGACCTGGAGAGACTTACATGAACTGATGCTAAGTGAAGTGAGCAGAATCAGAAGATCACTGTACATGGCAATAGCAAGATTATATGATGATCAGTTCTGATGGATGTGGCTTTTTTCTTCTTTTTTTTTTCTTTTTAAAGCTTTTTCTTTTCAAAATAAATTCATGGATAATTTTTCAACATTAACCCTTGCAAAACCTTCTGTTTCAATCCCCGCCCCTTCTCCCACCCTCTCTCCTAGAGGGCAAGTTAGTTCAATATATGTTAAACATGGTAGAAATTTGTTAAATACAAAATATACACACATATTTATACAATTATCTTGCTCTTTTCAACAATGAGATGATTCAGGATAGTTCCAATGATCTTGAGATGAAGTGAGCCATCTATACCCAGAGAGAGGAGCATGGGAATGAAGGATAGATCACAACATAGCATTTTCACTCTTTTTGTTGTTGTTTGCTTCCATTTTGTTTTCTTTCTTTATTTTTCCTTTTTGATCTGATTTTTCTTGTGCAGCAAGATAATTTAATAAATATGTATACATAGATTTGATTTAACATATATTTTAACATGTTTAACATATTTTGGATTGCTTGCCATCTAGGGGAGGGGCTGGAGTTAAGGGGGGGAGGGATTTAGAACATGAGGTTTTGCAAGGGTCAATGTTGAAAACTTTTCAACATTGACCCTTGCAAAACCTCATGTTTGTGTCATGCATTTGTTTTGAAAATAAAAAGTTTTAATAAACTGCCAAAAAAATAATAAAATAAAATAAAATGAATAGGAAAAAAGTAATTAGAAAATATTAAGGGGAGGTATAGCTAGGTAGTGCAGTGGTTAGAGCACCAGCCCTGGAGTCAGGAGGACCTAACTTCAAATCTAATCTTAGATACTTGACAATTACTAGTTGTGTGACACTGAACAAGTCATTTGATCTTGACTGCCTCATCAAAAAAAAATCTATATCTATATATGTGTATGTATGTTCATATATAATATATGTATATAAATATACATACATATAGATAGACAAAAATTGTCATCAATAGCATATAAACTAAAGACTTATTGTGTCGACTGTAAGTATCATAGTGAGAGATGCTGTCCAGATAAAGCAATACAAAAAACATAGTGCTTGCATGAAATTGACTAAATCTGTCAAAACTAAGAAAAGAAACTATTTTAGAGATAGAAAAACTATTATCTCTGTGGATGGAAGACCAAACTCAGAAAAATACCTCTTTAAATTTAATAAAAATTCAAGCCAAGAGTTGAATTTTTTTTTTTTGAAACTTTAAAAGTAAAGTATCCTGAAGATATTCTTCACACTTTTTAGGTCATGCAAACTAGCAACTACTTAGGTCATGCAAACTAGCAACTACTTACTGATAAGTAATTGCTAGTTTGCATGACCTAAAAAGTGTGAAGAATATCATAATGTGCAAGTGTCAAGAGAGTTTACTTGTGCAAATATTGAAGCACCAAAAAAGTTCTCCAAGAGCCTACAAAAAATGATGGATGAAGGTTTCTACTCACCAGAGTTAATCTTTAATGTAGATGAAACCAGCCCATTGTGATAAAGAATGTCATCTCAAATCTGCATCTCCTCTGGGAAAGAATTAAAACTTTAAAAAGTAGAGTTTTTCTTCTTCTTTTTTTTTTTTAGTAATAGCTTTTTATTTTCAAAATACATGCAAAAATGGTTTTCAACATTCACCCTTGCAAAACCTTGCATTCCAGATTTTTCTGCCTCCCTTCCTCCCATCTCCTCTCCTAGACAGCAAGTAATCTAAGTCAAACATGTGCAATTCTTCTATACACATTTCCACATTTATCATGCTGCCCAAGAAAGATCAAAAAGGAAAAAAATGAGAAAGGAAAAAAAAAGCAAACAAATGACAAAAAAGGTAAGAATACTTACTATGTTGTGATCCACACTCAGTTCCCACAGTCCTCTCTCTAGATGTAGATGACTCTCTCCATTACAAGTCTATTGGAATTGGCCTGAATTGTTGAAAACAGCCACATCTATCAGAGTAGATCATCACATAATCTTCTTGCCATGTACAATGATCTCCTGCTCACTTCACTCAGCATCAGTTCATGTAAGTCTCTCCAAGCCTCTCTGAAATCATCCTGCTGATCTATAGAACAATAACATTCCATATAAAGTTACTCTTAATGCTTAGAGGGAATGCATCCCTGGAATTTGCAAATTAAAATCTGTTTTTGTGCACCATTCAGAAAATCCCAGAGCATTAAAAGAAATCAGCAAGACATTATTGCTGCTAACCTTAAGGAATGGGTAACTCTTATCATCCTTGAACTATAACTTGTTCCATTTCTGAATTCCAAAAGTTTTGTAATAATAATGGCATTCATTTCAAGATTCCATTTATTTAAGATAATGCTTCAGATTACCCAATGCGTCTGGATGATTTTAATGAAAATATAACAGTGGTCTATCTTCCCCCTATCACCACTTCATTATTACAAACTATGATTCAGGGAGCAATTGTGAATCTATTACTTGATGTACTTTATTGTCCAGACAAAAGCAGTTTGGATATAGATAAGGATTTAATATTAAGAGATCTCTGGATCTATAATATTTGCCATGCAACCCAAATATTGCTAAGAATGGGGAAATATAATAGAAACACATATGAATAGAGTTTAGAAAAAATATATACTTTCAAATTCATTCCAATTTTTGTAGATTTCACAAAGATGAAACATTTGAAGAAGTGAGTAATAAGACTATAAAAATTGGAGCTAGAAATGGATGAGAATGAGGTAGAATAGTTGATTGAGTCTCATGGAGAACTGTCAAATGATTGAGCTCCTGGTTGCAAAGACTGCAAAAGAAAGGGGCCTTTGTAATCTGATGTCAAACTAAAAAGATTCACAACAAAACAGTTGACAGAAACATTTCTTCATTTGAGTGAATTTTTTTCTTGTATTCTTGGATGGATCCAAATATTTCAAAATTTTTAAAAGTTCAAAGATTAGTGAAGGATAATATCACTTGCTGTCATCACACAAATAAAGAAAAAAAGAGAGCCACTGCCCAAACATCTCTCATTAGCTTCATAAAAAATAGTTGCAAAGCTAACCACCTATGTGGTGCGTTGGAAGGGAAGGGACAACACCTATGTTAATTTTACTGTATAGTGCTGTGTATATCTCATCACCAATTTTACATTTTATTTCACAATTCTGTTTGTTATTGTGGTATAGTATTTAATGTCTGCATTTTAGTACATTTTATGACTTGCATAAAGTTATTATTTTATGTATGCCTTTGTTGTAAAGGTTAAGTGGGCACAATTCAAATTATGTAAAAATCATGTTGCAGAAGCATCCACTTTCGTAAGGCAAAAACTGTCTGTACAAGGACCAGAAACCTAAACATATGAGTAGTTGACTGAGGTCAAGGAGGTAATTATAAACTGGACTCCCACTGGAACCAGGAGCTCTAATCAATTCAAACTTTTATTAAGTACCCACCATGTACAAGATTAAAATGACAGTCCCTGCTCTTAAGGGGATATATGTATGTATACACACAAGGTGAAACTTGACAATATTAAAGGAAGGAGCCATACAAAATATTATAAGAAATTTAAAGGAGGGATTATTTTTACCCAAATAGGAATGTAGATTAGGAAAACTTTAAAGAAGAGGTGGTACCTGAATTCAGTCTTAAAGAAATTAGAAACATTTAAAGAAGTATAAAGACAATGTGATATAGTAGAAAGATTTGATTAGTAGTCAAGAGTCTTGACTTGCTTACAGACCACTTTTCACACAAATTAAGTCTGATCTAACCAATTGGAAAAATATTAAATGCTCTTGGATAGGGCGAGCAAATATAATAAAGATGACAATATTACCTAAACTAATCTATTTATTTAGCGCTATACCAATCAGACTCCCAAAAAACTATTTTAATGACCTAGAAAAAATAACAACAAAGTTCATATGGAAAAACAAAAGGTCAAGAATTTCAAGGGAATTAATGAAAATAAAATCAAATGATGGTGGCTTAGCTGTACCAGATCTAAAATTATATTATAGAGCAGCAGTTACCAAAACTATTTGGTATTGGCTAAGGAATAGATTAGTTGATCAGTGGAATAGATTGGGTTCAAGGATAAAACAGTCAACAAATATAGCAACCTAGTCTTTGACAAACCCAAAGATCCCAGCTTTTGGGATAAGAACTTACTGTTTGATAAAAATTGCTGGGAAAATTGGAAACTAATATGGCAGAAACTAGGCATTGATCCATACTTAACATCGTACACCAAGATAAGGTCAAAATGGGTTCATGACCTAGGCATAAAGAATGAAATTATTAATAAATTAGAGGAACATAGGATAGTTTACCTCTCAGACCTGTGGAAGGGGAAGGTCTTTATGACCAAAGCAGAACTAGAGATCATTACTGATCACAAAATAGAAAATTTCGATTATACCAAACTGAAAAGTTTTTGTACAAACAAAACTAATGCAGACAAGATTAGAAGGGAAGCAATAAACTGGGAAAATATTTTTACAGTCAAAGGTTCTGATAAAGGCCTCATTTCCAAAATATATAGAGAATTAACTCTAATTTATAAAAATCAAGCCATTCTCCAATTGAAAATGGTCAAAGGATATGAACAGACAATTCTCAGATGAAGAAATTGAAACTATTTCTAGTCATATGAAAAGATGCTCCAAGTCATTATTAATCAGAGAAATGCAAATTAAGACAACTCTAAGATACCACTACACACCTGTCAGATTGGCTAAGATGACAGGAAAAATAATGATGATTGTTGGAGGGATGTGGGAAAACTGGGACATTGATTCATTGTTGGTGGAGTTGTGAACGAATCCAACCATTTTGGAGAGTAGTTTGGATCTATGCTCAAAAAGTTATCAAACTGTGCATACCCTTTGATCCAGCAGTGTTACTACTGGGATTATATCCCAAAGAGATTATAAAGAAGGGAAAGGGACCTGTATGTGCATGAATGTTTGTGGCAGCCCTTTTGTAGTGGCTAGAAACTGGAAACTGAATGGATGTCCATCAGTTGGAGAATGGCTGAATAAATTGTGGTATATGAAAATTATGGAATATTACTGTTCTGTAAGAAATGACCAACAGGATGATTTCAGAAAGGCCTGGAGAGACTTACACGAACTGATGCTGAGTGAAATGAGCAGGACCAGGAGATCATTATATACTTCTAAACAATACTAGATGATGACCAGTTCTGATGGATCAGGCCATCCTCAGCAACGAGATCAACCAAATCATTTCTAATGGAGCAGTAATGAACTGAACTAGCTATACCCAGAAAAGAACTCTGGGAGATGACTAAAAACCATTACATTGAATTCCCAATCCCTATATTTATGCACACCTGCATTTTTGATTTCCTTCACAAGCTAATTGTACAATAATTCAGAGTCTGATTCTTTTTGTACAGCAAAATAATGTTTTGGTCATGTATACTTATTGTGTATCTAAGTTATATTTTAATATATTTTAACATCTACTGGTCATCCTGCCATTTAGGGAGGGTGGGGGTAAGAGGTGAAAAATTGGAACAAGAGGTTTGGCAATTGTTAATGCTGTAAAGTTACCCATGTATATATCCTGTAAATAAAAGGCTATTAAATAAAAAAAAATTTAAAAAAAAAAAAAAAAAAAAAAAAAGAGTCTTGACTTGCTAGCTTCTGTGTGACCTTGGGCAAGGCACCTTTCAAATCAAGATCTTCAAGATCCCTTTCATCTTTAAATCAAGGAGCCTATGAATAACTTAAATGAACAGGAGTGATCTGCCAGGAGAGAGTAAATTCTATGTCTAAGAAAAGACATGTGCAAATACATGGAGACAGGAGAAGGATTGGAAAACAACTAGTATTTTGATTTGCCTAAAGCACAATGAGAAGTGAATGAAGTGAAGCTGAAAAAGTAAGTTATAAAAAGAATACAAAAGAAACCTTTTTGGTTAAAAAAAAGAAACATAAAAGGATATATAAATAAAACAATTTTGTTATTATTCTTAAATTTAATATTTGTGTTTCCTTTTTAACTTTTTTTTAAAAGATAAATTAGAAAATTAGAGGGAGATTATGGAAACCTTTTAATGATAGGTCAAGTAGTTTGTATTTTATCTTGTAAGCAATCAGCAGCTAGTGGGGGAAGGTATAAGACCTGATCAAAGTTATACTTTAAGAAGAATCCACCAATCACCTCCTTAAAGAAATTCCCAAATGAAAATGCCCAGGAATCTCATAGCCAAAATCCAGAGCTTACAAATAGAAAAATATTGCAAGCAGATTAAAAAACAAAACAAAACAAAACAAAACAAAACAAAAAACAGTTCAAACCTGTCAGGAGGAGTCTACATCCTCTTAATGAGGGACTGATGAACATTTCCATACTGTTTGATGGAGAAAAATATTCAAATTGATTGGGAAGCTCCTCTATAAACTCTCTTACATATAGAATGCAATGCATCTGCATGTTATATGTATGTTGCACATATTATGTATGTGTATGTTATATATACAAAGATGCTTATCTATATATGAGCATCTCTCTGGATATATACGTATGTATTTATGCAGTGGTATCACACAGGATATGATGTAGACAACCCCTGGCAGATCTTCAGTGAATAAGAATGATTCTAAAATGATTAACTGAATTTTAGAAAAGCCTGGAAAGATTTACATGAACTGATACTGAGTGAAGCTAAAAGAACCAGGAAAACATTGTACACAGTTACAAAATTATGTGATGATCAACTATGATAAATTAACATTCACACAAATGCAAATCATGATACAAAAATATATTAAACTCAACAGAGAGATATAAAGGGAAGAGGAGGATTTTTAAAGAGGAAGGAAAGAGAAGTTTAAAAAAAAAACACATTAGCATAACAAACTCAAAAGTCAGAAGAAAAATGTGAAGGGAGAATTAAAAGAAAAAAAAATAAAGGCTTGTAACTAAAGGAAACAGGAAGACAAATGTGGCAATGGAGAAAACAGATTACTACATTTGTAGATAACAAGCATTAAGCAAGGTCCTCAACTACTATCTTCTTATTTGTAAAGAGGAAAATGGGAGCAAAGAGGGGAAAATTAGTACCAGAAGACAGAAAGGAGAGAAATACATCATTAATCATAATAATAATGAATAAGAAAATTCACCTGTAAATATAATAGAGTAGCAGAATGTAATTAATTCAAATTTCTAATTGAAAACAGAATCTAATGAAATGCTATTTATAAGAAACAGATTTAAAACATAAAGATTCATATGGAGCTAAACTGAGTGGAGGAAAAAAGCAAGGTTAGTGATCATAAATTAAGATAAATAAATATAACCATGAAAAAAAAGAAAGAAGTAGGAAAATTGTATTATATTTAAGGGAACTATAAATAATGAATCAATATCACTTCTTAACGTATATAAAAATATACGTTAAGAAGTGATATTGATTGACGTTATATATATGCACTGAATGGCCTAAAAGTTAATCTAATTATAGGGAGAAATTAACAATGAAATTATATAGAAAGGGATTTTAATGTATCTCTTTTCAGTCTAAACAAGTTTATCTAAAAAATAACAAGAAAGAAGTTAAAATTAGAGATAATAGATACCATTACTGAATGGGAACAAAAAGAAATTTACATTACAGCCCTGCATAGCATTTTATAATTAACAAAGTATTGAATTTCAGAGTCTGATTCTTTTTGTACAGCAAAATAACATTTTGGTGATGTATACTTATTGTGTATTTAATTTATATTTTAATGTATTTAACATCTACTGGTCATCCTGCCATCTGGGGGAGGTGGTGGGGGGTAAGAGGTGAAAAATTGGAACAAGAGGTTTGGCAGTTGTTAATGCTGTAAAGTTACCCATGCATATAACCTGTAAATAAAAGGTTATTAAATTAAAAAAACAAACAAACAAACAAACAAAAAAAACAAATATAACATGTTCTGAGTATGAATCCCTATCATTTCTAAACAACATAATGCTTTATAGCACATTTTTTTTAATATGTGAATAAAATCTTTATTTATTAACATGAAAAAAAAAGTATTGAGACATAAAATTCTCAATAAAAAATGCACAAAACTGTATAATGATCAATTGTGAACAACTTAGTCTCAGCAATAAAAAGATCCAAGACCATTCTGAAGAATCTATGATGAAAAATACGGTCTATCTCTAGAGAAAGAACTGATCAAATCTGAATAGACCAAACATACTACTTTAAATTTTTTTTCCTTTTTCTTTTTTTTTTTTTGTCTGTGTTTTCTTTAACAACATGATTAATCTGGGAATATTTTTTTTCTGGTCTTTATAAATTTTTAAAAATAATAATAGCTTTTCATTTTTCAAAAACTGCAGTTAGTTTTCAATATTCACCCTTGCAAAACCTTGTGTTCCAAAATTTCCTCCTTCCCTCCGTCCCGCTCCCCTAGACAACATGTGCAATTCTTTTATTTATTTATTTTTTGCAAGGCATATTGGAATTAAGTGACTTGTTCAGGGTCACACAGCTGAGGTCCAATTTGAATTTGGGTCCTCTAGATTCCAGGACTGGTGCTATCTAGCTGCCCCCATGAATAATTCTTCTAAATATATAACCACATTTATCATATTGCACAAGGAAAATCAGATCAAAAGGGGGAAATGTGAGGGAAAAGAAACCAAACAAACAAGTAAGAAAACAATACCACCAACAAAAATGGTGAAAATGCTATGTTATGATCTACATTCAGTGCCCATAGTTTTCTCTCTAATGTAGATGGCTTTGTCCATTACAAGTTTATTGGAATTGGCCTGAATCTTCTCATTGTTGAAAAGAGTCATGTCCATCAGGATTGATCATCATATAATATTGATGTTGCTGTATACAATGTTCTCCTGGCTCTGCTCCTTTCATTTAGCTTCAGTTCATGTAAATCTCTCCAGCTTCTCTGAAATCATCCTGTTGATCATTTCTTATAAAACAATAGTATTCTATTACATTCATATATCATAATTTATTCAGCCATTCCCCAAATGATGAGCATCCGCTCAGTTGAAAATATATTTTGCTTAACTGCATATGTGTAACCTTTATCAAATTACTTGCCTACTTAATGAGAAGGGAAGTGAGAGAAAGTGAGACAGAATGTGAAACTCAAAATTGTAAAAAAAATAATAATAATAATAAAGGTAAAAAATGTTTTACATATAATTGAAAAAATAATTTTAAAAATTTAATACACAGAACATAAAAAGCAAGCACATCATTAATTGATCACAATGCAGTGAACATTACATTCAATATAGGAACTTTAAAGAAGAGATTAAAAATTAATTAGAAATTAAATTACAATCTTAAGGAACTGGTACATCAACAAACAAGTCATAAAAACAATAGAAAATTTCAACAAAAATTATGTGGTATTTAGTATGCTGTATCATTATTGAGATGTCAAATCAAAATTAATGGAATCCATTTAAAGCAGTCTTTAGAGAAAAATGCATATATCTAATCATGTTCATTTACAAAAAAAAAAAAAGAGAGACAAATCAGTGAATTGGATACTAAAAAATAAAAAGCTAGATCAACAATAAATTAATAAACCCAAACAAACAATAAAGTATAAATTCTGAAAGTCAAAGATTAACAAAGTTGAAAGAAAAAAAATGTATTGATAAATAAAAGTAGGACTGTTTTTAAACTAAGAAAAGAAAATTACCTTATCTGATTTTTTAAAAATATAGAGAAAACTAAATTGTTCATATAAAAATTCTTAAAAAGAAAAATTCATGGTAAATGAGGATAAAATAAAGAAAAACATCTGAAACTATTTTACCCAATTATGTACCAACTAAACTGATAATTCAGAAGACAAAAACACTGACAAAAATATAAAACACCCAGGTTAACAGAAGAAATTGATTATTTAAATAACTCAATATAAAAAAATAAACTAAATAAGTCATAAAAGAACTCTTAAAAAGATACTCTAATGCCAATGAACTCACAAGTGAATTCTATGAAACATTCAGAGAATAATTACTTCCAACATAAAATAAATTATTTGGAAAAAATAGAAAAAAGAAAGGACCTTTCTAATCTTTTTTTTTAAATGATGTGAATATAATTTTGATATTTAACCCAAATAAAGACAAAGAAGAGAAAGGAAACTATACACCAATATTCCTAATGAACATTGATATAAAAAAAAATTTAAGTAAATTTTTTAAAGTAAGACTTAAGTAAGACACACTGACTTTTTAAATATTATAATATACCAGATTGGATTTATACCAAGAATGCATAGTTGATTCAATATAAGGAAGACTCTGAACATAATAAGCCATAAGTAATAAAAACCATATGATTATATCAAATACAGGCTGAAAAGGCTTTTGACAAAATCTAATACTTGTTTCTGTTTTAAAAAATAACAATAGAGCACCAACCCTGATGGCAGGAGGACCTGAGTTCAAATTTGACCTCAGTCATTTAACATTTCCTAACTGTGTGACCCTGGCCAAGTCACTTAACCCCAATTGCCTCAAGAAAAAAAAAATAGAAAGGATAACACTAAGTTAATTTTTCCTTAACATATTAAATAAGTATCTGTCTAAAAACCAAAAGAAGTGTTATGTAACAGAGCAAAGTTAGAGGTTTTTTCCCCAACAAAATCTGGGATAAAATTAGAAAGCCGATTATTATCACTCCTATTTAACATTGTGCTAAAAATGCTAGATATAGCAGTAACTCAAGAAAAAGAAATCAAGGGATGAACACAAAGAAGAAACAAAATTATCATTTTCAGAAGATGATACAGTAGTCTATTTAAATAATCCTAAAAAAAATTAAAAAATTAATTGAAACAATAAAGTCATCAAGTGTTAGGATTTAACTAAATCTCTGTAAATTATTAACTTTCCAGTATATTATTAACAAAGTACTGCAGGATGAGATAGAAAGAGAAATAAAATACAAAATAATTACAAAATGTTTAAAATATTTCGAAATCTAGCTACCAAGATACATATAAGAATTAAATGAATGAAACTACAAAACATGTATAGAAATAAAGACAAACTCAAATGACTGGAGAAATTAAATTTCTCATAGGCAGGTCATAACAACATATAATAAAATCACATTACCAAAATAAATTTGCTTATTTAGTGCCAAATCAATAAAACTACCAAAAGACTATTTTATAGAGTTAGAAAAAAATAACAAAATTCATTGAGTAAGAAAAGATTTCAAGGGGAATAATGAAAAAATAGAGAAAGAAGGGAGTATCTATAGGGAACATACAAATCCTAAAATATATTACAATGCAGTAATCATCAAAATTATTTGGTACTAGTTAAGAAATGGGTCAATAAATTAAATAGATTACGTACAAAAGCAAATGGACACAATATCAGAGTGTTTGGTGAACCCAAAGTCCCCAGTTACTGGGGTAAAGATTCATCATCTGACAAAAACATTTGAGAAAGCTGAGTAGTCTGACAGAAATTAGGTATAGATCAACAGCTCATACTCTACACTAAGATAAACTCCAGATGAATATGTAACAGATTTTTTTAATGACATCATAAGCAAATTGAAGTGAGGAAGAAATTACCTTTTAGATCCATAGATAAGTTCATGATCAAACAAGGAAATTGAGATGATCACAGAAGATAAAATGAACAATTTTGATTACATAAATTTTTTTAAATTTTTGAATAAACAAAACCAATGTAGCTAAAGCGAGAAGGGAAATGTGTAAATAGGGAAAATAAATCTTTGCAGTAAGTTTCTTTAAATTTTCACATCATATGTATATATATGTGTATATAGGAAGAAACTGATTCAAATTTACAAAAACAAGTCATTCCCCAATAGATAAAAGGTCAAAGAATATAAACAGATAGTTTTCAAAAGAAGAAATATATGATACTAACACTTATGAAAAATGCTCCTAATCACTAATAATTAGATAAGTGCAAATTAAAGCAATTCTGAGGTTCTATTTCCCACCCATTAGATTGGTAAAGATGTCAAAAATGAAAAGTAACAAAAGTTGAAGGAGCTCTGGGGAAAATATATCCAATAACACTCTCTTGGTGGAACTGCAAATTATTTTAACCATTGTGAAAAGCATTTTGGAATATACACAAAAAAAACCTCACTAGACTGGTAATATTGTTTGACTCAGTGATATCACTTCTAAGTCTATGCCACAAAGAGATCAAAGAAAGAGAAAAAAGGACTCAGATATACAAAAAATATTTATAGCAACTTTTCTGTTGTAGGAGGAAACAACTAAAAACTAGAGGTGTAATCTGTTAGGGAATGGTTAAACAGATTAGGGCAGATAAGTATGATGGAATATTATTGAATCATAAGAAATAATGAAATGGACAGTTCCAGAGAAAATCTATTTGAACCAATGTACAGTGATGTAAACGGGACTAAGACAATTTATATAATAACAACATTATAAAGAAAAACAAAGATGTGAGAATTCTTATTAGTGCAATGACAAATCAACAATTCCAGAAGACCAAAGATGAAGCATACTGTGTAACCCCAATAAAGAGATAATGGAATCAAAATGCAAAGTGAAACATATTTTTAGACATGGCCAATGAGAAAACTTGTCTTGCTTAACAATATTTATTTTTTAGGAAGGTTTTCTTTTTTCTTTTGTTCATGCAGGCTGGGGGGGGGCAAATAGAAAGAAGGAAAAATTGCTAATTTAAATTTTTTTTTAAACTCTAATTTGAAAAAAGTATGTACTATTATGTGAAAAAAATTAAAATAATTAAATTTTTAAAAAACTAAATAAAATTCACAAAAGAAAACAGGAAGTGTAGAAGTAACCAATAGAACAATTTTGTGACTATCTTCTTATATATATATATATATGTATAAAGTTTATACATATATATATAAATCAATACATATAAGCTTAATATGCTTTTTTTAATTTAGCATTTTCCCAGTTTTATGTAAAAGCAATTTTAACATTCATTTTTAAACACTGAGTTTCAGATTCTTTGCCCTCCTACCCACCCCATTGAGAATGCAAGCAATTATATGTTTCTTAAAAAAAAAAAAACTATTTAAAAATTTTTTTAAATGTAAGTGGGAACTTTTTTTTTCTTTTTCTTTTTTTTTTTTTCCAGAACATGACTAATGCAGGGATTTATTTTGCAAGTCTTCATGTTTGGAATGAATTTTGTAAATGTTCAGAAGGAAGAAAATTTGGAACTGAACATAAAATACAATTGAATTAGGGGAGGGGGGGAAGTAATAGGGAGGAAGAATGTGGAAATCTTTGAGTGACATGCTAAAGAGTTTGAATTTAATCTTACAGGCAATGGGGAGCCACACAGTGAAGATGATTTGATCTTATCAGGGTCATGCATTAGGAAAATTTCTCAGAGAAGAGATTGGGGATGGGAGAGAATAGAAGCTGAATGACTGGTGAAGAGATTATCACAAGATGATGAGGGCAGATGCAAGGGATCTTAGGAAGGATCACTACCACTTGTCAAATGACTGTGCATGTGGGATGAGAGAGGGAAGGGTCAAAGACAGAGGGAAATCCTGAAGCCTGCCATCGCTATTTATGTCAGGGGCGGCTCAGACTCTGTGAGCTAAAGAGGATGAGGAGGAGGGAGGATGAAGGCTGAAGGCTGAAGTCATCCAAGGGGACTGACAGGCCCCTGGTTTAATGGACTTCTCCTGGGCTGGGCCCAGTAAGGCCTTCAATGTCATCATCAGATCCATTCCTCTCACTTGCCAGATGATGACTCTGGTTTCCCTGAGAAGATAAGGAATTTTCCCAAAGTCAGAGCTATGGGCAGAGCTACAGAATATCAAAATCCATGTCTTATGACAGAACTCACAGTTTTTCCAATTTTGATAATCTTTATAATCTGTTTTGATTTTCTGCTTAGACCAAGGGTTCCTAATCACCTTCATGGACCTTTTGAGCAATCTGGTAAAGCCTGTGGACTTCTCAGAATCCTGTATTTTTTTGTTGTTTGTTTTTGTTTTTGTTTTCGTTTTTGCTGAGGCGATTGGGGTTAAGTGACTTGTCCAGGGTCACATAGCCAGGAAGTGTTAAATATCTGAGGTCAGATTTGAACTCAGGTCCTCCTGATTTGGGGCTGCACCACTGCACCAACTAGCTGCCCCTAAAATCATGTTTTTAAATGCATAAAATATGGATTGCAAAAGAAACCAAAAGTTAGTAAAAAATAAAGATATATATTGTTTTCCAAAAAAAAAAAAAATATATTGTTTTCCATACAAGTTCATAGAACACCTAAAATTCATATGCAGGCCCCTTTGGGGCACCCTTGGGGGTCTACAAGCCCTTAGGTTAGGGAGAGGGGGAAACCTGAGAGAAGGAAGCTCAAGGGCAGTCAGCAAGGCTGAGGTGGGATTCAAAGTCTGAGGTGGAGTCCCCCGATCTCCTCATTGTTTCCTAAGGATTTCAAGAAACCAGATGGAGGCTGGGGCGTCTTGAAGCTTTGACTTGGAAGATTTTCGGGCACTGCTGAGAGGCAGGATTTTTCAGGGGAACTGGAAGAAAACCCTCCTTTCAGGCTTCAAATGTCTGTAACCTGGCCCCATCCCTCCAAGGAGGGATCCACTGCACTTATAGCCTTGCTCTTCTCTCCTTTCAGTCTTGCTGCTGGGGGCTCTGTAAAATCCAGTCCTTTCTCTGAGCCAAGAACAGGAACCAAAGCCTGGGAGAGAGGCAAGCTTTACTTGTATCTCTTCAATATTCCTAACCCCTGGGATCACCGTGCCAGAAGGCCCCCCACTTTGGCAGATTGCAGGAGGGCGGAGTAGATAGTCAGGGATTCTGCTCTCTTCCTGGGAATGGCAGCCTCTCAGACCCTCTGAGATCCCCACTGAGAAAGAGTGGGGACCTTTTGATCCTTTATGGACTCCTCCTGGGCTGGGCCCAGTAAGGCCTTCAATGTCATCATCAGATCCATTCTTCTCACTTTCCAGATGATGACTCTGGTTTCCCCAAGAAGGTAAGGAATTTTCCCAGAGTCAGAGCTATGGGCAGAGCTATGGAGTATCAAAATCTGATACTCAATCTGATCCTTTATGGCCAGAATCATAGAATGTGCAAGCAAGAACTGAGGGAAGGTAGGAGGCAAGAAGTGGAGAACTAAACTCCTAAACAAGAGAGAACTGCATTGGGAAAATCTAAAGCATGTAGCCATAATTTTAGAATCTTTTAAAATCTTTTAAAAATGGGACTAAATCAATTTCAAAGTGCTTGGATGCCCGTTGACGATTTAGCTTTTTAGATATAATAGAACTTAGGTTTTACATTGTTGTAAGTTCATTCTAGTTAAAAAAAAAAAAAACTGAACTTTTATGATACATTTAATACTGAGGTTTTTCAGAGTCGAGTATTTCTGTAACAAACATACATGTAATATATATACACATATATGTTGCCTATTCAATTGCAAATTTCAAAAATAATTCAGCTGGATTTTGCTTAGTTATTTAATCTGCTATTTTCTTTTAAAGTAAATTAAATGGAAAAAGGACTTTGAACTTTTGAATGTTGATGGCAATGTAGTTAGCTTATAAATTAACAGGTAGCTTTTAGGGGTTCTAACTTCTTGAAGTATTGAATGTGCTTCTTGTATATATTTTTTGGCTTATTTCCTAATGTTAATTTGACAGAGAGAACATAAAGATTCCTGGGATGTTTATAATTGATACACTAGGCCATGAATCTTTCAGATAAGAACAAACTTTAAAAAATCTCTCAGTTTTTATTCTTAAATGAAATTCTCTTCAATTGTTTTTTCTTTCAACTGTGTTAAATGATTTCCCACTGTTAATTTCGCTTTTGTTAATTTGTGATGTATTGTCATATTTACAAGTTTTTCTATATATATTCAAATTGATATTGGAAACAATACTTTTATTCTACTTTAATTTGGTTATGTTACTTGCATGGAAAGTAGACATGATTATAGTTTCATTAGGGTAGCTTCTAATAGCCTAATACCAGAAGTTCCCCTATTCATGTGATCCTAGTTTTAGAACTAGGAGACACCTTAGAGGCCATTAAATCAATTTTTTCAAATGGAGAAAATGAGACCCAGTAAGGAGACATGACTTGCCTGCATGAGTTGCAGACACCTGAGTATTTTCAAAGGGCAGTAAAAAAGGAGGACAGACATAGGACTTATCCCTAGAGGAAGAGGGAAGAGGAGGGGAAAATAGAGGGTGGAGTTAGTTACTGGCCACTTCTTAGGACTAGGTGCTTGTGCCCAGGAAGAGAGAGAGAATCACAGAGAAGATGATGAGAAAGCCAGGAAGGCTTGGACCTAAACTCCCTGCCTGGTTGATCTCACACTGACAGTTTGGGGGAGACTTGGAAGGCCTTGGGATCCGAGGACTTGGGGCAGAAGGAGGGCAGTCCAACCACTCAGGCCCCATAGGGTGGGGGGAGTCGGGCTCTGCTATCACACTCCCTGGAGCAAATCTCCAGTACTCGGTACCCTTGAAGAAGTAGGTATCACCTTTAGAATGAGAAGGAGAGGAGAGGTCAGTCATGGTACTTCTTAGAAAACTACTTATTCTAAAATAAAAGCTTTTCTATATTTCAACATTTATACAAAAATAGTTTTCAGCATTCACCCTTGCAAAACCTTGTCTTTCATATTTTTCTCCCTCCCTACCCATCTCCTCCTTCCCATAGATAGCAAATAATTCAATATACCAAAAAATATAATATAATACAATATACAATAAACATGTACAATAGAAGACTATTAATTCAATCTTCCCCAGACCCAGGCATCTGGATGCTCAGTTCTACTTTCTCCATCAAATCAATCAGCATCCCACCCTCAACCCTCCCTCACACACACACACATACCTTTGTTGCCAATAGTTACATCATCAGGTGCTGAAGGTGCTCCCTCCCATAGGCTCAGACTCTTGGGGTAACCTGGGTCAACTCTGTGGATGGACTCATCAAAACGCCAATACTGTTCACCTCGAATCAGGTAAGTCTTCCCATTCTGGGGCCAAGAGAAAACAGCATCCACAACTTCTCCAGGGGGAAGGCCCAGTTCAGTTAGCAGCTTTGGGGAGCCAGGCTCCAGCTGCCGGTCCTGAAACACCCAGAACTTCTGTCCTGAGGATCAGGAGGAATAAAGTCAGTTAATATAAAACCTCATCACTGTGGTCCCTTCCCTCCACAATGTCTAGTTCCCAGTCTTGTGCTTGTGCCTTTCTAACTCCTTCTCTGAAGTTTTCCTAGTCTCCCTTTTCCTCACCCCTTCCTCCACCAGTTCTCCATGTCCTTCTCTGAAGCTTTCCTAGTCTATCTCCCTTTTCCTCACCCCTTCCTCCAGCAGTTCTCAGTGTCTCTCTTTCCATCTCTGTCTCTGCCTGATAATTGTTTTACCCTCTTCATTCTTCTTGCTCCCTTGCAATTCTCTTCTCTCCACACATCTTCCCAGTCTCTTTGGCTCTTTCCCAACTTCCTACTCATCTCGCTTCTCCAAACCCAGCTGCATTCCACCCTTCACTCCATTTACCGCTGAAAAGCAGGATACGTCCATCCGAAGGCCGAGAATAAGCTGCATCCACGGTTGACACGTGTTCAGGCAGCCCTTCCCAAAATCGGTGCAGCTTTGCAGGTCGAGGAGACACCAGCTGGCCTGAGGGCTGAAGGCGCCAGAACCAGGGTCCTGGGGACAGGAGGGGTCACCAATGAATCAGCCCTGTAGCTACTGGAGTTCTCTACCTACCTTTGCCAGGACTCCAAATGACACAAGATAGCTGGGCTCTTGGCATTGGGCATCAGAATATATGGAGTTAAAAGGGCCATTATTATGGAGGGGTCTGAAGCAAAGGAAAATAGAACTAGATGGCCCAGGGGACGAGAGAAGAGAAATGGTGAGAGAGTCAGCATTTTAGGGCAAATAGGAGTCAAAGTCACTCACCTTTAAAGAAGAAGACTTCACCACGGATGTTGGCGATAGCATCAAAATTACCAGAACATCGGTCTGGAACTGGGACCGAAGGGCTGGGAGGAAGTGTAGGAGTGGGAAAGAGAAATGAGAGTGAGACAGAGAACTGGGGGTATCATGAGGGGAGGAGAAGGGAACCAAAGAGGGGATAATGAAGGGGACCAGGGTGAAATTGGGGATTGAGCAAAAGAGGAAGGGGATATTCACCTATCTGGAGGCTGTTCAGGGGGTTGGGGTGGAGGAACCAGGGGTTTCTGAGTTGGCTCTGGGTGGGGACTGTTTGGAGCCTTTCCTGGAAAGAAGCAGAGTTAGACATGGGGTAAAATAGAGAGGCTGAAAGGCAGCTAGCTCTAGGAAGGGTTCTCTTTGTCATTATCAAGATGAAGAATGATGGAAAAGACAAATGGTCTGGCGGTTAGAAGTCTTGGGTTCCAGTTTTATGTTTATTACTTATTAGCTATGTAACCTTAGTTGAAACATTTCCTATCTGAGTTTCAGCTTTCTCATATGCAAAATGGAGATAATAATACCTGCTTTTCTAGAATTGTGATGAAGATTAAATATTAAGAACCAATGGGGAGGGGTGGAAGGTGGAAGTGATATAGAGAATAGAGAAGGAATTTTGTGGGGTTTTTGTTGTTGTTGTTCCCATAACTCTTAGTCCAGATCTGGGAAAAGGAAAAATAGAGGGTCACAGGGCTCACCATAAAGCTGCTGTATCCCTTCTCGGTCATCAGGTGGAAGTCGATACTTTGAGGGGTCCCCAGCTGGACCCTGGTAGAAAGGTCGCATGATGGAGTTGGGGGCAGAGGAGTGGGCCAAGCCCAAGGCATGGCCAAACTCATGGACAGCTACAGCAAACAGGTCTGTCCCACCACCATCTGTGGGTTGGGAGGAGGCAGGAATTGAGTGGTGAAAAAAGAGACTTTGATCCAAATACATCTTCCATACAGCTGCCAAAGGGATTTTGCTACAGTGCAGATCTGACTTCTGTCACTCCTCTACTCTATAAACTTCAATGACTCCCTACAGCTTCTAGGATAAAGCACATGCTTCTTTTTGGCTTTTAAAGCATTTCACAATGTGTCACCAACCTACCTTTCCCACTTAGCTTCCTTACTTCTCTTCCTAGTCTAGCCAAGATCCTTATTCATAAGGAACTCCTGTCTCTGTGCCCAGAACTGGCTGTCCATCCCCCAGTGCCTAGAATGTGCTACACACACACACACACACACACACACACACAAAGAGAGAGAGAGAGAGAGAGAGAGAGAGAGAGAGAGAGAGAGAGAGAGAGATTTTGTATATATAGCCCTAAGCCTAGGACCTAGCAGTAGTAGTCACTAAATGCTTGATGATCAATTGATTGGTCCATCTCCCTCCCTCCCTCATGATGGTCCTAACCTGCAGCCCTCTAGTTAAGGATGACTTACATGAGCATATGGCTGGTTCCAGAAAGGAGAAGCCCAACAAAGAAAAAACACAATTTGCAGAAAGGAGTAGTTCTGGCCAAGATGATTCTTCTTGGCTCTCCTGTTTCCTCTGACTTATAGCATTTAAAACTTACCGCAGTCTCCACACTACCCAGGTGCTACAATGATATCTTTATTTCCTCTAGCCAACCTGACCCCCTATTTTTTCCCTCATTTAGAACACCCTCCTCCTTCCTCTCATCTTCTTCATATCCTCCTTATCCTTCAAGATCCCTCAGGTCCCACTTCTTCCAGAAAGCCTTCCTGGTCAGCCTAAAGAGTCTAAAATCCTTAGAATTCAACCCAGTCTCTCACACAGTCTTTTGCTATTCATTGTTCCGGTCCATGTTATATTCCCCCAACCCAACTGAACTCCTCCTGAGACCAGAGGTCTTATCTTCTGCTTCTTATAAATTAGCCTCCACTCTTTCCCTCTCAGCTTCTATCTACTCCAGTGATCCCTGCAGAATTATATGTGGAGCAGGAACTCAGTAAACTCTTGTTGGATGTAATAGAGAATAAGGTCCTCAGGGAAGGGAAGGGAAATATGTCTGTGGAGGGGATTGATCTCCACAGAATAAGGGTTGTCTGAGGAATAAAGAGGAGGAGTCCAAGGAGACCGTACCACTTGCCCCAAAGGTCCAAACTTCCTCATCATCAAAGTGGGTATCCCCAGAGATGGGGTGGTCCCCAGGGAAGAAGGCATGGGCCAACGTGCCCCCAGGCCCATCAAAGGGGTAGCTGTCCTTGTGATAGGCGCGAGCAAAGTCGATGAGGAGCTCCGGCTCTGTTCCTGCCCTGGGTTCAGCCTCCTGGAATGTCATCCCCACCTCAGTTCCCCAGGCATTCAGAGCATAGTGCATCAGGCTTCGAACAGTATCCTTGTTGAGGGCAGAGCCTTGTGGGAAGGAACGAACCCTGGTGTCCAGAAAAGAGAGTCCAGTGTTAAGGAGAGAAGTGTATGGCAAGCAATTACAACAATGATATGCAGATGACTTGAAGGAGGGATGGAGGAACTCAGTCAGCCAGACACTCAATAAACATTTATTAAGTACCTACTATGTGCTAAGCACTGTACTAATCACCAGAGATACATAGAAAGGTAAAACAATGAGGTGATCAAGGACAATTCCAATACATTTGTGACGAAAAAAAAAAAAAAAGATAAAAAATCCATGATTTTAAGGATCCCATAGTGTAATGGAGGAGACAACATACAAATAATTATATACAAATAATTATATGCAGGATAAATAGGAAATAAATCTACAGAGGGAAGGAAGTAGAATTCAAAAGATTTGGGGAATGTTTCCTGTGGAAGGAGAGATTTTAGCAAGGAAGGAAATCAGGGAGTCTAAGAGGGAGACATGAAGAGGGAGAAAATTCCATGCATGGGGGGCAGCCAGTGAAAATGCTGAGTTGGGAGACAGAATGTCTTGTTTGAAGAACAAGGACATTGAATTGAAGAGTGTGTAGTTGATTTAAGGTATGAGGAGATGGGGGAGGAAGGTAATGAAGGTCTTTGAATACCAATCAGAGAAGAGAGTGATATGGCCCAATTTAGAATTTAGTAAAGATCACTTTGAGAACAGAATGGATGATGGACTAGAGTAAGAGATTTATACATCCTCAATAGTAATAAGGAAGTTTGGATGGGGGAGGGTTTGAGATGAAAGATAATCATTTCAGCTTTAGACATGTTGGGTTTAAGATATCTACAGAACTTCCAATTCAAAATATCTAATAGGCAGCTGGACAGTTGAGCCTGGAGGTTAACAGACTGTTTAGTCCTAGGTAAGTAAATCTGAGAATTAT
Organism: Sarcophilus harrisii; assembly: GCF_902635505.1. Lineage (NCBI taxonomy): Eukaryota > Metazoa > Chordata > Mammalia > Dasyuromorphia > Dasyuridae > Sarcophilus > Sarcophilus harrisii. Next base: position 337,441,001 of record NC_045426.1, read on the forward strand.
CAGAATAGAGATATTTGAATCCATAGAAGCTGATGAGATCACCAAGGGAAATAGTAGAGAGGAAAAATAGAAGGGGGCCCCGTTCTCCGGGACATCCAAAATTAGTAACCATAACCTGAATGATGTTCCAGCAAAGGAATCTGATGAAGGGTTAGACAGAAGGAGAAACAGGAGAGTGTAGTATCCTGAAACACTAGAGAGAAAGGAGTATAAAAGAGAAGAAAGTGATTAACAGCATCAATGGGGTCAAGAGGTCAAGGAAGATGAGGCTATTCTTTTCCACAAGGAAGTGATCAAGGACAATTCCAATAGACTTGTGAGGGAAAGTGCCATCTGCACTGAGAGAACTATGAATTTGGATCAAAGCATAATGTTTTCATCTTTTTTTGCTATTGTTGTTTGCTTGGTTTTTTTTGTTTGTTTGCTTCTTGTGGTTTTTCCCTTTTGATCTGATTTTTTTGTGCAGTATGACAAATACGAAAATATGTTTAGAAGAATTGCACATCGAATGTTTGTGGCAGCCCTTTTTGTAGTGGCTAAAAACTGGAAACTGAATGGATGCCCATCAGTTGGAGAATGGCTGAATAAATTGTGGTATATGAATATTATGGAATATTATTGTTCTGTAAGAAATGGCCAACAGGATGATTTCAGAAAGGCCTGGAGAGACTTACACGAACTGATGCTGAGTGAAATGAGCAGGACCAGGAGATCATTATATACTTTAACAACAATACTATATGATGACCAGTTCTGATGGACCTGACCATCCTCAGCAACGAGATCAACCAAATCATTTCCAATGGAGCCGTAATGAACTGAACCAGCTATACCCAGAAAAAGAACTCTGGGAGATGACTAAAAACCATTACATTGAATTCCCAATCCCTATATTTATGCACACCTGCATTTTTGATTTCCTTCACAAGCTAATTGTACAATATTTCAGAGTCTGATTCTTTTTGTACAGCAAAATAACGTTTTGGTCATGTATACTTATTGTGTATCTAATTTATATTTTAATATATTTAACATCTACTGGTCATCCTGCCATCTAGGGGAGGGGGTGGGGGGGTAAGAGGTAAAAAATTGGAACAAGAGGTTTGGCAATTGTTAATGCTGTAAAGTCACCCATGCATATATCCTGTAAATAAAAGGCTATTAAATAAAAAAAAATAGAAGAATTGCACATGTTTAACCTATATCAGATTGCTTGCTGTCTTGAGGAGGAGGGAAAGAAGAGAAAACAAGATTTTGCAAAAGTGAGTGTTGACAAATTAAGTCTGATCTAACTAACTGGAAAAATATTAAATGCTCTTGGATTGGGCGAGCAAATATAATAAAGATGACAATATTACCTAAACTAATCTATTTATTTAGCGCTATACCAATCAGACTTCCCAAAAACTATTTTGATGACCTAGAAAAAATAACAACAAAGTTCATATGGAAAAACAAAAGGTCAAGAATTTCAAGGGAATTAATGAAAAAAAAATCAAATGAAGGTGGCCTAGCTGTACCAGATCTAAAATTATATTATAAGGCAGCGGTTACTAAAACTATCTGGTATTGGCTAAGAAATAGACTAGTTGATCAATGGAATAGGTTAGGTTCAAAGGACAAAACAACCAATAACCTTAATTATCTAGTGTTTGACAAACCCAAAGACCCCAGTTTTTGGGATAAGAATGCATTATTTGACAAAAATTGCTGGGAAAATTGGAAATTAGTATGGCAGAAACTAGGCATTGACCCACACTTAACACCGTACACCAAGACAAGGTCAAAATGGGTTCATGATCTAGGCATAAAGAATGAGATCATAAATAAATTGGAAGAGCATAGGATAGTTTACCTCTCAGACCTGTGGAAGAGGAAGGAATTTATGACCAAAGAAGAACTAGAGATCACTATTGACTACAAAATTGAAAATTTTGACTATATCAAATTGAAAAGTTTTTGCACAAACAAAACTAATGCAGGCAAGATTAGAAGGGAAACAATAAACTGGGAAAACATTTTTTACAGTCAAAGGTTCTGATAAAGGACTCATTTCCAAAATATATAGAGAATTGACTCTAATTTATAAGAAATCAAGCCATTCTGAAATTGATAAATGGTCAAAGGATATTAACAGACAATTTTCAGATGATGAAATTAAAACTATTACTACTCATATGAAAGAGTGTTCCAAATCACTATTGATCAGAGAAATGCAAATTAAGAAACTCTGAGATACCACTATACACCTGTCAGATTGGCCAGAATGACAGGGAAAGATAATGCAGAATGTTGGAGGGGATGTGGGAAAACAGGGACACTGATACATTGTTGGTGGAATTATGAATACATCCAGCCATTCTGGAGAGCAATTTGGAACTATGCCCAAAAAGTTATTAAACTGTGCATACCCTTTGATCCAGCAGTGTCTCTACTGGGCTTATACCCCAAAGAGATACTAAAAAAGGGAAAGGGACCTGTATGTGCCAAAATGTTTGTGGCAGCCCTGTTTGTAGTGGCCAGAAGCTGGAAAATGAATGGATGCCCATCAATTGGAGAATGGTTGAGTAAATTGTGGTATATGAATGTTATGGAATATTATTGTTCTGTAAGAAATGACCAGCAGGACGAATACAGAGAAGCTTGGAGAGAAATACATGAACTGATGCTAAGTGAAATGAGCAGAACCAGGAAATCATTATATACCTCAACAGCGATACTGTATGAGGATGTATTCTGATGGAAGTGGATTTCATCAACAAAGATAAGATCCAACCGAGTTTCAATTGATCAAGGATGGACAGAAGCAGCTACACCCAAAGAAAGAACACTAGGAAATGAATGTAAACTGCTTGCATTTTTGTTCTTCTTCCTGGGTTATTTATAACTTCTAAATCCAATTCTCCATGAGCAACAAGAAAACTGTTCGGTTCTGCACACATATATTATATCCAAGATCCACTGCAATCTATTTAACATGTATAGGACGGCTTGCCATCTTTGAGGAGAGGGCAGAGGGAGGGAGGGGAAAAATCGGAACAGAAGTGAGTGCAAGGGATAATGTTGTAAAAAAAAACTACCCTGGCATAGGTTCTGTCAATAAAAAGTTATTAAAATAAATAAATAAATTTTTAAAAAAAGTGAGTGTTGAAATGAGCTGATTCAGGCCAGTCCCAATGATCTTGTGATGAAAAGAGTCATCTACACCAGAGAGAGGATTGTGGGAATTGAGTGTGGTTCACAACATAGCATTTTCACTCTTTTTGTTGTTCTTTGCTTGCATTTTATTTTCTTTTTCATTTTTTTTTTTTTGGTTTTTCTTACGCAGCACGATAATTGTATAAATATGTATGCATATATAGGATTTAACATATATTTCTACCATGTTTAACATATATTGGACTACTTGCCATCTAGGAGAGGGGGGAAATTGGAACACAAAGTTTTGCAAGGGTTAATGTTTTGAAAAATAATAAGCTTTAAAAAAAGGTAAATGTTTAAAACTTTCTTTTTCAAGTTTTAAGAAAGAAAAAGAGAATAGGTCTTTATACCTGGAAATTAGTAACTCTGGAAAGCGCAGTTTCAACAAAATGATGACTGTTGGAGTCAGACCAAAGAGTTAAAAGGGGAGTGAGAAGAGAAGTGAAGGTACCTATCGTAGGCAACTTTCATAAGGAGTTAAGCCATAGAAGGCAAGACAGAGATGGAGCAATAATCAATAGGAAAGGGTGGATCAAATGAGGGGTTTGTTGATAAATAGACAAGAAGCAAGCAAAGATAAGACAGAAAATGAGGGTGGTAGATGAGGCAATCTCTTGGAGAAGACAGGATGGAATGGAATCATTTGTGCAAATAGGAGGGTTACCCTTGGCAAGTAGAAGGGCCAATTCTTTATATAAAACAGGTGAAAAACAGGAGATAGTGGTAGAAAGCGTCTGGTTACTCGAGAGATGAAGAGAAAGGGTTCTTTCTGACAAAATAGCTAAATGGGGAAGAAGAGAAGGAACCATGGAAGTTTTGAAAAGGAATAAAGAAGTTTGGAAAAGATGTGAATGGGATAATGAGTTAATTAGGGAGACATAAAAGGATTGCCTTGCAACAGTGAGGAGCCAGTTGAGGTTATCTAATATACACTGGCAGTGGATTCAGTAAGGTTTTATGATTTTCTTGATCTTAGTTCAGCAACATGTGACAAGGAACAAAGAAAGCAGATGATGGAAGTAGTATAAGGCTGAAGTTTGATGGGGGAAATCAACAATATAATAAAGGCAAGGGCCTGAAGAGAAGAGGACATTGTAGTGTTGAACCAGATCAACAAAGGGGAAGGATGGGGAAAGGAAGAGAATGCAATTAGTGCGGGGAGAGGACTGAGGCATCAAAGGACTAAAGGTCATGATGGTGACAAAGAGTCTGTGGTTGGGAAGGTTGGGAAGATGGGTAAAATACCAAAGATTTTGACCAGATAAGGAAATGTCAACACTGTTGAACATGGAAATAATACATTTGTGGCTGATAGCAAGATCAAGGGTATGACTATTTTTGTATGTGAGGTGGGATAAAGGAATAGTTCATGAGAAATGAGTCAGTTGAAAAATAAATAGGGAATTTGAAAGAATATCAATATGTATCCCTCAGTGCCCCAGTATGAGGGTAGGAATTAGGAAAGGGGAAAGATTTTGAGTGAGGCACTCAGTCCCTTAAATCTAATAGTAAGACTCTGGGGAGGAAAACAAAGTGAATTAAATGCCAACTCACAGGCACTATGGAGCCCATCACGGGGTATATGAAGCTACAACAGGTAAGTTATCTGGTGAGAAATCAAGGAATAGAACCTAGAACCCACCTCCAGAACAGCTGCTTCTTCTTCCAGAAGCTGCCTGTAAGGGCATATCGCCTCCTTCTTACCAACCCAGCCACTCCCAGAACATCAGGCAAAGAACATCGTGGCTTCTTCATAGTGGCCAACGTGGCCTGATCTAGAAGGGAGAAGGGACATGAAAGATCAAAGGAATGGACAGATGCCGAGCCCTAACCCTAAGAATTGGCAGCGAGAGTATAAAGAAGGAAAGTCGCCCCTGGGATCAGGAGCTGTAATTATCAATACTAAAAACTGTCTGAGAGCAAAAGGGCAGAGGGAATGACAGGTGGTATTGGAGCAAGACTGGCTAGATCTGTGGTATACCACACCCTTCTCCTAATCTGTTCTGAGAACTGCCCTTCTATTCCATTCTGTGGACCTCTGAACCAACAACAGCTTTACCTAGTAAGAGCTATCTCTATTTTGGATTCTCCAGTCCTATTCTTGCCCCTGAGTTCCTGCCTTGAAATTTTGCAGGAGCCCTGAGGACTTGGGATCCAGAAAGAAAGGACTTAGGGGCAGGTGGAGATGCAGTGGATAGAGCACCAGTGTTGAAGTCAGGAGAATTTGAGTTCAAATCTGGCCTCAGACACTTAATACTTCCTAGCTGTGTGACCCTGGGCAAGTCACTTAACCCCAATTTCGAAAGAGAGAGAGAGAAAAAGAGAGAATGAGGAAAAAGGAAGAAAGAAAGAGGGAGGGAAGGAGGGAGGAAGGAAAGAAGGAAAGATGGAAGGAAAGAAGAAAGAATGAAAGGAAGGAAGGAAGAAAAGAAGGAAGGAAGGAAGGAAGGAAGGAAGGAAGGAAGGAAGGAAGGAAGGAAGGAAGGAAAGAAGAAAGGAAGGAAGGAAGGAAGGAAGGAAAGAAGAAAGGAAGGAAGGAAGGAAGGAAGGAAAGAAGAAAGGAAGGAAGGAAGGAAGGAAGAGACTAAGAACTTGATAGACCTTCAGTTCCCTCTGTCTTCCCTTATAGCCAGGCACCAGATTTGAAGATGGCTGGAGGATATAAGGAAGATCTGAAAAGAGCCAAAGGGATGGCCCTGGAGGGAAGTAAGAGATGACAGAAGAATGGGATCTGTTGAATACAACATGGCTTCTAGCTTTGGGGAAGGGATCTCCTAGGACACCTATAAGCTGTATGACCCAAATCAAAACCTTTAACCACTTCCCTGTCTGTCTTAGTTTCCTTAACTGTAACACAGATAACAATAGCACCTATCCCACAGAGTTGTTGTGAGGATTAAATGAGACATTATTTCTAAAGTGCTTAGCCCAGGGTCTGGTACAGAGTAAATGGGTGATCACTTTCCCCTTGGATAGTCTCTGTTTCCTTCCCATATGATAGTTGGCCGGAGAAGGAGCGGGACAAGGAGTGTTTGGGAGGAAGAGAATAACCATTCATTACCCATGAGGCCGGTTTCCTTCAACCCAGCAAACCTCTGCATGATTTTGATTGCGTCCCGGAGCTGTTCTGGGCTCTGCAACTGGGCCTGAGCAGGGTGGGGTGGAGGCAGGTAGCCATAGCGAGTGAGCCAGTCCTGGACCACGAAATTGAAGTAGTTAACAGGGAAGGGCGGGGTCGGGGTGGGGCAAGGAGGGAAGCTAGAGCCTCTTAGAGCAAGTCGATAGATAGAGCAAGATGCTGGATCCCCTACAACCAAGGATAGAATTGGGGGTAATTCCCCACATCAGCCTCACCTTCCAGGCAAGGATCAGAGACCCGCGCCCTCCTTCCCCCATGCCCAGGATTCTGCCGTGCCATCCAGAGCTGTTTGTCTCACGCTTATCCGCCGATTCTAACTCTCGCTTCCCCGTCTGTGGTCCCCTGTAACTTCTCTTATCCCTCTCGTCTTCTGGAATACTGTGCCAAAACCAGATACTTCCCGACTGCAGGAATGCCAATTCACCTCTTTCCACTGGTTCCTCAAACTTCGCTCTTTCCCTTCTGTGACCCCGGGGTTCAGGGTTCCAGCTTCCCTCTCCTTCTTGGATCGAGATGCCCCCCCAATTTCCTCTCTCCCCTCCAGACCCTAGCTTTTATCTTTCTGCTCCCCGAAATCCCATTCCTCAGCTCACTTTTAATATTCTCCTGAACAGCGAGTCCCAAACCTCTCTCCCCTATTCCCGATCCTGATGTCCAGAATCCCAATTTCTTTCTCCCACGCTCCCTGCCCCAGATGTCCCGGATGCCTGCTCTTCCCTGTCCTTTTTAGATCCTTGCTTCTAACACTTCTGTACACTTAAGGGCTTCGGCCACCCTCCGGGACCCTTTGCCCTACGATCTGCGTAAAGCACCTGTGCTTGCCTCTGCGCGTCCCGCACTAGCATCACCACCCCGCCATCTCCTAGACCCAGATGTCTAAGGATCCCAGCTTCCATTTGCTCTCACTCCGGACCCCGGCGAATCAGGCCCCAGCTTCCTTCTCCCCGGCCCGGGGATTCGGTGTCCTGTCCCGTACTCACCACGCTCAGACTGACATCCTGAGCAGAGGGCTCCAGGGTTCGGGCAGGGAACGGTAGCAGTAGTAGCAGTAGCAGGGTAAGGACCGGACGCTCTCGTAGCCACATGACCCTGGCTCAGGCCAGGCTCTTGAAATTAGAGAAAAGGAAGGAGTGATGGAGGAGAGGGGGGACAGCCTAAATAACAGAAAAGAGGTTGTCGGAGAGGGAGCACCCCGCCCAGCCAACCCCTGCTCTGGCCTTTGGGCAGGGCAGCTGAAGCTGACTCAAATACCAAATTGATGCTGTCTTTGGGGCATCCAGGAACCAAGGCTGAGGGGTCCGAAAAGTCCTGGACACTAGGGGGTCCGCGGACCGGCAGTGTGCCGGCTAGTGGGGCAGGGCGGGGCAAGGCGGGTTACAGCATCGCTCTGGGGTGGAGTGAAGGGGAAATGGCCCAATTTCCCTTGCTTAGTAGTAAGCGGTGATTTGGGAACTTCAAAGGTGGGGCTGAGACCGAAATTGGTTGGGGGTTGGTTGGGGGTTGGTTGGGGAAGAGAGACTGAGAGTGAAGAAGACAATAAATGAGCGATAGGCTGAGTCCTTGGAGGGAGAAGTAAGGCTGGAGGGAAAATAGGGCTGGAGGCCAGGGCCAGGCAACAGAACTGGGGGATTGGGGGCTGGGATGGGAGAGGGGGGGGAAAGGAGATGGAGAACAACTAAAATGAGGGAAGGGAAAGACTTTAGGAATCAGGAAGCTAGGTCACAGAATCTTGGATTTGAAAGGGAACTTGGGGTGCTAGTAATTGCTTGGAGAAAAGGGGGAGGAGATAAAGGGATGAGAGGCTGGAAAACCTAGGTCCTGGAAGGGGGAGGGGCGTTCATTAGCAGGAGATAATGTATGAAGATATTAGGTACCCGGAGTCGGAAAACCCTGAGAGGGGGAGGTAGAGACAGACAGAGCCTGGGAAATGGACACTGGTCCTAAGAGGGGAGCAGCACTCCCTAATACCAGTAGTGTCCCTCATCTATATACTCACCTCCCCAAAAGTGAAACATCTGGAAAAATATGGAAAAGAACCATTCATCTCTATTCCTCCTTTGGTTTCCTTATTTTGCTCCCTTAAAGGTACCTTATTCTGAGTGTTCATTCTCCAGGACACATTAGGAGCTTCTCTTATCCCTTCTCCCCCTTCATTTTCTGTCTGCTTCTCTGGTTGTGGTCTGGCAGAGGTCAGTCTGAACTTTCCATACAAATGGTTCAAATGAGACAGGGAGAGTGGCAGTGAGGCACCCAGTGAAAGGAAGAGAAAATGCACTTCCTACTCAGATCCAGCTACAAAGATCCTTGCCTTCCTTCCTTGGAGACCTGCCCCACTGCTGCCATTCCCCCCAGCCCCTAACATGCACCCGCAAGAACTCTCTTCCTCTTCAAATATCTCATAGTCATTCTAGCTCTCTGCCTGGACCTCATGGTACTCTATCATCATTGTCAAGATGACTCTTGGATTTGTTGGATGAAATTGAGGAAGGGATGAGGTAGAAACAGCAGAGTTAGAGAAACTAAAATTGAAAATAGAGACAATGAGACAAAAGAAAAGCAGACATATAGACACAGTAGAGAGGGGCAGAGACAATAAAAAACAATGAAGGTGATGTGGGAAAACTTCCTATCTTTGATTCCCAAACTCCTTTAGTGAATGTAATTACCCTTTGACTCACAAATCCTGGTCCCTTTGAATTCCAGTAGAAGATCGGACCTGTCCCAGCCCCACCTGGAACTCAGCCAACTTTGGGGCTACACCCAAAAGCCCCTCCCGCTCAATCTTCCATTATAAAAGGGAGACTTTGGGACCCCCTCTTTGCAGAGGTCCCAAACATGCTAGCCATGTGAGGACCCTCTGTCCACTGGACCCTCTGTCCACTGGACCCTCTGTCTGGTGCCCTCCTTATCTCTACCTTCACCTATCTCCTTACTTCCAAACCCAATAATAAACCTCTTTTATCAATCTAGCTCACTCTCGGGCTAATAAATTCCTTTATTGGGGACTCGTGCCACTACTAGACCTCTTTTACCACCATATCCTTGCACTGAATCCAAGGGGTTGCAGGGAAGCTTTGCTTGACTTCCTATGCCCCAAACCCGCCACTAGACTAACTCCTAATCTCATTTAGCTATCTCAAATCTAGACCTCAACAAAGGGACCACAAAAATAAAGTTAAGATGACAGATATGACTGACATTTGTACACAAGAGCCAGGGAAGCCTAGGGCTGAGCTGAAGGGGAAGTTGGGTTCTCTCTCACTGGGGCAATCTATCTCTCCCATTTCTGCCCTCAATAAACAAATAAATCCGGATTCTCTGTGCCAAGCCTCTGATAGCATCTCTTCCCCTGCTGAGGGGTAATTGTTACTTGTGGTTACCTCTCCTAGTTGAACATCCTATATTGCCCTATTTGCAACCCTTTCTTTACTCAAGGTACAGAGAGAGGCCCTACCAATGGGTAGAGAGGTGTCATAGTTACACAAGTATATGTACCAACTCCTCCCCGCAGCCTGGCTGTGAGCTCTCTTAAGAAAGAGGCCAAGTCTTAACTGGGCTCTGGCTGCCTCTCAGCACCTGCCACAGGACCTCATGTGCACAAACACAAGTGCAACCCCACTTAGGGACTGGGAGAGCCAGACAGCCTCCTAAAAACCATCCGGGCCACGTCCCCCTCCCCCCTGCACCCGTTTTACAAGAAGATGGATACAGAACTAGTGATGGAGACAGGGGATCTTCAAACTGAGCGGAATTGAGCCTGTATGTTTGGATGACTTGTCTAAGCCCGCTTCTCTTTTCCTATTACTACCTACCATAGGTAAACCATCCGTCTTGTGTCTTGTATTATAACTGTCTTAGAGGCAGGGGAGCAGAGCAGAGCATATCCTCCTTTTTACAGAGATGGAATCTGAGAACCAGAAAAGATCCCACCCAAGGCTGAACATACAAATCCAGCAGCTGCCTTGCCTGGGCTGCAAAAGTATTTCCTGACTGCCAGACCAGAGTTTCTAGTCTAACCAGATACTCGGCTGCTGCCCATCCCCCAACCAGTAGGAAGTCTAGTCCTTCTGTCACTGAGAAACTCAACCTCCTAACTGAGGGTTTTCTAAGAGTTATCTCAGTTAGGACTCTGGGTGGGGCAACCCCTTCTTTTGGGGTATCTCTCTAGCCTCAATATCTTTTCTGCCCTGGGTCTCCTACATAGCTATACCCCTCCCCTTCCCATCAACCTCTCCCTACCCCTGATAGTTCCAGATTTCTTGAATCTTTTCAGTTTCCCTTCCTCAGCTTTCCTGCCCCCTCTTATTAGGAATCCCCAAACTAGAGCTTAGTTCTGCTTTACAAGAAGTGAGAGGGCAGAAGATAGGAAAGGAGGAGGGGAAGAGAGAAAGAAGAGAGAGGGAGATAGAGAAAGGAGAGAAAGAGATTCTGTCCTTAGTGCCATCTTCCTCTCTCAGGCAGCCAGGGTTGGATTGGTCCCCCAACTCCCAGATCCCTCCAGGAACCCTAAGCCCTCTTCAAGATGTGGGTCTCCAGCTCCTCCTGCCAGCTGGCCACTCCAGATCAATATTGACAAGCTGAGTGTTTCTGGGAAAGAGGTGGGGGAAGGGCCAAACCTCGACCACTAATGGGGATGGGGTTGGTTAGGGAAGAAGTTGAAAGGAGTGAAACTGCTCTGCTCCTTTCAGCTATCATCCTTCCCGTTCTAACTTCTCTTTTACTGACAAAATTCTAAGTGTTTTCTACAATTGCTGTCTGCACTTTGCCACTCATTAGACCTCACTCAGCTCCTTAATAAAGTAAATACTCAGATCCTTTATTAAAAATAAAGAGAACTCAACTTTCCATTTATTATAATTAGAGCAGACACTGGGGTTGTCTTCTTCACTAAAAAGGATTACATGCACAGGTAAAGAGTCAGGGACTCACAAACTAGCCATATTTTGTTATTTTTCAAAGCTCTGTAGGATCTCGTCCTGTTATTCTTCCAAAATCTGTTTACTAAGGTAGTTCAATACATTGAGCAGAATGTTGGAAGAGGGGTCGGGGAGTTGGGTTCAAGTCTAGCTCTGCTACAATATGCCTGTGACCAAATCACTTCCCCTCTAAAAGTCTAAATTAACTCCTCAATAATAACCTTACCCGTTCCCATAAATTAATTAGGGATAATTAATCCTAGAATGTTAGACCTGGAAGGGACCTTGAAAATATTACAGCTGAAAGGTGCCTTAGATATCATCTAACCCAACCATTATTTGACTTGGTGGTTATACACTGACTCAGAAGCTGTGTTAAGATAGAGCCAAAGTTTCCTCATCCCCCACAAAAAGGCTGCCTTCCAGATAAAGGGAATTCTTTAATTGTGGGGTGCCTTTTCCCCTCACAACTCAAGCAATACATGGTTTGGTCACTTTTGTTTGTTTGGCTGATTTTCTAGCCACAAAACACCTCACATTTAAATTGATTTTAAAATTTGAGAAGAAATCAAGAAAATTGATGGTGAGAAGATTCTAAGATGCCAAACAAGAGACTATAAAAGGCAAGACAGAGACAGTGAGACAAATTGAGAAAGAGAAGTAGAGAGGAGAGAGGAATAAAGAGTAGGGGAAAAGAAGAAAGGAAGAGAGACAGAGACAAACAGAGGAAGACTGAGAATGAGGGGGGGAAGGAGAGAGGGAGAAAGAGAGAGAGAGAGAGAGAGAGAGAGAGAGAGAGAGAGAGAGAGAGAGAGAGAGAGAGAGAGAGAGAACACATAAAGAGGAGGGGAAAAGGGAAAAGGAAAAGAGAGGAGAGAGAGACAGGGACAGAGAGAGAGAGAGAGAGAGAGACACACACACATACAGAAACACACAGAGATACATACAGAGAAAGAAAAACAAAGGCAGAGAAAGACACATGGAGATAAGCTCAGAGAGAGACAGAGACAAAGAAAAAGCATGTCATTAAGTGCCACAGGGGTTCAGAAAAGAGATCAGTGTGAGTGTCAGGAAAACTTTCTAGAGAAGATTAGGACTAGGCCAGGAATGAGTGTAGAATTTGGACTAGCTGAGAAGAGGAAGCTAGAGGGATGACCAGGCAGGGAGTGGGGTGTGTGGGGGTGGGGGGTGGGGGTGGAGGTGGAGTTAGGTTTAAAATAGCAGGAAATGAATGATGGTACTTTGATTGGAAAGAAAGAGTCATCAGTTTTCGAAGATTTGAGCTCCCAGAGGTAGCCTGAAATAAGGCTAGAAAGGGAGATTGGAGTTAGACTCTGAATAATCCTGAATGCCAGGAGGGGAGAGTTTGAAATTTATTTAGTAGGCAATGGGGAATTATCTTGAATATTATGAGCAGGGGAATAATCTGTTTAAATTTATGCATAAGGAAGACGATTGGCACATAATATGCCAGAAAAAACAATTGGAAAGGGAAAAGACTAGAGACAGATGAGTTGACCCAAGATGATGGATTATACTGGCAGGATCATAGATCATAGATGAATTGGAAGGGATTTCCAGATTCACCTAGTACAATCACTTTTTTTTTTTTTTTTTTTTTTTTTTTTTACAGACAATGAAATTGAGGCCCCCATAAATTTGTTGGTTTTTTAACTTTTTATTTTCAAAATATATGCATGAATAATTTTCAGCATTCACTCTTGCAAAATCCCGTCCTGGTTCCAATTTTTTTTTCTCCCTCCCTTCTCCCCACTCCCTCCCCTAGATGACAAGTAATCTAATATATGTTAAACATATGCAATTCTTCTATATTCATTTCCACAATTATCCTGCTGCACAAGAAAAATCAGATCAAAAAGAAAAAAATGAGAAAGGAAACAAAAAGCAAGCAAACAACCTAGATAAAAAGTGAAAATATCATGTTGTGATCCATACTCAGGCCCCACAGTCCTCTCTCTGGATGTAGATGGTTCTCTCCAGCATAATCTCTCCATTAGAACTAGCCTGAATCACCTTGTTGTTGAAAAGAGCCACGTCCATCACATTTGATCATCACATAATTTTCTTGTTGCTGTATACAGTGTTCTCTTGGTTCTGCTCATTTCACTCAACATCAGTTCTCTCCATCAAGTCTCTCCAGGTCTCTCTGAAATCATCCTGCTGGTCGTTTCTTACAGAACAATAATATCCACAACTTTCATATACCACAATTTATTCAGCCATTCTCCAACTGATGGGCATCCACTCAATTTCCAGTTCTTTCCACTACAAACAGGGCTAGGGAAGGACTTCGGGATTAGCCCAGGCTCTGAATACTTAATTCTACTCCTGGGAGGATTTTAGGACCAACCTGAACCCTGATATCTGCTGAGGAGTGATGGATGAGGCAGGACTCAGAAGGATGTTCAAGCAGGAGTCTGTTTAAAAAGGCAGCTTTCCACTTTATATGCCCTGTAACCATGGAGTACTGCGCATGCACCAACTTGTTATTATGCACAGGTGTTTCCCACTTCAGTATAACTCTGCTTCAAGCACAACACAGGTTGTCACACACACCCTTGACTTCTCAGGAAGTCTGAGACACCCTTAGGAGAGGATGGAGAGCCAAACCAGATATGTCAGCAAGGTTCCTTATTGGGCTGGAGGGTCTTATACTTCACCCAGGGTTCCCCACTATTTCTGATCCCCAACAGGCTACTACAAAAAATTTGTGACTTGCCCTAGATCACTGAGGTGGGATTTGAACTCAGGCCCTCTGACTCCACAATCTATGTTCTTTCAACTACACAGACTGGATTTGAGATTTTTTTGGAGGCAGAAGGATGGGGAGAAGAGAGAAGGGATGAAGTGAAAAACAGAGTAAAAAAAAAAAATCATCCTAAGGTTTCAAGCTTGGATGACTAAAAGGATGGTGATGTCATCAGATAGAAACAGGAGAGTCAAGGGAAAGGACAGGTTTGGTGGCCGGAGTTAAGATGATGAGTCCAATTTTGCAATTAAATTTGAGATGTAAATTCCAGGTGTAACTATCTGGTAAACATATAAAGTCTGTATCTTGGGAAAGATGAGGGCTAGAGTTTAATTTTGGGAATTCTCTGAAGAGACTATTTAGACTGGCATTTGGAAAGCATTTTTTTATGATTTTAAAAAATTTACTTATCTGAGATGACACAGATAGAAAATTTCTTTTTTTATGAATCATATTGGAAGAGAAAAATCAGAACAAAAGGGGAAAACCACAAAATAAAAAGAAAGAAGGAAAAAAATTAGCATAGCATATTAATGTATATTCAATATACATAGTTCCCTCTCTGGATGAAGATGGCATTTTTTATTCAGAGTTTATTGGAATTGCCTTGGATCACTGAACCTCTGAGAAGAACCAAGTCTTTCATAGTTGATCATCACACAATCTTGCTGTTACAGTATATTTTTTACACTGTATTTTTTTCCTGGTTCCACTTGTTTCAGTCAGCATCAGTTTGTGTAAATCTTTCCAGGTCTTTCTAAAATCGGCCTGTCCATCATTTTTTATGGAACAATACTATTCCATTACTTTCATACACCATAACTTATTCAGCCATCCCCAATTGGTGGGTGTCTACTCACTTTTTGGAAAGCATTTTAATTGTCATTTGGTATTTAATCATGGATCCCTGTTGGTATTTAATTATTTGAAAGAAGATGGATAGTTTCTCCTGGAGCAGGGATGGAGCTCTCTGGCTTGCTTGGAGGCTGAGCCCTTAGGGCCATTAATGACTAAATGTGAACAGTCTGCCAAAGCCTCCTGTAGTTCTGGAGCATGGCACTGTCCCGCTGCACTGGAGTCTGTGGGAGTGATTCTGAATCTGAAAATGTCTTCATTGGACCGAACCGCAAGAGGGCCACCCAGCTCCTCCCAAGGCCACCACCCCTCTCACCTGTGCTCCGGCTTACCTGGCCCCACCCCCCGGAAGAGAAGTTGACGGAGCTTTGGAGAGAGACCTGAGAATGGGAAGCTGGGTCCAATAGGGGGTCTCACACCCCCCCAGCAATACAGGTGGGGCTATGGATGGGGCTCTGGAATTGATTGAATAGTCCGTCTCTGTAGTGAGAGGCTGAAGCTAAGGAGACACACCTGTGGAAGAGAGAGGCTAAAAGGACCGGGACTCCTGGTTTCAGGAAGGGAGCCTAACTAAGCCTGACAGCCAAGATTTCAAGATCTGGGAAAGGAGAAGAAAAGAGCAAGGGGATTGGAGCCTTGAATTGAGGAGGAAAGATTGATCCTGAGGACCTAGACATCCTTGTTTTGGGAAGGAAGGGGAACCTAATGGAAGGGATGCTTCATAAGAACCTAATCAGTGGTAAAAGGGGCAGGGAATAAGACCATAGTCCCTGGAATAGGAAAGCTCTGGGGCAGGGTGAGCACTTTGGAAATAGGGTTTATAGTTCTTAGGTTTGTGAGGAAGGAAAATTAGAAGAAACTGGGCTGATGGGTTCAAGATTAAGGGAAAGAGGACAAGAGATATTTTAGGAGGGAAGGAGGGGGTGTCATAAATGGGACTAGTCCTCCCTCTCCCCTCTCTTCTTACCAAAGGGAAACAGGAACAAGGGCATAAAGAATAAAGAAGGTGAAGGGTGGGGGAGGCAGGATCTGGGAACTGGAAGCCAGGAACAGGTACAAGGTATGGTCCCCAGAGGCGGGGCCCAGGAAGTAAACAGAAACCAAGAGCCATAGCCTAACACAACCAGTTAGCCTGCTTAGGAGCTGAGTAAAGGGTGGAAACAGGGCTAGGAGTCCAAATGCCTAGATTCTGGGAGACAGAAGAGAGAAGTAAGACAAGGGGTGAAGACAGTGTTGGAATGGGAAAGCAGCCTAAGGTGGGGACTAGAATACCTGGACCCTAGGAGAGGGCTTAGGAACAAAATGCTTAGTTCCTGGGAAAAGGGAAAGGGGTTGGGGAGGGGAAGAGCACTTCGAGTTTCTGGATAAAGCAGGCCTGGAGGGATCAAGATATGTAAACCCTGAGAGGGAAGAAAGGGCTAGGGATTGTTTCTTCTAGTAGGGCTAGAGCAATGAGGACATTTAAGTCCAAAGAAGAAAGAAGGGATTGTATGTCTTGGTTCTTAAAATTGGGATTGAAGACCTAACGCTTGGGATCTAGGAAGCTTTGACAGTGAAAGATGTTATTTGGTTCCCTCCATGCCTCAGTTACCCTTTGGGTCAGTAACGGGAACTAGGAAAACATACATATCATTAACCTTTTATAGTATGAAGATTATTTGACTTCAGGGTTAGAAAGAAAGGAAGAAAATAAAAAGTCGGGATGGAAAGTTTCTATTCTGTTGAAGGTGGTTCTGGGGTTTAATCTTGTGATAACTTGAGGGTTCAGAGAAAGGTGTGAGAGAAGGGATACTAGGAGTCAGGAAGCAGGTGGTTGGGAGTTGATGAGTCAGAATGCTTCAATGGGAAGAGAATTAGGAATCAGGATACCTGGGACCAAGGAGAGTAAAGAGTTGAAAATTGGGACTAAGATGCTGGTTGTACATTGCTATGGGTGGGTGAAATAGAGATCAGATTGTCCACATCTTAAGTAGGAGAATAATCTGGGGATCAGGATACTTAGGTTCTGAGGTAGTCAGCTAGGGGCTGGGAAAGCTTCCATTGGCCTCTTTCTCTAGCTAGCCTCTCCCTTCCTCCCTGTAGATGCTTGGGGAAGCATGAACTCCCCCAGTAGTCCCCAGTTCCCTTCAGGGCTGCTCTCAGGAAGCACCTCCCCAAGTGGGGATGATGGGTTCTTCCCCTTTGTGCTGGAGAGGCGTGATTCCTTCCTGGGGGGACCGGGGCCTGGGGATGAGAAGCAAGAGGATGAGCCCGAGGACCTGGCTGTGCTGCTTCAGCGAAAGGAAAAGGACTTACTACTGGCAGCTGAGCTGGGCAAGATGCTTTTAGAGCGGAATGAGGAGCTGAGCCGGAGTCTGGAACTTCTCAAAGCCCAACACGCTGAACGGGAGGAGGTAAATCCGTTTGATCCTCAGAGGACCTGTCTGGGTAGGTAGGGATCCTTAGCTAGGAAGCACATGACTTGGCACCCAGGCTGGCCCCTGCCACCTGTGACCCCGGTCAAGTCACTGTCCTTCACTGAAGATCCAGTCACTCACCTGGAAAGGGATTGGACCAGGTGATTTCTAAGATAGCTTACTGCTAGGAAGCCCAGGATTCCCCAAGTCTCAACTTCCTGATATACGGGATCAGACCAGTAAGGTTCTCACCCCTTCACAGCATATCATTTTCCACCTCTTCCTGAAGGTGGGACACTCTCCCTCCTCATCTCTGCCTCCTGGCTTCTTTCAGGTCCTAGTGAAAAATCTTACCTTAAGGAATTGTTCCCAGTCCCTTTTAAGGAATTCTGTTTTCCTGCATATAGCTTGTTTGTGGGTGATTGTTTACATGTTGTGTCTCCCCTTAGGTTGTGAGCACCTTAAGGACTGGGACTGTCTCTGACCTTTCCTTTTATCCCTAGCACTTAACTTAGTGCCTGACCCATAGGAGTCACTTCATAAATAGAAATGCTTATTCATGACTGCCCCTGCCCCTCCTCCTTCCAAAAACAGAAGGGTGTAATAGAACATGGAACTGAAGGTCAGAAAACCCAGGTTCTAAGAACCAGCTCTGCTCCCAACTGCCTATGTGACCTTGAGCAAGCTGTTTTCCTTCTTCAGGTCTCGATGTCTACATCTGTAGGGACGCGAGACAGGACTATATGGTCCTGGTCTTCTAAACAAAAGTGACTGGCCTAGGGACTCAGAGGACTTGATTATTAAAATTTCATTGTGAGCATTTATACCTTGTTTATTGGCAAAAGTTATATATCAGGTTTATTGTCTAGATTTGAATGATGGAAAAAAATGTCAATAATGCAGATTAAGCTGAAAAGTGTGTTGTGCATACATATTTTCTCCCAGAGAGCATGTTGTGAAATATTTACCAGTACACTCTTGCTTCTGATTCTAAGATTCTAGATAATATGAATCCCATAGGAAGGGATCACTTCTATCTCAAATCTGATCTCTCTACCCACACAGAATTTATTTGGTCAGACTAGATTTTGGGCCTAGCCCTTTGCCGGCCTCTGAGTTAAGGTCTGAAGGGGAGGTCAATATTTTTCAAGAAACAGGCTAGGTTTCAAGAAACAAGAATTCTTGGAGTCTCAAAGAGAGGAAGGAGGGATAGAAAGAATTTGGAACTCAAAACTTAAAAAAAAAAAAAAAAAGTTAGAAAATTGTCTTAACATATAATTGAAGGAAATACACGTTAAAACAACTTTCTAACTTTTTAAAGTACACATGTACTTATGTAAGTATATACATACACGTGTATATATGTGGATATGGATATATATATACATCTATGTATATGTGTGCACATATATATTATATATAAATACTATATATTTTATGTATATGTGTGTATGTGTGTGTGTATATATATATATATATATATATATATAGAGAGAGAGAGAGAGAGAGAGAGAGAGAGAGGTCTACCTCCATCTTGCTCCTAACTTGCTTTACTGTGGGTGAGTCATTTCCTGTCTAAGACTCAGTTTCCCCCACTGTAAAATGGGAAGTTAGTCTTGGTCTCCAAAGTCCTGTCCACTTTTGATATTCATGACTCATAACCTCGAAGAAGATCCGACTGTTAGTGTCCTGGGAGTCTGGGCAGAAGGGAGCAGGCCACGCAGCTGAAGGCCTCTCCTTCCCTCCTCCCAATCTCATACACAGCACAGGGGCACACAGGTTCCCTTCTTTTCCCAGGTCAGCCAAAGGAGTCTGGGTGGGGCAGAGAGCGTCCCCCCACCAGTCAGACAGGTTTGGAGAAGAGACTGAGGCGTGGGGTATAGGGTGGGGCGGGGGCAAAGGAGTAATTAGAGGGAGCCAAAGAATCTGGGAGAGGGGAACCTAAGACCAAGGGAGAACTAGAAGGAGAGAAGGACAGGGGTAGAGTGCAATGGGCAGGGGTATCAACTCAGGGGAACTGAGACGGCGCAGGAGGAGGCTGCGAACCAAAAGCAAGAGGCCCAAGCAGCAGGTGAACCTTTCTGGGGCGTCCTTCCCTCTTCCCAGCCCCCTCCAGAGCTGCAGGATGCTCTCTCTCTCTGGCCCTCTTCTTCATCTTTTCTCTGTCTGCTTTGGTGTCTCAGAGGCTGCAGCAGCAGAACCATGAGCTTCGACAGGGGCTGGCGGCCCGCGGAGCTGAGTGGGAGGCTCGGGCAGGGGAGCTGGAGGTCGATGTGGCTACACTTCGAGCTGAACTTGGGGAGCGGCGCTCAGAGCAGCAGAACAGCGGGCGCCAGCGGGCCCAAGCCCTGAGAGAGCTCAGTGAGCAGAACCTCAGGCTCAGTGAGCAGCTTGCCCAGGTCACTCGAGGCGGGCAGGGCTAGCAGGCTGCACATTTGGATCCTGGGAGGGGAACAGACCTATCATTCTGAGGGTGGTGGGGGCCAGGTCCTAGGGTCACCAGAGAGGAGGCTGGGTCCCTGAAGGGGAGGAGAGGCTGAGTGGTAAGGCCCTGGGAAAGCACGAGGAGTTGAATGAGTTCATCTCCTCCCTCTCCCTATCTTCCTCTCCTAACCATGCGTACGTTAGGCCTCCCAGACAGAACAAGAACTCCAAAAAGAACTGAGCACACTTCGGGGAGACTACCAGACCCAGCTCCTGTTGGGGACCGAGATGCAGGCCCGACTAGAAAGCCTTCAGGGAGAGGTAAGGGCCCAGGCCCGATCCTGGAGCCAGGGGAGAGGGAATCCTGAAGTCCCTGCAGATCCGCTCCAGCTCTCTGGATCCTCCCCAGAACCAGATGCTCCAGAGCCGGAGGCAGGACCTAGAAGGGCAGATCAAGAACCTGCAGGAGGAGGTGGACCAGGGCCAGGGCCGAGTGCAAGCCTTGCATGAGGAGCTGCTGCTGCTGAAAAGGGAGAGAAGGGAGCACAGCCTAGAGGTGAGGAATCAAAGCTAGCATTGGGGGGAGGGGGGGGGGGGGGAGGGGAGGAGGGAAGAGGGGGGAGGCTGTCATGGAAGGGGTGAGAGGAGCGCCCTCCCCACTCTGCTGACCCTGCCGGCCCTTGTGTGCCACTGCTAATAAGACAAGGCCTAGGGCAATGGGAGGACTTGAAACATGAGGAAACTGGGGCCGTTTTCTCCAGGAACACCCAGTCAAAGAACCAGGTTTAACTTCACATGCCCTGCTCCTTCCTTCTCCCCTGCCCTCCTCCAAGGGAAGAGGGTCTTGGTAAAGCAGGAATCTGAGACTGAGCAGTCCCAGAGCGCCTCAGGGTCAGCACGCAGGGGCCCAGGACCCTGCAACTACCCCCTTTCCTGGGCAGTGCTTCTGGTGCCAGCCTCAGACTCACGGCACCATTCTTGGGCAACCACAAGAAACGATGGGAAGGGCCTCATGTCTTTGTTTGATCATTCAACAATCTATCTTATGTAGTCAGGGAGGGCTAATTAAGTACCTGCTATATGCCAGGCGTTAGGTTAAGTTCTGGGATTGCAAAGAAAGGCAAAAACAGTGTCTGCACCCAAAGAGGCAGTAGTCAAATGGGGGAAACCATATGCAAACAACTACGTACAAACAAGAAATATACCAGATAAATTAGAGATAACCGAGGGAAGGTACTAGCATTAAGAGGTATTGGGAAAGGCTTTTAAGAGAAAGGGAGATTTTAGCTGAAATTTGAAGTCAGGAAAGCAAAATCAAGGTATGGAGAATATCTAGTGAAAATACATGGAATGTCCTATGAACAACAAGGAAGTCGGGGTCACCAGATCAGAGAGTTCATGAAGTGTAATGAAAGATAAGAATATCAGAAAGGTAGGAAAGAAAAGGTTTACTAAGGCTTTTTAAGACATGCATGTCATGCAAAATTATATGCATAATTTTCAACATTCACCATTGCAAAACCTTGTGTTCCAAATTTTTTCCTCCCTCCCTTTTCCCCAACCACCTCCCCTAGATAGCAAGTAATCAAATATATATAGAATTGCACATGTTTAATATATATTTCCACAATTCCACAATCCACAAAAATCAGATCAAAAAGGAAAAAGAGAAAGAAAACAAAATGCAAACAACAACAAAAAGTGAAAATACCATTTGTGATCTATACTCGGTATCCATAGTCCTCTCTCTGAATGCAAATGGGATGAAAGGTTTTAAGAACCAAATAGAGAATTCATAATTGATCCTACAAGTGATAGGAAGTCACTGGAGTTCATTAGTGATAAAGTATATCATGGCCTGCGTGGTCAAAACCTAAGCTTTGGAAAGACCACTTTGATACCAAAGTGAAGAATGAACAATTATATGATGAGAATTATATTAATTTAGCATTTTCTACTTTGTTCATAATTGACATGTTTTAAACAAGTATTTTGCTTTTAGAAGCATTTCTCTATTATAGGTTGTTTTTCCATAAGATGAATACTTGTGTGATATAGTTTGGTCAACAACATACATGTTTAAAAACAGCTAATAAGCAATACGTAAACCTTCAATGAACAATCACTAATAAAATTACTTCAACCTATTTTTAAAAAAGGGAGATTGAAAGCTTATCTGTGGGTTAAGAGTGGGGGGGGGGGGAAGGAAGTGGAGACACTTTGTAAAAAAATCTTTTTAAGGAGTTTTACTATAAAAGGAAAAAGAAACATAGGATAACTAGTGGGGATGGACAGATCAAATGAGGGGTTTTTGAGAATGAAGGAGACATGGTCTTGTTTGTAGGCAGTAGGAGCCAGTATACAAGAAGAAACTGAATAGTAATAATAATAGCTAACACTTCTGTAGTGTCCTGTGCCAGGCACCATTCTAAATAATTTACAATAGCTAGTCCTCATGACAACTCTGAGAGGTAGGCACTATTATCAAACCCCATTTTATAGATGAGAAAACTGAGGAAAACAGGATTAAGTGACTTGCTCAGGGTTACACACTAATAACTGAGACAGGATTTGAAGTCAGGTCTTCCTGAATCCATTGGGTTACTTATTTGCTTCCTTGAAGATTAGTGAGTGACTTGGGATGATGGAAGGGGGCAGTCTGTTGGAGAAGACAGGATGTAATCATGTGAAAATACAGAGAACTGTTTTGGCTAGAAGGGCCACTTTTTTTTTTTTTTTTGCTGAGGCAATTGGGGTTAAGTGACTTGCCCAGGGTCACACAGCCAGGAAGTGTTAAGGGTCTGAGATCACATTTGAACTCGGCTCCTCCTGACTTCAGGGCCGGTGATCTAACCACTACGCCACCTAGCTGCCCTTTGGGGCACTTCTTCTTGAGAGATGGGTAGAGATAGTGGCAGAAAGTTTCTAAGAGATGAGATGACTGGAGAATGAGTTCTTGTTGAATAACCAACATTTTTTTTTTTTTTCTTTAAATGAACCACAAATATTCTTAACTGGGAAGGAAAGCCTTCCTCAAAGAATGGGAGGAAGTAGGGTGAAAAAGCTGCTAGAATGAGTGAACCAGTAAATCAATTAGGCAAGAGTAAAAGGAGCAGGTAGAACCCTATGCTAGATTTTGAGAAAGATCAAGATAATTAAGACTTGATTGCTAAAGGACTAAATTGCCCCTTTGCTCTGTCATCAGCTAGAACTGGCCCGCTCAGAGGCCAGGGAAGCACTTGTGTCCCTCAAACGTCTCCAGCAACAAGTCTCTGAACTGGAGGAAGAATCCCGGCTGCAGGATTCAGAAGTCTCTGGAGCCTCCCTGCAATCCGAGATTGCCCACAGCCTAGATGAGGAAGGAAACCCCCAACTTCCAATGGCTCCCCATGTAAGTTCTGATCAGGAGTTGCCCCTTCTAACAATTCCTCAGATCACAAGGTAGGAACAATACTCAACAGAAACTGGTACCACTGAACTGGTTTTGGGTAGTATCTTGCTGAATTAGGTGCATTGGGTACTCTATGCCTAGCCCTCTGAAATTGTAGACTATTTTCATTGTTGTTCAGTCATTTCAGTTATATCTACTCATTTCCCCTTTGGAGGTTATCTTGACAAAGATACTGGAGTGGTTTGCCATTTCCTTCTTCAGCTCATTTTCCAGATGAGGAAACTGAGGCAAAAAAGAGTGAAGTGACATGTCTAGGGTCACATGGCTAGTGTCTGAAGCCAGATTTCAATTTAGGAAGATGACTCTGAACTCCAGGTCTGATGCACTATCCACTGAACCATTTAGTTGTCCTAGGTACTCCACTACCTAGCTGCTCCTATTCAGCTAATGCTTATATTTATCCTTAGAATCAGTTGTCTGAGGAGGCAGGCTATTAGATTTGGTTCCATCAAGATTTTGAGCTATAATCCAAATCTAAATTTAAGTCAAGAGCCCTACCCTGATAAAAAAAACTAATCTTTTTCTTATCAGAGGTTCTAGTAAATAAACTAATGGAAAATCAACCAACCCAAAAAGAAAAATCATGAACTCAAAGACTGAACTAGCTGCCATTCTTAGGCCCAGGACTGTTCTTTCCTCTTGGTTCTCAGGAGATCCACAACCCCAATGTCCTTCATGATTCATCGAAACCTCAGACTCCTCCTGAAGAGGGCTTGGAGCCCCCTAAGAAGCGGGCTTCAATGAGTCCTAGAGAAATAGTAGAAGAGAAGGAGATGGAAATGGAACGGCTACAAAATGAGGTGAGCAGAAATTAGACTGAGATGAATGCTGGGACGTATGAGGAGGTAAGAGGAGCAATCTGTGATGATCAGAATGAGAACTACCTGGATCTTACTATAGAATCAGCAATGGTTATAGCACGCTAAGTGTCTCTCTGACCCCCCCCCCTTCTCTTTCTTCTCCTCCCCTCCCCAGTTATCTTTGCAAGTAGAAGAGTTGCAGTCTCTCCGAGAAGAATTGCAGAGACAAAAGGAACTGAGGGAAGAGAAAGACCCCGAGTCAGCACTGAGTAAGGCCCTGTCTGACCGGGATGAAGCGGTGAACAAGTAAGTCCATCTATTGCCCTACTCTCATGACATCTTGGTGTATTGGAAAAACTCCAAACTCAGTCAGAAACCCTAGGTTTTAATCCTAGAAGTCAATAACTGGCTATATAATTTTGTTCCCCAAACCTTCATTTTGTTTCCATAGCTGCCACTTTTTACTGTCTCTCGCTTTTATCCAAAACCAAATGGGCAATGAGTTCTGTGTGATTCCCCATGTATTTCCACCTAGGTCTTTGGCCCTGTCCCTTGAACTGACTAGGATCTCCTTAGAACGGGACTCTCTTTCCCGGGAACTGCTCAGAACCATTCACCAGAAAGTGGCGTTGTCTCAGGAACTGGAAGCCTGGCAGGTAAGAGGGACAAAACCCGCTGAGGGGCAGGAGTGGTGGCACAGCTGATAGTCCTTCCCCACCTGATCCCTTTTCTTTTTCATCCAGGATGACATGCAGGTAGTGATTGGACAGCAACTTCGTTCTCAACGACTAAAAGAGCTTAATTCGCAGCCAGCAATGCCCCCCCTCGATGCCACAAAATTCTCCTTGGGTAGAGGGACAGGGACTGGTAGCTTCTTCACCAACCTTTTCAAAAGAACCTGAGGGGGTGCTTGGGCTGCGGATGGGAATGGTAGTCTGGAGGTTTTTCTAGAAAGGGCTCAGGATACTAGGGATTAAGAGAGACAATGACATGGGGATACGGGATGGCAGAAGGTAAGACTCCAATTCTTGGAGCACAGTAGAAGGCTTCCAAATCAAGCCGGCTTGGGAGACCAAACTTTTCTCCCTCCATAAGAGCTCTCAGAAGTGTCTATTTTGCATATTCAAAAGCTTATCTTTTCTAAATCACAATAAATTTCCTCTAGCCAGGGGCTGGGGGAGAGGGGAATCTACACAGGGTATTTATGTAACAAGGTCTAACAGAGTAATATATAAATGAATTTGAAATCTTGGGCTTTACTTTCTAAGAGATTAAGTGGACGGAAATTTCACCAAACTGGACTAAGTGGCTTCCTTTTTTTTTTTTTTAATTAACAAAGTAGATCCTAACAAATGGGGAAGGGAAGATTGGAGAGGAGGGTCAGGAGAAAGATAAGGAAAAAGCTCGGTATCCAAGGTTAGTGAAGACATCAACTCTACAGCTATTTCCTGCAGCTGTCAGAACCTGAGAAGAGGAAGGCAGATAGTGAGAACTAGAAATCTGAAGTTCTCCCATAGTCTCCCAGATCCCCCTTCTTTTATGACCAATGGGATCTTACCTTGCACTCTGGTGCAGCAGGCTGCTGATTAAGGCTTAAACTAAGCAGACTGGGAGAGGAACCAGGTACCTGTGCCTTCAGCTCCCCACTCAGCTGCCACTGGTTCACACAAGGTCCTTGTCCTGCTGAGAGGATCTAGGGAAAAGAAAAGAGGGGAAGCCCAAATTTAACAGATAAAAGACTGAAGACAAGGGAATCAAAAGCTAGCTGGGAAAAAATAAAGGGAGAAAGCTCACCAGATCTTGATAGAAGGTTACATGTTTCTGTGGGGCTCTAAGTGGAAACACTGTTGTGGGTGTGGCAGATCGAAGGTGCCAAAGAGTAAGAGCTGGGCCCCCTCCACATACCTGATAAAAATTTTATTCATCATCATCAGACTCTAATTATTAACCATTTGCTTACCTCCCACCCTGCAGAAAACTTAAAAAGCACAAATTCTTTTCCCCAGAGTCTCAGATAATCACCATCCAATCTGAGTCAGTTGCTAAACATCCAATCCACTTCCCATTCTGGGGTCGAGCACACTCCTGGAAAGGGAGGTGGAAAAGAGGAGAGATTAAGCATTTATTAAACACCTACTGCATACCAAGCAGTGTCCTAATCAATTTGCCAACTATCTCATTTGATCCTTACAACAACTCTGGGAGGCAGATACTATTATTATCTCCATTTCTTAATTGAGGACACTGAGAGAAACAAAGTTAGGTAACTTGTCCAGAGTTATACAGCTAATAAGTATCTGAGGCCACATTTGAACTTTCTGACTCAGGCATCGTATCTCCTTTCCCACCTAGCTAATCTAGTTAATTCAACTGGTTAAGAAAGGAAGAAATAAGGAACAGAACAGTGAAAGCCTCACCTCATGCTTGTAAACTTCAATGGTCTGCACCTCCTCACCAGTACGAAGATCTGAGAAGAGACAGTGAAAACCTCAAGATATGTCTCACTGCTTTATTACACTTCTTGTTTCTCTAGACCCTAGTCCTCTCCTGGTTCCATATCCCTCCCTGCCAAATTTTTCTATCTCTAGTCACAACCCTCCAGGCAATTGTTCCCTTACCCCAAAGACGAACACTGCCATCCTCACTCCCAGATAACACTTCAGGACTCCTTTCCCGAAGAGCCAGACAATGAATGTAATCAGTGTGACCTCGAAGTGCACGCTAGGGGAAGATAGTAATGGAAAGGACCAGTTAGAACCCCTAAAGGCTGCCTCCTTCCACCTGGAAGACCAGTTATTCCTCAGAGAGCAATAGTATACGGGTCTGACAAACTGTCTGACAAGCATGGGTTATGGAAGAGAAGAGAGAAGTAGTAAGAAGAGCATCATTAGAATAGGCTAGAGTTAGTTCCCTGGGAATTTGCCCCGGCAGGGAGGGCAAGGGAGGTTTGCCTTGTCTACAACTTTGTTCCTTCTCCTTATCTGACTCGTCATCCTAGCACCAACTTACTGTGAATGTTCCAGTTTCCAGGTCCATAGTATGAAGTTGGCAATCACCCCCTGCCAAGAGGAGGGAATTCTCCTGTAGGGAAATGGAAGCAAGGAAGAAATCAGAAGAGTACAGGGAACTGGAAGGGACTGAGATCAGGACAGGTGCAAGGTTTGGAGAAAAGAACTCTGGGCTAGATTGAAAGCTGACTGAAGGAGAAACATACCTTGGGGTTAAGCAGCAAAGCATTGATTTCAGGAACTTCCAGGCTGCTCCTGTTTAAAAGGGCAAATGGGGTCAGTCTGAGAGGAGGAAAAGGTGCTAGCAGGGTCCCAACCCAATAAGCCTGCTCACCTGTACGGGGGATGTCTGCTCCATACTTCCTTACAGCCCTTTAGGAAAGAGAACACAAAAAAAATTTCCAGAGACTCTTCCTGGTTCTGAAGCATCTTGCTCCTCAGCCTTTCTGAGGGGCATTTTTTCTCCAGATACAGTCCCCACCCTTACCTTCTTGATGATTTCCCCCCAAAGCCAGGCCTTCACTTCACCATCCCCTGCACTGAGCAGATGGCGATCCGTTGAGACCAGGCTGTACACGGGGCCATCGTGGGCTAAAAGAAAAAGTGCCTAGTTGGATAAATTCGTACCAAGCAGAGGGACCCCCCTCCCCCGACTTCCCCACATCACCCAAACTCCTCCCAAATCCAAATCGTCTGATGACCTCACCCACCTACAAAGGTCACCACCGGCTTCTTGCTTTCCTCTTTGGCTTCTGAGCTCAAAGCGGCTGATAAACTTAAGGGGAAGAGAAATTATTAGTGAAATCGAAGAGCACCTGGAAGCTTTAGAAAGGAAGGCCTCCCCACCCCCAGGAGTGGTCTGTTAAGTCAGGGACGAGTGAGCTCTCAGGATGGGGGGAGGGGGAAGGCCTGGCTGCCTGTCTTCCCCTACCTGAAGATGGCAATCTGCCCGTAGTTGTTCCCTGCCGCTAAGAACTTGCCACAGGGGGAAACGCTCTGGGAGAAGATGGTCATGTGCAGCCGCTCCAGGGCGCGCTGTACCTCCATCTAGGGAGGAGCACACGCTCGCGTCACACACAGCCACCCCAACACCCCAGAGCCAGCACTCGCAGGGCAGAGCCTTTTCTGGCCCTCTGCCTGGAGCCCGGGAAACTCCCGGCACCCGCCCGCCCGCCCGCCCGCCACCGAGACAGCGGCCCAGCCCGCCGCCGCCGCCCCCCTTCCCCTCCCCCCCTTCCCGAGAGCAGGGTGGGACGTAGGCAGCGGTGTTCTAGGGGGCGCATATTTTTTGATTTACACCACAACTCAAATCCCTCCGAGTCAGGAAGCTTTTCCTGATATCTAATCTCCTTCCCTCTGGCTGCCATTTTTGTCTGGCCCGTTTCCTCGACCTAGATGCCGGCCCACACCCCACCATGCCGACGGCACCCCTTCCGCGGGATGACGTGCGGCGAGAATGGCGCCCCACCTCTCGGGAGGAGACTACAGCTCCCAGAAGGAAGGGTCTTCGACGCCGACTAATGACGTAAGATCCAATGGCGCGAGCACAGCTCCGCCCTCACACCTCCCCCTCCCCCCACGACGGGTATGGACGGAGCCTCCGGCTTCCGTGAGACCCCACGAGCACCGGGCCGGCTGTGGTGGGTGCTCCCAAGGCCCGCAACAAGTCCCACAACGCCCCAACCCCAACTCCTCGCCGCGCGCGCGCGCGCGCGCACCACTAGCCTCTCTCGCACGCCCGACCCACCGTGCCGACGCACGCCGCTCCCTGCGCTTGCGCGAAGCTTCCGCTCCGCGCGCGCCTGGGCCTGGCGGCCCGCCGCGCTTGCGTAGTAGCGCCCAGCTAACTCCCCGCGTCCCGTGGGGCCCGCCTCCGGCATTCTGTGTCCCCGCCCCACGGAGCTGCGCACGTCCCCGCTCGTGGCCGAGCCGCGGGAGTTTGGAGGCTCCTCCTGCCTCCGTTTATGGGCCGCGGGACCTGAGCCTCTCTTACGCGCAGGTTCCCCGGAACTTGATGATCCTTCAGCCGCCCATGGAGCTGGGCCGCCCAGCGGGGGCCCGGAAGGATCCCAGGGAAGCACAGGGGCCAGACGGGACCCTGGACGCCCGGTGTGTGGCCCTGGGGCTGGGGGGCAGGCGGGGCCTCGGATGCCCGGGTGATGGGGCGCAGATGCGGGGGTCAGGGGCCCGGCCTCAGGGCACAGCTGTGAACGGGGGGCCAAGGCTGCCCGCAGCACGCGCTGCTTTCCGGGAGGCAGGAGACCGGGGCGGCCACCGCAGGGGTCGGGAGCGCTGGGCGTCCATCGTAAACCAGAGCTGAAAAGCTCGGAGCCGGGACCCCGAGGTTCCGGGACACCCAGGAGCCGGGACCCCGAGGTTCCGGGACACCCAGGTTCCGGGACACCCAGGAGCCGGGACCCCGAGGTTCCGGGACACCCAGGAGCCGGGACCCCGAGGTTCCGGGACACCCAGGAGCCGGGACACCCAGGAGCCGGGACCCCGAGGTTCCGGGACACCCAGGAGCCGGGACACCCAGGTTCCGGGACCCCGAGGTTCTGGGACACCCAGGTTCCGGGACACCCAGAAGCCGGGACCCCGAGGTTCCGGGACACCCAGGTTCCGGGACCCGGCTGAGCACTGGCGGCCAGGGTACGGGAGACCCCGGAGTCCTGTGAAGGGCGCCCAGGGGAGGACCGGGAGCCCGGCTCGTTGCCGGAACTACTGTTACAGAGGGCTGGACGTCAGCATCCCTGCGATTAATCGGCAAAGCTGCGTCTGGCGCCTTCGCCTCTGGCTTGGGTCAGACCCAAACGGGGCCGGTTTAGAATTAATGCCTTTGTGGTTGCATTTCCATTTCGTGCCATGTTTCCCACTTAGTCCCGGCCTCACTCGTTTGACACCTCCTTATTGGGGAGCCTGGAACGAGAGTCTTGGGTTACCCGATAAAATCTGAGTTGTAGTTTAGAACAAGGAGTTGGACGCCCGGCTTTCATGGACACGCGCACACTTATTTTTATGATACAGCGGAGGTTGGGGGGCTGATGTGTAGCACCCCAGTGGTACAGGACATAGGACGGGCTCTCGTGGCTAGTCCGCCTGGGTTATAGGGTATAAAGTTGGAAGGCAAGAGCCAGGGTATTTGGATTATGTTGTTCAGGCCAGAGGAATGCGAGTCCTTGAGTTAGGTGAATGGGGCTAATAAAGGGAAGGGGGGTGGGGGTGGCCTGGGTGAGAGAGCCAGACCTGAAGTCTAGCTGCATTAAAGGACAAAGGTCTTAGGCCCAGGAACTCTAATATGAAGGGGGGAAAAGTATTTAGGCTTTTAACTTTGTCTCTTCCACAGCTCCCTTCCCCAAGGAATTCAACCTCAGAGCACCAATCAGTTGCTGGAGGAGCATCAGTGAGTTTAGGGAAAGGGAAGTAGTTCTCCCTATCCTCCCATTCACCAGAATTTTTCTTCTTAGGAACCAATATCTTTTCCCCTATGCCTGAGTTCTCTCTAGGTTCTTCCTTCCCCATTCCCCCCTCCCCTTTCCTTCTATACCCCTGCCCCCCCAGTCTAAAGGATTACATGATTCCATGAAAGATGCTAGATTTGGAGTCCAAGAACCTAGTCATTTAACTTCTATAGGAATCAAAGTTTCTTCCTTTGCAAAATAACTAGACATCTGTAAGACCTTCTAGTTCTGAATCTGTGTTTCTTCCCAAAAGCCTTATTTCCCAGTCCATTTCCCTGGTCTCTTTTTCCAGCAACTCTCTTCAGAAACATTTCCTGTCTGAGGAGAACATGGTCTCCCATTTTTCCCACCTCAGTCTGGACAGTGATCACTCCTACTGCCCATCAGCAGCTTTCTCCATGGGCACTCCAGCCCCACCTGTGATCAGGTAATGACTCTGAATTTCAAAACATTCACTGACTTCCCATTACCACTAAATAAAAATTTTTTGTTCCTTACTTGATCAAAGCTCATTAGGTAGGGCCTTCTTACCTTTTTTATTTCATGTTACCCCTCATTCAGCTCAAACCCTCCACATTTCCTCCATGTTGTCTTTGTTCAAGCCCCATCCATCATTCTAGGCCCAGGACAAATACCCTCTCTTGTGTGATTCTGGCTGGGAATAGGAGGGTTCAATCTCCTTTTGCCTTCTCCCATTTATACACTTACCAAATTCTCTCTTGTTTAGTTTTATCTTCCTTACTAGAATGAAAATAGTATTCATTTTTGTATGCCCCTTTCATTTCTACCACAAGGTCATTCACACTGGATTTGGGATATAGTTTCATCTCCAAGATTCCTGGGATTCCACCCCAAATCAAGAGCTGCCTTAGCTCCAGCTATTCCCTAGGACCAATTACATCTTTTCAGTGTCACGACTACATTTAGCCAGCAATTTTGAACAAGCTCTTATCTCTTTTCTTTCCTCAAGGCCTTTGGAAGACTGTTTTCACTCAACTGAGGATCTGGGGGTTCTCTGCCCCAGCCTTCTTCTGGCTCTGTAAGTGTTGGAGAAGGGAAAGTGGGAAAGTACCAAGATTTGTAATAAGACTGAGTCTCCTTGACTACAATTTTTGCTTTTAGGAATCCCCATTCAGAGCTACTCCTCTGGCAATATCCAGGAAACCAAATCCCAGAAATTCTTCGGCTGCTGAGACTGGGAGGCTCCCAGGTATACCAAAACCACAACCCCCATAGTGGGGAGGCAATGGAGCTCTGAACCTCAAATGACTGCCCTGTCCCTCAGGAATACAAGCCTCTCTCAGTGCCCCCAACTTCAACTCCATGAGTTGGATCCAGAGAGGCAGAATCTGGCCTTCTCTGGAAAACAAGACTCAAAGACCAAAGAGGGTCTAGACACCCATATATTGTACACAGAATAGAGAATAGCACCTTCAGGTTAGAGATAGGTCTATTACATACACATACATTCAAGGGATGGTGGCGAAAATAGAACCACAGGACAAAGGGTGAGGAGGAACATCTTAGGGGATGGGGTGGCTCCCATAGCAGGGGGCCTTTGTTAAAGCAAAATAAAGATTGGTGGGCAATAAAAAGCAAGTAGCTTCATTGGTGGGGGGGAAGGGGAGAGGTGCTGTCTGGGGAGAAGGGCCCAAAGGGACAGATGCCCAGATCCTTTGCAGTCTTCCCTGGAAAGCGAGTCAGGGCTAGACCAGCCCAGACATTGAGAATGTGTGAGTCAGGGCCCCGCCCCCACCCCCGGCTGACTCACAAACTCTTCCCTGCAGTGGCCAGAAACAGTTGGGGATCAAGCCAAAAAGGGGGATGGAGATGCCCATCTCTGTTAGGGGAAGAATGAGTTCAGACTCTTGTACCAAAGGGGAAATGGGAGTCTTACCTCTCCACTCAAATAAAACTAAAAAAAAAAAAAAAAAAAAAAAATCAAACTTGAAATCAAAATAACTTTTATTTATACATATTCTATTCCCTCCCTCCCTCCCCATTTGCTCCCCCAAATAAATATCTCCCTTTGTGGGCAGGTCAAAGGAGGAAGACCCTAGAGCCGGCTTCCCTAGAGGACCAGCCCCTTCTGTAGGAGGATAGAGTACTGTACCCTGTCCCCCCCACAAGATACAGCTGCCTTGTCCCAGCACATGTAAGGGGACTGCAAATCAAGGTCCTGAGTGTTCTATCTGGCCTCCTATTTTTAAGGGGTATTTTCTTGGCTCAGAGCCCCTAGTGCTGCCAGGGGAGGGAGGTGGCAGTGTGATTGTTGGGGAGGGGAAGCACCCCCCCCAACCCCTCCAACTGTGCAAATGTTGCATTCTTCAGCCAGTGAGCAGTCCCAGGATAAGACCCCAGGTTCGAGTCCCTACTTCCCTCCTGGGTATAGGAAAAGAATTGTAGAGTCAAAGAATGTGTGAGGAGGGATAATCTCATCCAAGAACATAATTTATGCCAAGGTGGTGAGATCCACTCAATAACTAGATAAAGTTGGAAACAGGCCAAATCTGTCAGAAAGAGAAAGAAATTGTAAGTTCTTTGCAGGCAGGGATATTTCTGTGCAAACATACCTAATCCTCCCCCTCCTGCCCCCTGGGCTCAAGTGAATTAGTAAATGCATAATCTGTATAAAATGAGTCTTAGCTGTGAATGAATGAATGAGGGTTAAAACCAAAAAAGGTACAAATCAGTATATAGTCCTCCCATTTCCCCCCTAACCAACCCCCCCTCCCCCAAGACCCATGAAAGGAATTGGATTTTGTGTAGCAGTGTTAGTCTAGGATAGCAAGTCTAGAATAGGGTAAATGTGCTGGACTTTGGGTCATTGCCAAGGCTGGTAGAAATGAAAAAGCTCACCATCACTGGATCAAAGCTGTGCCTGGACATCCTTCTCCTCCTGTCTCTTCAATGGGAGCTATAAACCAAGTATATGGGAACATTAGGACCCTTCCAGATAACAACATGAAGCTGAAGGAAACAAGGGAGGTTGTATACACTTACTAGTGAACTTCTCTTTCTGTCGACATTGTCTCCAGACCAAAAGGCCAGAAAAAAGCCCTAAAATGAGTATCAATCCTAGTGTACCTCCCAAGACTGGCCACAACAGAGGAAAAGGGGGTG
Organism: Sarcophilus harrisii; assembly: GCF_902635505.1. NCBI lineage: Eukaryota > Metazoa > Chordata > Mammalia > Dasyuromorphia > Dasyuridae > Sarcophilus > Sarcophilus harrisii. Next base: position 337,474,542 of record NC_045426.1, read on the forward strand.
GAGGTGCTGTGGTGCCTGGGGAAAAGAAAAAGGATGTCACTGAAGGTCCCAAATACAAACCTCTGCTACTAGTTTTCAAACCCTTCCCTTCCCTCCAACTGCCTACCTACCACCTAGTCTATACCCTCTGAAAGTCTGGTCTACACATCCTAAGTGTTATTACCTTTCAAACCTTACTCCATTGTTCCTCACCCCACCCCACCCCCCCAAAAAAAATCGTTGGTCTCCCTCCAGCCCTTTTTTCACTCACAGCCAGGGCAAAAGTCACTGTAGGGTCGAGCTGGACAGGAGGAACAATCCATGCACTTGTCCAAATCTGGGCTCCAAGAACTGCCCTGGGGACAGGGGGAGGGTGCTGGGGAAAAAAGGGGAGAAAGTTGAGGGAAGGAACCTCTTACGCTCTCTTCCCCAGGATGGGCTGGGGGGAGGTGGTAAGGAGAGCGAGAAAGAGAGAGAGAGGTCAGGGCTATTCCGGGGGTTGAGGTCAGGGCTAGAGCTCTGGTTTCTGGTGAGTCAGACCAGCCAGACATCAGAACCCCCAAGCACCCCCCCCACCCCAGACATTCCAGACAGGTGACCGCAGGCCTAGGGGCAGGACTCTTGGGTTCTGAAAGAACTAGATTTGGAAGGGCTGAGAAGGCAGGATGCCTGGGTCCTCAGTGGAGCGGCTTCTGCGGAGACACCATAGTCTGGGGGAGAGGTGGAGGGCACCGGACAGAGGAGATGGGGAGGGAGGGCCGGGGAGGCACCGCGTAGTTGAAAGAGATATCCAACTTTTCTCCCTTCCACCCCCCTCCTTCCAGCAGCCTGTGACTCAGTCCCGGGAGCTGGGCCGACAATCCCCCCCCCCGCTTTCACCCCTCCTCCTCACATTACTGGGGCGTGAAGTCATTGTGAGGCGGGGTGTTCACCGGTCCGGTTCGGAGATGCCCACGTGGAGTGCCCCCCTCCATCCCACCTTCAGCCAAATAGGGTAGAGTCGAGGGGTCTCCTTTCGCCTCCAGCGAAAATTTCAGAACTGCTCTGGGGGAGGCGTGCCCTAAAGTCATCCTCTTCCACCCTGACTATCCCATTTCACCCACAGCAGACTTCCCGGGGAACTCTCCCACCCCCGGCGCTTCCCAGACAGGTGTCAGTATCCCCTAGCCTGGCAACCCCATTACCTGAGGCTGGCTCCCCCCAAGTCAATCTCAGCACCATCAGCGCCAGTATCACTACTAGCGGTCCCAGAGCCATGGTGTACGTCCCGAGGCCGGTCCCGTTCTGAGCCGGGACGCGGATTCAGGGAGGCACGCCCGCCGCCCACCCTATCCGGGGCGGTCCCAGTCCGGACCCCGCCTCCAGGGGCCGCGGCCAGTCCCCCAACTACTTGCCTGTCCACCGCGCTCCAACTCCCGATCCCCGAAAAGAATTCAGGTGTCTTGGTTCTCAATGTCCTTTCCGGAGTATCTCCTCCTCAGACTCATCCCTGCAGCTCAGCCTTTTTAGTTGCTTGCGCTTCTTCCCCCAAAGCTCTGACTCCCCTGCCAAATCCCTTGGGCCTCCCAGAACTCGGGCATCCTGCTCCATCCAAATGCCCGTTGCATCTTTTTCCAGTCCCCAATTCATACCCTGAAATTAAGCGATTTCTCACTCGGAGAAACGCGAAGTTCTGCTTTTTCATCCCCAGGTTCTCTCAGGAAGCCCAGATGCCTGAGTACGGGGCTGGGGTCTCTGCCCCTCCCTGGGGAAGGCGGGGTCGCCAGTGACGTCACGGGGGCATTCGCGGCCTTTAAGACCCCCGCCTCCGCCCCCTTTCCCCATACTCTATCCTGGTCTCTGGCTGCACTCCTTTCTCTTCTAGGCAGGTGAGTCTGGCACTCTGGCCCTTCTTCCACCAGATTGGGAGCTGCCCCCCAGCAAGGCTAGGAGCCGGACGCTAAGGGTTCAGTACGGGGCAACCACTTTATTTGGGTCCAGTGGAGGAGTCCCTGGGTTTAGAGTCCGAGATTTGGTCCTAAGTTAGAAGTGCCAGATGTTTGGGGTTGGGACACGGGTCCTAGTGGAGCCAATGGGTCTTTGGGGCAGGACGGAAGTTCCCCCATCCAATGAAGTAGAGTTCTATACGATTCGAATTCCCAGGTTCCGAAGGAACTGAACTAAAACAGGTCTTCCCGGGTTTACTTGTAGTTCCTAGAACTACAAGGGAGTGGGGGTATTAATCTTTGCTCCAAATTTCCAACTTTCCCCTCCCCCTCTCGGGACAAAAGGCCCGAACCCATCTCCATCCCCCCCCCCCCCCAATACAAACACCCACTACCCTTCGGACTGGGCCACTCTTCCCGCTGAAGAAGATCCTTGTGCTCTGGTCTGGTGTCCGCCCCTTCCGACCCCTGTAGAGTGGGAGGGTCCACGAACTCCCCTAGCTCCTACCTGGACCCCCATTCCCACACCTGACCTCGTAAAACCACCTGACGACTTCACCCCGCGTTAATCTCTTCTGTTTGGGAGTTGGGAGGGGAGAGGAGAAAGAAATTTCCTGGATGTGAGATTTATGTCTCCAGGGGCCATCTCAAGACTAGGACTAGGCTTGGGTGTATTTAGAATAACTGGACTTTAGCGATTGGAATTAGTGATGACCTAGTGCAACTGCCTCATTTACAGAGACCAAACGGAGATCCCATAGAATAAATAACTTCCGAGGCCCAGCGTCTAGGGAATTCCCAGGTTAGAAAAATAATTCAAAAAGAATTTATTAAGTGTATCTGATATTGCTGGTGCGACGACAAAAATAAAAGTTTTTTTTTTCTATGGGAACTTTTTATTTCTATCAGAGAGATTGTACGGGCACTAGGAGCTGAATCGCCAAAAATACCTTTTAGAGTTGATATTTGAGTTGAGCTTGAAAACAATCTAGGAGCTCCTAGGTGTGTGTGGCTGAATTTTGCTTTTCAGGTATCAGTGTATAGTGGGAATCAAGAGGACCCCGGTTCAAATTCTAGGTCTAGGGGTTCCCTCTTTATAAAATCAGGAATATTTATGCTACTCCCCTTAGGATCAACTAAATCAATATATAAATGTAAATTATATGCAAAGAGCTATTAATTTCAGGTCTGGGGGAGTTGGGAAGGAAATAAGGGAAGAACGACCTGAGTTTCAATTCCACACGTGTAAGGGCAACTTTAGGATCTGAGCATTCTTGAAAAGGGGGAGAATCTGTAATTTCATCCAATCTTGCATGTTTTTGTTCCTCTGTCTTAATTTGAGTCTCTGTGCTTAAAGTCTCTTAGAGGGAATTCAATTGGTACATAAGTTAAGCCTAGATAATTTAAGAAGGAGCACTAATAATTAAGGAGGATCAGGAAAAAAAAAAAAGGATTCTCCCTTGAAAGAAACTGAAAGATTGAGAGTTGGAGAAGAAAGTGCATCCCCAGGCATGGGAACTGGTCAGTCAGTGTAAAAATATTTAATGAGGAAATAGACTTTTAATGCAGACGAGGTTTTGTGGCAGTGCTAGAAGCAATGGGGTGGCATTGAAGATTTTTGAAGAAAACATTAGTTTGACAAGAATGGTTGGAGAAGGAAGAGACCATATAAAAAGACATGGCTGGGAATAAAGTTTCAGGAGAAATGGGAAGGCTCGATTTCAGGTATCAAGACTGGCTTCATGGCCAAAGAATTAGCACCTGAAGCTGCCTTCATAGAATATACTGAGATTTCAACCTGGAGGGGATCTTGGAGGTCAGCTAGTACACTACCCCTATTTGTCAAAAAGAAACCCCAAAACTGGAAGGAATCAGAGAAAATGTCTAAGGAGCTTGTTGAGACCATTTGTCTCCAAATTCATCTATTTTCCTACTACCTTATTACAATGCCTCTGCAGGTAGAATTGGGGGAGGGGAATGACACATTCCTGGCGCTGGGAACCTGGTGGGGTGGAGGGGGATTGAGCAGATTTAGAATTCCCTGGAGGCCTGAAACCTAGTATTTAACCTTGTATGTACTCTGCCTAGCACTGGAGATTTTGGCACATAGTAGGAACTTAGTAAATGGATGAAGGAATTGGGCTGGAAGGGAGGGGCTGGGGCAGAGATGGTGGCCCTTGGGTATGGGAATCCAAGACTAAGGCATTTGAGCTTTATCCTAGAGGCTGTAGGGAGCCTTTGAAGTTATTGAGTAGAGAAGTGATTTGATCCGAAACTTCTTTAGGATTGGGGTGGGGGAGGAGGCACTTGTGTGTGAAAGGAGAAACTTGATGGGGGAGGGGGACTTTGAGGGAGGTCTTTCTTGGTAGATAAAGTCCATTAAGCTGCCGACCTGGGAGTGTCCAAGGCCTGCCCTGGGGTGAGTGCAGTGAAAGAGATTTCTAAGAATGTTTTGGTACCCGTTTCTAAATCTAGTTCAGATTAAAAAGTGCTCTTTTGGTATAAATGGAACTGAAAATGCCAAGGATCAGTGAGACCCAGCTAGAATGGAAGGGAAATACCACCTACAGCTAAGATCCAAAACTTAAAATGATTAATATTTACAAGGATAACTGTAAAATCCATATTCAAATAAAATACACCTACACAATATGGGGGATATTGGCCTGGATGGTGGTTAATGTGGGAAGTTACCTGAGCCTGGGGACTCCAAGCTCAGTGTGCATCATAATCTGGCTGTGGTAGGTAGAATCTTGATAGGTAGATAGAAATGACAATGAAGCAAATAAATTTCAAACACTTAGAATGAGGAAGAGTCTGAGAAGCAGTAGCAAGCAGAGTGAACTAAGCAACCTTGTGATTTAGCAATATTGGAGATACAAAGAAGCTGGCTGACTGTCAGGACAATTGTGGAAGAGATTCCAGCATGGGGTGGGAGGTTGAACGAGATGACCTCAGAGGTCCTTTCCAACTGTGAGAATCTATTTTGGGAAAGGATATAGAGGACAATAGGTGGAATTTGATTTTTTTTTTTTTTTTCCTTCTCCACTGGCCATCCCTATCCTAGATCTATTTAGGCACCAAAAAAAAAATCTTGGTGCAACACTTGGTTGATGGATATGTAAAGCAAATTGAGTCTCTTGGAAAGGAAAAGTAATCATAAGTGAGCAAATCTGAGAATGAGGGAGATGCACAACTAAAGTAAAATTTGAGCATATCTCTTCACATTAAGAGATCTTAAGGATTTAACCCCCTCATTCCTCAGAGGAGGAAACTGAAGCCCAGAGAAAAGTGAGTAGTCCAAGAATAAAATTGTAATCTAAACCCAGATTTCACAGTCTCTTTCCACAATGGAGACTAGGGAAATAGTTAATTTGATGAACAATCTTGGGACTCTGCAATGGGAAAGAGGATTATAGATAGTAATAGGCTGGAAGATGAAGTGAGGAGTTTTTGAAAGAGGAATTCATTGACATGGTTGAGGCTAATTTGTCAGAAATTAAGTCATGAATCTGCCTTGATTATCCTGAGATATTTATGCTGAATTTCCAAGGTTGTAGGCCCTATTTAATTTGACTAATTCAACTCAACTAATTCTCTGCTATCCCTTTTACTGAGTTTCCAGTATATGGATTTCCCAGTTTTCAAATATCTAGTAGAGGTATACCTTAAGAGCTCTTACAACCCACCTAAGGGAAATGGTCATTTGCTTAAGGCCATGGTAGATGGAGGACTAAAATTCAAATAATTCTAACATCCAGTTCTGTACTCTTCCCACTACATTTTTTCCCCTGAGGCAATTGGGGTTAAGTGACTTGCCCTCTGTCACACCTAGGAAATGTTAAGTGTCTGAGGCCAGACTTGAATTCCGGTCCTCATGACTTCAGGGGTGGTGCTCTATCTACTGCACCATCTAGCTGGCCTTTCCCACTATAATCTTAAAGTTTTCCACTATTGCACTTGTATATTAGGAGGCTATATCCAATAGATGGGATTACTTTATAAAGGCTCCATTTAATGAAAGAGGTTGAAGCCACTGAATAAATGAAATGGGTTAACTAGTCCAAAATTTGCCTCTTCACCTTTGCAGGTCTTCTTTTAAATTTCATCCATGGCTTCTGCCGGCCTCCAGATCGTGGGCATAGTCCTTTCATTATTGGGCTGGATATCAACGATAGTGGCCTGTGCCATGCCCATATGGAAAATCACAGCCTTCATTGGCAATAACATCGTGGTGTCCCAGGTGACGTGGGAAGGCCTCTGGATGAATTGTGTGGTCCAGAGCACCGGCCAGATGCAGTGCAAGGTGTATGACTCCCTGCTGGCCCTGCCTCAGGATGTGCAAGCAGCTCGAGCCCTCACTGTTGTGGCTCTGCTTCTGGCCTTGGTGGGCCTGCTCATCTACCTTGCTGGGGCCAAGTGCACCACGTGCATAGAAGACGAGGAACCCAAGGCTCGACTAGTTCTGGCTTCAGGGATCATTTTCCTCATCACCGCAGTCCTGGTCCTGATCCCTGTGTGCTGGACTGCCCACGTGATCATCAGGGATTTCTACAACCCTCTGGTGGCTGACTCTCAGAAACGGGAGTTGGGACACAGCCTCTACGTGGGCTGGGCAGCTGCAGCCTTATTTCTACTAGGTGGGGGGCTATTGTGCTGCACTTGCCCCTCTGGCAGCTCAAGGGGCACAAGCCATTATGTGGCCCGATACTCTGCTTCTGCTCCTCCCCCAGGGGGCTCCCGAGGTCATTCAGAATACCCAACCAAGAATTATGTGTGAATCTGGAAGAAAGGAGGTGGAGGAGGATGTACGACAAGTGACTCCCTCACAGAAGGGAGATGATCTTCCCCTGCTTCCCTTCCAAGATGAAACGACAGGTGACCCCTGTCAGTCTTGGAGATTTTTGGCTTTTTTTTTCTACTAAAACCCCTTGGATGACTGAGCCAAAGGATGATTCCACATCCCTTCCTTGTCTTTACTGCTGCTACTGATACTAAAGTCTTCCAGACATCTTTGGATAAGGAGCTACAGATTCTTTCCAAGAACTCCAGCATCTTTTCCTGGATAATGGCACCACAAAGATCTATGCTATTTCTCTGAAAATGGCTAGAATCATCTTTGATTGTGGGACTGAATTTTCTAACTTTGTCAAGGACAAAGTTCTTCAATATGTTTTGACCTTGCTGTCCCCAATTTCCAGGAAAATGGGACCATCGAGATTTTCCTTACCTTTTTTGGTCTTCTGTGGGAACTATGGTAGCTACTATGATCCCCCTGGACTCCCAGAAGACAGGATGTGATCTCCCCACTAGCTCTTGTATCCTAATTTTAACATACTCTTCCTAATCCAGAATCCAACAAACCCCTCCTCTCCCTCTCTTTTTTTGTAGTTTCCATGATTGGAGATTTTTTTTTTAGAGAATAAAATTTGTCTTGCCTGAAAGGTGATGGTCTCTATTTGTGGGAGGCTGCTTGGCTTTGGGGTGGCTAAAGAGGGACATGGAGGCCTGAGATTATTGAAGAGCATTCTGAAGGCATGCAGGTCCAAAGGGCAGTGTCCTGGCATTAGAAATGAAGCAGAGATTATGTAATCCTTGGGTAATATTCTGGGAGTAGGGTATCAGGGCCACCTGTGCAACAGTATGTTACGTCCCATACCCTCTCATCAAAACCCCACTTATAAATCAGATGGAGGCCAATTACAAAACACTTCCTTTATTCCTGTTTATAGGTAGAGTTGGAAGCTGATGCTGCTGGGTCCAGATAATTAGGTGACTGGATAGCTGGGCTCTTAGCCACAGAGGAGAAAAAAGTATTTGGGCAAGGACTTCTCCTTCACCTAAATGCTGGTGGTGGACCTGGGAGCTCAACCTGCGCAGAAGCGAGAACTAGTCCTTAAATGTACTTGAGGGATCCAAGGTTTTGTTCTAAGGAAAGGGTAGGTACTCAACTTTTCATGGGGACTGTGGCTAAAAGTGGTGGTTCCATTGTTAGAACCTGATAAAGAAGAGTGAAGTTAGGAGTATTGACCTAGAGAAAGCAGCAACTTGGAAAACGCAGCTCTTCCCCAGAGCCTAAAGGAGGATCAGGTAAGTCCACTTAACCTCTCTGGATTTGCTTTCTCTAAAAGAAAATAATACTTGCTCTAACGCATGAGGTATATGAGATGTTGTAAGAGAAGCACTTAACTTTCCTCGGAAAATTAAAGCTTTGTAAAGGTCTAAAGGATCAGAAAAAGAAGATTGGGACAGGTTATTGAAACCAAGTAGGACTAAACCCAGTGAATGGGTTTGGGACTTTAGAATTGGGGGAGGAGGGGTTTAGGTACATTTTTGATGGCTGAGATTTAATTTCCTGTTGAATTCTGGGAGGGAGGTGAAGGGTAGTGGTGAAACAAAGGGATTCTTGTCAGGGTGCATTTCTAATTAGATCTCAACTTAAACTTTTTGAGATAAGGTTGGTTTTGTTATGTAGGTAAGAAACCAATATTGGAAGAAAGACAATGATGATACAATGAAACAGGTGTTTCTATTCCAGTTTAGGATGTAGTTACAAATAGGGTTTTATATATATATAAAAGACATAACATTTCCTTCAGAGTTAATGATACACATAGGGAGTTCTTAAAATTGAAATGTTCCATTGACTTAGGATTTTGAGCTAATATTAGGGTAAACCAAGTCCAACACTGGAGCCAGGGTTATTTCTGGCTAATATATTCAGAAAGATGTTCTTGAATGACTTTCAGAGCCTTTGTTCGGACTGAAGTTGGGGATGCTGATTCTTCTGTCTCACACATAATCCCGTTTATCCAGACCAGAGGCCCCTGATCGGGAGGCAGCAGAATATCCCAGCTGGGGTCCCCTAGGCCGGTCAGGCTGAGGTGGGGGACAAGTGCAGCACAACAGTCCTCCCCCTAACATCAGCAGGGCAGCAGCTGCCCAGCCCAGGTAAAGCGAAGCCCCCAACTCCCGCTTCAGAGCTTCAGCCACCAGGGGATTGTAGAAGTCCTGGATGATGGCATGGGCTGTCCAGCACACGGGGATCAGTACCAAGATCCCAGAGATGAGGAAGATGATCCCTGAGGTCAGCACAATCCTTGCTTTGGCTGTTTCGTCGTCCACACATGTGGTACACTGGGCTCCAGTGATAGCCACCAACAGACCCAGCAAAGCAAGCATCAGAGCAATGACAGAGAGGGCCCGAGCTGCCTGTAGGTCCTGGGGCAGAGCCAGCAGGGAGTCATACACCTTGCACTGCATCTGGCCGGTGCTCTGGACCACACACGACATCCACAGGCCTTCCCACACCACCTGGGCCACCACGATGCTGTTGCCAATGAAGGCTGTGACCTTCCACAGGGGCAGGGCGCAGGACACTAGGGTCCCCAGCCAGCCCAACACCACTAGAGTCAGGCCCAGGAGTTCCAGCCCAGCTGAAGCCATCTTCCCTTAGGTCTTCTCAATCTTTATGACCCTTGGTTGAACTTGGGAGAAAAGGATCAGAAAGTTTCAGTACAATCTAGGTTCTTTTAGCACCTAATGGTAAAGGAATAGAGGGCTCACTTACATCAATGATCCCCTTGTCCGAGACTGGGCTACTTCCTTCCTCAATGACAGATCTTGATCGGATCTCTTCTCCAGTTTTGCTGTTCTTTTTCTTTTAAAGTTCAAGAAACATCTCCATTTGAACTGGATTCTTCACAGTTGATTGTTGACCCCTATATCTGATCAATCACCTTTTCCCCTACCTGAAGGATCCTGGTTATTTTCCCCTAAAAAGGTCCTATATAATAAGGTCTTTGTAGTTGCTGCTGTTCCTGTTTGCTTTCCAGGAAGCTGTCGGATGCTCCCCTGCTTAGTCTATGCTTCTGCTCTGGACGAGTCTGGGGAGATTTTTTACATTCGCTTTCTAGTGTGCTGGGAGTGGTCTTGGAGATCTGATAGTTTTTCCTTTGGGTCAGCTCTCAAGCCCTGATGCTCCTTGTCTAGGTGACTTACTCCCCAAGATTTCACAAGTGTCTGAAACTGGAAGGGCAAGGGCAGGAGTGGTTATAGGACTGGAGCTAGGGGAGGAGTGAAGTGGGAGTCTAGGAGCTGGTGATTGGGGGAACCACAGCAACGAGGAGGTGGGGGGGTGGAGCTGGGAAGGTGCCCAGAGGACTCTAATGTGGGTTCTAGGGCCATTTGTGGAGGGGTGGGGGGGCGCTACATGGTGAGTTTGCAATGGCTGTATAGGAAGGAAAAGGGAAAGTAATAAGAGAACGTCCAAATGACAAAGCTATGGAGAAAAAGATATATAGAATAAAAAGTCAGGGATGGTGCTATTACTTTGGGTTCCCTTGAGAAGGGGGGGGGGGGGAGGAGGGGTGACGATATATTGCAATAAGCCAAACAGCTTGAATCGTAAATCTAAATTGACTCCTAAATTTCCCTAAATTTCAGTTCCTTGATGCCTTGTTCCCTCCCTATCTCTCTTGATTCTGCTGACCCCATCCTACCTTCTGTAATAGTCCCTCCATTTCACAGCAGCTCAGCTCTCCTGTCCCAGTATCTCTCTTCAGTCCCTATACCCTTTCCTCCCCCTCCTAGTTTCTGTTTCCCTCCACCCCCAGGATCTAGGGAATCTGATCTGTCTCAGTCTCAGCCCAAGGGCTCTTGCATCTCCCAGGGGAGGGGCCCTGCCTGCCCTGTTCCCTAGGCAACAAGTGTGTGGCGCCAGGCTCAGGTGGCAATTACCAGGGTAACGGCCCAGAAAGCCTGTCCTTCCCCCTCCCCCCCCAACAACCTGCAGCTCAGGTGTGCCGTCCCCTCCTCTCTTCTAGCTGGAACTGTGGAACTGAATTGTGGGAAGCTACTCATTCAGGGTCTCTGGTTTCCCAACCCCCTCCCACCCCAGGGAGACAAAGAGTCTGTTGTAGAGATAGGGGAAGGAGGGGACCGGGACAAAGGGGCCTGTGAAGAAGCCCATGAGGGGGTGGGGCACTTCTCTGATGGAGAAAAGGATGTCGTGGGGGAGGATGGGGGCCCATCTCTGTGGCCCAACCCAACATGGGGTCCCCAGAAGCAGCTCTGCCCTTGCACTGTGTCATGCTCCCCGAAGAGAGGTAAACTCCTCCTCTTCTGTTTTCCCCAGGTGGCCTCAAGTAAACTTGTTTTGTTGCAGAAACCATCGGAAATGTCAACCCGGGAGAAAGGAGTCCAAGAAGCTGAAACTGAGGTGTAAGGAGGATGCTGTAAAAAGTAGCAACTCCAGTGGATTGTCTCAGAGACTCAATGGCAGTTCTAGTCCATAAAAGCCCCGGGGAAGCTTGTCTCTGTTATACCATTCTCAACCAAATTTTTAGAGGGACAACAAGATCTGAGTTCAAATCCTGCCTCTAATAAGTAATGTTTGCATGAAAACAGACAAGTCAATCTCAGAGCTTTATCAATTTGTCTATAAAATGATGATGATGGTACCTGTAATAATAGTTTTGTGAATGTCAAAAGAGATAACACAAACTTTAAAGAGTTATATATGTAGAGAGTTAATTCTCTTTTCTTTTAGCCTTCTTCACTCTTTCTTCTGGTGATACACTGATATGTCACCTTACCATTCCATCTTTCAATTCCCTCCTTGATACCTTGTACCTCAGGGTCCTGTTTCCTTTTTTGGAGAGCTCCTCTGTGGAGGATGATTCATACCTTCATAGCATTTGGAACTGGAAGGGAAGACCTTCATTTAATGGAGAAAGAAAAAGATTTTTATTCTGCTATCAGTTGACTGAGATGGCTTCTGAAGGCCCTGACTTTTCTGAGAGTTTGTGATATTGAGGAGGCCCAGAAGGTCATTGACCTGCCCTAAGATAACACAGGTAGTGAGTAGCAGAGATGGAATTTCTATACAAGTTCTCTGGCTCAAAGCCTCAGCCTTCTCTATTATATCCTATTACCTCCTCCCAAGAGCCAGTCACCTGTGACCTGGCTGAAAGAACCTTCTGATAAAAGTGACAAAAGAGTTAAGAGAAAGGTTGTAGGGAAAAAAAATTTAATCCGGGAATGATGAAGCTGAAGACGACAAAAGAGATGGCAGATTCAGGGATCTGGACTGTTTGCCAAAGAAAGCATTTGTACTAAGAGTCAGAAAAGTGGGTTCTTATCCCAATTTTACCATAAACTAGCTGTGGGATGGTTGAGAAGTTGTGGAATTACTCTTTAAATTTTCTCATTACAAAATAGGGATTAGAATACAGAGCTCAACAGGACCAGGAGATCATTATATACTTCAACAACAATACTATATGATGACCAGTTCTGATGGACCAGGCCATCCTCAGCTACGAGATCAACCAAATCATTTCTAATGGAGCAGTAATGAACTGAACTAGCTATGCCCAGAAAAAGAACTCTGGGAGATGACTAAAAACCATTACATTGAATTCCCAATCCCTATATTTATGCACACCTGCATTTTTGATTTCCTTCACAAGCTAATTGTACAATATTTCAGAGTCTGATTCTTTTTCTACAGCAAAATAACGTTTTGGTCAGGTATACTTATTGTGTATCTAATTTATATTTTAATATATTTAACATCTACTGGTCATCCTGCCATCTAGGGGAGGGGGTGGGGGGGGTAAGAGGTGAAAAATTGGAACAAGAGGTTTGGCAATTGTTAATGCTGTAAAGTTACCCATGTATATATCCTGTAAATAAAAGGCTATTAAATAAAAAAAAAGAATACAGAGCTCAAGAGAAATTTTAAAATATAGACCCCCTGTAAATGGAAGGGAATCCAGGAGGGATTTAAAACTTCATTTTATAGAGGAAGAAACTAAGGTTGAAGAAATGAAGTGACTTGCCTGGAGCCTGTGAATTCAGGGCTCTATCATACCACATTGCCTCTGTCACAGATGTCAGAGTCGGAAGAAGCCATATACATAGAACAAAGGATGTCATCTCCATAATTCCTTTCTTTTATGCCTGATAGAAATAGGATAAAAATAAGTGACCTATAATACCATTCCAAGACTGCTTTATAGATACCCATCTATCACTCTGTCTTCACTGATAAGCCAAAGGAATGGTGGGTGCAGTTCCGATGACAATGGATCAAAGTAGACAAATGCATCACTTCCTGGGACATAGGATGTAGGACAAAAGAAGCAATAAGAGAAGGCTGTGAAATCTTTGGGATGTCTTTTGAGATAGAGATTAACTCTGGGAAGAACAGGGCCCCATCCAAATGTGCTGAGTGAGAAGCCTGGAGACCAGATAGTGATGATGACCTTTGGAGAGGCCAGCAACGGAATTTTCTAGTTTTCTCCAAGAGGAATCAGGAATCTTGTCCCACTGGTTTGTGCAACTCAAAAGTAAAGGGCTTCATTGCCTGGTTACTCCTGGAGACAGCCTAGTGACCCTTGTAAATATACCCCCCTCCCCTTCCTCCACCCTGCTTCAGTCCTGAAACCTTTACCCAGGAAGCTGCATGCAGGCAATTGGACTCAACCAACTTTTTTGTCTCTCCTGCTAGGTATTTGCTGGGCTAAGTAATTACCATGGAGATCTGAGGTAATGGCCTTCCTTTCCTAAATTATGCCATCTGCTCCACTATAACATCAAAATGTTTTGCCAACTAACTTTCAGGGAAGAAAGATGTCTGTCTGGAGAGCAAGAGTTGAGATGGGAATGAAATTGCCTTTTGGTTTCTGTTTCTTTCAGTTCCCCATGGTCCCCTGATAACCTTGGCATTGCACCTATACGATTCTTTCTTATCCCTGGGCTAATCTGTATGGATATTAATAGTCAAGTGAGTTGTTCAAGATCATAAAAGTAGCAAGCAGCCCAGTCAAATCCGAAGCCAGCTCCTCTAACTCCTAAAATAGTTCACTTCTCCAAATTCAATGATCCTAAGAAATGGTCCTTGGTATCAAAGAATAAAATAGGGCAAAATAAAGTTTGGAGATGAACATATTACAAATTAAAATGTGATATTCCACTAAAGCTTATTCACTGAAGAGTCCTATTATCAAACATATCAGCAGAGCAGACGCTCTTACAGGGCCATCCATGGTAGTAAAGCTTAATGGGAGGGTCCACGCTAAAGAAATTATCTCATACAGTATTAAAGTATAGACTACAATCAATATTCTACACTTTGAAGATAGGGGATCCTTTATTTTCCTTCAAAGATGGTTTTTCATTGAAAATAGTTAGCACTTGTGGTTCAGGTTTCTTCTTTCTATTCCTTTTGGCAAGACAGCTACCTCCCTTCAGTCCAAAGCCCCCTTAAGCAAAAAAAAGAGGTGGCCAGAGGAGAAAAAAGAGCTGCTCTTTATTATGCATTTTATGGTTACTGGGCACTTGGAATACATTACTTCACTACAACACTTTCTTACAACAACCCAATGATTTGAGAACTATTTTATTTCCCTTCCACTAAAAAGTGGAAACGAAAGCCTGGAAGTGACTAAGCTAAATTGGGAAAGGAGTAAGGGTTTGTATAATGCCTATTATGTGCCTAGCACACTACTAAACTCTTTAAACAATGTTTCACCTCATTTGATCTTTAGGACAATCTGTCGAGGTAGCTGCTGTTATTCCTATTTTACAGGGAAATGTATGAAGTTATTTAGCCAGGGTCACAGAACTCATAATCATGTAAGTATCCAAAGCTGGATTTATATAATGATCTTCCCCGACTACAGACTTAGGGTCATATCCACTGTGACTCAGTGCCCTTAGACCAGTACTCTTTTCACTAAACCTCAAGGCTGGTGGAGAGAAAGATGCTAAATTAAGAAGCTGGAAATCTGAAGATTAGACCATTTGGATTGGTGGGATAGGAAGTACATATTTTTGTAGTACATATTTAGTGGTAGGTTATTGTCCTTCATTCTAGAAAAGGACCAAAATGACATCACTAAATTAGTGGTAGGTACAAAGGGAAAGGACAGTATGATGCTAAGGCAATCCAGAGCAGACTGGTCTGGGTTTTTCCTACCCCACCCCAGATTTTATACTAAAATTGTAAAGAAAATAATACAATTTGGGGTGGAATGGGAGTATTTCAGTGTTTCCTTCCTATAAAGGCAAATCACCCGAAGGGATTCTGGGCATGAAAGGGTTAATCCAGAAGCTGGAGTCTGGGGACAGAGGAATGGGACCTAGACAAAGGAGAAGCCCTGAGGATGGAATGCAATTGATATGGTGGGGGTGGGAGCCACCCTCACACCAGTTACCATTTCAATGGCTCATTAACACTTATGCAAAGGATTGTGGAGGCCCCCAACCCCCTATCCGGTCTCTGACTTACCAAAAAGAAGAAATGGGGGAAGGGACTCTTTTGTTTAGTAAATTTTCCTAAGAGAAGAAACTGAGGCACGAGTGAGGCTGAAGTACCTTTCTCTGCCTTCAGGTTAACCAGTTTCCTACACTGACCTATGTTATTTAGAGACAGATTCTTTCCAGTGGGCCTGCCCGGCTCCGGAGTGCTACTAGAAGTCAGACTCTGGCTGGAAAGATAAGGGCTGTGGTTGGGGCTGGGTTCAGAGTTTTGCAAAGGGAGAAAACAAAGGGAGCCATAGGAAGTTGTTGCCAAACTGATTCCCAGGCCCCAAAGTGGAAATGAAACCTGTTGGATCTCAACCTCAATCATTACTCGATGAATAGGCAAGAGTGGATGGGATCTTCTAAGGAAACATTCCCACCTGCAACAAAAAACTATACTCTCCTTCAAAACATCCCAGCTTAGTACTTCCAATAAATCTTCAAGTGATTCTTTCTGACTCAAAGTATTCTATACACCCAAATCCAAAATGCCTCCTCTCCGTTTGGGGTGGCTTTCCCAGTTACTCTTAACTTACTAAGCCTAGAGCAAACAATGGTATGATTAAGAAACACAGCTGGACTTAAGGGGTATTCACTTTGCAGGTGGTGGAGAGACATTTATTATGACATATGAACCCTTTTTGTCACAAACTGTGTCTCATGATTCACCAAGTTGTATTAACAAATAAAATTCAAACGTGTATTAAGTACTTATTTTGTGCATTTTCAGATTGGACAGTATATACTTCAGATCTTACCTCAGGCACAAACATACCTGGTTCCCAAGTCTGTCCTTAGTATTATTTTCACTTCTAAGCAATCTAAAGAAAAGGCTGTCCAAGGACACAAAAACAACAAATACTTTATTCAGTTGTAAATTTCCAACATCAAAACCAGAAATTTTAATAATTTGGGTTATTTCTGGGTGGAAAGGGAAAGAGATATGACCAGAGAAAGAGAACCTATTTGCTGAGCCAGTCTTGATTATAAACTTTTTACAAATAAAATTGTGCCATGTAATAATACTAGGTACCTTAATACTGTAGACTTTTAATAAATACCGTTTAACCTTTAACTTTAAACCTGGATGGAACACTGAGCTCCTTAGGCCAGATATCAGTATTATCAGTTTCAGCTCAATCAAATTTTGGTTTACAGGGAACTGTAATCTAATTATCAAGTTTATGAATTACTACTAAAGACCCCTACTTCCCTTCTTCCTTCTAGCTAAAGTCATCAACATTCCTCGCCTAGGGGGCCTCAGAAAATAAGTAGGCTGATTCCTTCAAATTCTTCACCGAGCAGGCTTTTCTTTTCCTAAAGGGTTTTCGGTTGATCTGACCTCTGACCTTAGTCCTTCCCTTCCTAGTCCCACCTCTTCACCTGGCTTCTGGGTTAACTAGTAAACTCCCCCTCAGTGTTATGCAAACTTGTCCCACACGGCAATTTCTTTCCAAAAGCCTGGGACAATGGCTGGTTTCACAATTGTTAACTGGTGTTAAATGCCACAGAGACAAGAAATGAAACCCCAGTCCCAACTTTCTGGGTCTGTGCATCCGCTGCTCAGAATTTCTGGCTCAAGGTGGAAAAGCTTCACTGAGCTCATTAATCTGAGGGAAAGAAGTCATGAGGAACATTTGCTTAGGAAAAGGAGTATTTTGGAATGGAACAAATAATTCAGGACCACTAGGCAGAGTCAGTTGCCATCCCCAATTAGGGGATGAAAATTAGGAATTCTTGAACTTTTTTCCACTAGATCTTCTGGCTCAGTCACACTAGAGGCAGGACCTTTTTCTTGCAGAAAAGCCAAACACTTGACTGGTCACTTGGTCTGGATTCATCTGAAGAATAAGGAAAATGTGTTTATAATACTTGGGAGAGAAACTGGAAGGGAGAAAAGGAGAAGACTTCTAGACTCACCTTTTGGGACCTAAGGTCCCTATAGCAGTCATCTTCCACACAGCAAAAAAGCAAGATCACCGGTCTTTTATATGTTGCTCCTGTAAATATAAACTTATATCATGCATTCTTTAACACTGCAGTTTTTTGGGGTCATTAGGCCTTCTAAGTCTTTTTCATTCAATATCTAACTTCAAGAATACTGTAATATGGATTATTAAACTAAAAAAATCTTAATGAGAATAAATTGTCATTTGTAAATAATATTTGGCCTTTCTACTCCTTCCTCAAAGTATAAGCTAAAAGCCCTAAGATCTGGGCTTTATCCATTAACTAGTCCCAACTTTCTGGGTTTGTGCATCCGCTGCTCAGAATTTCTGGCTCCATGTGGTGACAATGACATTTATTACAAGACTTCATAATGAACAAAATTGTGATTAACAGAATGAATGGAAATACGATTATAGTAAAAATATCGATTTCAAATAATAATTCCTTTCTTCCATAATGCCTATATCCAGATATAGGTTCTGGCTAGTTTTCACAGAATCACGAATTTCAAAGATAGAATCCCCTAAACCAAAAATACTAGTCATCCAGTCTTTGTTTGAAGATCTCTAATAATAATAGATGTCATTTATATAGCATTTTAAAGTTTTTAAAGTACCTTCCTATTACAATACAAATATTATCTCATTTGATTCTCACCAAAACCTTGGGAAGGAGGTGCTATTAATTGTCCCCATTTTACCGACTAGAAAACCTAGACAGAATCAGAGTAGTGATTTGCACAGGATTACACTCAAGTAAATGTCTTGAGGCCATATTTGAAATAGGTTTTCTAGACTCCTGAGTTCAGCCATTGCTACACCTAGCTGCTACTCTTCCGGTTGGGGGATATAGGTGGGGCAAGTTTGGGGGAAGAGAACAGTATTGAGAGAGGAGACCACAGATTCCACTCTTTTGCTAGAAACTCACCCCTCAAATCAAGCCAATGACTTATACCTACTGCTGTCTAAGTTTCTAGGGCCAAGCCCAAAAAGTCTCATTCTTGCTGCCAGGGAGGAATAAATTCTTTAACTTCTTGAGGAGAGGAATCATGATCTCCCCTAAGTCATTTCCTTCTAGTTTATCAATGTCCTTCCCAAAAAGTAGCACTCTCCTAGCGGTGGATCTGACCAGAGATCTACTAGTTCTGGACAGGACACCCCTTCATACAACTCAAGACACTAGTCACTGTTTTCTCTTCCACAACACAAAACTGACTTCTTGAGAGGCAGTAGTCCAACAAAAATCCTAAATCTTTTTCAGAGTAGCTACCCCTTTTAAATTTTATTATCATAGACTTGGGCCAATCTTGTTGCTTATTGGTAACTTTAATGATTCAGTCTGTGCTGACTTTATGTCATCTCCAAATTTGCTAAGCATGTGATCTATTCCTGTAACATGTTTATCAAAAACTTCAACAGCACAGGGCCAGGCAGTTTCAAGGCCATGTTTGCCATTAGAACTCTCCTAGCAAACTGACTCCTCTGGGTAAAGTCTTTGAACACTTCTGAATGCACCAAATTGAGCTGTCTAGCTCAGTGGTGTCCAATTTAAACAGAAATGGATCCCTAGGGCCAAATATTGATTTAAAAAACCACAAATTAACATTATGTTTTATTTATTTTTTTTTTTTTAGTTACACATTTCCCAATTACATTTTAATCTGGTTCAGGTCCCATTTAGGAGTTTTAGGGGACACAAGTTAGACTCCTGGTCTAGCTCACCTTTTTTGTCCAAAAGAATAGACTATCAGACACTCTTATCAAATACTTTGATAAAATCTGGACAAACTATATCTAAGGTATTCTTTGATCAGTAACGCTACTGAGCAGTGTTGGCTCTTTGTGATCGACTTGTGTTTTTCTAAATAATTCACTAGTTGTTTTTTTTCCCCCTAGAGTTTTTATCAGAAATAAAGATCAAATTCACCAGTGTAGTTTCTCTAACACTCTTCTGAAAATCAGTATGTTTGGGTCAGGTAGATGAGCAGTGGAGCATCACCCCTGATGTCTGAAGGACCTGAATTCAAATCCTGCCTCAGACACTACTTTCTAGCTGTGTGACCCTGGACAGATCACTTAACTCTAATTGCCTCAGCAAAAAACCAAAAAACAAACAACAAAAAAAGAAAATCAGTATTTTTATTCTATGAATTTATAACTTGCTAGATTAGGAAAAAAAAGTTTTAGTCTATACTCCTCCCCTCACAGGCATTTTATGCAGAATCAAAGAATTTTGAGTTGCAAGTTATGTCTGGAGATCACTTGATTCAATTTATCTTTCTTACCCAATTTCCTGTTATTCTTTCCCCTCATATAGGTTCCTTGATGTCAGAGACTGTTTTGTCTATATGTGCCCAGAGGTTAGTACATAGTAAAGGCTTGATAAATACTGGGTTAAAAGAATCAAACCCTTACCTGAAGCATAAATCCCCTTAGGAAACCCACTAAGAATGGTCATCCAGCCTCCCCTTTAAGACTTTCATCAAAGAGTAGTAGCTTAATGTCCATTCTAGTTTTGGACGGTAGCAATCCATTTCTGGGGCGCTAGCTCAAACTCTATGCTCAGGAGCTAAGCAAAACAATTCTATTCCTCTTCCACAAGAAAACCCTCAGAAAACAATAATCACCACCCCTACTACAAGTGTCTTTAAGGCAGGCATTTTGTTTCTTTAACCAATCCTTATATGGAATAGTTTTGAGGTCTCACCATACTGGATGCCCTCTTCAGGACACTCTCTAGAGTGTCCCCATTCCTTTTAAAAGGTGGTAGCCCAAGCTAAACATGATACTCTGAGCTAATTAGGGCCGAAACCACTGAGTCCATAACAACTCATAATTGTACAGCAGTTTAAGAGTACAACATACTCTGCTAATGGGGACAACTGAGAAAACTGAAACTTGTTGAAGGCAAAGAAAGACCCTCGGTCAAGGCTACATATGGCTAAAAAATAAAAAGTTAGAACCAAGATTTAAACCCAGATCCTACAGAGCAAATGTTTCCTTTGAGTAACCTGAGTTTCAATTCTATCTCAGTAACTTATTTCATTTTTTGGACACCATGATTCTATAATGCAGCTGAATGACTTTTCCTCTGGGTGATAATTACAGAGTTTGTGCTCTGCTAAAATTCTTGCATCTTTTTCACATGAGTTATCTAACCACTTCTCTCCCATTCTGTTTTGGTATAGATGAATTTCTTTTTGAACCCAGCAAAACATTTTTCATTGATGTAAAATTCCATTTTATTTTAATAGTTTTGACCCATCTATTTAACATATCGGGCAATTATGTATTTTAATTATATGAGGGACATGTTAAATATCCAAGTTTCTTGCCTTTGGGTCACTGATGAAAATATTAAATAAAACAGGGTTTAGAACAGAACTCCACTCTGATACCCACGGATTTAGAGATGGAAGGACCTCAGATCTAGTTAAGTACCTTCATTTTATAGTGATATTTCAGGCACCTTTTTCAGGGTACAATTATTCACTTCCATTCCGTAATATTCTCTCCTCAAGGACATTGTAACTATCAAAAATTCGCTGAGAAAATGGCTATGCTCTGGCTATTGTGTTGCCGCCATCAATCAGTTTAGTACCTATTCCAAACTGGAGGGAATGCTAATTAGCAACATTATTGTTCATCACTTTCCCAAATGCTCTGAAAAACACCCCTTTAATGGGATATTTTGCCAATCAATTAAAAGGTTCGGAAAAATCAGTGTCACACCCGAAAGGCTCATTAAATCCCCTCATTTTACTTAGAGAGGGGAAAAAAGATAGCACACGGGAGTATGGGTTTGCCGTGAAAGCCATTCACAGCCACCCCGGCAGGGCCAGAATTAGAATCCAGGACTCCTGCTCACTAACAATTCGGGATCATTCCAGATTCCAGGAAACCCACCCGAAGCGAGCCTTTGGAAGAGGCAAAGAGACAAAAGGCCGGAAGGCACACTCACCCGCCTGCTGCGTCTCTTCCCCACAAGTGGGGGTCTACCCCTTGGGGAGACACAGGGGTCGCAGGCAGAGGCAGCGAGGGGCGGCTGGAGGCGAAGACGCAAGCCACCAGTCCGCCACACAGGACGGAGGCTCTTTCGAAGCTCAAAGGGCCACTTAGTGAGCGCCACTCGTCCAGGGTGTCTGCAAGACGAGGTCAACCGTACCCAAGACTCAACCGGAGTGGGGAGCTCCGGGTGTTCAGGGGGTATATTTCTGCAGAGCCACCCGCTCTGTCCAGGAGCCAGGAGGGGTGAGGAAGAAGTGAGGCGGCGGAAGGGCCGGGACGGGGGCACTGGGGAAGGCGGGCAGCGGCCGGTGCTCCACGGGGTGGGCGGCCACGGGGAACGGCTCCTGGGGCAGGCGCGGGAGGGCCGGGCAGGCAGCAGGCGGCGGGGCGAGGAGGCGCAGAAAGGTGGGGCGGGTGGGCAGCGGGGGCAGCGGCGGCGCGGGGGGCTCGGCCCGGGGACCCGGCCGTGAGGGGCGCGCCGCCAACTGGGGGCCCTCGGAACCTAGGGGCAGCGGAGGCAGCGGCAGGTGAGAGGGGGCTGCTAGAGGCCCGCGGGGCAGACGAGGCAGCTCAGAAAGAATGGGCGGCGGAGGCAAGGGAAGGACGGACGCCTCCCCGGGGAGCGGGGGCAGCGCCACGTAGGCCCCGGGAGGGCCGCGGGGGGACAGCGGCGACGGCCGCACCGGCAGCTCGGGCAGCAGCGGCCGCTCAGCCGGAGACGAGGCCGCCGGCGGCCCGGGGGGCAAGCCCGGGGGTAGGCCCGGCAACGGCAGGGGCGGGAGCGGCAGGGGCGGAGGCTGGGGAGACTCGGGAAGGGGCAGGGAGAGCCGGGGCCGGGACAGCCGCGGGCGGGGGCGGGAGCGGGAGCGGGAGCGGGGAAGCAGCGCCGCCAGGGTCTTCGTGCCCGAGACCGGGCGAGGAGAGGCGCGGACCGGGGCTTAGGGAGGCCCAGCGCGCGCGCACTCGCACACGGCCGCGCACTCGTCCGCTGCCCCCCCCCCCGAGTTTCCGCCAATCGAAATGCAAACTTCCCCAAGCCACGTGTCCAGGGACCAATGACGGACGGGCTGTCAAGGACGCCCAGCGGGCGAGCGATCGAAGTCATGGCAACTACCCCAAGCCTGCCTAAACCGCAGCCGTCTGTAAAAAGTAGAGCGCACATATAGCTCCTCCTACTTTCCATTTTGCTCCGCCCCCTTAATCCTCCAGTCATCCGTTTTAGAGCTAGAAAGGGCTTGCGCTTAGACCCGAGAAGCTGAGTGAGAGCTCCCTTCCTAGCTGCCCTTCTTCTTCTCGGGGCTCTTTGCAGGATCGGCTTAAGTTCTGCTGCTTTAGGTGAGAGCTGGGCTCTGTCCTCCATCCAATAACTTGACAAGACAGGTGGAAGAGCCTGGTCCACCCCCAAGACCACCCCCCCGCCCCCCATCTTTGTGCAGGCCATCGTCGCTTCTCATCTGGACTAGAAAAATCTTATAAATGTCTCAGTAAATGTTTGCTGAGCGGTTGCTCAGGAAGCAGTCATAGCAAGACTTGAATCCAAGTCCCCCGATTCTTTCTACTCAAGTCCTAGCATTGCTGTACCTTGAAAAGAAGGGGTGGGTATAAAGATGCAATAATGCACGATCATAAGTGGACAGGATTTATCCAGGGGGTTGAGAGGATAGAGCACTGGTCCTGGCCTGAATTCAGATGAAACCTCAGACCCTTTCTGTGTGATCCTGGGCAAGTCAGTTACTCCTGATTGCCTCAGGGTTTCATCTGTGAGATGAGGTGGAGAAGGAAAGGACATTCCGATATCTTTGACAAGAAAACGCTATAGACAATATTGGTGTGGTGTGGTCCACAGGGGTCACAAACAGGACTGAACAACAACAAGGAAACTTAGAGCTTATCTAGCCCAGCGTCCTCATTGTACAAATTAGGAATTTGTCCTAAAGAAAAGGGAATTTATCTTATCAGGAGAATGTGAGCCCCTTGAGTTCTATTTGGGTGACTGTTTTTCATTTTGTCTTTGGACTCGCTGGACTGCATAGGTGCAGCACCTAACTAGATGTTTGAAGTGAAATAAAGTGACCTTCCTACTCTCAAGAAGTTGCCAACGGGGATAAAACTTACTGTGGGGTTAAGTTCCTCATGGTTATGAAATGAGAAAGTATAATGGTAAATGAGATAATGAACAGAGGGCGATGAAATATTATAAGAAAGATGGGGGTTTCAAGGAAGGATTCTTGAAGGAAGTCATCTAATTGTGTTATCAAAAAGGGTCCTCAATTTAAAGTTAGAAGACCACATTCTCCTTCTGCCATTTACTGTCTGGGTGACGATGGGGAAGGTGTCTGAATTTGTTTCCTCGTCTGTAAAATGAAAATGTAAAGATGATTTCTAAGGCTACTTCCAGAGGTATACCCCAAGGGCTGTTTGGGTTCAAAAGAAGTCAAGGCTAATTCTCATTGTTGGGATGTGGGAAGTCACCTAAGTAGATGCATAGGTATTTGTATGAAAGAGAATTGAGCTATTCCAATAACCTGCTGCCATTCAGTCCCCATATCAACATATTGGACACCAGAGTCAAACTTGTGATTTGAAACCTTTTATTAACAGGCCCAGGATCTCTTCCTCTCTACCTCAAAGCACCATTAAGACCAATGAAAGACTCTCCTAGGGCAGAGGGGAAAGTTCCCTCCCAATGAGCCTGTTGTTGTTTTTTCCAAAAAGCCTGATAGCACTAAGATGGCCAGATCTTAGGCTCCCAGCTCCCCTGAAGTCTTCACATGGGGGATGTTGGGGATGTCCCTTTAGGCTCAACATTTCCCTGGAGGACAACGACCTGCAAAAGTGGAGAAACACTGAGGTAGCGTTAGGCCTTAACCTAGCAATATACAATCCCACAGGATGAATGATGGAATTCCAGGTAAGATATGTGAGGGGAGCTCCACAGCTCCTTTATACAATGATTGGCCTGGTTCTGGTCAGTGGTGCTAAAGGTTAGAGAAAGGAACCTTTTATCCCTGAAGAAGTCTTACCTCTATAACCATTTCCCAAGAAGCCATTGAAGTTGTGCTTCACATCTGGTCCACCTAAGTTGGAGGCAGACAACCTCTAGTCAAGAGAAAATCTCCACAGATTTCTTTCCTTTGTCCAAATACCCTTATTTTCTAAATTCTCACAATTTAAGGATCCTAGAAGAGGATATGGGCCCTGAGAACTCTCCTTACAAGGAGTCAGCAGGTAGCCACCGAATGAGCAGCATCAGTTGTCCCTTAGCCTTTGTGGACCTTAGAGTCCAATCTCTTCTTTGTAGAGAGTGGGGAAGTGAGACTCACAGTCTCTCACAAATAACTTGTGCAGGGTTACATATCCTGATAATTAGCAAAATTAGCAAAGCATCTTTTCTGATACCCAGTTCAATGTTGTCTCTAAAACAAGGTCTCCTCACTTACCATAAGTCCCAGGAACTGGCTCTGGTCTTAATTGACCATAGAGACCTGAAAGGCAGGAAAAAAACAAAAAAAGAGAGGAAGATGGCAGGGAGCACATGCTATATGGGGGAAAAGGGCACCATCTTGCATTCATTCTGGCATTCTTTCAGGAATTTGCTGCCTAGTTGGGGAGATGAGATGGGCACACAAAAGGCCCCACATACAAGCATTAAGTAATGTGGAATAGATAGTAAGTAGCCTAGGAGGCAGCTAGGTATTAAGTACATCGGACAGAGTACTGAACTGGGAATTGGGAAGTCCAGAGTACAAATTCCGTCTCAGCCACTTATATAACTCTAAGTCATTTAACTTATCAGCCTCAGTTTCCTCATCTAATCAATAAAGTAAAACCTACTTCATAGGGTTGTTGTGAAGGTAACTGTAGGGAGAAATTTATGTGGGCTGAGGTGTGATTGGAGAAAGTATAGCTTGAGCTGAGACTTGCAGTGTTTAGAGAGGGAATTGGAGAAGAAATTTCAAGTAAGAAAGATGATGTTAGCTTAGCACATATTACTAATATTATTACCATTAATATTATTATTCACATTAGCACACTTAATAAATGCTTGTTAACTGGCTGATTGACAAAGGCAGTAATTGATATATTTGGGAGCCATGAGAAGATCAGCAAGAAACTCAGATATTCTGAGCTGGGTTACCCAATAGTATGATCCTCTTTATCTGGTATTTGGAGAATCCAAGATCCAGATCTCAGAAGCCAAAATGGACTTGCTGAAGGAGAATCAGTGGTACAAAGGTACCCAAGTGTCCTGTTGTACACAATGATAGGGTAGGAGAGCTGGAAGGAACCAGATCCTCTTGTCCAAATCCCCTTATTTAACTGGATTATTTAACAGACCTAAAGAAGTGATGTGACTGGGTCATACAGTAGAAAAGTGACAGAGCTGAAACTTGAATCCAGAAGTTCTATTTTTAATATCAGAAGTCCAGTGTTAACTACTATATATACCACAATGCTTCCTAAAGTCCAATATCATTGTCTCCCTCTAGTGGGAGATAGTTAAAGAGCTAGAGAAGAGCCAATTGATGAGTTTAGATGGGAAGCTTTGGGTTTGGATCCATTCATCCAACAGGGAACCCAGAAAGCATAGAATATTCCCTCCAAATAGGACCTTGAAAATCATCAGTTCCTAGACTGGAGAGAGAAAACGAGCTGAGATGTAGGAAGTTGAGGTTGATAGTATGTAGAGTACTAATTGAAGAGGATACAGTCTATCTTTATTCCCCATGGCTAGACACAAGGCTCTTGCTAGCCCTATCATCATAGGAGACAGAGACAAACAGAAAGGAGGACAAGATGTCACCCCTGAGGGAGGGATCTTTTGTCTTTGATTTCCTCACATCTCCAGAGGATGGGGAATGGGTTCATCCCTGGGCCAGCAGAGCCACTTAGCTGAACATTGAATGAGATCTGCAGAAGATGGGAAATACAGAATTTAAGAGGTAATCCCCAGGGACATAATCTGGTAACCCTATTTTCTAGCCTCTGTTCCTCTCCAGGAATCAGGCATTTAAGTTTTTATGCTAAGCAATTAACAAATATGGGCCCAATGGGAAAAGGGTCACTAGATTGTAAACTCCTTGAGCACAGGTACTGCTGGTTGCCTCTTTTAGCACACTACCTGGCACATAGCTAGCACTTAATGTTTATTGACCGGCTCTGCCACCTACTATCTGTGAAATCTAGACTAGACCCCTTAAACTTTCTGGACCTCGATTTTCCTATGTATATAGTGAGAGAGTTAAATTAGAAGGCATCAGAAGTCCTTGATAGTTCTAAATCTATAATCTTGTAAAACACACACACACACACAATCTGCAATCTTTCCCAGAATCCAGCCAAATATGTATGTTACCTGGTGGGCTTTCATCTGCAGGGTAGGAGCCTGTGCCTACTCCATTTCCAAAGTCATGTTTAGCAGTCTTGGCCCCAGTCTCTGAACCTCCAGAGAGAAAGGGGACCCCCTGAGCACCAAAGGAGCTGGCCCCACCTGTGAGAGAAGAGAAGGGCTCAGTGAACCCTGCCTAAGATCCCCACTTCCTGCTGCAGCCAGGAATCCCTGCTGTATTACAGTGGAAATAGCACTGAAAAGCAGTCAGGAGACCTGGATTCTTTTCTTAAAGTGCTGTTTGATCTTGCAAATTGCTCTCCCTTCTAGGACTCCCTTTTTTCTTCTGGCTGTTTGCTGGGAATCCAAGCAATTCAGTTGCCTGAAGAGAACTGGTAGGACTGTCCCCTTCTGTGAGCAAGATACCAAATACAAGGGGCCCCTGAGCCCAAAGTCAAGACTCAGAGCTGTACAAGAAGCTTAGGACAGCTCCCCCTGAATTCCAGAAGCAGAGTTTGACTTTTAAAAATCACAAATTAGAAAAAGAAAACGAGCAAGAAACAGAAAAGAATCTTAACTATAGAAAACTACTATGATGGCAGGGAAGACCAAAACACCAACTCAGAGGACGACAAACTCCCACGGAGAAATATCAAAGGGTAATATGAATTGGTCTCAAGTCTAAAGAGACTTTTGGAAGGAGCTCATAAAAAATTTTAAAAGGCAAATAAGAGAAATGGAAGAAAAATTGGGAAAAGAAATGCGAGGTATGCAAGAGAAAGTCAACAGCTTGGAAAAGGAAAACAATTCCTGAAAAGATACCATTGATCAAATGCAAAAAACAAAAACAAATTCCACTGAAGAAATCAATTCCTTAAAAAACACAGTGGGTCAAATGCAAAACAAACAAAAGAATCCACTGAAGAAAATCAACACTTTGAAAAGTATAATTAATCAAATGGAAAAAGAGATACAAAAGCTAACTGAAGAAAAGTATACATTAAAAACTGGAACCAGGCAAATGGAAGTCTATGACTCTATGAGACATCAAGAATCAGTCAAACTAAAATGAATGAAAAAATAGAAAATTTCCTCATGCTACAGGACTATTTCTAGATCCAAATCCAATAAGATAATGGATCTGAAAGAGCTTCATTAAAGTGTTATACAAAGAAGTGCATCTCTCAGGCACCACCAACTTCTTCACCTTATCTTGCTAGGAGCTGCCTCACTGGGCCTTTGTCTCTTACCATTTTCATATAGGGAAGGTTTAGGGTATCCAGGCCCCCCAGCTCCATATCCTGTAAGAAAATGGTATTAACTTCTTCTACATCATTACCTTGGAAATCTTTTACTTTTGCTTATTCCTACCCTTATTGTCCCCTAGGAAATATGTGCCCCATCTGGCACTAACTAGCCCAATTCTTCAGAGAATATCTTCTCCCCTTTTATATTACTCCCAAGTTCCTCTATTACACTCTCACTCTTTTTTTTTAAAATAGTATTTTATTTTTCCAAATACATGCAAAGATATCTTTCAGTATTAACCTTTGCAAAATCTTGTGTTTCAATTTTTTCTCCCTTTTCCTTCCTCCCTCCCCAAGACAGCAAGCAATCCATTATTGGTTAAATAAAAATTCTCATTCTTATTCAAGAATTACCATTGCTATAGCCATTAGCTGCATAACTTCCAGCCCCAGGGAACCCTAAAGAGGAAAAAGGAAGATCAGTCTAGGGGGCAGGAGAGAAGTTAGGGAAAGTGTTCTAGAGTTCAGTGCCCAAATTACTCCAACTCCTCTCCCCCTTTCCTCACCTGTTTGCTGGACCTCAGGAAAAGTTCCAGCTCCTAGTCCATTGCTATAAACTGTGGGAAGAAAAATTTAAAAGGAGATGGAGTTGTTACTTATACATGTATATAATTCATTCCTTCTGGAGAGAGGGAGATAGGAAGATATGGTAGAAATAAAGAGAAAGATCAGAAGAGAGTGAGACAACAGAGAGAAAACAGTAGATAGAAACAGATCAAAGAGAGATGCTAAGAGAACCTTACTTGCTTTTCGAGGCTTCACACCACCTGGGCCTGGAAGAGAGAGAGAGAGGATAATTCAGGACTCATAATTTTAAACTCTTCAATCCCTTTGGGAATCCATTCCTTAATCTGCACCCCTAATTCCTCCTCACCTCCTCCAAAACCATTTAGGGTCCCAAACCCTGCAAGGAGAGAACAGGTTAGATAATTAACAGGCATTTGTTAAGCACATACTATGTGCTAGGCTCTGGAGATATAAACACAAAGAATAAAATAATCCCTCCTCTCAAAGATCTTATATTCTCTCTGAAGATACATGCACATGTATAGATATATTCAGGATAAATGTAAGAGAATTAGGAAGGGGAGGCACTAGCAGTTGAAGGGGAAAGATCAGAAAATATCAGAGAAATAAATGTCTTTGTGAAGGGATTCTGAGAAAAGGCCAAAGGAAAATGAAATTAGGTTTGCTTGGATGAAGTTGGGTTTGAGACTGAAGAAGGGACAGATGAGCCTGGAAGAATATGTAGTAAGCCCTGCAATATATCCCTTATCTTTTCCCTTACCTGTTTTTTTCTCATACAAAGAGATCCATAGATCTTAAGTTTACAAGGGAATTTAGGGATCACGTCATCTCCTCCCCCACTACCCTTCCACTCCACTTTACAATGAAGGAAGTAGAAAGAACGTGCCCTTGGTTATTATGCAACTAGTTAGTGGCAGAGCTGGTTCTAGAATTCTGGCCTGGGCCCTTTTTCTTGTGCTATAGCCACCTTTTAAATGTGAAGAAGTATTGGGATCCCTGCTCTGAACCCTGACCTGAGTTTTATTGAACTCCATCTTTCAGAGCTCTGAAGCTCCACCTAGTCCTATCCCCACCCCATCCCAGGACAATTCCTAGGTGGATTTACATATCTGGAATCTGGCCCTACCCTTTTTTACAGGTTTTCTGTCCTCACCTGGTTGTGGCCCAGTCTCTGGGAAAGCTCCTGCTCCAAATCCATTCCCATAACCTGAGAGGACAAATTTGTTGATGGGAGGGTGGGGAAGCCCTGGGATTCCAGGATCTCCCCACTCTACACCATTCTCTTCCTGGAGGGAACATAACCAAGCAATGGAGGAGTGGGGTAAACAACTGGAAAGCCAGTGAGAAAGGTCTTACCTGTGTTCTGTGATTTGACTCCTCCAAGACCTAGGAGGTGGGAGAAAAGAGATTGGAAAGAGAATGAATAGGACTTGGACTCTGGTCCCTCCCTAGAAGTTAGGCATCCCTTTTTCCCATTCCCTTACCTGTCCCATATCCATTCATGGCACCATAACCTGCAATGGAAAGAGTAAGGGAGTCAAGGACGGGTGACAGTATGAAGGGATGAATGGCGCTATTGAAAATGTGTGTATGAATGAAGACAAATGGATATCATTGCTGTGGTTTCATTGGGGTGAATGAATCCTTTTCATCTTCAATATAGTTTCTAAGCCCAGTCCCTACCCAAGCTTTCAACCAGCCTTCACTTAAAATCATCTTTTACTGGAAACCCAGAACTCATCAAAATAGTGACTTGACCAATCATCAGCTAGTAAGTGTTAAGTATCTGAAGCTGGATTGGAACTCAGCCCCTTCTGACTTCAGGATTGATACTTGGTCCACGTGCCATCTAGCTGCCTCTGTTTTCAGATTTTCTTTGGGCTCTGACACTATGTGTTTCAGTGTCTCTTTCAACTCTAACATTCTATATTATAAGGTCATTTTCATGAGGCTAATAGAGAAAGAACAAAAAAGAACCAACTCAAATCAGTTCCTTTTTTTTCCAGTCCTAGCCCAACTTCCCTTCTAAATTTCAAGAATATCACTTTGAAAATTTCAGTTTTCCCTATGAAAGTTTGTTCTTTCCCAAATCCAAATTTGTGGTCCTCTTCTTTCTAATCCCAGGGTTCTTCTAGCCTTCCCATCATCATCAACAACAACCAAAACAACAACAAAAGATTAAGAGAAATAATGTTATATAGGAAGAAAATTAGTATTGACTCCTTTCCTCCTCCACTCTGGATCCATGGTCTGTCCCAAGTACTTTTCCTCAGTGTAGGCTTTTGGTCGCCATTTCCCCTCACCTGGCTGAATCCTGGCCCCTGGGAAGGATCCAGCTCCAAGTATATTTCTGAGTCCTGAGGGGAGACAATTTGGTGAGGTTAGGACATGCAAAAGTCATCTCTTGATGAAGAATGGGGAATTCCAGGAGAGAAAAGAGGAGGGGAGAGAAGGAAGGCAGGAGAGGCAAGTTGGGAGAAGCAGAAGTGGAGAAAGGAATCATTACCTGTTTTTTGAGTCTTCAATCCATTTTCAAGGCCTGGGGGAGAAACTAGGAAGAAAACCAAGGGACCCTGAGTGAGATCCAATTGTCTATCTAAGTAAAAGCTTAGAGCTGAAGGTATGCCTGCCATAAAAAGCTGCCTCTAGACCTCAATCATATCTTAGCCATAGTGTCCTTTCTTCACTTAAGCAATTTCCAGCCTTCTCTCAGGAAGCTGGCTGACTTCCCTTACCCACCATTATCCACCTTACCCCTTTCCTCTATGCCCTTACCTGGTCCATAGCCATTCTGAGTCCTGAATCCTGTAGGGGAAAATAAATTCAAACATGTTTGTAATTAGAAGAAAAGGGGATCCAAGGAGAAAAACAGACAGGAGCTAGAACAGGAATCATAGCTCATGAGAGAAGGAGTAGGAAAGGGAAGTAGAATCAGAAAACCTAAAACAGAATGTTATGTGGCTAATATAGAAATATGCTTTGTAGGACTTCATATGTATAATTGATACCACATTGCTTGTCTTCTCAAGGGGCAGGGGAGAGTTGAGAGGGAAAGAATTTGGAAATTTAAATTTAAAAAAAGAATGTTAAAAATTTTTACCTGTAATTGGAAAGAATTAAGTAAAATTTATTAATTTTTAAAGATGAAAATATCAGAGCAAGAAGTGTTCTTAGAACATAGAATGATACACCTGGAAGTGAACTTAAACCAAATACATCCACATGTCAGAGCTGGAAAGAATATAGAACACAGAATACTGATCACAAAAATATGTCAGAGGTAGGAGGGGTTTTAGAATATATAAGATATGAAAGGTGCTTACAGAAGGGCTTTTTAAAGAGAAGAAAAGCTGGGAAAAGGGAAGTGACTTGTCCAAAACCACAAAACAAGTTAGGGATAAGATCACAATTTCAATCTCCAGGCTCCTAGCCCAGTTACCTGAGAAGTGTGCCTTAGGGAATGAGAGAGATTAAGGTATGTGGTTATAAGGAAAGCTATAGATATAGATGATGATGTAAAATTTATGGCAGGGAAAGAACATGATTCTTCCCTACTCCTCCACTCCCAGATTCCACACCCACCTCCTTTCTCTGAGGGACTCCCTGTTGCAGGCCCTACTCCATTGGGAGGCCTAGGAGGAAGAGCTGGAATGGAGCCCCCATTACAGGGACCTGGAGGAGAAGGGGAAAAAAAAAAAAAAAAAATAGGAGCAAAGTTAGCTCCTAGTCCTATAACCATCCCAGTTTCAGCTCTGGAACCTGGAAGCAAGAAATCTTGCTTCCTAAGTCCAAATTCTTTTATCCCATGCTATCACATCCTAATCAAAATCAGATGGTATATTCCTTAATAAATTGCTTTCTCAAGGCATGATATCTTTGCCCATGAGTTTTGGATTTTTCCTTTTTTCTTCATGGATAATGAAAAGAAGTTAAGAACTAAAAGAAGTTAGACAATATCATTTGGTGAATGATATTCTGTCTAATGCCATCTAGATCTGAGCTAGGATTAAGATCAAGATAAAGGTTGGAACTAGAATGGAAATCAGCACCAGAAATAGAGCTAAATTTGCCATAGAGGTTGAGATCTAAGTTGGGGTTGACATCAGTTAGAATCAAGACTGGTATCCAGTTGGATCACAATTGAGAGTGGACCGTCGAGATAAAGTGGGATTAAAGTTGGAGTTAAAATTGCTTAGGTGAGACAGAGAGTTTCTGGAGGCCTCCAGGATTAGACAAAGGAGCTGCATTGTACTGAGGGTTAGGATTCAGAGCCCTAAACTATCATTATGTCCCCTTCTTCCTTGTCTCACTTTCAGGACTACAGATTTTAGACCTTGCTCCTTTAGTTACCCTTGCAGAAGATGTAGGAAAATGTGTCTGGTAGGACCCAGGGAAGACATTAACTTGCTCATGCCCACTTCTTACCATCATCTAGAGCTAAGCTTCGGAGTCCCAAACACTACTCTCTTCTGCTGTGTTTAGGGCATGGTATTTGGGGTTCCTAGCCCCATCTTCCCTCTTCCTAGAACTCAGATTTCCATACCTGGCTGAGCTCTGGCTTCTGGGAATGCCCCAGCTTCTAGACCATTTCCATTTCCTGAAGAGACAGATTTGGACAGTTAAGTTGAGGAGGAAACACCAGAGGGTGGAGGGTGTGGATAGGTGCATACAGAGATAAAGACACACACACACACACACACACACAGACTGCCAAAACTGGGAAGTCTCACCTGCGTTCTGAATTTTGGTCCCTGCTCCAAAGCCTGGAGGAAAGACAGATACAAGGAAGAGGTGAGGGTGATTCATCTGGCAGACAACTCAGTCATCTTTTCTTCTTCCTCAGTTCAACACACCACATCCTAGAATTCCCTTACTCCCCCTAAGCCATCTCTCCTGCCTGGGCCCAACCAGTACAAGGCCCATACAGAAGACAAAAGGAGGGGAAAGAAGAGAAAGAGACACACTGGTTCTGGAGCAAAGAGATTGTGGAGAAGTGCCCTGGAGCAAGAAGCATTTGGAGTGGGTTATGAGGTGTTTGAAGAGATTCTACAAGACCTAACTTTGAGCTCCAAGGAGCTTTATCTTATCTAAACCTGAGTTCTCCCTCAGACCTAGAACAGTGCTCCAAATATAGGGGAAGCTTAATAAATATCTGTTGAATGATTAAATAAATAAAGGTTCTGAGATGGGAAGAAATAGGGAGAAGGGCTTTGGAGAACAGAGGGACTTGAGGAGATCGACTATGGGGGAAAAAGTTTGAGAAGGAAAAAGAAACCAGAAGTAAAGATAAACGGAGACAGAGAGAAAACCTAGGGAGAGACAGAATAGAGCTTCCTGAATATCCCTTCACTTTCCATGCACAGGGTTACCACTCTGATAGACTATTGCAGCCTAATTCACTCTATGTCCAACCTCTTCTCCCTAACCCATCCTCCACAGTTTAAACTGTTTAACAAGAACAGACTTGACCATGACACTTCCCCACTCAACAAACTCTAGAGGCTCCTTATTTCTATATTCAAATTCAAGCTCCTGTTTGGCATTTAAATCCCTTTAGAACTTGAGGCTAAACTACCCTTCTTAGACTTGCTATCTATTACTTCCTTTACAAACCCTTCATTCCATCCAAACTGACCTTCTAGTTGTATCCTACAGAAGATATTGCATCTTTCATTTTCATTTCATCTCTGTCATCTCCCTATTTTTCTGTCTCTATTTCTTTTTTTCTCATCTCCTTTTCTGCCCCTTCTCTCATTTCTCTCTTATCTCTCTTTTCTTTCTCATTTCTCTTGTCTCTCATCTCTTTCATTTCCTTTTCTTTTCTCTCTCTCATCTCATTTTTCCTCACCTCTTTCTTTCTTTCTTATTTCTCTTTCATCTGTCATCTCTTTCTTCCTCTCAGTCTCTTATCGCTCTCATCTCCTTTTCTGTCCCTTCTCTCCTTTCTCTTACTATCTCTCATTTCTCTTATTGTCTCTCATCTCTCTTCTTTCTCTGTCTCTATCCTTTTCGCCCTCTCTCTGTAATATTGCTCCCCTAAGAGAATATAAGCTCCATTGGGGAAGGAACTTTCACTTTTGTCTTTTTGTCCCCAGAACTTAGTCCAATATCAGGAACAAAGTAAGTAATTAATAAATGCTTGATTGATTAATAGAAGCATCAGAAGGAGTCACAAAAAGGTTATAGGAGGCAGAGAAGAAAAGGAGAGATATAGAAAAGGAGATACCAGATTTGGAGAGAAAGTTCTTTTTACCTGCTTTCTGAGGCTTGGCCCCTGCTCCAAATCCTGAAGACACATCAGAGAGAGAAGGAATGGGAGTCAACCCCAGTTCTTGATTCTCAAATCTTTCCCTCACTCCCACCAATAGCATTCCCCCTTAGTTCTTTCCCCACATTCTCCCTGCCTTCTCCAAACACAAAGTCTCAGCCCTTTTTCTCTCTCATTTAAATTTGTGATATCATATCACTCTCCTTTCATTCTGACAAACCAATCCTACTGGAACCCAGTTGTCTTACTCCCACCTCCATCCAGGTCTCTAACCTATTTGGATCCTAGCCATTCTGACTTCTTCAATGGGAAGAAGGGAATAAAGCCAGGTTGCAGCTGAGGCAGGCTGAAAAGGGACCTGAAGGTCTGATGGTCAATATTTCACCTGGGTCTAGAGACCCAGATTGGAGTAGGGGAAGGGAATTGGAAAGTGGATAGAGTTTGGGTCAAGAACTGAGAAATAGGCCTCTGTTAGTGCTAGATGAGATTAAGGGTTAGGATTAACCTGTAGAGTAAAAACTTCTTTATATAAGGACTTTTTCATTTTGTCTTTGTATCATCAGTACCTAGTACTTTTTTGGTACTTAATAAATACATGAAGAAATGAAAGCAAATACAAATAGTGATATTAATTCATTTTTATGGAGCTTCCCTTCCCTTTTCATTGAAGCAATTGGAATTAACTTGCCCAGGGTGACCCAGCTAGTAACTTTCTGAGGTCATATTTGAACTCAGAGTCCTCCCAACTCTAGGGCCAGTAATCTTTCTACTGCATCACATAGTTAATCCAGCCCTTTCCTTCTTAAGCCCAAGTTTCCTATCATCCAGTTCTGCTTTCTGTATTTCTCATCCTCTTGCTCAGTCTCCATTCTCACCACAAGCAACTTGCCTACAAATCATCACGGTTTGTCTGTTCCCCCTTATATCCCATTGGTTTCTGAGAAACCTGACAACCCAGTCCCTAGTTCATATCACCTGGCTGGGCTTCAGGTCCTGGAAAGCCCCCATGTCCTAGCCCATTCCCATATCCTGGAGAGATAGAGAAAAGGATCAGAATGGGACCCTTGAGAACAGGGAGATTGGAATCTACAATTCCCGGTGTGGGAACTGGACTCTTTGGGGGAGTTGTTAGGGACAGGGAGGGGGAAGGAGCTATATAACATATATCCCAGCCCTACTTCTACCTCCTGAAATAAACCAGGTCTTATCATCATAGGAGGTCTGTGGAGCCAACTTTTCAAATATATCCCAAAAGAAAGCACAAGGAAAAAATTTCGGACTACAGTATAGGAGCTGGGGCTTGGGGGCTGGGTGGAAGGGAGGGAAAAGAGGAAACATGGTGATGGGGTAAGAAAGAGATAGCAGTGGAAATAGGGAGAGACCAAAGTTAGAAAGACAGATATGGAAGACTGAGAATTCTTACCTGCTTTCTGAGGCTTCATTCCCCCTCCTAGCCCAGGGAATTAAGGAAAAAGAAAAGACAAGGAAGTTGAAAAGGGACTGACATTGCTCCTTCTTCCTTCTTGGTACTCAGGATGGGTCATTTCCCAATCCTTCTCCTCTCCACCTGAACCCACCAATCTCACCCCCAATCCCTAAATTTTCCCCACCAATCTCCTACTACTCCCTGGTGACTCAGTTATTACAACCCTCAGCTCCCCTTACCTGGCTGAGCTCCAACTCCAGGGAAGATCCCATTTCCCAGCCCATTTCCATATCCTGGAGAGACAAGTTGATAGGAAAGAAAGTAGTGGGATTTAGGGAAAGAAATAAATCCAGGGAGAGACAAATGGAGAAAGGAAGGCAAGAGAAAAACAGAAAAAGGAAGAAAAAGACAAAGTGATACA
The DNA here is from genome assembly GCF_902635505.1 of Sarcophilus harrisii. NCBI lineage: Eukaryota > Metazoa > Chordata > Mammalia > Dasyuromorphia > Dasyuridae > Sarcophilus > Sarcophilus harrisii. The sequence continues at coordinate 337,510,993 of NC_045426.1, forward strand.
GAGAGAATCAGGAATAAAGGACAAATTCAGGAGAGAGACTATGGGCCTGGGATTTGCTGAGATGGAGGAAACAGAGGGAGATAACTGAAGGAGATAGAGACAAAGAGAGATCATGGGAGAGGTCTCACCTGGTTTCTGAGGCTTGGTTCCAGCTCCAAGGCCTGAGGAGAAAGGTTGGTAAAACTAAGAGGTAAAGCTGCCTGTAACAGTCTCTAAACCTCTGCCAGAAACCTAAGCATCTGTCCTCCAGCTCCATCCTACTCCTCTCTCTGTTTCATAGTCATTCTGAATTTCATACCTTATAGAAAGAGGGAGAAGTAGGAAGGGGAAAGATAGCAGGGGTTCACATTGATGTTAGAATGAGTTTGAGACATATTAGATCTAAGATTACATCTAAGGTATTAGATCTAGATTATTATTGAGACATACTGATCTAAGAGTGAGTCCAGAGCTTCTCTATCCCAAGGAGGCTCTGAAGCCCCAGCCTAAGTGAGAAGCCAGGGGAAGATACAGAGAATGCCAGACTACCCATGGTGGGGGGGATCCACTTAAATCCACTGCCCCATACCTCCTGGAGCCCCTAGCAGACTCCTTGGTGCAGCATCTCTGTCTGGGAAGAGTCCTGGTCTGGAAGCTAGCTGACTTGGCTCTGACCCTGAATCCTGAGTCAACTGCTTCCCAGTTGTGTGACCTCAGAAAGGCCTTCTCTGGGCCTCAACATCTCCAAATGTTCAGCGACTGTGAGTCACATATGTATTATGGGATTCCTAAGTTTAGACCCTGCTCCAGAAGGAATCCTGAGGACAATGATAAGAGACCCAGAAATGAAAGAGTAAGAGTGGAAAGTACAGAGCTCAGGTCCAACTAAGAATAAACTTCCCTCATTAAATACCAGTTTTTATGCCTCATCCTTTCTAGCTCTGCTCTCCAGATTCTCCACAGTACAAACAACCTACTTTGAGCCCTAATCTTGTCACCTCCTCCTAGCATCCTTCAAAAAACTTAAGCAATTCCAGGCCCCAGACCCATGTTTTCTCACCTGGCTGGGCTCCAGCTCCTGGGAAAGCCCCATTACCCAATCCATTTCTATATGCTGGGGAGACAGAAGGAAGAGGTTGAGTTATGGGACTTAAGAGAGATTTCAAACTAGAGGTTGGTTGTGGGTAGAGCCAAAAGTGCACGGGGATGGAACATGGAACCCCAGGAGAGGGATGGACTAAGAGCTATCCCCCAGAGCCCAGTTGGTTTGACTAAACCCAGCATGGAGAGGTTAGGGAAGAGGGTCAGAGCAGGCAAATGTTGGGATAGTGGGATTATCCTGTGCAAAAATAGACAGAAAGGGACAGATAAGATTAGTCAAAGGGGGAAAAAAAAAAAAAACAGAAAAAGGAGATAGGCTTACCTGCTTTTTGAGGTTTCATCCCCCCACCAAGACCTGTGAAAAGACGAAGAAGCTGAGAAATGGTCTATGGCTTTTCCCCATCTTTTCCAAGAACTCAGGATCCAGTCCCAAACCCCTGGACCATCCTTCTGGAACCCAGCAGATATCTTCCATTTCTCATCCCTAACTGAAAACCCAGGCATCCCAGCTCTTACTCCCTCACACCTGGCTGGGCTCCAGCTCCAGGGAAGATTCCTGCTCCAAGTCCATTCCTGTATCCTAGAAAAACAACATTGTTTAAAGATTGCATTACTGAGGAGAGAGGAAATACTAAAATAGAGGGGGAGCCACTGAAGAGATAGAAGCAGGAGAGACAGAAGAAATATAAAGTAAAAAGGTTCTCACAATTGCCTTTGGAGTTTTCAATCGAACCCTGACCTATCCCCTCCACGCAGGACCACCAGGAAAGACAGGAGAGGCAGAGATGAAGAAAGTAAGCATTTCAACCCTACTCCCACACCCCTGGAAAGCAAGCATTTATCTCTCCTCCAGCAGCACCCTCCAGACATGCATTATGCTCTCTCTCTACCCCTCCAGGCCCTTCTTACATTCTCCATAACCATTCTGAGCTCCAGGCCCTGCATGGGGAGGGGGGTCAAATGACATCAGGCTGGGAATGGGACCATGGGGCAAAATTTGAGGAAGGGTGAGGTCAGAAAGGCCTGAGGATGAGCGCTAGAAGCAGGGCTGGTGATGAAAAGATGGATGGAGAATTTGGAGACTAAGAGATGGGCCTTTTCTTTTTGGAGGTGAAACAGGGGGTGTTGGCTGTTCCATTTGACCTTTGGGCTCCCCCATAACAAGGACACGCACAGATACACAAACACACATCTACACAAACATATGGACTACAGAGAAACTCACAAACATAGAACAGACTCACACTCACCAGCTTTTGTTTCAGGGCCCTGGGGTCCAGCCCCTGCTCCATTGGGAGCCCCTGAACAAGAGATGAGATCCAGTCCTGTCTTGAGGGGACTTGGGAGGAGAACTACCCTAAGAGCTCTTCTCTCTCCAAGAAACCACCAGAATCCTTGTCCTCGCCCCCTTCGAATCTCTCCCTGCCCTCCACTGTGTTTCTCCACTAAAGGCAAAGTATTCTTTTATTTTTCTTTTCTCAGCCTGGTATTCTTTTGGGGTGGGAACATGCAAAGTCCTTAGGGAGGGGGTAAGTTTGATGGAGAAGGCTGGGGATTAGTTATGGGCCTTGGAGTCTAGAAATCAGACTGGCCTGAAAAGGGATTACAGAAACATTTAACAAATGCTTACTGCGTAAAAGTCCTTGTAGTAGGCAATGGGCATACAAATACGAAAGTAAACTAATAACAACTGACACTTTTCATTTTGCAAGGTATTTTGCCAGCTCTCTCATCTGATCCTCACAACCAGCCCTATATGGTTGGTGCCACAGGCATGATTATTCTATTTACAGAAAAGTAAACTGAGATTTATAGGGGCTCAATGATTTATCCATGTTTACCCATAGCAACTGTTTGAAGCAGAAAAGTTTTTGATTACAGAAATGACATGAACAAAATTGTATAGAAGAATTATTCAGACGTGTGTCTAAGTCAGGAGTAAATGGATGGGAGGTGGGGAGGTATCGTTGAATCAACAATACCAGGGTCATAGAATCAGAGATTCAAAAAGTATAAGAATCGAAAGGAAGCTTAGGGATCACCTAAACTATAGAATGGAAGTGATTTACCCAGGAGCATAAAAGTGGCAGCGTCAGGATTAGAACCTGAGTCCCTGACTGACTTTCAGACTACTGTACCATAGTTGGATCCATTGATATTGGAAGGGAAAGGTTTGTGTGTGTGTGTGTGTGTGTGCTGGGGAGCGTGCTGGGGGGAAGAGAAGGGAAGTTTGCGTTGAGATAGAGAATAGATCTAGAAAACTTGTGTGTGTTTTCAACTCCAAGCTTCTGTTCCTCTGTCATCTCTCACTTCCTCATACCAAACCTGTTTATCTTTCAAGGTCCATCCCGAGCTCCACCTCTTATTCATTCATTCAATATTGAGTGCCTACTATATATAGATGAGATTCTTTTTCCAGGAAGCTTTCTTTTTTTTCCTTCTTTCTTTCCTTCCTTCCTTCCTTCTTTCCTTCCTTCCTTCCTTCCTTCCTTCCTTCCTTTCTTTCTTTCTTTCTTCCATCCTTTCTTCCTTCTTTCCTTCTTTTCTTTCTTCCTTTTTTCCTTCCCCTCCCCACTTCGTATTATTCTCTGGATAAATCATCTGGTACTAACTATACACTGTCTAGAGTCCTATCTTTTCAAATGAAGTCATCTCCTCAACCCAGAAGGAAGGGCCCCTTCGTCCTCTTTCCTCAACCCTTTCAACATCCAATAGTAGTAGGGCCAAGCAGATAATAGGTATCAAGTGTAACCTGGGCTGGGCATGTTTTGAACATACACAATTTGCCTATTATGGATTGCATTCTACTACACAGTGGATTTCACTCTCCACAAACTGGGTGTGCTCAAAACATAGCCTAAGCTATACAAATAAAAGCCTCTGTTGATCCACTAAGTCCACTAGTGTAAGGAAATTACTGGGGGCAGGGGTCTATGTAAAGGAAATGTGACATAGTAGATCAGAGGGAATCGGGGCTGGCACTTTCTCACAACTCATCTCCAATACCAATCTTCCTGCTGTTTCTAACATCCTCCACCAGGACTTTAATGCTTCTCTCTGAACCCAGGCACCCAACATTTCTTCCCTCTGAAATGATTCCCCTTCCCCCTTCTTTGAATCCTTCTCTTCATTTCTTTCCTACACATTGCCTTACCTGTTCCATAGCCATTCGACAATGTGCCATAACCTATAGAAAGAGAGGATCAAGATTAGTGTGGTTAGAAAAAGTTCTGGAAGTGGGGAAAACAGGAATTAGGATTCCCTAGGGTTGAAAATTATCTGATAAAGAGATTGAGCTAGAGAGAAGGTTGGGATTGCTGGGCCTTAAGTATGTACCAATAGGAACAAGGTTAGAATTCTGTCTCTGCTTCTTGATGGCTGATGTAGGGCTTCTTAAACTTTTTCCATTCACCCAAGAAATTTTTATGTGACCCCAAGGATATATATGATGCATAAAATAGATGTACAAATCAAATATTTGTTGATAATAAATCATAAAGAAATTTATTTTAAAATAATTCTTTGATATAAACATAATTTTCCATTTAATAAAGATGAAAGCAAATTTGCATATTATTGAGATGAATGTGCTTGTTTATTTTTTCATAAAGAATTCAATCTTGGCAGAATATTTGATACTTTTTACTATTGCCAAATTTTTTGAGATTTCCACATTCAGTTATGTGACCTCATGTGGGATTGAGACCCACAGTTTAAGAGGTTTGGGCTATTGAACATGGGGGAATATGAAGTTCTCAAGCATTTTATGGGAGAGGATGGAGGGGGTAGCAATTCTGGTTTTGAGCCATTTAGGAAACCTTTCTCCTGAAAACCTAGGGTCACCCATCCACATGAATAGAAGAGAAAATGGCCTTGTGGACTCAAAGGTTTCACTGTTCTAAGTCTTTTCCCCTTGACTCTTCTTACCTGCCTTTCCTGGTGGGATCCCAGCCCCAGCTCCAGGCCCTGCTCCTGGGGGAATCCCTGGGGACAAAAACTTTGTCAATTTTGCAGTGAGAAAGAAAAAAGACTCCTTGTTCCCCTTGTTAGCATCCTGGGGACCTATATGTTACTGCCTTCCAGGGTCTGTCTTTCCTTGGGGTCTTATTCTGCCCTTCTAGTCAGCAGTATTTCAAGTTCTTTCTGTAGCTTTCCAAGGAGAGGAGAGATGTTAGGATAACTGGACTGAGAACTAAGTCCGAGTTGGCTGAGTCTATCCCCAAAATTGTGATCTTTAGTCAATTTCTTTTCTCCTCACCTCCATTTCAGTTTCTCCATTTGTCAAATGGGGATGATAATCAGCATGGTATATTAGGCAGCACTGGCTCTGAATCTGGGTTCACATTTTATCTGACAAATTCTTCTTGAATAACTTTGGGTCCCTTCCAGCTCTATGACCATATGAATCCTTGTCTTGCCTTTTTTTTCCCTTACAATTGTATTATGATAAGATAATGGGTGGAAACACAAATGATATCCCAAATTTTCCTCTAAATCTTCTGTAATTTCCCAGATTATTCCGGGGTTCCCCATGGCTTCCCAAAACAAAACCCTTCATTCCAGTTAGCTTTCTCTGCTTCATCTTTGCTCATAAAAATTGCCTTGTCTGGATAGTCCTCCATTATCTTCTTTGTCTAGTCTTTTGCTACCCATTTTTGGAGACCTCAGATCATATTTCCATCTCCAGGAAGCTTCCAACCAGTCCAATTCAAGAAGCATTTATTAAGTTTTAGCACATGCAAAAAGCAAATGATGCTAGGTTTAGGGATGTGAAAGCAAAATGAAAAATAATCTCTATCCTCAAATTGTTTTCTATCTTAGTCCACATTAAGCTCCTTAATGAACTCCCTAAGTAGTTACAATCTGTAGCAAGCCATAATTATGATCTGTCTAGTATTATTTTTTTAATTATTTAGCATATGAATCTTGTTTCCCCAAGGAGATTGTAAATGCTTCAAGGAAAAACCAGAGTTCTTCTATTCTAATTTCTTATCTCCTCTCTTTCTTCCCACTACTCCATGTGTCCACAAAAAACAAGTAATGAGGGTCCACACACCCCAAGGAGTCAGGATGGATTTCAGAGGGTCTGTGACCTTGTTTTTCAAATATTTTGATAAGTTTGTTTCAATATAATAGCTTTCCTTTGTAATCCTCTGTAAAATTTGTAATTTTATTTTCTGTTTAAAAAAATATCCTGAGGTATCCATAAGTTTCACCAAACTGTCAAAGAGGTCTAGGGGCAAAAAAAAAAAAAAGAGATTGAGAACCCCCAGTCTAAATGAACCCCAAGGCTGATGGTCTCCCTAAGACCTATCCCTTCCAGCTCTAATTCTAACCAATTATTCAAACATTTGTTAAGACAATTGTTAAAACAATTTGTTAATATTTGCAAGACACTGCTAACATTCTATGTTCTAAGATTCCCTTTAGTTTTAAGTGTGCTCTGTTTCATAGGTCATGTCTAATGGATAGGAAGGTCCCAGGGGAAAAAAAAAAATGAAAGATACAAGTCCTCTGTCCCCTACTCATCTTTTGGAGAGCTCCTCACTAGCTTCCCTGAACTGCACACCTAGAGACATTTCTAGGAGGTGAGAGCTATCCGAAGATGAGGGGTGGGGGATAGAAGAAGCAGGTAGTGAAAGACTTTATGATGTAATAAAAAGGGACTTGCAAAAGAAGAAGAAACATGAGTTTGAATCCCATCTCTGACATTTGCTACCTGTGTGATGTAACCTCTCAGAGGGTCAGTTTCTTCATCATAAAGTGAGGATATAACTCCTGTAGTGCTTCAAAGAGTTGTTAGAAAGCTCAAATGAGCTAGCAACAGGAAAACCTTAACAAGTACTATAGGGAATATCCCAAATATCTGAGCTAAAACTTTTGTTAGCTATTCTCATTAATTAAGGGCAATTCTGCTTTTACTTCCACATAAATAGGGACTGGGTTTTTCTGTTTATCTAATAAGGGGAAAGAATGGTCTACCCTAAAAAAATAAAGGGCCTGATCCTCAACTCCCCCCAAATCACTATCATCCAGTTCCCTGCAAGTAAATGCTGGGTGAGTCACTCACCTTTCATATGAGTTGAGGAAAAAAACCATCCCATGATGCCGTTCCCCTGAGGGGCCAACCCTGGAGGAGAAAGGAATCTGATGATTCAAGAAAGAAGGACAGCTGAGGCTGCTCAGATGAAAAGAAAGCTAATTCGTGCAACCTTTTGCCTTCTAGGCTAAGGCCCAGGCAGATGACCTTTCTGCTTAAGCCTTCCTTTCTGGGATTCCCATTTCCCTCCCAAGACCCCAGTAGCCTTCTGCTCAGGCCCAGGCCCATTCCCTCACCGCCTTGCTGGCTTCCCTGGATCAGACAGAGCAGGAGCATCGAGGTGGGGAAGACCCAGGAGTCCATGATGCTGACAGGAGATTGAAAGGGGCATGGAGGATCTTGGCCCTTTAAATACTTTTTTGTGGGCTGTGTCCACACAAAGTCACATCCTCAAATCCCTCGACCTTTTTCTGGCTCAGATCGCCTCCCCCTCCCCTTTCCCTTTGGCTTTGGATGTCATTAAACAGTGTTTCTCCCCATGGAAGCTACCACAACCTCTCCCTTCTCTACACACAATCCTGCTGCACAGTTCCACTCCTGAACTAAGACATACTGGCTGCAAGCCCTGACCTGCCCCTAATCTATCAAGGATGTTGACAGGTGGGACAGCCCCTCTCTCCCCCAAGGCTTCATTCCCCCCTGTCAGCCCTGGCCTTGGGCTCCAGTTCTTACTGGCTAGGAACCAGGAGAGCTCAAATGTCCATTCCTCCACCCCCCACCCCAGCATCAAGAAAAGAGCTGGAGGGGAGCTGCAGAGTTGTACAAACTCAGCTGGGACCTGGCTCTGGCCTGAAGACAGACTCCAGAGGGCTGAGTAGGGGGTAGCACAGGGGATGCTAGAGAGCTCCACAGAAAGACAAACAAAAGAGCTTCAGATCGAAACTGTGACAGAATGAGACAGAAACAAAATACAGACAGACTTACTAACAACAAGCTAGAGACAAAGTGTCACATGGGAAACATTGATACAAAGATAAAAAGTGTTCAGAAACAGAAAGAGAAATACATACGAAGACAGAGATGGAGAGAAAAGAAAGAGAGAGATGGGGAAAGAGGAAGCAGATGTGAGCATCCAAAACTGACATAGCAAAGAAAGGCTAAGACAAAAGAGCAGAAATAGAAATAGATACTACAGAGCTAAAAGATAGAGACAGAAGCAAAGAGACAATGAGAGCCATAGGAAGACTGACTCTCATCCTCATTCCATCCCCATCCTCATGGGCAAATAGAAACTGCACTATTGGAGGTAACACCTGGGGAGGAGAATTTACATTTAATACCTATTTGGGAAGTTATCAAACTGTGCATACCCTTTGATCCAGCAGTGTTACTACTGGGCTTATATCCCCAAGAGATTTTAAAGAAGGGAAAGGGACACAGGTACCTTTAATGTGCAAGAATGTTTGTGGTAGCCCTTTTTGGTCTAGAAACTGGAAACTGAGTGGATGCCCATCAATCAGAGAATGGCTGAATAAATTGTGGTATATGAAAGTTATGGAATATTATTGTTCTGTAAGAAATGACCAGCAGGATGAATTCAGAAAGGCCTGGAGAGATTTACATGAACTGATGATGAGTGAAATGAGCAGGACCAGGAGATCATTATATACTTCAACAACAATACTACATGATCAATTCTGATGGACGTGGCTCTCTTCAATAGTGAGATGAACCAAATCAGTTCCAATAGAGCAGTAATGAATTGAAGCAGCTACACCCGTAAAAAGAACTCTGGGAGATGACTATGAACCACTAGATAGAATTCCCAATCCCTCTATTTTTGTCCACCTGCATTTTTGATTTCCTTCATAGGCTAATTGTACACTATTTCAAAGTCCAATTCTTTTTGTACAGCAAAATAACTGTTTGGACATGTATACATATATTGTATTTAACTTATACTATTTAATATTGGTCAACCTGCCATCTGGGGGAAGGGGTGGGGGGGAAGGAGGGGAAAGTTGGAACAAAAGGTCTTGCAGTTGTCAATGCTGAAAAATTACTCATGCATATATCTTGTAAATAAAAAGCTATAATAAAAAAAATAAATAAATGGTCACCCCCCCCCAAAAAAAATAATACCTATTTGGAGAGCCTCCCATGAAATTTAATATAAAAAGTCCTTGAGTAAGCCAAGTCAGGGGAGCCACACCCTAGTTCTGACTTTGTCATGTATAAATTAGTAGTATGACTATGGGAAGTCCTTTTTCCCTTTTGGATCTAGGATATGAAGGAGTTACATTGGATGGTCTACAAGGTCAGCTCTAATATTCTATATTTTAAGCTCCCTTCTAGTTCTAATATCCTACATTCCCTCACTAATATTCTATTGATTGATCATTAGACATTTATTTAGGGCCTGCCATGTTCTGAAGTCCCTTCCCATACAAAATGTCTATATCCTAAAATCTTTAATGACTGCAGTTCTAGGAATTTATGAGTTTTGTAAGGAAGAATTGAAGTTTTGGGCAAAATATGCGGGAAATATTGAAGAGGGAAAGTCCAAAAATTATTTCAAAGTCTAATTTTTCTTGAGTATCATGACAAATGTGGAAATATGTTTAGAATTATATGTGCTTAACCTATATCAACTTTTCTCTCTAGGTGTCTTGCTAGAACCTCCAAATCAACATGTCTAAAATTAAACTCATCATTTCCCCCCATAACTTTGCCCCTTTCCTAAATTCTCCATTTCTGTTGGTGGCATCCCCATCCAATCACACCATCTTGAAATTTGTGTAATTATGAAAGTCTTTTCTTCTCCATTAATTAGTTGTCTAATCCTCTTTTAAGGAACTTTGAAGGTTTTTTTTTTTAAGGTTTTAAACTAGTATTTTATCCTCCAAATACATGCAAAGATAGTTTTCAACATTCATCTTTGCAAAACCTTGTCTTCCAAACTTTTCTTCTTCTCTCCTCCTTCCTTCTCCCCAAGACAGCAAGCAATCAGATATAGGTTAAATATGTGCAATTCTTCTAAAGATAATTCCATATTCATCATATTACACAAGAAAAATTAGATCAAAAGGGAAAAAATGTGAGAAAGAAAAAGAAACAAGCAAACAAACAACAACAACAATAACAATAAAATGTGAAAATATTATGCTTTGATATACATTCGGTCTCCTTGGTTCTCTTTCTGGATGCCAATGGCTCTTTCTATCACAAGTCTATTGGAATATGAAAGAAGTTTTTGACCTGAAGTTAATGGATTTTTAAAAAAATATGTTAATAACAGTATTTTAGAATAGCTTATTTCCCTTTGTAATCTGAATTTTATTTTATGCATTTAGAAACATTATTCTGAGAAAGAGTTCATTGGTTTCATCAGACTGCCAAAGGGATCCCTCGTCCAAAAAAAGATGAAGAACCCCTGTCTTATATATAGCTTCTGCCTTCACTGTATTTCTAACATCCATCCATCCTTTCTTCTCCCTCCTTAGTTTGGGGTCTCCTTGCCTATATTCCGGATTATTATGACATTTTCTTGGTTGGTCTTCCTTTCTCTGTTCTCTCAAATTCATAGAATAATCTGCAGGATAATCACTCTGCTCTGATCACTATTCTGCTCAAAAACCTCTTTTGGTTCCCTACTGTTTCCAGAATAAATCTCTTTAATTTGAAATGCAAGACTTTCCACAGACTGGCTTCAAATGAACTTCTCAAACTTAATTCACTCCATTCCCCTCCATGCTTCATATATCCTGACCAAAACAGGTTACTTATCTGCCTTGTCAACACCTTCTTTCCCAACTCCAATTCCTTTCCCTATCTGCTGAAAACCTTTTCAAGGTCCAACTCAGGGACCCCTTAGCCGACTCCCTTCTCTTTCAGCTAATAGTGATCTTGCCCTTCCTGTGTTTCCCAGGCTACTTTGATCTTTCCTTTGCTTTAGCCCCTCTACCAAATCGTAAACCCCCTGTGTATAGGGGCTGTCTCATTTTATCTTTGTATCTCTAGTACCTAGTATAGAACATTGGCCCTTAGTAAATGTTAATTGAATTGAATTGAATCAATTGAAAATATGAAAGGAAATTCTTGCAATACATATTGTCTGAACTCATCATTCATTCATTTTTTTCAAGAAATATTTATGAAGTATCAGCTACATACATCATGCTGTTGCTTGGTGAATAGAGCTGTGGATCTGGACTCAGGAAGACCTGAATTCAAATCTAACCTTAGATACCAGCTGCATGACCTGAGATAAGTCACTTAATCTCTGCCTCAATTTTCTTGTCTGTAAAATAAGGATAATAACATCTCTGTGTTAGGATTGTTATGAGATGAGATGTTGCAAAGCTTAAAGTGCTATATAACTTACTAGATATAGAGGAGACAAAATTTCAGATAAGACTTGAATTCTTACTTGCATGAAGCTTACAGTTTAGCAGATACTTATGACACAGTGCCTTGGTTTGTACTTTTTAAAAATTGGTTTTGCATGTTATTTTGTCTGCTGAACTAGACTATACTACAATTTGAGGAAAACCTAACATTCACTCCTCTCTTTGCCTATCATGGAGCTGGGCATACAAGGACAGCAAACCCTAGCAGAGGATCCATTGATTGAGGAACAGGAGCCATGGGTATTGGGGCAAGGAGCAGGATGCTTCAGTCTTGAGAGGGACTTAGTGATGAATAAAATGAAGGTCTGGAAGGAAAGGAGCTTGGGAAAAGAAGTGGGGTTGGACACTGGCATCTACCTCCTTTCCCTGGTCCATCAGACATAATCAACCCACTGAGCTGGTTCCCTGCAATCCCACTGAGGAGGGTGTGATTCAGCTCCCCCAGCTCTTGGCCCTCAGTCTGGGATGCTCCACACCCATTTGCGGTTTCCATCCTCTACCCCCCACTATTCTCTCTCAGGCTCCTCTTGTTACCATTGGCTGAAGAATCCAGACAGGCCGGCCCTTGGCCAGCCCTGGGAGGGGAAGACACCTGGGTTCTCTTAAGCAAGGGGAGCTAGAGGAGAGACACTTTGGTTCCAAGAAGGGAGTGGACATAGGGGGGGAAAAACCTGTCTGAGAAAGGATAGAACACTTCAGAGGGGAGAAAGAATTAGTATATTGACAGTCTCTGTAAAAGGAAAGGACATCCTTTGATTCTAAGAAAGAGAATGAAAGATAAAGAAGGGCTGAAATAAAAAAGGGGTTCTTAACCTTTTTTTGTGTTGTGGACCTCTTTGTCAATCTTGTGAAACCCACAGATCCCTTCTCAGAATATGTTTTTTAAATACATAAAATAAAATAGGACTACAAAAGAAGCCAATAATTTTGAAATATATATTAATATAATATTTGGTGCATTTGCTGAATGCCTGTGATGTCATCTCCATTTATCAAAATATTAAAAAAAAAAAAAGTTTATGGATCCCAAGAGAAAACCCTTGGAGGATTCCTGACTTTTGAAAATATGGGGAAAAAACAAGAGTTCCCAAGTTGCAAGATTCTGAATAAAGGTACTCTAGCATACCCCATGGGAATTATCTGGAACAGCATGGCCCTGATCCTGAGGTCAACCTTCCAAGGAGAAGAGAGGTCACTGACAAGAAAAACTGGCTTAAGCTAAAAAAGGAATGTGGCCAGTGTTGGTGAGGGACTAATTTCAAAGCTCCCAATGTGGAGCTGGGTCTCCTTCAGAGATCAAGCTGTCCTGTGCTCTAGGCTCCAATGCCCAACCCCTGCTCAGAATCCATTCCTTATTATTCTTCCCAGATCCTTTTTCCCATTCTAGAATCTAAGCAACAAAAGCATCCAGGCTTCAGGGCTCTCCAGTCTCTCCTTATTCTTTTATCCTACAAATGAATAGGCTAACAAATAGGCCACTTGGACACTGGTATGATTACAAGAAACTCTGCAGACTGCATAGATAATTATCAAACTTCAGTTCGTCCTGCTGATGTGCTGGAAAGGCAGTTGGAATTAATATTAGGAATTCTATGTTTAAATACTTACTAGTTTTGTAACTATGGGCAAGTCACTGAACCATGCTAAGTTTCCGTTTCCTCATCTAAAATGAGGTTAATTGTTCTTACAGGAGGGTTTTGTTTTGTGAGGCAAGTGGAATTGAGCCCTAAGTCACACAGTTCTTAAGGGTCAAGGGTCTGAGATGGGATTTGAACTCAAGATTCCAGGGCTGGGAACCGGTGTTCTATCAACTATGCTACCTACCTGACTTGCAGGGAGTATTTTAAGGAAATTGCTTTGATACCCTTAAGAGGTTATATGACTAACAAACCATAGAATAAGCCTTCTAGTTTGCGGTAAGGAGAATCCATCCGAAGCTAATCTTCAGAACCTAGACACTCCTTAGTATTAATATTATATATAAATCATGAATCTTTGTTTTCATTAATGCAAATTCAAATGCCCCTCCACTTTTTAGTAGCTGATTTCATAAATGATTATGGCTGAAAATAAATTCATCACTTGGTTATCAACCTTCTGAGGATGAACCTCTCTGAATTTACCTAATTTGGGCCTCTCTGAGTCTCAGCTTCCTCATTTATAAATTATGGTTGAACCATAAATATGGTTGAACATACTTATGTTTTATGTTCTAAGGTTCCTTGTTTAACCTTGACATTTTCTATTTTTATCCATTGAACTATTATCTGTCTTTAAAACTCATTTCTTAGGCATTCTTCTTAAACTCTCCTCTAACCTTCACCACATCCTGCTTGAAGAAATTTCTTTTTTCTCTAAATTTAAAAAATGCTTTGTTTCAACCTCTTTCTTATATAGTTACAGCTGTTTCTATGTGTAATCTGCCTTGTGTCTCAGTGCTCTGCAACTTTAGGCAAGTTACTTACTTGAGCCTCAGTTTTCTCATCTGTAAAATAGAAAGGTAAATATGTAATCCATGGTTGTCTAAAGTGATACTTGTAATCTCATAGATGGAGAAATGTTTTGTAAATCCCTGAGTATTATCTGGTTTAATCTTCCTAGACTGAGCTTCTAGAGGATGGGGATTTCTTTCCATCTGTTTCCTTAGCACCCAGCTCAGAGCTCCCCATGTAGTGTAAGTATTCAAAAAATGCTGAATGACTAATAATAACTTTAATTTATGTGGTATTTTAAAATTTTGAATTTTTAAAAAAGTTCTTCAAAAATTATCTTTGTCATATCAACTCAGCGAGAAAAATATAATGCAAATATTATCTCCATTCTATAGATGAAGAATCTGAGGTTCAATTGACTTAATGATTGGATATTCCATTGAGGGATGATATGGAAGGCTCAAAGTTGGCATCTGTTGGTAGGCCAAGGTATTTCTGTTTACCTCCTCTATTCCATGTGCTGGTGCAAAGAAGAAATATGGATGACTGAGGCAGTCATTAAACCTTTAGCCACCAGATGGCACTGACGTGACCCTTATTCCAAATGTGATAAACTAAAGGAAGGATCATTGGCCCATATGATTTAGAATTTGGGATAAACTTAGGGTTATTCCTCTTTTACAATCTCTTTATTTTTTTCAGCTGAGAAAAGATCATCTGGGCCTGAAATATAACAGATGTAGAAGAAATGCTTGTTGATGGATCAAAAGTAGCAGAACTGTGGATTTATCCTTAGGTACTTTGGCTCCAGATCCAAGGGCCTTTAGAACCTGGTACCCCAAGAAGTGAGTGAAGTCCTTAAAACAGACCCCAGAAGAGAGGGGAAATCTCTAAGGACCTAGGCCTTAGTGGTATGTTGGAAAGTCATTGACCACCGAGACTCCATGGCAAATGGAGCCGTGGCTTCCAAAGTAGAATGTAAGCATGAATGCAAGGGGGGTTTCATTCTAAGAAGTATATGATCAATCAATTGGAGATGAATCATATCCTACCCTCCTGAAGATATAAGTCATGGAGCTTTACTCCAACACAATCATACCTACCCATTACAATCCAATACCACTTATATGAAAATTATGGAATATTACTGTTCTGTAAGAAATGACCAACAGGATGATTTCAGAAAGGCCTGGAGAGACTTACACGAACTGATGCTGAGTGAAATGAGCAGGACCAGGAGATCATTATATACTTCAACAACAATACTAGATGATGACTAGTCCTGATGGATCAGGCCATCCTCAGCAACAAGATCAACCAAATCATTTCTAATGGAGCAGTAATGAACTGAACTAACTATACCCAGAAAAAGAACTCTGGGAGATGACTAAAAACCATTACATTGAATTCCCAGTCCCTATATTTATGCACACCTGCATCTTTGATTTCCTTCACAAGCTAATTGTACAATAATTCAGAGTCTGATTCTTTTTGTACAGCAAAATAATGTTATGGTCATGTATACTTATTGTGTATCTAAGTTATATTTTAATATATTTAACATCTACTGGTCATCCTGCCATTTAGGGGA
Organism: Sarcophilus harrisii; assembly: GCF_902635505.1. Taxonomy (NCBI): domain Eukaryota; kingdom Metazoa; phylum Chordata; class Mammalia; order Dasyuromorphia; family Dasyuridae; genus Sarcophilus; species Sarcophilus harrisii. The sequence continues at coordinate 337,526,545 of NC_045426.1, forward strand.
GAGGGTGGGGGGGGGGTAAGAGGTGAAAAATTGGAACAAGAGGTTTGGCAATTGTTAATGCTGTAAAGTTACCCATGTATATATCCTGTAAATTAAAGGCTATTAAATAAAAAAAAAAAACAAAAACAAAAACAAAAACAAAAAAAAAAAAAAAAAAAAAAAACAATCCAATACCACTGTCTCCATCTTTTCCTTCAAATTCACAAGTACTTAATCTTCTGAGCTCAACACCAACTACCTAGAAAAGTTAAAATTTAATGGCTTCCATGGCAGGTGCTTGGGTGCCATTCTGAAAAGTAACCTCTCCTTCCTTCAACATAAACACCACTAAGATTTGTGTTTTACTGATAGAGATGTGTGATCCAAAAAGTTTGGAGATAATTGATATGGATAGTCCTCCAATTCTCTTCCCAGCATTCTCTATATTCCAAATCCATATGAGCCTTATACTCCAAGTGGTATTCATTCTCCCCAGTGCATATCCAAAAGGCATCTAGCACAATGAAAAGATCATTTAGGAAACAGAATACCCTGGGTGTTAATCTCTCTTTTGCCAATTATTATCTGTATGATTTAGGATGTTACTTTCCCTCTTTGGACCTCAGTTTTTCCATTTGTAAAATGAATGGATTAGATTAGATCAAAGGTTCTTAATTCTTTTTGTGTCATAAATTCCAAGTCTGGTGAAGCCCTTCTCAAAAAACTGTTTTTAAATGCATAAGATGCACAGGATTACAAAGGAAATCGATTATATTGAAATATACTTATCAAAATATACACTGTTTTAAATCAAACTTGTGGATTCCCTGTTAGGAATCCCTGGATCAGAGTTCTAATTCTGATAATTCCATGAATTATCATCAGATATAGACTGTTCTTATTCATTCTCTATCACTTCCTAGCAGTGTCCTGGTCTTTCCACTATCCTGCACCCCAAACACACATACAGACACACACACACACATATTGACTCCTTCACATACATATATACTTAAATTAACAAATAAGTGACAAAAATGTCATATATGGATGCATATACATATATACAAATACACATACATACACACAAATTCACACAGGCATGTGCACACATACATACACGCTAAGAGATGTAGTCAGAAACATGGAAATCTTCAGAAGCTTCTAGACACAGATTAGTGTCTGTCCCTCTGTTTCAGGCAGCCAAGCAGGAGGGGAGCTTGGAATGGGTAAGGGGAATAGAGTGTACAGAGATCAGGGTGGGTCTCTCCTCCGGGCTTTGCCCTGGGTGATGCCAGAGCAAGGAGCGGGCCAGCTTGGACAGAGAGGAGGGAAATGTCAGTATCCTTGTCAGTCTTCCCAGGACTGAGTAGACAGAGTTAGGAGAGACTGATGGAAAATCCCCATGAGCTGGCTGACCATGGGGCCTCCTCTCTTTTCTCTAGGCTAGTCCAGCCAGCCTGCTCCAATGTCAGGACTGAATGTCGTCACTCTCCAAGGTGGGGGACTTTGGGGGAGTCAGTTGAGACTCAGATACCCTGGCTGCGCCATGCCAGCATAACTTCAGGGCCCTTTGGTGCCAGAGCTGTTATTATCCTCTCTGACTTGGTGTTCCCATTCAGCCCTTCTTTCTCTATGGGACAAACCCAAGAAATGAGACTGGTATTCCGTACATACATACATTCCCACTGGCAGAAAGGTAAATTCATCCAGAACCCCAGAAATGAAATGATCAGTGTAAAATGAGTTGGATGTGATTAAGCCCAATGAACTCCATTCCAAGGGCATTTCCAAATTAAAACAAACAACAACAACAACAAAAAAAACCCCAAGACATTTCATTTTGAACATTAGTCTAATTAGGGGCAGCTAAGTGGTGCAGTGGATAGAGCACCAGCCCTTAAGTCAGGAGGACCTGGCTCTGTGATCTTGGGCAAGTCACTTAACCCCAATTGCCTCTGGGGAAAAAAAAAAGAATAATTTGTCTAGGACAGAATTAGGGAGACATTCCAAAGTTTCCTCCCCTATTGTCCTTTATTCCAGATTACCCAGCAAACCCAGCAAACAGCCACTAACATGTATGCAGAATTCATCTCACATGGGTTAACATCTGAAGGCATCTTTTTCCTGCTGAGATACAGGGAAATAGTACCTCATTATCTCTGGATCTCACTGGAGGGCACATTGTCTGTTGAATCTTGCAAGTTGCCTATCCTATGCCTATGTTAAATTTTGCCTCTGATACTACCTTGGACTAGTCCCTTAGCTCTTCAGGGCCTCAGTTTTCTCATTTGTAAAAGGAAAAGCTTTGACTGGATGGATTCTGAGAACTCTTTCAGTTCTAGATATCTGATCCTGTGCCTAGATTTAGGGCAATATACTTCTCTGGGAAAGCATCATGGAGTTGAAACAGAGTGAATTGGGAATTGGGAATTTTGGATTTAAGTCCCTATCTTTTATTGTCCCTATAAGTCCTGCAAGGCAAATACCTTCTCTAAAATTCAGTTTTGGGTCTGTAGTCTAATAGCTTAGTGAAGTAAGAATGAATAATAGTCAGTTTGCTACAGAGGTATGAATCCTTTGATCATGACAGCCCCTGAAACAAAGAAAAATGTAAAAATAGTCATCAGTTTTATGTGGTAGACTTCTGCTTCCACAATAACAATGGTGGAATGTCGGAAAGTGATGGGAGAGGAAACAGAAAGGAAAAGGGAAGTGAGAAGATTAGGCAGGAGAATAGGATCAGGGGTATTGACTTCCATGTACAATATTGCATGGAAAGAGTGAGAAAGCAAGGATCTGTGTACCCTGGATCTGGGGCATCATAAAATCTCGTGTTCCATCCAGCTTGTTCTACTTTCTGTCCCTCTGGCCAGTCCCAGGCTCTCTGCATCTGTCTTGTGAAAGGTCAGCATCTTGGATCTGATTTTAATTTTATGTCTCTACCATCCTTTATAACTGTCAGGCAAGGGATGGCCATAGCTCATAACTCTGCTTCCTGCTCTATTGGCCAGCATTGAATCCTAGAAGAGTTCCCATTTGTCTTCAGAGCCACTTGGCTTCTTCTATAGATCTGTCAAGGCCAATGCTAAAAAAAGGGACCTATAGCTTTTCTGGTGAAACCTAAGGACCTCTAGCCCCTTGTTCTTTTAAATCTTGTTCACAACATTTGTGGAAAAGGGATGGGATAGTATACTGGAGCGAACTTTGAAAGCTGATTGTTAAATTTTTGGTGTGAGCATTTACACTTTAGAAATGCTACAAATCAGGTTTTAATTTATTGTTTTGTTGATTTTCTAGATTTAAGAAAGTGAGGGAGGAAATGTTATTACTGTAGATTAAATTTCAAAACATATTATGTATAGCTTTTTTTTTTTAAAGCTAGGGAGCTATTAAACATTTACCAAAACCCTTTATAACATGGTTATTATGTTCAAAATGTGGTTTTGAGGCAAAAAGAAGTTATCTTGACACCTAAGTGGAAGAGGGAAGAGAGATTAGGGAAAACCTAAGAAAGCAGGAACAGAACAATTGAGGCCTCACTTTGGAGCTCTAGAAGGAAGTAGAGCTTCAGGTAGTAACATTGGTCAGGGTGGAAGCACCACATAGGAATAGAGGTACCATTACTTTCTTTCTTTTCATGAAAAAGGGATATCAGGAAGAAGCAACTGAGATGCAATTGAGAGAAATCAAATGAGACTCAAATAGAAAGGTCAGATCCCAGAAGATGGGCTTAAATCTATGTCTATTCCTGAAAGAGGTAGTATAGGCAGTAGGAGGAGGTGGGTATGGGATTAGTCAAGGAATGAATGATAGCCAAGGAATTAGAATTAAATAATTTTATTTATTTTTTTTTTTTTTTGGTTTGGAACTGAGGCTCAATCAATGTGTGGGAGTTTCCCTGTGAGAACACTCCCTCTCCTGATGCAGGTCTGCAACTGTTTTTTCTGCAGTTTGATACTGGAAGAGAATTCGCCTAGGGCACTAAGGGTTATAAATAATAGTATTTGGAATTTTTAGCGTGCAAATAAGCCTTATTTTATAGTCATTTTTTGAAAAAGTAGTTTCAAATTCTTTTCCTCCCTCTAGCTCCTTCCCCACCCATTGAGAAAGTAATGTGCAATGATACACATTATACATGTGAAACATGTCTTTATATTAGCTATATTGCCAAAAAAAAAAAAAAAAAAAAAAAGCAGGTTGAGAAGAGAAAAAATATGCTTCAATCCACAATTAGAGTTCATCAGTTTTCTCTTTAGAAGTGAATAGCATTTTTCTTCACGTGCCGTTTAGAATTATCTTGAATTATTGTATTGGTCAGAATAACTGTCTTTCACAATTGTTTATCCTTACAATATTGCTGTTACTATGTACAAAAGTGTTCCAGTGCTTCTAACTTTACTTTGCATATTTCATATAGGTCTTCCCAGATTTTTCTGAAACCATTCCTCTTGTCATTTCCTAAAGTGAAAGGACAACTAATTGGCACAGTGAATAGACCACTGGTCTTGGGTTCAGGAAGACATCAAGTAACCCTATTTGCCTTAGTTCCTTATCTGTAAAATTTGGGGACATGAAGAGCTAGACATGACTAGAAAAAATGACTGAACTGATTCCATCACAATCATATACCACAACTTGTTCAACCATTTTTCAACTATCCTCTCAATTTCCAATTCTTTGCCATTAATAATAATATTTGAAAAAAGAAACTTTACAAACATTATTTTGTAACAACCCTAGGAGGAAAATGTTATTTTTATTCCTATTTTACAAAATGAGAAAATTGAGGCCCAGAGAAATTAAATGATTGTCCACAGTAACACACCAAGGTCTTCCCATCTATAAGTCCATCCCTCTATGTATTGAACCACCTAGCTGCCTAATTTAAATGATTCGCCTTGACCCACCTAGCTTCAGAGGAGACATTTGAAACCAGGTTGTTTCTGAGGTCTCTACTTCAAGCTGACTCATCAGAAATAGACTCTGAATTGAGGGTGGGAAATTGAATTATTTCTGCTATTTCCTGATTGTCAGACACCAGACTTATTAGGTTTCTGTTAGAACAAGAAAAGAGAAACATGAAGTATAAGGATGGGTTGGATGGTGGTGCTCAGCCCAGAGCATGACATAAGTGAAATAGAGCAGGGGCAGTCTATGACTTCATTCTTTCTTCCATCAACACATTCAAAGACTTGACACCCTACTGGGTCTCTTATTGCCATCCCCCCCAACTCCCTCCACACACCCCTTCCTTCCCTCTCCTCCCCACCCCAACCCACCCCACCCCACCCCGAGCTAGTTGCCCCAATCCAGTTTTGTTTTTAGGAAACACAAAGTCCTCTTGCTTCTCTTTTTTCCTTAGTGATGCTGTCTGTCTGTAGGTGAGGGATGTATGAGAATTGGGAAATTGCTCTTTTTCTTCTTTTTTTTATTAAAGTTTTTATATTATTTATTTATTGTATTATCATATTAAATTATATTATTTATTTATAAAATATTTATTTTATTTTTAAAATATTTATTTTCAAAACACATGCATACATAGTTTTCAACATTCACCCTTGCAAAATTTCCAAATTTTTATGTTCCAAATTTTTTCCCTCCTTCCCCTCACCCCTTCCCCTAGACAGCAAGTAATCCAAAATAAGTTAAACATGCAATTCTTCCAAATTTAGTTCCACATGCTGCACAAGAAAAATCAGATCAAAAAGGGGGGAAAATGAGAAAGAAAACAAAAAGCAAGCAAATAACAAAAAGGTGAAAATACTATGTTGTAATCCATAATCATTCCCCATAGCCCTCTCTCTGGGTGCAGATACATGTAGAGGGTCACAGATAGTGGAGGAATACTGGGTGAGTTGTAAGACCTTTCAGCGCAGCTAAGGAACCTGCTGACAATGTCTGGTTCGGCTCTCATCTCCCCTTGGGAAAGTCTTAGCCTTCCTGAGAAGTCAGGGAGTGTGACAACCTGTGTTCTACTTGAAGCAGAGATACTTGCAGCAAGGAAGCATCTACATAATAATAGCAAGCTGCTTAAGTGGCTGCATATGCAACAGTATTCTATAGTTGGTACATGCCTAGTATAGTTAGCACTTGCTCAGTGTGCTATAGTGATGTAATTGTACTAGGGTATTTAAGGCTGAGAGAACTTGAAATAAATGGACTCCATATATGACCATCCACATGGATCCTACTCCTTTATTCCTCTCCTAAGGTCAAGGACTCGGACTGCTACAGAGATCCTCGAGAGCTAGTCTAGACACTAAAGATGGTTCTTTCCATCACAAGCTCAATGAAACTGGCCTGAATCACCTCATTGTTGAAAAGAGCCACATTCATCAGAATTGATCATCGTATAATTTTGTTGTTGCTGTGTACAATGGTCTCCTGGTTCTGCTCATTTCACTCAGCATCAGTTCCTGTAAGTCTCTCCAAGCCTCTCTGAAATCATCCTGCTGCTTGCTTCTTACAGAACAATAATAATCCATAACGTTCACATACCATAACTTATTCAGCCATTCTCCAACTGATGGGCATCCACTTAGTTTCTTGACACTACAAAAAGGGCTGCCACAAACATTTTTGCACATGTAGGTCCCCTTCCATTCTTCATGATCTCTTTGAGATACAGGCTCTTTAGAGATGCTGAAGGATCAAAGGGTTTGCACAGTTTGATAGCCCTTTGGGCATGGAACTGCTCTTTTCAAACCTTGAGAATCTGAGGAAAAGTTTTCTAGGACTGGGCAGTTAAATGAAATAAAACTAAATCTCAAATTTTGACTTGTTCTTAGAGTTTCTTCCATTTGACTCTCTACACTTAGTATTTCAGATATCCCATCTCTCCAGCTATCTCCCTACTCATGCCACTAGGCCTCAGCTTTTGGATGAATATGACTGAGCAGTCTCTGTGAGAGGTAGTACATAGGAAAAACAGAGGCAGTCATATCGTAGCAGAAGGAGAATTGAATTTGGAGTTAGAACACCTGGTTTGAAATCTGGACTCTGCCACTAGCTATGTAATCTTGGGCAAATCACTTTCCTTTTCTGATCCTTGGTTTCCTTGCCTGTAAAACAAGCCCTAAGAGATCTGTGTTACCTTCCTTGAAGGGTTGTTGTCACAGGTATGCACAGAATATTTTATTAGGGTGTGCCTCCAGGGAATTTTATTTACTTTTAAAGATGAGTATCAATCATAAAGGATATTTTTATTCAAATAAACTAAAATTTTAAAAAATATAATGTTCTATCTTACCCCAATTATGTGTTAAAATACTCTTTTTAATTTTTACAAATTTTTGTTTCAAATTTTATTTCTGCCTTCTTTCCATTCCCCCTTCCTGAGACAGTAAGCAAGCTGATATAGTTATTATATTTGCAATCCTGTAAATCCTTTACATATTAGTCATTTTGTACAAGAAACCTCACACCCCATACCAAAAAAGGTCAAAATGAGTACGTGATTTGGCCATAAAGGATGATAACATAAACAAATTAAGAGAGCAAAGGAGATAATTTACCTATCAGATCTTTGGAGAAGGGAAGAATTTATGACCAAAGAAGAACTAGAAAACATTATGAAAGGCAAAATGGACAACTTTGATTACATTAAATTTAAAAGTTTTTGCATAAACAAAACCAAAAGAAACAAGATTAAAAGGGAACTACAAAGCTGGGAAAAAATCTTTATAGCCAGTGTTTCTGATAAAGGTCTCATTTCTAAAATATATAAAGAACTGTGTCAGATTTATAAGAATACAAGTCATTCCCCAATTGATAAATGCTTAAAGGATATGAACAATTTTCAGATGACTAAATTAAAGCCATCTATAGTCACATGAAAAAATGCTCTAAATCACTATTGATTACAGAAATGCAAATTATAACAACTCTGAGATACCACTTCATACCTATCAAATTGGCTAAAATGACAGGAAAAGATAATGGTAAATGTTCAAGGGAATGTGGAAAAACTGGGACACTAATGCATTGTTGGTGAAATGAACCAACCATTCTGGAGAGCAATCTGAAAATATGCCCAAAGGGCTATCAAACTGTGCATATCTTTGACCCAGCAGTACTTTTACTGGGTCTGTATCCCAAGGAAATCATAAAAGAGGGGAAAATGTTTGTAGCAGTTCTTTTTGTGGTAGCAAAGGATTGGAAAATGAATAGATGTCCATCAGTTGGGGAATGGCTGAATAAGTTATGGTATATGAAAGTAATGGAATATTATTGTTCTATAAAAAGTGATGAACAAGCTGATTTTAGAAAGGCCTGGAAAGATTTACATGAACTAATCTTTTTCTTGAGTAAAAAAAGCAGATGAAGGAATATATTGTACACAGTAATATTATAATAGAAACATAGTTGCTATGATCAACTATGAAAGAATTGGTTTGTCTCAGCAGTTCAACGATTTAAAGCAATTCCAAAAGACTTTGGACAGAAAATTCTATCTGTATTCAGAAAAAGAACTATGGAGATTGAATGTAAATCAACACATACTATGTTCACTTCTTTTTTCTAATCCTTTTTTTCTCTCCCATGTTTTTTCCCTTTTGCTACGATTTTTCTCTCCCAACATGATTCATAAAGCAATGTGTATTAAAAATAAATAAATTTTTAAAAACTTGAATAAAAAAAGAAAGAAAAAGAGGAAAATAGAGGAAAGAAGGGAGGAAGAAAAGAAATAAGGAAGAAAGGAAGGAAAAGAAAATAGCATGCTTCAATCTGCTTTCAGATAGTATCAGTTATTTCTCTTGGAGGCAGATAGCATGCTTCATTATATATTCTTTGGGATTGTTTTGGATCATTGTATTGCTGAGAATAACTAAGTCATTCACAATTCTTCATCTTACAATATTGTTGTTACTGTGTACAACTTTCTCCTGGTTCTTATTTCAGTTTGCATCAGTTCATGTATGTCTTTCCAGACTTTTCTGAAATTATCCTGCTTGTCATTTCTTATAGCATAATAATAATGTTCCATCACAATCATATCAATCAATTAACCATTACTTTATTTTTTTTTTGATTTATTCTTTTTTTATTATAGCTTTTTATTTACAAGATATATGCATGGTTAATTTTTCAGCATTGACAATTGCAACCTTTTGTTCCAACTTTTCCCCTCCTTCTCCCAATCCCTTCCCCCAGATGGCAGGTTGAATACATGTTAAATATGTTAAACTATAAGTTAAATACAATATATGTATACAAGTCCAAACAGTTATTTTGCTGTACAAAAAGAATCGGACTTTGAAATAGTGTACAATTAGCCTGTGAAGGAAATCAAAAATGCAGGTGGACAAAAATAGAAGGATTGGAAATTCTATCTAGTGGTTCATAGTCATCTCCCAGAGTTCTTTCGCTGGGTGTAGCTGGTTCAATTCATCTCATTGTTGAAGAGGGCCATGTCCATCAGAATTGATCATCATATAGTATTGTTGTTGAAGTACATAATGATCTCCTGGTCCTGCTCATTTCACTCAGCATCAGTTCATGTAAGTCTCCCCAGGCCTTTCTAAAATCATCCTGCTGGTCATTTCTTATAGAACAATAATATTCTATAACATTCATATACCACAATTTATTTAGTCATTCTCCAATTGTTAACCATTACTTTAAACAAAAATAATAAGATAAAAATAAAATTATCTTTGAGGTATTAGGCTCTACATGGTCACACATAATACAACCTGCATACGCATTTATAGTTGTAGGAATATTCTGTAATTCAGTAAATACAATAAAAATTTAAATTATTTTATAAATTGATGCTCATGGCTACCAATCCTTTCAGCTCAACAGGGGATTGTAGAGTCATTACCTCACTCTCATTGCATCCTTTCTTTCCTCACGGGGGCTATGTAGGAAATCTGGACCAGTCTTGTACCCATAGCCGCTGACTATATTTTATAACTGGCTTGTAGAACTATATGTATAGTTAAGTTTCCCAACCCTCAGAGAAGTTTCTAGATACTGGATTGGTCTAAATAATATAAGCTATACTTTCCCCCTAAGTCTGACTTGAATATATGAGGAGAGGTTAATTAGAAGAGTTCACAAACATTTGCTACATATTACTACCCTCAGCATACTATTATGACAGGAAAAGAGAATGATAAATGTTGGAGGGTATATGGGAAAACACATTGTTGATGGAACCCTGAAAAGATCTGATCATTTTGGAGAACAATTTGGAACTATGCCCAAAGGACTATAAAACTGTCTATACTCTTTGATCCAGCAATATAGACTCTATTGGGTCTATATCCTGAAGAGATCATTAAAAAAAAGGAAAAGGGCCCACTTGTGAAAAATGTTTGTGGCAGCCCTTTCTGTAGTGGCAAGGAACTGGAAACAGAGTGGATGCTCATCAATTGGAGACTGGCTGAATAAGTTATGGTATATGAATGTTATAAAATATTGTTGTATAAGAAATGATCAGTAGGATGATTTCAGAAAGGCCTGGAGAGGCTTACATGAACTGATGCTGAGTGAAGTGAATAGAACCAAGAGAACATTGAACATAGCAAAAAGAAAATTATGTGAGAATCATTTTTGATAGACTTGGCTCTTTTCAACAATGAGATGATTCAGGCCAATTCCAATAGATTCCTGATGAAGAGAGCCATGTGCATCCAGAAAGAGGACTATGGGGACTGAATGTGGATTACAACATAGTATTCTGACTTTTTTTGTTGTTGTTATTTGTTTGCATTTTGTTTTCTTTTTCATTTTTTCCTTTTTGATCTGATTTTTCTTGTGCAGCATGATAATTGTGGGAAAATGTAGAGAAGAATTGCACATATTTAACATATATTGGTTTATTTGTCATCTAGAGGAGAGGGTGGGAAGGAAGGGAGAAAAAAAAATTGGAGCACAAGGTTTTGCAAGGGTGAATGTTGAAAACTGTGCATATGTTTTGGAAATAAAAAGCTTTAATACAAAATGAATACAAAATAAAAAATCTGTTATTAAATTTTTTTAGAAGAAAAAAAAGTATACCATGTTTATTTCTGAATAGCTCCACTTCTCCTTTTCTCATTCCTAAAGTAAGCTTTTTTTCTTGGCACTAGAATGTAAGCTTCTTGAGCACAGGGGACTTGTGTTTTAGCTTTTCTGTTTAGTCTTCAGTACTTTAGCATGGTACCTGGCACATACTTTATAAATGTGTATGTTGATTTCCACCTCATATCAAATTGGCACAGAAAAAAATAAATGTTAGAGGGGCAGGAGGAAAACAGGTATATTAATACACTATTTAGGGAGCTATGAATTGATCCAACCATTCTGAAAAGCAATTTGGAATTACATGCAAAAGTTGCTAAGCTGTGCCTATCCAAGTGACCCACATGTACACAGCTCTTTTTGTGGTGGCAAAGAACCAGTAACTAAGAAAGTATCCTTTTATTGGGGAATGTCTGAAGAAATTACAATTTACAAATGTAAGGAATACTATTGTGCTATAAGAAATTACAAGGATGGTTTCAAAGAGATCAAGAAAAACCTATAAACTGCTACAGAGTGAAGCAAGAAGAATCAGTAGGACAATTTATAAAATAAAATAATCAACATTGTAAGAAAAACTTTTTTAAAACCCAAATTAAATTTGTTTTTTAGTGTTTATATATATGTATATTTTTTCCTTTTAGAGAGATTCAAATTGGCCTATAGTTGGACCAATGTGTCATTTCTAGAGTTACTGAATTTTCTGAATGACTATTATCACAAAATGCCAGGTCTCAAGAAAGCCAAATCTTTCCAATCTGACTATTGCATAGTACTTTCTATTGTTAGTCCCTCATTATCAAAGACCATGATATAAGAAAGGTGACATCATGGCATGCAAGTAAATTGGATTTAAGTGAGGAAAGGCTATGCAAAATCAACAGCCTCACTTTCTTTTCTATAGCCTTCTAGATCCAGTAGCAAAACATAGATTAGGATGACTGAAGATGGCCATGGATGCATTGAGAGCAGATACTTTTTAATGCTTGGACAAAGAACCACATTTTTTTTCTCCTCTCTTAATTTTCTGTAGATCATTAGCCTTCAATCAAAGAATATTAGAAATAACTAATTTCATTTCTCTGTGTGTGTACAAAATCTCTCAATACATTTATTATTGTTTTACTTTTGTATAGTAGTTTATAAATTTCTAAAACACTTATAGTTTGCAATGGGTTTGCACATGTATAAGTCCTTATGAGAGAGGTTAGTTCCAGTAATGTGAATAATATAACCCCACATTTGAAGCAGTGATATTATTCAAACTGCATATTTCCTTTGAGCTAGAATCAATTACTATATTTTACAAAATCATAACTTCAAATCATGAGAATTCAAATACCTATAACCACTTTAGGGTATTTATTATTCATCCCCCCCCCCCCAGCAAGTCCTGGTTGTATTATTCCCCTATTTGACAGAGAAGGAAACAGACCTTGAAGATGAAAAGTTTAGAAGAGTTCATACATCTAAGAACTAAAAGGACTTCAAAAGTCATTTGGTTCAATCTGCTTATTCTACAGATAAGGAAACTGAGACCAAAAGAGAGTAAGTAACTTATTTAAAGTCACTGCTAACAACAGGAAAAGTCAGGATTTGAACCCTGTTCTTGAAGCAGGGGCATCACAATTACATCCATGATAAATAAAGCTGAGTGATGGTTTTTAAAACTATTCTTTTTATTTTTATTTATTTTTTTTTATTTAATAGCCTTTTATTTACAGGATATATACATGGGTAACTTTACAGCATTAACAATTGCCAAACCTCTTGTTCCAATTTTTCACCTCTTACCCCCCCCACCCCCTCCCCTAAATGGCAGGATGACCAGTAGATGTTAAATATATTAAAATATAACTTAGATACATAATAAGTATACATGACCAAAACATTATTTTGCTGTACAAAAAGAATCAGACTCTGAATTATTGTACAATTAGCTTGTGAAGGAAATCAAAAATGCATGTGTGCATAAATATAGGGATTGGGAATTCAATGTAATGGTTTTTAGTCATCTCCCAGAGTTCTTTTTCTGGGTATAGCTAGTTCAGTTCATTACTGCTCCATTAGAAATGATTTGGTTGATCTCGTTGCTGAGGATGGCTTGATCCATCAGAACTGGTCATCATCTAGTATTGTTGTTGAAGTATATAATGATCTCCTGGTCCTGCTCATTTCACTCAGCATCAGTTCGTGTAAGTCTCTCCAGGCCTTTCTGAAATCATCCTGTTGGTCATAAAACTATTCTTTTTAAAAGAGAAAACTCAAGCTACCAAAAATAAAGAAAGATAAAGAAGAGATGAAAAGAATTAAAAAGAAAGTATTTTAATTATTGGGGAATACATAGTAATAAATTAGAGAGCCTAAATGAAATGGATGGTTATTTATAAAACTTCATAGAAAAAGGCTAACCTAAAAGGAAATAGAAAAATTAGAAAAGATCAATTTTAGAAGAAGAAAATGAAAAATTCAGTAAAACTCCTTTCTTGTTTCTTTTCCCCCCTTTTCACTTCTCCCTCATTATTTATTCATGCAAATAAGGCCCTTGGGATGATATTTCCAAAAACTCTAGGCTTGAAAGGACCCTCAAAAGTAACTACACCAATTATCACCTGAAAAATTATACTTTTATATCCTTTCACACTTTATTCAATAAATGATCATTCAGCCTTTGCTTCATGTCTTCTAGTAATAGAGAACTTATTATCTCAACATGGCAGTGCACTCCATAAGTGGACATTATTTTTCCTCAAACTAGAGCCAAAATCTGCTGCTCTATAACTTCCACCCACCAAGTCTAATTCTCCTAACATGGGATAATTTTTTTTCTCAAAAAACAAATAATCCCTATGTTACACAAATTGTTTCTAAACATAGGAAATGATGGAATGCTGCCTGATTTCTTTTGAAAGGAAAATGTGGTCTTGATTCCAAAATCCGACAAAGACACCACTGAAAAAGAAAATTAGAGGCCAGTCTCTCTTATGAATATACATGCAAAAATGGTAAATAAAATTATAGCAAATAAAGTGCAAGGATGCCTCAAAAGACCTATTCATCATGATGAAGTAAAGTTTTGTCCCAGGCATACAAGAATGATTCAACATAAGGAAAAGGTAACATAACTAAATAAGAATTGTAGCACTTTCAATAAGAAAAAAAAATTTTTTTTGAAATGCATGATCCTTTGAATCCTAAATCAAGACTTTCAGAGTTAGGAGTTCTTCAGAGTCTAACCTTTACCTGAATAGTACTTCTCTCTAAAATATCAGAAACAAATGATTATCCAAACTCTGCTTAAAGACCTACAACAACAAGAAGGTCCCTATCTCACAATGTAATACATTCCACTTTTCGACTGGTTTCATCATTAAGATTTTTCAAATAACGAGCTCAAATGTAACTCTTCTTCAACCTCTTTTCATTATTCCTAGTCCTAATCTCTGGAGCCAATTATATTAATATCAATAGGTAAATGGGCAAAATTCAATATTTATTCATAATTTATTTTTAAAATCCTGAAAAGATCGAAATTATAGGATTTAGAACTGGACAGGATTTCAGAGTTCATTTAGTTCAACTCTGTCATTTAACACATGGGGAAACTCAGGAATTCTTTTTTTTTTTTTTTAAGGAATTCTTAACACTGTGAGATGCTTTCACTCAAAATGAAGAGTAAATATCCACAAAGGAATAACGTTAGAGGTACTCCTAAGTAGGCCATTGTTCTTAGATGAGATGCATTAGTCTATTCCACAATGGCCACACTCAGTTTCCCAATAACCTTCTAAACCAGTGTATACCTTCCTTGCCACCACTACCCTAATTGTGTTGTCTTTCTCATTAGAATGTAACTCCTTGAAAATGATACTTTCTTTGCTTTTGTCTTCAGCTTTAGTACAATGTTTGGCACTTAGCAAGCTTAATGAATGCTTTTTCATTCTTTTGTTGATAGATCAATTGATTGATCTGTTCATACATATCTTAGATCCCTGTTTAGTCTCCTGTATATTAGAAATACCATGAATTTTAATTATTTTAAAAGTAACAATTACAGTTATTTCTTCCATATCATAACTTCAATATCCATAATGTATGGATTTTCCATATATCACCAGTCAGCATAAGAAATTAAATGGGATTTTTTTGGAAATTTTGCAGAAACTGTACATAACACTCAAAGACCAGCAGATGACATAGAAAAAATTCAGAGACTCAGAAATACATAAAATATATGGATAGTATTGTGTAATATTAACATATTTTATCTTTTAACACCCCAACAATTCAGACTTTTTGAATGGTATGAATGGAGGACTGAAAAATTTTACACAAATTTTCCAGATCACAGGGGTGCAAGGTCCCTAACCCCTAGGTTGTGGAAGGAATAACTGTATTTTGTTCTTCTATGACTCTTTCTTTTGATAATCTCCAACCCAGAAACTGAATCTTTCTTTGTAACAAAGAAAAGAATTAAACCAAAACAGAGATTGTGACTTTGTCTAAGAATGTATTCAATATTCTATTGCTATTGCTCCTTGCCTCTATGAAGAGATCTGTATGCTTCTGTCCTATGGGGTTGATTGGTTACTAAAATTTCTCAGAGTTTACCTTTATTTCAGTGTTCTTGTCATTTAATTTATATCTAAAATTACACAGTACGGAAGTAAAAATATCCACACATTCATATATAGGTGATATGTATATATGAGGGTATGTATGTGTTTGTATATGTATTATACAAGTGTAAATATATATCTTTCTTTGGTTTACCTCTCTCTGCTTCAGTTCATACAAACATTCCCTTATTTCTTGAAAATATTTGTTGTTTCTTCCTAGTAACTGCATTAGAAAATATTAAATTATCACTACCTGTAGGTTACATGAGCTAGGAAAACTAAGGACTTAATTAAATAAAAAAATTCATTAATCACATTCCTACATATGTGGATACACTATAAAACTTCATTTATTAGTTATGAGAAAGCAAGCTATTAAGCAAAACTCTATGTTACAATAAAGGAAATTCAAGGGACTTTCCTTGATGAGTTCATTCTCTTGAGTTGACAGAAAAGTAAGTCTTTGGAACTTTGGAAGTCACCTCTTTTCTGATCTGTATGTACACATTTTGTGAGGGGAAAAAGACCTATGTTTAATTCTCAGTTACTCAGTCTACTCCAAGATGACTTGATTGGCTCATATTCTTAGAAAATGGAATCTTTTTGGGGAAGCAAAAAGTGGTAGCCTGTGAAAGGGAGCTGAAATTCTGATTTTGGTCTTTTTTCCTTCCAAAAAAGGAGAGCAGCAGTGTGTATATGCACATGTGTATGCACACACATACATCCTAGTGCACACTCACAAAGAGGTTTTGTTCCATAGATATATATGAGAGGTAATCAAATATATGTGGAAAATAGATAGACTTGGAATTAGGAAAGTTATTAATAAATCCTTGCTATGTTCACTAGCTCTGTGACTGAGAACATGTTATTTAGCCTTTCTATCTATAAACAGTATGATGATATGTGCACCTTATGAGTTGTTATTATTTATGTGTGACTTTTGTGCAAGCAGCCCTGCCAGATACAACAGCAATACCTACTCCTCACTGGAAAGACCAAAGGATCTTGACCAACAATTCTCAAAAAAAGAAACACCTGAAAAATTGTCATCTCGCTAATTAAAACAGCTGTAGTTCTCACTCTTCCTTTCATTGGGCAAAAATGGATTTTTGAAAAAGCAAAGCTAAATAGTGATGGACACTGTATTCATTGTTGTTGGTAAAATTGCAGATGAAAAAACCATGTCCTTGACTTGAGTAAGATATATAGGAAAGAAAATTAGTCTGCAGATTAGGAAAACTATTCATAAACTGAATCTGTCACTGATACACATAGTAAATTTTGCCATGACATGGTCCCTTTTTAGACCCCATTATCAGCTCATCTGTAAAATGGGAATAGTATTGTTTGCAAATTACCTATCTCTCAGGACTATTGTGAGAAAAGTGTTTTATGAATTCTAAAAAATTCAGCTACTTTAATTCTCTTTGATTCTGGTTCTTCCTTCAGCAACATTTCTCAGTGCATCCAAATAAAGTAGCCCTCAGTTACCCAACCCATCTCTTGAACTTATCAAAGTCCACTGAATATTCTATTCATGCCTTTCAGGATCAGCCTATTTCTTTGACACTTACCCATCCAAATGCCCACTCATTCCTTATCTGAAATATTCTAAACCAGAGAATGAACAACAATGATCTTAGATTTGCAAACAACTTTTCTCTAAAATTTCAATATGATCCTTAAAGCAGTTGTGGAGTGGGAAAAAAATCCAGCAAGCTTATTTAGATTTTAAGATGAAAATGTATATGATGGATCTACATATTTCCTAGAAATGGGAAATGTGTTCAGAGAAGGGCAAATCACCTAATCTAATTGGAACATAAACATAACATATGTGAGGGTCAGTGGTATGAGATATAAAACCAAAAAGGTAGGGTGTAGGCAGCTTGTGGAGAGCCACTAAGGCCCTCAGCCCATGCTCATATTCTTCTGGATTTTCTGGCTGTTTGACAAAGCTCTGTCAACCCTCTCTGATTAAA
This sequence comes from Sarcophilus harrisii, assembly GCF_902635505.1. Taxonomy (NCBI): domain Eukaryota; kingdom Metazoa; phylum Chordata; class Mammalia; order Dasyuromorphia; family Dasyuridae; genus Sarcophilus; species Sarcophilus harrisii. Next base: position 337,544,144 of record NC_045426.1, read on the forward strand.
GTAGGGAAATGAACAACACTTGGCTGTCCTCTAGCTTCTATTATAAAAATATATCATGTATAAAATGTAAAAAATAGCTAAATATTATTGCTTGGCACTCTGGCATTCCACCCTCTCTATATTAGTTCTCAGAAGTTTTATCCCAGTTTTTTCTGCCTCTAGTTTGCTCCCACTAAACTTTAAATAGCCTTCCTAATCTCATCCTCTACTTGTTGAAGTCATACTCATTTTCAAAGGTTACCTCTTCCTTGAGGTCTTCCATAATCTGAATTCCTCCTCCCCCATCCTGTCAGCACTTTGCTTAAGACTTGTCCCTGATTTATCCAGTTTTCTGTTTTCTGATAGACTATGAGCTTTGTGAGTCACCTATCTCAAAAGAGCCCAGTGCAGAATTATGGATATAATAGGTATATAAAAATAAGAAAAGAAAAGATTTGTAGAACTGAATGATTTCTTCTCAATCTTCATCATCTGGGTATTTTTATTGCAAACTTAAGCAGTTATCCACCTATGCCTTGCATAAAACAGTCATTAAATAGGCATGGTTTTTGCACTGTGGACTTTGCAATTAAAAGAAGAACATTGATACAAAGAGATGGAAAGCTCCCACACACACTGGAGCTGAACCAAGAGGAAACTCAACAATCCCTCACTGTATAAGTGAAATAAAGGGCCCCTGTCCAGCCAGAGGGATGAAGGGAAGGGAGTGTGCTATTTGGGCAGGGTGGATATCAAGGGAATTTCTCCACTCTGTTAGGGAGGGCTTCATGGAGGAGACGGGATGGGATTTCTGTTAACCCCTGAAGATCTCCCTTCTCCTAGATCTATCCTTCTCTCAACTCTGATTTCTCTAAACATATTCTCTCCCATTTTTTTCCTATTGTTTTCCCATTTCCCTTTATGATTCAGAATAGGAATTCCTAACTCAACGGCATTGGCTTACGATATTAGATGGAGGAAAATTCTGTCCTTTTTACTTATTTTTAACTAAAATCTAGCATTCCTTTCAGTTATGAATGTAGGCAACAATGAATGTAGGCAGCAAACACTCTTAGATTTTACCATATTGGCAAAGGGTTCCATAACATTAAAAAAATGATGAGCTTCTGACCTAGAACTTAGAACAAAGAATGTCAGAGGCAAAAGATATCTTAGTATATAGATCATGGGATATTAGAGCTACAATGTATTACATGATCAGTCCATCCCTCCTAATTTGCAGATGAGGAACCAGACCTTGCTTAAGCTAATCAGTGGCAGAATAGGGAACAGGACCCAAATCTTCTCTAATACTCTTTACTGACAGTAAAACAGTGGCTGGATCTGGAATCAGAAAGGCCCGAGTTTAAATCTTAACTCAGACACTTACTAGCTGTGTGACCTTGAGCAAACCATTTAACTTCTGTCTGACTGTTTCCTTAACTGTAACATGGGGATCAAAGTAGTATCTACCTCACAGGGTTGTTATGAGGATTGATCAGTTGAGATAACCTTTATAAAGTGCTTTGAACAGTGTCTACCTGATTTCAGAGAAGCCTGGAAAGACTTATATGAACTGATGCTAAGTGAAGTGAGCAGAACCTAGAAAATGTTGTACACAACAAGATCATGTGATGATCAACTGTGATAGACTTGGCTCTTCTCAACAATTTGATGATTCAAGGCAATTTCAGTAGACTTGTGATGCAAAGTGCCATCCGTATCCAGAAAAAGAAACTAAGGAGATTAAATGTGGATCAAATGGAGAGAGCCACTTACTGTGGGAACTGACCAGGGATCTGAACATAGCATTTTCACTCTTTGTTGTTAGCTTGCATTTTGTTTTCTTTTTCATTTTTTCCTTTCTGATCTGATTTTTCTTGTGCAGCAAGATAATTATATAAATATATTCATATATTGGTTTAACATATATTGTTTAACATATATATTGGAGTACTTGACATCTAGGGGAAGGGATGGGGGGAAGGAAGGAAAAATTTGGAACACAAGGTTTTGCAGGAGTCAATGTTGAAAAATTATCCATACATATGTTTTGAAAATAAAAAAGTTTTAATAAAATTATGTGGATCAAACCATAGTATTTTCTTTTTTTTTTCTAATTGCATTTTCCAAATGCATACAAAGATGGTTTTCAACATTCATTTTTGTAAAACCTTATATTCCAAATTTTTCTCCCTGCCTTCCCCTCTCCCCAAGACAGTAAGCAATTCGATATAGGTTAAACAAATGCAATTCTTCTAACATATATTCATATTCATTAAAAGCATCATATTTCTACCTTTTTGTTGTTGTTTGCTTGTTTTTTTTCTTTCTCATTTTTTTTCCTTTTGATCTGATTTTTCTTGTACAACATGACAAATATGGAAATATGTCTAGAAGAATTGCACATGTTTAACTCATATTGGATTGTTTGCTGTTCAGGGGAATAGGGAGAGGAGGGAGAAGGAGAAAAATTAGGAGCACAAGAATTTGCAAAGGTGAATGTTGAAAGCTATCTTTGCATGTATTTGGAAAAATAAAATACCTATCCCCTGCAACTTCACCTACAATACACCCTCTAAATTTATGATTTCTGTTGTTGTTGCAGCTGACACTGACATAAAATGACCATGGCATATTCCATTTTATCCAGTTTCCCCCAAAAGGGAGAGGTGCTAATAAGAGGCCAAGAAATTTATTCCTGGAACTCTAGGACACTGTGAAATGAAAGCAGGCTCCAAGTTATGCCATAAGTTCTGAGTAAGGAATATAATGTGACTGGCCAGCTATTAAAACAACAAAAAACATACCTGTTGTTTATGTATATGTAATATAGCATCCCCTCTAAAAGATGACTACAAAGTCAGACCCCCTCTCCCTTAATGTTCCTTACACTCTCAATCCAAGTTGCCTTTGCAATGATTTCACTCATCAAGTGTCCCTGGATGTGCTATTGGACCTGATTCACCAGGTCAAGATGTTCCAGTGGGATATATACACCAAAAGGGTAGAAATTTCACACTTGAGCTTGACTGATTTCTGGAAGAATTCTAGAATATGGTTTGTGAACATATAGACAAGTAGATAGTGATCATTAAGAACCAACATGTCTTCATCAAAATCAGACTATGTCTGATTTTGTTTTCTTTTTTAACATGGAGTTCCTAAGAAAATTTTAATATAGCAAGAGACCTGGGATCTCATAGATGTGGGTGCTTTGGCCAGAACAATTTTCATCCATTCTTCTCTTAAAGGACTCTTAGCCATGTGTTCCCTATAATTCCCTGGAGAGACATTCTCTAATTCCTCATGGCAGTATTGATGTGAACTCTAAACAAGCCTATACAGTATCCATTGTCAGGAATAATGTGAACTTTAAATGAGCCCATCTTGTTCCCATTTTTTTTTTATTTTAAATTTTTATTATTATAACTTTTTATTGACAGAACCCATGCCTGGGTAATTTTTTTACATTATCCCTTGCACTCACTTCTGTTCCGACTTCTCCCCTCCCTCCCTTAAGCCCCTCCCCCAGATGGCAAGCAGTCCTATCAAGTTAAATATGTCACAGTGTATCCTAGATTCCTGTTCCCCTTTTAGAGAAGCCAAATTCCTAGAACTGTTTTGTGAGCATATCTAAAGCATACTCAACTGTTCAACATGCAGATGCTCATATAGACATAACTTTCATCCACGTTTGTTCTAGGATCCTCCCTAACTCCTCTCTAAATTCCTTAGATCCCATCCTTGCTTCCCTTCACCTTCTGACCTTTAAAAAGCCCCCTTCACTCACAGCCCATGGCTAACTAATTTTTAATTTGCTTTTTCACATCAATAAAGGGCACCTTTTGACTATGCTTGTGAAATTTTCACATTTCAAACCACTCTCCCACAACCTATTAATTCTCAATATGGAACTGAATTTTCAAAAACAATGCCAGTGGATAATAAGCTTGGAAAAGAACTTGCTTACTGAAAAAGCTTCAGGTCATTCTTTGCCTCATTTCTTACCTAGTCTTAATCACTGTTCGGATGTTGCCTCAGTCAAACTGAGACATCACCTTCTTGATGTCATGGTACTCTTTGAGAAGGAAGGACAAACATACAACCTGTGCGTAGCAGGTCCAGTTGTTCCACTGAAGACCCAACTTGGAATGAGCCAGGTGGGCAACACAGCTCCTTTCTTCCTCCCTTACTCTTTCTTTCTTTCCTCCCTCCTTCCTTCCTTTCTTCCTTCCTTGCTTCTCTCCTTCTTTTCTTCCTTCCTTTCTCCTTTCCTTTCCTTTTCCTTTAGATCCTTTCCCCTATCCTCTCCTTCCTTCCCCTTCCCTTTTCTCCTTTTCTCTGCCCTTCTTTTTCTCTTTCACTCCACATAGGGTGTACCTGCAAGTGCTCTGCCCAAAGGAATGTAAATTTTGATTTCACCACAAGATACCTTGGAGTTAGATCTACTGTAATCTATTTAACATGTATAGGACTGCTTGCCATCTTGGGGAGAGGGTGGAGGGAGGGAGGGGAAAAATCGGAACAGAAGTGAGTGCAAGGGATAATGTTGTAAAAAATTACCCTGGCATGGGTTCTGTCAATAAAAAGTTATTAAAAAAAAAAAAAGATACCTTGGAGTTTAAGGGCTATATTTCTTTCTTAAGGATCATGTCTTAAATCTAAATCACTCTGTCTCTCATTGATTGGTCAACAATAGCTCTCAAGGCAAGTCCACAGGCTCATTATTTGGGCTCTGACTGCTCAGAGGGAATGGAAATAACAATTGTTTCTGTTTCAGCCAATACTCTGAAGATTTTCCTCTCTCAGATTGATTTAAAAAAAAAAAAAACTAGGTAAAAGAAGTCATCATCACCTTAGTCAAACTGAAATCTGAGAAAGACCTTAGCTTAAAAAGACCAAGGTCTCCCACAGCATCCAGGGCCATCTCCAGTCACACTATACATACATTCTGTAACTGGCCACTGGACCCAGATGGCTCTGAAGAAGAAAGTTAGGCAGGTGATTTTGCACAGCCCTGCATCACTTAAATCTAATTCATTTGCAAGTCAAGGTATCACTTTCCTGATGTCTTGGTTGTCTTCAAGGAAGGACAAACAACAACAACATGTTTTTATATATCTGTCTACTTGTCTCTCCCATTAAATTGTAAGGTTCTAGAGAACAGGACTGCCTTTTGCTTCTTTTAATATACCCAGTTCTTAAAAACCCTGGCACATAACAGGCACTTTGACAAAGTCTCCCTCTTATGTTATCTTTGTGGTCTTAGTAGATAAGACAGTAAGGTGAATACAGAACTAACTGAATAACTGATCTTTAGAATAGTTGTCAATGAAGCTATGTAAATTTAGTGGGGAGCCCTCTAGTGGAGTGCATCTAGAATTAGTCCTTGACCCTGTGCTGTTTTAACAGTTTCATCAAATGACTCAGATGAAGAAATAAATTGAATGCTTATTAAATTTGCAAATGATAGGGAAGCTGACAAGAACTGTTAACACACTAGATAACAGAGTCAGCATCCAAAAAGATTTCAACAGGTTAAAATGTTGAACTGATGACATTAGCATGGAAAATAAAAGTTTTATACTTTAAATTGAAAAATTAGGTACACAAAGGACAGGATGGATGAGATATGGACAAAAGCAAGTTGGTGATCTAGAAGGTTTTATGGATTGCAAGCGCAATATAATCATGATAATAACAACTTTTTGTTGTTGTTTAATTGTGTTTGATGTTTTATGATCATATATGAGGTTTTCTTAGCAAAGATACTGCAGTGGTTTGCCATTTTCTTCTGCTTATCTTACATAGGGAGAAACTGAGGCAAACAGGATTAAGTGACTTGCTGAGGGTCACACAACTAATGAGAGCCTGAGGCCAGATTTCACCTCAGGAATAGGAATCTTTCTAATTCCAGGCCTGATACTCTTTATCAACTTAGACATCTAGCTACTTCAACAATAACAACTAGCATTTACATATTGCTTTAAAAGCTTGCCAAGTCTTTTACATCTGTTATCTTATTTGACCTTCAATACAGCCCTTAGAGGTAGGTGCTACATTCCTTTTGCAGGTGAGAAAACTGGTAAAGAAAGAGGTATGGTAACATGTCACACAGCTAGTAAGTTTCTGAGACAGTATTGGAATTCATGTCTTTCTGATTCCAAGGGCAGCACTCTTTGAATGTGCCAAAGATCTAATGCAATTATAGACTTATTTAGAATTGTAGTGGTCAGAAATAGGGAGATGATAATATCTTTGTACTCTACTTTGATCAGACTGAAATATTGTGTTCAGTTCCCAGCATCACATTTTACTAAAATGAGGGTTTTGATTCTGATGAGTAAGGGTAGGTAAGATAGAGAGTACCCCACCTATAAGACATAAATGGGGTACCGAAACATATCTGGTTCTCATGTGTGAAAAGAGCTTATAGATGCTGCCTGATATAGGAGGCTTCCTCCTCTTTATATTATAGAATATAGAAGTACATGCCCTTCTCCCTCAGTCTAGATTCCTTTAGTTTGATTGAGGGCTTAAGAATGCAAAACTATATGGATATAATGTTTCAAAAATCTCTTTCAGAACTCCAGCTTATATTTGATCTCTACTTGGATGTTAATCTTTGGGAAAATTTCCAAATATATACTTCATGTTTTATTTCTCATTATTAATTTGATCTCTATTCCACTTTATGTGACTAAATATAAAAAATACTCAAATTATAAAATATATTTATTGAAATAAAAAGATGATAAAATACCATAATGAGACTTCCCACATAGCGGCTTCATTTCCCCAATAAAGAATGTACCATTTCTTCAGTAACTTCTGTGCTATGATGCATTAATGATTTGAATTTACCTTGCTCACTGTCAAAGGCTGGAGGGGAAGATGAACAGAATCACCTTAGCAAAATCTGCATCAACTCCCATCACCAATGATCCACAAACTCATGATGCAGGGATGCTACACTGGCCATACCATCATCAGAGTTTCCCCATGCCATTCTCATCACCTTGCCCAAGATGACTACTCTACTTATTTGACCGGGCTCTAGCAGTTCTCTCTCTAAAGTTCTTGGACAAGAAGAGCCCTTCTCAAACTGTTTTATTGACACTCTGGTGTGATTGTCCTTGGAGTTCTTCATGGATATCTTATCAAGCAATTTTTCTTTTTGAAGTGGCCTATTTCATATGACATGTCACTATTTTCTCATTACCTTCTTTGAAGGTAAAAATAATGGGGCTGGGAAAGGGGCGAACTGGGGAAGTGGAAGGGAAGACCCAACCTTATAAACACTGATTACATCCCATAGGGCAACTGATAGCTGGAGAAAAGTAACCAGAATGATGGGAAGAATAGAAATCATGGCACATGACGATTAGTTGAAGAAGATAGGCTTAGTTGGGCTATTTTGTAGAGGAAACTTGTTGGGGTATAAATTAGATTAAATGATCCCTCTCCAGGGTACCTTTCAATCCTGTGTGCTAAAGAAAGATAACACTACTTTAAGGATAATGAATGGGGGTTCGAAGATTAGACTTCTGCTTGGTTCCACAAGGCAGAAATAGGAGCAATGGGATGAGAGTTGAAGAAAGGAAGATTTAAAGTTTGGTATTAGAAAAACTTCTTAACAATTAAAGCTACCCGAAAAGAAGAATGAGCTGCCTTAGGGTGGGTGGGGGAGTAAGAGATCCCACTCTGTGGAAGTCTTCAAGAAGAGTATAAAAATAATAATATAATAAATTATTAAATATTTAATAATTTAAAATTGCATGAGGATGCCCTTTATAATATCTTTGAGGCAGATGGATTGCCCAGTATGCCCAGAGTATCAAGACTTGGAGTCAGACAGACAAATCTTTCTGAGTTGAAATCTGGCCTCAGACGTTTACTAGCTGTGTGAGCCTGGGCATGTCACTTAACTCTGTTTTCCTCCGTTTCCTCATCTATAAAATGAGCTGGAGGAGGAAAAGTCAAATTATTCCACTATCTTTGCCAAGAAACCCCAAGTGGGGTTTACAAAGAGTCAGAATAACTGAAAAATAACTACACTATCCTTAAAGTATACAAATCTCTTGTGTGTGTATACATGTTATATATATAAAATCTCATTTGAATCTCACAATAACACAGTGAGGTTAGTACTGCAGGCATAATAATGTCTGTTTTTACAAACAGAATAATATCCTGTTTTACTGACAGGAAATTAGTCCTTAGAAAAGATAATTTGTTCACGAAGACACAGTGTTAAGCTGAGGTGATAGATTCAAAGCCTTACTTCCTCATACTCTAAATCCATTCTATATCCACTGTGCCAGATCAGATAACTGTTTTTGCTTGCATGTTTCAAAGATATGATTCCACTGGATACAAGTTTGATCAGGTGACTTTTGAGGTCTTTTCTAATTTTGTGATTCTGGGACCAAAGAAAGAAGATAAAAGAAGTAAAAGGCACAAATGCCACCAAAAAGTCCTTTGTTTTTCATTTTCAGTGAGCCCTAAGACCTCTGATTGTCCCATTGGCCTCTCTGGATCCTTCTCTAAGTCTCAATTTCCTCATCCCTAAAATAAGATTGTTGCCTTGTATCATTAAGATAACATCTTGTTGATTATTGATAAACTAGAAAATATGCAGAGGAGGGAAACTAGGGCCATGCAAGGCTTGAATCAATACCTTATTAAGACTGGTTGATGGAATTTAAAAAATATAAACTAAAGAAGACTGCAGGAGAAAAGGATATATGTGTGCAAGTATTAGAAGGTTGTCATGTGGAAGACAAGAGATTAATCCCAGGTCTAAAGTCAAAGGAATAGCACTTATATAGCACCTACAAGTGCTAAGTGCTTTACAAATACTCCTGGGAGGTAGGCGCTATCATTGTGCCCATTTTACAGATGAGGATAGTCAGACAAACAGGTGAAGTGACTTGCCCAGGGTCACACAGCTAGTAAGTGTCTGAGGCCAGATCTGAACTCGGGAAGAGGAAGGTTCCCGTTTCCAGTCCCGCACTCCATTTACTTAAGTTGCCTTCAACCAGGAAGACAGGACTAGGGACAACGGGGTGAAAGATGCAGAGACAGATGTCAGATGACGTCAGAAGCATCTTCTTGAAGATTAGAGAGGTCCCAATGGGGAACGAGCTTCCTAGGGCCTTTCTCTTCATCTTAAATCTCCAAGTAGAGTCTGGATGACCACTAATCAGGTTCCGTGGGGATTTTTTTCCAGGTGTGGGTGCGGACGGGATTAGATTGGGAGTTTGTCGATCCTGCGATTCCTTCCAGCTCAGATTTCCCAGCGTTCGCCCCACGGCAAGCAGAGGGCGGCTAAGCTACCGCCACGTGCAGGAACCCTCCCGGCTAGTTCCATAGTGGGTGGGGCGGAGGGGCGGAGGGGCGGGGCCCCGCAGCTGGACGTTCCGCCCCGTGCCTTCGCTTACGTAGCCCAGGGAGGGAGTGGGCGGGGCTAGAGCCTCGCCAGACTACGTGAGCGGATACATAGTGGGGGCGGGACTAGCGGAGGCGCTGCTCATTGGTCAATCCGTCGTGCGAAGGCGAGGCTGAAGGCATTTCCAGGCGGGGCTCACGAGGCTCATTTGGAATTTTTGGCGCGAGAAGGCGCCGCGCGCGCGTATGGGCCCCTCCCAGTTCCACCGACCCCTCCAAGCGCTCGAGCTCTGGGGACCAGCCGACGTCAGGACCCTCCCTTCCCGTGCCCTGTTTCCCCCCTCCCTTCTCTACTGCGCGTGACCCTGAAGGCTGGCCCCGTGCCGAACTGGCTCATCCGGGGCTCTTGGAGTAGGAGCCCGAGACCCCACCTGGTGGTGAGCATCTGACCCCTGACCTCTACAAGACCCCTGACCCTCGGTAACAGCCCCAGCCCCGGCCTCCCGAGTCCCAGGTACTGCGGGCTCGCTCCTCCCATTAGCCACTCCTCCAGGGTCCCTTCCCCTCCCAGCTCCTCCTGACAGGCTTCTTTCTGTCCCGCCCTCCGAGCCCCTTCCCCTCCTTGACAGCTCTTCATTCCCAGTCTCCCGGCCCGGCCCCGCCCTTCCCTGACTGCTCTTCCTCCTTCAGCCCCTCCTCTTCCCTTCCCTCCCCTCGCTTTTACTACCTTCTTTCGAGACCCCTCAGCCCTTCCCTGGCCCGAGAGCCTCTCCCCTTCCCCTCCTAGTCAGACCTAATCCCCTCAGCCCCTGCCCTGCCCTCCCTCCCTGACAGACCAACCTTTTGTGCTTAGCCCTCCCTTACTCTTCCTCAGCCTAACCTGAGAGCCCCGCTCCTCTCCCTCACTCTTCCCCTCCCCTCCCCCACGTCCCTCCCTGTCCCCCTTCCTTGGCTCCTCTCCCCCGCATCTCTCTCTCCTCCATCCTCTATTCCCCGCCCTCTTGCTGCTTCTTCCTCCTTCTCCTCCCCTGGCAGCGCTTCCCTTTCCAGGATCCTTCACTGACCTCTGGGACACAGCAACCTTGGATGACAAGCAGCCTGTCCCCTCCCTGCTCCTTCTTCCATAAGCGGCGGGCTCTCTTCCTTCATAGGCCCTCTAGGCTTAATCACCTCATTTCTAGTAACAGTTTACTACTCCTAGGTGCTCTTCCTCCCACTAATAACCCCGCAGCCTCCGGTTTCCCCTCACCTAAATGACAGGCATTGCCCTCCTCCTGGAATGGCAGCCTCTTGCACAAAACGCACTCCGTTTTGTCAGCTATTATTGTAGTTGTAGGACTTTCCTTTCTAAGGGAACGTGTCACCCTTTAACCATCTACTTTTGACTGTAGGTTTAAAGCATTTGGTTTGCCAGGATTTCAAAGGTCTAGAAGACAGACAGGTAGGAGTATGGTGGAGTCCGTCTTCAAGGAATCATTACATTTCTAGAATTTGTAGAGGAAAGAAGGGAAAGGATTTTGAAGTTATTAGGCATTGCTTGCTCTGAGCAGGGTTTTGTAGCTTGATTGCAGAAGGTTATCTTGTGGTAGCACCATCATTGGAGGGTGTTTGGGCTTATTTTGTACTGAGTGTGTATGTTTTGGTAGAATCCCTTTCTTCTTCAATACAGGCTTCCCTATACGGTGATCTAGACCTTCTGCTTTCAATTTAGCAAAACACTTACTCTAAGTAGATATTATTTTCAAGTACCTGTGCTTGTCATTGGGAATACAGAAAAGCATCACTGATATTTTTAGTCGCCCCAGCAGTTTACTGCTGGGAAAGAAGATGATACATACACAGATATGTATAATTTGAATGATCAAATAGAGTGACAGGAGAAATGTGGCATAAGTTGCAATCACTTCTAGCTTGAAGTTGGGGGAAAATGTCATGAAGAAAAGGACCTATTGAGTTGGGTCTTGAAAGAATGGAAGAATTTCCACATGCAAATATGTGGAGAGGTCAAATTCTTAGGTACTGAGAACAGCATCAGCAAATGCTCAAGGGTTGGAGAGAATATATTTAAGAATATAATATTGAAGGATGATGAATAATCTTGGGATTGTAGAATGCCAGAAAGATTATATAATGAGAAATGACTAAAATGTAAGTTAGTGCCAAATTGTAGAAAAGTCTTGAATGCTAAAATAATCTTGATTCTGTAAATAATAGGAAAAACTGAAGTTTTTGTGATTTGTAAGCTTTTTCTCATGATGATTTACTGGTTACTATTGCCTTTGTTTTGTAAGGTCTCCTGTGCCAGTCATGCCAGTCCCAACAGAAGGGGCCCCTCCACCTCTAAGTGGCACTCCTGTACCTGTTCCTGCCTACTTTCGTCATGCTGAGCCTGGCTTCTCTCTTAAGAGGCCTGGGGGTTTGAATAGAAGTCTTCCACCACGGCCTCCTGCCAAGGGGAGTGGTTCTGTCAGCCGATTCTTTCCCCCTCGTACCCCAGGCTGGAGCCAACCCAGACCCAGAGGAGTTTCATTCCGGGGTGGGCCCCCAGGAGCATTGCAAAGCCGGGGCTATGACCCAGACCGGCCTGAATCTTTCTTCCAGCAGAGTTTCCAGAGGCTTGGGCGATTGGGACGGGGTTCCTTTGGGGAAGTCTTCAAGGTGAGTGAGGGTATAAGAATTCCTTGGTCCTATAATTAAAACTCCACCTCTTTTCTTTTCACTAAAATCTGAAAACTTTGAAGGAAGACAGTTATATCTGTATTTTGAACCCTATCTCCTAGCAAATGTTCTACCCCTAAGTTGCAGGGTTTAAAAATCAGCTGCTCAGGACTTGCTTTTTCAAATGGAATTGATGGGGTTAGGCCAGTGGTATATTTTCACTGCTCTTGACTTTGTATTTAGAGCTTTTTCCTTTTACTGTGTTCAAAAATTTTATAGTAGCTCAACCCCAACTGAAATTTAGTCCTGAGTTTCTGGAGCTTCCTAATCCCTTCTCCTGTTTGGTTCCCAGAGATCTACTGTATGGAAACAGTCCCTAAATGATATTTCTCTTCTACTCATTCTTTTACCACATTTTGGTGCCCATTTCCGGCACACATTTCTTTTTTTCCCTACTGCCCTTTCTCCATGTACATAAAACACAGAATCATTTTTTTTAGGCATTAAGGATTTAATAGATTAATGTACATGCAAATTCAGAAACTATATCTTAGAAATATATGGAATTCACCTCATTTATGAAGCATAGATTTAAAAGATTAAAAACAGTTCTTGCCATCCAAGATCTGACATTTTACTAGGGGAATGTGACATATACATAGATAAATAAAGTATAAAGAAAGGATCAAAGAAGAAACGAGACAAAATGCTTTAGAAATATTCAAGGAAAAGTATTAATAACTGAGATAATTAAGGAAGGCTTCTTGGAGGAGATAGCCTATGAGTTAAAAGAAAGCTATCTTGTCCTAGATATGTGATGTTTAACTTTCTTTCCAAATTGTTCATTTTATATTTTTAGTCACCAGATTATATAATCTGGTCACTTTATCGTCTCCTGGAGTATTTGCTTTTTCATAGTCCTCAGATGGGGATAGCATTTCAGTCTCAGAAAATATACAAAATTGATTTTCAGAATCATTTAATTTTTGTTTTGTTTTTTTTTTGGTGAGGCAATTTTGGTTAAGTGCTTTGCCTATGGTTGCACAGCTAATGTGTTAAGTGTCTGAGTCTAGATTTGAACTCAGATCCTCCTGACTTCAAGGCCAGTATTCTATCTACTTCACCATCTAGCTGCCTTGAGAATCTCTCATTTAGGCTTAAAGAATTGAATAAAATTCCACTATTGTGCAAAGTCAAATTTATTCTCAGCCAATTAGAAAAATAGTCTAATAACAAGGGTTTCTTGTTGTGTTCTGTTTATATTACTAGAGAATCATTTTGGTTAACTTCTTCCCTAGTCTAAGAGTCATATAAATACAAGTGGGCAAAAAAAATATTTCCATAACATTAAAAAATAGTATTATTTCATCTAATATGATATGTCATCTCCAAAGTTGACAATAAAAAATCTCTTGTACACGTTCCTTGTTTTACTATTGTCCTTACATTTTTCCCCACTAGAGAACCTTAATATCTGATTTCTTTCCTATGCCCAATATTTTCCTTAGATTCTTTTACATAATTTTCTGACCTCCTTTGTCGTAGACACTTCAACACATTAATATTGTGCTGATGTTATTGCCTTCCTTCCTAAAGTTAGTCATATCTTCCCATATGGGTGTTACACTAAGTTGTAAACTCTTCCCTTTCCAGACTTGGCAATATCATTGTTCTACCTGCCACCCCCTTTTCTAGGTTCGCTCCAAGGAAGATGGTCGTCTCTATGCAGTAAAACGTTCAGTCTCCCCATTCCGGGGTCCTCAAGATCGAGCCCTCAAGTTGGCAGAAGTTGGGGGCCATGAAAAAGTTGGGCGGCATCCTCGTTGTGTTCGTCTAGAAAAAGCTTGGGAAGAGGGTGGGCTTCTGTATTTGCAGACAGAGCTATGTGGGCCCAATCTACAACAGCACTGTGAGGCTCGGGGATCTGGCCTACCTGAGGCCCAGGTTTGGGGCTATCTTCGGGACACATTATTGGCCTTGGCACATTTGCACAGCAATGGACTGGCCCACTTGGATGTCAAGCCAGCTAACATTTTCCTGGGGCCCCGAGGCCGCTGTAAGTTGGGAGACTTTGGACTGCTGGTGGAGCTGGGGACAGCTGGGCCTGGTGAGGCCCAAGAGGGTGACCCCCGTTATATGGCTCCAGAACTGCTGCAGGGTTGCTATGGGACTGCTGCAGATGTGTTCAGGTAAGTAGGAAGAGAAAGAAAATGAAGAACCGATCTTTAGGAGTTGAGATAGGAAAGTAGTAGTGGAGGTTGTGTAGAGATAAGCTGAGTAGTTCAAAAACATTTCATTCCATTAGAGTTATCACATTCTTAGGGAACAGGCTAGGGTTTTCTAGGAGAAGGGGTGTTATTCTATTTTTGGAGAATTTTTGGAAGGAATTTCTGACTCTAAATATGATTGAGCTTGGATAGGTTTACTCAGAAGATACTGAGGCCTATGTTTCTAGTTCCTGAAATAAATTTTACTGCAGGTAAGAATCTTAATGAAAATGGAAAATGTCCGTGCATAAGGGACTGTCATGCTATGTATCAGGAATGGCCTAAAGCATTATAATGCTCTATGGGACTCTATAAAAACAAACTCCTAGCCAGGGAGTAGCTACTGCTTCTCTAGGTGACCATTAGGAAAGGTGTACAGCTGAAGGTAGAATTCCCTTCTCCACTCTGTTCAGAGACTTTGCCATTAAAACACAGCAAAAAACCCTGAAAGGTTCTTTAGAATTCTGGGTGAGTCAGTTGCCTTTGATTCCAGATTATGTTAAGAAGTGGTATGCCTAAATTTCTGTGTTTCAAGTTGCTTAGAGAAAGGTTCCAGGGGTAATCACCATTCCCAGGAACTTCAGCAATCCTACTCTATTCTCTTCCCTCCTAGTGCTCTTTAAGATTAATACAAAAAAAAGTTTTTTTTTTTTAATTGACTTTCTGCTACTAGATGCAGTATTTGCAGCTGCCATTTCCCTCTTATGTTTTTGAAAGTGAATAGGAATATTTTATCTTGGGGTATAGACATAAGTAAGTTAGTTTCTGTGGGTTAACATTGCTCTTTTCCCCAGCTTGGGCCTTACCATTCTGGAAGTCGCCTGCAACATGGAGCTGCCTCGTGGTGGGGAGGGCTGGCAGCAACTCCGGAGGGGCTATCTGCCCCCTGAGTTCACTGCTGGTGAGTAGGGGTAGAAGGGAGAGAGTGGCAAGAGACACCAAGGCAAGATACCCTTTTGTAGTTCTGATAAAGGGGTTTGCCCTGCATTCCAGGGTAGACAGAGAAGGCACACCTAGGTTCTTGTGTACCAGAAGGGCTGGGGGAATGCCAAAGAAAATACCAATTATTTATCAATGCTACAAAATTGGACCATGGAGTAACTGAGTTCTAGTTCTGGGAATAAATTGTGGTAGGTACAAAAGGAAAGTCTTCTAGAGTACCTGGGAGAACTACATTTGGGTGCTTGGAGAACAGGTTCCTGAGAAGTAGGACAGTTTATTCCTATTTTCCTCCATAGGCCTGTCCTCTGAGCTGCGCTCTGTCCTCACCATGATGCTAGAACCAGACCCCAAGAAGCGTGCCACGGCTGAAACCCTTTTGGCCCTGGAGGTCATAAGGAAGCTGAGGCACTGGGGACCCTTGGGAGGCTTAGCCAGTGAGATCCTGAGTCGAGGTCGAGCCTTATGGCAAGTAAGTTCCATAGATTGCTCCTTCTACTAACATTTCTAAGTACTCCCATTCCTTTAAAAGTTCTCCTTTGGAGTTTTCACCTCCATTTCAATTTTTTCCATAGGGTTTCCTTTCTCTGCTATGCTGGTTATGGCACAGTCTGGCCAACCCTGCAACCTGGCTCCGCCCCCTGGGTCCTCCAGCCACACCTCCTAGCTCCCCACTTTCTAGCCTCCTTCTAGACAGTAGTATCTCCAGTGACTGGGAAGATGACAGCTTGGGGTAAGTCAACTTAGATAACCAAGCCTCAGTGGGAAAGGATGGGCTTATTATAACTTTTAAGAAAAACCACTTGACTCTTTAACTTTTTACCTTTTTTATTATATCCTTACTGCTTAGCCTAGCCTCTTAATAAATGCTTGTTGACTAGACTATCTCAGATTGGAGTTAATGATATTTCTGACATTCTGTTCTCCCAAGAAGCTTCCATTACCTGACTTTCTGAGTTCATGTGGTGATGACAGTACCCCATCCCAAATTATAGGTTAGGAGCAGCATTTCACAATGTTGTGCCAAGCTCATTAAGTGAAATTCTACTTTGTTTCAAACACATATCTGTTGTTCAGTATAGAAACAGATGTGATCTAGTAGGGATCTGATTTGTTTTACTTTTAGGCTCAACATACGTTGAGGTTTTATCATATTTATTTGATGATACAATGTTATCTAATAGTATCTATCAATAGAAACATGTTAAAACATTCCAAATACCTAGACAAAAGGAAAAACAGAACAAATATTTGTTCAAACTCTCTGGTGTTAGAAGATTCCAGAGTATAAGAGAAATTATTATTTGACTAGTACCAGATTATTCAAGAGGTTTTTAGTTGGGAAAATGCAACAAGAGCAAAGTAAATTGCTAGAGGGAGACAATTCCCCAAATACATAATCTGCAAGTATAGGACAGTTACCCTTTTTATATTTTATATATTATCCTTTTTTTGTGAGTTAATAATTGGATTTTTTTTCTTTAGAAGTATATCACAGATTTTTATTAGTCAGTGGATAAGGTTAAGTTTACAAAATTTACTTAACCTCAAATCTATAAGTTTGTTTTTAAAAGTTTTGATAAATGTACTTTAATAGAATTGAAATCAGTTGTTTCCCTGTGTATTTTATGGATTTAAAAACATTAATTTGATAAAGGGATCATAGACTTCATAAACTGCTAAAAGTTAGGAACCCTTTCTACAGAGTTAGCCTTATGCTTCTCTTCTAGAATGTTAGAACTTTCAGGGAAATAGTGTCTGCTGTACCCCCCTTCCCTTTTTTGGTTCAAATTCTTCTATCCCCTACAGCCCTCCACTGTCTCCAGCGATGATCCTAGCCCGCTCCCCTGGGGGCACTTCCACCCCTCGAAATGGTTCCCCTGATGTCAGAGGTGGACGGAGGATAAGGTGAGCAGAACCTGGGCATGAATAGGGGAAGAGGAAAGTCCAATTTGAGAGAAAGGTGAAGACTAGGAGATGGTAGTGGTCAAAAGAGAACTGAATCCTTAGATTTGGGGTGAGGCATCCTTGTGTGCAAAGTGAGACAAAGAGCATAGTTGGCATAGTGAGTTCTGGCTTCACTCTTTTCTTCTTTCCTTGCCTGCAGGGACCCCCTGGACCTAAGTGGCATCAGCCCGGAGCTGCCCCAGGGTCCCTCCTTTGAGCCCCGGAACCTCCTCAGCCTCTTTGAGGACTCACTTGACCCCAACTGAGCCCAACCAAACCCTAGTCTGTTTTTAATCTTTTTATCCTTGTTCTTCACTCCAGGGCTCTTTACTTTGGGGGCACTTCTGTATATAGGCCTATGCTTTCCATAAGGTGGGGAGGGGTTGGCAGCAGGGAAGGGACAGTTCTTCTAGGATCCCTTCTGTAAATTTTGGAGATGGCATAGTCTAATAATAAAAACTGTTTCAGTCTAGGGACTCTTGGTTGTTCTTGTAATTGAGAATATTAGAAATTGCCTTTATAGTATCTTTAAGGAATGACCCCCCCCCCCAAAAAAAAAACAAAAACAAAAAAACAAACAATTCCCCGATCAGCTCATCCTGCTCCATTTATTGATTTTATCCTTAGTTATTCCAACCCTAGAGATAGGGTCTAGGGTGGGAGACATTTCTGTTCCAAAATGCTAGTCCTCATTCAAGAAGACTGATGATTGGAGCTGCATCTTCGTTGTCAGGGATGGAGAGGTTTCCAAATCTTACAAGACCAACAGTCAAAGAGCACCATCCTCAGGCAAAAAGTGCAGGCATTTAGACCTGGGCAGTTTCAGTCCACAGGTGAGGCTTAAAGTTTGCTTGGGCATTTAAAAAACCCTCTGGATTCGTCTTATGCAGAGTAGAAAAAGCCTGAATTATTGGACCAGAGAACTAGTCTTTTGCCTTAGTTTAGAAGTGGTTGTAAGTCTTTGTGAGAAGCTGGATTTTCCTCTGCAGTACCACCCTGGCCCAATCCTTGTGCAAAGAGGCCTTGTGCAAGAAGCAGACATCTTGGTATTTGGTAATCTTAAATCCATGGTTGGGGGTGGGCAGGGATTTAGGGGCAGAGAAGGTTTTAGGAGTTGGGAGGAAAGGGAATCAAGAGATGGAGCTTTTACAAAGTTAATATAAGGGGCTACCATGCCAAGGAAGGAGACTTCAGTTGTGCAAATGCTGAGAGGTGGTACTTAAAAGCCACCAGACATTGGAGGAGGTGGGGAGTCCCTCACTGCTCCCAATCCAATTTAGTGAAGGACAAAGAAGGTTTAGATAGTAAGGTTATTTACTACTGGCTCTGAAAAAGGGCATATGTGCAAACATCTAGAGTTGGAAACCTAGATGAAATATTAAGTTTCAGAATTATAAAACTTACATCACTCGCTCCTCATTTTACAGATAAGGAACCCAAGGCCCTTGTCTTAAGGTCACAGTACAGAGATAGAATAGTGAAGGGCTATAATCCATTGATTCCTGATGCTGTTAGTCATTCAGTCACGTCATACTACTTCTGGGGGTGAGCTATCATCACTGAAAAAGCTCTAGAAAATATGACAGGCTGTGAGAATGTATTCTGGAGGAGATGAAAAAAATAAGGAATGTTATAGAGTTGGACAACCCTTTACAGACCTGAGGAAGGAAAAGAGTACACATTTAGGAAACTCAAATGAGAGTCTTTGGTACTCTAAAGAAGAGCTCATGATTAGGCAACGTGAGAAAGCTCTATCGACTTGAAAAGGGAGACCTAAGGGAAAAACAAGGCTATAGCTTTTGGGGGGGTCTTGAAGGAAAAAAAAGAACCCTCTACAGCTTCAAGGAATGGGAGCATTTTTTTGCAGATTAAAAAAACAGCTCAGTCCGTAGGACACGCATGGCGGGCAGCCCAGAGCAGATCAGGTACAACACCAGCATGCAGTTGTAGAATGGAGCCAACACTGAGCAGATGCATGATTTGATGGGAATTACCCCAGTAGTCAAAGCGGCCAGGCCCCCAGCGTTCAGGCAGCCGGGCCACATTCACTAGCCCCCCCAGCAACGCTAATGCGTCCATTCGAAGATAGCAGGGCAGGGATCCTGGGGCTCCTGCTCCCAGCCCCATCCCTCGAGCCCCAAACACCAGCAGTCGTGCTCCTGCCTGCCAGCCAAAGGCCCGAAGCCGGGCACTAGTTGAGGGGGCAGTGAGGGCTCGCCAGCCTGCCAACCCAGATAAGAGAGTATAGCCCACCAGGGCTGCTGGACGCAGCCAAGGCCGACACGCCAGGGTGCAATGGATGATGGGCAGGGCTCCTAGAAGGAGAAACAGAACACAAAAAGTGATGAGTGAGAAGTTTTCAGTCTCTGAGCCCTTCCCAAGCCCCACAAAAAGAATCCAGAAATCATCTTTTTTCCTTCCCACCCTCCCCTTTTCTCTGCCCAATTGTCTACTGCTCTAACTCATCTCAAAAGGTGGGACAAAGTCAACCCCACCCCAGCACCCCATTCCCCCCCTTTCCCGGCTCACCGAGGGTGTTGACGAGGCAGACCCCACACATGTCGAGGGCAAGGAGCCGGGCGTAGACAGGGCTACCCCCACGGTGGCACATGAAGAGGTGGTAGAGCACAGAGCCTGCAGGGGGCGCCAGGCAGGCCACACAGTGTGTTCCCCCCAGCCAGCCGCCCCCTCCCAGCTGTCCCCAGGGCATGGTCAGGGGCAGCAGCACCAGGAAACCCAGGAGGGCCAAGCCTGTTGGGATGGGGGGGAAGGGGGAGGTAGAGAGATGTAGGGACAGTATCAGCCAGATTGCTGTGTTATCCAGCTCTTCCCATAATTTCTTCCAAAGCAAAATCTGGAGAAATAAGAAATTTGGGCCTTTCTAATGATTTTTTAGACAAAAGACCAAGCTAAGAATAGAAAGAGTGACAAGAAGATACCTAGTTCTCCATTTCTAGTCCCCTAGCCTCTTGTAATTACTTAGCATCATAAGAATTTCTAGCTTCTGATATCCATACAACCTGGGTATGATACTAGACTGATTTCTTTGTCCTTCCCAACTCCCTTACTCTTTTATTCCAATTCCCCTCTGTGGCCCACCCTCCCATTTGAGGCCTGGTTCAGAGAGAAAACAGAAATGGGACCCTCTGTAGTAGGTAGAGTGGAAAAAGCACCGTCCCTAAAATCACTGAGCCAGTTCCTTGCTGTTTGACCTTAGGTAACAGAACTCAAATTTCTAGAGCATTTTTTAGGTTTACAAAATGGTTTCCTCACAACTCTATACTACATTTTACAGATAAGGACACTGGATGAAATTGGGGTGGGGGGAGTGTTTGACACCTTATCTAAACCTCTTTCTTTCTTTGTATAATTCTGAAATCTCCCTCAGGAAAGTAATATGAATTGTAAAGTCCTACATTAACATCAAATATCATTTTTCTACCCAGTCCTTGACTGGCCCTTGGCCCTTCAGGTATCAGGAAAGAAAGCCTGTGGCAGCTTTCTTGGTCTCAGAGACCATCAGTGGCCCTCAGCCCAGGCTAGGTCAGGGAAATTCTCTCTTTTCTCCCAGGAACAGCTCAAGGACAAGCCTAGTAAGCTCAGCAGCTGTGTCAGCAGAGCTCAGCCCTGACCAAGGTAGAGGGGCCAGAAGAGGGCAATGGGGCGGCAATGGGCAACTTGGACCACCAGGGGGAGCTGTGACACAGAGAAACCTCCAGGCAGACAGCTGGCTCCGGGATGGGAAAGGACACGGGGAGTCTTTAACGGAGAAAGAAGGGCCAGTTAGAGGGCTCCCAGATCTAGATGCGCCACCGACTCCTTCCCTATCCCCTTGCTCCCCACACACTCCCCACCACCAAATATCCTCAGGAAGACAATTGACCCTGAAATGAATGAACACTAATTGAAGAAAACCCGCTGTTTTTTCAAGGCCTCTTGTGGGACCCCCACACAAGGGATTATGGGATTGATAAAGAACCAAGCCAATTCCCTTCAGCTCAAGAGGGATTAGCCTAGGGTCACAGCCTCACTGATACAGCTCCATCTCCCCGCCCCCATGAACGCAGGGAAGTCATGGGGCCCCAAACACTTGGAAGTTCTTTAGGGTGGTGGGGGTGGGGCAGAAGCTGGCCGAGCTTGGGGTCATAAACAATAGGAGCTTTGTCACCCCAGTCCTCCGTGCCAAAGTGAAATCTAGTGTTTTATCCTCTTCCCTCTCTCCCTCTAGCCCAATCTCCATCCCCAGGTACTCTCTTCCCAATGCCATCTTCCTAAAAGACCCTCGTTTCTTCCCGGAAACTACAATCTCCTGTCCCTAGTCGAAAAGCTTTTCCCCAAATCCTAATCCTCTCCCTGCTTTCTGAGTTCCCGCACCCAAGGATAATCCTGCTTTATAATTCGGGAGCAGAAAAGAGGAAGGGGGCAATTGCAGTTAGGGTAACGGGATTAACCCTTCATCTCCCGGTCTTTCCTTCCCCCGACTTTGATCAGCTGGGGACAAGATTGCAGGAAGTCTGAGCTCTGGGAATCCCCTGGCTTTTCCATACTCTCCCCGGGCTCCGCTCATGCTCTCAACCCCCAGTGCAGTAGGCAAAGGAGAGGATGGCTTCAGAGGCCAGGGGCCCGCATAGGACAGAACTGGCACCTGGACGGGCTGCGACCGTGAGACGCGTTGCAGGGGCGAGTGGGGACAATAGGCGAAGGTGAGGGATGCGGGCCAAGAAAGGGGTTTTATTCAGCGTTGGAAACAGGAAGCGACAGTAGTGTGGGGATGGAGTATGCGGTAATCCGCAAGCTAGGCTCCGGACGCGGGGAGGGAAGGGATGTCAGCAAAACAGAATGCCGGTGATGAAGAGCGGGCCAGGAGAGGGGCGCAGAGTGGAAACCGCGCGCTCCTCAGGGACGGAGCAGGGGAGCCGGGGTGCACGGGTGGGGCCTGCCCCACCCGGGGGACGCGCTCACCGTGGGTGTAGATGTTGCCTAACTCGTTGTGCAGGTAGAAGAGGCTGCGCAGGCAGCCAGAGCCGCTACTGGCCGGCCGGTAGCCCGTCAGGACGAACTTGTTGAATTGCAGGTGTGGGGGCGAGCTGGCCCAGTCCAGCAACCGCGGGCCCGAGAGGAACGCCATGGCCCGGGAGCTCGTACGGAGGCGGGGAAGGGGGGCGCGCTCTCAGTAGCACCGGGGCCCCCCAGCAGCTCGCCCTCCCTCCCCCAGCCCCTCAGTCTGCGCACGCGTCCCGCCCCCAGGCCTGGGGTCTTGGACTCTAGCCCACTCCCTTCTCGTGCTGCGCAGGCGCGTCTTCCCTTTCGCGAAGAGGTCGGGGGGCGTCCCGTTACAAAGCTGGGGAAGAGGATTCCACTGGCTGAGGTGCAATTACCCGGAGCGCGGCCGGGGGTCCTGGACTGTGAAGGGGCTCTCCTGAGTCTCCTTTGATTCTTCCAGCAGCCTGTCAGTCTCCGCTGCCTTCTGTGCCGCTACCGCAGCAGCGGATGGGGCAAGAAGTGAGGCCCCGCCCTCATTTTCTCACACACACCCCCCCTCAATCCCTCTGCGGTTTCGCGCGCTGGGCTCCTGACGTCACTGCTCTCAAGGCCAATGGACACCCCGGCTCTCTTCGTTTCTCGAAGCCGAGAGGGGACCTCTGCGACTCCCCAATGTATGCCCGGGGACTGCTGCTCCCCGCAGAATCTCAGTGGTAGCTCCGGATTTCCTTATTAACATAATTTAAGCATGCTCCTCCCGGAGGGTGGGTATGCTTTCTGAAACACGTGCTTAGCCTACCGCCTTGGTTTATTATCATAATTCACTTTCTGCCTGGAGAAGGAGCAGGAAGGACCCCGGGTTTCACTGCACCTCTCTACCCCACTCTCTAAAGCTTCCAAGGCCCAGGCAGGACTTTGCCCCTGCAGAGCTCTTCTTTCCTACCATCTCTAGGAGCGGCCCGGGGCGTGGCTGTCGTCCCTAGGAACAGTGCAGTGCTCAAGACTTCGGTCCCAATTGGTTGCCGCCTTCTGCAAAGATACTCAAACACCCCTTCACTCCCCGTCCCCCCCGGAACTCCCAGTACTGGACAGCCAGGCTGGGGACACTCTCCCAACAAGTCATCACTCATTGATTGTCCCATACTCTGGGATAGGGATGCAGTTGAGAAAGGGGAAATGAGGAAGATGAGACTTTCAGGGGAGGAAGAAGAGATTTGGACCCTGGTCTCAAAGTTCATCCTGATGGGGAAGAGAAGCAGAGATGAAACTATCCTGGTCCCTGGGACAGATGGGCTTCTACCCACTCTAGCTGCCCTGGTGCCTCGAGGTTCTTACCCAGCATGCCCTGCCACACTGCAGACCGCCTCTGGGCCACTCCCTGGTTCCGTCATTGTAGTACCCCTCTCTTGGATTCCCTTTCTTCTCAATCCTATCCCCGTACTGGGGTGTAGGCTGAATTAGCTGAAGGATAGGTTACTGTTAGGACAGTTGGACTGCTTCTGTGCTGCCGCCTCCACCCCTCTTCCTGACAGAACTTGTCCCTGGCCTAAGACTTCCCAGATAAACTTCTATGCAAGGGATCAGAAAAATCAGTGTTCTGGGAACTTAAAACAGGACCCTGAAAAATGAGCAAGTTATTAATATCTGGAGAGGAAGTGGGAAAACTTCCTAGACAGGAGTGGGACCAACAGGAGCTAGCTAGGTACTAGCACTTTGAATCTGCCACGGGCTTCTTGAAAGCTTACCTTGCCTAAGCTTCTCTATTTGGTGCTGTGTGGGAGGTGGAGATGAGTCATATTTGTTTGTGGAGAAGGATTTATTGGTATGGGTATATTGATTCAGAGTAAGTCTTCATAATGAAAAAAAAAAAAAATCCTCACCTCCCCAACCCACCCCCACTTCTGCCAATTCTGAGATATCAAGTCTGTTCAGATTTAAGTTAAGACTGAATGTAGTTTTATAATGATCAACTATGATAGACTTAGCACTTCTCAGAAATATCCAAGACAATTCCAATTGATTTGGGATGGAAAATGGTATCCACATCTAGAGAAAGAATTATGGCATATGCAGATTTAAGCATACTATTTTCACCTTTTTATTGTTTCCTCTTTCTTTCTCATGGTTTTTCTCTTTTGTTCTGATTTTCCTTTCACAACATGATTAATATGGAAATATATTTTTTAAAATTGTACATGAAAGCTGGGAAATTTTTTTTACAGCCAGTGTTTGATAAAGGCCTCATTTCTAAAATATGTAAAGAACTATGTCAAATTTATAACACTGCAAGTCATTCCCCAATTGATAAATGGTCAAAGGATATGAGCAGAATTTTCAAATGATAAAATTAAAGTCTTCTACAGTCATATAAAAAAATGCTCTAAATCACTATTGATTAGAGAACTGCAAATTAAAACAACTCTGAGGTACCACTTCACATCTCTCAGATTGGCTAAGATGACAGGAAAAGTGACAAATGTTTTAGGAGATGTGGGAGAACTGGGACTCAAATGCATTGTTGGTGGAGTTGTGAAATGAACCAACCATTCTGGAGAGCAATTTGGAACTATGCCCAAACGGCTATAAAACTGTGCATATCCTTTGACCTAAAAGTGCCTCTACTGAGTCTGTATCATGAAGAAATCATAAAGGGGAAAGGACACATGTACAAAAATGTTTGTAGCAGCTCTTTTTGTGGTAGCAAAGAATTGGAAAATGAGTAGATACCCATCAATTGGGAATGGCTGAATAAGTTATGATATGTTAAAGTAATGGAATATTATTATTGTTCTATAAAAAGTAATGAGCAAACTGATTTTACAAAGTCCTAGAAAGATTTACACAAACTGGTGCTGAGTGAACAAGCAGAACCAGGAATACATTGTATACAGTAACATTGTAATAGTAACACTACAATGATCAAAAGACTTGCTTCTTTCTTCTCAATAGTTCAGTGATTCAATTGAATAGAAAATACCATCTGTATCCATAAAGAGAAAGGTGGCGATTGAATGTAAATCAGCACATGTTATATTCTCTTTTTTTTTTCCTTTTTTTTTTCTCTCATGATTTTTCCCTTTTGTTCTGATTTTTCTCTTCCAACATGATTTATAAAGAAATGTGTATTTTAAAAGTTAATATATATGTATAATTAGAAAAATAAAACAATAAAAAAGAAATTTTTTAAAAGATTGTACATGTGTGTATATATATGTATATATATATTTTTAAAAATTTTAAACATATATATACACACATGTACAATCTTTTAAAAAATTTCTTTATATAAATATATGTCAGATTGCTTTGATGTCTTGGGGAGGGGGAGGGAACTGAGGGAGAGAAAAATTTAGAGCTCAAAATCTTACTAAATAAATGTTGAACATTATCTTTACATGTAATAGGAAAAAATAAAATACATTAAATGTGGGGGGAATGGGGGGAAGAGACTGAATGTAGGTGCAGGTAACATAAGGAAAATTATCCTCATATTTTAGTAGAGGGAACCAAGATTCACTGAGAGGAAATTATTCCTCCAAGATTATGTGAATTAGTATTATTAGTCCTGAGTCTAAAAAAAAAAAAAAAAAAAAAAAAAAAAAGGGAGTGAGTAGAACCAAGATTGGGAGGCAGCAAGGCAGTGCAATGGATGCTGTACTTGAAGTCAAAAATAACAGCCCAAAATCCTGTCTCAAACATTTATGAGTTGTGTGATCCTGAGTAAGTCACCTAAATTTTCTATAAAATCTTTAAAATAAGGAGAGTTGGATTCTTTGACCTCCAATATCTCTTCCAGCTTTAAATCTAAGACTGTGACGTTTCTTCTCTTGGATCTCCCAACATTCATCAGGTTCATGCGACCTCAGGGACTGGAATTAACTGCTTTTCAGCCCTGATCCCTTCTTTAAATCTCTTTTGGCTCTCCCTAACCTCCTGAAAGCCTGCCTTGGCAGAGACTCTGATTTAATTTTACTTCATTTCAGCAACATTAAGTGCCTACTTAATAACAAAACATAGCTCTTAGTTTGACACCCTGAATGCCAGGGTCCTGTTCTCCCTTTGGTTCCATTGCTCTTTACTTTCTGGCCCTTCTTTTTTAACTCTTCCTTTTCTGACTCTCTCTTTTCACTCCCTGTCCTGATCTCCCTTTAAAAATTCTGGCACAAATATAAGGTCCTAAAACAAGGGAACATTTTCATTCATATTTCTATGCCCAATACCTAGTACAATCAATATCTTGAATGTAGTAGTGGTTTAATAAATACTTATTGAAAAACCTTCATGTTTCCTCTCTGCTTGTAGGATAAAATATAATCCCTGACCCTTGGCATTTAACACTTTCCACAGTTGAGCTCCAGTTTTATTTTGCAGTATTTTTTTTTTAAGTATCATACTTGGGGGCGGGGGCGGGGCTTGAAACTAGGTGGTACAATGGATACAGTGAACAGCAAGACTGAAATCAGGGAAACCTCAGATCAAATCTTGCTTCAGACACTTCCTAGCTGTGGGACCCTAAGCAAGTCATTTAACCCTACTTGCTTCAGTTGCCTCATCTGAAGAATGAAGATAATAATAGCACCTATCTCCCAGAACTGTTGTGAGTATTAAATGAGAAAATAATCATTGTAAAGCACTTAGCATAGTGCTTAGCATGTAATAAACACTATATAAGTGTTAACTAATATCATTACTTTTTTTTTTCCTAAAGCAACTGGGGTTAAGTGACTTGCCCAGGGTGACACAGCCAGGAAGTGTTAAGTGTCTGAGGTCACATTTGAACTCAGGTCTTCCTGACTTCAGAGCTGGTGCTCTATCCACTGCACCACCTAGCTGCCCTTATTATTATTACTTTTAAAGTTTTTTTTTTTCAATTACCAAAAACCTATTTTCTCTCTCTTTTCTCTCCTTCCTCCACTGGAGAAAAGAAGGGAAAACTTCCCGCAAAACCATTGTTTAAAATTGTCAAGCAAAACAAATTCCTGAATTGGTCATGTCTGGAAAATATTTTTGTCATTTTGCACTCAGTCCACTATCCTCTTCAAAAGGAGAACAACATATTTCATAATTAGTCCTCTGGAATCATAATGTATTGATCAGAGTTCTTAAGTTTTTCAAAGTTGTTTGTTGGTGCAATGTTATAGCAGAAATTGTTCTCCTAGTTTTGCTCACTACTCTCTGTTTCAGTTTATAGAAGTCTTCCCAGATTTCCCTGAAATCATATCTTTCATCATTTCTTTTAGCACAGTAATATTTCATTACACACACATACACACACACACACACACACACACGTGCGCGCGCAGATATTTATACACCATAATTTATTCAGCTGTTTACTAAACTGAGAGCAACACTTTAATTTCCAGTTCTTTGCCACCACAAAAAAAAACAAAAACAAAAAAAAAAATTGCTATTTTTTTACATATGTAAGACCTTGGGGTATAGCCCTAAGAGTGGTACTACTGAGTGAAAGAGTATCCATAATTTAGCAACTTTGTGAGTATAGTTCCAAATCACTTTGAAGAATGACTAAAGCAATTAATCCCAGATCCACCAACAGGGAATTAATGTGGCTATTTTCCCTCAACCCTTCCAATATTTGCATTTTCCCTTTTTGTCATCTTTGCCAATCTGATGGGTGTGAGATAGAAACTCAGAGTTATTTTAATTTATGTTTCTCTGACTGTCTGTAAATACTGTCCTTTCCAGTCATACTAGATTACCAGCTATTCATCGAATTTGATATATACTATCTTTCATCTCCATGCATTGCTCTCCTGGGATGCAAGCCTCATCTCTATCTATCAAAATCCTTTTCAGCTCAATTTCTACTATTTCCTTAGGAAAGCCTTTTGAAACGCTTAAAGTGAAAGGTTTCCTTTAATTCAATAAATCAACTAAATATTTATTTAGCATTTACTACACATAAAGCAGGTAGCTATATGTCAAAGTGGAAAGATTCTCAGGGCTAGATTTAGAAAGACTTACTTTCCTGAGTTGAAATTTGACTTAGACATTTACTAGTTATGTGACTCTAGGTAAATCACTTAATCCTTTTTGCCTCAATTTCCTCATCTATAAAATGAGCTAGAGAAGGAAATGGCAAACTACTCCAAAGAGTCATCAAAAAATGGGACATGACTGAACAACAAACATATAAGGCACTGTACTAGGCCCTGAGAAGACAAATCCCTGCTCTTTAGAAGCTTATATTCCACTGGAAGGTCTAGTTAAAGCATGTACATATTTAAATAAATACAGATTAGTTTAAGGCAAGAAAGTACACTAATAACTGGAGGGATCAGAGAAGGTTTCATTTAGAAAGAGACACTTAGATTGGCCCTGAAGGGAGAAGCAGTATAATATAGTGGAAAGAGACTGGACTTGGGAGTCAAGAGTAACCTGGATTCATATTCTACCTCAACACTTATTGGCTGTCTGACCATGGAAAAGTTGTTTAGCCTTTCTAAATTGTATCTTTACCGGTTAAAGGAATCTTGCAATTTCCTGAAGGCAACCTCAACCACATCCTTCGTTCTGTTTAATTCTGAGCCCAAGATATTGTTTATATGTGTCTTTAAGATAATTAATAGTAATAATTTATAGGTAGTCCATCCAATTCCATGTTAGAATCTTAATAACAGTCATTCCTATTCACTTAATTTTTCCCATGTGAATACTTAAATCATACTCTTTTGAAGGACTGTAGATTTCTTCCAGGAGATTCTTAAAAAAAAAAAAAATTAAGTCAACTGCAAACAGAAGCATCTGGGGGAAATACATAGGAATTCACTCTTCAACTTGGACAGTTTGCATTATCTTCATGACAGTGGTGTGAACTAACTGTTTATCTCTGTCTCGAGTCTGATTCTTTTTGTACAGCAAAATAATGTTTTGGTCATGTATACTTATTGTGTATCTAATTTATATTTTAATATATTTAACATCTACTGGTCATCCTGCCATCTAGGGGAGGGGGTGGGGGGGTAAGAGGTGAAAAATTAGAACAAGAGGTTTGGCAATTGTTAATGCTGTAAAGTTACCCATGCATGTATCCTGTAAATAAAAGGCTATTAAATTAAAAAAAAAATGTTATAGGCAATATTCTACATGACATACTATATCCCTGTGTAATAAACTATAAAATAAAACACAAAAAAAAAAACAAACTGTTTATCTCTGTCTCTATCTCTCCCTCTCTGTCTCTATCTCTGTCTATCTCAAAACTGGCCTCTCTAATTTAGTAAATAAAGCTCCCAAATAACACACTCTTCAGCTCATTAAGCTCCTCACCCTGATACAATTTACATATGACTTAGTCTAGAAACTCCCTTTCAGAAGGAGAGAGAATAAAAGAGGTAATCAATATATACTATTAATCAAGTATGGAACAGGTAGTTTATTCCTATACAGAAATGCTAGACATGGATGAATCACACTGTGCTCTAACAGAATTAACGGACTTCAACAATTTAACTTGCAATTATACTTAGAATATATTGGGAAGCCAATATTCAAGTCTTATAATTTATTTTATTGTCTCTAACCTTGTTCTTCGTCCTCACTAAAACTTACATTCTCTGCACCCCTTATTTCTTTCTTATATTATCATCTCTGAACTGGCAAAACTTTTGCCTTTCCTCTATCAACCTCTTGGTAAATCAGTATAACTCTATGTTAGATTAAGATTTATGATTTGCTTCTACAGAATGGCTCACTCTCACAAGACCTAAGATACCAAGTTGTATGAAAATGTTTAATAAAAACGAATAATAACAATGAATTATAAAAAAAGAAAACAAGAATTGACAGTGTAGTTCTTACAATAAAAGCACTTAATGCATCCTATGATTAATATTACTAGTACAATACAAGGAGATATATAGACTACAGGGGAAGAAAAGAAAGAATACATCACCAATTCAGGAAAGCACGGATTCAGGATTGCAGACCTCAGGCTGGGGAATCCTGGATCACAGCCCTATAAGTCCCAATGGGGAAGGTCCCAGTCCCAGACAGAGCATCTTCTCCATGGGTGAAATTCCAATTTGGATATTGATCTATCATGACTTAAATAGCCCAGGGAACAAAGGTGGCTTAATGGCAGCAATACTGGCTTCACTTTCTTGAGTGAATCCAGAAGGGGGGCCCATCCTGCCAGAGTCTGTCAAAGTGGCTAGTTTCAGTATATAGATAATGTGTACTTGATGGATTTGGCCAGATTTCACCAAGGATGGTGTTCTTTAAGCTATATTTGTTCCCAGGGTTATTCAGCAACTGCAAAACAGGGGTGAATAATAATTCACTATACTGTAATTACCCCATGGACATAGAGGGAAACTGAGGGCAGAGGCCTAAAGAATCTAATCCTTATACCTATATCTTTCATTCTATACTATCCTCCACTTAGTAAAACCTTGCCACCTTGTCCTATCACTAGTTATATCTAACCAGGTACCAAGCCTGAGTCATGCAAATCATTGTCATTTGCAATTAGTCACCTATTCTGAACAAACCAAAGAAAATCACATCACTGATTGAGTTCCCTGTGAATGTATGTAATGTCATCTCAACAGGGACCTCATGGCAAAAGACAAATATTCTATTCTTCTCTAATTGATTCTCTCTCCCATTTACTAAAACGACTATTTAATTTTCCTCAAGCCTTCTTCAGTATCCCTTCTATACCCTATATCTATATTCTATATCCTATACCTATACCTATATTCTATTACCTTTTCTATATCCTAACATTGAAGACTTCACCTCTTCACAAAAAAAAAAAAAATTCAAATCATTTGCTGAGAGTTTCTCCCTTTCATCCTCTTCTCACATCATTCAGACATCTTTCTCCACTTTTTCTTTCCTTCTATGGTTACAGTTAAATAGGTAACTCATCTTATCCAAGTCTTCCCCAGCTTATTGTCCCTACTATTATCATCATTTCCTCTTCTTCAGTTTCTACCTACTGATTCCTTCATTGATATTTTTAAACATGCCAATATTATTCTCATTGTTTAAAAAATAATCATTATCTAATCATCCTTGGTAGCTATTATTTTATTTCTCCTTTTCTTTGTGGCTAAACTTTTTGAGAAAATCATCTACACTAGATTCTTCCACTTTCTTTCCTTTGTCTCTTCTAAAAACACTGCAATCTAGCTTCTGACTCCATTATTCAATTGAAATTATCTTCTTTTTCTTAATTCCAAAAATCTAATGGCCTTTTCCCAGTACTAATACTTCTTGGCTTTTCTGCTGCAATTGACACTATTAATTACCTCTTTCTAGATTCTTTCTCCTCACTTTATTCTTATGACACTACTTACTCTTGGTTTTCCTTTTTTGTCTATTCTTTTTCAATATTTTTTTTTTCTGATTCATGTCATGCCCACTAATGTGGGTAAACCTCAAGACTCTTTCCTGGGCTCTCTTCTCTGTAGTATCTCACTTGGTGTCCTCATTAATTTCCAATTATATTGTAAAGGGCCAAGAGGTAAGATCCCATTCTAGGTTTTGAGTCTTACAGTAACTTGACTCACCCAAACTCCCTTATTAAAACAGCATAAAATATAAATTGTCAATATAATAAATTAATAATCTAGTGACTGAAGCAAAATGCAAATACTACTCTTTGGATTAAAAGTTAAACCTTTGAATTTAGGACAGGAAAGAATGTCCACAAGGAGATTAAAAGTATTTGGGAGAAAGATAGATGAGATAATAGTGTAATAAACTTTACTTTGATGCGTATCTCAACTAATTACATCTGTCTAAATAACCAAGATTGAGGTTTAAGGGGTTTAATCATTTACATCATAGTAGAATTTTGTTAGGCTATAGGAATTTTAAAAGAGTGTACTTTGTATTAAACCTATGAGCATTTGAGGTATATATATTTGTGTCTCTGATCAATAAATTTCAAAGAGTCTGTAACCAGGACTTCTCTACCTGGCCCCAGTATATCACATCTTTCATCATTACGGGAGCTGGACTCCAACAAGTTATCACCCCCATGCATTTGATTCCCAGAAATAAATATCCAGCTCTAACTTCTGTCTTGAACTCTAGTTCCTCAATATTAGTTACCTTTTGGACATCCCAAAGTGGATCCTGTAGGCCTTTGACTTTTATTTTGATGTTAAAGTTGAACTCTGCTCTAGGAGTAGGAAGGGTATTATCCAAAATTTCAAGTTTTTTTGAACAGTTGTTTTTAGAGCTAGTTTTAGGAGTCTGTAAGTTTTCAGTTCTTCCAAGGTGGTATGATCTAAACAAAGATGTGTTTTTTACTCTCCTGGTCTATGAACTGATCTGTGACTGACCACAAGCACTTTTTTATCCTGGAACTATGATCCACTCCCCTGCAGTCACAAACTTGGCTGTGCTAGTGCTCCTTGTCATCCTAGGACTGTGACCCAGGATTATGGCCTGGATCCACATATGGACAATGCAACATAGTCCTGCACCCAGTGCCAGCAAAGGGATTTTTGTAATCTGACTAGTTGTCCAACCCCCTTACCATCTGTGGGCTAAGAGCTCCAGAAATCACTACTACCAATTCTGTTGACTCCAAGGCCTGCTGCTGTTTTGCTGGGGTATTGCCTGTGCTGGACTGCACTCCAGTCTCATCCTGATTTGACAAACTTTTTCTGAAAATCCTCTAGCTTGTCTTGGGATAGTTTCACCCCGTCTTTTTTCTTCTTTTTGTTCTTCCACTCCAGAATTAGTTTTAAAGTATTATTTTAAATTTGTTTGGAGACAAATTTGGGAGAGCTCAGGTGAGCTTTTCTCTACCATCCTAAGAAAGATTATTGGCCACAGGTTTTTGAAACTTAGCTTTTACATTAAGCCCTCACTAAAATCCTCCCTATTACTATTCCCTATTATTCCCTATTCCTTACTTACAGTTAAGTGTACCACTATCCTCCCATTCATCCAGGGCCTGAAACCGCAGTGGCATCTTCAAATCCTTGTTGGCCTATTAATTAATTAATTGGATTGTCCAATCCATTGCCACATGCTTCTTCTCCCTTCACTATATTTCCCTTTATGTCCTCTCTTCTCCATTTATTCCCTACTTGAGGCCCTCATCACTTCTCTCCTAAACAATTGCAGTAGTCTTTTAATTGGAATCCCTTTCTGTAGTCTTTTTCCTCTTCAAATCTGTCTTCTATTCAGGTGCTGAAATGATTTTTCTTTTTTAAAAATTTCAATAGTATTTTATTTTTCCAAATACATGTAAAAATAATTTTTAACATTCGTTTTTGTAAGATTTTGAGCTCTAAATTTTTCTTCCCCTTCTTCTTACCTCCTCTCTCCCCAAGACAGCAGATAATTTGATATGTTATATATGTGCAATTCTTTTAAACATATTTCCATATTTGTCATGTTGTACAAGAAAAATCAGACCAAAAGGGGAAAAAAACACGAGAAAGAAAAAAAACCAACAAATAAAAAAAGATAAAAATACTATGCTTTGATCCACATTCAATCTCCATTATTTCTCTCTCTGTGTGCAGATGGCATTTTCCATCCCAAGTCTATCGGAATTGCCTTAGATCAAGAAATAATTTTTCTAAAGAACAGATCTGATCCTTTACTCTGACCCTTCACCTTTATTCAAAATTCCATGAACATGATTCTCTCCCTCATTAAACCTCTGGACTAGATGTCTTCCATGCCTGGAATGCTCTCTTTCTTCATTTCTCCCCCTTGGTTTCCTCAGCTTCCTTCAGGATTCAGCTAATTTCTACTTAACTCTAAGAGACCTTTCCCAGTTCTCTCACATGCTAAAGCACCATCTCAAAGTGGTTTCTATCTACTTTGTATATATCTTGTATCTACCTAGTTGTTTGCATATCCACTTACAGATGCTCTTAAACGCATTTTTTTCTCTTTTGCACATCTGAATCCTACCAAGATATCTTGGGGCTTACTGACTAGATTTCTTTATTAAGGATCAGACCTTAACCCAAAACCAGTGTGATTCTCATTGGCCGCCAATAGATCCTAGACCAAGCCCCATTTGGTCATTATGTGGGTCCTGATTGACTCAGATCGAATATAAATAGCAATCTTTTCTGCTTTGGACAGAAACCCTAAGTATCTCCCCTCCCAGATTCATTCACTCATTCATTTATGTATTTAGATTTTTTTTGGAATAGGTGAAGGAGGAGATTCTTTACTTCAGTTGCTACCTAATCACTGAATGGACGTGGCCTTGTCAAACTGAGATCTGTTGAAGACCTTAGCTTAAAAAGGCCAAGGTCTTCCACTGTATCTAGGGCCATCTCTAATCATCCTGATCCATATCTGATCACTGGACCCA
This sequence comes from Sarcophilus harrisii, assembly GCF_902635505.1. Classification (NCBI taxonomy): domain Eukaryota; kingdom Metazoa; phylum Chordata; class Mammalia; order Dasyuromorphia; family Dasyuridae; genus Sarcophilus; species Sarcophilus harrisii. The sequence goes on from NC_045426.1 coordinate 337,578,638, forward strand.
GATGGCTCTGGAGGGGAAACTAGGCAGATGACCTTGCACAGCCCTCCCTCACTGAAATCCAATTCACTTGTGTGTCATGGCAGCACCTCCCTGATGTCATGGTCCTCTTGGAGAACAATGTAGAGGGCTGGGAGGTTAAGACTCCATTCCAGGTTTTGAGTCTTACAGTAACTTGGCTCACCAAAACTCCCTTATTGAAATAGCAGAGACTGCTTGTCAATATAATAAATTAATAAACTAGTGACTGAAGCAAAATGCAAACACTATTCTTTGGATTAAAAATTAAACCTTTGGATTTAGGATGGGAAAGAATGTCCACAAGGAGACTAAAGGTATTTGGGAGAAAGATAGATGAGATAATGACATAATAAACTTTACTCTGATGTGTATTTCAACTATTTATATCTCTGTCTAAGTAACCAAGATCTGGGGTTTAAGGGGTTTAATCATTTACATCATAGCAGAATTTTGTTAGGCTATAGAAATTTTTAAAAATGTACTTTGTCTCAAACCTATGAGCATTTGAAATATACATATATTTGTGTCTCTGATCAATAAACTTTGAAGAGTCCATAACCAGAACTTTTCTGCCTGGCCCCGGTATGTCACATCATTCATCACTACAAGAGCTGGACTCCAACACTGACACCTGAATAGGTACAGAACATGGACAGAGCTTCTGGGGAAGGGTGCTCACTTAGACATATGTATACAATTCAGGTAAGTGGGAAATTAAATAACAAAAAGTGAGGATAAAGAAAAAAGGTGATCACCAATAGGCACTTTATCACTGGAAATAATTTGGCATTAGAAATAGTTTATCACCAGGCTGATATAGGGGAAAGATATCAAATATCAGATATCATATAAAATATATATAATAAGATAAAATTTATAAGATTGGTCATTGTCCAGTTGTATACAATACAGTATACATATTGAATTTGGAATAAGGCAAAATCAGTCAGATAGCAGGGACTGAGAATAGTATCTGAAAGTATTAATTAATTAAAAAGGAAAAGGACTGGGAAATTTTCCAACTTTTGTATTTTCTATTTTGGTGTATTTCTCCAACCTTCAGAGACAGTTCCCTTAGATCCTTAAAGTAAATTCTATTATCAGTACCTTGGAGGAAGACAGGAGGGCAGAGACTGAAATCCGTTGGAAGAGGGAAGAAGAAGTACCTTCTCCCCTCCCCCAGGCTTCCTATTCGAATCTCTCTCATAGACACAGACCTGAAGAAAATTCTTATATCTTGGGAACTAGTTCAGGAAACAATTTAAAAGAGCTAAAAGAAAGAGAAAGGACTATTCCTTTTGAAATATAGTCTTTCTAGCTCCTGATCTAAATAATCCAATTTAAAAGACCCTAGCCAGTTTTTTAAAATAAAGGGAGGCAATTTAAAACTTCATGGAAACAACCTGCCTCTAAAAATGCTAATGCTAATTTAAGGTGGCATTAGTTGTGGAAAAATCAAAATAACTTACTTCCACCTTTCAAGGGACTGCTTAAAAATCAGAAAAACTTAATATGAAATATATTTTCTTCCCACTAGAGACCCACTCAAGTACACTTCCTTCTGATATGCTAGGCCTTATTTTAGGATGCAGTTTACAAACATTGCCAAGGTTTAAGGTTATTTTGAATTTTTAAGAAAATATGTCTTCTTTGTTATATACTACTTCTCACCATGGTACTTTTCCTTAAATACATAGGGGAAGAAAAATAGCACAGTATTATTAATACCTTACAAAAAATTGGAAAAGCACAAAAATAAAATTTTAAAAATATGTATATAAAAATAAAAAATTTTGGGGTGGGGAAAGGTTTTGGGAGCACAGGAAAGGAGGTATTGTAGATGCAAGCTATCACTGATTTTAGGCTAATTCTAAAAGGGAAACTGGAGGGGATAATTTGATTACTCTAAATGATTATCAGGAATTAGTGAAGGATATCAATTGAATAAAACTGTATTTGAAACTGGGAACACATGAATTGACAAAATTATTTCAAATTTTACAAAGATATCCTAATCCAAATTCTAAAAAAAATCTTACCAAGTAAGCTGGAATCAGTTGCAAGCAGTGGAAGGAGCAATAGATTCTTGTTACTTGGACAGCATGGGTGTATTTGCTAACCAGGCTCAGAAGGGCTTTTCTGTTTGCCCTCAGATGGTGGTGAAATATCATCATCAAGGAGCTTTAATGATTGGCAAGTTCTGTTGAATAGGTACTAAGGTCCAATTGATAATATTTTTAGCTACTAATTTTATAATTCATGAATAAACATCAATGGATATTTCCATAACTGACTAACAATAGTTAGCCTCTTTGTATGTGTATTCCATCTATTTAGACTGTAGATTGTGCCTAAAATCCCCTGAAAAAATGGGTTTGAGAAGAAAGACTTGAAAAAAGCCCTAAACTTAAGATGACACATCAATACCAAAACTTTTTTGCTTATCTAAAAAGACGCTTGTCTCTTTTTCTGTAAAAACCCTTCCTCAGCATAAAAATAGCAATGAAAACTTATTCAAGATCTCTGTCTCCCTACCCTTGTCTTTGAACACTACTACTAAATATGTTTTTTAATATTCGCTTGAAAATACTTGAAAACAGTAGGAGTTATATGCAATTATTACTACACTGTATACCACTCAAGATCTTCTTAATATTTTTCAGATAGCAAATTTTCGGTTTTTTGAAACAGCCCAAGTCCTGAATATTCTGCTGGTTAAAAGATTTCTTAATAGTAATTTTTGTATGTGAGTGTGTAAAAGAATGGTTTATGCTTGCACAAGTGATAATAAGGATAATATGTTTTATATTTTTCAAGTTTATGGCATTATACAAAGTTGGGAAAATTCTCTTCCATGTCATTTTTGTTTGTGTCTATGTTTGTTTCTGCGCAGAATGTCCATGTCTTGTGTGTGTGTAAGCTAGATTTTGGAACAAGTCATAGGCCAACTAGCCAGGAAAAAAACCTCTGTGCTATAGTTTGTATGCTGAAAAATTTCCTGAAAGGGGGTTTAAGTTTTTTTTCTGTGAATTTAAAATCTCTGGTCAAAGGTTGAAAAAATGCACAGAAAAAGTGATTAGAAAATATTAAAATAATTATCTTACAAATTCTCAAAAGTTTAGTGGGCCTTAGTAAAAGTATCAAAATTTTGAGAAAATTGATTATGGAATTTGGAAATTAATCAAAAACAACAATTAGGAAAATAGCAGTTTTTTACTAACTTTTCTTTGAATCTTATCTTGTTTGGAATAATCTTCCACTCCAGGTGGGAGTAAGATTCTGGAAGGATTGCTGATGGGATTGTTGTCATTCTTATCATTATTTCCTAACTTCTCTTATATATTAAGAATATTGTAGAAAAAGCCTAAATAGCAGTAGACTCAAAAGTTTGCAAAAAATTCCTGTTCAGCCAAGCTTGGAGGAATGCAGATGGAGTGGAGGGTCAAAATTCACCATTCTCAGAATCCTGTCTCCAGCCACCACAGCTTCATCAACTTCTGTCCATCAATTGCTTGAAAAGAATATGGGTGCCCCTGGTGGCATTCAGCATGGCAGCATAGAGTGTGTAAGACACTCAACATCTTTCTTTTTTGGTAAATTCACCATTCTTTATTTGAATTACAGAAATGGACTAGCTACGTAATCTCTGGCAAATTAATTTATATCTGACCAATTTTCTGATTTGTAAAGACAACTAATGTTGATTGTTGCTTAACAAAAAACAAATAATATATGAATGTTAAATTGCTTCATATTTTGATAACCCTATGGGTTTTTAGATGTGACCAATATGCAATGCTAATGTTGAGAGTTATAATTTTTTGTTGGGGGGGGGTGTAAATTACATTAAGCAAATTCAATTAGGCCCCACTAGGCCTAGGAAGATAATGTATGGAATCTCTTTCTCTTTCCTTTTTCCTTCACTGATCTGAAGAAGGGATAAAAGGAAGAGAAAGAAAATATGCATAGTGCAATATAATTTGTTATTTGAGATATGATAAAAGTGGTTTAAAGGAACTTTAATCAAAGCCCATTATAAGAATATATAAATTATAATCTATTTGCATTAAATTTAGGAAAATAGAAAAGCAGTTCACAGCTTAAAAACTTTAAAACTGTCAAAAAATCAGCCTGCTTTTGAGTTATCTAGAATCAGACTTCACAGGGGTCAGACACAAAAATTACATCTTAACTTTCCTGGCTCACCAAAGAAAAATGATTTGTGTAAAACTGGGAAATATTCAAAATGGATATTCAGTTTGTCCAGAACATTTGATTGATATTTAGGAAATTCCATGAATTAAAGTTATATAAATCTCAAAAATCTGCTTTAGCTCAACAAAAATATATGTATGCATATATATATATATGTATACATGTGTGTGTGTGTGCAGGTGTGTGTCTACATATATATACATACATTGCCTTGCCTTCTCTTTAAACAAAAAAGCAAAATTATTTAAGCAATGAAAATCATCTCTGAGAACTTCTAAGCTCAGCAGTTTGGAGACAGAGTAGATGTGGCAATTATTAAGAAGGTGAAAATTCTATTAGCCTTGTTCATCCTATCTCAAATTATTTTGCAAATGTAAATTAAGATATTAAGTATGTTTCACTGATGCTGGAAAATTAATAGAAAAATTACAACAAAAATTCTCTAAGTTCATTTAATGAACAATCCTTTACACCCAGATTAGTTTAACATATGAAACAAGTTAAACAATCTTTTATGGGTTTAAGTTTGGTAAATTTTTGGTGAATTTTGGTAAAAGAGATAATTTATCTAGCCCTAAGTTGCAGTTAGTAGAATTTGATATGGGATGTGAAACCTTTTGGGACAGCAACTGCTATATTATTTCTGAGTTTTGAATTTGATTGCCTTATCATTAAGATAGTAACCTCCCACTTGAGAGAAATTTCATAAGCTACTTAGAGAAATGTGACTCTGAACAAATAGGAGTCTAATAGAATAAGAGTTGGGAGCTTTTGCTCAAATTGTGATCTTTCTGACTCAATTTCCCAATTCTGTTTCTTTGCTTCATACTTGATCATTCCTGAGTCTGATAAAGTAATACTATTAGAAATGGATATCAATCTAAACTAAAGAAGTTTTATTTTGTCATGTGTATTCTTTCAAGCTGAGACTGAAGAATCAGTTTTGATGGTATTATCATACCTCCATATTTTCCTTTTATAACAAATTCCTATGATAAGAGCAAATGGTCAACACAAATTCAAGTATATAATATCTTGTTGTTTTCAAGATGTAGTCAATATCGATCTATCTATCTATCTATCTATATATCCTAAATAATTTGATGAATATTTCACCTAGTTATCCATTTGTTATAGATACATCTAAATGTTTGGTGAAATAAATTCTTTATAAGTTTCCAAAATAATGTAAGAACAATTAACATGATTGTCCTTAAGAATGAACTGTTATTTTATTGTTCATTTAAACTAAAACTGAAATATCTTTTTTTTATTATAATAACTTTTTATTGACAGAACCCATGCCAGGATAATTTTTTTTCATCATTATCCCTTGCACTCACTTCTGTTCTGATTTTTCCCCTCTCTCCCTCCACCCCCTCCCCTAGATGGCAAGCAGTCCTATATATGTTGAATATGTCGCAGCATATCCTAGATACTGTAATATATGTGTGCAGAACCAAACAGTTCTCTTTGTTGCACAGGGAGAATTGGATTCAGAAGGTAAAAATAACCTGGGAAGAAAAACAAAAATGCAAACAAAAACTGAAATATCTTTAAGATTTTATATACTGTATGTCCTGTGATACAAATATATTTCATTACCTGAACATTGCTGCTCAATATACATTGGTCTCTTTACATCTTATAGAAGTCCTTGTGGACTTGTCTTTTTATCTCAGATTATCCAAACCTGTATTTGTTAGAATTGTTTTGTATTCTAGATTTTGGTCAGTTATAGCTACATTGGCCAGCTTCAAGGAATTAAATCAACCTTTGGACACTTCAGTCAACTCCAACTTGCCACCTCCTCCATAAAAAGATGGGACCCTGCAAGTGACTCAAATCTATGCCCAGTCTCGGTAGGAAGCAGTTTCAGGAGATGAGATCATCCCCCTGGCAGCCAGAGGATTTTGAGTCCCATTTGTTTAAAGGGGGAATTAGAACTGCCTGGTGAATGGACCCCAAATTATCTAGTCTCTGGATGAGTCTCCTGTTACAATGTATTTGCGACTTAGAATGGCACAAATTTTCACATTTCAGATATGGGATTCCATGATGTTTTTCAAACTCCTCAGAGATATACTGTACAACATATTTAAAAATAACCACAGATATTCCTAACTGCAGATACTGTTTTAAGGAATGGCATTAGAATCCAGGTCATGAATGTGTTAGGAGGATATATTGTTAAATGTTACAATTGTATTTTATTCCTATGTCTTACTTCTATTCAAATGTTTGTCAAATTCCATACCTATTGTTGTTATTATGAAACATCCATCTTATGTGATAATGTCTAATAAGATTAATCGCAATTGGTATAATCAGCAGGTGAACAGGTCTGAGACAACATCAAAGAAAATTAGAAAATAGTAGTAGTAGAAGAGATTTATGGGATTACTCACTGATGGAATTTTTTAAAATACCTTTTTATGGACAGAACATATGCATGGGTAATTTTTCAACATTGTCCCTTGCAATCAGTTCTGTTCCATTTTTTCCCTTCCTCCCCCTCCACTCCCCTCCCCTAGATGTCAGGCAGTCTCATACATGTTAAACATATTAAAGTATATTTTAAATACAATATATGTGTACACATCCGTACAGTTCTCTTGTTGCACAATCCACAATCACTGATGGAATTTTAGCAGATATATCAACTATTACAACACTTGCTATTTCAGTTACAGCTCTTATAAAAACTGTTTAGACTGCTCAATTCGCAGATAAATAAGCAAAAAGTATATCAAGCTTTTTAGAACAAATTAATATAGACTATGAGTTAAAACAAGAATTAAACTTAGTGGAACAATCATTAATATGGTTAGGGAATCATGAAAAATTTAGACTCTCAATTACAGCTAACTTTTTAGCAAAAAACATGGCAAAAAGCAATGTCCATGGAATTGATCCTGATAGTGTAGCTAACCAAATATTTGAGGGGTTAAAAAAGATAAATCCTGTACATAATCTGATCTCTATGCTTTTGCATTTTGTTCCTCTTCCATGTTTTATTTTGCTACTGATTGGCTTAGTTCCTTGTGCTGTCAAGTATGTTCTGCAATCATTCTCAACCATGAGAACTGAAGTCCATAGACTTCGTTTTTAATTTTAAAAGGGAAGAATTGTAGAGGGCCAGTACTCCATTCTAGGTTTTGAGTCTTACAGTAACTTGGTTCACCAAAACTCCCTTATTGAAATAGCAGAGACTGCTTGTCAATATAATAAATTAATAATCTAGTGACTGAAGCAAAATACAAACACTACTCTTTGGATTAAAAGTTAAACCTTTTGCATACTATTGCATACCTGCAATACCTGCATATGCTATGTATATTTCACCAAGAAGTGCAAATCTGAGCTTGTTCCTTGCCCCTTTTATGCAGACAGACAAAAATTTAGGATAGGAAAGAATGTCTACAAGGAGACTAAAGGTATTTGGGAGAAAGATACATGAGATAATAGTATAATAAACTTTACTCTGATGGGTATCTTAACTATTTACATCTCTGTGTAAGTACCCAAGGTGCAGGGCTTAATCATTTACATCATAGCAGAATTTTGTTAGGCTATAGGAATTTTAAAAGAGTGTAGTTTGTATCAAACCTATGAGCATTTGAGGTATATATATTTGTGTCTCTGATCAATAAACTTTGAAGAATCCATAACCAGGACTTCTCCACCTGCCCCCAGTATATCACATCCTTTATCACTACAGGAGCTGGACTCCAACAGAACAAAGGACAAACCACAACAAACTCCTTAAGAACAGAGATTGTCTTTCTGCTTCTTTTCAATTCCCATGCTTAATTAACACAGTGCTTAGCACATAGTAAGCACTTAATAAATTCTTGACTTGACTTTATTAATCAGAACATGAAACAGTTTTAAAGCTTGGGCTAATTAGTTTACATTTCACCTTGGCTTAATACTGGCTTAGTTATGCTTGGACCAATTCAGGCGACATTCAATAGTTACTTATAGTCCAATTTCAGCATGGAAACTTTAACCCTAACCTGGGATGTTTCACCCTTCCTTCAGCAACCTGATGGCCCTCCAACTCCAAGGGTTCCCCATAATGGTGCCATATTTAGTTTGGACACATAATAGGTTTTTGTCCTACAGTTCAGAACTCCCAAACTCAATCAATCTACTAACCTCAGCCTCTTCCAGAAGTAGTGATTAGAAGTCTTTTTTTTTTTTTAATATCTGTCACAATGATTCAATATAATTGGCCTTCTTTGTAATCCTATATATTTTATCTTATGCATTTAAAACCATTCTGAGAAGCAAGACTTTCTGCATTACCATATTGCCAAAAGGTCTAAGACACACAAAAATTTACTGTAGAATACTCGTTTACCTAAAGTCAGGAAAGAACAAACATAAAAGGGTACAGATAGGGGCCTCCAGTACATATCCAACCTTGGAAATGGAGGTGGGGCAGGGAACCAACAGACCACTCAGGGTCTATCATCTTATATTAAAATACCAACAACAGGTTACCACCTGGCCAGAAGCAACCCCAAAGCTCCCACTTTTTAGAAGCTTACAAGCAGCTAGAGCATACCTGCAATACCTGCATATCCTCTGTATATCTCACCAAGAAGGGCAAATCTGAGCATGTTTCTTGCCCCTTTTATGCAGACAGAGATAAAGAGAGACAGAGACATAGGGGACGAGAGAGAGAGAGAGAGAGAGAGAGAGAGAGAGAGAGAGAGAGAGAGAGAGATGTCAGTTATTGTCATTATAAGGATTCTGAGAGACAGATGAAAAGCAGTGAATTTCAGGCTTGGGGGATGATGACTTATGCAAAATACAGAAGCAAAATATAGAAAATTGAATTTGGGAACAGCTAATAATCTATTTAGGCTAAAATGTAAAATGCATGAAAAGAAGTACTGTGAAGTAAGGTTTGAAAGGCAAGTTGGAGGCAAGTTGTAAAGGTCTTTAAATGGCAGGCTATCAAAGCATTTTATCCTAGAGTAATTGGGGTGACTGTGAAAGTTTTTGGTTTAAAAAAAAAAGCCATGCTCAGACCTGTGTCCTTGGGAGGATTGTGTTGTTAGATGTGTGGAGGATGAATTGGAGAGTGGAGAGACTGGATTAAGTAAAACGAAATAGGAGGCTATTACAGCAGCTTGTTAAGAGGTGATGACAATATGAACTAGATGCTGGCCTTGTGAATGATATCATATGGAAAAGAACAAGAAAAAGAACCATTGATTACTCGAAGCTAAGAAATGTCTGAAGCCCTTCCCAATAGGGATGGAAGCTAGATTCTTTGAGGAAGAAGCAATAGAGTGTCCTTCAAGGCTGTGTGATGTAGATCCACAGATGTTATCAGGGAGGAAATCATCTAAGGAAAGGCTAGAGGAAAAACAGAAGTTGTGGTAGCTGGTAACTCCTTACAAAAATAACAATTGAGGCAGCAACTGAATGACCTCATAACAATAGAAACATCTCTTTCTTCCCAGGGCAACCATAGAAGATTTAACAGATATGACATCTCCCCAAATTTGTCAAACTTTAAAAAAGTTTTATTGATACCTTTCATTTTTTTATTAATTTCTATAAATATTTTCTACTCTCTCCTCCCCCAAAACAACCCCAGAATTACTGTAACCCACCTTTTTACATAACTAAAAAAAAAACAGCTATGGGAGGAAAAAAAGACACCAACCCCTTCATTGAGAATTTATCTAATGATAACTCTCCCTTTTACTTCCACTCCTCCAAACTGAGAGGGGGTTGGAGAACAAAATTTTGTGATAAATATATATAACCAAGCCAAACAAATTTCTACATTGGCCATGTTTATAATATGTAAGATGTGTCAAACATCATGACTACCATTCACTTTTTGTAATCTACATGCTCAAAGATGATATTGCAGAAGGAAACAAGAAAGCATTGCTAAAAACTACATAAACTAGGATAAGAAACAATATTCTCAAGGAATAGGTGACATTTGCATCCCTCTTACCAAAGAAAATCAAATTTTTCTGAAGAGAAAAGCAGATTAAATCAATTTAGGATAAGAATATGGATAAGAAAGGAATTTCTGTACAACAGAGGAATGACTGGATGTTGATGAGAGATAGGGGGTTCATTAAATAGGGGTAGTTACAAATGTATTTACCAGTAGGTTTGCAAATCTAATCAAAAGGATTTCAAACTGAAAAGATGAGGTAGGGGAAAAAATTGCCTATAAATATTCACAAAACTTGCTACGTGTAGAAAGACCAGTCATTGAGATTTTCAGAAGTTCAGAGATGACAAAATTATAAGAAATAAACTATACCAACATGAAAGTATGGACAGAAAAAATTATGATAAATGTTGTAGGGGATGTGGGAAAACTGGGACACTAATACATTGTTGGTGGAGTTGTGAACTGATCCAACCATTCTGGAGAGCAATATGGAACTGTGCCCAAAGGACACATGTGCAAAATAGTTTGTTTGTAGCAGCACTTTTTGAGTGGCAAGGAACTGGAAACTGAGTGGATGCGCATCAGCTGGAGAATGGCTGAATAAATTATGGTATATGAATGTTATAGATTATTATTGTTCTATGAGAAATGATCAGCAGGATGATTCCAAAAAGACTGGAGAGACTTACATAACTGATGCTAAGTGAAGTGAGTAGAACCAAGAGTACATATACAATGACAAGAATATGGGATTAGCAATTCTGACGGATGTGGTGATTCAGGGCATTCCAATAAACTTGTGATGGAGAGAGCCATCTGCACACAGAGAGAGGACTGTGGGAACTGAATGTGGAACACACATTAGTATTTTCATCTTTTCTGTTATTGTTTGCTTGCTTTTTGTTTTTGTTTTTTTCCCTTTTTGATCTGACTTTTCTTGTGCAGCATGATAATTGTGGAAATATGTATAGAAGAATTCAATATTACATGATTAACATAATTTGGATTACTTGCTATCTAGGGAAGGGATATGAGGAAAGGAGGGAGAAAAATCTGGAAAACAAATTTTTTGCAAGGGTGATGTTAAAAACTATGCATATATTTTTGAAAATAAAAATCTTAAAAAAATTTTTTTAAAGTGTGGGCACAGGGAACTAGAAATCCTAATGCAAGAAGGCATATTTAATCTCTCATAGGTATCACTGAGATTTGGTTGCATGGAAAACTTGTCTGAATTATAGCTCTGAAAGGGCATAGTTTATTAAAAAAAAAAACAGGTAAAAAATTATGGTGCAGAATAGCATACTATGTTTAGAAGATATATTCATATGAAGAAATACTGATATCAAAGTTGAGAAGAGACTAGTGGAGAACATTTAGGTAAAGATCAATGGAAAGAGAAATAGAAGTATTGTTGAAAGTATTTTCAACACAGTATTCTGCATAATGAGGAAATAGATGAATTCCAGAAAAACTAACCTAGCACAGCTGATTTTACATATATATTAAAGACAAACAGAAAAAGGAGCAAGGAGATACAATAAAGAGTGAATAAAAAACAGTCCTCTAAGAATAGTGCCAGGAGTGTTCAGCATGAGTTGAGGATAGTGATGAGAGCTGAGGATGACAAAAATAGTTTATTGTTTTTTTTTAAGCTATAGTTGGGGAAAGAGGAACATCAAAGAAGAGGTGGCTGGGAAATTAACTGGTGACAGAAAGAAGGCAGAGCTGCTTAAATCTTAAATTATTTCTGTCTTATCTCTCAAAGAACATGATCTTTGGACTGGAAAGGACAGAACAATAAAATACAATAAAACTTAGCAGGGGTAAATACAATGTGTTATATCTGGATTAAAAAATGTTACAAATAAGCAAAGAATTGGAAAATGACTAGATGTCCATCGATTGGGGAATGGCTGAACAAGTTGTGGTATAATAATAACAATAATAATATTATATAATAATATAATTATATAATATTATTATTGTTCTATAAAATGATTGACAAGCTGATTTTAGAAAGGCCTGGAAAGATTCATAGGAACTGATGTTGAACAAAACAAGCAGAACCAGAAATACATTGTACATAGTGACAGCAAAATTGTGCAGAGATCAACTAAAAAAGCCTTGTTTCTTCTCAGTGGTTCAGTGATCCAAAGCAAGTCCAATAAACTTTGGACAGAAAATGCCATCTGCATCCAGAAAAAGAACTAAGGAGACTGAATGTAAATCAACACCTGCTATGTTCACTCCTTTTTTCTGTTTTTTTTTTTTTTTTTCTCTCTCCCATGATTTTTCTCTTTTACTCTGATTTTTTTTTCTCACAAAATGATTCATAGAGCAAAAGAAAAGTTACAAATTAAAAAACAGTCATGGCTAGATGACTAGATGAAAAAGATTCAGGGATTTTAGTGGATTTCAAACTCAATATAAGTCAATAGGAAGCTATGGCAGCCAAGAAGGCTTTTGTGATCTTAAAAAAGCCATAGTGTATTGCCCTGGTCAAACTATGTTTGAAATATTGTGTTTAGTCTTAAGTACCATATTTTAGGAAGATTTTGCTAATCTAGGAAGTATCTAGAGGAAAGCAACCAATGAGTGAACTATGGCTGAATCCATAAGAGTCAATTAGAACAAGTTGAAAATGTCGAGAAAAGAAAAGGGCTCAGGATGGAAACTTGGGGAATGTTCATAAAATGATGAACCAGCAAAGCATAAATGATAGAAGATAGGAGAAGAGCAAGGATAAAGAAATGTTATAGAAGCCAAGGTAGGAGAGAATATCTCAGAGAAAAGAGGTGTTCAATGGAGTCAAAAGCTGTCAAGGGGGATAAGGACTTAGCAAGTATTACTGAATGGAGCAATTAAGAGATCATGGGCAATGGAAATGGTTTCCATGGAGCAAGGGCATCAGAAGCCAGAATGTAAGAGATTGAGAAGGGAATGGGTGGTAGAGGCAGAAAGTGGAGGCAGCTCTTTTCTAAAGTGCCTTTGCAGTGAAAATCAGATTTTAGCATTGAGTAGCATGGGAACAGGGATGAAGAAAAGCAATGATGCTGAGGAAAATTGTCAAGAAAGGACTGGCACAGATCTGGGGGAGGGGGTGAAGGGACAGAGGGAAAAAATCGGAACAGAAGTGAATGCAAGGGATAATGTTGTAAAAAATTACTCCAGAATGGGTTCTGTCAATAAAAAGTTATAATTATTTTTTAAAAAAAGAAAGAAAAAGAAAAGCAAGACAAAAAAAAGAAAAACAAAAGAAAGGGCTGGCACAGGAAAGGACAAGGGAGAAAGGATATATCAAGATAGATTCAATAGTATATAAGCAGACAATCATAGGGTCAAAGGAATGTAAGAGATTGAGAAGGGAATGGGTGGTAGAGGCAGCAACTGGAGGTAGCTCTTTTCTAAAGTGACTTTGCAGTGAAAACCAGATTTTAGCATTGAGTAGCATGGGAACAGGAATGAAGAAAAGCAATGATGCTGCAGATGATATGATGGTATACTTAGAGAACCCCAGAGATTCTACTAAAAAACTACTAGAAATAATCCACAAGTTTAGCAAGGTTGCAGGATACAAAATAAATCCACATAAATCATCAGCATTTCTATACATCACTAGCAAAATCCAATAGCAAGAGATATAAAGAGAAATTCCATTTAAAATAACTGTTCATAGTATAAAATATTTGGGAATCTATCTCCCAAGGGAAAGTTAGGAACTATATGAGAAAAACTACAAAACACTTTCCACAAAAATAAACTCAGATCTAAACAATTGGAAAAATGTTACGTTCTCCTGGATAGGTCAAGTGAATATATAATATATATATGTAAACATGTATATATATATATATATATATATATATATATATATATAGATGACAATACTCCCTAAACTAATCTATTTATTTAGTGCAATACCAATCAGACTCCCAAGAAACTATTTTAATGACCTAGAAAAAATAACAACAAAATTCATCTGGAAGAACAAAAGGTCAAGAATTTCAAGGGAACTAATAAAAAAAAAAATCAAATGAAGGTAGCCTAGCTGTATCTGATATAAAATTATATTATAAAGCAGCGGTCACCAAAACCATTTGGTATTGACTAAGAAATAGACTAGTTAATCAGTGGAATAGATTAGGTTCACAGGACAAAATAGTCAATAACTATAGCAATCTAGTATTTGACAATCCCAAAGATGCCAACTTTTGGGATAAGAAGGCACTATTTGACAAAAACTGCTGGGAAAATTGGAAATTAGTATGGCAGAAACTAAGCATTGACCCACACTTAACACCGTACACCAAAATAAGATCAAAATGGGTTCAAAATCTAGGCATAAAAAATGAGATTATAAATAAATTAGAAGAATATAAGATAGTTACCTCTCAGACCTGTAGAAGAGGAAGGAATTTGTGACCAAAGAAGAACTAGAGATCATTATTGATCACAAAATAGAAAATTTTGATTATATCAAGTTAAAAAGCTTTTGTACAAACAAAACTAATGCAGACAAGATTAGAAGGGAAGCAATAAACTGAGAAAACATATTTACAGTTAAAGGTTCTAATAAAGGCCTCATTTCCAAAATATAGAGAATTGACTCAAATTTGTAAGAAATCAAGCCATTCTCCAATTGATAAATAGTCAAAGAATATGAACAGACAATTTTCAGATGATGAAATTGAACTTATTTCTACCCATATGAAAAGGTGTTCCAAATCATTATTGATCAGAGAAATGCAAATTAAGAAAACTCTGAGAAACCACTACACATTGTCAGACTGGCTAAGATAACAGGAAAAGATAACCACAAATGTTGGAGGGGATGTCGGTAAACTTGGACACTGATGCATTTTTGATGGAGTTGTGAATGGATCCAGCCATTCTGGAGAGCAATTTGGAACTATTCTCAAAAAGTTGTCAAACTGTGCATGCCTTTTGATCCAACAATGTTTCTACTGGGCTTACATCCCAAAAAGATCCTAAAGGAGGAAAAGGGACACATATGTGCAAAAAAAAAAAAAAAAAAAAAAAAAAAAGGCAGCCCTTTTTTTTCTTTTTTTTAATTTAATAGCCTTTTATTTACAGGTTATATGTATGGGTAATTTTACAGCATTGACAATTGCCAAACTTCTTGTTCCAATTTTCCCCCTCTTTTCCCCCACCCTCTCTCCCAGATGGCAGGATGACCAGTAGATGTTAAATATATTAAAATATAAATTAGATACACAATAAGTATACATGACCAAACTGTTATTTTGCTGTACAAAAAGAATCGGACTCTGAAATATTGTACAATTAGCCTGTGAAGGAAATCAAAAATGCAGGTGGGCAAAAATATAGGGATTGGGAATTCAATGCAATAGTTTTTAGTCATCACCCAGAGTTTTTTCTCTGGGCATAGCTGATTCAGTTCATTACTGCTCCATTGGAAATGATTTGGTTGATCTCATTGGCAGCCCTTTTTGTAGTGGCCAGAAACTGGAAACTGAATGGATGCCCATCAATTGGAGAATGGCTGAGTAAATTGTGGTATATGAATGTTATGGAACATTATTGTTCTGTAAGAAATGACCAGCAGGATGAATATAGAAAGGCCTAGAGAGACTTACATGAACTGATGCTAAGTGAAATGAGCAGAACCAGGAGATCATTATCCACTTCAATAATACTATATGAGGATCAATTCTGATGGAAGTGGCTATTTTCAACAATGAGAGGATCCAAATCACTTCCAGTTGATCAGTAATGAACAGAACCAGCTACACCCAGTGAAAGAACACTGGGAAATGAGTGTGGACCACAACATAGCATTTATACTCTTTCTGTTGTTATTTGCTTGCATTTTTGTTTTTCTTCCCATGTTATTTTTTCCTAAATCCATTTTTTTTGTGTGTAGTAAGACAGTTGTATAAATATGTATACATATATTGTATTTAACATATACTTTAAAATATTTAACATATATGGGATTACCTGCCATCTAGGGGAAGCAGTGGAGGGAAGGAGGGGAAAAGTTGGAACAAAAGTTTTTGCCAGGGTCAGTGTTGGAAAAATCACCCATGCATGTGTTTTATGAAAAAGCTATAATAACAAAAAAAACAAAAGAATAGAAAAGCAATGATGCTGAGGAAAATTGTCAGGAAAGGACTGGCACAGGAAAGGACAAGGGAGAAAGGGCATATCAAGATAGACTTAATAATATATAACCAGACAATCATGGGGTCATAGCTATGAAGAGAGGAAATAGAGGCAAGAATAGAGATGGGAATAGGATAATAGACTGGGAACAAGGAAGGACAAAACAATGGGTATAAGAAGATTCAAGAATAGTTTTAGGAAGAATGAGGCAGATGGAGAAATGAATGGTAAGATCTTATCATCAAAAATTTCAGAATTTGAGGTGTAGAAGTAGCACAGTTTTGGTTATGGTGAGGTCCAAGCTCACCATATGGTGAGGACCTAACTCTTTGGTGTCTGATGTAGAGTGAAGACATATGGACAACTCTTTCTGACGAAAACTTTCTATCCTTTCATCATCTGTCTTTGTATTTTATTTCTCCTAAGCTTATTCTTTGTCTTTCCTCAAAATCTTATTTAACTTCACAATTCACATGCTGCAAACGTACATATGTGCTATTGAATGGTGTTAGAAGAAGCCTCATAGCAATAGTAAAAAACCTTTTAATTCTTCAATCTTTCTACATTATCATTTTCTACTGTCTTTCAATTGAGAACCTCATCTTATACTTTACAGAGAAAATAGACACCAGCAGTTATAAACCCTCTCATTCTCACCTCTTATGAAATTCAAGACACTTGCACACCATATATATATATATATATATATATATATATATATATATATATATAAACATTCAT
The DNA here is from genome assembly GCF_902635505.1 of Sarcophilus harrisii. Lineage (NCBI taxonomy): Eukaryota > Metazoa > Chordata > Mammalia > Dasyuromorphia > Dasyuridae > Sarcophilus > Sarcophilus harrisii. Next base: position 337,595,700 of record NC_045426.1, read on the forward strand.
TTTTGTAAGATTTTGCATTCCAAATTTTTCTCCTTCTTTCCCTTGTCTTTCCCCTGCCCAAGATAGCAAGTAATATGATGTAGGTTAAATTCAATCATTTATAAATTCGTTCTAGTCCCACCCACTCGCCGACCTCAACTGAAACTTTTCTTCAAGGTAAATAAAGTGACCTTTTCTTAGGACAACCTATGTGAAACAATTTCTGGTTCAGGAAAACAGTTGTTGTTCCCCTCCTCTCTCTGCCCCCCCCCCCATTTCAGGAATGCTTTGCAAGCCAGAAAGTACCCTAAATGTTGTGTGGAGTTGATATGATGACATATGATATAAATGAAGTATTTAGGATCATTCTAATATGGTATCATATGAGTTTGTTTAAAAAAAAAAATTTTGTTTTATGAAAAAGAGATGACAAATGAACATAGGCTTTTCAGTGATCAGACCAGAAGGGCACAAATAACCCATGAAGGCATTGAATGGCAGCCATTACAAGAACAATTGTATAAGGAAAGCTAATAAGTTGGACTGAGATAAAAAACTGAACTTCACTCTTTACTTTTAAGACCAAAAGGCTTTGGGGAGAGGGTGGAGCAATCTTTAATATGTGGTCTTTGGGTGTGCCTAGGAAAATATGGCACAGAAGGTAAGCAGGGAGAGTTAAGATTTCAGACTTTATCCAGGAACTGCCTTGTTAACCCAGAAGTCTAACCCTGCACTTGATTATTTTGGTTCTTTTTTTTTCTCTTTTCTCTGTTTGTCTCTGTCTTTCTCTTTCTTGCTAATCAGGGTTAAATGTCTTGCCCAGGGTCACATAGCTAGCAAGTATCTGAGGCCAGATTTGAATTTGAGGTCTTCTGACTCCAGGGTTGGTATTCTACACACTGTGGATAGATAAATAGGGCAGCCACTTAGCTGCCCAATTTTGGTTCTTTAATAAGTGAATTCTTAGACATAATTTGGGAGATAGTAGAGGATTTTAGAACAGGTGTGCTATATAATCTGTGAAGTCTTGAAGAGTTGGACACAACAACAAATAAGTGAACCCTAATCTTCAGATGAGTGAATCATTGTTTTATTGTCACTCAGAATTGAGAGACTAGAATCTAAATGGGATATAGCCCCAGCAACGAGAGCTTTATAAAATTGTTTTAATTATTTGTATGCCTCAATAAAGAACCTGGAAAAACACTAGGAAGACCTGGGATTTATGGAAGCAGGCATTTCCTATATGTACTAAGAGTGAGGTTGTATAGTTTAAACCCTGAGAGCTTTCTGGTAGCTTAATTAAATTTAGCAAGCCATTAATATGGTTTTTTCCTTTTTGCACATCAAGGGATGTACTGGGGGCTCTCTAACCTTACAGTACCACCTACTGGTTAATAAAGATATCGCACTCTGAGTAGCCATCTCCAACCACTCCCTGGAGGCTATTCATAGTTGATGAAACACAGGTGCATGTCTTAAAATGAAGCAATGTTTCTATTAATATTCACCCGTCTTGACTTCTCTGCAGCATTTGTCACTATTGACTATTACTGCTAACTTCATACTCTTTCTATCCAGAACTTCTGTGATACTTCTCTTTCTTGTTTCTTCTAAAATGAGAATAACATGTATCCAGTTTGCAGAATACTTTATTTCATTACAATCTCACAGCCCTGGAATGTGGTTGTTCTTATTTCCTTATTTTATAGATGAGGAAACTGAGAGACTCAGAAGTTAAATCAATTATCCAGGGTCTACTAAGCATGTGAGACGGGTTTCAAACTCAGGTTTTCCTGATCCTAACTCTAGTCATTATTCTATCTTGCCTTTCTGACCATTCTTTCTTACTTTCCTTTTCTTGGTCATTAGCCATTCCCTGCTATCCCCAATTTTCCCTTAGACTTTGTTCTGACTCCACCTTTTTTCTCCTTATCTCTCTGGGACCTCCCCTCTGGTGTCAATAATTATCTATATGCAGATGACTTATAGATTTATAATCCATCCCTAATTTCTTTAGGAAGACATAATCTCCCATTATCAACTTGATTTGGTACATCTCTAACTAGATGTCCCATTGACATCTCAAATTCCACATTCCCCTTTCCTCCTTCCTCTCCTCCCAAGCTCCCAACTCATTATTTCTGCTCCTAAACCCAGTCCTCATTCAAACTTACCTATTTTATGTGTAGAGTACCACCATCCTTTAAACTTTTTCACAGGTTGTCCTCCATATCTATAATACACTGCCTTCTCATCTCTGCCTCTTAGAACTCCAACCTTCCTTTCAGGCTCAGATGATCTGTTCCTTCCTGTGAGAATCTTTTGTTGATACCTCTTCCTCAAATAATTACATATATGTAACTCAATTTCTGCCATATCCAGAGAGATCATGACCAATCATGATTCCTGGATTTCCTTACCAGCACTCATTCTTATGGTCTTACTTCTTCGGGAATGCCAAAAGGTGACTTACCTACATATTGATGGATGTGCATGACTGTACCCATCCCCAAAGTATAATGTTCTCCAGGACATTTTGTCTTCATACCCCTAGTCCTTTGCACATTGTAAATGCTTAATGCTTGTTATATTTTGGAGGGTTAGGGCTGAGATTGAAACAATAAAAGAACAAAAGGAGGTAGCAGAAGGAAAGCTTTTTATCTCCAAAAGGAAGCAACGGAGGCAAGATGTTTATCAATCCTACAATAAGAAAAGAATAAATTGATCAGGGCTTCTTGTAGGGTCCTATGATGATACAAGGATCCTGCCCTTATTGCTGCTTCATCTCCCAATTCCACGCCTTTTCAATAACTGTCCCTATGCCTACAATACTCTTCCCCTTTACCTCCTACTGCTCCTGTGATTCCTGGATTCCTTCAAGACCCAGCCCAATAGAACCAAGTAAAAATTGTATACAGGGCAAAAAGATCAACTCTGAGATACTTAGCTTTTTTCAATTATGAGGTATTTCAGGCCCATTCCAATTAACTTGTATTGGAAAGCGCCATCTCCACCCAGAGAGAGGACTATGGGGACTGAATTTGGATCACAACATAGTATTTGCATCTTTTTTGTTCTTTGCTAAGCTTCTTTTTTCTTTCTTTCTCATTTTTTTTCCTTTCTGGTCTAATTTTTCTTGTACAGAATGATAAGTGTGAAAATATGTATAGAAGAATTGCACATGTTTAACATATATTAAATTGCTTCCTATCTAGGAAAAGAAGAAAAACTTGGAACACAAGATTATGTAAGAGTGAATATTGAAAACAATCTTTGCATGCATTTTGAAAATAAAAAGCTATTATTTAAAATAAAATTTAAAAAAGACTCAGCTCAAATCTCATTTTTCACAAGAGGACTTACCCATTTGGGTTTGCCTGCTGTTTCCCTCTTCCCCTGCCCCATGACTTCCCTTCAAGATTTCCTTCTATAGAATAATAATAACATTTATATAGTATTTACAATGTATCAAGCACTGTGCCAAGCATGTTACAATTATTACATCACTTGGAATTCACCAACAACCCTGAGAAGTAGGTGCTATTATTATCCCCATTTCGCAGATAAGAAAACTGAGACAAACAGAAGTTTGTCTTGTGATTTGTCCAAAGTCAAACAGCTAGAATATGTTGGGGCTGAATTTGAACTGGGAGCTTTCTTATTCCAGGCCCATTGCTCTATTCAGTAGGATGCCTAGATGCCTTCATATGCCCATTATGTATGTATGTATGTAACTATACATATATAATATGTATATTAGAATACATATATAGTATACATCCACCCTTAGCACAGTGCCTGGCACATAATAATCATTTAATAAATGCTTGTTGGTTGAACATGGAAATTAGGGGCAATAGGTGGCTCCCTGAAATCAGGAGAACCTGAATTCAAATCTGGCCTCAAACACTTAACACTTCCTAGCTGTGTGATCCTCGGCAAGTCACTTAACCCCAATTGCCTCAGCAAAAAACAAAACAAAACAAAACAAAAAACATGGAAATTGGCAATGGAAATTTGTTCAATATTTGGGGTAGAGTTGGGGAGTACATTCCTCGAAGACAGGACCTCCAGTCTGTTTTTTTTTTTTTTTTTTTACTTTTACATTATTTATTATTCCTCCTGATAACCCTGTGAGATTGGTATCACATATGTAGTTGTTTCTCTATTTTGCAGATAAAGAAACAAAAGCTAAGAGAATTTAAGTGATTTGTGCAGGGTTGCTCCATTAAGTATTACCTATTTTTTAAAAAGTCATTATATTCTCAGCACTTAAAGGTGATGTCTGGCAGATAGTACATCAAGTAAATATGTGTTGAATTGAATCTCCATCCTCATTGTAAGCTTCTTGGGACAAAGATGTCTTTGCTTCCTTTATTGTCCAAACACTTCCCAATTTAGTGCTGATGAATGTCTTCATCTCTTATCTGAACAGTCAATACTGGTCCCTTCCTACCCCAACTAGCTTTCACACCTTCTCTAGTACTAGGTTCAAAAGACCTTTGGTTGATGGCCTTTTTTTTTTTTTTTAAGCAAACAAAAAACCCAAACTATTCTCTATATTTATATTAGAGTGAAAACCTATCCTAAGGTCCAGGGTAATGGAAAGAGCCATACAAGGTGAATCAGGAGACTTGTACTTTAGTGCCAGCTCTAGGACCAGAATAAATCATTTCCCTGCTCTGAGCCTCAATTTGAAAAATGAAGGGATTAAAGTATGTTATCTCTGTCACCTCAACCAGCTCATTGGATACCCTAATACACTGGACTATCAAATACCCAGCTCCTTCTGTTCCCTTCAGTGGAGGCCAAAGCAATGGGGTCTCCTTTCCCCCTTTTCTGGATCTCTCCATCTCCATCTCTGTCTCTGTGTCTATGTCTGTTTCCATCTCTTTCTACCTACTTGTCTGTCTCTCTCAGTCTCAGTCTTGTCTTCTCTCTGCTTGTTCTCACTCTCTCTTTCATTTGTCTCTCTCTCCTCCCATTCCCCAGTTTTTTGTCCTAGATCATAGCATTTAATCCATATTTGAGGAAGAATCAACTCTGAAAAACAGACTCCTTCCCTTTTTGGTTGCAAACCTCCAATGAAGGAGAGTGGGGAAAGGGCAAACTCTCCCAAAGTAGTTCCGTTCATTTTTTGATAGTTTTCATGGCTAAAAAGATTTTTCTTATGTCAAACCTAAATCTGTCCCTGCAGTTTTCAGCCTATTACTTGGAATTCTGTCCTTTGGAGCCCAGTGAAACAAATCTAATTCACCTTTCAAATGACAATTCTCAAAATATTTGAATATAATTGCCCTAAACATTTACCAGACACAACAAGTCTTTTCCAGGCCAAGTATCTCCAATTTCTTCAACCAGCAGTTCTCAAAACATGGTTTGAAGTCAAAACATTTTTGTAATGATATTAAATATACTATTTGCCTATTAAAATACTCTTTCTTTTCCAACTATAAATCTCTGTGATGATGGATTTTCTCCATCCATTTCAACCAAAACAATACATCTCAACAGACTGAAATGTAGAAGCAGACTAGAGAATCTAGTTGTCTTTTATTAAACCATTCATTAAAGGGATTTGCAAAAATATCTAAAACAATGCTACTCCTCTCACTAAAAGTTTGATTTTCAAAAATATAGTTATTAAAAATATATAGTTATTTAAATCATTTGACAGTAATTACAATTGGCTTATAATTTCTTTAAACTGAATATTTCAATTTTTTTCATTTCTAAGTGTCAATAGATATAACCCACATAAACAAAGCTCTTTGAAGTCATTAATAAATTTTAAGAGTGAAAGAGATCCTAAGACCAACAATTTTAAGAACCTGTCTTCAAACAATCCTCATATGGTATGATGTTCTCCATTTTATTAAGGTATGTGCTAAGATGTTCTTGGAACTGAACAAAATATTCTAAGTGGGATCTTACTAGGACAGAGGACAGCAGGATTGTCCGGCTGTCATCTAAGTTCAGTTCATAGATAGAGCACTAAGCTTGGAGTCAGGAACACCTGAATTCAAATATGACCTTACTATAGACCCTTACTAGCTATGTGTGATTTTGGACAAGTCACTTAGCTTCTATTTGCCTCAGTTTCCTTCACTGGTGATGATAATGGTGATAATAATACCACCTACACTAGAAGATCATGTGAGGATCAAATGAAATATTTGTAAAAGTATATAGGAACCTAGTATATGTACCTATTATATATTCTATAGATACTAGCTTATTTTCTTATATATATCTTAATGCAGTAAAAATTATATTTTTACCTTTTGGAGGGGTACTATTGACTAATTTAGAATTTATTGAAAATTAACAGGTTCACACCTCCACCATTTTGTACTTGAAAAAGTTTATTTCTTTTATCTATATTAAAAGATTAAATGTCATTTTATTGTATCCTGCCCAATGTCCTTGCCTGATGAATTATTTGGGGGACCTGATTCTGTTAACCCATTTTGTTTGTAATTTTTTCTACTTTCGTGCTTTCTGTAAATGTTATTAACATTCTGTCTTGTTCAAAAAAAAAAAAAAAGTAAATGTCATTCTAGACAGGTAGTACACCAAAACTGGTCAGAGTCCTTGAATTGGAGTTAAGAAGACCTGTGAATACCATGTTTGAGACCATCTATAGCAGAGCAGCCACTTTTTTTTTCTTTGCCCTGGGTATATATATAAATGAAATATTTACTGATAATAATAATTTTGCAACCCCCACATTCAGTTATGTGACCTCATATGGAGTTGAGACCCCCAGTTTAAGAAGCTTTGACCTATAGGACTATGAGTAAGCCATCTGTCTTCTCTGCAGCTTAGTTACCTCACTTGTAAAATAGTGACCTTCACTGAGACCATCTAGGTAAATTGCTTTATAAACCTTAATGGGCTATGTGTCAATTGCTATTATTATCATCATCATCCCTTTATCAAAGTCATTGATATTAATGTTAAAGAGCACACTATCAAAGATCGATCCTTGGAACATTTCACTAGTGCCCTCTTAACACTGAATCATGATGACTACTCTATAAGTATAGTCATTCAGCTATTAGTTCCAACTAACTTTATTGTCATCCTGCCTTTCTCTTTCCATCTGTTAAATGCTTTGAGATTTTTGAAACTTACAAAAAAGTTAACTTTACTTATTTTTAATAGTATTTGATTTTTCCAAATACATGCAAAGATAGTTTTCAACATTCACCTTTTCAAAACCTTGTGTTCCAAATTTTCTCCTTCTCCTCCTCTTTTCCCCTCCCCAAGACAGCAAACAAGCCAATATAGGTTAAACATGTGCAATTCTTCTAAACACATTTCCATATTCATCATGCTGCACCAAAAAAAAAAAATCAGATCAAAAGGGAAAAAAACACAAGAAAGGAAAAAAAAAATAGCTTTACATCATTTAACCTATATCAGATTATTTGCTGTCTTGGGGAAAAGGAAGATAAGGGAGGGAAGAAATAAAATTTAGAATACAAAGTCTGATTGTTGAAAACTATCTTTGCATGTGTTTGGAAAATAAAATATTGAAAAATGTAAATATATAAATAATGGTCTGAAAAAAAAAACTTAGCTTTTTTTTGGAGGGGGGGAAGGGACAGGTGAATGGGGATAGGTGATATAATAGAGTGATGGACTTTGAGTCAGGAAAACCTGAGTTCAATTCCCACCTCAGATACTTACTAGATATGTGACTTTGGGCAAGTTATTTAAACTCTGTCTCTCAGTTTGTTTGTTTTTTTCTTTTTCATCTGTAAAATGGAGGTAATAGCACAGCCTCATGGTAGGGATCAAATAAAATTACATACACACCACACACATCACTTTACAACTCTACAAATGCTAGCCATTAGGAAGGAGAGAAAATAAGGAAAATGTGAGAAATGATAAATGGGGAGGGGGAGAATACAGGGAAAGGGGAAAGAAAGATTAATAATGATGTCTGCTGCAGGAAAATTTACAACCCTGAATCTGGTTAAGATGACCTGTGTGTCAGGGAGGAGTTCAGTCCTTGAGAGCCATGGACCCTCTTCACTGTGTCTGTTTGACTGAAGCCCTGTCATGTCTCTTCTGTTGCTTTCCTCTCTTTCTCATAAATCACTTCCAGCAATCTTTTATTTGCATAATTTCTGCATAGCTCACTCATCTTTTATATATTCTCAAACATATTTCCCCTCTTTTAATCATTCAAAACCAGTGTCCAACAATTCTTCCACATCCAACCTCCTTAGAATAACTGCATAACTTCTTTAACCCTTCCACTCTTTTTTGCAAAGAAATAGACTGCTCCAGGGTCAGTACAAAAATATGTTCCTTTATTCAAAATCTATACATCAGGTCTTTGGTCACTTTTTCTTGACCTGTGACCTCTTCATCAGGTTCAAGAAGATTCCTGAAAACGGCACCATTTTCCAGGATCTCAGACCTACTCCCAACTTAGTACATATCTTGTCACATTTAGGGATTGCCCCTGAATCTGTCAGCTGCTGTCACTTGGTCCTGGAGTGCTGAGTAGAGGGGTCCACAGTTCTGTATTTCTTGTGTCTTTTGGACTTAATCATCCTGAGGTCCATCAACAAGACTGATGGTTTGACTGCTTCCTATTTTATCTCTTTCTTCCCCCCACCCCAGCCTTTTTCCATTCACAAGTCGGGAAGCAGGTGTCCAGGGTTTGTCCCCTGGTTGTCTTCTGATTCCATTTTAGGCCAATCAGTAGAAGAGATGGGAGATAGGGGCCAGTGAAGAAACCTAGATTGGTCTGGAATGGGCAGATTTCAGAGGATGTGACAGTTTGCCACAGTTTGATAGGAGCTAAAGTTCCGGGGCTGGAGTGGGTTTGCCAGTCTGGGTCAGAGTGCTGAGATGAGGGATCGTAGAGAGCTCTGGCTGGAGGCACTGAGGGGCCGGTAGCCCAGAGCTGGACCCTCAGGAGCGGGGTCTCCAGTGGTACTGGGGACAGCTACCCCACGGGGCCGGCGATACCAGACGACCCAGCTTCTCCCAGCTCCCCTGACAGGCCCCAGCACCAGTAGTCGCCCCATCAGCCCCTTCCCTGGTGCCAGCATACAGCTCCTGAGAGGGAGGGAGGAGATCAACAGGGTCCTGCCTCCTCTCCCGATATCCAAATCTTCATCCTCTCCCCTCCCAAGGCCCGAGTATTTGCATTATTCCCCTCCCGCAAAGCCCTTGCTCTCCGGGGACCCAGGAGTTCAGCTTCCAGTCTTTAACCCTCAGCCCTCCTCAGGGTTTTCCCTAGGATTCTAATCCTGCCCCTGCCCCTCCCCTCCCCCCGGGGCTGGCCTAGATCTCTCCTGGGTCTCAGAGGGTCCAGTCACACACCGTTTCCGAAGCAGGCGGTAGAAGGAGAAGAGGATGAGGAGCAATATGAACACCACCGTCACGGAGTAGAAGACCCCAGCTGCAGGGGGATGGGAGAGCGACCGTGAGAATAAAGAAGGGCTTAAAGAAATCCAGGGACAGCTATGAAACTCCGGTCGATTAAACAGACTCCTCCTCCCCCCAATTCCCCTGGTAATCCCCTAGGTGCTCTCACCCCCTATTCCAGGGTCTGGATCCCCAGGCCCAGTGCTGCAGTTAGTTCCATCCATGGGCACTGGCAAGGTCTGGGCCAAGCTTTGAGGGGATCCCAAGTCCTCAAGAGAATCCAAAATTCCTGAGGAGAGAAGATCCAGACTTGAAGTGGAATTCTGGGCAAGACTATAAGTAACTTGGTCTGGAGGGTTAGGATGTACTGGAGTGGAGGTTAATTACTAGATAGGAAGGACGTGCCCCCTCACCTCGATAGGTAAGGGCGAAACCCTGCGCATGGCCTCGGGGGTCGCTGTGGAAAGTAAGCAGGAGGGCAGCTGTAGGAAGGCGCAGGGGTCCCGGAGGCGGTGGCCTTGTCCCATCGAAATCCTGCAGTAACCGGCCAGAGCCAGCCTCCCGAAGCTCCAGCCGGTCTCTGGAGTCGGCCAGCTCAAAAAGGCGGAAGGTGAGCTCTAAGGCCGACCCTGGAGGGTCCAGAATCCAACTGCAATTGCGGTCTGGGCCATATTCATCTGGGAAATCCGGAGAGTAGATGACACCCTGCGGGGCAGTCCAATTCCCTTGGCAGGAACCCACGGACACTGGAGGGATGGAAGGAGGCACAGTCATCAAATGGCTTAAACCCATCTCACTGAGCCCCTGCGCAGTGCTGCCCAGAAGAAAGAATCCGGGTCATACCGATCTGGAGAGACTCCCTAGGTGGCTCCCACCCACTTATTTTATTTCTTCGACCCCCTCAATCCTCCTCCTCCGCCTTTCTCATATTCATACCCAGCTCCACCTCTTCGGAGGCTGTCCCTTCCCTAGTCTGGTCCCACCTCAGACCCCACCTTATTTTCCAAGTTCCTCATCCCATCAAAACCCAGGCTCCACACCTCCCCCCCATTTTAAAGTCCGGGTCCCCCCATTCCCCCACGTTCCGAGTGGTTCCTTTTCGGCTTTCAGGTCAACCTCACCTTCATAGATGCCCAGCCTCCCATCTCCACCGCACAGCTGTCCCGGGTGGCCGAAGCAGATCTGGTCACAATCTGTGGCCGGGGCTGGGCGTCCCCGGGCCAGGTCCCTCTCGGAGCCGCAGAAACAAGCGTAACCGGCCTCTACCCCAGCTAGCTGCGGGAGAGAGGTTGGTCACCTCCAGGCTCTTCTCAGCCTCCGTGTTCTCACAATTTCAGGGTCGGGGCTAGGACTGGGGAGTAAGAGAAAGGAAGGAACCAGGACAGGTCGGAGTTACCTGATATCCCTTCATGCGACAGAAGCGCAGGCAGACCTGTACTGTGAGTTTGGTGGAGGTGCCACTGGGGCCACTCAAAGCTGGGGGAGCCCCGGAATCCACAAAACAGCCTAAGTAGCCCGGCACTGGGAAAGGGAGGCAAAGGAGAATGGAAAACGGATCAGTCCTCCTCCTCCACTCTCACCCCGTCTTCCCCTTCCTATACTCCCAATGCCACAAGCCTGAGGCCTTGGGGCTCTGACCCAGCTCAGGTTCCCCACCCACCAGGACCCTAGATGTTCTGAGTGTGCAGTCATACATTTAAGTTCTCCAAGCACCAGGCAGTTTCATCATTACTCCGATGTGTCCCCGTGTCCCACTCACTCGGGACCTGGTTGTCCCCACCCAGGCTTCAAGCTATCTTATTCTCATTAAGGATCCAGGTGAGCTCGCCCATCTCCCCAGACCAAGGCTCACTGTGGCACGTGGGGATGTCGCAGTATCGCCAGTAGATCCCCTCCTCTGTCTCCGCAACGTAGCACCAGGGCTGTACGTCTCCATCGGGATTCCTTAAGGAGATGGAGAGCCTGTCAGGCCTCATCTCATCCTCCTTTCTTCCCCCAAGCCCTCCCGCCCTCCCCAATCTTCCACAGAAACAGAAAGTGTATCCCTCCCCCAGCCGCCCCTGCCCCACTCCGGCCCAAGTCCTCTCGCACCGGCAGAAGTTGTGCGCTCCCAGACCCCAGCGGCCTTGGGGATCCTTGCTGCTGCTGTAGCTATGCTGTTGCGTCTGGTCCCAGAAAAGGCAGGGCCGACCACTGCCTCGGGGTCCGGTCCGGTTCTGGCGGCCTCGGTAGTCTGCCCCATTCACCTGGTAGCACTCCGACAGCGCTGATTGCAAGGTCAGGGTTAGGGATGTCCGGGACTGGCAGCTCTCTCCTAAAGAGCCTTTCTCCCTCTTCAACCCTCCCTCCAGGGGTCAGAACCACGCCCCCACCTCCAGGTCAACAGGCAGGCAAGGAGACAAATAGACAAGACAGACAAACAGGAAAATGGACCTGGGGTGTGAGGAAGATCAGCTTATATAAAGCAAGTTGGGTCTGAACTTTCTAGGAAGAGAGGGTTGGGGGACTGAACACCTGAGTTCTAGGACGAAAGGAAGTTGTAGGTCTGGATGCCTTAGAGGGAAAGGGGCCAGGGGAACTCGATACCTTGGGTCCTGGAATTATAAAGGTCTGGGCGACAATCCCGGATGCCTGAGTTCTCAGACTAGAGGAAGCAGGGATCTGGACACCTAGATATTGGAAAGGGACTGTACCATGAGATTCGAGGAGAGCGGTTGAGGAGACAGGAGAAGAGAAATCCAGGAAGGAGGGAGCTAGGGAACAAAATGCCTAGCTGCTCAGAGAAGGCAGAGAGGCAATGGGACCAGACTCCTGTGTCCTACCGAGGGGGGAGGTTGGAAATTGAATAACTAGATCCCAGGAGAGAAAGAAGCTGGGGGCCTAAATGCTTGATTCCCAGAAGGGATATTTCTTGGGTTGTTTTTGAGGACTCACCTGGGCTCTGTAGATTCCCCCCCAGGGTCAGGGTCAGGGTAGGGGAGAGCAGCAACAGCAGGAGGTTCCAGAGTTCCAAGGGTCCCATGGCCCCCTTTATGGGGAGATCCTTAGAGCCAGAATCATGGGGCCTTCTAACTCCTCTCTGGTCCCCCACCCCTTGCTTCAGTCCTGGCTCTCTTGCCCTTCACTCACCTCACCTTCCTTTCCAGGTGACTGGCACCTGCTTTTCTTAATTCCCCAAACAGCTCTTCTCACTCTCTCATAGCCTGGATCTTCACCAAACCATTTGAACAGAAGCTACTTTGAGAGTGAGTCCTGCCCCCATCTCTTGAGCTTTGCTGATTTGTCAACTGGCTTCTGAGTCTCTTCCTGCTCACTATCTATGACTCTTCCCTGTTACCTAAACCTATATTATCATAATCCGAGTATTTCTGAATCTGTCTTATTCAATTTTTTGTGTCTCTTCTGAATTTCTCCCTTTCTCCCCACTTCTGTTTTGCCAGGTCTGTCCTGGGTGCCTCCCGGCTCAGCTTTTGCCTGGTTCCAGGACCTCCCTCTCATTCTCTGTCTCTAATTCCCTCCCTCTCAAACTCCCCACCTGGGATCTCCCTCCTTCTCTGGGTGGGTCTCTCCCTAGCCCTGGGGGGGGGGAGCCTGGGAAGCCCCGCCTGAGAGAGTGAGCTACAGGCCCAGACACCTCCCCTTCTCTTCCACTCCTTCCCTCCCCCTTGATGGGAGTTTCAACCTGCCTCTCCCCACCCCCACCTCCACCCCCACCCATGAACCCAGGCATCCTCTTCTCAGCCTTAGACGGCTTTTCTGAGATCGGAGAGCCCTGTCCCCTCCCTGCATTTCAGGGGCTGGGGAAGGGGGGATGGTACTGAAGCATCTGGAGCTGTCTGAGCAGGTCCAAGCCCAGAGGGGATTGGGGGGATTGAGGAGAGAGAACAGACAGAGACTCTGAGTCTAACAGAGACCCAGAGATATAAACACTAAGGCATGCGAAGACATAGACGTGGGAACATTCACAGACATGCTGCTGCTCCCACAGGCACGATCACAGGCTTATGAGCTCCCAGACAGGCTCTTGTGCTAGTTTACAAAAAGGGTCACACTCTCACATGGGTTCCTCATGCTTAAGGCTTACATTGTCAGATGGGATCCTGGGTTCCTAGACATGCTCACTAAGAGATCAGATCTAAGTATGAAGGATTTAGGGTCAAGAGTGTTCTAGGAGAGGCCCTATTTCCTCTGAACATGGACCTGAAAGAATGAATCCCACCTGGTGTCTGACAGAATGAAGTAGCTATGTCTCCAATCCTGAATCTCTCCAGGGATTAGGGTTCTTGATTCCCAGCCCCCTTTCTTCATAGGGTTCAGACATCCTGACCCTGTGGTCCTTGCATCTTGATACCCAGCCCTCACCCTTTGCAGGGGACCCTGGCATCTGGCCCCCTGGCCTATTCTAGGCTCTAGATGTGGAATTCCCCAATGCCCCCCACCTGGCTCTGTAAGAGGAGGGGGAGTTCAGGCCCAGACAGGTGTGGGGGGAAATTCCCAACCCCCTCCCTGCCCCTCCCCCAAGGGGCCCTACTCCTCTGATCTCTGAGGCCCTCCTCACAACTCCTCCCTGCTCTGCTCAGCTGCCCCTGGGGCTTGGGGCGAGGCCAGCACAGGTGTGTGGAGATGGGAGGAGAATTATGTTCAGTGAAGGCTGGGGTCAAGACACCTGGGTCCTTGGAGAGAATCAGGGTTGGGGGTTAGGCTACTTGGATCATGGGAAGGAGTGGAATTTGGAGGTTAGAATGGGGACTGGAGGTCAGGAAGATAGTAGATTTCAAGTAGAGGCTGAGGGGATGGAGCATGAGGGAGGGACAAAACCTCAGACTCTTAAGTCTCCTCTTTTTCCTCCTTAAACTTGAACTTTCCCCAAGGTCCACAGACTGAGGCACAAACTTTCTTTGTCCTGAATGCCAAGTCTTTCTCTACTTCTACACCAATCCATATCTGCTATCACTTTAGGTTATTCCCCCATCCTACCTTAAAATCTTATCTTAAAGATAGCTATCCTATCTTAAAAGTGAGAACCCTAAAATCTATAGTCTGGGTTCCCAAGGTATTCCAGGAAAGGAGATGGGGGACAATAGGAGACAATCGCCTGTTCTTGGTTTCTTGTGTCCTATAAAACCCCTCTCCCCTCCTAGCTCTCCTGCTCCTATTGCACCCACCCTTTACAGCTTCCCCACACAAGAACTTTAGGAACATCGATTGAGTTTCAGTGAGCAAAAGCCCAAAGCTAATGACCAGAAGGTTGACTTTTCCCTATTTTCCACCCAAAGCCTCGTTTACTTATTTTTGATATGAATCCAACTCCTCATCCCCCAACTCTCTCACTGATACCAACTCAGAATCACAGATCCCAGAAATCATCCAAGGTCTGCATAGGAAAGGACCTCAGTGGTGATCGTCTACTCAAAAGTTCTCTACTATATCCCTGCAAGGAGAGTCATCTAGCCTCTGCTCGAGGACCCCTAGTAATGGGCCACTTACTTTTGGGCAGCTCCACCTAGTAGGAAGATAGGGAACTATGTGGAAGACAAAGAAAGGTCAATCTTCTGCTCATTCATTACCTTTGCGTTTTTGCACAGTACAGCTCAACCAATGTTCTTGAAGTTTTTTTGTGAGGAGATGGTGACCAAGGTAAAATACCAAGGCATAAGTATCCAAGTACAGGAGATGGCCTCCCATTTCCTTCTTGGGAATCTTCTGGGAATCCAGAGGATTTCTGTACTGTACATTTCTGAAGATGGGCAAGATGGGCAAGATAGGGGCAGGAGGAGCAACCCAAGGCTATAGCAGATCAGAGTTGAGACAACATTGAGAAAAACACTAGACCAGGAATCTAGAAGATCTGGGTTTTAATTTCACATCAGACACTAGCCACCTACCCTGAGCAAATCACTTGTCTTTAGTTTCTCTATGCTTGTTTTCTCACCAATAAAATCAAAATAATCATCCTGGCAATAGCTATCTCACAAGATTCCTGTGAGCCTGTCAGATTGGCTAAGATGACAGAAAAAAATAATGATGATTGTTGGAGGGGATGTGGGAAAACTGGGACATTGATTCATTCTTGGTGGAGTTGTGAACGAATCCAACCATTTTGGAGAGTAGTTTGGATCTATGCTCAAAAAGTTATCAAACTGTGCATACCCTTTGATCCAGCAGTGTTACTACTGGGATTATATCCCAAAGAGATTATAAAGAAGGGAAAGGGACCTGTATGTGCACGAATGTTTGTGGCAGTCCTTTTTGTAGTGGCTAGAAACTGGAAACTGAATGGATGTCCATCAGTTGGAGAATGGCTGAATAAATTGTGGTATATGAAAATTATGGAATATTACTGTTCTGTAAGAAATGACCAACAGGATGATTTCAGAAAGGCCTGGAGAGACTTACACGAACTGATGCTGAGTGAAATGAGCAGGACCAGGAGATCATTATATACTTCAACAACCAATACTAGATGATGACCAGTTCTGATGGATCAGGCCATCCTCAGCAACGAGATCAACCAAATCATTTCTAATGGAGCAGTAATGAACTGAACTAGCTATACCCAGAAAAAGAACTCTGGGAGATGACTAAAAACCATTACATTGAATTCCCAGTCCCTATATTTATGCACACCTGCATCTTTGATTTCCTTCACAAGCTAATTGTACAATAATTCAGAGTCTGATTCTTTTTGTACAGCAAAATAATGTTTTGGTCATGTATACTTATTGTGTATCTAAGTTATATTTTAATATATTTTAACATCTACTGGTCATCCTGACATTTAGGGGAGGGGTTGGGGGGGTAAGAGGTGAAAAATTGGAACAAGAGGTTTGGCAATTGTTAATGCTGTAAAGTTACCTATGTATATATCCTGTAAATAAAAGGCTATTAAATAAAAAAAATTAAAAAAAAATTAAATTCTTTTCAGCTGTGAAATGGAAAAAAAAACACACAGTACCTAGCTCTCAGGGTTATCACAAGCATTAAATGTGATAGCAACTTGAAAAAAAAAAAAAAAAAAAACAAGATTCCTGTGAGGCTAAAATGAGATAATGTATGCAAAATTTAAAGCAGCATATAAATGTCAGTTATTCCTATTAGCCCATGAAAATAAATTTGGATCTTGGTTGTCTTGTTCTGACATGTTAGCTCTCTCTCTCTTGGCTTCATACCATCAGCAGATTTGACAAGCATCAAGGCTTTCAACCTAATAACTAATTTAAAAAAAAAAAAAAAAAAAAGACCTCAACAGGACCAAGGACAGATCCTTGGGACCTTCCACTGGTGACCCCCATCCAGTTAATTTTGATCTGTTAATGACTGCCCTTTGGTTTTGAATATTCACTCTTTTCTGAATCTCCCTAACTGTACTAGTCCACATTTTTACAACTTGTCAGCAAAGATATCATGAGACATTTTGTTAAATATCTTCTTGATAAGATAATCAATTCTGATAGACATGGCTTTCATCAACAATGAGATGATTAAGACCAGTTCCAATAGTCTTATGATGAAGAAAGCTATCTACACCCAGAGAGAGTACAGTGGGAACTGAATGTGGACCACAATAGAGTATTTTCACTCTTTTTGTTGTTGTTTGCTTGCATTTTGTTTTCTTTCTCATTTTTTTTCTTTTTGATCTGATTTTTCTTGTGCACATGATATTTGTGGACATATGTATAGAGGAATTGCACATGTTTAACATACATTGGATCACTTGCTGATTGGGGTTGGGGAGGGAAAGGAGGGAGAAAATGAGAACACAGGTTTTGTAGGGGTGAATGTTGGAAATTATTCATGTATATTTTTTGAAAATAAAAAGCTTTAATTTAAAATAAATCAATAAATATCTTCCTGAAATCCAAGTGTACTATGTCAGTGGCATTATCCTACTAGTCTAGTAGAAGTTCTATTTACATTTAATTTTCTCATTCAAAGGGAGCAAGTTGTGTGCAAGGGAGTTAAATGACTTATAGATGAGCAAAAAAACTGATCTAGAACCAACTTATTCACCATTATCTTCAGCGACATCATCATCTTCTCCTCATCTTCTTCTTTCTCTTCTCTATCTTCCTTTCCCTCCCCCCACCTTGTTCTTTTCAGCTTTGACCATCAGACTTTCTCTCAGTCTAGTATACAGAAAGTCCAAGATGTTCCCCTTTGATTTGTGGACAATATTCAGAACAGAATAAGAAAAAAGCTGAAAATAGCTTCTTAGGTGCACTGAAATCATCACAATTCTTTTTCTTTCTGTTTAGCAGACATTATAAAGCTTTTCTTTTTCTTTTTTCTTTTTTTTTTTTTAAAGAAAATTCTAAGGTCACAGAAACATTTGGATGTTTATTCTTTTGTTCCACTAAGCAGGTTTGCATAAAGAAGGCATATGAAGACCATTTTCCTCTCACCATCTTGGGATCACTTTTGCCCAATTTTGATTACTTTCCCTCTATGGCACATTGACTCTTACTTACCTCTGTACTGTCTTTAGGGAGTTTGGTGTACTTCAATGACTATGAAAGCACAAGCCAGACCTAAATGTACTGTTGAAAAGGGAAATTATGTCAGTTCTTAATGAATCTGGACCTACAAGTGATCACCATTTCTTTTTCTAAGTGCTCATAAATCATCACTTAAATAATACATTCTTGAATTTTGCCAGAAATCACAATCTGGCACATTGGTTTATAGTTTAAAGAATTCACTCTCTTCCCTTTTCAGAGAGTCAACATTCTGGAAGACAACATTCACCCCTCCCCAGGAATGTAGCAGCTCTCTATTTGTCTTTTAAAATTATATCCACTGGCTCAGTAATCACAAAGACCCTTCCATACCCAGAAATATAATTTATTAGACTTGGCGCCTTGAACTCATTGAAAGCAGTTAGTTATTCTTATATCATTTTTTCATTTATCTTGGGTTTGAACTCTTAATCATTTTAATCCTATTTAGTAGAAATAGAAGAATCAAAATAAGACTTCAATAGTTTGGCCTTTTCTCTGTTTTCTGTCATTATCATTCCATCCTCTTGAGTAGCAGTAGTCCCACACATTCTTTAATTTTTCACTTACTCCTTATCAAAGATTGACAAATGCCTTTTTTGATAGTCCTTGCCATTCATCATTAGCTTCCATTCATTTTGAAGTTTAGTGTTCCAGACCATATCATTACAGGACTATGCTATTTCTCTGCATTTATTTTCAGTTACCTCTCTTTACTTTCATCCTCTAGACATATGTCTTAAAATTCTAAGTTTATTCATTTGTTTCCTGTGCATTCACATTGATCTCTTTTAACAGCCTCCCCCGTTCTTTATCAGCAAAATCTTTTGTGGTTGTATAATCAAAATTTCATCTCCTTTTTATGCCAACATCTTCCACAAAACCTTAGAGCCTAGGCTCTTTTCTATCTTTTCACTGAACTCTTAAAAATTTCCTTTCCTCTTATGTAGGATGCACATTAAACTATGTCCACAGTTTCCCTCTTTATCAAAATCTGTAAGATGAAAGGGTCGTTTAACTTCTTAACTTCCCATCATTTTTAGCAACTATATCCTACCAGAATCAGATACAGGTTTCTCTCCTGAAGAATTAATTTATTATGAAGGCAACTCAAGAATTTATCAGTTAGCCATCTGGACATTTGGTGTTCCTCATTATTATTGTCTTGACCTCAGCCCCTATGCCTCCTTATCATCCCTCTATCCCTCACATTGACTATCTCTCCCTGTCCCAATCCCTGACACTGATCCCAAATGCCCTGGTTTCCCAAAACCAGACACAGTCCACTTCCCTATCTATTGAACTCCATTCTTGCATATCTTCTAACATTAAAAAATTTCTGTCAACTCCAGGACAACTTCCCTAATTCTTTCAGTTGGTAATTATTATCTTCCCCAATCTCCCACCCCACCTCCACCTCCTGACCACACAAAACACTTTGTTTGCAGGTTTCTAATGCATACAACACACATTGTTTTACATTATCAATAATTACATGTCTGTCATATGTCTGTACTAAAGTACAAAGCTTTTTTTTTTAAAGCAGAATTAAATGATTTGCCCAGGGTCATACAGCTATTAAGTATCTGAGATCAGATTTGAATTCAGGTCCAGTGGTCTATCCACTATGCCCTGGTCCCTGTGAAGTTTCCTGAAGGAATCCTATCTTTCTTCAATTTCTATGCATAGTAGATGAATGATAAATTCATTGAACTCTGATATGGTTGAGGATGTCCTCAAACTGGTAGGTAGCTCTCTGCTTCCACCTGGTGACCAGAAGTACAACATTAATTCTGAAGAAACTTAATGTGGCTCTCCAACTCTGCCTTCAGCTTTAGCAACCGCCTAGTCTCCTTACCATGACTATTGATTCTGTTCACAGACTTATGTGAATTTCTGGGCAGCATAGATAAAAGAAGAAAAGATCCAAGGCAATCCCAATAAACTTTGGATAGAAAATGCCATCTGCATACAGAAAGAGAATTATAGAGAATGAATGTAAATTCATAGAAAAATCAATAGAGAAATGAATGTAAATTCAAATATACTCGATCAACTACCATGCCTTTTCTCTTGCTTCTCATGTTCTCATGCATTCAAGCAAGTGTACCCACGTGCTTAGCACAAATTTTTGATCTCTTTTCCTTCCTCTCACTTCAAGTTGGAATTGAGCTTTCTCAAGCCTCTCTGTTTAACCATGCCTTTGCATTTATCGACACCAAATTTATTTTAGTTGTTTGTGTATAGCAATTGGATGGACTCTCCCTTCTACTTTCCACCTCTCAATACCAGATAGGATATTTTCTCACAATTACACATACTATGAGTGCAAAGAGGAGACACATTTGGGGAATACCCATGGAAAACACATACATATGTAGTCAAGGTAATGTCATTCTACACTTTGTAAGTTTGTCAGTCTGGTTCCTTGTGATTTCATGTGTATATAGTTATTGCCCTAACATTGGACTAAACTCCCTCTATCATCCCTCTATCCCTAGTATTGATTCCAAATGTCTCTCTCTCATTCCCTGGCATTGATCCCAATAGCTGTGATTTCCCAAAGCCAGACACAGATACCTTCTCCATCTCTTTTAGCAGGAATGTCAGGGGGATATGTACAGGATGTGGGGTGTGATTTTTATGCTCTGCCACTGCCATTCCCTCCTTGTCTCTCATAACTGCTCTTGTCAGTCCTCTGTTTACCAAGAGCTCACTGCAAAGTATAGCTCTCTCATCTTATGAGTTGTTCCCACTTCTGATTCTTGCAGGAGTATTTAGGAGATGTATTACTTTTTTTTCATTAGAGAAAGAGTGGATTCTGCCACATCTTCTTTAACTTAAAGTCAAGAGGCTTAAGTATCAGCTATTTTAGAAAAGCAAGAGCTTCCTATACTTAGAGAAAACCTTTAGTGACTTCCCTTGCTGCAGAAGAGTTTGTTGGTCCAAGGAGCTTGGGCTATTTTGGGCTTTTCCTTTCTAATAGGCTAGTCTTGCCTAGCACAGAATAACCATTATTCTATGAAGTGCCCAGCAACAATAAGTCTATTTTTTTAACCTCAACCAGCCTCTATCTAACTTAAATCTTGTTAACCCTTTGTTAACTCATGGCAAACTATACCCATTTAAAATAATTTTTAGGAGTGCCTTTTCTTTTTTTTTTTTTTTTAATTGATTTGTTTTACTTTAGCTTAATTTAACTTTTTATAAGCCTTTATTTTTTCTCTCTCCAATTCCCCCTCTTGACTAAACAAAATTTAAAAAAGAAAAAAAAAACCCTTTATAATAAATATGCCAAGTCCAGCAAAACAAAATCCCACATTGACCATGCCCAAAAATGTCTGTCTCATGCTGCATTTTAAATCCATCATCTGCTTGGCAGGAGACAAATAGCACGTTTCATCTGCGGAGTCCTGGAATTGTGGCTTATTATTGCATTTATCAGCATAAGAAAGTCTTTCAAAGTTGTTTTCCCCTATAATGTTGTGGCATTGTATAAACTGTTCTCCCGATTCTGCTGACTTCATTGTGTATCGGTTCATAGAGGTCTTTTCAAATTCCTCTGAAACTAGGACTGCCCTTTCAACAAACTACCAGAAGCAATCATGATTTGAGGTCTCCCATTTTTTCAATCCCCAGATTTTTTAAAAAAAAATTTCCTTGTAAAGGAATAAAGCAAAAAGAATAAAAATTTTAATATGCAGTTGTTTCAAGGGGCTGCCTTCTTTCTCAATTCTTTGCTTCAAATCCTGATATCTATTATGTTTATGGGATCAGTATCAACCTTCTTCTAGCTTTGAGATATGCCATAAGTAGTGGTGTATACATTGTATTTGGCAAAATCTCTCTAGTTTTCTACCTTCAACTTCACCTTGGACTGTCAGCTCTTTAAAGGGAGAGTCTTTGCTTTTTTTTAATCTATGAATTCCTATTCCTCAAGATGCTGCTTTGTATACAGTACATATAAATGTATTGATGTTGGTTTAATTTTGGTGGCAGGCAGACAGAAAATCCAACCGTATCATATTTTTCAGGGCTTCTGTCACAACATTATGAGATGGATATTATTATCCTCATTTTACAGAGAGAGAAATTGAGGCCTAGAGATGAATGATTTATTTAAGGTCATATAGTTAATAAATAGTAATTATATATTGGACCTAGTGAGTTGAAAAAAGTTGTTTTCTTGCATTTTATTTTCTTTACCATTTTTATTTTACCTTCTTGATCCATTTTTTCTTGTCCTGCAAAGTAACTGTATAAATATATACACATATATTGGATTTAACATATTTTAACATATTTAACTTGTATTGGACTACCTGCCATCTAGGGGAGGGGATGGGGGGAAGGAGGGCATAATTTGGAACAGAAGGCTTTGCAAGGGTCAAGACTGAAAATTTACCCATGCATATGTTTTGTAAATAAAAAGATGTAGTAAATTTAAAAAAAGAAAAAATAATAGCTCTGAAAACTGAAGATCTAGGTCTGAAGTCTGGCTTTGCTCCTAATTATCTGACCTTATGAGAGTCACTTCCTCACTCTTAATATTCAGTTTTCTTATCTGTAAAATGATTTAAGTTTCAGGAATTCTTTTATTTACAAGAATACCTGCTTTGCATCAGTAGAGATAAAAAGCAGGCTAGTGAACAGGGTGAAAAGTACTCATCATGCCATCTCTACAAAAGCTACCCTATGGCTCTCCAAGCTCCCAGGTTCCCTTAACTAATCCTAGTATTTGTATAGTAGGATCCTTTGTGGTCCCCTCTGCTTCTGATTTCTTGCCTGTCCCTGGTGGGAACAGACTACTAGCCTAGGCTCCCTTTGGTTCTGTTTTCTAGTGCTTTAGAAATCAGCTCAGGTTCTGTCTCATCTTGTTTAGTCTAGGGTTGAAAATATTAAGATTATTTTGTTAATGATTTAGATCATTAACCAAATCATTTCTAATGGAGCAGTAATGAACTGAACTAGCTATACCCAGAAAAAGAACTCTGGGAGATGACTAAAAACCATTACATTGAATTCCCAATCCCTATATTTATGCACACATGCATTTTTGATTTCCTTCACAAGCTAATTGTACAATAATTCAGAGTCTGATTCTTTTTGTACAGCAAAATAATGTTTTGGTCATGTATACTTATTGTGTATCTAAGTTATATTTTAATATATTTTAACATCTACTGGTCATCCTGCCATTTAGGGGAGGGGGTGGGGGGTAAGAGGTGAAAAATTGGAACAAGAGGTTTGACAATTGTTAATGCTGTAAAGTTACCCATGTATATATCCTGTAAATAAAAGGCTATTAAATAAAAAAAAAATGATTTAGATCATTAATGAATTAATTTGATGGGTGATCCAGGTAACAATGGAGATACTACAGTGGCAGGAGCAGTGTATACCTAATTCTTGAATTCTCTGTTTTTCTGCAAATCTACAGAAAGAAAGACATTCAATAAATTAATTAACCCATGAGATAGTATAATATGTGAAATATATATTTATATATGTACATCTACATTCTCATATAATTGGGAGGGTATTTGGTTTTCATTTCTCCATTCTCCACCAGGGTTGATGTAATCACAAAAGTGTTAGATAACAGAGATAATCAGGTATTAATATCCTCAAAAAACACAAAGATCTGTATATTCCCTCTAACACCTTTATGAAAAATGAAGACTTTTTCTGATTATGATGGAAGGGCAAGTAAGCATTTGCTGGGAGAAATTTGGCCATGCTAATAATGCTAAACTTACCAAGCTCAAGGCAATCTAACAGTTCGAGGGCAAAGAAATCAGTTTGAGGCAGAATTAAGATGCACCTACCAGGAAGAAAAAGCTGTTTATGACATACAAACATATACACACAGGAACAGCCTTCCTGACAGGTTCAAGGAGTGAGACTTTTAAAAGCAGAGAAAATTAACCCTCACAGTAACCCTCACAGCAGGGATGCTGTGCCCAGGGTAAAACAGAAAAAATCCCCTTCTCTTCTGGAGAAAGGGAGGACCAAAGGAGTGAAATGCATGTATGTTTATGTACACATATGCATATTTATACAAAATGTGTGTGCATATATACAGATGGCTATAGATGTATGTGTGTATGTATATATATATAATACTACCTAAGTATAATTTAAGCCTGAGTTGCATATTTTTATTATATTATTATTAATGTAAATTTATACATATAACCCATGTTTCCAGTCAAACTTGGAGTATTTTGTATAAGATTCTCCTAAATGGTGGAGAGAATATTAACTCCATACTCTATGCCTACCTGAGTAGAGGCTTGTGTACAAAAGCTTTGAAGAAGAGAAACTTTTTTACTTCAAAAGAGGTTATCTGTTCCAGAATCTCTCTGAGGAGAGATAGATGAAGAGAGGAATTTTGGATGCAATAGGCAGGTAGGAGAAGTTGGCTCTTCAGCATGTCTCAGATTTCTAATTGGCTTCCTAGACTTTGGAGAATATTTCTTTATGAGATCTCTTGGTTGAGCTGAGATCCCAAACCACTCCCATTTATATAACTTCTCCAATTTCAGTTTGTGGTTTGCTTAGATTAATCAGTTTAATCACTATTCACTATTTTGATGGTATTTTGTGTAAGTAGCATTTAGTGGGAAGAAATTAAGCCTGTGGGTGTAGTAGGAGTTAAGCCTGTGGGTATAATTCATAGGAGTTAAGCTTGTGGGTATATCGTGGGGTACCAATCAGGAAAATAGCTTTTTGTTTGGATCTATTGGACTCCTAGGCCAACAATATTTAAGTGGGGCTGTAGATATAACTTATAATCCTAGTGCAGTTCTCCTCTTGGAGAATGCAGAAAAGAATGCCCAACATTTAGACTCATAGGGCTTAAAGGCTTGCCTGCCCTTGTATCCACTCTACCTATCATATTGGTTCTCCTCCTCCCATTTGAGGCTGCCCAAATCTCAGATTATATTTATTGATGCCTTTCTGCAAGCTAGGTATCTATCTATACTTTGAGAAACTTACATAAACATACATATCTTACAGAGGTATATATAATCTACACACATGCACATACACATACAATTTATATATACATATGCATATATAATATATACATATAAAACACATATAATTGATACACATACAATATATACATATACATACCTATAATACATAATTTATTTATGTCAAATGCCTGTATGTATATCTCTCTGCATATACGTGTGTATGTATACATATCTCTTTTATTTTTTAAACAAAGTTTCTTTAATTTTTACTGAAGAGATCCTTTCTATTTCCAACAATACTGCATGGATATAGGTTTATTTGGTCTTTGTAGTGGATTCAAAATTTAGTCTAGAGGGGAAAAAATGGAATTATGAATTCCATAATTCTGAATTATGAGAATCATGCAATGTCTGGAAATTTTTCTTCCATCTGCCCAACCCTCTATAATCCTATAGCTACACATCTTTTATTCTATAAAAAAGAATGGGAAAAAAATGTCTCTGCCTCTGTTTTTTTCTGTTTCTCTTTTTCCTTTGGTGCCCAAATTGAATGACTGAATGGAAACCTCTTTTAAGGGCAAAGAAGAATCTTGGGTATTTGGGGATCTGAACACTGAAGGATTTTTCTGCCTTCTTTGGGGGTTCATTGATTTGTTTACCTCTGGTGGACTTTGGGAAAGGGGAAGGAATAGCATATAATCCATGTTATCATAAATTTATTGGAATGGTTCAACCCCCCTTTTGTCGAGATACTTATGAGCTTTGCAACTTTCTGTGATCTTAAGGGCTATACAAGGTAGCTCAGAATACATTTACTGAATGAAATTGAAAATAAAAGAGATGACATTAAAACTCCTGAGTGGCTGTAAACCTGACACCATCAGCAAAGTCTGAAATCCCAGCTCCCCAGTGGTTGCAGCCAGTTCCTGTTAAGATCTAAGTTTTCAATTTCACTTCTGCCAGAGGAACAGGCCTCCCCAAAGGCCTTTTGCTGACAGGCATCTGCAGTAATCAAATAAGGGAACAGCCTTCTCTTTTGCTGGGTGGCCATTCCTTTCTTGACTCCTGGAATGACAACGCTCACCTAGTTTGTTCTGGTCAGGTAAATACATAAAGACCTTGGATCACTGGAGGGTCTCTCTGATAATAAAGATACCCCTACCTCATGCAGCAGTCCCATTATCCCTAGCTCAAGAGTATTTCCCAAGGGTCTGTTCCCAGGCCTCTTTTCCAGCAGTCCTTTGTGCCTTTGTTTTAAATGCATCCAAAACAAAATTACAAGATCTTTTGGGCAAATACAAGTATATTAAGTCCCTGAAGCTGCATAAGCCACACACTTCTGTTTGCTTTGGTGCCTTCAGGGTAGAAATATTGCAGGGGAATGCTTTAAAAAAAAAATGAAAGGGGGAAAAAGAGCTCTTAGATGCAGTCACAGAAGAGTT
The DNA here is from genome assembly GCF_902635505.1 of Sarcophilus harrisii. Lineage (NCBI taxonomy): Eukaryota > Metazoa > Chordata > Mammalia > Dasyuromorphia > Dasyuridae > Sarcophilus > Sarcophilus harrisii. Next base: position 337,622,001 of record NC_045426.1, read on the forward strand.
GCAAAGTAATTACAAAGGATAAAGCAGGCGTTAGGGAGTTTTCCTATCAACCTTCACTCTTCCCAAAAAGTGAAGTAGTTATTCAATTTAAGAGGATTATAGAGGCTTGGCCATTGGATAAAGGCCAAGAAACATTTTGTGATTGGCTGAAAGCAACAGTCATAGCCCTTAGGCTTGTAGATTAAAGAAGCAAGCCATTTAGCTCTGAGAAGAATTTAAATTCAAGTTGAAAGGCAGTTGTGGGAGACTCCCAAGTCTATTCCAGAGGGTAAGGTGGGGGAGAGGATTGTCTCTCCTTTGCCCCCTTTCCCTACTTCCATATTAGTCTTGTCATTGTAGCTACTGAATTGATGGGAGATATTTCATCCAACGGGAAGAATAGATGCACAACCCACACAGATACAAAACACATATACAGACATAGTCACCCAAGGGAAGAAGTAGCTTCAGGATGTGGGACTTCTGACAATCGAGAGTTAAATTGAGCATTGTCTCTCCTGGGCCTATATCCCAAAAAGATCATTAAAAATAAAATTATTACACATAAAAAAAAAAAATGATCAATTCTGATGGATGCAGCTCTTTTCAACAATGAGATGATTCGAGACAATTCCAATAACTTGGAATGGAAAGAGTCACTTGCATCCAAAGAGAGGATTATGGGGACTGAATGTGGATCACAACATATTTTCATCTTTTTTTATTATTTGCTTGCTCGTGTTTTTCTTTCTCATTTTTTCCCTTTATGATCTGATTTTTCTTATGCACTATGATAAACATGGAAATATGTATATAGAAGAATTTCACATGTTTAACATATATTGGATTGCTTGCTATCTAGGGGAGGAGGTGGGAGGAAAGGAGGAGAAAATTTTGGAACACAAGATTTTTCAAGGGTGAATGTTGAAAACTATATACATATAATAAAAATCTCTTTTTTTTAAAGACTTAAACTGAGGAGAGAAATAGACCTTGGGAAGTAAGCTGAGCAGACCACCTGGAAGCTACTTAAGGATGATATGAAGAGAAATATTACTTCTATTAAGCCTTGTGATACTAGGCATTGTAAGGAGATATGTATCTTGCTTTCACATTGTTAGGTTGGGTCCTCAGAGAGAGTCTGCTAAGAATCCTTAGAATGGTTATTAAACCTCTACAGATATGCTTTCCATTAACAATCAGACAGTAGATTTAATTAACTTGGCAAAGGCATTTATTAAAATGGTATAGTAAGAATAGTTGGTATAAAATATTCTCCCTATAAACCTAAGGTGCAATCTTTCACAAATAGACCCAGTGTCCATGGGAAGAATGGACTGGAATATATCAAATATACGTGTTTGTGTCATGATAATAAGTCACATATGTAGGAGGCCAGAAAACATGAGGAAAAAATCTAGATTCCCTGTCTTTGGGATCAGACCTAATCCTTGTATTAATTCACATTTAAGTGTGTTAAGAGAAGAATTTCCCTTATGAGAAAATGTCCCCTTGGGCCACAAATTGGCTAAGATCAAGGTAACAACATATAATAAATAATAAAGAAATAATACAATAAATTGAAGAAATAAAATAAAGGAAAGCAAATGTCTACTTGAAAAAGAAGATGGACTGGCCACATGGAAAGAATGAGAGAGAACAGATGAACATCCCTAATATAGCATTCTTGCCTTCTAATATCAGGAGAAAGCAAAGTCTAAGCATGTTAAATAAACACTCTGTGTTTACTTGTATATTACTCAGAGTAAATGGGGATATTTTAAAAATCTCAGTCTGATTCCTCATTTTGGAGGTTCATGATACAGGATTCTCAAAGCCTATGCTTACAGAACATAAACTCTTAAAGGTTCTATTACTCTGACAAAACTTATTTCCCCCTTCCTTTTCTCCTGCTCCTTTCCTTTCCCCTTCCTTTAATCTCAACAGACTGGAAGTCTGGCAACCATTCATGGATCTCACCCTAGTACTGCTTGGTATGGAATTTTTAACCTCCATATTTCCATTCTAGGCCAATATTTTCCCCCAAAAGACACTCTAATGATCCTTTGCTTCAAGTGGCTCATTCTGAAGGTGGATTTGTTGTGGACAGCCACTCAGAACTCCTAAATTCAAGTAACCTATCAACCTTAGCCTCCACAGCAACAAAGAATCCAAATGTGCTTATATGATCAGTTTTAAAAGTTATTTTTTTTAGTGACATAAGAAGTCTATTTTGTAAGAACCAAACCAAACAGAAAGAAGCTCATCAGCAATAGCAAGAGGGTCATTAGGTGATAAATTATTTGGATACAGCAACAGAAAAAAGGTAAAAACAAAACAAACCCCTGTTCTCAATCTCACAAACCCTGTTTCATTTTCACAAATGACCCGGGGACAGGGTGGGGATGGGGGGGGGGGGGTAGGAAAGAGGCAGAGGATAGGGCAAAGTTTAATTAATATGTAAATATTAATTCAGCTGAAAATGCTCTAACCCACATTGCTGATTAGTGCTTAACAGGGTGCCTGGCACTTCGTAGTAAGCACTAAATAAATGTTTATTGATTGATTGTTTATGAACAAATTGACATATTACTGGAAGAACTGAATCATATGAATATTGACATTTTTATTATTAGTGAAACCAGAATGCAAAAGAAAGCCAGAGATAAATGTAAGTTTGATTCATAGGTTTTCCCTGGAGAAGAGTAACTGTTGGGCTTGCCTCAGACCAGTACATTTTTAGTTTAGATTGGATGTTGGCTTAAAATAAACCTCTAGTAGGTCACTCAGCAGTTAACAATGGAGCTTTACTTAGTCCCTAACAGGATATTCAGCTAGGATACTGCAGCACTTAAGATTGGGTAATTGCTTGCAGGACAGGGTATTTTAATTCTCAGGTCTTAATATATTTGCCAAACTAAAAGAGTCCTGACTCATATAGATGGCTCTTTTTAAGCACTTAAATATGAGGACACATCAACATGCTCAGAGACCAGGAAGCTGTTCCAAGTCAGCTTATTTCTTTTTTGTTGTCTTTCGGGGGGTGGAGGGGGGGGGAGCCTTATTCACATGGCATGGAATGAGGAGGCCTGGTACATAGTGATACTATCACAAGAAGCAAATTAAAGATTTGGTTTCATCTTGTACCCAAAGGCAATAAGAAATATAATTTCATGACTTGTTAACATCTAATCTTACAATATTTTCACAAAAAAAAAAATCCCCAGTGAAGATAATTGCCACATACATCCCAACACACGCTGGAAAAGTTGAGTAAGAAGAAAAATTCTATAAAGAACTTGACAAAAATCTCTAAAATGCAAAAAAAGAAGTTCTTAACTTATTAGTGTTACAGATTCCTATCCTACATAGGATAATGTTTTTAATCTCATAAAATAAAATATCTAGGATTATAAGGGAATCAATTATATTTAAACACAGTTATTAAAATATAAATATATATTTTTAACATCCATAGTCCTTTGGTTAAGAACTGCTGCTCTAAGCCAAGTCAATACACAATTACCTTAATGAGCATTTTAGGAGAAGGGGGAGCTACAATCTGGAAAATTCATGCCCACAGGCTTATTTACTCATGCCAATAAACTAACAGTTGGAAGGTAAAGACTAAAGAGTTTAGATAAACACTTTTGATTATAATTATAAGGCAAAGTTAAAGTTGATATGGGACTAGGAAATCTGAATACTCTCAATGCATGAATACATTATGAGAAATGGACAGAAGACCTGAACATTTGTACATATCCTGATATTTGGAGCGTTTTTAATTAAAAAAACATTGAACTTTGCATCACATTAATCACAGAATCATTGTGTTGGCAGCAACCACGTTTTATGTTATGGTGTCACTCTTTTAATATATTCCAAGTTTTGTGTATCACATGTGTTGCCAAAGATCTGAAAGATTGGTTTTCAGAGATAGATACAATAATGTTTATTGTGGAAACATATAACCTATATCATATTGCTTGCTAGCAAACAGGTGGTAAGAGATGGAGGGGTAAGGAAAGAAAGGGGAAAAATTTGGAACTTCAAATCTTAGTTAACTTTTTCTTACTAACATTTTCTGAGAGTGTTTTAGATTTTTGAGTTTGTTCTGATATTCCTTTTATCTTGTGGAGTTCCTGATCTCTATCCAGTCCAATTTAATTTCAGTGAATTTGAGTAAAGTTTTACATTTACTATTTTAAAAAAATATATTGATTAGAGAATTGGTATATCATATATCCAAAAGATGTAGTTTAAAAAGGAAACAATTAAGAATTTTTATTTGTGTCAGGCTTGGGTTATTTCTATTTCTCCAAATATACATTTTATCATAGAGTACCAATTATATTTGTGATGCTGGTATGGGCTATGTATGACATTCAAAGTGTTGTAACACCATCTGTCCATGTCAGCTCATGTGTGTCTTCCTCAAGCCCAAATGGCAGACTCTCACTATGTTAATTATATTATTTTATTTATCCCTTGTATCAGATATGCACAGTAGAGTAGAACAAATTCTCACATTGACTATTACTGAAAATGTATGTCCTATTCTGCATTTTGGGTCCATTACAGACCTGCCAATAACTTTATCATCAGTCATGGTGATTGGCCATTGCATTGATCCTAATTCTGAAGTCTTTCAAAATTAATGTTATGATATAGATTGTCCTCCTGGGTTCTGCTCACTTCATTCTGAACCATTCATACGAATCTTCTTAGATATCTCTAAAGCCATCCTTCTCATCATTTCCTATGGCATGTATGTATAATATATTCCATAATTTCTCGAGAGATATTTTCTAGTTCTTTGAAGTTGTAGAAAAAAAAGCTATTATAAACATTTTGTCACAAATGGGTCTCTTCTTCTTCTCCTTCTTTCTTTCTTCTTCTTTTTTAATTTCTGGTGTTTAGGACTGATTAGCAGAGATTCTCCAACACTTTTGGTGTCTTGAACCCCTAAAGCCTATGAATTCCTTCTCAGAATAATTTTAACTAAATAAAATATAATATATAGGATTACAAAAGAAGCCAACTATATTGAAGGATAGTTATCAAAATATTTAAAAAACCAAGTTCATGTACTTAAGAATCCCGGATGAGTATCTCCATAATAACCAATGAGTGTGTGTAATATTTTTTTTGCCCACCAGATGCTGCTGTACTACAGCTTCCTCAAGTAATCTCAGGGGAGACCAGCAAATGATATAAAATGGAACACATGTTTCTATAGTCTATTTTCATCCTCAGTGACCAGTGAACCCCAACAGTTCAAGATCCTCATATGCTACACAAGGAAACTACAATGGCACTTTAAAAAGAGGAAATAGTCATGAAAAACAGCTGAACCAGACCAGATACATACTGGGAAAATCTGAGCTGAAAACAATCCAAAGAAAGCATTGGCAAATCTTTTTGTAACATATCTCAAGGAAAGGAAGATAACAAAAGATGGGGAAAAAAATAAAGAATAACATTATTACTCTCCCCCAAAAGAAATGAACAATAACTATGGACACGTGTACCTAATTTGTCATCCTTACAAAATGATCTGCTCAGCTATCCAGGGTGTCCTGGATAAAAACAAGCAAATAAACAAAAAAACCATGAGAAAGGAACAGGAAGCCTTTTAGAAAGAATTTTCTTTAGTAGAAGATATCTTCTTATTAAATTTTTATAGATATTTTTTCTAATATCTAGATTCTCCCCCCCCCCCATTCTTCCTCTTACTCGTCCCAAAGAATCATCTCTTATAGCAAATAAAATTTTAAAATGTAGCAATACAGAAAAACATTGTACACAACAATAATATTATATGATGATCAACCTGGAATGACTTAGCTAGTCTCAGCAATACAATGATCTAAGACAATTCCAAAAGACTAATAATGAAAAAATGCTATCCATCTCCAGAGAAAGAATTGATGAAATCTGAATGTAGATTGGAACGTACTTAAAAAAACAACAAACAAAAAAACCCATCAACTTTATTTTTCTTGGGGTTTTTTTTTGGGGGGAGGGGATTGTCGACATTTTCTTTTACAACATGATTACTATGGAAATATATTTTTCATGACTGCACATGTATAACCTTTATCAAATTGCTTTCTCAATGAAGGAGAAAGGAAGGGAGGGAGAGAGGGAGGAAGAGAATATGGAATTCAAAATTTGAAAAAACAAGTGTTAAATAATTGATCATGTAATTGGAAAAAATAAAATGTGGTAAGGATGTAGAGGAGACAGCAGTGACTCTGAAGCCCTTTGATCTAATATTGCTCTTGTCTGTCAATGACTGTAAAAGTCCTCTGACCTTAGTATAGTCCTACAAACATTAATGACCGTCGGGTAGATAATCTGTTGGTCAGTAATGAACAAGATCTTGTAATAGACCATCCCTCCTCAAACCTACCAGTAAACCATAAAATTAGCAAATATAATCAAACATAATCTGTTGGTCAATGACAGCCAAATTCTTGAGATCACTCCTCAAATCTACTTGTAAGCCATAAAATAAGCAAATAAGTAACATGAAGCTCCTGGTCTCTCTTTTTCCTATAAATTTATCCTCTGGCTCCTGGCTTTTTGCTAATCTCTTCTGAAGTTTAGTCCATTTGTAATAACATTATTACAATAAAATATTTCCCTTTGACAAGGAAATGGTTTCAAGTCTGAAAATTCTTTTGAGATATCTCATGACACTGGAGTCCCCCTTTTCCAACCTTAACATTAATAACTCTAGACCCACTCTCCCAGAGCAAAGCTGCCTATATTTCTCCCTTCTTTGGGGATCTTAAGGTACCTCTGAGGGGTTGAGATATTTCTTTTCTAATGCTATTAGCTCAAGTCCCCAATCTGGAATATTTCCTCTATTGCCAGCTGCCAGTGACCCAACCAAATTTAATGAACACTAATTAGCATTTACAAATGAATATTTGCTTCTAAAATAAAGCAAGAACAGTAGTTATAAACATTTCCCCACAATATCTGGAGATAACAATCTCAGTCCCTGGAGAGACTTAACATTGTTTCTAGATATTACTGGTTCTACCAAATTCACTTTCAAATGTAAAATAGCCACTGGATGAGTATCAAGCCCATCACTCAATACCTCACTCTTCACCACCTCACTTCTAGCAAATTTCACTATGGATTTTAATTTCTGGACTTTTGGTAACTTGCTCTTCTGACCTTTCAAAGCTCACAAAGTTGTAGCAATCTCTAATTTCCCTGTCCTACTAAAGGAATAGAATAGGAAAGAATAGATACAATAGAGATAGAAGCAAGGTCAGGTCTGTAAATTCATGGGCAACATTTATGGCAGTTGGTAGGGAAAAAAAAAAGGAAAAGAGCAGGGTATGTTGGTTAATGATTAACAACTAGCTTTCCAGGGGAAAATGTATAAAGACCTATTTTAAAATTTTAATCTGCATTATTAGCATTTTTCTATCACTTTCTTAAACCTAGATAATCTACAAAACAATAAATCAAGCCAAGATTTGTAGTATTTGCTAATTTCTAAAGTATAAATACACTGAAAATGTAATAATCACTGGGAGCTGAACCTTTCAAAATGGCTCCAGGATACCTCTGGATTAGAGGGTTAGATTGGGACTAACAAACCAAAGAGAGTTTGGAAAGAGAGCCCTTTAACCCCTCTCATTAGACGCAAAACTTAACCTGTTCCAAACTACAAGCCTGCGATATAAGACAGGGAATTGAACATGGTAGCTCTCAGCCCCTGTAGTAGCCTATCAATGGTTCCTCAATGATAGACATGTAACCTATGATCCAGAATTCCATAATTTAAAAGAATTTGATATAATTTTAGGATTCATGGGTCAGGCTCTCTGGCTAAGGTCCCAACCCAGTGTTTTCACTGGTAACATTAGAATTTGGTTTATGCCTAGGTTTTTAGAAAAGGTGAAAGGGTCCTAAATTCCCATGAAAACTCTCAAACTATCCAAGGCAATTTCAATAAACTTTGAAGAGAAAATACTATTTGCATTCAGAAAAAGAACTATGGAGACTGAATGCAAATCAATATGTGCTATGTTCACTTCGTTTTTCTATTGTTGTTTTTTCCTCTCTTCTCCCATGGTTTTTCCCTTTTGTTTTGATTTTTCTCTCCCAATGTGATTTATAAAGCAATATATATTAACATAAATGCAATTTTAAAATTAAAAAAAATTTCAAATTAGTAGTGCATCAAGTTTAATTTTAATGGCAAAATGAAAAGCCCAAAGGACACCTACCAGATTTCATTTTCTTCTCTGTTAAGCCCCATCTCTTCAAGGGATGAAGATAGTCTTCTCTGCTTATAGTTCTTACTACCTTGTGGTTAAAGTCACCCCAAATGGGGAAAGAGCTTGGAAACACTAGAGAGTTAACCCTCCCCCAGTCCTGTTTAGACTTAATTAGTATATTATAATAAGTATAATTCACAATACTCATAAAAAGCAAAATTTTATTTTCTTTCTGTACATAGAGGCTCTGTCTATTTGCTGTACTTTGTCTCTGATTCTTGGTCTGCCCTAGAATTCTCCTAGTTAGTATAGAATTTAAAAATTATCTATGAAATTCTTCTTTTGTCTCCTGGAATCTTGGTTCTGGAATTCTACAGTATTCGGAGATTCTTCTGTTATATCCAAAAGCCCAGGTCCAGTCAATGCTTCCATTATTCTATTGTCAACTCTGTGGTTCCCCCTCTCCTGGGACCATATGATTTCTGAATCATGGGGGGTCCCCTAATGTTCCCTTTAGGTAACCAGTCTGTATGTCTCCTTGTTTCCTCTCTGTTCCCCCTCCATCTCTATATTTCCTCTTCCCTTCCCTTCATTTCCCTTGCCCTTTACCTTTCCTTCCTTTCTCTTTCTTTGCTTTGCTTTCCTTTCTTCTATTGATGACTTTTGTTTTTATATCACAATCATTTCTGGACACTCTTCCTGACCCCTCTTCTTCCCCCACTCCAGTGAACCCTCCCTTGCAACAATGAAAACAAAAACCAGTTAACCAAAACCAACTGACATATTACTTGTTTTTTTTAAATAAACTTTTTATTTTCAAAGCATATGCATGGATAATTTGACAACATTGACCCTTGCATAGCCTTGTGTTTCAGATTTTCTCCTCCTTCCCCGCCCCCCACCTCCTCCCCTAGATCGCAATTCAATATATGTTAAACATGTTACAATATATGTTAAATCCAATATGTATAAACAAATTTATACAATTCTTTTGTTGTATAAGATAAATCAGATTTGAAAAAAGGAGAAAGTAAGTGAATAAAAAACATAATGCAAGCAAACAACAAAAAGAATGAGAATTTAATTGATTTAATGCTTAGTATATACATTTGGGACAGGAAATATAGACACATAATGAATTGGCCTAGAATTGAGTAGGAAGAAGAGAGAAGGTTGGATTGCATTTGGGAAACTGTACTTTCAACAATTGTAATCTGCCCCTCAGTGCAGATTCATCTTTCTTTTTTTTTAAATGGGAATATTCTTCAAGGGTTATCCTAACTGTTCTTAATCTTAGAACTAACATAATCTTGGAGGAATTAAAGTTAACTAGTGAGTCAAAGGATGTTGGAAAGATGCATGTTGAGCAATGGGTATTCTGTTACATATTTCCAATGATGACTCATTACCCTTCTCTTTCCTTCCCTTCTTTTTCCTTCCCTTCCCTTCCCTTCCCTTTCTCCTTCCCCCTTCCCTGAAAGGAAATGCCAAGAAGTGGCATTAGGGAAATCCTTGAGGAAATTGATGATCCAAAAAGAAAAATGAGATGGTCATGTAGTGAAAATGAGGGACAACAAATGGTCAGTCACAGAGCTCCATTGGTACAGAAGAAATAATGAGAAAGAGAGATTCTTGACCTTTTAGTATGCAACCCCCTTTTTGAAATCATGTTCTTAAATGCATAAAGTAAAATTCATCAGATTACAAAGAAGACCAATTATATTGAAATAAAATAATAAAAAAAAATGTTTCCTGTCTGGAGGGTAAGAATCAGGCAATAATTGTACAGTATGAGAAGGCTAGGGGGATTGGAATTTGAACTCATGGAGGATGAAATACTCACATCACTGAGACATAGTTCTATGGAAGAAATTAAAGAAAGGAAAATTTCTGACCATTCCTAGCAAAAGTGCTGTGCTGGCAAAAGGCAAGCCCCAATTTCTTAATCTGAGTACACACTATGTCAATCTTCATTCAAATGGTGTCTTGGGGTTAAGGTTATTTCAGTTTGAGGGAGAAGGGTATGGATAAGGAAGTGTTCTCATATATTTCAAGAGCCTTATATATGTTTAGAATGTGCAGTGCTAGAAGTCTAATAGCTTGGAAGGCTAAGAGCCAAAAACAACAATGTGAAAGGTGTGCCTGGATGCAACTATGGCAACTCCAAATTGTTCCAGGTACAATCTTGTGTCCTTGTTAAGTCCCTCTTTGGGTTCAAAAAGGCAGTCCACTACTGGGCTTATATCCCAAAGAGATCTTAAAGAAGGGAAAGGGACCTGTATGTGCAAAAATGTTCGTGTCAGCCCTCTTTATAGTGGCCAGAAACTGGAAACTGAGTGGATGCCCATCAATTGAAGAATGGCTGAATAAATTGTGGTATATGAATGTTATGGAATATTATTGTTCTGTAAGAAATGACCACCAGGATGTTTCAGAGATGCTTGTAGAGACTTACATGAACTTATGCTCAGCGAAATGAGCAGGACCAGGAGATCATTATATACTTCAACAACAATACTATATGATGATCAATTCTGATGAACGTGGGCCTCTTCGACAATGTGATGAACCAAATCAGTTCCAATAGAGCAGCAATGAATTGAACGAGCTACACCCAGTGAAAGAACTCAGGGAAATGAGTGTGAACCACTACATAGAATTCCCAGTCCCTCTGTTTTTGTCCGCCTACATTTTTGATTTCCTTCACAGGTTAATTGTACACTATTTCAAAGTCCAATTCTTTTTATGCAGCAAAATAACTGTATGAACATGTATACATATATTGTATTTAACATATACTTTAACATATTTAACGTGTATTGATCTACCTGCCATGTGGGGGATGAGGTTGGGGAAAGAAGGGGAAAAATTGGAACAAAAGGTTTTGCAACTGTCAATGCTGAAAAATTACCCAAGCATATATCTTGTAAATAAAAAGCTATAATAAAAAAAAGAAAGAAAGAAAGAAAGAAATTTTGCTGGTAAAGAAAAGAAAAAAAGGCAGTCCATGAGATGCCCTAGAAAATTATTAAAATTCTAATATCTCTTTCTAATCTGTACACCACCACCCCCAGCCTGAACTGGAGAAATTTCTTCTTTCTTTAGGTTAGCTTCTATCATCTTAATCTTTTAATCTATTAGCTAGTTTTGCAGAACTAATTTTCTTTCTTTTCTTTCTGGTAGGAAATATTAATACACATGTCTTTTTGAAAGAGTTAATGAATTAAATGTGAGCTATTGTTATTACTTACTACGTAGGGGTAAATGAATGTTCAAGGAAAACTAGCATCTCAATATAAGGTCTTGCCAAGCTGCTCATCCATTTTTAGTGTCTCCCTGGTACTCGACTTCCACTGATGGCTTTGAAGTCGTAGCATGGTAGCAGCCTTACCCTGGTAAATTTGTCTCAGTAGATGAGCTACATCAGGTTGAGGGTAACTGATAACCCTCAAGCCCATTGGTGATTTGGGGGATGTCTACCCCAAGCATGTGAAGACTTTTTTATTGGAAAGGGCAGATGGGAACAATTCGTCCCAACGTATATGATAATGGCTGAAGCAGGTGCTTTGGAGTACTTAGAGAATGGTCAGACATCAAGGTCATTCACTGCATTCTAGACCATTACCAGTAATCTTGAATTTGTCTTGACACTGAACTTTGATGACTCATGTTCAAGGTACTTTGTGGTTCCATAAACTCCAAAGCTCATTAGCTTCCACTGATGTTTTTTCTTTCCTAATCACTCAGAGAACACAATTAGTGTGAAGCAAAAAGCATTTGATAAAATACAAGATTTAATAAAATAAGAAAATATGCAACAAAATATTTCCTTTGAAGGGCACATTAACACACAAACACAGGTGCCATTAGTGGAAAGAATGAGAAGTATAAGGAATATGTGGAAATATATAAAAAGGGATAACTCATATGTCTGAATCTGTAGGACTCCTGATGTTTTCAGTAATTTTATTGCACTGCTTTCATAGGCTTGCTCTTTGTTGACATGCTCATCTCTACAGGGCCAGTTCAGACACATCAGTTTCAGTACTATAAGGCATAGTGATTAAAACTGTTAGCCCCCACACCCACCTAACAAAAATCAGATTGTATGCTCCTAGACTAAGGTCAGGTCTTTCCTTTATGACCCCTATGAATGGGCTAGAGATCAAATCCTTCAATTACAGATAATTATCTAGTTTAGGGCTCATAAAATCTTATGAAATCCTCAGATCCTCTCTGGCTTGGCTGTAAATGAATTTGAGCCAGACTAAAAGGTAGATAAAGGAAACAAGGTTAGTGTTCACCCAGCTAGCTCAAATTCCTGTTTTTTATTAAGTATATCTTTCAGCAGCAAAGCCTAAATACTTTGGTGTTATATTTTGCCAGCAAAAACCTGTTTACTTATAATTATTAGTGGCAGGGCCAGACTCAAAATTTAAGCAGTTCTGATACACAGCCTCAGGCTCTTTCTATCAAATTTCCTTAACTGTTAAAAGGGAACCCATACATACATACATATATATATATATATATATATATATATATATTCAAATAATGTACTTTATAAAATCATATTCATATTTTTAATTTTCATTACATTTAAATTTATAATTTAAACTTTAATTTATAATTTATATGCATTTGCATATAATTTTAAATAAATTATACATCAATATATTCTAAGTAAATTTTATATAAACTTTATATAAAAATTTTATATAAAACTTTATACATAAACTTTTATGTAAACATATAAATTTATGTATAATTTATAATTTAACTTAAATTTATATTTGGCACTCATATTTATACTTTCAAAAAATCCAAAACCAAAAATAAAATATATGATCATTTATAATTGCCTTTAAGCTAGCAATTCAAAATTGAGATAGGGGAAACTAGCTTAAAAAGAGAAGAAATTTTCCCCCATTCAGATTGCAGTGGGTGGTGAACATATTAGAAAAGAAAGTTTCTGGAATTTTAATAATTTTTCCATGACCTGGACTGCCATTTTGAATCCAAAGAGAGACTTAATAAGGACACAAGACTATAACTGGAACAATTTTGGGGTTGCCATAGTTGCATCCAAGCACGCTTTTGGCATTGTTGTTGCTGGCATTTAGCCTTCCAAGGCATTAGGGGATTTCTAGCACTACACATTTTTTATATATATCTCTTCAAGGTTCTTGTCATATATGAGAACAATTCCTTATCCCCAACTTCCCTGTCCCCCAACCAACCCAACACACCCTTATAATAGTTTATCTGCCTTTGCCCTTCTCTGAAATTGTCAATACTCCTTAATACCGCACACACACATACACACACACACAGAGCATATAATCAGATTAAGAGACTCAGGGCTTTCCTTTTGCCAGCACATGGTGCCTGGGATAGTTGAATAAACATTAAACCAGGAGTCCTCAGAAACCTGGATAAAAACCACTCTGATCAAGTCATCTTATCCCATTTAGAGTAAGTGTCAAGATGATAAGTCTTGATAAAATATCAGTTAAGAATATATTTATAATTGTTCATTAAGTATGAACAAGGGCCATATACCTACCTAGGTGTGACAGGTAAGTCTGTATGAATTGGCCAAGGGATTTGAACATGCCTTCTGGGACTTGTATAAAATGAAGAATTAATTCAAAATCAGGGGATTTGAGTGCCCTGTGATAGAGAGAAGACAGAACTAAAAAGGAATCATTTGGCAGGGGAAAAAAAAAAAAACTTCATTTTGGGACTAGGTATCCTCCTCCCACCCTTCTGACCTTTAAGAGACCTTCAGATTTCCCCATCAAAGTCCTTGTTTTAGCAAAGTCTTGGAATAATATCCACATCGGGAATGGTAGACAAACTGGACATGCTAAGGAAACATCTAGTTATGATTCTACAAAGAAACCTATCAGAAAAGCTACTTTTCTAAGAACATTGTGAAGACAACAGTAGCAAAAGCTGAACTTACCTTGTTAAATCATGTGCTCTCTTAAGTTTAAATCAACTTTCCTCTGAACTTTGTAAGTATTTATGGGGAAGTATGTCAATGACTTTGGGGAAGGGAGATGTTTTATTCCAATTATTATTATATCACTTTAGTGAATACCCTTTTCTAAAAGCAAATTAATAATTTTTGTGCATTGTTACATGTGTTTTTCACAATTCTATGGGGGTAAATATAGTGTATGAATTATTATTCCCATTTTAAGATGAAAAACTTGAAATCAAGAGTGGTTAAGAGAGTTGCTCAGGATTACATAGCTAGAAAGTTTGAGAAACAGGCTTTGAGTCAATTCTTTAAATTCAACACTCTATCAGAGGTGCTGCCCTTATTACCATTCATTAGCCATTTAATAAAATATATCAAAAACATAGCAGATATTTGATAAATGCAAATTAATTGGTTAGCTAATTTACATACTACAGTTTTGATAAGAAGGTCATGGACAGAACACCAAATGTAAAGCTTCTGCTCAGTATTATCACAAGAGTTCACCTAGAGCAGTTTTTTTTTTAATTTTCTCATGATGTCTTTCAAAGTTGCAACACAGTAATTTAGCAAATAAAATTGCTAATTCTCCCTGTACCATGATAAACATTAAGTTGATACTGTGCTTTGAAAACATGTGAGGCAGCTGTGTTCTCTTAAGAAAAAGTACATTTTATAAAATATATTCTTCCTTCATGATGATTTCCCTGAACATTCTTTCCCCAAATAAAGTTTCCTTATAACAAAGTATAGTTAAATAATAATTTAAAAACTGAACATTTTTTTTAAAAGTTAATTAAATATGTTTTGCATTTTTTTTGCAAGGGGTTAAGTAACTTGCTCAGGGTCACACTAGTAAGCCAAGTGTTAAGTATCTGAGGTCACATTTGAACTCAGGTCCTCCTAACTCCAGGGCCAGTGCTCTATGCACTGTGCCCTCTAGCTGCCAAAATGAATTAAATCTGATTGACTAATTTATATCAATTAATAGTCAGGGAGAAAGCATGGGATAGGGGGAGAGGGGAACTAATGAATAGAGCAATAGAAACCCCCATACCCCCAAACTCTTTACCAGGAAGATGTTGTCAGGAACCTATCTTGACATTATAAGTGAGAGCTGGATTAAGACTAGCTACTTATGTGATATCACTTTGACACTTTCTCTTTCTGCCCCTCACTTTTCTCCTCAGTAATATAAGGAGACTGGACTGGGTGACTTTGAATGTCTTTTCCAAAGGAAACATTCTATGAAAGGTGCAATGGAATTTCAGGGACTAGGGAGTAAGAGGATCAGAAATGCAGTTCATATTCTAGCACAGCCATAGTGGTTTGAGTCAAGAATGTTAATGTTGTCCTTTTGTATCCATTGTAGTACCAAAGGTTCCTGTGAGTTCTTTGGGGGAGATAACTGAGAAGAAAGCAACATCAAGGAGTCCAAGAGGCTGAGAATATAAGTCAAGAGATTATGAGTTAAGGGAAAAAACTCCAAGAACAAAGGACAAGAATCAACCATATATAAATATATGTGCTTTACTATAGTCTGCTTGGGAGAGGTGATGGGATGAAAGGGGGGAAAAGAATAAAGTAAAAAAAAAGTGGGCAGCAGAGAACAAAAGAATAACCTATAGGGAAGCAAAGAAAATATGGACACTCGTAAATATAATTTATTTTACTATTATGTATACTTTCTTGAACAGGAAATTTATTGTTATATATTTTGAATTCTCATGATGTTCTGCTAGACAACTGATAATGTTCTGTTCTGTTCTGTTTTGATTTCCTTTTTTGTTTTTCTTTTTTTTCTTTTGTTTTTTCAATGAAAGAAAAAAGAAGAAAAAAATAACCCATTCCTCTAAATTTGATACCTAGAGTTCAGGGGCACTAAGGAAAGCCAGTTTCTTTCCACACATGTGGTATATATACAATAAGATATCTCATGCTTCCAGTGCCATCTGGTGGCAGATAGCATTCTATAGAAATCATAGCCCCTAGTTCCAGCAATACTGTCCCTGTGAGACAAAAACTGTATTTGTGTGAAGAACATGCATTTCAAGTAAAATGACTAGATGGCATCAAAGGGCTCCTCCAGCTCTAATTCCAATGAGAATGTAAGCTCCATGAAGGCAGGGATAAGGTCCTAGCTAACTTTTGTATCTTCTGCAGGACCTTGTTGAATTAATCTTGCCTAAAGCTTTCCAGGGTTCCCCCAACATTCCATATTGTAGGAATATGAGAGACAAGAAGAATAAACTTCATCATTTTATAGATGAGGAAACTGAAACTCAATTTTTTCTTAAGTGATTAAGATTATATGACAACATGACAAATATGAAAATGTGTTTAAAAGAGCTTCACATATTTAACCTAAATCAGATTACTTGCTGTTCTGGGGAAAGGAGAGAGAGGTAAGGGAGAAAGGGAGAAAAATTTGGAACACAAAATCTTACAAAAATAAATATTGAAAATTATATTTACAGGTATTTGGAAAATAAAATACGATTGAAAAATTAAAAGAAAAATATTATATAGCAAGTAAGTAATTGTTAGAGTCAGGATTCAAAGCCAGGACTTTTATCTCAGGGTTTAGAGGCAAACTTCTCCTGTGGATAAATCCTATTTCTTTGATGACACTGCAAATCCCTTTTGGGTGAAGACCACATGTCCTCCACTATCCCAGTCAGACCTTATTTTAATATTTATATGAATATCATCTATTAATACATATAATATGATATTAATATTTAATGCAGAGTTGAGGAAACAGTAATAACTCAATAAAACGAACTGAACTGAGAGAATCCTAAGGTTGAACCTTGTCCAGGAATAAGGTTCAGGAGGTCTGAGTTAGGGTGATAGCAGGAGGTTCTGGGTAGACAAGAAGGATGCATCAAGGCAGTAGAAGATTTAAGGGACATAAAATATGGGAGAGGTAACAGGGAGAACAAAGGAGTTACACTTTAATGATATCATGATTTTGCCTTGGGCCTTTCTTATTTAAAGTAAGGAGCTGGTCAGAAATTAAACATAGAGCCTAGGCCAGGAGATTAGACATGGAATCAAGATCTGTATATAAACCCTGTATAAAAAAGTGGAATGAACATGGAATCCAGATCTATTAGAATAAGACACAATATTATTGTAGGTTACTGTGTCCCCAGTTAGGGACAGTCTGGTATTTCAGGTTCAAAATTAAAAGAAAATGAGACTCTCATAGGCCATCTAAAGTTAACAAAAGAAATTTTACTTAGTTATGGCAAAGAATACTTAGCAAAGATACAGCATGGATTCATTTGAGCACAATTGTTCTGCCTTTAGGCTAGCCATTTTGGCATTGGTCATGCCTGAGTGAAAGTAACTTTTGCCTTCTCATAAGCTGATTTTTGCACATTTCCTGTTAATGGCCCAAACCTTGTCTCCTTAGCCAACTAACTCTTGAAGATAATTTCAGTACAATTTAATAACCCTAGTCTATACATCAAATATTGTTTCTACCACCCAGAAAGACTTTACTTGGAATATAGATACTGTTTTTAGGTCAAGAAGGACAGATAAGAATTCTATGACCGGAATGTTGACAGAATGTACAGGGTGACTGGAACATAGTAAGCATTTAATAAATACTTGCTGACTGACTGATAGACAAGAACCTAGCCCAGGGGACACACCTGAAACTCAGGAATTTTTAAACATGGGGGTCCTAGCTCAAGGTAAAAAAGACACAGAACTCAACTCCATGAGGGAGAGACCTAAATAAGAGTCCAAGCTAACATAGTGCAATTAGCATTTAAATACGTACTATAGACAAGGCACTAGAAACTGGGCTTAGGACATGAATATGGAGCCCAAGCATGGACATTGAACCCAAGTGGACCAACATGGACATTAAGCCTGGATATAGATACAGGCCTGGAACCCTGACCTAGACACTGCCACCAGTCAGGCCTAAGACATGGTAGCCGATGGGTGGAGCAGACTAGTACAAGAAATACTCCAGTTAAAAGATAATGATGAATGTTGGAGGGGATGTGGGAAAACTGGGATACTGATGCATTGTTGGTGGAATTGTGAATGAATCCAACCATTCTGGAGAGCAATTTGGAACTATGCTCAAAAAGTTATCAAACTGTGCATACCCTTTGATCCAGTAGTGTTTTTACTGGGTTTATATCCCAAAGATATCTTAAAGAAGGAAAAGGGACCCACATGTGCAAAAATATTTGTGGCAACCCTTTTTGTGGTGGCTAGAAACTGGAAATTGAATGGATGCCCATCAATTGGAGAATGGCTGAATAAATTGTAGTATATGAATGTTATGGAATATTATTGTTCTGTAAGAAATGACCAGCAGGATGGTTTCAGAGAAGACTGGAGAGACTTATATGAACTGATGTTGAGTGAAATGAGCAGAAATAGGAGATCATTATACACTTCAACTACAGTACTATAATGATTAATTCTGATGCACATGGCTCTCTTCAACAATGAAGTGATCCAAATCAGTTCAGTAATGAAGAGAACTAGCTACACCCAGCGAAAGAACACTGGGAAATGAGTGTGGACCACAATATAACATTTCCCCTCTTTCTGTTATTGTTTGCTTGCATTCTTGTTTTCCTTTTCAGATTATTTTTACCTTCTTTCTAAATCTGATTTTTCTTGTGCAGCAAGATAACTGAATAAATATGTATACATATATCATATTTAACATATACTTTAATAGATTTAACATGCATTGGACTAGGAGAGAGGAACAGAAGTTTTTGCAAGGGTCAATGTTGAAAAATTACCCATGAATATGTTTCGTAAATAAAAAACTATAATAAAAAAAAGAAAGAAACACTCCTGTTATCAGTATAAATGGAAGGAGGGAAATGACAAGGGAACAATGGCAAGAAATGTAATCAGGAACAAGGAATCAGAAGCCAGAAACAAGTAAACAAAAAGCAAGAAGTAGACATGGCCTGTAAAATGGGGCACAGTCTAGGAAGAGCCACAAAAATAAAAGAGGCTGGAGGGAGGGGATCACAGGTGGGAGTAGGAGAGGAAAAACCTATTCAAATTATATATCCTAAGTCTGATTCTTTTTGTACAGCAAAATAACGTTTTGGTCATGTATACTTATTGTGTATCTAATTTATATTTTAATGTATTTAACATCTACTGGTCATCCTGCCATCTAGGGGAGGGGGCGGAGGGGTAAGAGGTGAAAAATTGGAACAAGAGGTTTGGCAATTGTTAATGCTGTAAAGTTACCCATGCATATAACCTGTAAATAAAAGGCTATTAAATAAAAAATAAAAAAAAATAAATAAATAAACAAATTATATATCCTGGCTCTGACCTCATGCAGCATTAGTCTAACATTCATCATTAATTTATCATTTTTTAAAAAACTTATTTCAGATAGGTAAATTTTATCCCTCTCTCTCCATTCCCCCTCCCCCCCAAATGATGAATTTCCTCCCCAAAGGCTGGAAGGCTTTCTATTGCCTGGCATATAGTAGGCACTATATAAATGCTTATTCCCTTCTCCCTTCCCATCTTTGCCTTGGCAGACCACAAATGGGCTACTATGTATAGTTCTGGATGCTACAGTTTAGAAACAATATTAACAAGTTGGAGTGTACACAAGAGGAGAGGAACCAAGATGGTAAGAGGATGAAGAGGACGTCACAAGAGGAAGGAGCTGGCCACATTTAAGATTTAGAGGAGAGGCAGATTGTTTAGGTAGCATAGTGAATAGATCTCTGAACCTAGAGTCAAGATTTGAGTTAAAATCTGGCCTAAGATAGCAAATGTGTGATTCTTGGAAAATCATTTACCTCAACCTGCCTCAGGCTTCCCATCTATAAAATGAGGATAACGAAAGTATCTACCTCACAGTGTTGCTGAAAATTAAACGAGGTCATATTTAAAGCACTCAGCACAGTGCCTGACACATAGTAGTGTCATAAATGCTCATCCTAAAACCAGTTACAGCTTCCTCTTCAGGATTCTTTCTAGGAAGGACTTTCAAAGGGTTGGGATATCTTCCTCTATAAACAGTGACTCAAGTAACATTCTGAGTGTTACCCTGCTGTTATCTGTCAGTGATTAGCACCCCAGTTCTATTTAACCATTTAACACCAATTAGCTTTTTTAAAATAATTTTTTTTTTTTTTTCCAGGCAACAAAAATCTACCTCCTCTCCCTCCTAACACCCCCTCCATCCCCAATGAGAAAGAAAAACAAAATCTCTGTTACAACCATGCAAAATAAATTCATTGGTCGTGTAAAAAAAAAGTCTCCATTTGTATCCCGAATCTATCACCTTTCCATCACGAGGTGAATAGCATATTTCATAATTAAGCCCTCTAGGATTGTGGTTGGCCATCATATTAATCAGAATTCCTAAGTCAATCAAAGTTGTTTGTCTTTACAATATTGCTGTGATTGCACACATCATTATGCTTCTGCTCACTTTACTCCGTATCAATTCATACGAGTCTTCCTAGGTTTCTCCAAAAACCATCCCTTTGATTGTTCATTACAATAAAACGTTATTCCATCCATTTATATAAGTTGTTCAGTTATGTTCCAATTGATGGGCACCCTTCATTTTCCCCATCTTTGCTACAACAAAAATTGCTGCTACAAATATTTCTGCACATCCTTAGTGTTTGTTTGCGAGAATAATCGCCACAGGGTCAGAAGCAACAGCAGGACTAAGTGCACAAGATGCACAAGAACCCAGGTGGGGAATGAGCTCCTGGAACCCCTTTCCATCCAGAGGTTACAACAGTTAATGATTCCTCACTAGGCAGGGAATAAAAATAAGGTCGGGTCTTTGAGACCTTTCCTACGGCTGCTTAGGTAACGGAAAAGCCATTCTTCGGGTAGCGAGCCCCCTGGGATGCTGGAAATCCGGGGATTGCCTCAGCTCCTGCGTGCAGGATGCGCCGCGGGGGCCGTGACTGTCACGGGGTGAGCTCTCCATCTTTGCACATCCTCAACCAGAAGCTGCGTGTGCTGGGTATGAGGAGAGGCGGGTCCCGTTCCGATTGGCCCGGATGAGCTCAGGTCCCTTCCAACTCTGAGGTTTCTGGGAGTCTGTTCATTGCACTTTTGAAGCCCCGCCCACAAGCAGAATTAGCCCGAAGCCGCCTGCCTGCTCCCCTCTTTATCAGCTTCCCAGCTGCCCTGGTCTTCTCCCCTGCCTCCCGAGCCGGGACACTGAGACGCCCCTCCTGGGCCCCCGCTTTCCTTCTCCTACAAGGAGATGCCCCTGCTCTCCGGCCCACAAGCCTCTCTTTCCCTTCCCCCTCCAAGCCCGCGTCCGGCCCCCCCAGGGCAGGGGTCCCTGTCCCCAAGGTCAGAGGGAACCACGCAAGCGGTGGGTGAGGCCTTTGCTTTGTGCCACAAGGTGGCGGCCGAGATAAGGGCTCCGTCACCACGCCGGGGGCCGGAAGCGGGCCGAGGTGGGTGGTGGGAGATGGGGGCGGGGGCGACATGATGCGAGAAGCTAGAGACACCTGGAAGAACGGCAGGGTCCTAGAGCCGAGCCCGAGGAAGGGCGTGGCCAGGCTGGCGCCCTCCTGAATCGGGAGGCCCGCAGAATTTCTGCGCTGGAAGGGATCTCAGTATCATTAGCGTGGACTCCCTGCCCCCGCATCCTTCTGCATCCTCCCCGAGCGTGCTCTGCCTCTCCCAAGCCTCAAGCGCGGGAATCAGCCCCCCTCCCGCGCCGGCGTTGGGGGGCCAGGGAACGGTGTCAGACTGTGCTCGCGGGGGAGAAAATCTATGTAGGGCGACCAAGAATGGACGGTCAAGGGTGGGAATCACCTGATAACTAGTGGCCCCCGCTCCCTCCCGCCCCCACTCCTAACCAGGTGAAATCCATTTAACATTACCTCCCCCGCAGGCGGGCACTCACCCCCTCCATTGGAGAGGCCTTGAAAGAGAAAAAAAAGGGAAGGAAAAAAAAAAAAAAAAAAAAAAAAAAAGGAGGCGGGAGGAAGGGAAGGGGAAGTAGCGGCCCTAACCAGAAAAGACACCCGGAGCCATCTCCTACCTACTGGCTATTCTTGCGCGGGGGAGCCTGCTCAAAGCGAGGCGTGAGGCTATCCCCGTGCTATTGTGTCTTTAAGAATGGCTGTAGCAGGTGGCCAGGAAACGGGTTCTCTTCCTGTTTTGCCCTCGATTGTGTGATCTTGGGGCCTCTCCTCTGTGTCACTCCTCACTTGTAAAACAGGGATTATATCACTCCTGACTCGCCTGGAGTCAAATAACACTAGAGACTCAAATTCAGCCAACATTTATTAGCCTCTGCTGTGTGCTTCGGGGCGAGATAGGAAAGCTGAGTGCAACTATACAGTCTAATGGAAGATGATTCGTGTAAAGGACTTTGAGGTGTGAAACATGCCATATAAATGGCAATTACTTTTGCTATATTTCTTGCAGAATGGTGGGGTGGGGCCAGCCATAACAAATCGTACCATCTCTTATTAATTCTCTGACTCCAGATCACAGAAAGAGAATAAGGATCTACACATACAAACCTACCGAGAGCAGCAATTTTTGTGGTGACAACTGAAAACTAAGGGGTCCCCATCAAATGAAGAATGGCTGGACAGATTATATATGAATAATAATGAAATACTATTTTGCCAAAAGAAATTACATAAGTGCAAATCATTCCCCAATTGCTAAATGGTCAAAGGATTTGAGCAGACAACTTTCAGATGAAGAAATTAAGGTCATTTATTGTCATATTAAAAAAAATACTCCAAATCATTATAGATTAGAGATATGCAAACTAAAACAATTCTGAAGTACCACCTCACACCTCTCAGATTGGCTAAAATGGCAGGAAAAGATAATAATCAATGTTGGAGGGAATGTGGGACACTGATACATCAGTTGGTGGAGCTGTGAAATGATCCAACCTTCTGGAGAGCAATTTGGGCTATAAAACTGTGCATACCCTTTGATCCAGGAAATCATAAAGGAACAAAAAGGACCTACATGTGCAAAGATGTTTGTAACAACTCTATTGTGGTAGCAAAGAATTGGAAAATGAATAGATGCTCATTAATTGAAGAATGGCTGAATAAGTTATGGAATATAAAAGTAATGGAATATTGTTCTATAAAAAATTATGAACAAGCTGATTTTTAGAAAGGCCCAGAAAGATTTACTGATGCTAAGCAAAAGAAGTAGAACCAGGAAAACACTGTACACAGCAATAACAAGTTTGTATGATGATCATCTATGACAGACTTGGTACTTCTCAACAGTTCAGTGATCCAAGACAATCCTAATAACCTTTGAATGGAAAACACCATCTACTTCCAGAGAGAGAACTATGGAGACTGAATATAAATCATCATATTCTATCTTCACTTTTTCTCCCTTTTCTGTTTTTTTCTCTTGTGTTTTTTCACTTTTGTTCTGATTTTTCTTAACCAATATGATTCATAAGGACAGAATCAATATACAGAATGAGATGTACATTTTAGACAGGGCCAATGTAGGAATTTGTTTTGTTTGACTGTCAATAGTTGTTACAAAGGTTTTTTTCCACTTGGGGAGGGAGAGAAGAGTGGGAGATGAACAATGGTAAGACAAATATGTCTGTAAATTGAAAAATATTTATTGAAAAAATTCTCATTTTGACTTCAAGATTAATGGATATATACTGGGATATTTTCAGAAATTACCAAACTTGCAAACTCTCTCTGATTCAAGCTCTACCCTGGAGTAAAAGAAGGGAAATTTTAATCTTCTCCCATGGGATGGCTTTCCCTTTTCTAAGCTTGAACCACAAATTTATGGGCTTAGACAAAACCACCAGTAATTACTGTATAATTTATTAGCACTATCAAGTGAAAGAAAAGCAAACAAACATTCCAACAAGGTAGAGAAGGTTTCAATGGGTCTTAGTTTAGGTCACTTTTCCCTTCTCACTTTCTTGTTCAGGCAGTCTGAGTGTCTATGATTAAGAAATGAATTTAGATTTAGATGCTTTGGAAAAATATGCAAAGAAACTCTTGGCTGGATTTCACTCCCCACAAACGCCACAACTTCCAGTTGAATATGTTCTCAGTATCAGCATATTCTTGCCCTCATATGTGCCTTCTCTTTTCTTGATCTCTGTTGCACAAACTGCTTGATATTACTGAGGCTTCTCTATCTCTCTTACATGTGCCCCAAAATTTGGTTAAAAATTACTTCCTCAAGACTACAAGAATCCCAAACAACCTAAGCTTGTTAATAGGCTACCCAAGGATTCTTTATCATCCCTGAAAGGTCCACTGTGATCCTTGGTCTTGGCAATCTGGAACTATTACCTGTGCTTAAGAAAATTATATATTCTAGTTGGGGGATGTGAAAATGTTCAAAGTCAGATTTTCATCATCTCTATCATCACAATTGTGCAGGGGACATAATCTCTCTGGGTGAGGTTGGTTTTGTAGCTAAGCATAGCTCTATTATGTTACTAATCTCCACCCCACTCAAAGTTTGGGTAGTCAGTGTGTTGCCACCGAGGATATTCAGGTGAGGAATGATCAGAGTTCTACATTAGATCATTCTGACTACTTGTACTTGAATTGAAGTAGAGAAAAGTAAAGAGTTTAAGAAGCCATTGCAGCAAATCCAAGCAAAAGCTAGTGAGGTCCTGTACTGGATGATGGAGTCATTTATGCAGCTATTACAATTCCACTTTCTTCATGAAGTCTGTCCTGACTGATGTCAGGAGAACTGATATCCCATGGAGGAAGCATTAAGTGGCTCAGAAGATAGGGTACTAGGCCTTATATTGGAAAGAACAGGGTTCAAATCCAGCTTCAGACACTTAATGGAAATGTGATTGGGCAAATCATTTGATCTCAGCTTCAGTTTTCTTAACTATAAAAATGAGATAAAAATAGCACCTACCTCTCAAGATTGTTGTAAGGATCCAATAATATTTGCAAAATGCTTAACAGTGTCTGGCACATAGTAGGCCTTTAATAAATATTTGTTTCCTTCAAACCCTCAATATAGGGATTCTTAGCTATTTTTTGATGTCACAGATCCCTTTGCAGTCTGGTGAAGCTTATGGAACCCTTCTCAGAAAAAATGCTTATATTATGCATATTTATAATACATGATAATTGTGCATAATTTATATAAATATAACAATCAAAATCTATAACAATATTCATATGACATAAATATTTACATATACATGTGTGTAAAAGGGGCAGACAGGTAACTCACTATAAAGAGTGAAGAGACCTGATTTACTATTATTGTGATTATTTTATATTAATAATAAATCACTGACATGACATTCATATGTAATATATTTATTTTTATGTATTACAAATGTATGTATATATATATATATATGTATATATATATAATAGGATTTCAAAGGAAATCAATTATATTCAATTAGAGATGTAATTTTTTCCTATCCAAGTTCATGGATCCCCTTAAATCTTTTCATGGCTATCTTAGGGATCTGTGGATCCCTGGTCTAATAGAACAAACTCCAGAATGGGAGTCAGGACAAATCTGGAATCAATTCCTACGTCTGTTCCTTATTTATGTGACTAGGGACAAGTCAATTAACTTCCCAACTTTAGTTTCCTCCTTGGAAAATAGAACAGTAATAGAGATCAAATGAAATAATACATGCAAAATACTTTATAAATATCACCTGTTATTATTGTCCCCTCCTCACCACTGAAGTCTCCCTGCCCATCACTAGTGTATCATTCAACAATGACAACCTCAGTTTCCTAAGCATCCATCCCAAGGTAATAAGAAGACAAAGATGCTGAACTTTAGGCTTCGGTTACCCCATCCATAAAATGATGGGGTTTTAGCTAGCAAACTAGATAGAATACCTGTGAAGCCCTTACTATGAGCCAGGCACTGTGCTAAGTGTTGGGGACTTCAAACACAAATAAGCAAAACATTCCTGCTCTCTAGGCTGGTGGAAACCAGCAGGAAATAGGGAGGGTGGGTCATAAACATAGTAGCATATAGAAATGGCTAAGAAATGGAGTAGAAGCCTGGTTCTAAGCAACATCAGCTGAAAATTCACCCACCACTCAGACCAGGATCTTAGAGGGCAGAGTCCACAGTTCCAGGGAGGGGGAAGATGAGGATAATGGCACCAATATAGGCAGCCAAGTGTAGAGAAAATGTTCTTATTATCCCCAAATTCTGTGACCTATGATATCTGCCTTCAAGAGACTTACATTGAATGTGTGGGAAGAGGAGAAAGGGAATAATAAAGGGACCGCTTGGATTATCTATCTAAACTCCTCATGTTATATGTGAAGAAACCAAGACCCAGCTAGGTGAAGTTATTTGTCTAAAGTCATATAGCTAGGATCAGTAAAACACAAGGCAGAATGTGGTATATGCTTGAAAGAGACACAAATAATTTATTTCAAGGATAGAGAGAGGCTGGGGAAAGGACTGGATATCATATTATAACAAGATATAAGCTACATATGCACTCAGGTCCTGCTGTTGCAGTCTACGTTGTCATTCGTGCTTACTTTAAGGCTATAGAAGAGTAATATGTCCACATATTAAGTACCCAATGAGAAAATGTCATATCTGAATTGTTTACCATGTGTGGCACTTTACTTAAGAAACCAACCAAATGATTTTATCATTCTGGTATGCAAATGCAAAGGCCTTCCTCATGGTTAAGCTGTAGCAAAAGTCCCAGTGCTAGATGGCTCTGAATTTAGACCAGAAAATGATAAAATGTCACTCAAAAAATTAAAATATGATTATCATCAGTTTGCACACACAGCTCAGAGCCCCATCTTGAATCAGGACTTTCCTTTCTCAGTTTGAATGTCATACTTCTACCTAACTACAATTTACTGGACACAAGCATAAGATTATAACCTCATCGTTTATCACAGTTAGAAATACAAGGGAAAAAGCTTGGCTCTCCAACTTGGAATACCCTTCCTTCTTAATGTCTCCTTGTTCTTGTCATCCAGCTTTTCCTTTTAGGGTATCAGAGGGAAGAATTCTAAAACATTCTTAGCATCCACTGATCCTGTTGTAATACTGGAGAAACTGAGGCAAGATAGAAATGAAAGAGTTTTTAATATTTTATTTAGATTTCTGAGAGGGAGAGATTTTCTGGGACCAAAGGATCTATTTTGGTCCCAGGGATGAATTACAATTTTGTCTCAAA
Organism: Sarcophilus harrisii; assembly: GCF_902635505.1. Lineage (NCBI taxonomy): Eukaryota > Metazoa > Chordata > Mammalia > Dasyuromorphia > Dasyuridae > Sarcophilus > Sarcophilus harrisii. The sequence continues at coordinate 337,649,419 of NC_045426.1, forward strand.
GAATCCAGCAGCGAATGTGTGTTTCCAATAAAATATATATGTTTCCATAGGTCAAGGTAGACAAAGGCAGGGGGGTGGAGTCCAACTCTGGTGAGCGGGAATCTCCAGATGGGGACCATCAATTCAGTTCTGACAGGTTAGGAGTAGGACCATAAATTCTGATAAACTGGGAGTAAAGGAGGTGTCCAAATAGAGCCAGGAAGTCTGGAGAGATAGAGGTAGAGGATACCAATTAGGTATCTGAGATAGGACATTAGGAGTTTTATCTTTTGGAATGCCAGAGTGGCTAGCTACAGCCCTAATTATCTCAGTTCTAATTAACAGAAAAGGGGGGTTGCAACCAGGGGGATTGAGGCAGAACAATTCAAAGAACTGAGGCAGAACAATTCAGGGAATTTGAGGCAGGGCAATTTAGGGAAACTGAAGCAGGACAATAAAAGGGAACTGTGGCACAACACTGTGAAGATTCAAAGGGAGGGAAAAGATTGACTGTCTGATGATCTCAGAATCATAACTGTTCACAGAAGAAGAGAGGGTTTACAGAAGAAAATGTCTCCTCATATTCTTGTTTGCTGAAGAGATTTACCTATGTTGCAGTCCCTGGTCTTTAGTTCAATTTCATTTCTAAACTGGTCATTTTGCTCTCTGGGTTTGCTTTGCCCAATGAATTCTGCAAATTGGATCCTATTCCTGCAGGTGGAGGTTTGTCAAAGTAACTATGTGGTGCAGTGGATTGAGTGTCAGCCATGAAACTAGGAGACCTGAATTCAAATTCTATCTCAGACACTTTCTAATTTTGTAACTTGGGCAAGTCACTTAACCCTGTTTGCCTCAGCTTCTCATTTGTAAAATGATCTGTAGAAGGACATGGCAAGCCACTCCAGTATCTTTGCCAAGAAAATCCTGGAGAGTTGAGCACAACTAAGATGCTACAATAGAAACTTGGAGCATGGCTGCTAGTAAGAGGGCAGTCTGCTGATTCCTGGAGTTGTTGAACCTCAGTTTCCCTGCAGTGACTCATGGCACTGTTACTGAAGAAAACCTGTCTTAATCACAAAGGAGGAAAATGGAAACAAATGGCAAGGATGCCAGCATCCATACCTCATTTCCTTCCTCCTAAACTGGGGTTTCCTGTGTCTGAAGAAGATCACCTCAGCCTTTTTCCCCTTCTCAGGTGGTTTCTTGCTTGTTGTGAGTATTCCTTTCCTGAACTCATGGAGGGGGACAGGTATGGCAGTGTTTGTCAACAATCTGCCAGCAGTCCTCAGATTATCATCACCCTAGCCTTTAAGGTACACAATAATTCAGCAGCATAGATGAAGTACGGGTGTACCAAATACTAGACTTTGAACATACTTTTTAAGGCCAGTGAAAGATCTGTCTTGGCCACAGTTATCAAGATCAACCTAAACCAAATCATCTGAGCAGGACTCCCTTGGCTTGCTCTCAATTTGCTTCCTCTGCCTTTTCCTCCTTCCTTCTCTTCCTTAAAACAGTCCTGGGACTCATTATCTACGTAGATGACTCCTACATTTATAGTTCTACTCATTTTCTCCCTTGAACATCAATCACATATATTTCCTGCTCCCACTCCTCCATCTCCACATGGATTTTCAAACTTGACATCTAAACTGAATTTGCCACATTCCTCACCATCTGTGCCACTGGCCCCCTCTTCCTCAAACAACAACAGAAGTGGCAAGACCTGCCTTTGACCACAACTTCTCTCCCAGACATTTGTGCTCCAAATCATAGTCACCTTTAACTCACATATGTCCCCTCATTTCTTCCTATCTCCAAGCCTACCCCTCATTCAGTTCTCAACAGTATATCCAGTTCAATCTCCTCTCCATTCAGAGGGCTATCACTGTAGTTGAGGTTCTTATTACCTCTTGACTAGACTTACAATTAAAGCTTTCTATAAATTAGTTTCACAGCCTCCAATCTCTTTTCCACTCTCTATTCCCTCCTTTATATATCCATGTTTAAATAATCTTCTAAAATAGATTGTTCTGATCACCTCATTTCTATTCTCAAAAACCTTCAGTGGATCCCTAATGCATCCCCAAAGATCAGAATATGAACTCCTTACACTGGCATTTATGACTCCACATCATCTGTCTCTAATTTATCTTTCTAATCTGGTTTTTTTCCCTAAGTAATTTAAACTGCAATCAAACTGGAATAACCTCTCTGATTCATGCTGTCTGGCCTTATTTGTACAGTATCCTCAACTCCCTACTTTTTGAACTCTCCATTTCTCTCAAAATCCTGCCCACATTCTACCTCTTCCATAAAGTTTCCCCACTTCAAGTAATCCCTCTTTTTGCCAATCTCTTACCACTTTCTGTTTTGACCTCTCCTAAAGCACTTAAAATATCTTTAGTATATATTCTAGCTATTATAAAGTTGTCTTAACCTTCAACCTGATTGTAATCTTCTTTAGAAAAATGCCATTATTTATCTTTGTCTCTCCCCACATGCCTAGAGATAATTAATAAATATTCACTGAATTGATTTCATTATTCCCAATTGGCAATCAACTAATCCTCTTGTGGGTGCTAACTAAAAAAATGAGCTTTAAGGGATTATTACCTTCTGATATATCTGCATTGAAACTGGAAAGGAAAGCTTTTTTCAAAAAGAAATGGCTCTACAAATGGAGGAATTTCAAGTATTTATGATAGTGAGTACACAGATAGTAGGAAAGAGACTCCATTCACTCTTACACTTTTCTACCTCTTACCATGGAACAATGGAAAGGAAACTGAACTGAACTTGGGATCAGAAGACCTGGTATTACTTAGGATGAATCAATTACTTCAACTCTGTGAGCCTCAATTCCCCCAGCTGTAAAGTAAGGATAATAACTTGCATTTTATTGTTGTAAACTGTAAATATCACATTTAATATGTGAAGCCATTATCACTATTATTGTTTTTGTAAGTCATAAACATTACATTTAATATATAAGCCATTAACATTAGTGTTATTTTTATTACCCTGAAGTGATCCTGAGCAATACAAGGAGATCACAAGAGCAGAGATCAAAGTCAAACGCTAGCAGTTCCAGTCCCAAAGACCAGAGACAAACAAAAAGGTGTGTGTTTTCATGTCCCTTTATCACCAGAGAGATAAGCCTAAAACATTTGCTCAGGTATAGGCAGAGACTCAAAGAACTGGATGGAACCTCCACTCCCTCCCTGACAATGAACCAGCGTCAGTCCACAGGGGCAAGTGAGCTATGTTCAGGCTGAGATGAGAAAGTGGAATTTGGTAACATCGGTGATCAGACTCTAGGAAACTGTTGCTGTGCAATATCAACATGTTATCGAGTGAGTGTTAATAATAGAGGAATCTTGGCAACTTGGAAAGATTGGAGGTTTGTGAGGGAGGCTGAAACAGATCCCTCTGGCTCTTATCAGAGAGGGCAGGACGGTGGTATCTGTGTTACTTGGCTGGGGAGTGAATGGGCTAAATCATCCTCTAGGAAAAGGAGGTTGCAAGCAAATAAATCTCATTAAATCTTTGGCAAGTTCTCCCTCAAGGTCCAGCTCAAATTCCACCTCTACCAAGCAGCCTTGTTGCCCATCCCAAAGCGATCTCTCCTTCCTCTAAGTCATTTTAGTATTAGTTTATGCTTCTTGTTTGTCTTTCATTAATAATTCTTTTTCTTTTTAATTTTAATTTTTTTTTTTATTTACAAAGCACATGCATGAATTTTTCCAACGTTGATCCTTGCATAACCTTTTGTTGCAAATTTCCCCCTTATTCCCCTTACCCCCTCCCCTATCTGGCAGGTAGTCCAAAACATGTTAAATATGTTGAAGTAATGTTAGATCCAATATGTGTATCCAAATTTATAGTTATCCTGTTGTGCAAGAAAAATCAGATCAAGAAGGAAGGAAAAGAAAAACTGAGAAAAAAAACAACAACAAAATGCAAGCAAATAACAACAGAGAGAGTGAGAATGCTATGTTGTATTCCACCCTCTGTTCCCATAGTTCTCTTTCTGGGTATAGATGGCTCTATTCATCACTGAACAAGAAGAACTGGTTTGAATCATCTCAACGTTGAAGAGAGCCACATCCATCAGAATTGATCATTGTATAATATTGATGTTGCCATGTATAATGATCTGGTTCTTCTCATTTCACTCAGCATCAGTTCATGTAAGTCTCTTCAGGCCTCTCTGTATTCATCCTGCTGGTCATTTCTTATAGAACAATAGTATTCCATAACATTCACATATTATAATTTACTCAGCCATTCCCCAACTGATGGGCATCCACTCATTTTTCAGATTCTTGCCATTACAAAGAGGGCTGCCACAAACATTTTGGCACATACAGGTCCCTTTCCCTTCTTTATGATCTCTTTGGGATATATAAGCCCAGTAGTAACGCTGCTGTATCAAAGGGTATGCACAGTTTGACAACTTTTTGATCATAGTTCCAAATTGCTCTCCAGAATGGTTGAGTCCGTTCACAATTCCACCAACAATATATCAGTGTCCCAGTTTTCCCATATTCCCTCCAATATTCGTCATTATCTTTTACTCTTATCTTAGACAATCTGACAGGTGTGTAGTGGTATCTCAGAGTTGTCTTAATTTTCATTTCTCTGATCAATAGTGCTTTGGAGCACCTTTTCATATAGCTACAAATAATTTCAGTTCTTCATCTGAAAATTGTTCATATCCTTTCATCATTTATCAATTGGAGAATGGCTTGAATTATTATAAATTTGTGTCAATTCTCTATATATTTTAGAATGTCATGCTGGAGAAACTGAGTCAAGATGGAAATTAGAGAGTTTTTAAATTTTTATTTGGATTTCTGAGAGGAAAAGATTGTGCTGGGGGCATATTGCACCATTCTGTCTGCTGCCCTTTTATCAATAATAGATGAAGGAAGGGGGAGCTAGATGCCCCAAGGCCCAGAGCACTGTCCAGGAGTCAGGAAGACCCAAATTCAAATAATGGCCTCCAACACTTTAGGCAGATCTTAGACCTTAGGCAAGTCATTTAACCCCAATTGCCTAGAGAAAGAAAGAAAGGGGAGGAGGAGGAAGGGAGGAGAGAGAGAGAGAGAGAGGGAGGGGGAGAGAGAGAGAGAGAGAGAGAGAGAGAGAGAGAGAGAATAGCTGACACTTATAGCTCTAACCTTTATTGAGGTTACATCTTTTATGTCATTTTGATCCCACAACACTTTAGTGAGACAAGTAATGTGAACATTATTATCCCCATTTTACAGATGAAGAAACAGGCTCTGAGAGATTAAATAATTGTTTAAGGCCGCTTTTTGAGTTGGGGACAGAAATGACTCCAATCTAGGTCTTCTGATTGTCATTCGGGCCTCTTTTTATTATATCATGTTACTCTGTGTTCTAGCATGCCTTTTCTTGTCTGTTCATCTTGTTTCCCCAAAGCAGCAGGCGTGAAGCACACTTTTGATGGAGATTGAGATAAACATTGTTCATAGCTTCCCTTAGTTCATAAAAATCCTTCCAGGGAATGATGGGAATAATTTTTCAAAAAGGAACCACACATACCTAGTAAATCATCTCTTTTCTCTTCTTCATCCTCCCTTTTTTGACCAAAAATGTGTTTTCTTTTAAGTCTCTCCTTGTTATTTTATTATTACTTTAAATCTGGCTTTTTCTAAATAACATTATAATCGTTCTCATTATTTTGGTCTTTATTTTGGAATAAAGGGAATGTAAGCATTTTGGAATAAAGGTTGGAGAAAATGTCAATAACTGAATACACAGATTTTTATAGGTTGGGGTCTTATCTCTAGTCTTATGATTAAAGATCTGTCTGGTCTGGAGCCTCTGAAATGTTATGACTTTACTAATAATATGTATTGATAAATTCCTATTACATAGAAGGAAAATAGCTGAGAAAATAAATAATCCCAAAGAACTCTGAGTTGTAATTAGCTAGCATGGCTGTAAAGGACAAAAGTGACTCAATGGAGCTCTTTCATTATCTCCTTTCTTCTGGAAAGAAGTAACCTCCCATACCATACTGTTGAGGTGTAGACCAAACGTCTAGATTTGGGGTACCTAAATGAAATTAGGGTTTAGTTAGGTCTACTGGCAGGTTTGGGGTACAGGGAGTCAAACAGAGTTCCTCTGCAACCCCCTTGAATTCGGCGCAAGGATACTGAGGTATATGAGGTCTAGTAGTGGCGCAAATTCCCAATAAAAGCATTTATTGGCCCAGAGAGCTAGATTGATAAAAGAGGTTATTACTGAGTTTAGAAGTAGGAGATAAGTGAAGGTAGAGATAAGGAGGGCACTGGACAGAGGGTCCAGTGGACAGAGGGTCCTCACATGGCTGCCATGTTTGGAATCTCTGCAAAGAGGGGTTCCCAGTGTGGCCCTTTTAAGTCGGAGACTTAGCTCGAGGGGCTTTGGGGTATAGCCCCAAAGTTGGCTCAGATCCGGGTGGGGCTGGGACAGGTCCGGATCTTCTATTGGAATTCAAAGGGACCAGGATTTGTGAGTCAAAGGGTAATTTACATTAACTAGGGGGGGTTGGGAATCAAAGATTGGAATCTTTCCAGCATCAATACCTGTCATCACCTAAAGGGATAGGCTTTGGGTGTAACCTCCCCTTTTGCTACTACATTCTCCTTCCTTTCTTTCTTCCCATGTTGTGCCACAGTTCTCTTTTATTATCCTGACTCAGTTTCCCTAATTGTCCTAACTCAGTTTCCCTAAATTGTCCTGCCTTGGTTTCCCTGAATGGTTTGGCCTCAGTTCCTAATTGTTCTAGTCAATCCTGCAAAATAACCCCTCCCTCCTAATCATGACAATACAGATAAGGAGAAAGACCTCCTACCTTAGACTTCATCAGAATGTTAGTTGCCTCTCCCCATTCCAACTTATCAGAATTTTGGGTGCCTCTCCCCATTCTGTAATCCCAATTGTCAGATATCCCCATTTCCAGTGCCTTCCCCAACCCTGTCACTCAGCACTCTGACTCTGCTCCTGCCTCGGTCCCTGTATCTGAGCTACATATATATGTATCATAGAGAACTCACATTGTTTGCTGTATTCTTGGAGATGAGAATTAGAGAGAACCAATTAGAGAACCAATAGAGAACCAATTAGAGAAACCATGGATCTGTTTGGTCCCAGTAAATCTCTTCCTTTCAAATAAAATATTAAATACTCTATAATCTCTATCTTGCCTCAGTTTTTCTGGCATTACACCCACACTTCCTAGCATCACAGAAAGGGGGACTTGCTGCCTTAAATACCCAAGTTCAAAGCAATTTTATTGCTTTGATAAAAAGATAAGCTCAAGGTTTCAGCCTAGGAGTGGTTTTTTTTTTTTTTTTCTGGCCCACAGTCCAAGAGAGTTTCTTTGATTGCAAAAGAAAAAAGACAAGAAAAAAAGAAGTGTCATCCTTTTCCTGGGAGGAATGGGGTCTACCAAGCAATTTAGGCCTAGAGTGTTCTGGACAGGGTGGGGGCATTCTGTCCCAGGAATTTGGATTTCCCTGGGGCTACTCTCAATAGTTTGTTATACATTCCTACAGTAAAACTTAGAGCCATTTTGAGTGCTAGAGATTAAAAAAACAAAAACAGAACAACAACAAAAAACAACTCTACCTCTAAACCTCCCTTGCCTTCAGGGAGCTTACTTACTTACTGAGGGAAATACACATAGATAAAATGAATAGTTAAAAAGAGACTGATAACAAACTTTGGACAAAGAGGTAAATCTCAATCAATGAAGTTTAACAGATTCCAGATACCTAATATTACTGCAATGTGAGCCACCCAGGGCCCTTATAACCAAAATTTAAACTCTTAAATATGCAAAATACAAAGTAAATTCTAGAGGGGTAAGGGGCATGAACAACTTAGGGATGAGAGGCATATTATTACCTGAAGAAAAAAACTTGATGTAATTGAATGGCAGGAATGAGATGTCAGGATTCCTGAATCTAAGATATGGAATATTATAAAATATGCAGGAGAAATAAAAGAGGACAGCGTTGTACCAGCTTTTTGTGGCTTACTAACAACTGTAAGGAATGGAAATATTAAAATGATAGATATGGAGCTTCGTTTAGCTACATGGCATAGCTAGATGGCTTAGTGGATAGAATGCCAGCTCTAAAATTAGGAAGACAAGTTTAAAATTTGGCCTAATTTATTCTGTGACCCTGGGCAAGTCACTTAATCCTATGTCTCAGTTTCCTCATTTGTAAAACAAGCTGGAGAAAAAAGTGGCAAAGCACTCCAGTGTCTTTGCCATGAAAAGCCCAAATGGAACTGAAGTAAATTGAGATGTTTTGGGGAAAAATGATGTAATCTTTGAGTTTCTCCTCTTCCCATACTCCCAAACCCTGGGAAAAGCATACTCTTCCCAGACAAGCCCTTCCCAAGTTAAGTGACTTCATTCAATTGGAGATCTTGGTCAAATCATTCTCCATTGAAATAGATCTTGGAGGGGGGAAGGAGGGTGGCCCAGATCCCCTTCAGGAGGTTCCCAGACTTTGGGAAAATTCTTTGATTTAATTGGAGATCTCTGTCTGATGGTCCTTTATTGATTAGCCCAGACAGCTCCCAGGCCCAGGCCAATATTTTGCCCATATAACCAGGGGTCTGTTAAACACACTTTTGCCAGATTCCTCATTAGGAATTTGCTCCACTAAGAGAGATCCTTCTTAGTGAACAATATACTTCCCTTTTCTGCCATTCAGACTTTTTGGGTTTGTGCATTCGTTTGCACTGGACCTGCACCTACCAAAGCGGATTCCCCATTTCAATTCTCACATCTCCTCACTACCACTAGTACCACATCAGAACCATAAAGAGTTGGACACAACTGAAAATGACATAATATCAAAATTAGTCATATTGACTGATGATTGAAAATTTTAAAATGCATTCTTCTTAACAGAGCAGCCATTCAGAGAAAAAATTCAACTTAAGGTAGCAAAAGAAAATGGAAAGGAAATGATTAATAAAGAAATTTATGCAAGTAGTGGTTGGTTCAATCACTTTAAAAATCAAATTTATGGAAACTGAGTGAATGCCCATCAATTGGAGAATGGCTGAATAATTATGGTATATGAATATTATGGAATATTATTGTTCAGTAAGGAATGACCAACAAGATGATTTCAGAAAAGCGTGGAGAGACTTACATGAACTGATGCTAAGTGAAATGAGCAGGACCAGGAGATCATTATATACTTCAACAACAATATTATATGATGATCAATTCTGATGGACCTGGCCATCCTCAGCAATGAGATGAATCAAATCAGTTTCAATAAAGCAGTAATGAACTGAACCAGCTACACCCAGTGAAAGAACTCTGGGAAATGACTAAGAACCATTACATTGAATTCCCAATCCCTATATTTTTGCCTGCCTGCATTTTTAAAAAATTTCCTTCACAGGCTAATTGTACAATATTTCAGAATCCGATTATTTTTATACAGCAAAATAACGGTTTGGACATGTAAACTTTCGTATTTAATTTATACTTTAATATATTCAACATGTATTGGTCATCCTGCCATCTAAGGGAGGGGGTGGGGGAAAGGAGGGGAAAAATTGGAACAAAAGGTTTAGCAATTGTCAATGGTGTAAAATTACCCATGCATATAACTTGTAAATAAAAAGGTATAATAAAAAAAAAAAAGAAAAAAAAAGAAATAAAAATCAAGTTTAGTCACATAATGTTGAAATTACCAAAAAGAGGGAAAATAGAGATGAAGATGCAGCTAAGTATGCTGATATTTTGAAGAAAACATTTGAAGGTGGGATAGATTGATAAACAAATGTTTAATGTAGATGAAACAGGTTTATTCTGGAAAAGGACAGATAGCTTTCTGAACTTAAATTTCTTTTGATTTTCTTAGTGTCTTAGACACTATCAGCTGCACTTTGTCCAATTCTAATTTTCATGGAATTATTTTCCTTCTTAAGTTTTTTTATTTTCTATTTCTAATTGGCTTTCTTTTCATACTTTTCTTGGATTGCTCTTATTTTTTTTTTCTCTAATTTTTCCTTGATCTTGAATTTTTAAACTCCAAGAATTTTTTTTTTTGGACTTGTGATCATTTGATGTTTCTTATTGAAAAAGGAGTGGGTTTTGGAGCTCCATTATCTTCCTCTAAATACAAATCTAGATTTTCTTTATCCCTCAATCTATGTTGAATTCTTTCTCCCTTGTTTCCTTATTTTTATTTATTGTTTTATCTCACTTATTATTTAGTTATTTGTGATTAATTTATTATAAATAAACACTTTTTTGTTATTTAAAATAATTTTAAAAATAAAGTCAATTTATTTATAAAATAAATAATTTATTATTAATAAATAAATAAAATATTTATTTAATTTTAGCAGTTATTGTATAATCAATTATAGTCTTGAGACAGGGAATAATGCCCCAAAACTTAGGTGCTTCTTACTGTTATTTTCTGAGCTCTGTCTTGGGCCCATACATGTGCTCTTCTTTCTAATCCTAAGTGATGGCTAGAGCCCCCAGCTTCACTGTCCCAAAAATAAACTTGCTCTATACAGTGTCTTTGATGGCTGCAAACAGCAGCTGTTCTCTCTGCCCCAGAACTGAAACCAAGGATTCTGCTCCTCTACAAGTATCTACAGTCAACAGGATCCCTGACCCACACTACCACACTCATCCAGGCATACCACATGCCTCCCTGAAGATGTTCTTGAGGACTTTTCTGGTCAGCACAACAGTGCTTGATATATTTTGATAGTGGAAGGTCCTTCAATTTCTACTCAACCATTAAGACCCCAAATTGGGATGAGATGCAAATTTCTAAGGTCATCTCCCAAACCAGCTGCCCCTGGAATTTATTGATTCTACAGAGTTGGCCTGGAGATGTTTGCACTTCACTTGGGCCAGAACCAAGGTCAGATCTGTACTGGGGTCTTCTCCAAATGTCTTGGGAAGACAACTCCTTTTCCTTGTATCTGCAACTCTGGGGTGATGTTCTGTCTTTTTTGGTGGAGGAAATTTGGAGAACCCAAAACTTTTCTGATCTACTCCTCCATCTTCCCACAATCCTCTCCCCCTGAACTTACATTTCTGAGAAAGAAAAAATTAACCTGGATTTTATGGGGGTCCACTAACACTTTTATTGGGAGGTAAAGGGATTTTAAATTTAAACGAGTGCTTGTTTATTGGCCTAGAAATCCTTGAGAGTCTACAACCACTGATTGTTTCTTGTTTTAGATAATCAAATACAAAAGCAGGGGAATTAAGGTTTTGGTTCCTACCCTGTCTCCCCCAAAGCCTGATTTTCAAGTTATTTTAGCCTACTTAAGGAAAAATATTGAGAGAATAATAATGTTGGATTTAAAGCATTACTGATTTTAAATAATGTGCTAGGTTATCCAGTTATACTTGATTCATTGTACAAATGGGAACATGGAAATTTGTCAAGATATGGATAAAGTTCTGTGTACCTAACAATGTCTGTTTGTATGAAGATTAAAAAAAAAAGCAGAAAGTTCAAAGCTAGAATAATGTTTTTTCACATCATCAGCTTAGGTTTAGATATAGGTATTATATTATAATTTAATTTTTAAAAATTTTGCTTTCGATAACTAATATATTACTTCATAATAAACTTTCTTAACCTTTACTATATTAATGAATAATTTAAAAACTTAAGTTTAAAATTTTCATTGCTTATTTCCATTGAGTTGTAACTATTTCCACATTTAAAGATGAACTATAACTTCTTTTTTCTGGGAAATTAATAATCAATTTATTACCTAGGCTGATAAATAATCAATAAATTAATGGTCTGTGGTAACCAAGGACAAAGCCATGGAGATTACTAATTGCTTAAATATCTTTGGAAAAGTAAGCACCTCTGATAGGCAGAGTGAATTGGTAAACTATTAGTAAAGGGGTAGACAAATTAATAAGGAGGTGGACCAAAAGTCTTCAGCTCCTCCTGCTGAGAACAATGCATTGATCATGAGACTCAGCACCTCCAGCTATCTGGACAAAGGCATCCATTTCTACTCAAATCACTCAAGTTGAATAATCGTGGGAGGTGGAAGTAGGATTGTGTCAAAGGCTTCAATCTAATGCTGTTTTGGTTTTTAGCAGCTGGAATTAGTTCTAGATTAGATTAGATTCTTATTGACACTTTAATCAGAAGTAAAGTCTCTTTGTTGGGTGGGGTTATGCCCAAGATTGAAAAGATTCTCAGAATTAGGCCAATCTCATCATCAGTCCGTCCTATGTAAACTATGATTTCAAATAATGAGAATTCAAACAATTCTAAAGGAGTATTTTTCACATTAACCTTTTAAGGGTATTTTGCACTAGAGTACATCTATGGATTTCAGCTATTTACTATGTTGTCATCACCTAGTTTTTAATAACAGAATTAAAATTCCTGTCTTTTATTCCTCTGATTCAGATTCATGAACTGAAGGAATTTCAAAGGAGTTGAGGTTTTCCTGTTGATAACCAAAAGCAAGATTTGAAGTTATTTTGAGTTCTCATCAGACTCTGATGGTAAAAAGTATCTGTTTCAGCTGCCTGAGTCAGTTGCAGACATGCCAATGTCCCTAGGATATCTGTTGCTCATATGATTAGTTTCCTGATAATGACTATCTCCCCACTGGACTCAAGGATGAGAGAAATTGAGAAAATAAAGAGTAGAAAAATAAAGAACAGTAAGTACATAATCCCATCACACCAACTTCTAATCTTGTTGCAAAAAATATTATTGATTCCAGAATGAAATCTCAGAATTTGCTCTTCAGACTTCTTTCTCCATGAATCATTTTCTCAGTGCTCAAAAGTCTCCCTGGGACAAGAAGTTGTGTAGCAGGCCTGACTCATGCTAGTCAGGTTCAAGATTAACACAAAATGGGACACTGACAATACCTGACAGTTACAAAGGGATATTTACTGAGCCATAGCATTAGGATATTAAGAACAGAAGCAGGATATTCAGGGCAGAGAAAGTACATCCAGGCAGAAGACAGGATTGTTTTAATTGAGCCCAGATTTCCTATTACCAGTGTTGGTCAAGCTGGTTTTCTGGTCAGAAGCCTAAGGAAGAAGCTCAATGAGTTCTTATTCCTTTAGCCCACCAGGAGTATCATCAATAATAGTCCAAGGCTTTGGTCTCTTGAGGTAATTAAATCTTATGGATGGTTTACTCTAAAGTAAAAAAAAAAAACAAAACTAGTCTGACCTACTAGGATAGGGTCTTAGGATATTGTTCCTATCATAGAGGCTCCTATATGAGGTTGGATTTACCCAAGTCTCTCTCAAAGCCAAATTCTACACATATTCCATGGTATTGGTCTATGGAGTACATGTCTATTTTGGGGGATCTAGATCTGAAATGTCCATGTATTTATTAAAATTTTCAATAAACAGAATAAAATGTATCTAAACCATTTAAAAATTATTTTATCACTAAAAAACAAAACACATCCTCATTAATGTTATCAGTTTATGCTATGCTCTCTCCCTTAAATTATTATTCTGTCCCAATGCCCAGAATAATGGTATATGAGATACAGAAAGAATATAGAGTGCTAAGGACAATCACCATATTTTCCTCTTTTCTCTCATCAAGAAAAATCAGTATTTTACTAATCATATGCTCAGAATAAGATGAGCCATCCAATAGGATCTCCCTTTCCTTCCTTTGTGCTTTGAAAGACTTACCAGTCATTCTCTTCAGAAATAAAGAACAGAGAGATGGAGAAGTGCTAGTTGGACTTTACAGGCAGTAGTCACTATTTTCTAATTTAATGGCCTACAGGGAAAGTGGAGAACTGGAACTGACCCTGGAGATCAGTGCAGTAAAAACTGAGACCCTGGGGATAGCAATGAGACCAAAGAAATGCAGAGGTGAGACCCTGGCTGGAAACCAGACAAGAGTCAAAGTGGTAACTAGCATGTGAGGTATTCCAAACCCAGAGAGCAGCTTCCAAAAATCTCAGCAGCTACAGAGGCCAGGAGAGCTATCTGTCTTTTAGAACCCATTCTGTTTCTTCCATGCTTGAGTCCTGGTCAGAAGTATTGTTTCACAACTTTCATCACCCTTTCGTGACCAATGGGTATTGGAGGAGGGAGTTTCATTAATATAATCATGAAGAGCTGTACTGCTCACCAGTTCCAGTTGGGTCCACAATAAGGCAGCTCCTATTACTACTCACAGAGTAGTAATTCTTTATTTTCAGAAGAGGACTGTAACATAAGGGAGATGATACATGCAAATTAGATTAGATTAAGGGCCATCTCTAGTCATCTTGATCTGTATCTTGCTCCTGCACCCAAATGGTTCAGAAGGAAAAAGTAAGGCCGCTCACTTTGCACAGCCCTCCCTCACTTAAATTCAAATCATAGGCCATAAACTAAGTGTGAAAGTCTTTGAAAACCAGTTTATAAAGTGCAGTGATGCTGGGCAGCTAGGTGGCATAGTGGATAGAGCACCAGCCCTGAAGTCAGGAGAACCTAATTTCAAATCTGGCCTCAGGCACTTAACATCACCTAGCTGTGTGATCCTGGGCAAGTCACTTAACTCCAGTTACCTCAGCAAAAAAAAAAAAAAAAAAAAAAATACAGTGATGCTGAACTGAAAGTCTGTTCCAATTGGTTGAGGGATTTTTATCTAAATTTTTCTAAATTCTAGATAAAAATCATCCAGTTATTTGCTGTAATCAGGAAATTGTAGCAGTAATGATCAAATGAGAGCATTTTAACATGTTCCTGATGAGCAAAGGCAGGATGGCCATGTGACAGAACAGGGAAACTGAGGACTACAGGAACCTTCAAGGAAGGGTATTTCCTTCCATGTGCCTTTGTACAGATGATTTGAGATAATCCCTTGTTTTTCAATATTTCACATATTTCTAGTAAACTGAATTTTGCCTAAACCATAAAGACATGAATAAATGGATTAAAAATTATATATAAAATCAAAATTAAAATAAAACACATGCTAGAAAGAAGCTAAGGATTAACTAGAAACAGATGTAAATTTAGAGTTAGAAAGCCCAGACTACCAAAATGCTAAAAAAAAATTCTTAACTGGGGACTCTGAAGGATGGAAATTGAACTCAG
This sequence comes from Sarcophilus harrisii, assembly GCF_902635505.1. NCBI lineage: Eukaryota > Metazoa > Chordata > Mammalia > Dasyuromorphia > Dasyuridae > Sarcophilus > Sarcophilus harrisii. The sequence continues at coordinate 337,664,534 of NC_045426.1, forward strand.
CAATTTGGAATTATGCTCAAAGGGCTATAAAACTGTATACACTTTTCAGCAGTGTCACTACTGGGTCTGTATCCCAAAGAGATCTTAAAGGAGGGAAAGGGACCCACATGTGCAAAAATGCTTGTAGCAGCCATTTTTGTGAGAGCAAGAAACTGGAAACTGAGTGGATGTCCATCAATTGGGGAATGACTGAATAAATTATAGTATATGAATGTAATGAAATATCATTGATCTATAAGAAACAATGAGCAGGCTGATTTCAGAAAAGACTGTTCTGATTTTTCTTTCTTTATATAACTAATAGGGAAATATGTTTTAAATGATTGTACACATATAACCTATATCAAATGGCTTGCTGTTTTGAGGAAGGAGAGGAGAAAGGCAGAATATAGAACTCAAAATCTTACAAAAATGAATGTTGAAAACTATCTTAATTGGAAAACTAAATTATTATTGAGACCAAAAAAAAAAAATTGAACTCATTTTTTTGTCTAAAATAAATTTCCTAGATCAACTATATGGCACAGAGGATAGGGCAGTAGCCCTAGAATCAGGAGAACCCGAGTTTAAATCTGATCTCAGACACTTTAACTACTTACTAGCTATGTGACCCTGAACAAGTCACTTAGTCCCAATTGCTTCTCCCCCCCCCCTCGCCAAAAAAAAAAAAGAGAAAACAAAAACAAAATAAACATCCAAAAATGGAAGAGGACAAAAGCCACAAAAACCTTAAGAACATATTGTTCGTAAGGTTAAAATGAGCTGTTTACTGTATCAAAGTGAATCTTGTTTGGATAGAAGTTCTTTTATTCCTTGGAGGGCCCTTTCCTAGGCCCTAGGAGAATCCTAAAGCTGTGGGTTTCTCTATCTTAAAGAGGCCACCTCCTCAATGTGTACAGCTTGTTTTATCTTGGTTTCTGACTAGAAACATAGTTAGCAATCAGTCCAAGCTCTCAGATGACACAGTCTTAGGGGTGTCTGAGATGGGGAAGCCGGGAAAGTATCACACTCTCTCTGGACTCCACCTCCTCTGGTTACAGGTACAAGGGTCTGTCTACCTCCTCCAAAGAGTAACTCTCAGCTGGAGCTTAATTCCAGCAATTATTTGCTGGAATCTTCTCTAAGTAGACAAAGAAGTGAGTCTAATTCTTTCAACCAGTCCTAATTCATTTTATCATCTGATTCTATCCAGGCTAAAACATTTCATTCCTTCCCAATTCAATTAACTGGGTTGTTTGATCTTAAGTTGTGCACTTAACACTTAACAACTGATTAAAGAAAGGAGTCTAAGAAACATTCACAACTAGTTCACACATTTGATTGATTAATTCAATCAAAAAAGTATTCTCTTTAGATATCAGGGCTTAGAGTATATTGTTAATTATATTATTTGATGTTGAGTTCTTTCAATCATATCCAACTCTTCATAATCCCATCTCGGGTTTTTTTTTGGCAGGGATATTGGAATGGTTTGCCATTTCCTTTTCTAGTACAGATAAGGAATAGAGGCAAACAGGGTTAAGTTACTTGCCCAGGGCCAGAGGCTAGATTGGACCAAAGAAAGTGAATTTTCCTAACTCCAAACCACTCAGCTGCCTCTATTTGAGGTTAGAGGGATAACATTTGTAAGATTTCCCTGTTGGTTAATTAATAAAGTGATTCATTGCTTATAGTAGGCTTTTGGAAGAAAGCATACAAGCTGGTTTAGACTAAACTTACTCAAAGTAAGCCATTAGGACTGGGAGAATTGAGTTAGGAAAAATCTTGAAGCTCTGGCCACTTTACATATCAGTTCCTCTAAACTCCAGGTGCATTATCTTGAACCTTGCTAGGTTAATTCCCCTTCCATTTGAGTATTGTCCCTGGCCTCCTCTCCAGCCTTCAACCTTCTTATCTTAACCCCAATCCTGTTAGGTTTAAATTATGATCCTTTCCTGGAATTAAGGCTTGTCTGCCTACCCAATGTCCTCACCCTTTATCTGCCTTTGTTTTCCCTATAAGATTGTATACTCAGTTATGCATTCTGTTTGTAAAGCCTAGTTAACTAAAACCCTATGTAAGTTCTCTGCCTCAGTTCCTACAGGCTGGAATGATTTTAAGACTGAGTCCCATCCTGGTGCTAGCCTAAAATTATTCACATTAAAAGATTAAAATCCAATCTCTGCCTTGCCTCAGTTTCTCTGGCATTACAAAGTATGCATATAACCTACATTTATGACTTATTAAGAAATTATATTGAAAAATATACACACACACATTCACAACACATATCAGACGTTGTATATTATAGGTTTCTCCTAATCCTCATGATTTCTGAAAATATTTCCTCTCTTGAGCTCTAGAATATACATTCTTGAGGGATGAGGGATGTCTCTCTCAAAATTTAGCTGTTTTAGAATTTGACAAATGGAAGGAGTCAGGGTTTAAAAAAAAAAAAAAGAAAGAAAAATCCCAGGGGCAGGGGTAGGGTAGATATCAGAAGCTTCTTAATCAAGTAATCTTGTGATTTATTCTGGAAAGTTTGAGCTGGGCAGCTCTGGGCAGAGGCTGAGGGCTGGGATACTCAACTTTCATTCTGGAAGTCCTTGCCTCAAATAAGGGAAGGATCATACTACTTGGAACTCCCTCTTCTATCCCAGGCTTTCTCTTCTTCTTGCTTAGGACCCCAACCACTTCTTGAAGTGCAATGAGGTTGTAATAACCATAATAATTTGAAATTAACTGGTGTGTTTGTTTTTTCTCACTAACTTCTTATGAATTTAAGAGACAGAACAGGACAAGAAAGCAAGTAATTTCTTTTACTTAGATTTTTATCACCTTCATGATGGTTTCTTAGAGCATTTAGCAAAACAAATAAGCTTTAAGCAGGAATTTTTCAATCAATAAACATTCTTAAAGAACTGTCTTGACGTTGCCCTCTAGATTTTTTTATTTTTAAAAATCGATTCGTTTGCTTTCTAATTTTGGATGTTCTGCCTTTAAACACAAAGAAAATTTTTCGGGCTTTCTGCTTTCATTCTTACAAAATTCCTTCATAAGTGACTAGATGCAGTCTTGGCAAGATCTTCTGATTCAAGTTCATCAAAACCAAATTTTTGAACAACCCATGTTATATCTCCTAATAAAAATTATTTTTTTTCTTTGTTATTCTCTTTATTTTTATTATCAAATACAAAAAAACTGAAACTACTAGATTCTGTTATTTTTGCAAATAAAACCATTTAGTGTCCCTTATTTTAAAATTCACCTTATATTTCAATGGTATCCACATATTTATAGCAGGACTTTTTGTAAGTAGCAAAGAGCTGGAGACAAAGCAGGTGCCCATCAATTAGGGAGTGGCCAAATGTTTAAGGTACACATTTAATGTTAATTCTATTGTGCTGTAAGAAACAATGGATAGGGAGAAGCATAGGGAAAGATTTAAATGAATGCTATCTTTTGTATTTACATCAGTCATTTCCCATTCCAATCTCCCAGACTGAACCCTCCCATCTGACAAAGAAAAACAATGAGTAAACTATCCAATATAGTATCTGACAATAAATAAAATATTTTTTCCTAGAAGTCCTCTACCTCTCTTCCATAAAGGAAGAAGTTTATTTCATTCTGCCTTCTCCACAACCTTCATTATTTTTTCCATTATTCAGGATTCAACTTCTTTTGGTGATCTCTTATTTACAGTGTGATAACTATTATATTTATTATTCTCTTGTTTTGGTTCTGTTTCTCTCTTTATTCATATAAATCATCCCATATTTCTCTGAATTCTTCATATTTGTCATTTATCAATGCACAATAATATATACCAGACTCTTTTCATCTACTCCCCAGTTGAAAGCACCACTTCTTTCCAGTTTTTGCTAACACAAGCAGCACTATTAATATTTTGGTATATAGTGGGCTTTTATTTCTGTCCTGACTTACTTCCATCTGACCCTTCCCATATTTGTTTACTCTCTCAATTAGAATATGAGCCCTTTGAAAGCAAGGACTGTCTTATTTTTCTATTTGTATACCCCGTTCTTAATATAGTGCTAATTCTGACAATTTGAATATGTGCTAGAATCTTGCTCCCCATTCCTGATCCCTTTACTTAGAGCTAGATGTCGTGCCACTGGTCTGACTTTATCATGATCCTCCTCTTCCCCCAGAATGCAGACATCTTGTCTCAAAGTTCCCACATTGTTTCTCTCTTTTACTCCACCCATCTTAAATGGCCCACAACCCTTGAGTTTTTCTGCTTTGCCATGTCGTCCAAGTTGAGAATTCTGAGTCCCTAGGAAGGATCTCTCCAGAGAATTATTTGTAGCTAACTGGGAAAGAAATGAGTACTGATATAAATAAGACCGTGGACCACATTAAAAGGGGAGGAATGGAGCTTTATTTTTGTGCCTTGAACATAGCATGGTTTTGGTTCAGGTTCAAGAGTCTTCCTTTTTATCCTTTATTTCATGTAGTTTTGTCCTTATGGCTCTGGTACCATGTGGCTCACTCACTCTCACTGTCATCTCATTATTTAGACTGGATTTCCAGTTCTTAGATTAAAAGGGATAACCACCCTACTATGTCCTAGTCTTACGCAGTGGCTTGGAGGTCTTGCTTCTCATGAAGGTAACTGACTCCTTCTTCCCAGAATCTCCACATCCCTTCAACTCTTCCTCCCTCAGAAAGCTTCTCATGGAACACCATGACTACAATACTTGGGACTCACCCTAAAACCTAACTTCTATCTTCATGTCTTAAATTCCCAATCTCAGAATCTCAGAGCTGAGAGGGCTCTCAGAGATCATTTTGTCAAATCTGTACCCAAACAGGAATCTCCTCTATAAAATTCTTGACAAGTGATCACACGTTGCTACTTGAAGACTACCAGTGATAGTGATGCAATATACTGCAGGGGTCCTCAAACTTTTAAAATAGGGGGCCAGTTCACTTTCCCTCAGACTGTTGGAGGGCCGGACTGTAGTAAAAACAAAAACTTTGTTTTGTGGGCCTTTAAATAAAGAAACTTCATAGCCCTGGGTGAGGGGGATAAACATCCTCAGCTGCTACATCTGGCCCATGGGCTGTAGTTTGAGGACCTCTCTAATATAGCATTTGAGGTCCCCTGATTTTAAGGGGGGGCTTCTGTTCTAACAATAAGTCAATAATCCTCAGGGACTTCCACACTCCCATTCTGTCTCATTCTGAATAGGCTGACTGATAATCTGGTCAATAAGAACCAAAATCTGGAGACCACTCCTTTGGGCCATAGAATTAGCATGTCAATGATAGTAAGTTGGATAAAGGCATCTCCTCTCTCTTAGGACTTTGCTAATTTCTTTTGGAATTTAGCCTGCTTGTAGTAGCAATATAATTACAATAAACTTTGCCCCTTGACTAGGAAATGGGTTCAAGCCTGCAAATTCTTTTGAGACACCTTTGGGGTCAGTCTATGACCCCAAACTTTGGGGTCTCCTTCCCAAACTCAACAATAGGGAGCTTTTTATCACCCAAAGTAGGTTCTTCCACTTTTGGATAAATATAGTTATTAAGAAAATTTTCTTTACATCAAATCTAAATTCTAATTCTGCTCTTTAGGATCTCCCCCCTTCTCCCCCCACAAAAATCTAATAACTCTTCCATAGTCATCATCTCCTCCAAGATCTAAGTCTCTTCTCATCCAGTTTAAAACTGAATACTTCAATGGAACCCTAGTGCTCACACTATGCTGCTGCTTATCCTTCTCTGGACATAGAGCATTTTTTCAAATTCTTTCTAAAATATTAGAAATCCCATGTTGAACACAGAAGGGATTATGATGATCACCTCCTTTGCTCTAGACTTGATTCATTCTCTACTATCCTACTTTTTTGTTAGATTTAAAAGCTTCACTCAGAACTGCTAGGGAATACTACCAAATTATTCTCCTCTTCCTTCCCACACCTAAAACTGCCTTTAATTTTTATATATACAATTGTTATCCTGGCCACCAGGACTGTTACTGCCCCAGTCCTATATAATAATATTGTCCTAATACTAGGCCTTAGGGGACAACTGTTGCCATAGCAAGGAGAGGGACCCAGGGTCTGCTAGCTAGAATAATAACCACCATTCTTTCTTATGCTTTACAAAGCATTTTCCTCACAACAATGTTGTGATGTAGACAGTACAGGCTTATTATATCTCTTTTACAGCTGAGGAAACAGACACAGAAATCAAAATAATTTGGCCAAGGCCCTAGAGCTACTGCATAACCTTGGTCACCCCAAGGCCACACCAGGAGCTTTCCACTACATTACACATGTGGCCTCACAGCAAGCACAGTGCAGAAGGCAAAACAGGTGCAACTAAGAAGGGCCCCCCAGTGCAGTCGGCAAGCTGCCAGCACCTCAGGCTCCAGCACAGAAAGCCGATGGCCAGACCCCTGTCTTCCAGCAAAAGAAGCTTGGGACAGAATCCCCTGCATGCTAGGAGCAGAGCTCAACTTTTAAAAATGAGCAAAAAGCCCAAAAAGAGTCCTGGCCATAGAAAGCTACTATGGCGATAGGGAAGATCAAAATACTAACTTAGAAGAGGTCAGGAATGGCAAAATGCCTACATATGAAGCCTCAAAGGGGAATATGAATTGGTCTCAAGCTCAAAAAGTTCTCTTCAAAGAAGATAGCACTTCTCCTGCTAAGAATAGAGGCTCAAATCTATGGCCAGCAGGAAGAGTTTCTGTTTCTTTTTTATAGGCTTGGTTATGCTATTTCTCTTCCCAAGGCTAATTATTGGCACCCCTTTGCTTCCCTAGAAGGTTCAACCTCCTCTCCTTAATATTCAAGGATCCTTATAACTTGGATCCATTCTAAATTTATAGCACTATATGCCATTTTACTTCCTTTTATCTTCAAGCATTTAAGTGTCTGCTCTGTTATGGGAAGATATTAGGACTGCTGAGCCAAATATATATATATATATATATATATATATATATATATATATATATAAACAGTCTACATTCTCAAGAAGTATACATTGCCTGTGCAAAAAAAAAGAGGCAGAAAACAGACTGTCTTGTTCAGGCAAGTAGACCAATCTGCCTAGAGTGGAGAATGGGTAAAGGAAAATAAAATACATTTAATCGTATTGCTGTGGAAGAGCAAATTGGTTCAGTCAGAGTGAGAACATTTGCACAGGATTCTCTATATAAGTCAAAGCTTTATTTTGCCAAAACAGGCAGACCAAATAGCATAAGTAAATAATTAGCTATTAGGATGAGAAAAGAAAGTTTATATACCATAATTTTGGCTCTAAGCCATGACAGGAGTACTAACGCTGCTAAAAACAGAATCTTTTTCAGACAGTAGCTTAGCCGCAAAGTCTGTTAAAAACAGAGTTAGTCAAAACAACAACAACTTGGTTGCCTGGGTTAAAGGAACAGTTTACAGAGCAAGGAAAAAGAAATAATCCAAACTGTACTTTAAGAAATCCAGTATATAATCTGGAAATGTTTTCATGACTTATATATAACCTATAGCAAACTGTACACTTTAATGAAGGGGAAGTAGAAGGAGGGAAAGAATTTAGAAATCAAAAGTTTAAAAAAAGTGAGTGATGAGTGATTAGGCAATCTGGGGTAGTGGTCCTATAACTGGAGACAAAGAGCTGTGTGGGAAGGAGTGGAGTTAGAATGGACAAGACTGGGCCTTTGATAGGACTTGAATACTGAAGGAGAGTGAGAAATAGAACATGACTAAGTGCTAGGAAGGTTTGTGGTTCTCTCCACAGAAACAAGAAAGTTTGGAAAACAGAGATTCTGGGAGAAAGATAATGAGTTCTTATGCCTAAAAGGGCTATAACTGTGCATACTCTTTGATCTAACAGTCTCACTATTGGGCATGTATCCTAAAGAGAACATAAAAAAGGGAAAAGGACCCACATGTGCAAAAATGTTTGTAGCGGCCCTTTTTTTGGTGGCAAAGAATTAGAAAATGAGTAGATTCCCATCATTTGGAGAATGGCTGAGTAAATTATGTTATATAAAGGTAATAGAATATTATTGTTCTATAAGAAATATTGGGCAAATTGATTTCAGAAAAACCTGGAAAGTCTTATATGAAATGATGCCGAGTGAAGTGAGCAGAACCAAGAGAATATTCATTATACACAATAACAATGAGATTATGTGATCAACTATGATGAATTTGACTCTTTTCAACAGTGAGGTAATTCAAGGCGATTCCAGTGGACTTGGGATTGAAAATGCCATCCATACCTAGAGAGAAAACTATGAAGACTGAATGTGGATTGAAGCATATTATTTTCACCTTTTTTGTTTATTTGGTTTTCTTCTGTTTTTTTTTTTTTTTTCTCTTTTTGGTCTGATTTTTCTTGCACAACATGACAAATATGGAAATATATTTAAAAGGATAGCACATATTTATCAGATTTTTTCCTGTTTTGGGAAGGGTAGAGAGGGAGGAGGAAAATGTTGAAGCAAAAGATTTACAAAAATGAATGTTGAAAAATAACTTTATGTAGGAGTAGAAAGAAGAGAGGGACGAGGACAGAGTCCTGCAGACAGGACATTGATAATGATTTAGCAAGGAGGATTGAGAAAGGATGGCTCTACACCTTGGTGAATGACCAAGACAGCAGTGTCAAGAAAATGAAGGGCAAAAAGACTAGTCAGTAGAGGCAAAACCTTGCTAGTCAAAAACATGCAGACCTAGAAAAGGCCATAGGATTTAGTGAAAGAGAATGCTAATAACCTTTGATGGAGCAGTTTCAGTGGATGGGTCGAGTTTACAATCAGATTGTAAAGAGTCAAGAAGTAAGTGATTGGTGAGGAAGCAGAGACAACTGAAAGCAAACATTTATTTTCTTTAAATTTTATCTAAAGCAATATATAAAATATTAGCTTTTATTATTTTGATTCCACTACTACTCAAAGGAAAACAGCACTGCACCTTATTACAACTCTTACTAATGAAGTTTGAAACTTATTTTTGTCTTATTTTTACCTTGAACAAGATCCAAAAGTGTTCCTTCAGTAATGTAAGTAGTTAATCCTTCTTGTAGTGAAATACATACAAACCATTGTTCTATTGGTGCACTATCTATATGCAGAGTAAATAATTTATATAAGCAATGGCAACAAGTAAAATTGTATGTGATAAGTAAACTTAATAAATGCCCTAACTATGATTTCAGAAAGGCTTGGAGAGACCCACATGAACCGATGCCAAGTGAAGTGAGCAGAACCAAGAGAATACTGCATATAGCAACAACAAGACCACATTGTGATTGACTCTGATGGACCTGGCTCTTCCCAACTATGAGATGACTCAGGCCAGTTACAATAGACCCATGATGGAGGGAGCCATTCACATCCAGAAAAAGGAACATGGGGACTGAATGTGGATTACAACATACCACCCTCACCCCATTTATACAAGGTTTGCAAAATGTTATCTCATCTGATCTTCACAACCTTTTGAGCTAGGTGCTATTATTCCCATTTTATAAATGAGGAAACTGAGGCTGAAAGATTAAGTAACTTGCCACTTTAGAGTTAGAAATTGTTTGAGGCAGAGTTTGAATTCAGCATTCTTAGCCACCATATCACCTGGCTATCTCAGCTTATTCTAGAAGTTTGGTGAATGGGAAGACTATAGCTTGGGGGATTAGCAGGCTCAAGTAAAGGTCTTTTTAAGAATGTGGAGATGTGGGCATATTTGTGGAAAACAGGAGAGGGGCCAGCAGAGAAAGAGAGCCTAGTGATTACAAAGAAAGAGGGTGCAACTCAAGGGGAAAGATTTGGGGAAAGAAAATGGGAATAAGGGCTCAAGTAGAGGGGTTTGGTGGCTTGGGGAAAAGACCACCATTTCTTACAGATGGAAGCAAAGGGCAAGAAGAGGATGGTGTTGAAGGGAATTGAGGTCTAGAGTTGGAAGAGAGAACTCCTGATAGGCAGCCTCAGTGCTCTTAGAAAAGACTGACAAAAGGTCTCCTTTGGAGTAGGAAGGTAATCCGGGAGGTGGCCTGAAAACCTAGAGTAGTGCTCTGTGGCACTTGTAATGGAGAGCCACTCTGCTGAGAATGAAGCAAGACCAGCCAAGTTCGGACAGTGAGCGGAACCTAGATGAGGGCTGCACCAAGTTAAACTGGTCAGCTACAGTGCCAAGGCCAGAGTAGGAACTAGGGTTTGAAAAAGCAGAAGGAAAGAATGGAGGCTATAGTGAGGACAAGTTATAGGTTTTATACATAAAGATTCAGGGAGAGATGGAACAACAGGTTATGTCCAAAAAGCAACTTCAGAGCTGAGGATTGTGGAGGTGAGGGACAGTGCGGTAGTACAGTGAATGTTGGGAAGGGGGGAATAAAAGGGGAATGAATGGGAAGGGGGGAATAAAAGGAGGAGAAAAAATAATAAAGTAAATAAGGTGCACAGCAGAGAACAAAAGAGCAATTTACAAAGAAGTAAAGAAAAGATAGACACGAATATAATTTCTTCTACTAATACATATACTTTCTTAAACTGGTATTTATTGTTACAAATTTTGAATTCTCCCTGATGTTTTGCTGGGCACATGATAATGTTCTCTTTTGTTTTGTATTGCATTTGTTTTTCTTTTTGCTTATTCTGTTTCTTCAAACAAAATAAATTTGAAAAACAAGCAAATAAATAAAAGAACTAATGTTCATGATCAAGCAAAATGGATTCTCCATTAGAACTTTACAGCTTTAAGCAAATGTTACTATCATTACTATGCAGTATATGTTTCTGTACTCTTTTCTTCCTCTTCCACTAGTCCTCCAAGATCTCACTCTAGGGAGGAGCCTGGGGTATGAACCTGGGCTCTTGATAGCTAAGCCAGTGAACCAATGACTAGACTGTCAATCTGTCACAATCCAAGGACCAGCTTAGCTAAATTCAGACTCATATCTGGGTTGGCTAAAAAGTTATTGATTTCTGGCCAAAGCAACATGAAGACCATTTACTATAGTGCAGAGGGTTGTGATCTGTGCTAGTGAAAAAAGTTATATGATTAAAGTCATTTATTTTGGAACTACTGAAATAAATATTCTTATAACATCTCCATGGTACTATTTCCATTTTACAGATGGGGTAGGTTACTCAGAAGGGTGAAATAACTTGACCAAGATCATGCAATTCAATGGTGCTAGCAATACTTGGCTTCTGGTTCAATGTGCTACCCACCAGAGCAGGGTTTTTCATGTCATGGCCTTTTGGTAAATTTACCTTAATATACTTGGAGAAGTATGGAAGAGGGGAGAACTGGACTGGACTCATTTCTACACAAAATTGAATGGTCATTTCCCTTCTCTGGGCCTCAGTTTCCTTATCTTTAAAATGAATGAGTTGGGCTAGATAACGTTCCTTCAAATTTTAAAATCAACTGTACATTGCCTTACTTTAAAATATAAGGGAAAGAAAGGTTTCATTTGTATCCTAATAAAAGCCTGTAGTGAGGATGAGAAAAGCTGTCTCAGAACTTAGTTCTTTCTAAAGAGAGAGGAGATAGAAGGGAAGGAGAAAGAAGCGGAAAGAGAAAAAGTTAATGGAAGAGAAAAAAAGATGAGATTGTGGAAGGGGCATAGTATGGGTCCTCCATTTTTAGCTCAGTTGAGGTAGGACTCCAATACTATGCCATAATTAGCTTTAAGGTTTTCCATTGTCCTAGAATTAGGCCCTAAGAGCAACCCTGCAACATCATATAATCTATATCACCTAAATTAACATGGGAACAACCCTGATTCCTTTAGAAAGGCATTATTTAGGGGCAGGGGAAGGGAGGAAAGTGAGTGCACCATAAGGCTGGTGCTCAACAGGAACCATTTGTATACTATACAAATGTATACTTTATTCAGGGAAAAGGTGAGCTCACCTGTCTCCACCTTGTAATACTTAGTAGGATACTTTTCCAGGGACTGAGGCTGTGGCTGAAGCCCTTGTTCATTGGTCATACCCCTTGTAAGATCCTGGAAAAGGCTTCAATGCATGGTATCTGAGAAGACAACAAATTATCAATGCTCCTAAATAGATCCTCTGTTCTCTTCTAGAATTGTGTGATTTTTTTGTGGAATGGGTGATTTTTCTTGTTTTCCTGGCTGCCAAAATCCTCTAAGTCTAGAGAATGGCAATGTTCCCTCATTGAATGTTCTCAATGAACTCTTGCTATATGGGTTCACAACACTGGACATGGTTATGGCACTCCCAGTAGACTCTGTACCATGGCTTTTTGCTTCTTGTAGGAGTTGTACCTGCCCCTCTAACAATTTTTTAAGGAATTCCTTAAATGGAAGAAAACTTAAGCAGCACAGTTAAATAGAAAAAAGGATGAGCTTTCTGTCATACAGAAACTTCAAGCTAGACTGTGTAGGTAAGAACCCCAAAAGCAGGTTGTGGTAGTGTGTACAGCCCAGAAATACCCAGCCTCTTGAGTTCTCTTTTCTTTAAAAAGGGTATCTTTCTTTAAAAGTTCAAAATGAGACAGAGAAACAAATAAGACTTTTTTGTTAACGTAAATACTTTAAACACTATAAATAACAGGATTTTTCCCCATACTTTTACTTTTGTATTTTGATATTTATTTTTGTTGATTGTTACTAACACTACAAGAAAAAAAAATTTTTTTTTAATATTACACATTGACAAACTTATTGCTTTAGCATATTTCTGTATCCAGTCAAATTCGGAGTCTTACTACATAATTGTCAAATTCTCATTTGTCAATCATGTCAACAATATTTACAGACCTAAGCATCATATTTTAGGAAGGACACTGATAAGCAGGCAGATATCCAAAAAAAGGCAACCAGGCTGATGAAGGGCCTAGAGATTCTGCTATATAATGATCAATTAAAGCAGGGGATCTTAAACTTTCTTGTGCCATGGACTCTTCTGAGCCTGGTAAAGCCTACGGACATATTCTCAGAATAATGTTATTAAATGCATAAAATAAAATATATAAGATTATGCAGGAAGTGAATTATATTAAAATATATTTATCAAAATATTTTATGAAAAAGGTTTATGAGCTCCAGGTTAAAAACTCCTGGAGTTTAAAGAAAAAGGGTATGTTAAACCTCAAGATGGGGAGATAGGAAGACTTCAGTGGAAATTATAACAGATGATAACAGTTATCATCGATTACCTGAGGGGAATAGAAGAAGGACTAGATTAATTTTCATTGGCCTCAAGGACAGAACTAGGACTGGTGTTTGAAAGTTAGAGAGGAAATTTTAGTCTTGATGCAAGGAAAAACATATATACTGTGTCTCAAAAGTTTTTGTGCAGCTTTAAGCTCTAATAGCATAGAGTTTAAAAAATAAAATATTTTTAAAAACTAAGCTTTTAATAGTTTAAGACTTCAAAAAGACTTTTGGGATACTCTGCTTGTAGATGCACATGAGATTTTTCAATAGTTTACATTTTATTTACAGTCTTTCTCTTTCTGACTTCATTGATGTGTTCAGTAACATCAATTAAGCATATCTTCTAGGTGGGAAATCTTTGTGTTTTTTGTGACTCTTCCCTGTCTTTCACTAATCAATTAACAAGACCTGTTGGTTCCACTTCCACAATATGACTTGCATCTCCTGCTGCCTCTTTATTTTGATTGCCATTAACCTAGTAACTCACTGGACTACTACAATAATCTCCGAAATGATCTAGATTCCAATCCCTCCAATTTATCCTTCATGACATCACCACAGATTTTTATTATGCATACATCTATTTATATCACTATTATGTTCAAAAAATCCTCCACTGGCTCTTCAATCAGAGCCTGATCTAAAATCAGCTTCCAGGAACTTCTTCAAATTCTTCAGCTTGTCATCCTAGGCCTTGCCCACTATGACAACACCTTGCCTTTGGGACTTGTTTCATCTAAATGCTGTCAGTATATCCTAGTGTACAGATCCTTACACATTTTCCTTGTCTCTGTTCCTATGTTCATACTGCTCCTTATGACTGAAATTCCCCTCCCACCCCTTCCTGTCTGTGGAACTAAACTCCCACCTATATTTTAAAACTTAATTAAAACATCAATTGCTTCAGACTCTCTTCCCAACTTCCCACCTCCTAGTCACTACCACTTATCCCCCAGACAGCACATGACACTTGGGTCTTCTCTCATATTCTTGTTTTGTCTTATATTGCATTGCAGTTATTTGTGTATAGACTTTTTCCCAAGTTTAAATCTGGCCTTAGACACTTACTAGCTGTGTAACCCTGAGCAAGTTACTTACTTAACTCTGTGTGCCTCAGTTTCCTCATGTGTAAAATGAGCTAGAGAAAGAAATGGCAAACCACTTCTGCCAAGAAAACTCCAAATGGGATCACGAAGAATCAAACATGACAGAAACTACTGAACAACCAATGAAAAGTTGTTTGTGTATGTATAAACTGCTTCCCCCAACACACAATTTATTACGTAAATTGTAATTATAATGGAAAAAATTGCAAAAAATTTAATACTGAGATAGTTTATAAATTGAATTTTGCGATAAAAAGAAATAAAATTTTTGATTTAGTTAGTAGTTTAAATAGAATATCAGCTTTGGGCGTTGATGGTGGGGTATAATGCCTTCTTCCTGATGGGTCCTACGAAGGGGTTTTACCTTCATAGCTGACTTACAAGGCCAGTATTTTGGTTAAATTACTTGGACTCTTCATTTAGGTTTTAATATATAATTTTCAAATAGGCCTGCGAGGGGCATTAGGACAAGAATTAATAGGAAGTAGAGTATAGAGAGGGCTGTGCCCATGTAATCCATGTGCCCACAGATCTCATGCAACCTGGGTAGAGGGCACACAAGCACAGTTAGTGCTAATGAACATTCATTGAATGGAATTTTTCTTTCCTTGTGAGGAGACCTGGCCTCACAACAGTCTTGCCGTGAAACTAAAAGATTCTTGGTAAGAATTTGAGGAAAAAGGCAGTCAAGTTCCTTGTAACCTTCAACAAATTATACAAGGGAAGGAGCTGAGAACTGGAACAGGAATAAATCAACAGTGACAAGGTGGAGGCACAGAGGCTGTGTCTAGGATCACATAACTAATAAAAATCTGAGGCAGAGATTTGAACTCAGGTCATCTTGATTCCAAGACTAGTGCTCTATGCCCATACCATCTAGCTGCCTGTATACAAGCTACTCAAGTCTCCTATTTGAAGTGTCTCCCCCAAAAAAATTTTTGGGAGGTAGAGTTTACAAATATTTCTTTGCCAGACTTAAAGAGAAAGTACACTTAACTGCCTCTATTTGATATGTTTTTTCAGAGGCTGTGTCTGACTTCCTTTGTCCTTGTCCCTTGACCCCAGAAACTCCTGGTACATGCTCTGCAGTGCTTCACATCCAAATAACTAAATGTAATGTTCAGGCTAGCTTTCTTGGAAGTTCTTTGGACAGGCCTTGGTCTTGGTGGAGAAGTGATGAAGGCAGGAGAGCCACCATGAGACTGGTCAAAAATGGAATTTCTCATTTCTAGTCTTTCTCAGTCCTTATCTACCTTAGTACAATTACATCATTACAGCATACTGAAAATGTGTGAACTAGAGAACCATTACATCATTATACTAAGTACTAAGTATATATGTGAACTAGAGAACCATCATCTCATCAATTCCACTGAGTTAACACCTTATTTCAAGTATACTTTTCCAGAGTTCCAGCCCTCTACAACTAAACATATGTTTTACACTTTACACTGAAGGGATCCTTCACTTTCTCCCAAGTGTCTAAGCAAATGTCTCCCAATTCCAACTGGATGCCAAGTCCTCCATATCTGGAGTGCACCTTCATCACAATTATCCTTGTCCTCCATGACTACTTGGCTCTTGCAGCCATACTAAGCATAATCAGGTACTTCTAGCAGATTCTGCCCTGTGGATTCCTTTTTCTTACAGAGATACATGTCATTACAGTCATACATGAGGAAATTACCCCCATAAGAAGTCCTTGGGAATGCTGAAAACATGGAAGCTATAAAAGAGAAACAATGTTAAGCCATGTATTATACTTGGGTAATCATATCCACGTCTTTTTAAAAAAGTGTATTTATTTAAAACTTAGATACAAAACATAAAAAGAAAAAAAAAAAAAACATTGTTATGTGCACAGCAGAACCTGAAAGAATTCAAAATAAGAAACAATAACTTTCTACTTCAAGCAAGTGTATATAATAAATTCTACACATTGTATTCCAATCTGTCCATCTTTTCTTTGTTTCTCTGTAGGTTTTCTTTAGTTCTCTGCTGTGCACTTTTTACTTTATTCTTTTTTTCTCCTTTCTTCCCCCAAACAGGCTACAGTTAAGCACAGATATATTTATATTTACATACATAAATACAAACATATGTGCACATACATACATATGTATATACATATACATAGATTCACAGAGATATACACATATATACCCACATATATTTGTCCTGTTTCTTTGAAGATGGATAACACTGTCATTCTTAGATCTGAGTCTTTCCATATTTTTTTATATTTACGAACTCATCATCAAATCCATGCCTGAGGAAGAGTGGAGGGTTGAAGGATCCTACTACTGAAATGATTAACTACTCTGAGCATAGGCCATAAAGAGAGAAGGCCCAGGGTGGCCCTATATTCCGATACTACTCCAGTTCTCTGGGCATGAGATATTTAAGAGTCAGTGCTGGGTTTATAGTTCATATGCCCAACATCCAGATTCAAAGGTTATAGGTTAGGTCTATGTGAATGATCCGTTAATACTTGGCTTTTCAAAGCTCTTTTTTATCGGTAAAGTTTTTAGGATTTGAAGGAATTCCTTGTATCCTTTTTTATTTATGTAACCAATATTTATTAGGCTACTGTACTGGCCTCTTTCTACATTTCCTCTCCAAGCAGAACCAAATCCTGTAACACAATCTCAATCTTAATCCTTGTACTCTAAATGCTAGTTTCTTAGACTGTAGGTTGTGACCCTATCTCAGGTCTCATAATTGAATGTGGGGGGTTGCAAAATTATGGTATATTAACCATAAATGTTTGATTTGTTTATCTATTTTATATATCTATATACCTGGGATCATGTAAAAATTTCTCAGGCAAAAATGGATCATAAGTAGAAAAAGTTCAATAAGCTCTGCATCTTGAATACTTAAGATACAAATGGGTCATCCCAAACTCTTATCCAAACCACATTCAAAGATCTGAAGGCATCCTGCCCAGAACAATTTCTGAGTTTCTGTCCACAGACTAAACCTTCCCAAATAATTCTTACTTCACTTGAAATGATTGAAATCATACAAATGAAGTTCCCTCAACTCCCCTACTCCAAATTTTAATATCAATACTTTCCTCGCCTTCTTTATCTTTTTACTAAAACTGATCCCTCTATCTATATCCTTGTTCTTCCCCTTTCTCTCCCTCATCTAGGACTTCATTTCAGCAATCATTCCTATTGTCTCATGTATCTTCAATTTCTTTCTTATCATTGGCTTCTTTTTAACTGCCCACAAACATGTTCAGGCATCTCTTATTCTAAGAAAAAGAGCAAAACCAAAAACCTTTCTTTTGACTCACTCTCTTTTCTTTTCACTACCATATATTTTGAGAAAGTCATCAACACCCAATGTCTCCAATACTCAATAATTTACTCTATCTTAAAACACTTGCATTTTTGTTTCATTTCCACTGTACTGAAACTGCTCTCTTCAAAGTCACCAGTTACTTTCTCAGAACTATCTCCAATGGCATTTTTCTCTTTCCTTTTCTTTCTCCTTACTATCCGTTCCTCTGGAGTATTTTCTCTTACCTTCTTCTGGGTGTCTTATCTCTAACTCCTCCTCTTCTAATTCTTTCCTTGCCTCCTTATCCTCTTTCAAATTCCTTAAAGGGAGTGTCCCCCAAGTTTCTGCCCCTACCACTCTTTTCTCTCCCTTCACAATCATACCTACCCCTACAATATCAGCTATAGCTAATACAGAGGGGACTCGCAAGTCTCTCTCTTTAATCTTGGTGTCTCTTTTCTTTTCTTTTCTTTCTTTTTAAATAGCCTTTTATTTTCAAAATAACATGCAAAGATAGTTTTCAATATCTACCCTTGCAAAACCTTATGTTTTGAATTGCTCTCCCTCCCCTCCCCTTCAACCCTCTCCCCTAGACAGCAACTAATTCAATATAGGTTAAACATGTGTAATTCTTCTAAACATATTTCCACATTTATCAAGCTGCACAAGAAAAATCAGATCAAAAATGAGGGGAAAATAAGAAAGAAAAAAAAAAAGAAAGCAAAAAGCAAGCAAACAACAAGAAGATGAAAATACTCTGAATACTTTGAATCCTCAGCACATTCCTTCCTTCACATTTTCTTATTTCTGTGTTCTCCTAGGAACCCATGTTGGAATCCTCAATCCTTATTGATTCTTTATTCCCATTTTCAATCAGTTGCTCACTTATTGATATTAACTCTTAAATGGGTCCCCTTTTTTTCAGCTACAATTTCAAACTCATCATCACTGATCAGAGTTAATGTAATAGTTTCCTAAATGGTTTCACTGTCTCCACTATCTCCCTTCTCCAATTCTTTCTTCATATAGTTGCCAAAATAATCTTCCTAAGGAATAGATTTAAAGAATAGCTCCAAATTGACTAAAATGCAGTTTTTAGCTTTATTTTCTAAGTTCTTCCCAATGTGGTTCCAACTTACTTTTCCAGACTTATTTGCACATTCTTTACCCTTATATATTCTACAGTCAAACCAAACTGCACCACTAACTATTCCCTGAAATCAGCACCCATTGTTCTTGTGCAACATGATAAATGTGGAAATAAGTTTAGTTTGCACATATTTAACCTATATTGGATTACTTGCTATCTAGGGAAGGGGAGAGATGAGGGAGGAAGGAGAAAAATATGGAGCAAGGTTTTGTAAGAAAACTGTTTTTGCATGTATTTTCAAAAATAAAAATTAATTTAAAAAATTTTATTAAAGATTTTAACTTTCAAAACATATACATGGATGATTCTTCAACACTGACCCTTACAAAACTTTGTGTTCCAAATTTCCCCCCTTCCTCCCACCCTATCCCCTAGATGGCAAATAATCTAATATATGTTAAACATGGTAAAATGTTAAATCCAATATATGTATGCATATTTATACAATTATCTTATTGCACATGAAAAATCAGATCAAAAAGGAAAAAAAAATGAGAAAGAAAAAATGTAAGCAAACAACCACAAAAAGAGTGAAACTGCTATGTTGTGGTCCACATTCAGTTCCCAGAGTCCTTTTTCTGGGTGTAGATGGCTCTCAATCTCTCTCTCTTTTAATTAAAGATTTTTATTTACAAAACATATATATGGGTAATTTTTCAACATTGATCCTTGCAAAACCTTGTGTTCCAAAATTTCCCCTTCTTTCCTCTTTCCTCCCCTAGATGGCAGGTAATCCAATGCATGTCAATGTTAAAATATATGTTAAATCCAATATATTTACATAGTTACCTTGCTGCACAAAAAAAAAAAAAAAAAATCGGATCAAGAAAGAAAAAAAGAACTGAGAAAGACAGCAAAATGCAAGCAAGCAACAACAAAAAGAGTGAAAATGCTATGTTGTGATACATACTCAGTTCCCACAGTTCTCTCTCTGGGTGGCTCTCTTCATCACATTGGAACTGATCTAAATCATATCATCATTGAAGAGAGTGACATCCATCAGAATTGATCATGGTATAGTTTTGTTGTCATGTACAATATAACTGAGTTTTTAAAAAAGTTGTCAATTCTCTCTCTATCTAAAATTTTCTAGAATACAACAGTTAGACAAATGTAACTGTTCTTTTCCCCCTAATGACACTTCTCTTTGTGTCAAAGGATTTGATGTACAACTGTGATACACTCAGCTCTTTTCAACAAAGTGATTCTGGTCAATTCCAATACACTTGTGATGGAGAGAGCCATCTGCATCGAGAGAGAGAATTATGGGGGTGTGGTCATAACATAGCATTTTCATGCTTTTTGTTTGTTTGCATTTTATTTTCTCTTTTTTTTTTCTGGTATGATTTGATTTTTCTTGTGCAGCAAGATATATTTGTATATATATGTATGCATATATTGGATTTAACATACATTTCTATCATATTTACCATATATTGGACTACTTGCCATCTAGGGGAGGAATTGAAGAAAGAGGGGGAAATTGCAACACAAGGTTTTGCGAAGGTTAATATTGAAGAAATTAAAAAATAAAAATAAAAATTCTATAAGGGCAAAAAAAAAAAAAAAGATTTAGCCATTAGATCGCTGTTAAACTTTAAGAAAGCAATTTCAGCAGACTTAGGAGAACAGGAGAAATGGGTTAAGGAGTGAGGAGGCAGTGAGAAAATACAACAAAACTAAAGAGCAATCTAAAGTAAAGAGTAAAAAGTAATCTAATAATTTAAGGGCACAAAGGATGAATGGTATAAGACAGGGGTCCTCAGACTTTTAAAATAGGGGGCCAGTTCACTGTCCCTTAGACTGTTAGAGGGCTGGACTATAGTAAAAACAAAAACTATGAACAAATTCCTATGCATGCTGCATATATCTTATTTTGAAGTGAAGAAACAAAACGGGAACAAATACAATATTTAAAATGAAGTAAAGTTAAATCAACAAACTTACCAGTATTTCAATGGGAACCATGGGCCTGCTTTTGGCTAATGAGATGGTCAACGTCTGGTTCCATATTTATCACTGCTAGTCGTAACAAGTGATAGTGTGAATCCGTTAAATCTTGATGTGGTTGGAGATTTCAAATGTTTCATTCTAGAAAAAGTCTGTTCACAGACATAAGTGTTGCCAAAGATGGTTGCCATTTTGAGTGCATGGTTTCTGAGATGAAGATATGTCTCAGAGGGGAGAGATGCATAGAAATTATGAAGGCTACTTGACTTGAATGCGTCTTTCAGAGAGTCACAATTCTGCAATTCAGCCAGTTTCATTTGGTAAATTATATCCACATTTTCAATGTCAATAGAAAATGGGTTAGGGAAAAGCTGTATGTCCTGTTCATGGAGATGAAGCTCTTTAAATCCAAATTGGAACTCCTTTTGTAATTTTTCCAATAAATCCACACATGTTTTGTTTGGGAATGCAATCAGTGGTTTTTCCACTAACAGATTTTGAGTTGTGAGGAGATGGCAGAAGTTTTCCTCCTTCACTTGTTTGATGAGGCCTAATTTTACTTCAAATGCTTTGACATGTGATTGCACATCACAGATGAGCTTCTCCTTTCCTTGAAGTTGCATATTGAAATTGTTGAGTAGCTCTGTTACATGTCAGAAAGGCAAGGTGCCATTTTCATTCTGCATCATTGAGCTCTGGTACTTCTTTGTTTTTTGAAAGCAGAAAAGTTGTAAGCTATGGAAGTAAGTCATAGAAATGTTTCAAAACTCTCCCTTGACTCAGCCAATGGATTTCTGTGTGATATAGAACATCTTCATACTCAACATTTAGCTCAGACAGAAATTCCTGAAACTGTCTGTGATTTAGTGCATTAGCTCTAATGAAGTTAACACAAGATACCACAATTTTCATAACAGAGTCCCACTTCAGTGATTTACTACACAGTGCTTGTTGGTGGATGAGGCAGTGTATGGATATTGGGTGAGAATGGTTATGTTTGTCCATCTCTTGGTTAATGTGAGCAATTATTCCTTTCTTAGACCCCACCATGCTAGGAGCACCATCAGTTGTCATGCTGGCTAGTTTAGCCCAGTCCAGTTGCAAACTATTCATAGTTTGGTAAATCTTTTCATAGATATTTGTTGGAATCCTTACAAAGTGTCATTAGAATGGATAGAGACAATAATTATCTAATTTAGCATGGTTCAGTATGATTGATCTGATCCTACAAGGAGATGTTATGGGCCAGAACTTGAAACAAGGTACTAAGTGGAAGTGAGGAGACAATGTTTAAATCTAGTTTAGAATTGATTTAATCCTACAACAAATAATGGTTTCCCAGTGATATAATGATTGGTGTATACTCAGTGTACAGCATATAAGCAAGAAGCTTTCAGGGTCAGAAACAGAAGCCCACTCTTGGAGGCGAAGACAAATTCATTCCATATTCCATCTTTGTGCTGGCTGGAGACATTCAAAGGGAGATAGGGGCTGAAGCTCAAGACTTTGAAGGACACAATAAAGGACTGGATTTTAACCCCTGGCTGCGTTTGAGATGATTATTACTTTGAACAGAAATTGGCTGTTCCTCCAGAAAACCTCCCCAAGAAACCTGCTCACAGAGAATCATTATATTATACAAAAGAAGAGAACACCACAGATATCCTCTCCTGTAGTTGTTCCTTTGATGCTTTGCAGTGCAGCAAGCTCTTCTATGACTTCAAAATAATCATTTGTCCCAGGAATAAAAATTAGAAGTTGTGCAGAATCACGAGCATCATTGCTTTCGTTGAGTGCCAAGGAAAAATATGAAATTTTTTTTTATGGAGTTTTGCAAATGCTGATGCAGATTGTCTTCCATTTCTTCGATCCTTTGTGTAATTGTAGGTCCTGAAAGACTCACTGTACTAAGTAAATCAGCCTTCTCTGGACACATCTCTTTGGCAATATAAAGAAGACTCACTGTACTAAGTAAATCAGCCTTCTCTGGACACATCTCTTTGGCAATATAAAGAAGGCATTCTTTAACAAATTCTCCCTCCACAAATGGTCTGCCAGTGTGTGCTATTAGCTTGGCAACTTGAAAACTTGCTCGCAGTGATGAAATATTTAGCTGCTTCCACTTCACAAAAGTATTTTGCTGAGTTGTCAATGTATTTTTCAGTTTTAATAGTATTTTATCTTTTCTCACTTCTCCAACCAATCATATTTATCTTTATGTTGAATTTCATAGTGTCCAAGCAAATTATATTCTTTGAACACAGACACTATATTCTAGCATATCAGACATACAGCTCTTCCCTTGTACTGCATGAAAAAGTAATCATAAGTCCACTGTTCTTTGAATATCCTACACTCTGAGTCAATTTTTCTTTTTCTTGACATCATTATTTCCTAGGGATTCCAAATTGCTATTAGTAAAATACCAATATATATACAGCGCTACAAAAACAATATACCAGCAATAACTTTGCCCACACAGAGACATACAGACTGCAATGTCCAACTTTCTCCAAGCTGCCTCTGCACTGTGATGCCTCCCTTTCCCACACTCTCTCTCCCGCTCTTCGCACTCCTGCTTCCAAACTTTACTGCTGCAGTGAATTCCCCCTGCAGCGGCCATGACATGCACAGCATGCACTGTACGTCCCCCATGCCTGTCTGTTGTGGTGGCTGCCATTACCGTACAAGGCCATGGGCCCTCAGTTCTCTGTCTTCTGCATCTCTCTCCCTTCCCCACACCACACACCCCAGCCTGGGAACTCACCTTACCTCGGTATCACCTCACATTTTGTCTCCACCACCTCAGCCCAATGCCAGAAGTGTGCGTTGCTAACGAGTTTAGGTCCAATGTCACTTCCGGTGTGATTTTGCCATAACCGGCGGGATGCATAAACGTTCTCAGTGAGCCGCATCTGGCCCGCTGGCTGTAGTTTGAAGATTCCTGGTATAAAATGATAGTTCGAGGGAATGGCAAGTTTGAATGAGATTCTTACCTTCATTCACTGATGAAAATCTTTAAAGTCAAATCAAATTCTGCTTCTTCCATATATTACTTACATCAGTTGGCAACAACTACTTTTCCTTCAGGTTTTATATGGTACTTTGTTATGCACTTCAGTTATCTCTTTATGCATATCCTCCTGTTAAAACTGCAAGGTCCAAGAAGGTAATGACCTTATCCAAATTCTATCTCTTTCAGTATCTAGCACAATACTCTTTACAAAATGGATGCTTAATAATTTTTGTTGAATGTTTCAACCAAATGACCAGAATGTGAAGTATATGCAAGCTTAAGATACAAGAGTAACTATATGACCTCCAGAAGAATACATTTTGCCAAGTACTAAAAAGTTTATCTTTTTTTAAGTTACCACCGAACAAAGAAATGCTATTCATGGAACAACTGAGCTGAAATAGAAATCTCATTTTGTTTGATCTACAGTTTTGAATTGTTTATGTGTATCCCTAATGACTAAGCTATTCAGCTATACTGGAATATAACTCCTAATGCTGTTAAGGAAACAGGTCCATAGGGTCAACTATACTATGCTAATTCATGTAAAACTCTTGAAATAGCATTTCAGGGCCGACTCAATATAGTTTCTTATAGAGAAGGGATCCATCTGCCATTTGGGAATGCTCAGCTCTATGTCCGATGGGATACATGACTTGTGACCAAAATCAGGGAAAAGAAAAAGTTTACCTGTCACCTAGATCTTGGGAATTCAGCTGGAGTCACTTGTACCTTCTTCTGGTCTATCTACTCTAGATGTTCCCAACCTTCAGGACTAGGCATCTGTATAGATAAGGAATAGCCAAAGACTTGGTAACAAGAACCCCATTAGCTCTGAGGACTGGCTGGCTGTTTCCTTAGAACTATGTTTGATGATCTCTTCCTATTCTCTCGTAGCTGACAGATTTTCCATGAAAGGAACAAGGCAATGATCCCTTATCCATCACGATAACTCTCTCAGATTTAGAGATCAATATGCCCCTATAGGGATATTCTGCATGGCCCAACATTTACACTCTATTTGCCTCCTATGGCTGCTTCATTCTTGTAGAAAAAGAGTCATACACAAAGAAAATGATTTTATAAGACGTTCCAAAGGCATTTTGTCTCCTGGAGGATGATGTAGAAAGCAGTTAGTGAGGAAAACCTGGAACCCTAAAGATAGAATCAAAGAAATATTGAATCTTATGGTTGAAAGACCAAGGTAGGAGAGTATCTAGAGAAAGGGTGGGAACTCTGAAGGGGGAAGAAGAGCTGACATAATCAAGGTCTAGGCCAAAGGAAATAAATGTGATAAATGAGGTATATTCTGATTCCTTAGCCTATCTTGCTTGTTCCATTTTCAAGATCTCCAAACACAGCCTGGGCACCAAAACTGTTAACTATTTGCTAACTCATGAGTGGCAAAGCTACTTATGGTGCCAGAAATTTGGGCAAGAGACCCTCCTTTAATTTCTAAATCTATGAAAGTGAATGAAGTGAACTGTGAAAGCTGTCTCACAAGATGGAGACAGTGTTCTAAAGACTGAGCAAAGGTAGGCTGTGCCCAGAGCCAGGTTTCTTTCTCCAGAAATCCTGCAGTTTATAAGGATTGGGACCTTTTCTTTGAGAACTGTTGGGGCCACCTTGTCACTGAAACTCCCATCTAAGGTAATTTGGTAATTCTAAAGATGTGTTTGGGTTGAAAGTTTTTCCTCATTTATGACAGAATATGAGGTCATTTATCCTGCCTAATCAGGGCAAAGAGGCAGCCTATAAGGAGTGTTAGCCCAGGCCCCTATATAATTCTTGTCTGTTAACTGGGCCTTGCCCCTCCTTGTTTGTTTGTGGGGAGGGAGATGCTCTTTCTTGAGTAATCATGATAAAATTCCTTTCTGCCTTTGCCTTGAGAAATCTCCTTAATTTATCGGATTTATTTGAGCCGGTGGTCTTTGTCCCACACAAAAGGAAAAAAAGACCATAAGCATTAGCTTTGTCCCAGGCAATCCCTATAGACTAAGAACCAGGGCACCCAAGGATTAAATCATAATAATCCTTGACATTGTACATCCCTTTACAATTTGAATATCAATTTTGGGGCTTGAGGATCTTTCTGAGGTTTTCCCCAATCTTTTTGGATAACTGTCCCAGGATTTAAATCTTTACTGTTGGTAACAAATCCTCAACTTTGAGCTCTGCATGTTAAAAAAAAAATTTCTGCTTAAACTCTCCGTTTAAAGTAGAAAACAACCTACTTTCAATAAATCGGTTTTCTCAGTGCCTAAAGGTTCAGCTTCTGGCCTGAATGTTTGTTTGTTGCCAGAGGCAGCAGAGGATGGGCGGGCCTGAAGCAGGTATGTAAACTCTCAGACAAAGGCTGCCCTGTGGCAGACAGGGCTGGTTGGTGTTGCCTGGGAATTGGACGCTGCACTGGATTCCCAACATTTCCTCCTTGTCCAGCACCACAGGGGGCGCCGAAGACCTGGGACTATGAGCTGAGGATCGACAGGGGGAGCCCTGGGTTGTCGGAGACACGGATCGGACCCGTGCCCGAGCGCCCTTGCCGACATCGTCAGGGGCAATGACATTCGGGGCTCGCATACCAGCGCAGGCGCAATGCAGAAAACTGTCTCCCCTCCCCCTCATCGGCTTGCAGTTCCTGGGGGCTCACGTGATCTTCCTCAACCCTCGGCCCCTCCACCCCACCAAGGAAATACTTGGCTACCACACTTCCTTGTCGGGCTTTGTCTTCTTATTCCCGAGATCCAAGAACTGGGAAAGGAAAAGAAATCAGAAGAGAGAAGTAAAGCCGGGCCTCCGACGGCTAAATCTAAGAATCTGCCTAGCAACACGTCACCTGACCCCAAAGAGGGCAGGCATTGGCTGCCCCCTGAGGGAGGCCTACCTTCCCGCCTCCTACCCCTTCCCCTCCCCTGAATTCCCTGCTCTGGCTTCACCGCGCCCTCTGGGCCTGCCGCTCTGGGGAAGCCACGGGGTTTCCTTCGCGGGTCCAGGGGACGCGTTCCTATTCCCCACTCCTCCCCGCCTGCTCCGCGCCCCCCGCCCGCCACCACCCAGCAGCAAAGCACTTAATCTCAGGGGGCTAAGGAACCAAAAGCATTCAAGTAGCCACGCGTCCAAGTCTCCCCCCTGCCCCCAGCCCCCGCTCAAGCTCTGCCCGCCCCGGCTAGACACTTACCCTGGCTGCTTATTGGTCCCCGAGAATGTCAGTCACTCGGTCGCCCGTCCCCTCCTGGGCTCTGCTGCTCCTCCCCGGTCCCAATTTCGCGGCTCCAAGTGTGGGTGTGTCTAAAGGGCAGTCGGCGCGCCTAGAACCTCTCGGAGGAGGTGCGTAGTTCTGTCTCCTCGCACTGACCAGGCCTGGCTGCCCAGCTAACCTGAGCCGGAGGCAGCGCCCCTCCCTCTTCACCCGGGTGCAGCCTGTCTCTCCTGCGCCCTTCCCCCACCCCGCCTCCGCTGCTTCCCTGGGTTAGAGCGTAGAACGGACTTTTTCTCCCTTTGCAAACATTATTTAAGGGATTCATCTAGCACAACGCAAATAGAAGAAAAATTATAATTCTATGAAGAAAAATTTACATCATATCCTCAGAAATTCACGCAAACGACAAGACTCCACATTATCCTTAATAATTTAAAAAACCAAAAGCTTGGATTACATATTCCTAATGAGATAGTAATAAAATATATACACAATATCGAGCGTCTTTCTTAAAAGCGCAGGCATACGGGGCTGCTGTATTTGTCTTTATTTAAAGAAAAAAAAAAAAGCTTCTCTCCTAAACATTAGTCTGAAGGCTTTATATAATGTAGAATAAGGGCAACATTGAATATATCAGAAGTGAAACCGCTTATGGCACCAAGGGCTGGAGCTCCACAGCTTTTACCCTCCTCCACCCCCAAGAGCTTGAGTCCCGAGTGAGAATGAAGAAGCTTTGTGCAGCAAAGGCTAGTCCTAGGCTCCAGACAATGTGCCTTTTAAGCCCATTCTAGTCGCGTTTAGACACTTGTAAAATTAGTCTCATCTGACCCACAAAATTTCTGCTGGAGAATAACAGAATATCTCAAGTTAACTAGTCCAAATCTACTTCACAAGGCCTGGGATTTCATAACTTCCTTCACTTCCATGGATTGCAAAACTTCTGAATTGCTGGTCGCTAACCCTTGCAGATCTCTTCCTAGTTAGCCAGGCTGGACGGCTATTAAAGATTTCCTTCTGATGTCTAATCATATATAGCATGAAAGTAATCCTGTTTCATAACTTTGGCATTATCCTCCACAACGCACTTTCCACCCTATATTACAACCCCTTGCCAAATCTTGCCATTTTTACTTTAACTTGGCTTGAATCTGACCTTTTTTCCCCCTACTCAGCTAGCATTTTAGTAGACTATTTCAATAGCCCTTAATTGGTCTCCTGCCTCAATTTTTATCTTGTTCCAGTTCATCCAACACACTGCTAACAGCTGCCTTAAATGTAGATCTGACCATGTCACTTTCCTACTGAATTAACTAAAACATCAACGCTTCCCTTTAGCTTTTAAGGCCCATCCTTCTCCAAGAGGGAACCTGTGATTCCCACTTTAAAGGGAACAGAAGATATGTAGATAGGTGTCTGCTATTTCCTCCCCTTTCTCCCAGCTTATTGGACTAGAATTATATCTCTCTGCCCCCTCAAATATTAGTAATCTAGAATTGTAAGAATGGTTCAGAAGGAAAGCTTTTTCTCATGTTATTCTTTTTATTTTTATTATTATGTTTTTATTTAATAGCCTTTTATTTACAGGATATATGCATGGGTAACTTTACAGCATTGACAATTGCCAAACCTCTTGTTCCAATTTTTCACCTCTTACCCCCCCACTCCCTCCCCCAGATGGCAGGATGACCAGCAGATGTTAAATACATTAAAATATAAATTAGATACACAATAAGTATACATCTCATGTTATTCTTAAAGGGATAGGTAGCCCTTAGTTTAGACTCACTATGTTAGTTTCATAAACATCCTCAAAAGACATTTTCAAAAGTAATAAACTTATTCATCCAAGCAAATATCAAACAGAAATTGAAGTTATGAAGATTAGAATGTACAAAGGAATCTACCCAAAAAATGTACAAAAATCTATCAAAAAAAAAAAAATTTTCTTTACCTTGGGACTGAGAATAAATAGGTTTCAGCTCAAACCACAAGAGAAGGCCTGATCTCCCTTCAGGAGGGCCATTCTAGCAGTTTTTAGGGTCATGCTGAGAAACCACATTCCCTTCTATAACTGCAATTTCTCTATCCACATAGATCTCCCCTGAGGAGTCTCTGGAACCATCTCTACTTCTTTCCCTATCAGCTCTGGCACACTCAGTAAATCCCTTACATAGGTAGAAAACATTTATATCTGCATTCTCTCTGGAACCATAGTTTTTGTTGCCGTTTTTGTTATTTAATATATAGCTGCACTCAAATACCTTGGGTTTTGTTAGAGACTTGGTTACATATAAGTCAGAACAACTGCTATGAGAAGGCATGGCAAAAGATAAAGGAGGATGTAGATGATAGAGGGTGCGGGAGGGAAGAGGGATCAAAGATTCACTATGAAGTGTGTGTGTATGTGCATGTGTGTGTGTGATCTGAATGAATATATGGTATTTGTTGTTTGAGCACAGGGAATTCTAGAGTTGTAGTGTAAAGCCTATGAGGAAGGGACTATGAAAAGGCTCTCAATGTTGTTTATGGTTGAAGCTTTCAAATTCTGGGCAGAATGAGTAAAGCCACAAATGTGGTGGTCCTGGGATCAATTTGGGTTTTTAAAAATTCCCAAAACCTTCCTCCTCCCGACACTTCAAGCCATTTAATAGTATCAATATTTTCTCACAGAGCACCTACTGACATTGTCCAGAGCATCTCAAGTTGTGAGGAACAAAGTTTTTAAAGGGATATAAAGAATCTTTTAAGGAATATAAAGTCAAGGAGACAAAAAGTCCAATCTTCTGTAATGACAAAGGTCACTTTTAATGTGGTGACCAGTTCCTCCATTTGTCCTATTTCGTATTCTGCCTTAAGGTTATGACCGCCCCCTCTTAATGGTTGAGATAAAGGTGTTATAGACATTCCTTAATGTCATTAGAATATCAGTAACCTCCATCTATGAGGCTATCCCCACCTAGGTCTCTGCATTATGTAAATGTCTCTCTGCATTATGTCAATGTTCTTGTTATTCCATAAAAGGCTTGCTGTCCCGATACTCGGGGCTGGACTCATACTCTTGTCTAGCCCTGGGATCCATTGGTCCCAGTATTTCTCTCCATTTACTTTTTTACTTTTTTTTTTTTTTTTTTTTTAATAGCCTTTTATTTACAGGATATATACATGGGTAACTTTACAGCATTAACAATTGCCAAACCTCTTGTTCCATTTCTCTCCATTTAATAAACTATTGAATTGGTCTCTAATCTCTGTCTTGCTCAGTTTCTTTTGACATTACACTTCAATCCATTGGAAGATAATCAAATCTTAGAACTTTAGTGCTCCTGAGTAGGTTTATTTCAGCTCGAATGTGCTATGATTTTATTTTTTTTTATTGAAGCTTTTTATTTTCAAAATTTATGGAAGGATAATTTTTCACCATTGACCCTTGCAAAATCTTGTGTTACAATTTCCTTCCCCTTCCCTTCCCCTCCCCTTCCCTTTGCAAATAATCCAATATATATTAAATATGGTAAAAAAATATATATATATATATATATAAATCCAACATAAGCATACATATTTAAACAATTATCTTGCTGCATAAGAAAAATCAGCTCAAAAAGGAAAAAAATGAGAAAGAAAATAAAATTCAAGCAAACGACAACAAAAGAAGCGAAAATGCTATGTTCTGATCCACACAGTTCCTACAGACTTCTCTCTGTGTAGGTGGCTCTCATCATCATAAGATCATTGGAAATGCATGACATGATTTTAAGTGCAATTGGAAATCAGAGAAGGGAGAGATCCAGGTGGGCTGGAGAAATTGGAGAAGGGTTCATGAAACAGGTGAAACAAATGGGGCCTTGAGAGATGGAGGGTTTAGATAAGGGGAGAGAAGAAGGGTTATTTTAGGTTGAAGGATACAGTCTAAGTAAAGCTGCATAAAGCAGATTGAATATGCACGGTTTAGGAAAGGGTCATAGAACAGGGACAGAGGGCCAGTATTTGAGGACTGAGGAACAAGCCAGGCAGGTAGCTTGAGGAACAATTGAGGAATTAAATTAAGTCAGGGGAATATTCCTATAGTCTCTTCTATGTGCCACTGAATAACTGTGGCACATTTCCTTAAAAACTGTTTTCATTGTTATGTTTTCATATTCTAAAACTTCAGTGACTCTTTAATTACCTTTCTTAAAACTTCTAATGACTCCCTAATCCTTACTACATACATTCTGGATTTGGTTGTCTTCTCTTCTATAAAATCCACAGAAATCTCTGACTTCTTTGAACTAGTTAAATTTTGAATGTTTTGGACAACAAAGCTGAAAAGGATCTTGGAGATTATCTTATTGAATTATCTCCTTTTACAGATGAGGAAACTGAGGCTCACAGAGAGGAAAATGGCTTCTTTGAGGCTGCATAGCAAGATTTTAGCAAAGTTGGGAACAAAAAAAAAATTCTGTTGCACCCCCCCCCCCAAAAAAAAAAACCCAAACTCTGTTGCTTTTGGGCCTCTTTGCATTCTGCTAGTCAGTTTCATAGTTTAGCACTTAAACTATGTTAAACAGAGTTTACCTAACAAAAACCAAAAATTCATAGAATATTATAATTTATAAGACTTTAGACCAATGATCATCAAATGACTCAGTTAAAGAGAACTTGGAAATTGTCCTGGTTTATCTTCTCATTTTACAGGTAAGGAATCTGTGCTGTAGACATCCCTCCTCAACACATATAAAGATGTTTGAAATTTTGCCTTTTTCTAAAATTGCTAATACTTCACACGGGAGAGACAACTAAATGGCAGTGAATAGAACCCTGGACCTGGAATCAGGAAGAACTGAGTTCAAATCCAGTCTCAGACATTTACTAGCTGCATGACAGTAGGAAAGTCACTTAATCTGTTTGCCTCAGTTTCCTCAACTGTAAAATGTCAATGTCATTCACCTCCCAAATTTGCCTCTGCCTTTGCGTTTTCCTCAGTTTCCTCAACTGCAAAAAAAGCTGAACAAGGAAATGGCAAACCACTGTAGTATTCTTGTCATAAACAACAACAACAACAACCCCCAAATGGGGTCACAAAGTCAGATACAACTTATGTGACTGAACAACAACAATTCCATAGAAATATGACCCCCCTGTCCTTCTCAGCATTAGAAAACTTCTAAAACACTTAGAGAAGGTTATCTGATTCTGCACTATAGCAAGAGAACATGTGTGTTACTTTACGCCAATCTAGATAATGCTGACAGAGGGAAACATGCCCATGGTGAAGTGTAAAGAGAGAAGGGTAGAACAAGAGGCAAGTAAGGGAGCCTTTTCTTCAGCCTTTTCCATTCACAGGACCACACATTTTTGTTTCTATGATCTTCCTAGATCACTAGATTTCAATTATGTTTTCTCCCAGACCCAACTTTAGCCCTTGTTCCTCTCCAGGATCATGTCCAGTTCTCCCTGCCTTCTCACACTCTTAGAAGCAGAAAGTGGGAAAATTTTTACAGCTAGTGTTTCTGATCAAGAAACACTAAAGTGTATAGAGAACTGAGTCAGATTTATAAAAATACAAGTCATTCCCCAATTGATAAATAGTCAAAGAATATGAACAAATTTCAGATGAAGAAATTAAAGCAATCTATACTCATTTGAAAAATGTTTTAAATCACTATTGATTAGAGAAATACAAATCAAAACAAATACGAGGCACTGCCTTACACCTACCAGATTGGCTAACTTGTAGAAGAAAATGATACATGTTGATTGTGTTATTCACACTTGATCATCATATAATATCGCAGTTACTGTATATAATGTTCTTCTAGTTCTGCTCACTTCTCTCTGTGTCAGTTTGTGTAAGTCTTACCAGATTTTTCTGAAATCATCCAGCTCATCATTTCTCATAGTACAATAATATTCCATTACAATCTTATATCATAACTTGTTAAGTCATTCCCCAGTTGATGGACATCACCTTAATTACTAATTCTTTGCAGCACAAAAAGAGCTGTTATAAATATTTTTGTATAAATAAGTCCTTTTCCCTTTTTGTTAACTTTTTGGGATAAAGACCTAGTGATAGTGCTGGATCAATGGATATGCACAGCTTTATAGCCCTTTTGGCATAGTTCCATATTGCTCTCCAGAGTAGTTAGATCAGTTCATAACTCCTTAACAATACATTAGTGTCCCACTTTCCTCACATTCCTTCCCACATTTATCGTTTTCTTAGCTATTGCCTTAGTTGTTTTAATTTGGATTTTATGAAGGAAGAGGCTATCTCCAGAGAAAAGAACTGATAAGTGAAAGTATGTATGTATATATATATATTTATGTAAAATTATAATATATGCATATATACATACATGTATACATCTATATATGTATGTATGTGTGTGACCTTCTCTATTGCAGGGTAAAGAAGCAAAATATATTCACAGCAAAAGAATAAAAGAAAACTCAGAAGGAAGCTCAGAAAAGCAGAATAGTTTTAAAAACAACAGTATAGCATTTAGTACGCAGAAGCCTTTTTTTTTAAGTAAACTGAAATGCAGATTCATATTGAATCTCCTTTTTGTGTTATGTTCTGTACTTGGGAATGTTATTTTTAAGTTTGAAATTAATAAAAAATTAAAAAGCATCTTTATTAAGTATATAATGTATCTCAGTGAGCATAAGTATTAAAAAAGCTAAATAACATATCTTGAAAAGTAAGGAAAATTGACCAATGCCCCCAAAATTAGCTATTTTGAAAAACTGAGCATACTAAAGATAACAAGAGGTACCCTAGGTAATGGAACAATATTGATATTAGTATTGAGTAATATAGCAATCAAAACATATATATATAATTCTTTTAAAATTAATTTTAAACACATATTGCTTTATAAATCATGTTGAGAAAATCAAAACACAATGGAAAAACCATGAGATAGATTAAAAAAACAGAAAAAAGTGAATATAGCATGAATATAGCATGTATTGATTTATATTCAGTCTCCTTAGTTCTTTTTCTGGATGCAGATGGCATTTTCTGTTCAAAGTCTATCGAGATTGCTTTGAATCATTGAACTGCTGAGAAGAACCAAGTCTTTCATAGTTGATCATTGCATATTCTTGCTGTTATTGTGGACAATGTATTCCTGGTTCTGCTTATTTAGCTTATCATATATAATTCTGAGGAACTTTAACATGGTCAATTTGGCAAACTCACCCAAAGATAAACAACAAGGAAATCACCAATACATCCAGCCATTCTGGAGAGCAATTTGGAACTATGCTCAAAAAGTTATCAAACTGTGCATACCCTTTGATCCAGCAGTGTTACTACTGGGATTATATCCCAAAGAGATTATAAAGAAGGGAAAGGGACCTGTATGTGCCAAAATGTTTGTGGCAGCCCTGTTTGTAGTGGCTAGAAACTGGAAACTGAATGGATGTCCATCAATTGGAGAATGGTTGGGTAAATTGTGGCATATGAATATTATGGAATATTATTGTTCTGTAAGAAACGACCAGCAAGATGAATACACAGAGGCTTGGAGAGACTTACATGAACTAATGCTAAGTGAAATGAGGAGAACCAGGAGATCATTATATATGGCAACAACAATACTGTATGAGGATGTATTCTGATGGAAGTGAATTTCTTTGACAAAGAGAAGATCTAACTCAGTTTCAATTGATCAATGATGGACAGAAGCAGCCACCCCCAAAGAAAGAACACTGGGAAATGAATGTAAACTGCATTTTTGTTTTTCTTCCCAGGTTATTTTTACCTTCTGAATCCAATTCTTCCTGTGCAACAAGAGCAATGTTCGGTTCTGCACACATATACTGTATCTAGGATATACTGCGACATATTTAACATGTATAGGACTGCTTGCCATCTGGGGGAGGGGGTGGAGGGAAGGAGGGGAAAAGGCAGAACAGAAGTGAGTGCAAGGGATAATGTTATAAAAAATTACCCAGGCATGGGTTCTGTCAATAAAAAGTTATAATTATGAAAAAAAAAAAAACTAAAAATAAAAAAAGAAGGAAATTATAAGATTTATAAAAGCTACCATATTGAATTATCTGGTAAAACACTGAACATTTAAATGAAATTAATATTTACAAAAATATGTGATACTAAAGTAAACAATATAGAAAATAGGGAGGTTAAATAACATGATTTTAGAAAGAATAACATGAGGAAGCCACTAATGTACTCCCATGGAAAAAACCTCTAGGTACACATCAATATACAAATAAATTATATTTAACATTTAACGAACAATCTATGCTAAACTTTTAAAAAATATGGAAAGAAGAAAATCTCTCTATGATATAAGCTTGGTTTTGGTTCCCAAACTCATGATAAAGAAGAAGAGAACTATAAACCAAAATCACTAATGAACATTGATTAAAAAATAAATAAAATACTAGTTAAAAAAAAGATTACAGTCTATATTAAATATGTAAATGTATTCATTATGACCAATTTGGATCTGTACTAGGACTTCAAGTGTTCAACATTAGGAAAATAACAAGCATGTTAATTATTAAATTAGACCATTCACTTGAAGGAATGAGAGCTTGGAACAAGAACTTTCTGTTTGAGGAATTTAAAAATAAAAAAGGAAACTTAAATAATTTCTCTTACCCATTTCAATTTCTTTATTTAGTAGCCAATGAATGCTTCTGCAGATGAATGATTATGTGATAACTTAAGTGTCCATATTG
The DNA here is from genome assembly GCF_902635505.1 of Sarcophilus harrisii. Taxonomy (NCBI): domain Eukaryota; kingdom Metazoa; phylum Chordata; class Mammalia; order Dasyuromorphia; family Dasyuridae; genus Sarcophilus; species Sarcophilus harrisii. Next base: position 337,700,095 of record NC_045426.1, read on the forward strand.
AAGATTGGAAAAGAAAATCTGTGTTCAATATTTAACATTTCCAAAAGAAATTTATTAAACGATTTTCTTAATGTCTAGATGGAGATGGAAATGGGAATAGTTTTGAAATCCCAATTCAAATCTGAATGATATGATAGTATAACAGTTCTGAAGATGCTTTCCTATCTTCCTTTTTGTGAATAGTAAAGTACATTTCTAACACAATGTGCCTTTCTTTTACACAACAGTAATTGGTGAGGGGCAAGGATTATATGTTACCTTTGTTTCCAGATCTACACTTTAAGATCTTCAAGCTCAGCAATTTGTTGAAGATAACAAAAATCTGAAAATGGAATGTTTTCAGACTGATTCAAAGTTTTAAATAAGGAGATAATGGAGGATCTTTTTAAAGATATCAGTTGCTGTAATTATAAATTGGGGAGAAAGAGGAACTCACCTCTGCTGGGTTTTAGGAATAAAAGGAAACAGTCTTTATAGTACACTAGACAATTTATATGAATACAAATCTTCCCAAGGAATTCTACTACTTGCTGAGAATTTCCTCTTCAATATCGTTCTAATTGGGAGAAAATACCTTCTCCCAATATTTCATCCTTCACCCCTCTCTCACATAAACAAGTGGTCTTCTACTTGCCAAGGCAAACTCCTTTACATGTGTAAATTATTCTATTCCATCTCTTTTTTTCTCCAGTAGATTGCCCCCTTTATTATCCTGATTTTCTCACTTTTTCCTTGGCTATTTTCCCACTGTTCACACACATGGCAGGGGTCTTCCCAGTTGTCAAAAAACCCTTCCTTTATCTGTACATCCTCAATAGCTACTGTTTCATATTTCTCTCTTTGATGGTTGAATTCTTTGAGATTATCTACAATTAGTGCCTCCTTTCCTTTCCTCTCATTCTCTTTTCAACTCTCTACAATCCAGCTTTTGACTTCATTCATCATTCAACCCCAAACTATTCTCTCTAAAGATCTTTTCTTTTCTTTTTTTTTTTTAATGGCCCTTTCTTAATCCTCATCCTTCTTGACTTTTTTTGCAGTCTTTGACACTGTCATTTACCTTCTTCTCTTTGATATTTACTTTCTTCCCTCTAGGTTCGTGTGACTTTGTTCTCTATTCTAATTCTCTTACCTGTCTGATAGCTCCTTCTCATTCTCTCTTGACCTTTGATGGATTTTCATCCAAGTAACCCTTGCTAACCTTAAGTTATCTCACAAGGTTCTGTCCTAGGTCCTTCCATTCTTTGATACCATTTCACTTTTTGATCTCATTAGTTTTCATGGATTCAATGGATATATATATATATACTGATGATTCTCAGATATACCTATCCAGCCCTAATTTACTGCTGATCTCTAATCTCACATTTCTAATTGCATATTGGAAATTTTGACATCTTACATTTAACGTTTACAATTAAACTCTATTATTTTACCATCCTCCCAGTCACCTAGGATCTCAACGTCAGCCTTCACTCTTCATTCTCTCTTATTCTTTATTATTTAATCAGTTGCCAAATCTTAATAATTCTGCCTCTGAAATATCTCTTATATGCCTCCCATCCCTCTTTGGCCCTCACACCATCCTGGTGTAGACCACCATCACTTCCCACCTAGAATGTTACAATGGTCTCCTGGTCAACCTCCCTATCTTCCATTCATCTATCAAAGTGAACTTTCTAACGTGAAGGTCTGACCATGTCATTCCCCTATTTAAAAAATTCCAATGGTTCCCTGTTGCATCAAAAATTAAATATAAAGTCCTCTGTTTAATATTCCAAGCCCTTTCTAAGCTGACCCCTTCCTACCTTTTGAATATTCTTATATCTTACTCCTCTTTTCCACATACCCTATGATCAGGGATTCTAGTTCACTTGCTACTTCTTGCACAAAGTTCTATTTCCTAACTCCAAATATTTTTACTGTTTGTCTCTTATGCCTGAAACTTGTTTTGTAGATTCCTTGTCTTCCTTCAAATCTCAGCTAAAATTCAACCTTCTGCAAGAAGTCTTTCCCAAAATTAATGCATTGTTGGTGGAATTGTGAACTTATCCAACCATTCGGGAGAGCAGTTTGGAACTATGTCCAAAAGATTGTATACCTTTTGAACCAGCAGCTCACTACTGAGTTTGTATCCCGAAGAGATCATAAAAGAAAGAAAAGGATAGGCAAGCATAAGAATATTTGTAGTAGCCCATCAATTGGGGAATGTCTGACTAAGTTATGGTATATAAATGCAATATTAAATGTATTGTTCCATAAGAAATGATGAGCAGGCTGATTTCAGAAAAACTTGGAAAGACTAATATGAACTGGTGTTGAGTGAAGGGAGCAGAATAGTAACAGCAAGATTATGTGATGATTAACTATGGATAAAGTTAGTTCTTCTCAGCTATGCAGTGATCCAAGACAATTCCAATAGACTTGGAATGGAAAATACCATCTCCATCCAGAGAGACAACTATGGAGACTGAATATGGATAGAAGCATAGTATTTATATAAGTTTTTTTGTTTGTTTGTTTGTTTGTTTGCTAATTTGCTCTTACTTTCTTGTGGTATTTTTCTCCTTTGGTCTGTTTTTTCTTATACAGCATGACAAATATGGAAATATGTTTAAAAGTATTGTATATGTATAACCTGTATCAGATTGCTTGCTCTCTTGAAGAGGGAGAAGGAAGGGGGGGAGGGAGAAAACATTTGGAACACAAACTCTTACAAAAATGAATGTTGAAAGCTAAGGGGAAAAAATGTCTCCAATCTACTTTAATGTCAATATCTTCTGGTTGTGATTATTACCAACTTTTCTTGTATACATCTTATTAGTATAGTTGTTTGTAAGGGGTTCCTGCATTGCTCTGTGAACTCCTTGATGGCAATGACTCTTGTTGCCTTTTGTTGTCTATTGCTTACCATATTGACTGGCCCGTGGTACATATTAGAAAAATGCTTATTCCAAAGAACTTTTGATGAAATATACTATCTATCTCCAGAGACAGAACTGATGAACTCTTGAGTCTATATTGAAATTTATTTTCTTTTCTTTTCAGACATAGCTAATGTAGGAATCTCTTTTGCATAACTGTATATGATTTGTAATGGGCTGTTTTTCTTATGTTTTTATGATGCACTCTGTGTGTGTGTGTGTGTGTGTGTGTGTGTGTAGTGGGGATTGGAAATAAAACTGATTAAAATTAAAAAGCTTGTTAGCATGACTAAATTGCCTGGCTAGTGCTAGCAAAATGGCTATACCCAGGCTCTGGGGAATAAACTACAGAACTGATAATTTCGTTCCATTTGAAACCAGTTTGGTACAGGAGTGGGAAAAGGGACTGCCATTACCTAATTAGTGGCCATGAGTACCCAAGTTTTTTTCAGGGACTGAGGATGGAACCAGAGATGAAGCATACCTAAAGAATTTGTCATTTGCGATCAAATCCTCAGGTTTTATCATAGTCCAGAAAAACCTGCTATTGCCAGGATTAGCCTTTTTGGTAATAGGTTGTCTCTGATTGAGGCACACCTTTCTCCTGTACCTTTTCTTGTGTGATGCAGGAATGATCCCAAATTCCAGGCCGTCAGGAACACTTAGAGACAACTACACCACACTCTGAGCTTTTTCTGAGTATCAATGTTCTCTCTAGGTTCAAAGATAGTTTAACATATTGATCTGAAAAATATAAAGAGTTATTCCCAAAAGCAAACCTCTATCTTTGACTTTGAACAGTTAGTTTTTTTCATTCTTCTGTGGACTAGCTCCCACTCTCCTACTCACATCCTAGATTAAAGAGAATAAAAAACACTCATTGATAATGGTCATGTTTCTTATTAAAGGTGCTAAAAATGTAGAGAGAGACATTATAACAAGGATATGCAGAGTTCAATTTTTCTTTTCTTTCCCAATCCAATCCTTCTTACCATTCTGAGGGACAACAGGAAGTAAAAAAAAAAAAAAAAAATAGAGGAATTAAAATAAGCTCTAGGAAAGGAGAGAACTGATGAACTATAGGCTGGATTTTGTTCATTGCACCTGTCATAGGCTGCAGATGATATGTCGGGTGTTTTCATGGACCAGGTCAGTAAGGGAATCTCAGCTCCAGCTTTCCAGTGAAGGGGGATGGTGCTAAACATTGCCATTCCCTTTTCTTAGAAAAAAATTCTCTCAAAGCTGAAAGCCTTGGGTAAATCTGGGAAGTACTTGTGTGCTTAAGTGCACACCCTATAGTCTTTTTGATCTTTGATCCTCCAAAGGCTCTGCAATTGCAGGGAGAGTCTCCTAAACTTTCCTGGGTATTCTGAATCTTCATCCCCAAAGTTTTATATTGTCACTTCCTGGTCATATGGAAAAGGGAAACCGACTAGAATGGCCAAAGAGTGTTCTCACCTCTCCTTGTCAAAAGTATCTGGGCTTGTTCAGCTTACTTTGGAAGCACAGACTGAAAATGGATCTCGGAATCTTTCCCATGGAATTCATGATAGTTGTGTGTAAAGATGCTTTAAGAGCTGGGAGCGAACTTTTGTAAAAACGCTCATGGACTCCCTCTTCCTGCCGCGTCCGGACTAGGATCATATGCAGAGCTCTCTGCGACCATCCAGCTGAGTCCCTCTCCCAACTTCTTGCCTGTCCTGCTATGGAAGTGCAGGTCCGGCCCCCAGGGATGACTGTGGGGGGTATAGCAGAGGTCGGTACGCTGCCCTAATTTTGGGAATGTCAGCTTCTGCCCCAGTTTTGAGAGTGGATGCTGCCAAAATCTCCTTCCTCTGTTACCCGTGCCACCCTATAGTGATCTATCCCTTGGATGTCTCCAGTTAAGGCGCAAAGTCTTTCTTTAACTAAGACATAAAAGAGCCTCTTCCTCTCAGCACTGACTCATAGAATTGCTTTTTTTAAAGCTCCCCCGAGTCCCAGAAACGGAACCCGATAGCTTTTTTATCCGCATCTCCAGAGCTGCTCTTAGATGGCCCGAGGCTCAGAGTCACTGATGGCCGAGTTTATCCACTAGGAAAGGAAGCAGAGTGCACGGGGTGCGATGGAAGCTGAAGTCTGACTTTTCTGGGGCTGATTGGACAGAAATCTGTCCCGAGACTCCCCTGACAACTTCCTGATTTCTGCTTTCCAGAAGGACTCGAAGTGACCCCCCCCTCCCCCCCACGCACACGTGAAAAACACCTCCCTCACTCTTAAAATTCCAAAGTAACCTCGCAGTCAGAGATTTTGGGGATTGTGAGATTTATCTGCATCAGTGATGCATCATTTTCTAAAAATATAAATCACTCTGGAGAAGTGAAGAGGACTCATGTGTCAGCCACATTTTAATACGAATTTAGTCTAGTATTCGGTAAATCCAGAAGAGAAAGTGAACAATCCAAGACGAGAAACTTTTGGGAAACTTGGTCTTTAGAGTTCATTTCCCAGCGCGTTGATATTTCACAAGGAGCTCTTCCCGGTGTCGGGAGACACCCGGAAGGCCGCCCTCCGGCGTCCGGGGAGCCGCGCGCGGGCTCCGGCCTCTAGGCCAGGATTCGGAAGCCTCGCCAGTGCGCCTGCGTAGAAGGCGAGCAGGCGGGGGCGGAGTGAAAGCCATCTGGCGGGGGCGGGGCCTGGCGAGCGGTGGACCCTCTCCGGGCCGGGGAGGAGTAGGAGGCGCGAGGCTGGAAGGGTCCTGGGCAGGCGCGTGAGACCCCAGAACTCTCCGGGTCTGGGGCGCGGCCGCCCGGAGTCTGTGGCCAGGTGCGGCAGCCACGTGTACTGTTCTCTGTAGACCTCCCCCAGGAGGCGAGGGCCCAGGTTCCTGCCCGGGCTCACTGAGCCGCCCCGTCTCCCGTCCCGTGCAGACACAGAGGGGTACGCAAAGGTGCCGGGTCGGGAAGGTGCCAGGGCGCCTAAGGTGGCCAGAGAGGGTCGGGCTTCAGCGCCCCCCTTCCCCCTAGGGAGCGTGCTGGCGAAAGACGGGAAGCGGTCCTTTCCCCATAAACAGCTGGGGGGAGGGGCGAAGCGAGCCTTGTTGGGCTTCCATAAGACACTGATATTTCCAGGCTTGCTCACTCACCTGGGCAGGTGAGATAGACACGTGGGAAAAGATCATTATAGGGACTGTCAAGTGAGCCAGGGACGTCCTGGCCAATTAAGGAGCTCAGAGCTGGGAGAAACCGTTTTGAACTGATAAAGTTGGGGAAAGCTTGCGGGGGGGGGGGGGGGGGGGGGGGGGGGGGGGGGGGGGGGGGGGGGGGGGGGGGGGGGGGGGGGGGGGGGGGCACATGAACCGAGACGGAGCCCATGGGTCAGAGTTAGATGCACGCAGTAGGGTTTTTTTTGGATAAATGAGCAGAAATGACACACATTCCCACAGCAAAGAGGAACCACTCTGAGCTACCACACGTTTTCCCAGGGGGCCCTTGCTGGGACGCTTGGTTGGTCTTAATTTTGATGCCCTTTTTCTTTTTTTCTGGAAAAAATCAGATGAGACCAAATGAGAGGATGGGAGAAAGTCATTTCATCATTGTGGAATATTAAGGTAAGTGGGCTGGAGGAAGTAAGGTAAGAGATAAGTCGACATTTTTGAATTAAGCACCTACTATGTGCTGGATGACGGGCTGAGCACTGGGAATGCAAAAGATAGCTCCTGTTCTCGGGAACTCATAACTTAATGAGGAATAAGAAAGCAACTACGGACAGATACTAAAGGAAAATTGGAAATAGTTAAATGAAGGGAATCGCAGCGTTAAGGGGGGAGGGTTTGGGAAAGATTTCTTGCAGAAGAAGGGTCTGAGCTGGGGCTTGAAGGAAAACAGGAAGCTATATGAGGAGGGAGAATTCCTGAAGTGGAGGACAGATAGTGAAAATAGGTTAAATGAGTAAATAGAATATCTTGAGGAGGACTGGGGACCAGAGTTACTGGAGCATATATAATGAGCACAGGGAGAACAGAAACACCCATGTAGAATAGCCAAGCCAAATAAGAGTGCTTGAATTGGAGACAACCCTTATGAGAAACCAGAAGATCAAAGCGAAAAGTTTTACTTCTGTGCTTCCAAACCCAAATGTGCAAAAGTAATCCTTACGGAAAACACGCTTACTAAGAGACCTAACAAAGAAGCTCTCCCTTTCACTTACCACTCCCCAAAGACTGCTAGAGAAAACTTTTGAGAGCCCTTTGGAAGGACTTTTAATTTAATTTTTGCATTTTTAAATTTAATTTTTTAAATACACATTGCTTTATGATCATGTTGAGAGAGAAAAATCCGAACAAAAGGAAAAAACCACGGGAGAGGAAAAAACAGAAGAAAGTAAACCTAGATGTGTTGATTTACATTCAATCTTTATAGTTCTTTTTCTGGATGCAGATGGCATTTTCTATCTAAAGTTTATTGGAACTTCTTCATTCTACCAGTGAAAAGAATCAAGTCTTTCATAGTTGATCATCACACATTCTCACTGCTATTGTGTACAATGTATTCCTGGTTCTGCTTGTTTCACTCAGCATCAGTTCATGTAAATCTTTCCAGGCCTTTCTAAAATCAGCTTGTTCATCACTTTTTATAGAACAATAATATTCCATTACTTTCATATACCATAACTTATTCAGCCATTCCCCAATTGATGGGCATGTACTCATTTTCCAAATCTTTGCTACCACCAAAAGAGCTGCTACAAACATTTTTGCATACATGGGTCCTTTTCCCTCCTTTGTGGAAATCAGTAAACTCCTAAAGAAATTCATTCAGCCTTTTAACTGGGAAATCAAATCCTGAAGCTGAAACTCAAATACTTTGGCCACATCAAGAGAACTCATTGGAAAAGACACTTTTTTTTTTTTTTTTTTTTTTAATAGCCTTTTATTTACAGGATATATGCATGGGTAACTTTACAGCATTAACAATGGAAAAGACACTTTAGTTAGGAAAGAATGAAGGCATAGGGAAAAGTGGATAGATGAGAATGAGTTGCATGGATAGTTTCATAGAAACAAGGAATGTAATTTAGACTGAGAGTGGAAGATAGGAGGGCTGGTGTTGGTCCATGGAGTCACAAAGAAGCAGACACAAGTAAATGAATAACAACAATCCCTAAGGACTAAGGGGAATACATTTATTGTTTTTTACTAAATATCTTCCCTGATTATTTGTTTGAAAATTGGATTGTAGGTTAGTGCAGTCAAATTTATATAAGTGTGTATATATGTATATGTACATTTGGGTGTGTATGTGTACCACATTTCTGTCAGGTTTTTAAAAAATTTATTTTTAATACACATTGCTTTATGAATCATGTTGGCAGAGAAAAATCAGAGCAAAAGGGAAAAACCACGGGAGAGAAAAAAATAAAAAAAAGAAGTGAACACAGCATGTGTTGATTTACATTCATTTTCCATAGTTCTTTTTCTGGATGACATTTTCTGTCTGAAGTTTATTAAGATTAGTTTGGATCACTGAACCACTGAGAAGAACCAAGGCTTTCATAGTTGATCATTGCATATTCTTGATGTTACATTGTGTACAATGTATTCCTGATTCTTTCAGTATCAGTTCATGTAAATCTTTCCAGGTTTTTCCTATGATATGAAAGTGAGAAAAAGGTTGCTATATATAATGTCCCATCAATTGAGGAATAGCTGAATAAGCTATGGTATATGAAAATAATGGAATATTATTATCCTATAAAAATTATGAATAAGCTAATTTTAGAAAGTAAAAAAAGTCAAAAACCTCATTTTGTTTCATCACTGGAGGGACCATCCAAGTAAGAGAGATAGTTTTAGTGGCAGGGTCTGAAGGGAGCAACAGGAAGCTAATTTCTCTTCCTGGTCTGTACCTCACGGTGAATGATAGGAGAAACCAGCCTTTGGAAGGGTAATGCTATTTTTCAGGAGAAAATGAAATTCCAGTTGATTAAAATTAGCTTAAGGAACTCCATCGTTAAACCTTGCTTGAACTTTGGGTAGTTGCTCAAACAGCCTGTAGAAAATGGCAGTCTAAAAGTATATTTGCACACGTGTACTTGGGGGAAAACTTCAAATCCATTTTTTTTATAATATAAGTAATTATCATTTTTCTGCCTGTATATGGAAGTTGTTTGTTCCTGTCTATAAAAGCTCTGCCCTGTTTGTAATTGGGGCTAGCTGTACCCTGATTGTTTGCTAACTTGGTATATTTATAAACTACTTTTGCCATATTTCTTGAGTTTGCCTTATTGACTAGGGTAAGGTCCAAATCAAGAATTCCTGTAGACACAATGAGCCCCAGAAGATAGAAGGAACCTGAGAAGTAATATGGAAGCAAAGTACTGTACATTTAGAAAGAGATGGAGAGTGGGGAAGAGGGTTATTCAATTCAACTACCTCATTTACAGGTAAAGCTGGGCATCAGAAAGTCAAAATAAATGACATGTCCCTAGTTACATAGGGAATAAGGAGCAGAGTCAGGATTTGAACTTAGGTCCTTGAACTTGAAATAGAGCAATCTTTATTACATAGAAACAAAGAAAGATTCTCAGAGGGTGCCATGGGAAGAGCTGAGTTTACTATCTCTGAGCTAAGTATATAAGAGAACTTTGGAGGTCCAACTATGTGACCTCATGACCTTGGCCCTTCTGGACTTGTACAATGGGCATGATCTTCTCTGCCCTCTTCTACCTCACAGATTTGACTAAACAAAATAACGGATGTGAAAACATGCATGTACGAATTTAAAAATTGTTCACATTTAAAGGACTATTATAGATTACTCTATCACTACAAGATTAAGACTAAATTGCCAAATATTAAATTTACTAGTCAATACTTATCATTTACCTCAGATCTATTACATATATAGCCACATCTTTATATAATTTAAAGACAAGTAAACAATATTAACAATCTGTGTTCAAGATGCCTTATTCTGATATCCACCACCTTCTTTCCTCTAGTAAAACTGTGACCCCTATCTTGTTTACCTCAGTGGCTTCTGACTTGGAAATATAGACTTATCAGAGCTGGAAGGGACTTGGGATATCAGCTAACTCTATCCTTTCTCCCTCCACTAACCTTACTTCTCATTTCACAGAGGAAGAAACTAAGATACAAAGAAAGTTATACAGTTATACAGCTGGTTAATTGGAAGAAACATTGCCCTCCAGGCTCCACTATTTTCTCAGAACCCATCTAATTTCTTCTTAGTTTCTAGCTCTCTCACATTCCCATTCCCTTTTAATTACAGTTTAATCATCTGGTTCCTTGGCCTTGGACCTCTACAGAATAATTCTTCATTCTTTTGCATCAGCACTGGTCCAAGCCCCTCCAATAAGGGTTCTGAGGCTCCTGTCTTTGTCTCTCTCATCAACAGTTGAACAAAGGGGAATGGATTGGGTTAGGACAGGGTTAAGTTTGGGGGCTGCTCCTAACCTTTCTGATGTAGCTGCCTAGGGAACTTCTCTGAAATCATGTGACAGGAATTCTTATAAAGCCAAAGGAAGGAGGTAGTGGCAATGTTCCAGACTAGGGTTACACACCCACACAAAATAGCTAATTTGTTCTTCTCCTTTGATGTTCAAAATTAAGGTTAGAAATTCCTGCCCTGAAAAGATGCCTAAATCCAGCAAGTGCTGTGCTTCTGAATCTAAATGGAGTAGGAGCAGACAGATTCCAGAGATGTGATTCATCCTCATTACTTCTTCCTCTGTTCAGGTCTTCATTTCCTCCTCCAATGCAGGTGCTTAATAAATACTTATTGATTGCTTCTCACTTGGCTAATGTTAATACCTCTCAAAATTACTTTACTATCTCTAATCTTTCTCTCTTCCTATCCATCTTTCACAACCTGCTGGGTTGTGTATATCTCCTCATGTATAGTGCCAACTTTCACTAGCTTTTCATTCTTATGGAATATCCCTCCTGTGTCTAACAGCTGCACATCATAGGCATTAATTGTCAGTGGGATGAAATCTGTCATCCTGCATTGAAAGCTCTACTGAATCAAGCATCAATCTACCTTTCTCACCTCTTCTCACATTCTACCCCTTCCTGTACCCTTTTTGCTACTCTGGATTAAGTCAATCTGGTATTAATGAAACACCATCGTTGGGCACTGAATTAGGGGCTTCGAATAAAAAGACACAGAGCAGACATTTTCTGCTTTTAAAGACTTTCCATTCTATTCCAGAGGGAGATGGCATAAATGTGTAATAGAGGTTTAGGATCTCTTTGCAGTGAGGCTTTCATGGCTCATTTGGAGTAAGTAAGGTGAGTTCCAGGGACAGAAGAACCTAGGGGAAGTCAGCATAATTTCTCTTTTGGCTTCCTCTGTCTCTGTCTCTCTCTTTTGCTGATCAACTTCTAACATTGGGCTGGTGTTGTATCTAGAGATGAATACAGGGTTTGATTATAGTGTTCTGTCCTTCCTTTACCTCTCATCTGTTACTTTGGACTGACTTAAAACTCAATGGGGAATGTGGCTGATGCTCATGTGGAAGAAAGCTCATTGTTCTACTTTAGTCCTAGGTCTTTCTCTCTAGTTGAACACTGAGTGAATCTCTTATCTTCTTTCTGGACCAAGTCTATCTCATCTTACCTCCTCTTGCCAGAACTAGCATGTTAAAAAAAAAAAAAATTCTGTGTATCAGAGAAGATAAATTAGGACAAAAAGGGGATTGGAGGGAATGCTCAGTGGAGAGGATGAGCTAACCAGCATAGTTAATGTATAGCAGTATCTTACTCGAGGGAGCTAGAAGGGCTTTCTGCTTTATATACTAGAGAGAGGCATGTCATTGGAGTAGCAGTGAAGGGGCTAATTAGAGGATAATGTCTGTGAGGGCTTATCTTACCTAACTGGAAAGAATTCTTCATAACACAACTATATTGTCATCAGTATTTCTGTCTTGGTTAGTTTTGCTGGGGAGAAAATAAGTGTTCCCAAAATTTTCTCTACCTCAAGGTGAAAAATGTTAATTCCTCTGAAACTTTGAGCACCTTTATCTTCTTCCCAGATTTTGATACAAACCTATTCCTGTCATATACATCTATCTATCTTTATATCTGTATGCTTATTACTAGGCATCCTGTCACCGTTGTACCTTGAAAGGCAGGTTATATACCTATTTAATTATGTGCAAGTTATAGACAAAATAAAAAGTAATTTTGGGAAGAAAGATACTAGCAACTGGGGTGGGGAAGAGGAGATTCAGTAAAGTTGTCTTTAACGTGCACATTCAGACCAAGCTTTACCCCAAGAAGAAATGAGAAGATGCACCTGCCTTTTTCTTTTTTTTTTTTTTTTCTGAGCACTTGGGGTTAAATGACATGGCCAGGGTAACACAGCTATGAACCTCCCTTTTTCATTGAAGATATGGGGGATTACAGACACTGAATATGATATATGAACTTTAGAAAAAGTTGATGTGTTAGTCTGCTTTCCTGAACTGCTTTAAATTTTTTTTTTTTTTTTTTAATAAGGAAAAATTTGCTGAGTAAGGGAGGGTGGTATACCTAGGAAACAGATGTGATTTAAAAACAAAAAGATATCAAGAAGAGTTAATAAAACAAAATGCATATATGTATTGTAAGGTCCTGAATCTATAGGAGATATAATATCTCAAGCTGGAGGATATTTGGGCTAGGTGGATAGGTAATAACTAAGAAGCAGGAATGTGAAAAGCTATGGGGTTTTGTTTGAAAGTGAAGGAATTATATCAGTTGGGAATGGTTGAATAAATGGTGGCACTTGAGTATAATATAATACTATTGTACTGTAAGAAATAGCGAATATTGTAAAAATAGAGAAAAGGGAGAAATGACTGTGATCATTTGGAATATAATAACCTTATTAATATTTATATTTTATACTATTTATGTTAATTTATATTACATTTAGTATGCTTATAAGTAAAATTATATGTCATATAGAAAATATATTTTATATTTTATTATTGTTTTATTTATTATTTATCTTAATAATTTTTAAAGCTGCATTAAAAACATGAGTGCAGAGAAGCATTGGAAGATTCATAGGAACTGATACAATGAGAAGTAAATAGAACTAGGAAAATGTAAATTGAAAAGACTGAAACTGAATGTTGAGAAATCACAAGTACTAAGCTTTACCCCAAAGAAGAGATATGAGGGTAGGAACAGTTCTGATTGTAGAATACTGCAGGAAGATTTTATCAATATGTTGGTTAATTTTGTTGCAGTTTTCCTCCTCTTTTTAAAAAATGTTTATTATAAGGGATGATGTTGGGATCAAGGGAGGAAAAGATAGATACATTGGGAAAAAAGATTTGTTTAAAAAAAAGTCATAACTAAAAATGTAATTTTAAAAACTAAGTGTGAGATGGTAGCTGGAGGGCAGGGGGAGGGACATGGCTCTCTGATAAATAGGAAGAAATTGAAAAGAAGAGAATATTCTATGTGTTTTAATACAGAGCTATTGAAACCATTTGTCAGAGAAGAGAGAAAGAATAGACAATCAAGAAACATTCTCCAGACCTCCGCAATGGTGCTAAAATGACACTCAATTGGCTTTTGCATGATGGAATCAGGGATGGAATAACCAAAAGAATTAGAATAAATGTGGTCTGATAGAAAGAATCCTGTGTTGGGAGTCAAGAATTCTGGGTTCTAGATTATATTAGTGGTATCATACTTAGAGAGGTTGGGTGAGGTTGAAGGAAGGTTATATAAAGGGACTACATACATCCCTACATAAAGATTGAAGGCTAAATATAGATTTAGTTTTAAACACAATATTATCTATATATTATGCATTTTTAAAAATTTTGTTAAATATTTCCCAATTACATTTTAAACTGCTTTTAGCCAAAACCAGGATTATTGTAGGCCACAGTGCCTTTTTTTCCTCTGGGCCTTTGTTTACCCACCTCTAAAATGAAGGGGTTAGAGTAGATTTTCCTGAAGGTTTCTTCTGGCTACCTAAAATTCCTTCTAGCTCTAACATTCTAAAGTTGCTTCTAACTCTGATATTCTGTGCTTTGATTATTTTAATTTCCCTTTTTAGCTTAATCTAATAGGATGTATGTATCAATGATTTTAAGCCCCAAAAGTTCAAGGACAGTGTACTAAAGGTACATGACAGTAAAAATTGTTTAGGATTCTATAAACCTGTGAGAACAGGATTAGATCTAGTGCTTTAATCCAGAGCCAAACTAATTATTGGTACTGTGTTTAGTTATTAACTAAATAGAATCTTATGAAGAAGTTCTCTCATATTGGAGTAATATGATAAATCCCTAATCTAGTCATCAGCAATCTTTTAAGATTAGAATATAATTTTTTTTTTTTTTTTTTTATTTAATAGCCTTTAATTTACAGGATATATACATGGGTAACTTTACAGCATTAACAATTGCCAAACCTCTTGTTCCAATTTTTCACCTCTTACCCCCCCCCCCCTCCCCTAAATGGCAGGATGACCAGTAGATGTTAAATATATTAAAATATAACTTAGATACACAATAAAGTATACATGACCAAAACATTATTTTGCTGTACAAAAAGAATCAGACTCTGAATTATTGTACAATTAGCTTGTGAAGGAAATCAAAGATGCAGGTGTGCATAAATATAGGGACTGGGAATTCAATGTAATGGTTTTTAGTCATCTCCCAGAGTTCTTTTTCTGGGTATAGTTAGTTCAGTTCATTACTGCTCCATTAGAAATGATTTGGTTGATCTTGTTGCTGAGGATGGCCTGATCCATCAGGACTAGTCATCATCTAGTATTGTTGTTGAAGTATATAATGATCTCCTGGTCCTGCATTTCACTCAGCATCAGTTCGTGTAAGTCTCTCCAGGCCTTTCTGAAATCATCCTGTTGGTCATTTCTTACAGAACAGTAATATTCCATAATTTTCATATACCACAATTTATAGAATATAATTTTTAAAGCTCAATTTATATATATGTGCATACATCCATTTTTATACATATACACATGTAAATTTTAATATATTCATTATTTTTAAAATATATTTAAAAATTGATGATAGATTTTACATTAACCTCAATTGTAATGGTTTACATATTTTTATTATTTAATGTTTATGGTGCTTTTTTTTCCTTCCCTGAGGCAATTGTTAAGTGACTTACCCAGGGTCACATAGGCAGGAAGTGTTAAGTGTCCAAGGACACATTTGAACTCAGGTCCTCCTGACTTCAGGGCTGGTGCTCTGTCCTATTCTGACACCTCATCCTGGTGTAGCACTGACCTTGGATTTTCAAATGCTTTGCTATCAGAGTTCAAACTCTGCTAAGTATTAACTAAGTTGCTAAGTACTGACCTTGGAATGGTTGGTGCATTTCTTGTTTAAGGATCACCATGATAAGGTTGGAGAGGCTTGTTGCCACCATGTAGTAATTTTTATTGGCCATAGCCACCGTAGAAAGTTTGTGATCTCTGCCAACAGAGGGAATGTTCACACAGATAAATTTACCCCTTGTTGTAAGTATTGAAGTTAGTTAACAAAATATAGTTTAAAATATTCTATTTTTAACATAGTTAACATTAGATATCTCTAACAGTAAGAAATACTTCCAAGATAAATGATTTATTGTTTATATTAAGTAACTCATATTTGGTTACTGAGTTGACACATGCTACATTTAACTTGTTTATTATAGCTAAAATAAACACATGAGGCCTTTGAGCCACTGTTGTTGACTTCTCTCCTAGAAAAAGAAACCAGAAAGTATAAGGAAAGTCCTCAATAACAAAGAAATCATCTCCCTCCCCCTTTTGCCCTTGGATAAATATAATAATCAGGTCTTTTCAGTTTGCCAAGTCCTTTCCTTACAATAATCCCATAAGGGAAGTATAAAGGTAGAATTGAAATCCATTTTACCTATTTAAGTCTGACTGTCACCTGTGTGAAGAAATGATGTGGGGGTAACCAGGTGGCACCATGAATTAGGAGAACCTGAGTTCAAATCTAGCCTCAGACATCTGACACTTACTAGCTGTGGGACCCTGGCCAAGTCACCTAACCCTGATTGCCTCACATAAAAAAGGGGTGTGTATGGTGTAATGGAGCCAGCTCTGAGAGTTGATTGTTATATTTTCATTGTAAGCATTTCTACCTTAGAAATCTACAAATTCTACAAATTAAGAGATTGATTTATTGGGGTTTTTTTTTAGTTGTTTAGATTTAAGAAAGTGTTACTAATGCAGATGAAATTTAATTGTGTAAGAACTTTTATTAGTACATTTCTGTGTGAGAGACTTTTTAGTGTTTTGGCACTTTTTTGTGTAGAGGAAATAATGTCATGTATGATTCATATTGTACATTGAATATTTTTCAATATGACACTTTTTGGGGAACCTTACCTCTTTTATAGGAGGTAGGTAGTTTGTTTCATCCTGACTCTCCTAGAATATTGATTGCTCATTGCCTCCATAAGAGTTCTTAAGTGTTTCAGAAATGTGCCTGTTGCTATTATTGTATATATTCTTCTGGTTCATCTCATTTCATTATACTTCAATTTCTATAAGTCTTCTCAGATTTTTTTCTGAAATAATCTACCTAGCTAGTTGGGCCATTCCCTATTTAATGGATACCCCCTAGTTTCCAATTCTTTGTCACTGTAAAAAACCAAACCCAAACCACTACCAACAAAAACTTCTGTATTTTTTTTTTTAATTTATCTAGATCCTTTTTCTCTTTGAGATATAGACCTAGTAGTGGTATGTAGTCAGATGGGATATATACTTTAATAACTTTGGGCATGGTTTTAAATTGCTTTCCAGAAGAGTTGGACCAGTTTAAAACTCTACTGACAGTGTCTGTTTTTCCATAGCTTCTCTAGTATTTGTCATTTTCCCTTTATTAGTATGTGCCAATTTTGCCTATCTACTAAGAGAAACCTGTTATTTTAATTTGCATTTCCTAAATCTCAGCTTTAAATAATTTTTTTTCCCCAGGGTGCTAGGACAAGAGGTTTATTAAGCCAAAAAGAATGAAAAAAATGGGCCTATTCCACTTCTCATTAGAGTCTGGGCTCCTAAAGGTATGAACTTGATGCATATTGTATAACTGAGTCCCAACCAGATGAGTTCCTTAATAAAGCAAGGACTGGTGCAATATTCTACCCCTTTGGGACTAGTACAGATTCAGTTTTAGATGGGAAGATCTCATCCAGTTTTTGATGGGCTCATTTTAACCAATCTCAAGTATACTTTGAACATTTATCCAATCATCAGAAAAACATGAGTTAGGAATTCCATTTGTAACTTGGTGGGATGAATACCAAGTAGAAATTTGTCTGAACTACGGCAATAGTCTTGTTGATCTCCATGCCTCAAGTTTCTCCCCTTTCTCCAAAATCCTCCAAACAGCTGTCACAGTGCTATGTGATCATATGACTCCCCTGCTCAGGAGCACTAATGACTCCCTCTTACCCCCAGATAAAATGCTAAATCCTCGGTTTGATATTTAAAACTCTTCACAACTTAACTACAACCTCCCTTTCCTGTCTTGTGACCTGTCAGTCAAGTTTTTTACTGCAAACTACATTCCAGTCAAACTTGCATCTTGTTTTTTGTATATGCAACATTGATTCTCTTGTCTTTCTCCCTTTGCAGAGGCTTCCCACTCCTTGTCCAGAATAAACTCTCTCCTCACCTCTGCATTTTAGAATCCCTTTAAAGCTTAGTATATGTGGCATCTCTTATGCAAGCATTTTCCTAATCTCCAAAGCTAGGCAGCCACCTCAAATTACATTGGATTCATTATATAAACACACATACACACATACTTTGCCTTATATTATGGAACCAAGAAGGCCTGAGTTCAAGTCCTCGATTTTCATATTTACTATGTGGCCTTGTCTAGTCATGAAACTTATCAGTGCTCTACACAACTCTTTGCTATTGTAAATTGTAGACAAGATCCAAGTTGTATTAGTAGAGGGAATTTTCTATGCAAATCAGGTTCATTTTCTATCCTATAATTTGTATTTAGTTATATGGGTATATGTTATTTTCTCAGGAGAATATAAACTCTTTTGAGGACAGGAACTGCTTTATTTTTGTTCATTTATTAGAGACTAGAATATAGTAGGTATTTAATACTTGAGTGATTTTTATGTGTGGGTTTCTTAAAGTAGGACATAAGTATATAGAGCTTTGCATAGTTTTCATTGAGAGATAGTTGGTTGTGACACTGTTCTGTAATTCTGCACTTAATTTTTACTGACTGAGAAAACTCATTACACATTGTATAGCTTATGGCCTATATGCTTGAATTTACCCATTTCTTTCTGTAAATCAGCAGATCATTTAGAATTATCTAAGACGATGACTAAGGCTATCTCAGACTTTAGCTTGAGATATGCAGAATAAGAGCAATCCTGCTCAAGGAAAAACTAATTCTGCTGTCTTTTCTATCTTAACTTTTTAGGTGTAATTCTTCAAGCCTGAAAATCTTGTAAGCATCCTCTCTAAAAGGAATGGGGAGCCTTTTTACTATTCTGTCCCTTCCCACTCCCCCCTGGGCAAATAGCAATAGTTCCCAATCGATGTGCTTTAGGAAAAATCAACTTTTTTTTCTTTATAGAGAAAAATGTGAGGTTAAAAAAAAAATATCCCTTGGGGACAGCTAGTTGGTGTAGTTGAGTACCAGCTTTGAAATCAGGAGGATCTGAGTTCAAATGTGTCCTCAGACACTGAATACTTCCTGTCTGTGTGACCCTGGGCAACAACTCACTTAACTCCAATTGCTTCAGCAAAAAAAAAAAAAAAAAAAAAAAAAATCCCTTGCAAAGAGATGAATGAGCGTGCTGTTGAAAGATTAAGACTGAAAACTCAATCTGGAACTTGGCATAGAAACTGTGAGGATGTAAAAAGACAATATACAGACTTTCTCTGGGATTCTGATTTGGAAGTGGGCTAAACTAGTGAGCAGGAAAGGTTATTACCTAGGAATCTCTAAGAAGACTTTATTTTTCTGGCTATAGAGTTCATGTCTTTAGAAATTCTCCTGCCTGGAGTAAAATAATCAAGTTTAGGATTGGAAGGTACTTTAGTGATCACCTAGTTTCAACCCTTTAATTTTGTTTTATGTATTTGATGTATAGGAGCAAAAATTGGAATATAAAGGTGCTTTCTTTCTTTTCTTCCTTTCCTTCCTTCTTTTCCTTCTTTCCTTCCTTTCCACAGTTGGGGTTAAGTGACTTGCACAGGGTTACACAGCTAGGAAGTATTAAATTTCTGAGATCAGATTTGAACTCAGATCCTCCTGAATCAGGGCTGGTGCTCTACCTACTGCACCACTTACCTGCCCCCCATAAAGGTGCTTTCTAAACAATATGATAACATAATATGGCATTGGTCATTGTATGAGGACAATTGCCCAACCATGCTTTGGACTTTTAAAGAGCAGTTTGACCTCAAGGAGTCAGTCAGCATGAAAAGCAGACTCAAGTCAGCTTTTAGAAGTTAGATCAGAAGAACTGAGTTCTTCAGGAAGCTGTAATTTTTGAGGACTATCTCTTCACCTTCTCCCCTTGAAGAACTGTGGCAAGGGGGACTTCTTCCTAACCACCCACCACTGGCAATGGCAGAAGAACATGGAATGGAGCCTGAGTGAAGAATTTATGGACTCAGTCTTTTGAATATCTTATATTGAGGAAGGAACATTCTGAATTCTCTAGACGGCATTTTCTTCAAATCTAGTAAAAAAAAAGGGAGGGGGGGACATAATAGAGAGCTGCTATCCCACCATATTACATATGTTAAGTACATTATAGAATTGTAGAACAAAGCGCTATATGAGATTGCATATACTTAACACTGTCTAACATTTACTTTTAGCCCCCCATTATTAGAGAAGCATTTAATGCATTTATTATTACAATGAGGTTATATCTCACTGCTCTCCCAGGGTTCTATAGATCTTTAAAGGGGTATTCAGACTCTCTGCCATTGGCTCTACCCTTTATTGATGGTGTTCACTCAAGTATAGAGGGTCTTCAGTCCTATCAATTTCTTTTTTAATTTTATGTTTTTCTGGTTATGATGAAGTTTGTATCCCCTCAATTCCCAGTGGTATGAGGTTAGTAGCAATAAGAGAGTTAAAAAATCCCCTTTTGGTCAGCTGCAGGTTTAAAGTGAAAGAATTCACTTATCCCGAATTATTAATGACAGAAATGAAAGTTTATTGTTGGATAGAAACCAGTTTGCTAAGAGACTGACTTCTATAGTGGCAAGGTCTTATTAAGGAAATGGATTCTGGAATTGAGAAGAGAATGCCTTCTCAGTGGGCAGAGGGTTCTAGCAAATTGCTTGGGCCTCTGCAAGGAGTGAGTCCAGAAACTTGCCCTTTAAAACGAGTCTTGAGATTTCAGGACTCAGGTTCCCAGGTTTAGATGCTTAATAGTTTCTAGCCCCGATCTATTGGAATTAACAACACTGGTACCTTTTGACCAGAATTTCTAATTGAATCAAAGGCTCTGGCATCCTGGAAAGATAACTTATCTGGGGGATATGCCTTCCTTATGGAAGGGGGGGCTGAGACTCCAAAAGGAAATACAGTTTCAGAGTGATAAGCTTAAAGGAAACACAGCTTCAGTAAAGGGAACAGTTTCCCTCCCACTTCAGTTATACACATATATTAACTTTTTAATACACATTTCTGTATGAATCATGTTGGGAGAGAAAAATCAGAACAAAAGAGAAAAATCATGGGAGAGAAAAATAAAATAGAAAAAAGAAGTGAACATAACATGTGTTGATTTACATTCAGTCTCCATAGTTCTCTTTCTGGATGCAGAGAGCATTTTCTATCCAAAGTTTATTGGGATTGTCTTAGATCACTGAACCACTGAGAAAGAACCAAGTCTTTCACAGTTGAGCATTGCACATTCTTGCTGTTACTGTGTACAATGCATTCCTGCTTCTACTTGTTTTACTGATTATCAGTTCATGTAAATTTTTCCAGGCCTTTCTAGGCCTTCATAATTTTTTATAGAACAACAATATTCCATTACCTATACTACAACTTGTTCAGGCATTCCCCAACTGATGGGCATCTACTCATTTTCCAGTTCTCTGCCTCCACAAAAAGCTGCTACAAACATTTTTGCACATATGGGTTCTTTTCCCTCCTTTATAATTTCCTTGGAATACAGACCCAGTAGTCTGCCAATTTCTTTTAACTACTAATAGTATATTAATGTTCACAAAGAAACATTTACTTCAAAGCTGTGAAAACAAATATACAAACATGCTCCACAATAGAAGGAAGACATAGTTTTCTGTCCATACTGCCTCAGTCTATGAAGAGAAGAAGGATTTATAGTTTAGCTCTGTTCCTATAAAGCTTGCAACTTCAAAGTCCTATTTGAGCTGGTATCCCAGGCACCTTGGGGCTTCCTTACTGGGATGGTTGGTTGTAACATCCTGACTAGCTCAAAAATCACCACCAACTCCTCATGCCTTCAGTAATAATAAACTAGGTTCCCCCAGGTAATTTAACTGCCATCATTGTAATAATATTGGATTGTCACTTGTGTTTTTGGAATACTTGAAACAAATGAAACATGAAACTGGGAACTAGGAGGGTTCCCTATCCATCTTTGTACCTCTTCTCTAATGTGGAGGGATAGTACAAGTTCTAGTAGAATCACATGCAGCTAAGTGGCCTCAACATTAGACTTGGGAGGCAGGAAGACCTGAGTTCAAATTCTGGCCTCGGTTACTATTTTTGTGACTTTGGGCAAGTTTCTTAATTTCTCAGACTCAGTTTCCCCACCTGTAAAATGAAGTCAATAATAGAACTTACCTCACAAAACTGCGGTGAGGATTAAATCTCATAAGATATGCAAATTGCTTGTTATCTTAGAGAGCTATGTAAATGCTAGCAATTATCATTATTATTACTATTACTATTATTATTATAAAATCATAGATTTAGAGCTAGAAAAGAGTTTAGAGACAATCAAGGTCAACTTCCTCATCTTACCTGTGAAAGTATAAATATTTGTTGACAATCTTACAGTTTTTAACCTAACAGAGTTAGAAGGTTAATTAACCACTTAGCAGAATCTAGTAGCAAAGGCATAAATCTATCTAAACTGACAATTATCTCTGCTTGTTTGAACATATATAACAAACAACCCTTCTTCTTACTCAAAACATACACACACACATACAAAGCAGAGGAACACATCTTAAACTTGCATCACACTCACCTATATGGTATTATAGGATGTGTGATATAGAATAGGTGTGATGAAACCACAGAAGTCGGGGTTCTATGAAACTGACTGATAAATGGTTATTCTGGCTACTTGTAAGATGCCCAAAGGCTGATACAAATGTTCAATAATGTGCCTTGATGGAGCCTAAGGACTTGTGGGCCTTGACATCCTTCTTGCCACTGAGCCCTTAGGATCTTCAAGCCTTTGCATCCTCCCTGCAGCTGAACTCGAAGCGAGTTCCTTGAGAGGAGAGGGAATATTATTCTTTTTGCATTCCAGTGTTTGGCACATAATAAGTACTTAATGTTTTTCCTTTAATTCATTAACAGGAAGTCCTTACTTCCTGTTAATAAGCTCACTAATGATAACAAAAGACTCCCATTCTTGGCCTTCTCTCTGATGATATAATGCTAATGTAGTGTTGGTATTACATTATGTTATAGTGTTCTATCCCAACTTTTTAGAGAATTTCCAACAAACTCTGGGGTCAGCAGAACTTGCTGATGTTCCATAGGGTATTCTAATGCCCTTGGTTTGTGTTACTAGTATGTGGTGGGGGGGGGGGGAAATAAAGGAAGACCTCTGAATGAATAATTGCTTTTCCCCCAGACTGGAAAATGAAATTATTGAATATATAGATGAAGAGCAAAGACAACAAAGTGTTAATGTCTTAAATAAAGGGCAAAGAAATGTTTGTACTACCCTATCTTTTTTGAAGTGTGAAATTCTTCAAGTCAATTATGGTATTGGAAGGCAACTCGCCATAGACTGGCCAAAGCATTGCCCCCTGGTGGCCCGTTAAAAAGCAAGCTCTAATCTCTAGAGATTTGAGTTGAGGCATAGAAACTATCAGGAGGGTAATCTCTGACATTAGAGAAGGAAGATAGCTATAGAAGGAAAACAGCTCTTGAGACGCAATTGTTTCTCATTGTGTAGAGGGGATTTCTCTCATCGTTCTCCTCCCTGCTGGCTATGGTGTCTTATATCAGAACTAATTCTTGTAGAAAACACCGAACTTAGCAAGAATAGGCCTACACAGACATGAAAATAGAGAACTTTCAGGGGTATGAGCTGTGCACTGATGAAGGAATTAGACCTGGCTGTGGAAGACTCAACTGCAGAGCTCAGGGAGCCCAGGAGAGATGCTGACTCCCAGGGGAACAAGATGAAAACTCCAGAAGGGACAGGTCAGGAGAACCTTGCAGTGCTGGAGCAATGAGTTGCCTGGGCCACCCTTGTTCCTTATGTGTTTGCCTCTTTATTAAGGTACTCTATGAGTATACACTCTTTCCATTGAAGAAGGAGCTAAGTGTAGCTGTGGAAGTATGAGCCTTAGGTTTACCAGGGAATGTTTATTACAATTGTTCTTTTGATGCTGTTTCAAGATAGGCCTTTGCTTTGAGCTAGTTACCTGTTGGCCAACCATTAAAAGTAAGTGTACTGGTGGAGGATGGTGAGCTGTAGTTTTAAGAGTACAGGCCCCATTGAACCTCTAGGGTAGTTATCTCTCTAGATATCCAACCTGAAAATATGGATTTGAGGGGTAGCCCAGAGAAAGATGGTAAACCAGTATGAAGGATGAAATCAAAGGTATCAATTATCCAAAATTCAAACTTCTATAAAGTACTCCATCTACCCTTAACAGTCTGATTGCTCACTACTTCCTAAGATTTTAACAGCCTTTCTCACAGATATCTGAACACATCTTGCATTTCTATAATTCTATAGAAATATAGTTGTAGAAAACTACAAACTTTCTGTAGTTTTCTCTTCCCATAATATAGATATCTTGAGGATAGAGACTATTTTTCTTTTCTTTTGTATCCTTAGTACCAGTCATCTAGTGTATGGAAATGGGCAATGTAGAAAGTCAGTTGATAAATAAATATTTATTACGTGTTTACTATGTACCTGGCATTGTGCTAAATGCTGAAGATATAAAAACAAAAACAGAAGGAGCTTTTATCCTTAAGGAACTTCCTCTAGTGGAAGAAGACAACACACAAAAGGAAACTGAAAAGCGGAGTGGGAAACTATATAGAGGGAAAGATACCCAGGCATGGAGTTCAGTCCAAAGGAGTTGCAGCTGATGGGAGATAAAGATATGGCTAGCTTGGGAGCTCTCTTTAAATGGAGGCTTTGGGAATAGCTACTTACTCTGCTTTCCAGCTCTCTAGTTAGAAGAGCAGATGGTACTGAAGGTGCTCATGAGATGTTGATTATCAAGTCTGATGGAATCTTAGTAAATACTTGTTGATTGATTAGAATGCCCATCTCCACCTAACAAAATTAATCTCATCTTTCTAATAGTCACTCAAGGAGTAGAGGATTGGTCAAGAGACTCCCTAGCTGATGAAACCACAGTTCTTGAAGTGTTTGAGGGAGTTATAACCTAAATATGTGATTACTCAGGTACAATAATACAATATGATGGTGTCTATTGAGTTTGTCTTTTGTGACAAAACTTTTGTGTGAAAAACATTAATGACGAGGTATTTTTGAATTTATGATTAGAATATATCCCTGAAGATTTTCTCATTCCCAGTTTAATTTTCAATTCAACAAACATTTATTAAGCCCTGTCATGTAGAGGCACTGTAATAAGTGCAGGCTTTTCTACAGAGATAAATTTATGACACAATTCCTGGTCTCAAGGACTTCAGAATCCAGAAAAGTGTTGTTTTGTTGAAAGAGTTATAGAGTCAGAAGTCTTGGGTTCATATCAAGCTTTTACTACTACCTTTTCAGTCGTATGAAGTATGATAACATGGTGGATGAATTTGCTGTTGGATTTGAAGTTAGGAAATCTGAGTTTGAAACCTGGCCTTGCCATTTAATAACTTTGTGAGTTTGAATGAGTCATTTAAATATCTTTTAGTCTTATTTTACTCATCTGTAAAATGGGAAAGGATATTTTAAAATCTTTCTAAGTTTCCTTTCAACTCAGATTCCTTCGGTTCTCTATAATCTTACTTCTCTTCAAACTGGATATCCCTTTTTACCCTCTCTATATCACTTTTGCTCCCCTACTTGGAATACTTTCAGTTCTCTTCTTCACCTTTGATTTCTAACCTAAGTTATACAGATCAACCCAAATACTATCTACTCCAACATAATTTTATCTCCATGCAATCGCATCTGGAGGAGTTTGCCAATTATAGGGAATACCTCTTCTAGACTCTGTATAGAATCTCCTTACTAAGAGTAGTGAACAAATACCACTCTGTTTTATTACTTATTTGATAGTGATACTTAGAGATGATATTTGTCAAGGATTCATATGATCTTAAGAGGTACTGGGAGCACTGTTTTTTAGAAGACTGAATCTAATGCTTTTTTGGGATCTTGAATTCTCTGTCCCTTTCAATTAATTGCATGACTGTGAAGATGAAATCTGTTGTATAAAATTGCTCAAGAAAGCTTAATTTTTTTTTTTTTAAATTAAGGACCCTCTCTAAATGTCTATGGATCTCATAAAAGATTTTCTAGAGATAGGAAAATAATTTAATTTTTATCCTTGTATCCTTAGCACCTAGTATAGTACCTTGCACATACATAGTAGGCACCTAATAAATGTCCATTGAATTGAATAGTTGCTGATGTTGCCTGATCATCTTTTCTGGGAATGATAACATTCCTGTTCTTTTCTATTATTTCTCCCTTTGAAATATATTTAAAAATTAATTCCTACATAACTGTAGCACTTCCATTATGTTTTTATACTGTGAAATAACTCACATTTCTATATCATTTTAAGATTATTCACACTGGTTTTTTGATGCATGTAATAGGATCAAGGAGCCTTAATTTTGTTTGGATAGTGTTTTTATTGAAGCAGATCATAACTTCTAATAAATTCCAGACATGGATTTCCAGAGTTTCTGTGGCCAAAAAATTAATCAATTTGTATGTGACAGGTGTTTGTGAAGGCAGCTATACATTACTCAAAGCTTTTATATCTTATTGGGACATGCCAGACTGTGCTTTGTGCCTTTGAGAAACTAGGGTGATGTTTGATGCGGCGTAAAATAGGACTTTAAATTGAAGTGTGGAGGCATTATCACTCACATTTTATACTTTAGAAAATGAGGCTAACACTAGAAGTAACCAAGGTCACACAACAAATAAGTGTTGAAAGTGAGGATTTCATGTACTGCAATTGGCTGTCTAAAAGATATACACGGAACTATTGGATTTAGCAAGCTGGGGACTGTTTATCTAAATTCTATGATCCACTGGGGAAATTTCCCTAATTATATGGATTGCTACAGAAAATCATGTTTTAAACCTGCTTGTTTTCCCTTCTTTTCATCAAGTGCACCCTGGATATGTTTCTAGACTATTCCCATAAACATTTCACACAAGTGAATTATGGGTAAGGGTCAATCAGAGTCAGGCCATCGCCTATTAAGATGGCGACCGACAAAATGGTAAAGCCCATCCCCCCTTACCCCCCTGCTCTTGGGGTGATACTAAGACACAAGTTTCCTTTCCCCTGTTAAACTACGACTCCCAGAATTCCCTCGGGGATCGAGGAACTGTGGTTTAGGCCTTCTCAATGCCTTATGGGCATCCTATTGATGTGGCGTTAATACAACACTTTCCCCCAGTGGCCAGTCTCCAGAATACATTTCCGCAGCTTTCCTTACTCCCCGAACTCCCCCTCCCCCCCCCACTCGTGGTGCATGACGGGAGTCGCAGTGAGTTCCTGGCGGCATTAAGCAGACGTACATGCTCACGGGACTACACTTCCCTTAAGGCATCGCGATGCGAAAGCTTGCGGGGGTGTGGGTGTGTGTGGGGTTAAAGAAAGAAAGACTGGAGGCTTGCGACTGCGCGAAGAAACAGTGTAAAGAGCGTGGGAAGAGTGCGTCTCACACTACGCTTCCCGGCGATCCCTGCGACGTACGTGCGTGCTGACGTTTTCTGTTAGTCGTACTGACGTGCAGCGCGGCCCAGGCGGGGTGCGAGTGGCGCAGTCGGAGCCCGCTGCGGCCCCCGAGGAAGCGAGGAGGCGGTGGCGGCTGTGGCAAGGTAGAAGAAGAGGCAAGGCAAGGCAGCAACTCCAGGCCCCGAAGGACTCAGTACCCCGCAAAGCAGTCGCGGAAGAATTCCCCCCCCCCCCCCCCCCCCCCCCCCCCCCCCCCCCCCCGGCCCGGCGGGCGGAGGCGGAGGAGGAGTCGGCGGCGGCGGGTGAGCGGGTGAGAGAGAGCCGGGCGGTGGGGGGAGGGGCGGCCGCGCGGTGGCCCCGGCGCGAGGAGAACCGACCAGGCCGCATACGCGCACGCGCGCTCGCTGCCTCGCGCTCGCGCTTATTCCTTCCTTACTCTTTTTCAATATCCTTCTATTTCCCACTTCCCCCTTTCCTCGTAGCTGACCCTGGCGCGCGTACTCCTTTTCCCTCCCCCTCTTCGGCTGCGGCGCGCGTCGCCAACCGAACGCGGTCTCGCGCGCGCGGGGGAGGGGATGTGTGTGTATGTGTGTGGGGTGACCGAGACTCGAGAGAAGGGTGCGCGCTTCTGTAACTAACCTCCCCCTCCCCCCGCCCCCCCCGTTCCACGTGCCAATTGTGGAGAATTGGAGAACTGTATATGCCTGTGACTCGACCTGTAGCCAAACCCTTTCCTTCCAAAATGAAAAAAATTGCTGCTCCCCTGCACCTTCCGGTGGGGGAGCTGGGTACTCTGTAGTAGGCTAACTCTGACGCTCCCCTCTCTCCTAATTTTTACTACTCAGCTGTTTCATCCTCCACGAATTATAACCTCCCCTTAGGTCCTTGACCCCCTCCCATACTACCTTCTCTATGTCGTCTTTTTCCCAGGGTTCCTTAATTGTGTTTTCTATCTAGTTAGTCCGTCAGTTTCTTGTTGCTCCTTTTTCTCTCTTATATTTGTTATTGGTCCCTGATCTTATTCAATGATACTACTCAATTTTCCCCAAATCTTATTTTATTTTTTCATCTGCCATATTAGAGGATTTCTTTCCTTGTTGTTCAAAATTGCCAAAAAATGTGTATGGTTAGCTTTTGGTGGATGTGCCTTTTGTACTGGGAACTCCTAAAAGGTTTCTTAAAAATTTGAACTGGAAAATCTCTATGAACTGATAGAAATGTTAAAAAGGAGAAATATGTACTCCATATAGCCACGTGTGAAGATTAAATCTATTCCCTCTTTTTCGTTGCTGGCAAGACCAAATCTGGCCTGGCCCTTTTTTTTTTTTTTTTTTTGCTAGGCAATTGAAGTTAAGTGTTTAAGGAGGATTTGGATTCAGGCAGATCCTTCTGATTTCAGGGGATCCTGTGGTCTGTCCATTACCCCTTTATCCTAATTTTTTTTTGATAATCGGCTACTGTGATAATTATCCTTAATTTTTTTTGATAATCGGCTACTGTGTGCCAGGCAATGTGCTAAACATGAAGAGATACTAAAGGAGGCAAAAGTCTCTGCCCTCAAGGAGTTTATAATCTAATGTGAATCGTTATATCCCTGAGAATAGGAATGACAAGAGAGAGCCTACTTAATGGGGAGTTGGGAAACCTTGCTTTTAGTGATCAGTTGTATGACCTTGAGCAAGTCACTTTTCTCTTTCCATTTTCAGTGTGGAATGTGGGGTTGGATTAGATGAACTATTACCTGTTCTAGTGTGATTCTTGGTGCATTTCCTTTCATTATATTCACAAGTTACTACTTTCCACTATAATTATCTAATGTCATTTTATAAGTTCATATTGCTGTTCTGATCAGTCAGAAATAAGTGACTTTTCCCAACTTTAACAGGTTTTTCCTCTAGTTGTAAAGCCAATTTATATGTCCTTTATCCAGGCCTCCTTTATGTATTCTGATAATCTTTGCTTTTAGTCTTTTATTTGTGAATCCCTTTCACTTAGTCCTTTATTTTGTTACTTTGAACTATGCCTTCTGAATTTTTTTCCCCTGTGGCTTCTTGAGAGATTCCCTTTTTCCTATAAATGCCCACATAATTCCTAACTCTTTAGATTCATATTTTTTCCTGCATGTCTCTTCTCTCCCCACACTCCTACTGCCTCTAACCCATTAATCTTTTCTTATACCCTCCCAGCCTTTGCTGAACATACTACTTTAGATGCCCCCAACCCCAAGGGCTTCCTAACAGTTTTCCCTTTCCCAGTCTCTAGTGTTGCCTGAAATGAAGTCACTTGATTTTCTCTGTAGGGGATTGGAAGGGAGTTTGGGTGAAGTGGTATGGAAGTGTGGGTGAGTGAATATGTTGAATAATTTGAGGGGGAAAAAACACTCCAGGACCTTGGGAAGAAAGTGGAAATTATAGTACAAGGGGAAAAAATTTTGGGATTTTGAGGAGTGAGAAAAGAGATAAGAGAAGAAGGTGGGATTCTGGACTAAGGAAACCTTTCACTTAAGGTTTTCCTGTTTCTTCTATTTTCACTTACTTTGCTTCTCCCATTGCTTGCCTCTTTTTTCTTTGGTCATGTTTTACTTTTTGTCCTTTTCTTTAAGACCTATGGAGCAAGAAAAACCCAGGCTCTTGTAGACCCCTTTTTCAGAGCAAGTGGAATTCTTGGAAAAGGTTTTTCCTCTTGGGATAGTCTTTCATACATATTATCCTTTATCTTTTTTCCTTCCCAGCTTTTCCTAAATTGCTATTCTTGCATATTTTATGTATGGTTTTACTTAGTTCCCTTGCTTCTCCACTAGTCTTCTTACTTTTTTTTTCTCTACTTAAGGCTATACCTTCATTTTCCACTTAGGAATTTCTCTTTTTTGATCTTTTCTCTCTTTAGAACATTTTGGAAAAGTGGGAGAAAGGAACAGGGTGTATGTAGGTAAACATTGTGAGAGAGGGGGAATTGTCACAGTTTTAGATAGGGAAATGTGGTAGAACATTTTGCCAGAGAAAGAAACACTTTGATAGGTCAGGACTTTGAGAGGGAAGTAAGAGGTAGGGGACAGTAGATAATTTGAGTAAGGATTAAAATACTCTGAAGAGAGGGGGACTGGAAAGACTGGGGACATTTTGAGGGACTGAATAGAGAAAAAATGACCTTCTGATTAAGAAGGGTAGAAATGTAGTAAGAAGGCTAAGAATGTAGAAAAGAAATTAAGGTCATTGGTACTTTGGGGAAAATGTTTTTGGTTTTTTTGAGAAGTATGTTTTTCTAAGTCATAGATAGGATTCCATGTGAAGAAAATTAAGAGTAAGAAATTGCAAGTTTTTGGTTTCATAAATATGATTTAATATTGGAGGCAGTAGAAGGCTAAGAATGAAAATGATGGGTGGTAAGAGGGTGATATTTTCTGGAAGAACAGTATCTATTCTAGTACTATATTTCATATGGGCCTCTAGTTCTTGTCTGGAACTAGAGAGAGCATTACAAGTTTACTCAATAATAGTTTCGTCTGTGATTTTCTAGAATCATGAGCCTATTAAAAGATAACCTTATGCTGTTGTGAATCCCTGTTTAGGCCTCAGCCTTTAAAGGGCCCCTGATGACTTGAGGTGGGAAGTTTTTGTGCCTCTGAAATTTATGCTTGGTGTCTGTGGTGCCCTCTTCTGGAGGCCAGTCAGCTAACAAAAGGTTTGAAGTTAGTGATAGTTGTGGTACTGAGACCAAAGAAGCAACAAGGACTGATAAGATAAGAAGAATGAGTCTCTGTTGACTTGTGAAGGAATAGTACAGAAATGGGTAGTCTGGAAGGGATCAGGTCCATTGAAAATATAGGAGAAAGGGGGGTTGGAGGATGCTGTTTCAGTATGATGGAGGTTTGGGGAAAACAGATGGTGTGAGAAAGGCCAAGGAAAAGCTGATTTGGGGAGAAAAGGCAAAAGAGTAGTGGCAGTATAAAAGCTTTGGTGATGGTTCTTGCATGTCTATTATAAAAGAAAGAAACAGATGAAAGAAACAGGGATTTGCGTGGGTGGTGGTTAGTGTGGGATAAGGGGCCTGACCCATGTCTCCCCGCTCACCTTCAGGAGCGGTGGTGCCCCCTGGGCACGGGGCCATGTACAACGGGATCGGGCTGCCGACGCCCCGGGGCAGCGGCACCAACGGCTACGTCCAGCGCAACCTGTCCCTGGTGCGGGGTCGGAGGGGCGAGCGGCCTGACTACAAGGGCGAGGAAGAACTGCGGCGCCTGGAGGCTGCCCTGGTGAAGCGGCCTAACCCTGACATCCTGGACCACGAGCGCAAGCGGCGCGTCGAGCTGCGATGCCTCGAGCTGGAAGAGATGATGGAAGAGCAGGGGTGAGGGGAGGGCTGGGGGAGAGCTGAGGACTGAGTGATTGAAGAGCAGAAGGGAGCTGGGAGTAAGATTGAAGTTAAAATGCAGGAAGTTTAGGATTGGTTGAAAAAGGATGTAAAGAGAAGTTGGGGAAATAGAAAAAAGCAAGAAATGGGAAGAGTTAAGTGAAAACTTGGGAAGATGATGGAATAGTTGTGGTATTATTGAAGGGGAGAGGGAAGACAAATAGGGTGGGGAACTGAGAAATTTCCTAATTTATTAGGAAAAGTTTGTGGGGGACAAAATATAACAGGAGAAAAGGACAGGCAAGTGTTGGTTTCGATAAGGCAGTGTAAGAAGGTAGATAGGGATAAAGGATAGGAATTGGAACAAATCTTAGGGTAGTTAAAGTACTACAGAGGCAGGAGTGATTTAAAAATAAAGCCAAAGGGACTGGGGTTGAATGAAGCACTGACATGACAGAATTGTAAAGGGAAAAGAGGGACAGAATAGATAGAATTTGGAGCTGGGTGGTGAAAATGTTTGTGTCAAAGGATAAGCACACAGATGAGAAAGTTAGATGGAAAATTAGAGAGCCAGGGTCCTTTGGGTGGCAGAGAATGAAAGGTTTGTGTGAGTGTGTAGAAGAAAAGGTGTGTATATGAGGGGAATTCAGACCCTGTTGGAAGACAAAAGGGAATATGGTATAGGACTAAGGGGGGATATCATGTTGACCTCTAATCAGGGGAGTTTGTGCTGCAGGTACGAGGAACAACAGATTCAAGAGAAAGTAGCAACCTTCCGACTCATGTTGCTGGAAAAGGATGTGAACCCTGGGGGCAAGGAGGAGACCTCCACACAGAGGCCTGTGTAAGTGTTTTGCCTCTTATCTCTCCAGCCATTACACTACTATGCTTGTTTTCATTTCCATCTTGGCTTCTTTTGTACTCCACTGTAATCTTTCCAGAGTCTCCTGGTCCTGCTTTCTGTACCCAATAAGCTTCTATCTATGATATTATCCATTGCATATTGAAGAGTACTTTGTTTTTTCTTGAGTCTTTCTATTGCTATATCTGTCTTATTCTAGCTTCCTTTTTTGTAGAGCTTTTTTTTTTTTTTTTTTTCCTTTGCCCTTTGTTCCCAACCTCCCTAAGCTCCCAGTCCCAGCTTTGCTTCAGTTCAACCTTTGACCCTGATTTTCTTTCTCTGCAGGGTAACTGAGACTCACCAGCTGGCAGAGTTAAATGAGAAGAAGAATGAGCGGCTCCGTGCTGCCTTTGGTATCAGTGACTCCTATGTTGATGGTAGCTCCTTTGACCCTCAGCGTAGAGCTCGAGAGGCCAAGCAACCAGCCCAAGAACCTCCTAAACCTTACAGGTACTTGAGGACTACAGATATGGATATGTCAGATTCCATTTCTGTCTGTTTCTTTCTCTTTAAGTCCAGGTTTCCTATATTAGTGTCCCTTGAATGTTTTTTTCTGAAATGCTTGCCTTTTGATATAAAAGGCTATTTTTCTCTTGGGATCAAGTGTCCCGAGCAGCTGACCTTGTTAACAATTTTACTTTATTTTCTAGTCTTGTTCGGGAGTCTAGTAGTTCACGATCTCCTACCCCAAAACAAAAGAAGAAGAAAAAGAAGAAAGACAGAGGCCGGTGAGTTAATGTTGGGAAAGGTGGCTTTTTAGGGATAGTCAAGGATTGTTTGTTGCTGTGGAATTGAGTGTGGTTATTGGTGACCTTCAATGTTGATGGAAAAGATGTTTGTTGGTGCTGAGAGCATCAGAAAGCTGTTCTTTATAGGCTGAATTAGAAAACAATATGTTTGAATTTCTCCTGTAAGAGGTGGGTGCTTTTATGAATGGAAGAGATTAAAGTTTGGAGCTTTTTCCAGCTAGAGCTAATTAGCAGGATATCAGGGACCTGTTTTTATTTATCTCCTGAAGAAAATATTTCAGGGGTTTTTCTTTATGTCTTTGTCTCATTAAGAATTAGAAGGTACAAGTAGTTTAGGAATCATTGAAAGGGTATCTGTTAGGTGATAATGTGAATGGAGATCATTGAAGAATATTGGTGTGATCCATCCAATGACTGTGCTTCTGAATACATCTTTAGCAGGTCAGAGAGTAGCTCTCCTCGAAGGGAGAGGAAAAAGAGTTCAAAGAAGAAGAAACACAGGTATGAAGCTTGAGCATTTGATTTGATTGGGGGCCTCGAGAAAACCTTGGGAAACATGTTAATTTTTATGTTTCTACTTAAAGGTCAGAGTCTGAGTCCAAGAAACGGAAGCATAGGTGAGAGCTCCCCTTTTCTTGTAGGGGTAACTGGTGGCATGGGCATGTTCAGGGCTTTATTTTCCATGTTCTTTAGATTAGATTCATTGCCTCTCCAGACTGTCAGTAAAGTAAACTTTCTAGATATGTGTATCATTTTTATTTTTTGCTTTCTTTTTAATTTCTCTGTTTGCATTCTCAGATCACCTACTCCAAAGAGCAAACGCAAATCCAAGGACAAGAAACGGAAACGGTGAGTTGATGATCTGAGAGGAAAGAGTTTTTGGTTCCTCATACTAGAGGGGAAAAAGTAAGAACATTTGACTTGTGGCTAGTGGTGTTGGTGGAAGGAAGAAACCTCATTTGAGAGGTCCAGAGCCAAAGTACCACTATAGAAAACATGGTCCTACTTGTAGTCCCTTCTCTTTCAGGTCCCGAAGTGCATCACCTGCTCCAAAGAGCCGCCGGGGTCATCGTTCAACCTCAGCTGACTCTGCTTCATCTTCTGACACCTCCCGCAGTCGGTAAGGGGTGGTCCAAGAGGAAGGGAGGGAATGGGTCTAATGGGTTAATTAATTTAATATTTATTGAGCGCCCACGGTGTGCTAGGCGCTGCACAGAGCATTCCGAAGACACGGTCCCTGCCCTCTAGGAGCTGACAGGCTAAAGCGACAGGATGGACAGACATATACATATCCCCTTCTCTTTTTGTTGTTTTTATTTTGTTATTTTATTTTATTTTATTTTATTTTTTTGTTCTGATGTATATGGACTGCCAGGCTAGGGGGGGTGGTGGTTTGTCAGCAATTCCCTGGGGGAGGAAGGAATCCTTACCCTGGCCTGCTTAAACAGGGAAGGCTTCCTGGAGGAGGTGGGCTCTGAGGTGAGTTATGAAATGAGTTGGGGGGGTAGGGAGTGGAATGGGTGGAGGGCATGGGGAAGCCATTCCCAGGTGGTGGGTATGGCCTGGGTGGTATGGCCAGGGTCCAAGGGAGGGATTTATTGGGAAACAAGGGAGTTAGTATAAGGCAGGGAAGAATTTTTTTCCCAGTTTGAATGTAGTTTAAATCTTTTGATTAGAACAATGAAAAGATTAGAAAACTTGAAAATAGGTAATATGGTGAATGAATTATGGGTAGATGAAGAGGGAGATGGGGAGGGGGCCTTCTCTTCTCCCACTAGCTGATTCTCCATTTTCTCCCCTTCCCCAAATTCCATACATAGGTCTAGAAGTGCTGCAACTAAACCCCGTACAGCCACCTTGACTCATCGCAGTTCCTCTCCTGCTTCTCGTCGTCATGGAGAGGGTGATGCTCCACCTAGGGAATCTGCAGCCATCAGCACAGAGCGGACCCACAGCCCTGAGCTGCCACCTCCTATCCAACGATCCAGCAGTCCTCATGAGGACAAAGAAAAAGACAAAGACAAGAGGGAGGTAAGTCCTTAAATGAAATTATGATTGTAGTTTTAGTGCTCAGGAAATGTATACAGGAACAATTGCAAGAAATGAGAAATTTTGAGTTCTTAAGTTTGCGTTGGGCATGTAAATTGAAAATTATTGGGGATCAAGACTAGATGAAAATTAAGAAACGAGCTAATGAGCTAGGATTGAATAAAAGTAATATTTTAAAATGTAATTTTTATATGCTTTATTTCACATTTTATACATAGTTAAAACTTCCAGGAGAGAAATCACTAGTTAGGGGAACTTGGGACAGTAGGAAAAAAAGGTTTCTTCATAAAGCATATTCTGAAATTTTGGTGTTTATGCATTCCCATCCCTACTTTTTCTTCTAATCCCAGAAATCTGCAACCCGAACTAGCCCCTCCCCGGAGAGGAGCAACACAGGCCTAGATCGACCTGCCCCTACCCCGCTCCTTGCTGAGCGAAATCGCAGTTCCCCGGAACCCCCTGCAGCAACTCCCCAGAGTCAGGAACCAGTGAAGCCCTCAGCTGAACCCTCCCCATCCCGGGGCCATTCGCCCCCTAAGTCTCCTGAGAAACCTACCCGATCCTCTTCCTCAGAAAGCTGCCCAGCATCTCCTCAACCAGCCAAAGCTCCCCGACATGGCAGTTCCTCACCTGAAAGTCCCCCCAAACCTGCACCAGCTCCTGCCCCTCGCCGGGAGCTTTCTCCTTCCCCCACAACCAAGAGCAGCAGGTCACGGGGACGTGCAAAACGGGACAAATCAAGATCTCATACCCCCACCCGTAGGGTGGGGAGGTCTCGCAGCCCTGCCACTACGCGAAGGGGACGATCACGGTCCCGTACCCCTAACAAGAGGGGCCGTTCTCGATCCAGGACCCCACAGTGGCGTAGGTCACGGTCTCCACAGCGATGGGGGCGATCTAGAAGTCCTCAGAGGCGTGGCCGCTCCAGGTCTCCTCAACGGCCTGGCTGGTCTAGGAGCAGAAATGCTCAGAGACGAGGAAGGTCTAGGTCAGCAGCAAGGCGAGGCAGGTCACGCTCTAGATCCCCAGCTACTAGGGGAAGGTCTCGATCTAGAACACCAGCTCGGAGAGGTAGATCTCGCTCCAGGACACCTGCCAGACGGAGGTCTCGCTCCAGGACACCTGCCAGACGGAGGTCTCGTTCTAGAACTCCAGCTCGTCGTGGTAGGTCACGTTCCAGAACACCTGCTAGACGAAGATCACGTACCAGATCACCAGTTCGAAGGAGATCTCGTACCAGGTCACCAGCCAGGCGAGGTGGCAGGTCCCGTTCCAGAACACCAGCTAGACGAGGTGGAAGATCTCGTTCTAGGACTCCAGCTAGACGGGGTGGCAGATCCCGTTCCAGGACCCCTGCCAGGCGAGGTAGATCCCGTTCTAGGACCCCAGCAAGACGTGGACGATCCCGTTCTAGAACTCCAGCTAGACGAGGGAGATCTCGTACTAGAACCCCAGTCCGACGTGGAAGATCTCATTCTAGGACACCACAAAGAAGGGGCCGGTCTGGCTCATCATCAGAGAGGAAAAACAAGTCAAGAACATCCCAGAGAAGGAGCAGATCTAATTCCAGTCCAGAAATGAAAAAGTCTCGTGTTTCTTTGAGGCGCAGCCGTTCTCTTTCTTCACCAAGGCCCAAAGCAAAATCTCATCTATCCTTGAGGCGAAGCCGTTCTGGTTCTTCTCCACGTCCTAAACTGAAATCTAGAACACCACCCAGACGAAGCCGGTCAGGATCATCTCCCCGCCCTAAAGCAAAATCCAGAACTCCTCCTAGGCGAAGTAGGTCTGGTTCTTCTCCACGTCCTCAAGTTAAATCTAGGACCTCACCCCGGCGAAGTCGGTCTGGATCATCACCCCCAAAGCAGAAATCTAGAACTCCGCCACGGCGAAGTCGTTCTGGGTCTTCACCATGTCTAAAACGGAAATCTAGAACACCAACTAGACGAAGCCGATCAGGATCTTCTCCACTCCCCAAAGGAAAATCAGGAACTCCACCCAAACAGAATTCTTCATCAAGTCCTATGACAAATGCAAGATCTAGGACACCCCCAAGGCGAAGCAGATCTGGATCTTCTACTCATGCCAAAGGGGAATCAAGAACTCCAAGACGCAGCCGCTCTGGTTCTTTTCCTGGACCCGAGATAAAATCTAGGACTCCATCAAGACGCAGTCGTTCTGGTTCTTCTCCCCACCTAAAGGTGAAATCTAGGACATCTCCAAGACGTAGCAGGTCTGGATCTTCCCCACGTCCTAGTTTAAAATCTAGAACTTCACCAAGGCATAGCCATTCTGCTTCTTCTTCTCCAAGCCCTAGTAGAGTGACTTCTAGAACACCACCAAGGCAAAGCAAATCAAGATCTCCATGTCCCAAGGTGAAGTCTAGAACACCTCCAAGCCAGAGCCATTCTCGGTCATCTTCACCTGATACCAAAGTAAAATCTAAAACGCCACCAAGAGAAAGTCGCTCAGGGTCCACTTCCCCGTGTCCCAAAGCAAAATCTAAAACTCCTCCAAGGCAAAGCCATTCTCGATCAAGTTCACCATGTCCACAGAGTAAATCAAAAACCTCACCAAGTCTAAGTCACTCGGGATCTCACTCCCCTTGTCCCAAAGTGAAGTCTAGAACACCATCAAGGAGGAGTAGATCAGGCTCTAAATCTCCACAACCAAAAGCAAAATCTCCAACTCCACCGGGTCATGAGTCAGATTCATTTTCACCAAGTCCTGAAGAGATATCTAGAACATTGTTAAAACCCACCTGCTCTGAATCTTCTCCATTGAAAAGAACATCCCAGACATCTCCTAGAGGCAGCCGGTCTAGGTCCATATCTCCCAGCCCTGAAGTGACATCCATAACTCTATCAAGACAGAGAACGGAATCTTCAAGTCCTAAGATGAAATCTGTAACACCACCTCCACAGCAGAGCAGTTGTAGGTCTGAGTTTTCACCATGTGCCAGAATGGACTCTAAATCTCCTCCAAGACTCAGTAGCTCTGGATCTTCTCCAGAGCCAAAAGAAAAAGCTAGTTCACCCCTTAAGCAGAGTCTCTTTGATACATCTCAGGATAAATCTAGACCTCCTTCGGCTCAAGGTAGCCCCGAGTCCTCACCAATGCACATAGACATAACTAGGAGCCCTCCAAGGGAAAGAAATGGCTCAGAATCATCTCCAGAAGTCAGAGAGAGAGAGACTATGCTACCCAGGCCACATCAGATTGAGGTGTCTGCAGAAGTGGTAGAGAAATATGAAATGCAAGTTAATGAAAGCTTGCCTCATTTATCGCCAGAACTTAAAGGTATGGCTGGAACCATTTCTGAGTCATCTCAGGAAATAAAAGAAACCCTTGCTATTCCTCTTGGACAGATTTTGCCACAGATACCTTTAGATGTGGCAGATGTTCCAGCTGTGACCCAAACCTGGACTGTGGTTTCACAGTCTCCAGAACACAAAGAGCTACATAATACTGCATTCAAACAGCACAGTTCTGGATCTCCTTCAGAACTCAGAACAAACATTACAGAAATAAAACCTGCCTTATCTCCTGAAATTAATGAGGATTTAGCAGTCACTTCCTTGAGTCAACTTGGGTCAGGTCCATGTCTTGCTATAAATGAACAGTCTAGAACACCAAGGCACAGCAGTTCTGAGTCATCTCCTGAAGTAGAGAAATCCAGAATGTTTTCAATTCAGAGCATTACTCGGTCACCTTGTGGATTTGATGGTGCACCAGATACACCTTTAAGAGGAAGAAGTGGTTCTGGGTCTTCTCCAGAACTCAAAGATATACCAAGAACCCCATCAAGGAGGAGCAGGTCTGGGTCTTCTCCAGGACTGAAAGATGGGTCTGGTAGTCCCTCAAGGCAGAGCCATTGTGGTTCTTCACCAGGAATTAAAGATATACCAAGAACACCTTCAAGGGGAAGGAGTGGTTCAGATTCCTCCCCAGAATCAAAAATGCTTGATACACCAACCAGAAAAGGGAGTCATTCTGGATCATCCCCAGAACTGAACAACAAATGTCTGACACCGCAAAGAGAGAGAAGTGGGTCAGAATCTTCCATAGAACACAAGGGAGTTCCTAGAACTCCACTTAGACAAAGCTCTGGTTCTTCTCCGGAACTTGATGTGAAACCCAGAACACCTCCCCAGGGAAGAAGTGAATCCGATTCTTCTCCAGAACCAAAAGGTACAACTCAAACTCCAGTTAGGCAAAGGAGTCGTTCTGGGTCATCTCCAGAAGTTGACAGCAAACCTCGACTAGTTCCTAGACGTAGTAGGTCTGTTTCTTCTCCAGAAGTCAATGATAAGACAAGAGCTTCACCCAGAGGCCAGAGTGGCTCAGAGTCCTCTCCTGAACCCAAAGCTGCTATACCTCGCACTCTGCTTAGGCGAAGCCGGTCAGGTTCATCTCCAGCCAGTAAAGGGAGGGGACAGTCACCTGCAGGGAGCAGCAGTTCTGAGTCTTCTCCAGAGCACCAACCAAAATCCAGAACACCTCGCAGAAGTTCTAGATCCTCTCCAGAACCTAAGGCAAAATCTCGTACACCACCTCGGCGGCGTAGTTCCAGGTCATCACCTGAGCTGACTAGGAAGGCCAGACTTTCACGTCGAAGTCGCTCTGCTTCATCTTCTCCAGCAGCCCGCTCTAGGACCCCTCCAAGACGCCACCGAAGCCCATCAGTTTCATCCCCAGAACCAGCTGAAAAGTCGAGGTCCTCTCGTCGCCGAAGGTCAGGTTCCTCCCCAAGGGCTAAGACAGCTTCAAGAAGAGGTCGTTCTCCATCACCAAAACCTCGAGGACTCCAGCGTTCCCGTTCCCGCTCTAGAAGGGAGAAGACTAGAACAACCCGTCGTCGAGACAGATCTGGTTCATCTCAATCAACTTCAAGGAGGCGGCAGCGGAGTCGTTCAAGGTCTCGTCTTACTCGTCGACGGCGAGGAGGCTCGGGTTATCACTCTCGGTCACCCACTCGACAAGAGAGTTCCCGGACATCATCTCGGCGTCGCCGGGGGCGTTCTCGAACACCCCCTACTAGCCGCAAACGCTCTCGTTCTCGAACGTCACCAGCTCCTTGGAATCGCTCTCGGTCTCGAGCTTCTCCGGCAACTCATCGGCGGTCTAGGTCAAGGACACCTCCAGTGACACGGAGGAGGTCAAGATCTCGAACCTCCCCAGTTAGTCGTAGGAGATCAAGGTCTAGAACATCCCCAGTTACTCGACGAAGGTCTAGGTCTAGGGCATCACCAGTTAATCGTAGAAGGTCCCGTTCCAGAACACCACCAGTAACTCGTCGCCGATCAAGATCCAGAACACCAGCAAATCGCAGGCGGTCCCGATCTAGAACCCCTCCTGTGACTAGAAGGCGGTCCCGATCTAGAACCCCTCCTGTGACTAGAAGGCGGTCTCGAAGCAGAACATCACCAATCACTCGCAGAAGATCAAGGTCCAGAACATCTCCAGTGACTCGTAGACGGTCTCGTTCACGTACTTCTCCAGTGACTCGAAGGAGGTCTCGTTCACGGACCTCTCCAGTGACTCGGCGTCGATCTCGATCTCGAACACCTCCGGTTATTCGGCGTCGTTCCAGGTCCCGGACACCTTTGTTAACCCGCAAACGTTCTCGAACTCGTTCACCACCTGCTATTCGTCGGCGTTCTAGATCCCGTACTCCACGAGGAGCTCGTGGCAAGCGTTCCCTAACTCGGTCTCCTCCGGCCATTCGGCGGCGCTCTGCATCCGGAAGTTCCTCTGATCGTTCTCGATCTGCCACTCCTCCAGCAACCCGGAATCATTCTGGCTCCAGGACTCCTCCTGTGGCGCTTAACAGCTCAAGAATGAGTTGCTTCAGTCGTCCTAGCATCTCACCAACTCCTCTAGACCGCTGTAGGACTCCCCCTGGAATGCTTGAATGCTCTGGCATTTCTGGGGCCTTGGGTAGCTCTAGAACACCATTATCTGTTCTGCAACAAGCTGGTGCCTCTATGCTAGATGGACCTGGTCCTAGAATTCCTGATCACCCTAGAACCCCCTCTGTGGCAGAAAACCATGCTCAATCTAGAATTGCCCTTGCCTTGACAGCCATTAGCCTTGGCACAGCTCGACCACCTCCCTCTATGTCAGCTGCAAGCCTGGCTGCTAGAATGGCTCAAGTTCCAGCCCCAGTCCCCCTGATGAGCCTTAGAACGGCTCCAGCTGCAAACCTTGCTAGTAGAATACCTGCTGCTTCAGCAGCAGCCATGACTCTTGCTGGAGCTAGAACGTCAGCTATGCCACCAGCTGTGAACTTAGCTGAATCTAGAACACCTGCAGCTGCAGCAGCCATGAATCTAGCCAGCCCCAGAACACCAGTGGCACCCTCTGCTGTGAACCTTGCTGATCCCAGAACACCTGCCGCTACAGCAGCTGTGAACCTGGCTGGAGCTAGAACCCCTTCTGCTCTAGCAGCCTTGAGTCTTGCAGGCTCAGGCACGCCACCAACTGCTGCAAACTATGCAGGTTCCAGAACACCACAAACCCCAGCATCTGCAGGCCTCGTGGGTCCTCGGACTGCTCATGCTTCAGCACCTGTGAACCTTGCGAGTTCCAGAACACCGCCAGGTCTGGCACCTGCGAGCCTTGCTGGCTCTAGAATGCCACCGGCATTGTCGGGGGCAAACCTTACCCCATCAAGGATGGCGCTCTCTGCCTATGACAGAGTTGGTGGCAGAACCTCACCACCCCATCTTGAGCGAGCCCGTTCTAGAACCCCACCTGGAATCCCAGGCTCTAGAACCCCACCCTCTGCTCCGAGCCAATCTAGAATGGCTTCTGAGCGTGCTGGCTCTCCTCCTCCTCCCCTTGCCTCTCGAATGACCCTAGCTCCTTCTCAGTCTGTTCTCCCTCCACCTCAGGATCGGGCTAGGTCCCCCCTACCACCTGTTTCAGACCAACTCCATTCCTTATCTACCC
Organism: Sarcophilus harrisii; assembly: GCF_902635505.1. NCBI lineage: Eukaryota > Metazoa > Chordata > Mammalia > Dasyuromorphia > Dasyuridae > Sarcophilus > Sarcophilus harrisii. Next base: position 337,742,168 of record NC_045426.1, read on the forward strand.
AGACCCATCCTTTAGGAGGATCTCAGCCCCCACCCCCTACTGCAGTGGCAAAGACCATGCCACCTGCAGGTGATCATAATGGCACCCTCTCTGGTCCTACTCCTGGGGGACCCTGCTCTGATGGTGCAGAACCAATTTCTGCAGCTGGCTCCCAGCTGCCTTCCTCCCCACTGGCCAGTTTGCAGCCTGCCAAGGAGCGGAGGAGCTCTTCTTCATCCTCATCATCATCCAGCTCCTCTTCCTCCTCCTCCTCCTCCTCGTCCTCGTCGTCCTCTGGATCTAGCTCCAGCGACTCAGAGGCTTCTAGCCTCCCATGTCAACCTGAGGTGGCACTGAAAAGGTGAGAAAAAGTTGGGCTTTAGGAAGGAATGGGGGAGGAAGCTTATTAAAAGTTTTGTATTTTCATTTGTATATTTCATTGTACATATACTTAAATGAATGGTTGAATTGACAGTCTGGAAATAATGTTGGGAAGGGCAAAAAGTCTTGGAGAGTGCTGGATTTAGTTAGCTTGGGTTCAAACTTTGGGGCTTTTACTTAACTACCTTGGCTAAAGCAATTTATCTAGGCCTGTTTGCTCATTTGAAATGAAGTTGGACTAGATGACACTTTAAGGTCCCTTCCAGCTCTAAATCTCTTATTTTCCTAAAAGGGGAGGGTAAGCTATGCAAGGGAGGAGGGTCTTGGCTCTGTGGAGATGGGGGAAACTTGATCCTTCAAGCTGGGGTGGTGGGGTACACAAGTCTCCAAAGGTTTACTCTCTCGAGGGTAATGATAGTTTTCCATCTCTACAGAGGACAGAACTAGAGGAAATGGACTTAAATTTGCAGCAGGAGGGATGGCAGTTAGACCTCAAGAGGAACTCCCTGGGCTGGAAGGATCTTCAGAGGTCATCCTATCCCTCTCCCTGCCTCTAGGCAGGCCAGCCCCTCCCCCAGCCCATACACACAGGGGCTTCCCTCTTTCCAAGGAAGGAGATAACCCAGCCTTCCACACCTGAGCCAGGTTCTTGGATTCCTCTGTCAGGGAAATCTTGAGGTTTAACCTTTTCTCTGTTGTGCTGTGATGCTCCAACTTTGTGCTTCTGTTAGGAGAGGTTGGAGGATACTAGTTTACTGTTCTTCAGAGAATAAATGCTTGGGGAGACTGAAATCCATTCAGTTACCCATCCACTGCCATTCTTCTAGGCCAAATAAGGTAGGGTTGGGGTTGGGGCAGTTCTCCATCTGACAAAAAAATCTTTTTCTCACAGGGTCCCTAGCCCCTCCCCAGCCCCCAAGGAGGTTGTCCGAGAGGGGCGCCCCCTGGAGCCTACCCCAGCCAAGCGGAAACGGCGCTCTAGTAGCTCCAGCTCCAGCTCTTCTTCATCTTCCTCTTCCTCTTCCTCCTCCTCCTCTTCTTCCTCCTCCTCCTCCTCTTCCTCCTCTTCCTCCTCTTCTTCATCTTCCTCTTCTTCCTCCTCTTCTCCCTCCCCTGCCAAGCCTGGTCCCCAGGCTTTGCCCAAACCTGCAAGTCCTAAGAAGCCGTCCCCTGGGGAGAGGAGGTAAGTACTGCTTAGGTTTTCAGGCTTAGTCTACCTTGGGATTCCAGTTCCCTTCCTAATCTGTCTCGGGGGTATAGATGAGTGGGAACATTAGTGTTGGGCTGCTTGTGATTCCAATTTTTTTTTTTTTTTTAATGTCCTAATGAATATACCATTTCACCCGGGAAACTAGATTCAGGCTAACATTTGGTTAAGATGATAGTGGTGACTAGAGAGAAGATAGAGAAGGCTTAGGGAGGGGGCCTTGGATGACTCCTCTATTCCCCCTTAGATCCCGAAGCCCCAGGAAGCCCATAGATTCCCTTAGGGATTCCCGTTCCCTTAGCTACTCACCTGCTGAGCGCCGCCGCCCTTCGCCACAGCCCTCTCCGCGGGACCAGCATAGGTAGGAATTTGTGTTTTTTGTTGTTTTTTTATTATCCTCTCCAACAGTGTGCCATTGGACTCCTTTGTTCCCCAACCCCAGATCTCCAGTCTGGGAAGACTTAATAGAGATAACTGGTGCCAGGCATATTTTATATACCCTGTTTTGTGTTACAGTAGCAGTGAACGGGGATCCCGACGGGGCCCACGTGGGGATAGCCGCTCCCCAGGCCACAAGCGTAGGAGAGAAACACCTAGCCCTCGAACTGTCCGTCATCGCTCCTCCAGGTATGCACAAAAGGGGAATATAGGAGGATTCTCTTGCATCATGAATCTTTACTTCAAAAAGACTATCTTGAAGACTATGACTATCTTGAAGATTTTCAGATTGGAAGAAACCTTAGTCTAACCTCACTTTATAGATGGGAGATTCAGAATAGGAAAAGAATTTGCTTAATCAAGGGTTATGGAGTTTAGTGGTGGATTTGGGACTAGTGCAAAAGTCTTGACTCTGGACTCTAACCCAGTATAAGGTTCTTTTTAGTGTTTCTAGCTACCTCTGTTTTTACTCAGTGAATGTCTTTTTTCTCTAGTATATATTTGTAATGCTTATTTTTTTATCTTTTTCCTTGATATTTTCATAGTGAACATAAATGCAAGGTGGGATTTGAACTCAGTATCTTTAATTTCTCTTTTTTTCAGGTCTCCATAGTTCCTTTTTGGGGGAATCACATCGCACCCCAAGTCCTGGAGCCACAGGGAGCCACCCCTCTTATCTCCCTAACAGAGCCGCAGGGGATGGGGACCCCCATCTGCCTCCCTCTCCTTTGAACTTTGGCAGCGTCTTGGGGGGAGGTCCCCTTTCTTCCCCTCCCCCCTTTAATTTGTTTTTTTTCTTTGTTCCTGTGAAATGTTGATCTCTGTGAGTTTTTTCCTGGTTCACGTGTTTTGGGGGGTTTGGGGTGGGAGGGTATGAGTAGGGAAAGGTACAGTTTTGGGGTTCCCCAACCTTGAGTTCATGATGACAGGAGGGAGCTGCCCTCTTACCCCTCTCAAGCTCCTGAGTTTACCAGGGGTTGATGGTTTGCAACTTGTGTGGAGGGGATTATTGGCAAGCTCCCTGGGGGCAGGGTTAAATTGGAATGTGTTGGTTAGCTCCATGTGCCGCCGCCCCCCCACCCCCCCCACCCAGATTGGCCATGGGCCCCTCCCCCCAACTTTTCTTCACGTTTCTTAAAGGCATTTTGGTTTTTTTTTAATCTGTACAGCGAGAGCGACTTTTTCTGTCGAATAAAAATGAGAAATGCAGGAGCTGGGTGTGGGGGTCTATTTATTTGCTGTTGGAGGTGAAAGGGCTGGAGACCTGGGTTATTCAGCAAGGTAGGAATATGGGGAAAGGAAGCCAGAATATCTAGCCCTTCCAAACTGATTAACATATGCCCATCTAGAGGGGATGCATTTTTCTTGAAGTACTTTGGGTTATTCCCCCTCCTATCCTTACTGTCCCCCACCCCCTACTGGAAGAGAAAGAAATGACAAGCCTTTTGGTCATAGTTTCTAGTGATTTCTCTTCTGCCTTTTTCCTTCTTCCGGGAGGCACTTGTAAACCACAATCAAGATGCTATCAATAGTCCAGTCAATTTGGATGATAAAATTTGACAATGGCTGTGAAGGATTATCATGAAAGAATTGACTGCTGTTATTAGGAAAGTAGAATTGAAACTCTGGACCATGGTATAAAAGATTAGAGGGAGTTTGATTGTGCTTTGAATATAAGGACTTTTTAATGGGCAGTTAAATAATTTAAGCTGCTTTGTTAACCCTAAAAGTCTGAGGAAAAAATGGCACAAAAATCCTGTGAGGTGAATGTGGAACATTATTAATTGTATTCCCATTTGAAAGAAGTTACAGGTGAGAGATAATATAAAGGTTCCCTAGCTTGTGCTGTAGGTGTGATTTCTCTCTTATGCTTTTCCATTATCATAGCTGTTCTAGAGTAGTAGTCCTTTTTGATCATATTTCATCAGTGAACAACTTTGCATATCCGCTCCCTAATATATGTATAATTTATACATAATGCTGTGCTAATATTAGTACACTAAAGTTGAAAAAATTTTAAAAGATATTAATTAAAGATTACCTAAATTTAAATTGAATTATAGAAAAACTAAAATATTGCTGTTTTTGGTAAAAATGACATGCATCATTCTTGAAAAATTCTGGGATGGAGTAGGTAACTATACTTATAGACACTTTTTTGGATACTTTAATAAAACTGAAAGGTGAACATTTAAAAAGTCCCCATAATTCTGTATAACAGGTTTATTAGAAAGTTAAACTTCTCTATAGATACTGTTGTATACAATGTAAAAACTAGTAAAAGCGGTTAAATTTCTTAAATCATTTTAATGGGTTTTTTTATGAGTAGGGTTGACATGCTTAAGCTTTAGAAAAATTGCCATGTTGGAGTATTGGAATGGGAAAAGACTAGGCAAAACTGACGAGACCATTATAGTGGTCTAGGTAAGAGGTGATCCACGATCCTGTTAATGTGGAGAAGGGGATGCTAGCAATATTGTGGACAAAGAAATAGGGTTTTGTAATTGGGATGTATGTAAATTGAGAAAGTGAGACATCTCAAGATACCACCAAAGTTGGAAATTAATGGGATTAGAAAGATGGTTCTACCCTTGCATAAATGGAAATCTACAGAAAAGGGGTGTTTTTATGGAAAGATAGATTAATCCATCTATGATCACTCGTACTCTACCATTCCCCCCTCCCCAAAAATAAAAACATGGGAGTCTTGTACTGACAGATTACATAGCCTTTCAATAGGGTAGGTGATTGTATTGGAGATAAACCTAATGAGAATAGGAAGCAACCTATTTTCCCCACTCATATACTTCAAAGTGTTCTTCCCTCTGGGATCATTGTTTCAAGAGTTATTGAGTCTAGATTAGCTCTCAAGTTGTATGACATCCATCCCTACACAGTTTTGGAAGTCTTTGGTTTCTCCACATTCTTCACTTTACAAGGTTGTACATCACTTTGCACTCCGTTCTAACCTAGAACCAGCACACATGGCCTTTACTTCAGATTACATTGAATTTTTAAAGTTAGATGTTGAACGTAAAAGAACCAGGCTTTGAGTCAACTTGCAGCTCATAGGAATGGCTTTATATTTGCTGCACTTTGATGCAGGTTTAGAAAATGGCTAGATGGCCAGGGCTTCCCAGGCTGTTGACAATCCCCAGTTTCTCTAACTTGAACCATCAGTTTCGGAATTGGAGAATATTTTAGAATTCCGTATCTAGCCCCTGCCAAGGATTCTCAAGTCTACTTCATGGTAACTGATAGCCTGGAGAATACTGCAATGCCAATGAATGAGTGAGCAGAGAGAGAACAAAGGACTGAGGGCACAACTTTGGATGCATTTGAAATCTTGGAGAAGGGGGTATGTTTCAGGGGAAAAAGCTTGTGCTGGCAAATCTAGAAAACACCTCAGACATAAAAACAAATGATTTGGGGACAGAATGAGAAGAAATTCAGTATTGGGTAAAGCTATAGGAATACTGAGAAAGAGGTTCAAAGAAGAGTTAAGAATAGAGGCCACAGAAGACGGGCAACAGCTTGACACCAAAATTTTTTTTATTGTATTAGATCACTATAGGGGGTGGGGCTTCAGGCCCTTACTGCACAGCTTGCTCATTGGTGCCACTTCCAGAGTCTTGAGGCTTCATGACATCTGGCAGTTCTGGAGGGCTGGAGAAAGACTCAATGCGCAATGTTTCAAATACATCATCTGTGAAGGAGGAGAGAGAACCATCACAACTGCTCCCTTCATTTGCCTAAATGTCCCTTTTTTTGGTCCAGTGGTGGCAGGTGGTTAGAGCTATTAACCACCTTGGGTGTAGGATTGTAACCTGCTTTACTTTACTCCCTTGAGGTCCTTAGAGCCTTGGTATTAACTCTTGCTTGGCTCCCACAGCTTGCTGGCTTTTCTTTTGGTTCTTTGCCAGCCAGTAGGCACCCACAATAACAAAGTCACCGTTAAATCTTCCTTGATTATTCCTTTCTATACTTGCTGTAATTAATTCATGACTGTCAAATTTAGTGATCTCTAAATTTGCTAGGATAATCCTCACATAATAGTTTCTAGCCCACAGATCTTGCTGTTTGTTTTGACTTGTCAGAGCTCTGGTGACACAGTTTACAGGAATTCAAAGTTATCTCCACAGCACAATTAAATAAAAATCGCAGCAGGATTTTAGTGGAGAAATTTTCCCTAACACTAGTTACCATTATACTTAAAATGCAAAATTTCATCTGCCTCACCAAGATTGTCATATCCACCCCTTATTTGGTACTTGTGGACTGATACCTGTTACATCTTATTCTCAATTACATCACATCACTGCATTTGAGGCCAGGAGAAGTTGCTGTACTGCCTTCTCTCTGCAGGAAAGACAACCTAAAACTCGTTTTTCTGCAATTCCCTGAAAAAATTTGATGCTTGAACTACACAATAAAAATTCTTAAAACATTAGTCACTGGTGAGAGCTCATGAGCACAGTCTTGTATTAAATTAGTATCAAGTTAAACCACAGAAGAGGCATTCTTCAGACCCCTTGATGCAATTCTATCAACGGGATCAAGAAAAAAAGCTTTAAGGCAGTGTAGTATATAAATGAGAAATAAGTTTCATGTAAATTTCACAGATGTACAGTCTCAAATGTTACAAAAGTGCCAATTCACACCCTAATTTCTAGGTAGAATTTTGCACACCCTCCCAATTTTTTTTTTCTCTTGGTCCTCTTACCCGCTCGAAAGGCCAGCCCCACAGTGGCTGGTGCTTGAGGCCTGGCTGTCTGACTTGTGAAGCCACACTCACCCAGGGTCTTGCTGTCATCCAGCAGCTGGTCATCCTGGGGAGAGAAGGATGGTGATGGGGAGCTCCTAAAAGGTCAGGGTTAGGGATAAGCTGCTGGCAAAGCTCATTCAGCCTAGTGACATCAGAAAACTCCCTGCTTAGAGAAGTAGGTACACTGGGTGGCTGACACTTGTATAACATTTTGATTTGCAAAGCACTTTACCTGGTTGTTAGCATCAGATATGGCACTGTTTTAAGTACGCCCATTTTAAAGACTCTTTACAAATTACCATGTAGCTTCTTAATCAGGTGATGGCAGTCAGCAATGATGTTCAACGAGTAGAGGACCAGCAGGTTCTATAAACAATAAGCGGCCACAGCTGGCTCCGAGTTGGGAGAGGAGGGACGGGGATCATTTTTTCCCAAGGCAGAGAAGGGAAGGCATTCTATATTAAGACAGCTGGCTCTGGAGATTTATTCAGAAGAACCTTTGGCAATCAAGCCTCTACACCTGCTTCAGGAGTGTCAAGACTTGAACAGGGGTATGGGATGTAAAAAAAAAAAAATTGAATCGAAAATGATCCCTTGCTAAAGGGGGATAAGGTCCAGCCCCAAAGGGGAAGTTCAGATTCAGAAATGAGTTCGATCAAATCCACACCCATTTTACAGATGAAGAAATAGTCCCCAAGAAGTTAAGTGACATGTGCAAGGTCACATAAGTAATATTTGTCAGAAGTGCGATCTGAACCTAGTTCTCCGATTCCAAACGGAGTGTACCGTGATGCGGCAAGCGCAGGCAGAAAAGTGCAAGCGGGGCTACGGTAGGGGTGGGGGCGGACTACAAACCTTATAGAGCCGCTGCTCATCCGGAGGCCTCTTGAGGATGCCTTCCACAATGCGCTTCAGCTCGAACACTGTGCTCGACTCCTTCGCATCTGTGAAGATCGTGGTCTTGTGGCGCCGGATCATGAGGAACACGTCCTGGGGGCCGGGGGCAGGAGTGAGTCTTCTCCAAGCCGGCTAGCCTCGAACGCTCCGAGCCCCTCTCCCTCCAGCCCCGGTCAGAGCGGGCCTTCTCCATACATTCCTAGGCCCTTATTCCTATGCTCCGAGCACGGTCCGGGCCCCCGCCTCATCCCCAGCCCCTTCGACCCCGGCTCGGCCCGGGCCCCCTAGCCTCCATGCCCCAGCCCCGAGCCCGAGCCCGACCCCTCCCCTCGGGGCGCCCCTTGCTTCTCTTCCTCCTCACTTACCATCTCGGCGTCTAGCTTCCCTCCCCCCCAATCAACTGCCCGGCGCAGTCTCAGTCCGCCCCAGTCCCGGGATGCTTTGAGTACGCCTCGGCGGAAATTACTTGCCGGGAATATACGTGCGCGTGCTCGCACGTTCTCCCTTTTCCGTGCGTCTCTGCCGCCATCTTAGTAAAGGTCTGTATGGTAAAACGCAGTCTTGAGTTGGCCCATGGCGACAATATCGGTAGCTTGGCTTATTTTACTGAAGAACTAGGAATCCGGGAGGATAATCGCTAAGGGAATATTGTTTCGAGAACCCGAGGCGAGTACCATCTTGAGAGAGAGAGATAGCGGTGAGGCCGCCATCTTGGTAAGGTCAGGAGAAGGAAACAATGCGGCGGCGGCGGCGACGCCATCATGTTGAGGTCGTAGCGGTTGCGGAGGCGGTGACCCAAATATACCAGGGCCAGTATCAAAGACCCCAGTGAGACGAAATAAGCCGATGATGTTGCATTCTCGACACTCCGAGGAAACTGCCTTTATGGGAGTGAGGGAATGTGGACTCCTTATGTTGCCAGATTTGAGAGACAAAGTGGGGTTTGATGTAAAGGGTTAAAAAAAAAATAAGAAACGCCAATAGAATGCGCTGACCCCAAGTTTTGGGTTATTAGAGGGATTCGAATTGAGACCAACTGACAATTACATCGCTGATTTTAGAGAAAGGAATACTTTCGGTGGGGCGTGACGAGCACCCGGCAATACAAAACAGAAAGAAGCCTCGCAAAGGTGACCATATTGAGAAGGTCTGTCATTGGAGGCAGCTTGCTCCCTCGCTTATGGTCAAAGGGTGCTTCCGGCCACCATGATAGGAAGGTCAATCTGGGACCTTTTCGGCTTCCATCTTGGGTTCGAGCCCCCTCGGTTAACTCTCACCTTCCTGAATCAGAGAAGGCAGGAGAGGGGGGAGGAAGAAACCATCAAGTCCAGGACTGCTTGACGGAAAGAGAAATTATTTATTTTAAACCGAAGGGATTGAAGTCAGACAGAAGTACTTCCTGTTTGTAGGCCCGGGCTATGATATAACTAGAATTCTGAGACTGGGGGATGGAGAATGTGGCCTCCCCTCTCCCCTCCGTCCCTCTCTGTGTCTCTTCTCACTTCCTCCCACCGATTTCCCGTTTCTCTCTCAGTCTCTCGCTCTTGTCCCTGTCCCGTCTCTGTGCCCTCCCCGCCGTGGGCTTTGGATCGGGCTTCTTTTTCTAAGGCCCTCGGTTCTTCCCAGTGGGTTCTGGGGCTGTCGCTCTTTCAACGGCTCCTTTCTCTGAACCCCCCCCCCCCCCCCCCCGCCGGCCCAGGCCGCCTATTCCGGGAAGCCTTGCTCATCTGTCCGGGAAGCAGGCAGCAGTCCTCTCCCCTCGCGCATGAGAGCCGACACCGGCGCTTGAGGCTTTCACCGTTTACTCTTATTCGGTTTCTGAAGGAGGCCCCAGCTTGAGCCCTGGCAGACTCAAGACCTCGGGTCTGGGCGTGCCTTTGCATTTGTCGGGGCCCACTTGACAATCCGGCCCAGGAAAGCGAGAGCTCGCTTTGGGGCCGAGTCGGGTCAGGGGCTCGCTTGCTGCAGTCCTGCCTCCTCTCCTTGCCCGGCACTCTTTTGACAGCTGCTCCCCTCCTCTTCTGCAGCACCCTTTTGGGGGAGAGGCAGCTGGTGGGACTCGTTCCTGGCTGGGGCCCAGTAGGCTTACTGTTAAACTTTCTCCTGGCGTCTTTGTGAGAGAGAGATGGAGGAGTTAGCTGCTGAAACCCCGCTCGGGGAGGGGGGGCGTGAAGGGGCACGCTCTGTCCCTGGGTTGGGAGCATCAGCTGGCTGAGAGAGGAAAGGCCCTTTAGAAACGGAAGGTATTAGAGATGGATTTGGAAAAGAAACGATTTGCGGACAGGTGGGTGGTGGGGGTTGGGGGTGGTGTGGAGGTCCGACAGAGTTAAATAGAAGGGGGGCAGCGGCCATCGCGCCTGTAGAGAAGGGATTCAGCAGTGATTGACAAAGCTCCACAGGACTAGGAGGAGGCTGATGAGATGAGGACCGCGAGTCTGTCTGTCAGCAGCACTTCGGATTGTGATGTTATAGGAGCCCAGCTGCACTTCCGATGCGTGACTTTGGATCCAGTCCCCATAGGCAGAGACAAGAGTGTAGACACCTGGTTTTTTGGGCTGGGCACAGCCAATGCCCCAGCTTACAATTCCCACCAGGAACCAGGAACCCAGATAGGGACATACCAAAGGACCCCCAGAATCACCCTGAGGTTGGGAAGAAAGGTTTATTAGTTTAGGCTTGAATAAGAAGCTATTTTCCTCCCTAGATTCCAAGCCCACTTTCTCCAGGATACCCTTTTCCTGCCGTGGCAGATGAACAAAGTAGGAATTAGTCTTTCAAGTCTCCCCAGTTCTCCAGTCCACCCACCCAAAATAGAAATTATAGAAACTGGAAGGGCCCTTAGAACCCACTGAGTCCTTTCACCTGAAAAGATGAAACTGTACTTCAAATGACTTGCTGAAGATCTCACAGTAAGTGGAAAATGCAGGCCTAACATTTGGGTTTCCTGACTCAGTGTAGGGTTTTTTCTAATTTAAAATTATATGAAGAGGATTTAGCCCAAAATAGCAGAAGAAGCCCCGAATTTGAAGTCTGAAGACCTGGTTTAAGTCTGGTTTTGCCATTAACCCACTTATAACCTTAATTAGGCAAATCTGATTTTGTGCCTCAGGTTCTCTCTGTTAAATTTAGAAGGTGGACTAGATTAGGGCTTTTTAACCTCGGATCTCTAAACTTTAAAGTAGTTTGGTATGATTGGTTTTGGGATAATCTTGTGTTTTTGCATTTAAAAAGGAAACTATAGATTTCTAACTCCATGACACAAAAAAGGCTGATGATCCCTGCACTAGAGATGATTTCCAGTATCCCTTCCAGCTCTGACACAGTATGATTTTAAAATTATTTCCTCCCAGGATCTCTTCCTCAGCCCCCCTCTCCCCCAAAGAGGCAATAGGTTATAGAATTCTGTAAGTATTTAACTCAGTGGCCATCTATGCCCTCACCTGACAGGCATCTACACCCCCTTTGATGTAGCCAGCACAGATCATTTTATCGGTGACCTTGTGCCAATTCAGGATCTTGTCACACTCCTTGGCATCAATCAGTGGCAGCTTTGCTTCCTGCAGAGTGTATGGTGAGGACAGCTGGACTGGGGGATGGGAGAGAGAGCAAAGAAATTTACTCAGAGGAAGAGCTGAACCCTAGTCCTTCTCTTTATGAGAGGGCAGGAAGAAGATTCTGAACTAGGCTAGTTCTGAGAAGGGGGTGCACAGACAGGTATAAATATTCCTGTGCAAACTGCTTTTCTGATGTTCAGTGAGCTCTAGGATGAGTAAGCAAAGTTGAAATTGTTACAAACTCTGTACTAGTTATAGCACTGCATGTCTCTGTGAAGCAAGAGACCTGGATTCTAGTTCTAGTTCTGCTGCTGACTTTTTTTTTTTTTTTTTTTTTTTTTTGACAAGGCAAGTTACTTTCTACATTAGTTTCTCTGTTTGCAAAATGACAGGATTGAATCTTTACAATCTTTACAGTCACATCTAGTGATTCTAAATTAGACTACAAATTATAAATTACTAATTCTAGGTAACTGTGATTCCAGATTCTTCTTCTTCTTTTTTTTTTTTTTTTTTTTGCTGAGGCAATCGAGGTTAAGTGACTTGCCCAGGGTCACACATCTAGGAGGTGTTAAATGTCTGAGGCCAGATTTGAACTCAGGTCCTCCTGACTTCAGGGCTGGTGCTCTATCCACTGCACCACTTAGCTTCCCTGATTCCAGATTCTTTATCTTCAAATTCATGGCCCTTTTCAATTTATTCCCGATCTAACTCTCCTGCTTTATTTGTATAATAAAGTGCTAGATCTGAAGTCAGAAGGATCTGGGTTCAAATTCTGTCTAGCTGCTCAACTTTAAACAAGTCACTAAAGTTTTTTTCATCTCTAAACTGAGAAAAATAATACTTGAGGTATTTCAGAAGATTGTTGTGAGGATCAAATAAGGTAACATTTGTAAAGCATTTTGCAAACTTTGGGACTTTGTGAATGTCTGCTATTATTGTTGTGTTTATTTGTTTTGGGCAAGGCAATTGGGGCTAGATGATCTCTCCAGGATCATATAGCTAGTTAGTGTTAAGTGTCTGAGGTCACATTTGAACTATGGTCCTCCTGACTCTGGGGCCAATGCTCTGGGCACTGGGGCATCTAGCTGCCCAGCTGTTATTGTTTCCCAGTATTACTACACTGTCATGTGAGTATGTTAGGGTTTTTTCTCCCCACCATTCCTTAACCTGGACTTTCTTTTTTGGGGGGGACAAAAGGACTTTGCCTTCCAGTCCTGGCTTTTCCATTAGAGCAAGCTCTACTTTCTTTGAACATCTATAGATAGTGTTTAAGATTCAGAATTATTCACTTTAGCATTAATTCAAATCTCTTTAGTTTCCCTACTGGGAAGATAATGCTTCAACAAAAAGGGAGAACAGTGGGGATATCTTTCCTTAGCTTCCTGTTTGTGCCAATCTGAGAGATAATGCTGTAGGTTACTCTCCAGCTGGGAGAGAGAAAGGGGGGGAAACAGGAGGATTGGATTTTTTTCTGTTGATTAAGGTTTGAGGACATCAATCATGGCCATAGTGCAAATCTCAGCTCCTAACCTTAGTAGATAAGGGCAAGTCATTTATCATCTTTGAGCCTCAGTTTCCTCACTTTAACTGAGATAATATCACTTGCATTGCTTCGCTAACAAGGTTGTTAAAAAGGAAAGCCTAAAGTATTTTGGAAATCTGAAGTAACATTATTAACTATATACAGTCTAGAAGTAGGGAATCACTTAGGGATTATTTTCTTTGTGGGATTATCCAAAACTACCTCTATGTATTCCATAGAGAGCTATTGGCTGCAATCCTGTACTTCCCAGCAGAAGCTGGACTAGAGAACTTCACCTTAGTCTGGCAAGAAACTTCATCAAACTCCCTCTTTCCCCATGAGAACCTCCCACTTTCCCCCTCACTCCCCAAGGCTCACCTCCCTCCTTCACGTTCCCCCATCCTGTCACAAAGCAGGTCAGATTAGTGTGAAAGGGGTTGTCGGCCTCAGGGAGACAGGCAGGCAGAATCCAGGGGGAGAAGTAGAGAGGCCGGGCCAGCTTCAAGAGGGCGATATCCCCCAACGAGCCATCTACCCCCGAGTAGTCTGGGTGCAGGATCACCTTGCTCAGTGGGCTTGAGATGGACTGGCCTGGGGTGGAAAAGAGCTGGAGTTCCCCGAGGACTACCTGGAACTGGGACACCTTGACAGGCCTGCAAAGGGGTGGGGATGGGGGCAGGGGGAAAATTGTTGGGAGAGGGCTGGAACCGTATTGGGAGGAGGGGAACCCCAGGCCCAGCACCATGGTGAGTAAGCTTTGCAGGAAATCCTATAATATAATCTTTTTGCCTAATATTGTCTCTGAAAGTTATCCAAAGTGTATGTGAGCTCCCTAGGGGAAGGGGGCATACTGTCTGTCTCTCCAGGCTGGACTTGGTGACTGATTTTATAATCTGATTATAGTAGGAGGAAATGGTGACAATGAAATAAGGTTTCATCATGAGGGGACTAGCTCACTGCTCTGAAAATGCAAGTGGAGTACTGCTGAAACCAACCTGGTGACAGGGAAGTTATGCCAGCTAATGGGGACTAATGTTTTGGGCAGTTGCTCTAGCTACTATTGTATCCAGAGCCATAACTAGAGCAGACTGACCAGGCTTTTGCCCCAGCCAACATGACTACAGATAACAGAAATTTAAACTGGATTTGACCTTCTAGCCCAACCCTAATCCTTCCTGGGTGATAGTTTTTTCAGCAGCAGCCTCTCCAGATTTACAACCATGGTTGATTTGAGGGGGCATTTAATGTTGCTTGTTCTAGGAACGGTTTTGTGCTTGTCCTAGATGCCTAAATTATTCGTTTTGCCTCTCTTTCCCTTCCAATTCCCAAATGACTGGAAGGATGGCGGATTTTCAAGTGGGAAAACACCAAAATATAACTAAATAACCATAAAGACAGTATTTTCTACTTCTGTAGAAACATTTAAAGCAATTAGGATTATCCTCTCTAGATTGCCTGAAGATGTTATAATGTTTGTCACCATCACAATCAGTGAGTTGTGGAACTGGGACCAGCTCAGACAACCTAATCTAAGATCTTACTCCTAGCCCCAGGTTTGACCAACTTGGTTATGTAGCTACTACTGAGGAGATGGAGACATCTCAGAGGAGGGAGTATGATAGTGAAAAGAGCAATGAACTGGAAGTCAGGAAACCTGAGTTCTAGTTCTAGCTATTTCAGAGATCACCATTGAGACTATAGGCAGGACCCTTCTCCCATTTCTGGGCCCCAGTTTAGGGCACTGTTGTGTCTGTGGACTGGATCAGAGGACTTTGGGAGATCAAGCAGGTGGTGCAGCTGACTCTTAGATAGGGTTACAGGCCTATGGGGGAAGAGGTGATTGGTTGAATGGGAAGGGGCCTGGTCACTCACAAGGAAAAGCAATGGGCAGCTGTCAGAACCCAGCTATGGGAAATCAGAGTGGCTCCGCAGATGTGGGCCCTGTTATGCCTTAGACTGGCCTGCCATGGCCAGGCCCCTTCACCGGCATTTCTGCCTCCAACGATGCGTTCATTCACCTGATTCTTCAGGATTGGCTGACCACAGCCTGAACAGAGAAGGCAGATTTAGGACTAAGGACTTGGGGCTCTGCCTTGCCCCAATTTGCCCAGTACCCTCCAATTCTTGCCCTCCCCCCCAGCCTCTATACCTTCCCCTTAATTCCTTTCCAGTAACTCATGTTCTCCCTTCTTCCCTCCAGTGACCTACCTGAACTTATCCAAAGATCTTTTTCACCTGGGAAGAAAAGGACAGGATGGCTAGTGGTATGGAAAAGGCTCTTGAACTAGTGTCATTTTTAATTAACTTGACTTCCTATTAGGGGCTTCAGCTGGGCTGTTGGGTACTTCTCCTTCAACTATTCCTTTTACCCTGGTTCTTTTTTTTTTGTCCTCAGTTTCTACTCCCCTTTTATTCCTATACCCTCTGCCCCATTTAGATGCTTCAGGATTCTCTTTAGATCCTCTCTTGTTACTCTCTGGACCTCAGTTTTCTCTTTCTTTTCTCCTTTGTTCTCAGCCTGATAGATTACCCCATGCTTTTTCTTAGACTGATTTTTCAGTCACATAGGAGGTTTAATTTTTAGTTACTGATTTCTCAGAGATCCTTATGCTATGGGAATTGATCTCTGAATAGATAGAAAGAAATATAGGACTTCAGGACCCAGGATGGAAGGGAGTTTTCTGGAGCAGGTTGGGTTGAAAACTGTATATAGGAAAAGGAACAGGACATCTGGGTACTGGGATGGTCTTAGGGTTGTCCTGTGTACGTTATATCTGAGCCCTCGGCAAATGAGTACTGAGGATAGATATCTGGGTCCAAGACTAGAGGATGGGACACTTAGGTCCTGGTGAGAACAGGGACTTGGGTTATTACCACTGAGTCCCGGCTGGGGAAAGGGTACCAAAGGAGGGGGAGCAGTGAGGCCAGGGTGATAGGAAGCACCCTGGGATAAGCTAGAACAAAGGGTAATAAAGAGTGAGGAAAAGAGTAACAGGGAGGAATGGTTGGGTCCTACAGACACGGGTACTTTGGGGCTGGGATGTCAATTTTAAGAACTCACCATTTGTCGTGGACGGCAGCAGAAGCAGCAACTGCAAGAGCCAGGCAGTCCCCAGTTCCATTTCCCTTACTGGACCTTGGGGCAGTGGGCAGAACGCCAGGCTCCCCTGCTCCTGCCCTTTTGTCCTCAGGGCCTGGGAAGGCAGAGGTAGGCAGGTCTGAGAATAATTGACTCCACCTCCTCGGGGCTTCCCTGCAGTAGCACCCCAGCCTGGGTGCTTCC
Organism: Sarcophilus harrisii; assembly: GCF_902635505.1. NCBI lineage: Eukaryota > Metazoa > Chordata > Mammalia > Dasyuromorphia > Dasyuridae > Sarcophilus > Sarcophilus harrisii. The sequence goes on from NC_045426.1 coordinate 337,758,197, forward strand.
TTGAACTCCCATCTGGGGTGTGTGTGTGTGTGTGTGTGTGTGTGTGTATGTGGGTGGACATGTTTTCCTCTGATGGCCTGTTCCCCTCCTTGCCCAGGGGGTACCAAGAACTTCCTGCTCTGCAGGCCAGAAAAGCACCAGCCAAGTCAACAAGTTGTGGTTTCAATTTTTGATAGGACTGAAGTGGAGGAAGCCAGCCATCCCACTTCTGGCCTGTTTGCCTGCGACTCAGCCTAGCCAGCGCATTTTGACCCAGGCATGGCTATCCATAGTCCATTTTAGACTTTATCTAGAGGGATTGCCAGGGTTAAAGTCTCAAGAGATAGAGGTTTATAGCTATAGGGAAATAGATTGTCTAATGCTAGGAACTTTTGACCTGTGACTCACATTTTGAGGACAGGGAGACACAGGGACAAGCATATTCAAATTAAAACATACATCAAGGGTATTGGAGTAGGAAATTCCTATATTTGTTCATTCTTATTTTTCCCTTTCACAGCCAAGCAGAATGAGCTTTCCACATCTCTTGCCATTGCTTATTCATCTCTTACTTTTCAGCTCTTTGCAATATGGCTTCTGATTCTATTGATGGACTGAAATTGCTGCTTTGTACAAGGCCACTAATAATGTCTTAATTGCCAGACTTTCTTCTTTGAAACTGTTGATCATCTTCTCTATCTGGCTGCTCCTTCTCAGAATCCTTTCAGTGTCCGCATGCTGATCCCTGTAATGAGTGTCCTATGTCCTGTTTTCTTGCCGGAGTCTGTTGATGAGCTCATCAGCTCCTGTAGCTTCAATTGTGATTCTTATTAATGACTCCCAAATCCAGCCCTCATCTCTTTCCCAAATTGTAATCTCAGTCCCTAATCAACAAGCATTTATTAAGTGCCAAGTGTCTGCCAGAGACCAAGATAAAAATAGAAAGAAAAAAAAAAGGCTCTTCCCTTAAGGAGAGCATTAAATTCAATCACTAACTGCTTGCTGGGCATTTCCACCTGGATATTCTGGATTGAATTCAGTTTCACTATGTACATCCAAAACATGGTGGGGAAGCCAGAATCCTAGGTCCTGAGGTGGGGTATGGGGTTGCGGCCTCCTTATCTTTCCCCCTAAACCTATACCTCCTTTTTTAACCTCACTATATTGAAGGCAATGTCTGTCTTGTCTTTCCTCCATTAATTTGCTGTACTGCTGCCAAAATGATATTTCAAAAGCTCAGGTCTAACCATGCTATTCCCTTATTCAAGAAGCATCATTGGCTCCCTGTTGCTTAAAGATATAAAATATAAATTCCTCTGTTTGGGGATCAAAGCTCCTCACAATCTGACTCCAATCTGTCTTCCAGATGGACTTATTTCACATTACTCCCCCTCATAAACTTTGTGTTTCATATAAACTGGCTGGCTTCTTGTTTCTCATTTAGGATATTTCATTTCTTGCCACTTTTTCTTTGCAGTGACTATTCCTGGAATACTCTTCCTTCTCACATTTGTCTTTTAAAATGCCCAACTCTCCAAGTGTTATCCTCCTTACAAGAAGCTCTTCCTATTCCCTGAGGTCACTAGGTCTTTTCTCATAGGAAATTATTTTGCTTCTATTTTGTATGTCTCCTATCTGTGTCCATGCTGTTTTTCCCCAATAGAAATAAGATCCTTGACAATAGGAACTCTTATTTTTGTTTTTGTTTTTTCAAAACTAAGATTCTGGTGGATCTAAGTCTATATCTGGTACATGGATGGCTTGTTGAATTGAGTTGAATTGTAGATAATATACATATAGACTTGTATAGGAACAGACATTTTATTGAAAATTTTTAAAAAATGATTTATTTTTACATATTCATTTCTGGATATATTGCTCTTACAAGTGGTCTATTTGTTGTTAGTAAATAAAAATAAAAAAATTTCAGTAAAATTAAGGAAAACTTATCATGACATACATGGACACACATTGAAGATATATAGATGCATGTTCAGATACATGTACTCAGAAATACCCACAGAAGTCTATGGCTTGGAAAATGTTTGTGGCAGCCCTGTTTGTAGTGGCTAGAAACTGGAAAATGAATGGATGCCCATCAATTGGAGAATAGTTGGGTAAATTGTGGTATATGAATGTTATGGAATATTATTGTTCTGTAAGAAATAGGATGAATACAGAGAGTCTTGGAGAGACTTACATGAACTGATGCTGAGTGAAATGAGCAGAACCGGGAGATCCTTATATACCTCAACAACGATACTGTATGAGGATGTATTCTGAAGGAAGTGGATTTCTTTGACAAAGAGAAGATCTAACTCAGTTTTAATTGATCAACGACAGACAGAAGCAGCTACACCCAAAGAAAGAACACTGGGAAATGAATGTAAACTGTTTGCATTTTTGCTTTTCTTCCCAGGTTATTTTTTAACTTTTGAATCCAATTCTTCCTGTGCAATAAGAGAACTGTTGGGTTCTGCACATATATATTGTATCTAGGATATACTGTGACATATTTAACATATATAAGATTGCTTGCCATCTAGGGGAGGGAGTGGAGGGAGAGAGGGGAAGAATCAGAACGGAAGTGAGTGCAAGGGATAATGTAAAAAAATTACCCAGGCATGGGTTCTCTCAATAAAAAGTTACAATTATTAAAAAAAAGTCTATGGCTTGGAAAAGGAAGGAAAATGCAGATACACAAGGAAGTTGTAACAAAGATCTAAGGAGAAAGGGAGGGACAAATTATGTGATTAGGGACAACAGTCAATAAATAAGCATTTATTATGTATCTGATAGGTGCCAGGCACTGGGGATAAGAAGACAGAAAAAGAAAGAGAAAAAAAATTAAGCAGTCCCTAACTACTAAGGAATTTACATTCTAATTAGTGACATGACACTTAGAATATGTACCATTCAAGTGCTCAGTCCTCTGTTGATTCCATGGAATCTGTAATTCCAGAAAAGAATCAGTACAAGAAGAAAGAAAAAAGAACCAGTACAAGATCCGGGTCAGGATGGACTCTGGCCAATTCTGCCCTACCCCAGCACCTAAGGATAATCTCATAGCTTGAGGACTGAGCAGATGATATGGAAAGTTAATTTCTACTGAACCAATAGAATAAACAAACCTCTGGCTTGAGCCAGAGACCCTGATTCCAAGAAACAACTGTTAAAAAGCCTGAGGGAGGAAGGAAAAGAGAGGGAATGGAGAAGAGGAAGGGAGAAATGGATGAGGAGTAGAAAGAAAGGGTGGGGGGGGAGGAGAGAGAGAGAGAGAGAGAACGAACAAAGGAGTCTGAGGCAGAGTTCAAATGTTAGCAGAGAGCAGGTTGCGAGAAAGGACAGGGAAAGACCAGAAAATGAAACTAGATGAGGATAAGGATTAAGAAGAGGACTCAGGAACCAAGCAGGGGCTTTTCAGGACATATTCAAGCCCTAACCTGGGTTGTGTTGTTAGAATAAATTTATTCTCTGACCAGGGCTCATTTTCCTTTTGTGGCCTTGGAGATCCTTGGCTTGAGGATGAGTTATAGTGAAGGCTGAGGCCACAAAAATGCTGTTGACCTGGAAATCAGAAAACCAGTTTTCATTCTGACTGGCACAGACTGGCCATTGATCTTGTACAAATTTCTCTTCTGTTTCCTCATTTCCAAGATGAAAAAAACGGAATCTCTAGATGATTTCTAAGGTCCCTTCAAGCTTAACATTTTTGATTGTGCTTTAATATTGAAAAACTGCTTCTGGGCAGTTTTGCGTTGTCTATCTCCCTTTTCTATTAAGGGACCCAAGCATGTGATTTGGATTGTGTTTGCTCCTAGGGATACCTGTTCCCTAAAAATAGGGCTAAGTTCCTTGTTCTCAACCTCTTTTGGTTCCTAAAACCTCCACCTTGGAACTCTGGGGAAATTTTATTAGAATTTTAGTTTATGGATTATATATAGGAATTTCTTCAAATGGATGTAGAAAGGTATTCAGTGTATAATCCAAATCAGATATGAGACAGGCACTTATTTCCTATATACAAAGCACTTATAAATATTCATTTAATACAAACAAACTTAATTATGTTTTCTCAGGAGACTTTACTATCTAAATCACTCCAAGTAAGACATCTGGTAGTAGAATATCCAGCCTTAGCCAGTACTCTTGTTGGAAATATTTCACCTGTCAGCCAACTCCAATTCTTGGACCCAAGATGTGTGGACTTCTCAGACTATTGAGATTGCATGTCCACACCAGGGAATTGAGCACAAAGCAGAAAAGGTAGTTAAGGGCTTGGGTGGAAACTTACCTGCCGAGTCAATGTGATTGGTGGAATTGACTACTTGGAGTTTACCAGATTATAACAAAAACCAAGTCATTTCAGTGCTGGGTCAACACATGACCAGAAGCAGGCCACAAAGCTCCTACATGGTTGAATGAAACCAAGAAGAGAAATTTCCTAATGGGTATCATATCAAATATAAAATCCTGTTTGACTTTTAAAACCTTTCATACTTTGTCTCCTTCCTACCTTTCCAGATTTCTTATACCATATTCCCTTCCATTCTTTAATTCAGTCACTGATATTTTTTGCTGTACAAGATATGGACAGGATAATTTGGAGAAAATCTCAGAGGGAAGATACTAACATTAAAATTAAGTCAGACTTTATACAAGGTGGAATTTTGGCTGGGGCTTGAAGAAAGTCAGAGAGGTCAGAAAATAGAAGGGGAGGAACAAGAATTTCAAGCATGAGGGACAGCCAGTGAAAATGCAAAGTAGAAACATAAAACATCTACAAAACACTGAACACAAAAAAATGACAATTTTGCTGTTACTGTGTACAATGTTCTCCTGGTTCTGCTCACTTCATTCGGTATCAGTTTATGTAAATCTCTCCAGGCTTTTCTGAAATCATTCTATTCATCATTTCTTATAGAACAGTAGTACTCCATTACATTCATATACTATTAACACATTCAGCCATTCTTCAACTGATGGGCATTCCATTTCTTTGTCATATGGTATACTTATTAAAGCACCTATTTATGTGCCAAACTAAGCAAAAGGGATGAAGGGAATACAAAGAAAGGCAAAAACACTCCTTACTTTCAAGGAGTTCACAGTTTAACAGGAGAGACAATGTTGGAACATTGTGCACAATATGCTTAGTAACCTCAAAATTGTGTGATGATCAACTAGGAAAGACTTAGCTCTTCACAGCAATTTAATGATGCAAGGCAATTCCAATAAAATTTGCATTAAAAATGCTATCTGCATCCAGAGAAATATGAAGACAATATAGATTGAAGCATATTATTTTACCTTTTTTTCCTTTTTTCCCCCTCATTACTTTCCTCTTTTGTTCAGATTTTTCTTTCCCAATATGACTCATATGGAACATGGCTTATGGAAATGTGTTAAAAATGAATGTACATCAGCAAAATAACGTTTTGGTCATGTATACTTATTGTGTATCTAATTTATATTTTAATGTATTTAACATCTACTGGTCATCCTGCCATCTAGGGGAGGGGGTGGGAGGGTAAGAGGTGAAAAATTGGAACAAGAGGTTTGGCAATTGTTAATGCTGTAAAGTTACCCATGCATATATCCTGTAAATAAAAGGCTATTAAATAAAATAAAAAAAAAAAGAAATGAGAAAAAAAAGAAAAAAAAATGAATGTACATGTATAACCTATATCAGATTGCTTAATAGCATGGGGAGGGAGGAGGTAAGAGGGAGAAAAAAAATTTTGGAATTTGAAATCTTACAAAAATAAAAGTGGAAAACCATCTTTTCATATAATTGAAAAAAATATACTATTAAAAAAGAAAATTAAAAAACTTATATACCACATTTTGTTTAGCCATTCCCCAACTGATGGGCATCTTTTGAGGGAAACTTTAAACAGTTGGAGAAAATGAGGTCCAGAGAACAGGGACTTGCCTAAGGGTATACAGTGGCAAACTTAGGACCAGATCTGTGTTCCCTTATGTATAAGCTCTGGCTAAGTTCATAGAACAAAGAGCATTTTTGTATTTTACTCCTTGCCATAGTTATATCATCACATCCTTTTCCTAGCTTTAATGGAGACATATTGTTTTTGCTCTTGGCTTATTTTGACTTTTAGCAGCCTTTTTTTTTTTTTTTTTTTTTTTTTTTTTTTTTTTTTTTTTTTTTTTTTTTTTTTTTTTTTTGAGGAGGTTAATGTGAAGAAAGGGAAAATGAGTAGTGGAAGAGTTCATGACACTCAAAATTACAGTTTAGGAGTCTATTCAACTTTATTAGGCACCTTAGGTTAAAATTACTTATTAGCTCTGAATTTCCCAGGGACAGAACTAGGTAAAAGGAGCAATTCTAGAAGTGGGAGGAGGATCCTAAGATCAGTTGGCCCCTTGAGGTGGTCAGGAAAGTGGGGGAAGGATCCAGACATTAGTCACTATTACTTCCTGAAAGAGCCATCGTCCCATTTTCTGTGGCAGATAGTCTCTCTTCCCTCCCTATTTCACTTAACTGACACGCTGAGCTGAGTTGACCGTTTTTAGAAATTAGGAAGGAAAAAGTGCAAGAACTGGTGGGGTTGGGGATGACCGGGCACATGGTGGTGGACCTGCAGGGCTGAAGTGCCCAAGTGGGCCTGGATCCAGGGCCAGTAGTAGGCCACACTGGTGTAGACACCTGGGCGGTTGGGTAAAGCACATCCCTTGCCCCAACTCACCACACCTTCAAGGACCCATCGACCAGACTGGATACACACCAGGGGTCCCCCAGAATCTCCCTGAGGGAAGAAATAGCTCAGCTTTCTGGTGTTCTCCACCCCTGATGCCCTTCTCAGAACCCAGGCTGTTGCTGTCCCAGCTCCCACCTCCCAAATCTCAGTATCCCTCTTCCCTTCTTAGCTTGTCAGCCCCTTCTTCCATCTTGGAACCCAAGTGTCATGTCTTGGGGCTGCTACAGCTGAGGTCCCCACTGCGTCTTGTTTATTGATATATGGGGAATGGGAAAGGGTTTGACTACTAGAGCCACTGTTCCTGCCCTGTAACATGAGACCATTGGAACCAGTCAGTTCTGATGAAGGCTCCGATATGAGATCTTCAGATGGTTCCCCCAATTTTTTGACCCAGGTCTTGTGGATCTCCTAATCTACCATCACTTAGTCTCTGGTTGTGGTGACAGGATCATCTCTTTAGCAGTGCTCTAATCAGTCAAGACACTGGCAGAATCACCACTAATGATGCACCAGTTCACACCCCCATTTTGAGGTGGGAAAAGGGAGGAGGCCCACCCACTTCTGTGGACTGGTACAGCTGCCAGGGGTAATCCTAGATCTGAGGAGGTGGGGCCTTACCTGGCAGGCATCCTTGCTGCCTCTGGCATAACCTGCACATAGGGTGCCAGGCAAGACTATAGGCTCGGTGAGGGAGGTGTCGGAATCCACGTGGTAAAGCCGGTCACAGGTACGTCTGTCTATCAGTGGGACCTGGACTCCCTGCAGGGGCCTGGAGCCAGGCAGTGACACTGCAGGGACAAGACAGGATAGGGATGGGGCAGCCCTGGGGCATGGAGAGGAACAGCAGGCTCTCAGAAATACTCTTTAGTAGGGGTGAGGGAAGGAGAGCAACAAATTTGCCAGAGGGGATAGGGGCACACGGGGATACTCCATTGTGGGAATAGCATGACTGGGTTCCATGGAGAGTGAGGTTCTGTAGTGAGAAGATAGGCATGCAATCCCTCCCTTCTCAGACCCCTCTCCCCCACTGCCCCACGTGCCCATTGGGCAGGATACACTGTTCTCTGCAAGGAGAAGACTGTCCTTTCTGGGCTCACCTCCGGACCGGAGGCTGCCCCAGCCAGTGACCCAGCACGGGGTGCCTGGGGGTGGTGGGCTTCCAGGTCCAGGGAGGCAGACTGGCAGGATATGGGCACTGAATGGGACTGGTCGGAGGAGCTGAATAAGTGCGATGTCTCCCTGGGCCCCGTCTTCCGTGAAGTTGGCATTGAGCACAACTCGCAACAGATGCAGAGAGAGGGCTTGAGGTGAGGGCCTAGCCAGGCGCAACTCCCCGAGGCGTATTGTGTACTCTGACAGCCTCACTGGTCTGGGGGAGAGAGAGCCCAGCAGAGGCAAATTAGAACTGCACCCCAGGGCCCTGGAAAGGAGGGGACGCGGTGTTTGAGGATGCTCAGTCTTCCTCCAACAACCCACTGGCTCTGGTTCTTCCCGGATCCCGAGATTGACCCTAGCTGGAGCACTCCACAAATCTGTCCCCATACCCGCCCTCTGCTGCCCCCCCCCCCCCCCCCCCCCCCGTGTTCCTCCCTCCCAAGTTCCCTGTGGTACCAGGCATGAGCCCCTGGCCTCTTTCTGCTGGCGGCACCCTGCCTGGTGGTCTTTGCCCCCTCAGCCTTGCAGAGGAGTCAGGCATCCCACTGTTGGAGAGATCTGAGCCAAAGAGTTTTTTTTTAAATCTTCCTAGGGTTTAGTCCTGGAAGGATCCGAGGTCATGTGGCCCACCCCACCCCTGTTACAAGATGGGGTTCAGAGTAGTCAATCGAGTTTCCGATGGTCATCCAGGCATTAAACAGAAAAGCTGGGTTTAACCTGGGTGCTCTTGCTCCATAACGGTCTAAACATCCTGCACCTAGACCAATTGACTCTGGAATCTGACTCTGGAACTTCTTTTAAGTGTCCTCCCCTTCCCATCTCTTTTCCCCCTCCCCAAACTCAGATGTCCTCTGCTTCTCTTCCGGCTTCTTTTTTTCAGTCCTTCTAGCTCGTGCCTTTCCAAACCCAGGGGCCCTGTTCTTCCCATCCCCTAGTCCAGAATGGCGGGGGATCAGGAACGTAGGCATCCTGTTCCCTTGCACCCTTTCCTCTCCTCAGGTCCAGGCGTTAGGATGCCTACCTAGAGCTCCCATTTCTTTGTGACCACTAGACATCTACTTCTGCCCATTCCCTCTCCCAGACATTGGCTCTCCCCTCTTCCCCCCCCCCCCCAAGACCCAGGCAGCCACTTCTGGTCTCTGTCCCACCTAGATCCTTTTCTTTGGTTCCCTCCCAGAACCCAGGGGCCCTGAGGATGACACCGGCTTCGAACCTTGAGAAGCAGTGAGCTGCGGTTAGCACCCACTGGCGAGAGATGAGCGAGGCCCCGCACACGTGGGCCCAGCGGTACTGCAGGCTGGCTTGCCATGGCCACTCCCCCTCCCGGGCATCCCTCCCGCCCACGATGCGGCCAGACATCCGGGGCTGCCCACAGCCTGGGGAGACATAGGGGCGGGCCTGGTGAGAAAGGGGGCCGAATCTTGGGAAAGGGGTGGGGGGAACCTGGGAGGGGGACCTTTCTGGTTCTGGGCAGGGGGTGATGACAGGCCAAGGCCTGAATTCTGGGAAGGGCAGAGCAGTCAGACCAGGAGATAGGTCGGGACAGGGCTCAGGGGGTAGAGAAGCCAGTCCTGGGGGCTTTGTACCTGGAAACATCTGTGTTTCTGCAGCTCCTGGAGAAAGAATAATAAAGCTGACCTTTATATAGCTCTGTAGTTGATCCTCATAAAACTTTGTGAAGGAGGCATTATCCTCTCCTTTTTATAGATGAGAAAGTCGCCACTGAGACAACACTGTGTAACTGAATGACCATCGGATATGGAATCAGCAGACCCAGTTAGGAATCCTAGTTTAGCTGCTTTGTCTAACCTTGGGCAAATTGTTTTCACTCCTCTGCACCTCAGTGTCTACCTTATAAATACGAATATTGGATCCTGATGTAGAAGGTTCTTTCTAGCCCTAAATCCTATAAACGATTAAAAGGGATTTGTTTAAGTTTACACAACTTTTAAGTGTCAGAGCTAGGGTTCACATCAAGGTTTCTGTCACTTCACAGATGTCCCACAGAAAAAAGAGATAGGACTAGATAATCTGCTTGAGGAGGGGAAATAATACTGAAGAGGGCTTAAGAGACAATAGGAATCTAACCCAGCTTGAAGGGGTTAAGGTTTGTAATTACATTAATTCTCTTGTATTTTGTAGAGTTAGAACTGAAAAGGGGAATATAAATCTAGAAGAGGGAGGGAGTGACAATATGAATAATAGAAAAAATGAGTAAGAAAACATGGGATATAATGTGTATCTTCAGGTGCTTGGGGCCTGGGCTTCAATAATCAGATTGAAATGGAAAGGTAGGAAGGAAAATGCCTGGAATCTAGATTGGGGAGCCAGGAATATGTCTGTGTTGCAGGGGAACCTCCAGAGTAGAGGGCCTCAGAAGGGAAAATTCCTCGAACTTTTAGAGATGCAGAGATTTTAGAACAGTGAAGATGAATGAGCCAGAAGAAAGAAGCTGAAGGCAGAGCAAGAATTCTGGGAGGAGAGAGAAATAGCTGTGTGCTAAGAATCAGTGTTCAATATCTGTTTACTTTCCCCACCTGTCACTGCCAATCGTGTCTTGCCCCTCTCCTCACTTACCCAGCAAAAGCAGTAGCAGCAGAGGGCCCTGTCGGCATGAAAACTCCCTCATTCTTTCTCACAGAGTCCTGAGGGAAAGGGACAGAGCTTAGGAGATAGGAAGGACAACTCTTTAACAGGTGTGGAGGAAAAGGTTAAGTGAACTCAGAAGCCTCAGTTCCCACACCTTGGGAAGTAACCCCCATTCCTTTTCACCTTATGTCTTTGAGGGTCCCAGCTCTGCACCCTATCTGCTTTTATCTCCTAGAACCCAGGGATCTGGATTCTTCAATCCTTACAGCTTTTCTGGGACCCAGGAATGCAGTATCTCTCCCTTCTCACTCATTGGCCTGGACTCTTCTCAGTGACTTCATGGAAAACACTGAAGGGGGTGGTGCTGGTTGGGGAAGAGTTTAAAGTGCTCCAGAGGGGAGGAGACTGGGGGAGAGGGGAATAATTAAAGAGGTAGGGGGCAGGCCTGGGGTGGTATCCTCAGACTAAAGAAACAAAGATGCTTTCAGAAGCTTATTTGTGTGCGGTGAGCTAGGGAATAGGACACCTGTGTTTCCGGAAAGGAGCAGCTTCTCCAGCTCAGGACACCTGTGTTTGGGGGGGGGGGGTGTTAGTCTAGAAAGGTAAGGGGTGAGAGAGCTGGAGAGTCAGATGTCCTATGCTCTGAGAAGGCAGCAGGCCTGGGAAAATATGTGAGAATCTGGCAAAAAGGTGCCAAGTAGGCTGCAATCTTTGCTAGACTCCCGGAAGCCTCTAGGAGGATAATTAGCAGCTCATCCCCAGGAGCCTGTCTCCATTCTGAATCCTGTCTCCATTCAGCTTCAGATTTCACTTTCTAAGACATCATTGTTTTGTTCTGGACGGTTAGCACCACACATAAAAAACTCTGTTCCACCATCCCACAAAGTTCTCTAACCACCCCACTCTGATCCCTCCAGACATACCTTCCCCTTCTCCCCTTCCCCAGACCAATGTGTATCCCTCAACCTGAGGCCCCTCTGGACTGCCCACTAGCTCCAGTGGGATGCTTAACTCTCAACTCCAGACTGACTTAGGATTGATTACAGAATGTGGAAAGGATTTTAGAAATCATTTATCCCTTCATTTTTCGGAAGAGAAAAGTGAGCTTCAGACAGATAAAGAGACTTACCTTCTTAAGTTACACAAATTGTTGATCTGAGAATTAAACCCAGTTCTTCTACTTTGCACCCTCATCCTCAATCTGCCAGCTGGTTGGTTTTGCTTCAAATCTCTTCCAAATCCAAATCTCCTCCATTCAGCTACCAAGATGATCTTCCTAAAGTGAAACTTTGACCGTATTATTCTCCCTCTCCAATTTACCTCCCCCTAATAAACTTCAATAGCTCCCGATTGTCACTAGAATGAAATATAAAATACTCTGGCATTTAAAACTTCACAAACTGGCCTCACACAGCTTATTCCCACTCTTACTTGTAGTTTAAAACTAATTTTTATAAACATTTATTATCTCTCCTTCTTGCTACTTCCTCCTCCTGCTGAACAACAACAACAAAATGTACATATAACTTCTACATTCTTCATTTTATTTCTGATTCTGATGGCCATTGTGGGAAATTTTCACCTGGAAGTGTTTGTCTTCCCTACATTGGCCATCATCTTGGAATATGGTCTGCTTTTGCATGCTATCAGTCAATGGCCACCAAATATTTATTTGTTACTCTATGTACCAAGCATTTTATTACTCACTGGAGATTCAAAGAAAGATCCTTATCCTCAACCAGTCCTTGTTCTCAAGGAGCTCATATTTTTAACAAGGGAGACAATGGTACAAAATATGAGATATAAATTAATATAGACAATATAAATGACAAGTGGGGGGAGGAAGCATTCTAGATGTGGGGGACAGCCAGTAAAAATGCATGTAGTCAAGAACTGGAATATTGTGTGTGAGGCTCATGTGCAATATGCAAGCTGACCAATGTACCAAGATCATAGAACATGTGAGTGCAAGTCAAGTATAAGGAGATTGGAAAGGTAGCTGGTGCCGGGTTATAGGGAACACAGAAGTTTATTGAAGAGGGTGACAGCATGGTTAAATCTGAACTTTAGGTAGTTGACTGGAGGAGAGAGTGAAGTGGGGAAAAATAAGTCAAGAAGATCCACCAGCAGGTTATTTAAATAGGTCATGTGTGAGACTTGCACCAGAATGTTGGCTGTGAGAATACATGAGAAGGGAGCTTATATGAGAGATGTAAAGGCAGAAATGGCAAGTCTTTGCCAGAGATTTGATGTGTAGAGTTAATATGAAGAAACATAACATGAAGGTTGGGAATCTAGGTGACTGGGAGGATAGTGATGCCCTTGACAATAATATAGAAATTTGAAAGAGAAAGTTTTGGGGAAAAGAAAATGAGTTGTTTTGGTATGCCGAATTTCAGACATCTATAGGAGATCCAGGTCAAGAGGCATTTGAAGACTGGAATTTAAAAGCGAAATAAGAGCTGGATAAAGAGTTCAGAGGGAATCATTGGCTTAGAGATGATAATCGAACCCATAGAAATTGATGAAACTATTAAGGAAAATAGTGTAGAGAGAGAAAAGAAGAAAGCCCAAAATATACCCTTAGAAGTCACCAACAATTACTGAGCTACTAGAAGGTCAGCTCAGCAAAGGAGATCAGGAAGGAGCAATTGGGCAGGTGGGACAATACCTAAGAATGAAAATCAGGAAAACCTAGATGGGAGAGAACATTCAGAAGAACAGGGTGATTAACTGTGTCAAAGGCTAAAGAGAAATCAAGAAGGATTAGGACTGAGAAAGGGCCTATTATATTTGGCAATTAAGGGATCTCAGGTATCTTTGGAGAGAAATGTGTAGGTGAAACCAAAATCTAGATGGCAGAGAAGAAAGTAAAAGGAAGTGAAGCTCAAGAAGGTTAGCTGCAGAAGGAGAAGAGGTTAATTGCTGGGCAGGAGTGGGAAGGGAAAGGGTAAAGGGAGAATAGTTGGATGGTGGGGTGCATCTTATTAATTTTTTTAGGGTTGCTTTATTTCAGAAGAAATGCCATTTCCAAAAATATTGAAGTATATGGCCTAAGGCCTAAGGCTACTTCAGTGATCTTTATCAGGGAGCCAGCAATCATTACTGGTGTTTGCTGGATGAGCTTTCACTTGATAACATCTGTGGATCCAGATAAGTATTCCTTTGAACAGAAGCAGTCAATTTCTCCTCTTCCTAAAGGATCTTCTATCTCAATTCCTTAGTTCCAATTGCTCCTTAGGTCCTTCCTCTTTCCTTTCTCTTCTGTCACATTTTTCAAAATTTTAACAGGCACTTTTGGATTATGAGTTTGACTCCTGTGCCTTTGAAGGTGGCTTGTTTTGGCTGTTTATATTCTCAGATATGAATCATTTGTGTTTTCTGTTGGGACCAATTAAATCTGACCTATGTTAAATATTCTGTTAACTTGAGTGTTTATACGAAAGCTGAAGATCCTTTTTTTCATTTGAGAAACTAATTGAAGCTAGTTGAATTTCTGATGTTCCTGGGGACTACTCTAGGTAGGGGCAAACGGGATCCAAATTCAGGTGTTTCCAGGGGAACCCTGTGGGGAGGGAGTATAAGCCATGGGATTCTTTATTGAGAAGTTTCCAACACTGAATCTCATGGTTTATGCTTAGACCTGCAATTATAGAACAAGGATTACATCCTTGAGGAGGAGACTAACCTTCACTTGGAGCGAAGATAATATATACTTGATTATATCAGAAAGATAAACATTGTGTTTCCTACTGGGATTAGTGCACAATTCTTACTGTTATCCATAGTTTTAGAAGCCAGATCCTTAGTTCTTTTTCATTCACTGTATGCAAATGTGAATTCTTATAATTATTAATATTACCATCACTACCAATAATATTCTTCCATTATGTTGAATGATAGTTATTAAAATAAATTAAAAAACTCACCTCAAATTAAAAACAAGTTCATGAACTCTAGGTCAAGAATCTCTCCTTTTACAGGTTCTCTTTAGAGAAGCAAAAAAGAGAATTGGAAAAGTTAGTTTTATTCTTGTGCCTGAAAACAATTAGGATCATTATTTAATAGAAACACTTGTTTAAGTCTCTTAAGGAACTCAAGAAGGTAATTACTGATTATGTACCAACATCTGTGCTCCTTTCACTGATGCCGACAACAACTGTCTTGGCACTTTTAGTAGATGGTTACATGGTATGCTATGGTTCTTAAAAAGTTACCCTTTGAGTCTGGTGATGAATCTTTCTACACTGAGGTTGATTGGCTCTCTGACATAAAGTCTATTGTTAGCTTGTCCTTGAAACATTTCCAACTTGGCAGAACCTGTGGAGTCTCTCTGTTTCAGCCCAGAAAGATACTCTCCATTTTACTATAAAGAATCTGAAAACTTTCTGGAGGGGCAGAATAGCTAGAGATCATGTAGTTCAAATTGCAACCATACGGGAACATTCCTACTTGGGATAAGATAAGGACTTGTGGCCTTTTCAGGGAACCATGTAGCCCCAGGACAAGAACAACCATATAGTCACAAAGATGGCAAGGTCAGAGCAACAGAGCACTTACTAGACAAACAAGAGATGCCTGTCCAAGACTAGAATAGTGTGTGTGTGTGTGTGTGTGTAGGGGGGACTTTGTCATTATTTTATTTGAACTGGGAGCTTCTATTGATACTTCTGATCAGTTTATCCTCTGCTTCTCAAATTATTATGCATCCTTTTCTTCCATGGGAGTAGAAACCAGTCTCTTTTCTCTTTAAAATAATAATCCAAAGGGCTCATTTTGACTCTTTGTGATAATGGATCTCAGCAGTCCTTCCTTATATAGTATCCTCTGTCAGAGACTTTTTCCCAGTCCACTTAATAGCTGCTAGTGTCTTTTATTCTAAGGTTACCTTTCCTCTTCTATGTATAAGGAGATCTCTCTCTCTCTCTCTCTCTCTATATATATATATATATAAGAGAAAGATATATATATTATAGATATTATAATATATATATATTATATAATATATAAATATATATATTCATAATATTATATTCATTAAAGAGAAAGATTATTGATTAGCTACTGAGTTAGAATTGGGGGATAATCAAAGGTATTAACCAACCAAATCAAGGTTCTGCCCCTTTCCTCTCTGGCTGTGTTCAAGTGAGGATACAAGGACTGTGGTAAGCTCTTTCATAGGCAGAGGAGCTTTAGCCTTTTTATTTCCCCAGTAGGGGAAAGGCTGAAATAGTGAACTAGCAGAGGTTGGGGACCTATTTTGTGGACAGCTCAAAACAAACAAGTAACAACAAATGTGAAAATGCTATGTTATGATCTACACTCAGTCCCCACAGTCCTCTCTCTGGATACAAATGGCTCTAGACATCACAAATCTATTGGACCTGGCCAGAATCACTTTGTTGAAAAGGTCCAAGCCTTTCACAGTTGTACATCAAATCCTTTGACACAGAGAGGAGTGTAACTGGGGGGAAAAGAACAGTTAGACAAAATATTCTAGAAAATTTTAAGTAGAGAGAGAGTTGACAACTTAAAAAACCTCAGTTATTATGTGCTACCTTAGTAGGTTAGATATTGAGGGAAACAAAAAAATTCAAGTCCTTGGTTTCAGAATTTCCATGTGACTGAAGGCAATCAGTCACTCTTAGTGGGAGGGAATGAGAGAAGTCTTCATTGAAGAGGTGGCACCTGATCTAAGTCTTTAAAGCCTGAGAAAGAAGGATGAGAGCAAGAGTAAGTAATACAGTTTGTGCATAGAGTCTTTCAAAGGAAGTTGTATGGAATGAGTCTGGAAACCTACCTTGGAACCAGATTGGTGCAACCTTTATTTTATTCTCTGGGAGGTTAATGAAGATTTCTGGCAGGAGGTTCCTGGGTCAGTCCTGTGCATTAGGAGAATCATCATGGCAGCTTTGTAAAGGAGAGTTCAAAGTCAGAGAGACTGGAGGCAGGGGAACCATCCAGGAGACTATTCCAATAGCTTGAGTGGGCAGGGAGAAGGATCCAGACTGGGATGGTGCACATAGGAGCAGAGAAGAGGGCACGCATTGGAAAGATAATGTATTGGATGGACTTGAGTAATTTCAGTGAGGCCTTAGATTCCTTCCAGCACTCCCATATAGTCAGTGGTTACCCTTTTATGCACTTTTTTCATGTGAAATTAAGTACTTGCGTGTGGTTCTAGCCATAGCTCTTGTCTGCTTCGCAAGGCCTAAGTATGGGAAAGGCTTAAAATCAATAGGCTGACATTTGGCATTTGGAATTGTCAACCTATGACACAAAGATAAATATAAAATATCCCGAGTCCAATGCATCTTCCTTTTGCTTCTTCCGTTTTGGTGGCAGAAAATGGAGGAGAAAGTGAGGTGGGGAATAGGGTATTAAGACTCAAACAGTTTTTAGACTACAAACATTAAAATGACTGTTGATACTATAAGGTATGAATTTCTTATCTCATAATGAATAAGTTATTAATCATTGTGGTCTTGATATTCTTACAAGAAATAAAACCAGAAAACAAAAGGAAGTTGAGCCATGAGTTCTCTTTGCAAAGGCAAACAAAAACTGGTTTTATTGTGTATCAAAAGAGAAGAAGAAACATGACTTCCTGGAAAGCTTCATGAGCTCATCTTATAGAGCTCATGAAATCAATATTTGCATAAAGACTGCCATGAAAATACTTGCAACCTATGTTCCAACTTCTATTGCAGAGAAATTTGACAACTCTATAATGGATATAAGGAAAATAGGGTTCTGGTTATCTATTGTAGCCCTCTGTACTTGCCTGTAGATCTGTCTCTAAGTGCAAGATCTCAGTATATGGCTATTGGACTATATTTTTTTCTTAGTGTTTTAGTTTTCCAAATACATGTAAAGATAATTTTCAACATTCATTTTTGTAAGATTTTGTGTGTTCCAAATTTTTTCTCCCTTTCTCTCTTCCCCCCCTTCTCAAGACAGCAAGCCATCTGATTTAGTTTCAATACCTAAGAGTATTGAGTGAATGTTAACTGTTTTACTACACCAATAGAGATAGCATGCTTTGGAGTCTGGATATTGGCTTGGGAACATTAAGAGTTAAGTTGGAAATTCAAATCTTGCACAAACATAGTGGTATCTTTATTCTTTTCTTTGTTGCTATTTGCTGCTCTTAGATCTGAGAAAACACAGATAAGAATGTTTTCCCTAACTCAAGGCCATGAGAACAGATCCCTTTTTCCATGTAATGAATACTAAAAGTACAAAGTCAGTTACAGGATGAGCCAGTCATTTCTCCCTTTTTCACCCCTCAACCAATTATAATGCTCACAGTTCTTAAGAAATTGGGAACCAAAATAACAGATGATACCTGTGCTTCCTGACCAACCATTTGCTTTAGAACAGGATTCCTTAGTCTGATGTCTATGAATTTATAATAAAAATTGTTTTGATAACTATTCAATATAATTGGTTTCCTTTGTCATACTATGTATTTTTTATGTTTTTAAAAATCTTATTCTGAGGAGTCTAAAGGCTTCACTGAACTGACAAAAGTTTTTTGGTCTATAACATTAACAAGGTTAAGAGCCCCTTATAATTAAATTCTCTTGGAAAGTGAAGTGTCACCAAAACATATCAGACATGGGACTATACACATACACATACATACAGAGCATATATATATATGTATATATCTATATCTATATAAGCAGCTAGGTGATGCACCGGATAAAGCATTGGGCCTGGAGTCAGAAGGACTAGAGTTCAAATATGACCTCAGATATTTACTAGTTTTGTGACCCTGGGTAAGTCACTTAATCCTATTTGCTTCAGTTTCCTCATATGTAAAATGAACTTGGGAAGGAAATGGCAAACCATTCCAGTATCTTTGCCAAGAAAATCTCCCATGGAGTCATGAAGAGTTGGGCGTTACTGAAATGACTGAACCACTACAACAAATCTATATACCCACACATATACATATAAACCTACATGTCTATATAGATGATATAATTAGTACAAATCTCTAATGAGATTTTTGTATATATTATATATGTCACTTTGTAAATCTCAAAATGTTATTTAAAGGGCAAGGTAGAGAGCCATTTCTCAAGAACTGATCTGGAGATGCTATTGCTTCATGGAACAAATGATTGGTGTGAGACAATCTCTAGACAGAAACAAGATACATACTTCCTAGAAATTACTGGATAAACTTTGGCCCTGCCCCTTTTCCAGAAGCCTTGGTTAGCTATATATACTCTTCAATAACTTTTATTGGGATACCTAAGTTTTTTGTATGTACTACCTTTCAATTCTCTGCTGTGATAGCAGATAGATATACCACATAATCATTCATTAGAAAACTTTTGCTAATAATTGGAGAGAAATTGGTTTTCTCTCCAGTTTTTGAAAATTAACTTCTTATAGCCTAATAAAGTAAAAAGAAATGTTGAGATCAGCAATCTGGAGAGACTTAGATGAACTTATGCTAAGTGAAGTGAGTAGAATGAAGAAAACATTGTACACAGCAACAAGATTATATGATGATCAACTGTGATGGACGTGGCTCTTTTCAGCAATGAGGTGATTCAGGTCAATTCCAATAGACTTGGGATGGAAAGTGCCATCTGTATCCAGAAAGAGGATTGTGGGTACTAAACATAGTATCTTCATCTTTTTTGTTGTTGTTTGCTTGTTTGTTTGCTTTTTTCTCATTTTTTCCCCTTTTGATCTGATTTTTCTTGTACAGCATGATAAATGTGGAAATATGTTTAGAAGAATTACACGTTTAATCTATATAGGACTACTTGTTGTCTAAGGGGGGGGGTTGAAGAGAGGTAAGGGAGAAAAATTTGGAACACAAGGTTTTGAAAGGGTGAATGTTGAAAATAATTTTCGCATGTATTTTAAAAATAAAAACTATAATAAAAAATAATACTAAAACCAAAAAATAAAAGTTGAAAAGGATGTTATAGCCCATGGAGAGCTGATGTTCAAATGATGGAAGTACTGGGAAAGTGAGAGAACCACAATGTAGTATCAAAAATATTATTAAATGGGGATAAACTTACATTTACAAAAACAAGAGGAAATGTTGTATTCTGGACTGGGCTTGATTAAGGCCAGTCTTCTTGTAGTTTAAGACTGATACTGGATTGAAACAGATGTCTAAAAATCATTTATCTACTAATATCTATATTTCTATATCTATAGCAGAGGAAGGATTTTAAACAGGGATATGAATTGAGAGTACTTTGCGTCAATTCATCTGAATAAAAGTTGCCCATGATAGTCCACCAGAATCAATCAGCAATTAATTAAAGCTTAAGAATTTACATTTTCAAATTTTAAAAATTAAATAGTGTTTTATTTTTCTAATTACATGTAAAGATAGTGTTCAGCATTCATTTTTGTAAGATCTTGAGATTTATGCCCAAAGTGCTATCAAACTGAACATACCCTTTGATCCAATAGTGTCTCTACTGGGTCTGTATTCCAAAGAGATCATAAAAAAGGGGAAAGGACTTATATGTGCAAAAATGTTTGTAGCAGCCCTTTTTGTAGTTGAAAAGAACTGGAAACTGAATGGATGCTTATCAATTGGTAAATGGCTAAGTTGTGGTATATGAATATTATGGAATATTATTGTTCTATAAGAAATGATCAGCAGGATGATTTCATAGAGGCCTGGAAAGACTTAAATGAACTAATTCTAAGTAAAGTGAGTAGAACCAAGAGAACATTGTACATAGTAACAACAAGATTATGTGATGATCAATTCTGTTTAGCTTGACTCTTTTCAACAATGAGGTGATTTAGGTCAATTCTGATAGACTTGTGATGGAGAGAGCCATCTGCATCCAGAAAGAGGAACATGAGGACTGAATGTGAATCACAACATAGTTTCACCTTTTTTGCTGTTTGCTTACTTTTTATTTTCTTTTTCTTTTTGATTTGATTTTTCTTTTAAAGCATGATAATTGTGGAAATATGCATAGAAGAATTGCACATGTTTAACATACATTGGATTACTTGCTGTCTAAGGGACGGGGTGGGAGAAGGGAGAGAGAAAAATTTGAAACACAAGGTTTTGCAAGGGTGAATGTTGAAAACTATGCATATATTTTGAAAATAAAAAGCTATAAAATTTGGAGTTCCAAAAATTTCTCCCTCCCTTTCTTAACTCTTTCCTCCCCCAAACAGTAGGCAATCTGATATAGATTATAGATGTACAATTATTTTTTAAAATATATTTTCATATTGGTCATATTGGGAAAGAAAAATCAGAACAAAAGGGCAAAAAACACAAGAAAGAAAAATAAAACAAACAAGCAAAAAAGGTAAAAATAGTATGCTTTATTTTGCATTCATTCGCCATAGTTTTTCCTCTGGATGTGGATGGCATTTTCCTTCTCAAGTTTATTGGAATTGTCTTAGATTACTGTATTGCTAAGAAGAGCTAAATCTTTCATTGTTGATCATCACACAATTTTACTGTTGCTATGTACAATGTTCTGGCTCTTCTCACTTCACTCAGCATTAGTTAATGTAAGTCTTTTATGCTTTTCTGAAACCACCCTGATTATCATTTCTTACGGAACTATACTTTTCCATTACATTCATATATCATAACTTATTCAGCTGTTCCCTAACTGATGGGCATCCACTCAATTTCCAATTCCTTGCTGCCACAAAAAAGAGCTGCTACAAACATTTTCCCCTTTTTTATGATCTCTTAGGGATATAGACTCATTAGTTTGCCAGTAACTTTTAAGGAAAAACTAGCCTAATTTGTATGAGAACAGTTAGAATATTGCTACTGTCAACATTTATAATATTTTATAAATATTGTGATATTTACCACTTTGTATTTTTAAATACCTTTCTTAAACCGTGGTGCTTAGAAGCTTGAACACCAATCCGAATGAAATCTGGTGAAGGTAGAGTATGGTATGATTCTCATTGCCCTAGTCCTTAAAGCTCAGCCTCTTTTAATGCAGCCTAAAATCGAATTCATTTTTAACTTGTAGGCCACTAATCACTCATATCTTTTTCAGAATAACTGGCATCTGGTAAGAAAGATGCCATCCCTTTCCCTAATTTATACTTGAAAAGCTGGGTGTTTTTTATACTCAAGTTTAAGACTACATTATCCAATTATATTTTGGATATAGATATATTTATATATAGGTAAATATATATATTATATATAAATAAATATATTTATACAGCTAGATACTTTTCCTTTTTTTTTTTTAATGTTTTTGGGATATAGACCTAGCAGTGGTATTGCTGTTGTTTTTACTATTTTGATAGCTATATTTCAATATAATTGGTTTCCCTTGTGTGTGTATATATATATATATATATATATAATTTTTTTCAGTGTTCTGAAAGCCCACCCAGGTCTTTTTGGATCATGACTCATCATCCATCATTCTATCTTGCCCTTCCAGCCTTGTATTATCTGGAAATTTGATGGGTATACCATTTCTATGTGTATCCAACTTACTGATAAAAATGTTAAACAACCCAGGGCTAAGTATAAAGCCTTAGGGTATACCACTGGAAGTTTCCTGGCATATTCATTTTTTGAGATAATATTTGTAAAGCATTTAGTACAATATCATGGCACTATTTAAATGCCTTCTCCCTTCCCCTTCATTATATTATCATTTTTGATCAATTTTTAAAAGTTGAACATATATATTGTTTGCTTTATCTTTCACATTTTTTTCCCTTTTGGTCTGACAAATATGGAAATATCTTCAGAAGAATTACATATGTTTAAGCAATATTGGATTGCTTGCTATCTCGGGGGAGGAAGAAAAAATTTAGAACACAAAAATCTTACAGAAATGAATGTTGGAAAACCATATTTATATCTATTTGGAAAAATAAAATACTGTTGAGAAAAAATAACATGTTTAAATGCATAAAACACATACTATTACAAGGGAAACCAATAATATCAAAATATAGCTATCAAAATAGTAAAAACAACAGCAATATCACTGCTTGGTCTATATCTTCCTCCCCTCCCCCCAAAAAAAGGAAAAAAAAAAGGAAAAGTATCTAGCTGTATAAATATATTTATAGCAGCTCCTCATGTGGGGATTGGCTAAACAAGCTGTGGTATATGATTGTAATGAAGTATTATTGTTCTATAAGAAATGACAAGAAGGATGATTTCAGAAAAACCCAGAAAGACTACATAAACTGATAAAGTGAACAGAACCAGAAGAATGCTGTACACAGTAATGGCAATATTCCATGAAGAACTCTGAATGACTTAGCTATTAGCAATACAATGGTCCAAAACATCCCAAAATACTAATGGTAAAAGCACACCATCTGCCTCTATAGAAAGAACCAAAACTGTTTGAATACAGACTGAAGCCTGCCATTTTTCACTTTTACTTTTTTCCTTTTATTTGAGCCTTCTTGCACAAAATGACTAATATGGAATGTTTTACATAACTGCACATGTTTAAAACCAGATCTGATTTCTTATCATCTCAGGAGAATGGAGGGAAGGAAGGAAAGGAGGAATAGAATTTGGAACTCAAAACTTTAAATAAAACTGTTAATTAAAAAAAAGACTATGTTACAGTGCAGTTGCTGACCTTCATCAGTAGAGAGAGTTTTCCATACTGTGTAACATTGTAGTTACAAAGCCAGATTTTTTATAAAAGTTTTATTTTTTTAAAATAAATAAACTGTAAGCTTCTGAAAGGAAATAGCTATCTTTTTGTTATTAATCTTCACATTTTCTATATTTATGGTACCACAACCTGTTTTACATAAAGGCAATAAAGGCTTCTAACACTGTTAAATAAAGAAGAATCCCTTGCATGGCCAGGGTGGTGAGATTGGGAGGATATGGTTACTGTGCATTTACCCAACCAGAATCAGATTCAAGTCCCCACCAATTATCATCCTGGGATTTAGTTTCCTCATCTGAAAAATAAGGGAATTGAACTAGATGATGTCTGGTATCTCAACTGTCTTTGAAATCCTCTAAAGGGGTTGAATTGTAAGATATGAAACTGAAATTCCATCCTCTGAAAAAAAATCTAGTTTTCTGACTTTCACATTTATTCATACTTTAACTAAATCTTTGCCTTTATTACAATCTCTGGGACCTTGACCCAGGCTAATCCAGTTCCATATCACCAACAGCTCCACCATATGACTATATATATTCTATGCTACATTGTAATGGTCAAAGTCCCAGAGATGAGGACTTTGACTAACTCAATTAGAACTTCTAATTAAGTACTTATTTAAATCCCTCTAGCCCTATACCCTTTGAATTCTAGGTATCCCATCTTAAATCTTCTCTTTTGTGCTTTTGGGCTTTTTTCTAGCCAACAAGCCTATTTTCTAGCCTGTCCCAACCTACTCCTAGACATAAACTAGTAGCCAAATGCACTTTGGAAAGAGTGGGGAAGAGCATTATTTAAAACTGACCTTTTTGGTAGTGATTCAGAATGAGGGCAAGAAAGGGATAATGAAATAAAAGAAATTAATTGGTCAAGTTAACAGAGCTATAACATGGAATGGAGAATGTCTTTTTAATATGGAAAGCCTGTGATTCTGTAAATTGTAGTCTTCTGATCTTCTATATCTTCTATGCTTGAGACTGTATTTAGATTCTGGTTCCAAAGGTAGTGAGAGGGACTGCAATGTATATGAGGAACACAGAGAACATGGGGAGAATGAGCCCGTCTAGCTGTCCCAACAGTGAGAACAAAGGAGGGAAGCTGTGGGGTGACTGGGGGCCAGAGTTCCCGGGAAAAGTAAAACTTTTATCTTTAACACTCTTCTTTGCAAGTCATGATTAGGGATAGTCCAATAGAGAAGCTATTTTAAAAGAATCCATATTGCCTTGAAAAAGAAATCTTTATTTTAACAGTCAATCTATCATAAATAGACAAGGAAAGAAGTTTGTTGATTACTTCAAAAAACTCAAAGTTTTTCTGACTCTTATCCCCAACTTTTCTTAAATTTAATTGCTTGTTTCTAAGGTACCACCTCCTCAGGTAGGGGATGGGGAAGGTGGTAGTATGGGGTTAGGGAATATCTTCAAATATCATTTTAATTGGAAAAGTAAGGACTTAATCTTTGCCACAATGTTCAGTCTTTCTTTGCTTTGCCATATTTGCCAAGCCTTGACTAAGATTCATGAGAGAGGAAGTAAAGGGACCTAAGAAAATCCAAGCTAGCAGTACTAAGAAGGTGCAAAAGATCCCTGAGGATTGGCGGTCAGCGGTGCTTGAGTTGATGGTTTTTAGGATCCAAGGAGTGTATATGCTGACATTGATGTAGACACCAGGCAGGTTAGTGTAATCATAGCTCAGTTCCCAGATCACAATTCCAGCTAGATGCCAGGTACCATTAATCTGACAGGACAGGGGCCCTCCAGAGTCACCCTGGAAGAAGAAAGAGGGAGTGAGACATAAAGGACATGGGTATAGTATTTTTTTTTTTTTTAAAGCATTCATAGGATTGAACTGAAAGGGAAAGGGACTCAGAATATCTGGTGGTGGTAGGGAAGGCCACAGGGGAGCCCTCTGGGTTCACTTTAGGAATCCTAGTGGGAATTTGGAAAGGTTAAGCAGAATCAAGTTGTTAAATCTAATTGTGATACCTCACCCAAAGCTTTAATTTAAAAAAATAGAATAGACTAAGTTCATAAGAACAAGAAGAAAAGAAGAAAACTAATATTGAAATATGTTTTGGTAAATTCAAGAACTCTAAAATTTGGGCTAAGGACTTATTGTTTGACTAAAAAAAAAATCTGGGAAAATTGGTATATAGTCTGGTAGAAATTAGGTTTAGACCTCATTGCACATCATATATCACAATAAGCTCCAAATGAATGCAAGATCTAGGTATAATATATATACATATATAAAATACCATAAGCAAATATGAGAAACAAGGAAGGGGGAAAAAAAAAAACTTTTAACAACTATGGATAAGGAAAGAGCTCTTGACCAAACTAAAAAGGACCATGAAAGACAAAATAAATGATTTTAATTACATAAAACTGAAAAGTTTCTGTTTTAACAAAATAAACAGACACCTCACCTGGAAGCTATCTTTCTTGCCACTTGAAAAGTTAGCACAGAACATATCATCAAACATCAAGCCCACCTGACTGGGAGTGCTTAATCTCTTATGATAAATGTCGCAAGTCTTTTGATCTATAAGGGATACTTTTGTTTCTTTCAAGCCTCTTTGTCTTTTCAACCCTAAAGATGTGGGAAAAGGAGGGAAAGTCATTGTTGGAATTAGAGACAGAGAGGAACAAATTCAGAGAATAAGAGACAGATGTCCCTGACTCTATGGAGAGTAATCAAAAAATTAAATGACCATCTCTAGCTCTAAATAAGTCGTCTAAACATAAAACACTGTGCAAATCAAGTTTTATAGTTTGTCTGGAGAAGTCCTTTTCTTTTTCAGATTCTGAAATCTTTCAGAATCTTTCCTTTTCAGAACCCTGATTTTCCTGGATCCCAGATGAACCTTCCAGAGCTGGGGCTTTTTTGTTTGACTGTAGAGAAGAATGGCAAGAGAGCTTGTAGTAGCCTCAGAAGCTGCTGAGTCTGGGGGGCTTTGTGGTTGGACGAGGAGGCTCCAGGGAGGAGCTGGGGAGCAGTGACTATCCCTGAGTTAGGAAAATATTCTTAGATTAAAAATGTCCAAGTTTTTTTGAGTGTGTCAAAAGCACAATCTGGTAAAGCCTAAAATCAGATTTTTAAATGCATAAAACAAAATACCAACATTCTTTCACAGCATTATTAATACCTAAGAAGCAAACCTCCACCAGAGTCGGACAAGTCAGCTCTAACATCCTCACTTTTGGGGGTATTATGTTCAGTTCTGTGGGAGATACCCCAATCCAGCAAACTAAGGTTCCTCTCATCACAATCACCCCCTCTCAATATATTTATATATTTTATCTCCTAGTATGTCCACACTTTAGACTTTATCGTCATCCATATCCTTACATCCATACACATCATCCATCCATCATTCTTCCATATATCACCTTCATGATTTTGAACTCTCACATTTCTTTCTAATCACAATCTCCTAACTTTCTATTTTATCCCACCTGTTCTTCCTCTTAAAGTAAGACTTTGTTCTCATGACAACTTTTGTTACCTCTGATCCTCCCTGTTCTCTCCCTTACTCGCTTTAGGACTCTGTATAAAAGCCGTAGAACCCCTCATGGTTTCACTTTCTTAGCTTATTTACTGCAGGTTCAAATGAACTAAGTAGAAATGCAAGGTTTTATTCTTAATAATAACAGTTCCTCTTACTCATTCTCACATTGTTTGTCCAGAGTTTTTCCCCAGCCGGCCAGCCAACATGAGGTCACATTCTGAAAATCTTTCAAGGAGGTTGGAAGGCAGATGGGCTGGACAGTCTTCTTGAAGGATATTGGGGAGCTCATCTTTGCCAGAGCAATATCCCTGGATGGGTTTCTTCTGTAGTAAGGGTATAGGATGATTTTTGAAATCGGTCGCTCATAAAACTGGTTAGCATCCAGCCTATGGGGCCTGATTTTCTTGGATCCCAGATGAACCTTCCAGAGCTGGGGCTTTTTCGTTTGACTGTAGAGAAGAATGGCAAGAGAGCCTCAGAAGCTGCTGAGTCTGGGGGGCTTTGTGGTCGGAGGGGGGAGGCGCCAGGGAGGAGTCGGGGAGCAGTGACTGTCCCTGAGGTTAGAAAATATTCTTAGGGTAACAAAGTCCAAAGAAGTGGCTCGTGGAGGCCTGCTGGACTTTTTAGACCATGTGAGGTTTTGGTTTTATGCTCAGGGATCTCCGGGGTTATGCTGAGTGGGTGACAATTGGTTTATTTGAGACGTGCAGAGTTCCTAAGTACTGGAGGCAGGGTCTGGGGAATGGGGACGCTTGGAACGGCCATCGGGTCCAGAGTCCAGGAAGTTGATGGGGACTCTCCATCTCTCCCTTCTCCCCCAAGGGCTCTTGTTCCCCCTCCCCTTGCCCACCAGGAGCACTCACTTGTGGAAGCAGTGGGCGGCTGTTAGCACCCAGCTTGGTGAGATGAGGGTGGCCCCGCACCAGTACTTGGCCCTGTAGACCAGCTTGGCTTGCCAGGGCCACCTGGTGAGGGATGTGTCCGGGCCCTTAATGGTCTGCTCCGGGGTCTGGGGTCGTCCGCAGACTTTGAGAGGAGGCAAGGAGATTGGTTTAGGCTTTTTGTCCACATTTGGCATCATCTCCACTCCAAGTTTCATGTCTACAGTAATTCCGTTTCTATATCGTTTCTTCCCATAGGCCCCTCTCTCTCCTTAGGCTTGCACACCGGCCCCGTACCTCCCCCAAATAAAAGAGTGACTTACCTTCCTTCATCTCTAACCCTTTAATATCTGAGGGAGAAAATGGAAGAGAATGGATCTCTGGGGAGACTTACGTGGGAATCACACACACTCACACACACAGAGCCTTTCTATAGACTGGCACCCAACATACTTCCTCCCTTTCCTGCCCCCCCCCACTTCTCCTCCCCCCGCAGACCTCCCCACCCCCCTCACTGTAGTCCTGGGCCCCCATTAGCAGGGGGAGCAGGAGGCCTAGGCTGGCCCAGCACATGGTCTTCCAGCTGGGGGCAGGGTGAGGGTG
The DNA here is from genome assembly GCF_902635505.1 of Sarcophilus harrisii. NCBI lineage: Eukaryota > Metazoa > Chordata > Mammalia > Dasyuromorphia > Dasyuridae > Sarcophilus > Sarcophilus harrisii. The sequence continues at coordinate 337,786,284 of NC_045426.1, forward strand.
GCAATCAGAACTCCTGCTCCTCCTGCTGGGGGCAGCTTCCCGGGAGCTCCCCAACTGTTTCCTCTTCCTCCTGCTACCGAGAGACTCCCAGGGGGCCAGTGCCCCCTGCCCTCCCGTGCCGAGGAGGAGGTGGTGGGCGCCTGTCCGGCCTCCCCCCACTTCCATCCCTGTGTCTAAACTTGGATGTGGCAAACCAACCCATCCCTCCAGATCTTGGTTTTATTGGGAACTTAATTACCAATGAACACAAACGTTTCAATGTTCAAGAATGAACAAAAGGGAAGACTCATGTGAACTAAAAAACTTAGGTTTTATCCAGTATGCCTATATAAAATATATATTTAAAAATAAACAAATACCTTATTAATGCAATATATCCACTATTCCATATATACATGATAAAATATCATTATCTATGTATTGGATAACAATATATTATAATGAGATATAATTATTATACCTATAATTATAAATTATAAACATATCTATTATAACATGTCATTATAAATAGTTATGTATAACTTTAACATGGTTGTTAAAAATTGCCCTTTCTGTTTCCTCTTCTGGACATCTTTTTATTTTCTTCTGTGTACTTTTAAAAATGTTTGATTGGGGGCACTTACATGGCACAGTGGATAGAGCATGGGACCTGAGTTCAAATGTGACCTCGAACACTTTAATACTTCTAAGCCGTGTGACCCTTTGCTTCAGCAAAACAAAATTAAAACAAAAAAAATTGCTTGTTTAAAAAAAAAAATGTTTGATTGGTCTCCTTTTCTTCCTCTTCCACCTACTCATACATTTTATGGAACTGATGTGTTACATTAACTATAAGTGTAAAATCCTTGTGAGGTCACATGCATAGGAAAAAGGATCCCTTTCCCAGGGTACAATAAAACAAAATGACCTTGAACCTGGGGAAAGTGAGTGGAGCTGGCTAACTGGAGTGGGAGAGATGAGAAATGTACTTGGACTTTGGGACTGTCCCCAGGGAAAGGGGAAGGCCTTAGTCTGGGCCCTTATGAATATAAGAATACTGTAATCATTGATGGAGAAGGGATAGCTGAAGGCTGTCCTTATCTAATCTATGTCTGGGGAGACACTTCTGGGTGCAGACCCATTAGAGAGGAAGGAAAACCTCTGAGAGGGACCATGGTTTGGGCTTCGGCTCAGAGCACTGACCTCCCTTCTTGGAGCAAGTCCCTTCTCTGCTTGCCTCAGTTTCTTTACCTGTAGGATAGGGATAATAATAGCTCCTACCCTCCTGGGTTGTGAGATACTAATGCTTAGGACAAAGTTTGAGCATGAGTGCTATATAAATGTGTTTTTATTATTGCTGTTAGTTTCCTCATCTGTAAAATGATCTGGAGAAGGAAATGGCAAACCAGTCCAGGATCTTTGCCAAGAAAACCCCCAATGAGCTCACGAAAGTTGGGTGTGAAAGAAATAACTGAACAGCAATAATTGGATTAGATCAAGAGTTTTTAGGAGTTGACATGGAGACAGTGACAGCCCGAAATCAGGAAGACCTGAGATCATTTACTAGCTGTGGGATGCTAGATTTGTCATTTCACTTCTGCTTGCCTCAGTTTCCTCATCTGCAAAATGAGAATAATAATAGCACTTATTTCCCAGGGTTGCTGAGAGAATCAGGTGAGGCAATATTTATAAAATGCTTAGCACCATGCCTGGCATGTAGTAGTCATTTAATAAATAATAACTCCTTCTTTGTTATAGTAACACTATTATAAACATTGTTCTGGGAAGGCTTATTCCTCTTCCTTCTCCCTTGTAGTCCTTTGCAGCTTACTCTATGGATTTAAGAACATGATTCTGGGAAGGAGCCCACAAGCTCCCCAATCCCACTTCTCCTCCTTATTCTTTTGGGGTGTTAATCCCTTTCAGGAATTAGCCTGCCAGCTGAGGGTCTGCTTCAGTCCCAAGGGGGTGCTCCCTTTCCATCTGGTCTTTCCTATGCTCTCCCACTCTGTTTCATATTTACCCTCCTTGATGTCTGTCATATCCCTGCATTTTGTCTGTAACCTGTTTCCCAAATAAACCTGCCTTTTACCAAGGAGAATGTGAACTCTTCCCACAACCGAACCCCAGCTTTTGGGCCTGCCATCATTTGGCCACAAATCCCACACTGTAGATCACATCAATGGTTATTAAAACAAGTGCTCCTATTTGCCCATTCTGCTGGGGAATAACTTTGCATCTTAAATCTGAGTTTGAGGCCTATAGATTTCCCTCAACCTGCTCAGACTGTTTATTGGGCTGCTTGAGCTACACCTTGGAGTCACAGGTAAGCGTTGAGTGCCAGGTAAACACCAAAGGTGGATGAGCAACCCTGAAAAGGGCTCAGTGAGCCTTCACAGCAGAAGGGCCAGTCCTCCCTGATACCCTCACACCCCAGGAGGCCAGGTACTATGTCCTGGAGAACTCAGGCTTTCAGGCTATACTTGGAAAGGATGTGAATTGGAGTAGACGAGAAATATCTTTGACAACTTACAGTTTTATGATCTAACAGCTCGGATTAAAGGAAAAAGACACAGACCTGGGTTTGAACTCTAGCTCTGAAACCTGATATCTGGGTTAATCAAGGCTGAGCTCAGTTTTCTTATCTGTGAAATGGATCACCTACCTGACAAGACTGTACCTAAGGGCATGCATGGGTGGTTCCTCTGGCAATCTCTAAATCTAACCCTCACTGCCTTCTCTATTCCCTTTTCTGGCAGGGCCTGCTGTCAGTGGCAGCTGGGCTCTCTAGGTGAACTTGGGGAAGTTCCTTGAAAGATAATGCTATGATGTGTATTTAAGAGTGAGAAAAAGAGAAAAATGTAGAGGGAGAGAAGCATGAGCAGAAGCCCTTTTCAGAGCCAGAGGCAAAGCTGGTACCTCAAAATGTCCCTTGATTTCAAGGGCCTGTTAAGATAGGACTTCTCAGGCTGGGATTATTCTCTCCTTAACTGCATACTTGTAGAGACCCTTTACTCTTGTATGTTATTTTATGATTTAAATTCATCAGTGTGACTTCTCTAATTACTGTGTAACACAGGAACTTTTTTTTTTTTTTTTAAACAGAGGAATATTTACTTTCAAAAATATAGTCACAAATATACAAATTCCCCCAATTTTGGGGAGGCATAATTCTCCTCCTCTCTTTCATCACCTCAGTCTCTGGGGAGGGGAAGAGAATTAGGTTCATAGTTTCTTTGTAGCACAATCCCAGATCCAAGTCCAGTGGATTCATCCCCAATTCCCCTTCAGACTTGAGTCTCAGGTACCCTGATTTCTCAGGGTTAACATATCAGACCGCTGGCTGCACCACCTCACCTGCAAATCCTGGTTCCAAGGTCACCAAGGCTCAGACCATTGGGCCTTTGGGGATCATCTTCATCACTTAAAACTAAGGATAAACTACCTAGGACAGAAATAAACATCACCAGATATCTTACCTTGACTTAGGCAAAAGAGGAGGAGCAAGGAAAGGATGCTTTTGTTCTTTCCCTGTTTTGGTTCATGGCATCTACACTGAATATAGCAGATAAAAGAATACTACCTAAAAAATGGGGGGAAAGAGGGTGAAAGGCTCACTCACCAATATAAAGATGCAGACAACTAATTGAAGGGGGTTACCCCTACCCACGTGGGAGGGGACAAAGAGAGCTTCACCTTAGGCAAACTGGGGATGTTGGAATTGGATGCCCAGGGAAATCCAGGTTACATTTTTTTTTTTTACTGCTTGTTTTATATATGTTTGCTTGCAATCTGTGATTATCTTTATGTACCAAATATTTGGTGGGAGTAGAACTTAACTGGCTAAGATTAAGTTGTTACTAGTTCCAATCTGGAGCAACCAGGAAAAGAGGCTTTTGTTCTGAAGCTTCTAAAAGCCTGATAACCCTGAATGCTAATATCTAATGTGTAAAAGAAAGATATAATTTTAGTCCAATACCCCTCTTGAAGATAGGAGAGTGAAAGAAGTATTGCCTAGCCATCATCATCCTACTTTCCACAAAGAAAATAAATCTTGCTTGGATATGTGGAATAGGTCATTTTAGATTGTATCTACCTAAAAAATTCCGGTTACAATTCAATGGTTGGTTTTTTATTACCTAGTTCAACCTGCTGCCCTGGTAAATAATCCAAAGGGTACCCAAACACCAGTAAAGAATTGAAAGGGCACCAATGTGTAAGATATACACTCCCATTTTCTGACCCCAGAATTGCTTTACTTCCTTGATGAAATTCTCAGCTAAGATTGTCTTTAGCTATACTTATTTGGGAGGTTCTCAGGATCAGTGCCTTTTTTTTTTTTTTTTTTTTATTTAATAGCCTTTAATTTACATGATATATACATGGGTAACTTTACAGCATTAACAATTGCCAAACCTCTTGTTCCAATTTTTCACCTCTTACTCCCCCACCCCTCCCTAAATGGCAGGATGACCAGTAGATGTTAAATATATTAAAATATAAATTAGATACACAATAAGTATACATGACCACAACATTATTTTGCTGTACAAAAAGAATCAGACTCTGAATTATTGTACAATTAGCTTGTGAAGGAAATCAAAAATGCAGGTGCATAAATATAGGGATTGGGAATTCAATGTAATGGTTTTTAGTCGTCTCCCAGAGTTCTTTTTCTGGGCATAGCTAGTTCAGTTCATTACTGCTCCATTAAAAATGATTTGGTTGATCTCGTTGCTGAGGATGGCCTGATCTATCAGGACTGGTCATCATCTAGTATTGTTGTTGAAGTATATAATGATCTCCTGGTCCTGCTCATTTCACTTAGCATCAGTTCGTGTAAGTCTTTCCAGGCCTTTCTGAAATCAGGATCAGTGCCTTTTTAAGACAAGTATTTTTGATTTTCTTTTTGTGCCATGTCACAATCTCTGAAGCTACTGCCAGCCTCAGGAGACAGGTCTTCCCCTCTGTCTGCAAGGACTTACTCTCTTGTTAGGTATTACAAGGGAATCTGTGACTGATTCCAATAGTCAGTGAAAACTTTGATGGATCTCTTAGTTGCTTGGACATTCCCTTTCAAAGAGGAGGAAAAGGGGAAAGAGGAAAAAGTTAGAGGGTGGGGGAGGAAAAGGGAGAGAGGGGAAGAGGGAGAGGAAGAAAGAGCAGAAAGAGATACACATAGATAAAAATAGAGAGGAAGAGAAACATGGAAGGAGAAACAAGGAGGGAGGAAGAGACAGGAAAAAAGAGAGAGAATAAAAAAAGAGACAGAAAGAAAGAGAAGGGGAAGGGGGGAGGGAGAGAGGGAAAGGGTGAATAAGAGAGAGAGGGAATAGGGGAGAGAGAGAGGGAAAGGAGAAAGGGAAGGGAGGGAGGGAAGGAAAAAAGGGAGAGAGAAAGGGGACAGGAAGAGAGTAAGGGACAGAGAGAGGAGGGAAGGGGAGAAGGGGGGGAGGGAAGGAGAAAGAGAGAGAGGGAGGGAGAGAGGGAGTAAGGAAAGAGAAAGACACAGAGAAAGAAAGATAGACAGAGACAGAGACAATCTGTCCAGAGGATAGCTTAAGGTGAACTCTTTATGATTTCCGAGACTTAATCCAAAGAGATAAATGATTGGAAACATTATTATTAGCATGAAAAAATCCAACAACCTTTATTGAAACAGTCAATCCTCATTAAACAGATTGTCCGTTCTTCTGTAGTTCCATTTGCTTGCCAATCTTCCTGATAACATCTCGACTCCCTTCCAATACTTAGAATTCTTTCTCCTTGGGCACAGGGCTGAAAATCTTCAAATACCTTTTAAAGATCTTTTCAGAGAAGCAAGCAAGGTCTTGGCTCAAGTGCCCAGCTCTGGGGAACATGCCCATTCCAGCTTTTAAATCGAATCATGGAGTATTCTTAAACAGTATTCATGAGGAATGGTCTCAGGAAGGTCGGATTAGTACAGCAGAAGATGGAGGAGGAGGAGTTGGAGAGGGAGGACATCAGTTGGAAACTGAGTGGAGCTTTTGGACATAATTACACTTTTGATCCAGTCAGTGTGGAAACTGACATTGGTATAGATACCAGGAAATCTGGGATCACCACAACCTACCCCCCAGCTCACAATTCCTGCTTGGTACCAGATCTCATTGACTTTACATACCAAAGGTCCCCCGGAGTCACCCTGGAAAAATACACATGGAGTCAGTTTGGGAAGAAGGTGGCTAGAACCTTATGGGTTAGGGCTCAGAGGTAAAGGGTGATAGGGGACTCTTGAATCCAAATGAGACACTTGAAGAGGAAGCAAAGAATATCAGTATCCATTATGGGTCCCAGCTGGCTACTTTACCCGACAAGAATCCTTCCTTTCGAGTAAAGATCCAGCACATAGCATGTCATCATATATCACAGGTGTTTCCACAAAAGGCATTCCCATGTGGTAGTATTTTTCACAGGTCTTTTGATCAATGAGGGGTATTTGTATCTCCTGTAAGATCCATGGTCTCCGCAATGCTGGGGATTTAGAAAAGAAAAAAAGGTTATATCTGGTGTCAACAATAAAGAACAATAGCTGAATATAGTAAGTGTAAAGATGGCCTATTCTGGGTCGGTAAAGCTATAAACTGGGAAAAACTAAGGAAAAACCTTAGATTAGATTACTGGAGGCAATTGTGACTAATTCAAAACACTAAACAAACTAACCTTCATTTAGATGTAGGGCTAGGGAAAAAAAAAAAATATATATATATATATATATATATATATATAAAATTTTGTCCCTCCTTTGAACTGTTGCTTCATCAGAATGGCTGTGAATTCACAGCACTTCCAATCAAAGAGTGAAGATAGAGGCTAAAACTCTTAGGCCTTTCACTTGGCCTTTTAGGCTACTTCTGAGGCATGAAATCATTCTTCCAATAAAATCCATTTTCTTACATTCCCATTTAAGTTCTCTTCTGAAATGCTGTTCAATGCAGTTTTTCTCCCATCTGAAATGTCCTTCTCCTTCTCCACCAACTGAAATTCTGTCTATCCTTTGGCCAGATCCATCCACTCACCCCTCCCCAGGAGTCTGTCTTGGCAGCCTTTGCTCACAAGATCTCTTCTTATAGTCCTCCCTCAGGACAACACCCTGGGCAGTTACCATATATTGCTTGCTATTGCTATTTTAAATTTTCACTTGCTTGAGTCTTGGCTCCCCCAGTCAAACTGTGAGCTTCCTAAGATCAAAAACTATCTCTTCCATATTTTTATGATTCCCCTTTTAAACCCTTGCAGTCCCACCCTAGAACCTTGCAAACTATTGGAGATGTAATACAATTAGTGGAATAACAAAATATGTTCCATTTGTACTTAAAGGGCACTGGAAATGTATCCCATTCCCCTTTTTATCCATTTATCAAAAGTTCCCAAATTCCCTTGGATTCTGGAAAAGGAAGGCATTTCCTTCCAGATTCTTTATTTGTATGCAAGCTTAGCTTCAACTGCTACCTACCCTTAATCACTAAATGGGTGTTGCTTCAGTCAAATTGAGACTTGTTGAAGACCTTAAAAAGGCCAAGATCTCTCACTGCATCCAAGGCCATGTCCAGTCGTCCTGGCCACTGGACCCAGATGGCTCTGAAGGAGAAACTGAGGCAGGTGACCTTACACAGCCTCTCTCACTGAAATCATTACTTACATGTCACCTCCCTGACGTCATGGTCCTCTCAGAGAACGACCAACAACCTGAAGAGAAAGAACTGAGCTTTCTCTTGAGTTTGCTGGTAACGCAAAAATTCTCTAGACTGGGCTAATTAATGAAGTAGTATAACTATGAAAATCTGTTCTTCCATTTACTGATGGAGTGTGGGACATTGGGAAGAAGACTGGGATTAGGGTTAAGAAGTCCTTGATTCTAGCTTCAGTATTGACATTTGCTAGCTTTGGAAGCCTGGATGTTATTTAGTTGTTTTCAGTCATATCTGCTTGTTCATGATCCCTTTTGGGGATTTTCTTGGCAGAGACACTGCAGTGATTTACTATTTCCTTCTCCAGCTCATTCTACAACTGAGGAAACTGAGGCAAACAGGGTTAAGTGACTTGACCACAGTCACACAGCTAATAAATATTTGAGATTGGTTTTCAACTTAGGTCTTCCTAACTCAGTTTGCTCATCTGTAAAATTAGCATGATCTTACCGGCTCACCTACCTACTGCAGCTTCTAAAGAGATGAGGTTGCAAAAACCGTAACATGCTGTACAAGTGTGAGGCATTATTACTATTAGGAATGAGAGGAAATGGAATAAATCAAACATATCACCAAAGGGCCAAAGAAAGCAAATCAAAAAGTTGGGTGAATAAGAAATTAAAATCAGGATTTCCTTCACAGAGGTTGGTACAAAGTGGATGGTCTGCCTTGGGAAAGAGATGTTGCCTCTATTGTAGATGGGGGCTAGATGCAATTGTCACCCAGTAAAATCATCTTTGCAACCATCCTCACGTATATCTTCGTTTATTTCTCCCCAGCCTGTTGCCCAGCACATGGTTACATTCTCAAAGAACATCATGGAAGGTGGGATGCAGATGGGCTGGATGGTCTCCTTGAAACGAACTGGTGAATTCAGCTTTGCCAAGGCGATGTCCTTGGGTGGCCTACCAGAGAATTTGGGGTGAAGGATTACTTTTTCCACAGAATAACGTCTGGGACGATTTAAGGGAAATAGTGGTGGTAGGAGAGTAGTTGAGCCTGCAAAAACCGTCCAATGTCTAATTTTTCTTTTCCTAAAGGGGAAAAGGAGGGAGAATAGATATCACGATGGCCCCAGGGCCACTGGATCCTGGGTACATAAACTCCTAGAATTAGCAACTAGAAAGGAATTTAGAAATAAATTAATCTATGTCTCTGATTTTACAAACGAGGGAAGTGAAAATCAGAGAAATTAAGTGATTTCTTTGAGGTATCAGAAGGATCATGGGGTCTTGGAGATAGCTGTAATCACTGATGCAATAGGGATTGCCATATCTATGAATTATGTAAATTCTGGGTTCAGGGACTTTTTTAATGTAAGATGGGCTGCTCTCATGCTTTAGTAGAGCTGAAATTATTTGAGTAGGTCCTCAGTCCAAATTTCTTACCCACATACCTGTCAAAGTGCCTAAAAGTGCACCCCATACACTGGAATACATACTGAATATGGGGTTAGATGTTGAATTTAGATCCAGCTCTGACATTTACTAGCTGTGTAGCTTGGGCAAGTTATTTAACTTTTCAGGCCCTCAGTTTCCTCATTAGTGAAACGAAGGGCTTGGATTAAGGTAATCTGTAAATTCCCTTTCAGCTCAAAATCTGATTTGTGATCTTATGATCCATTTTTTTTTGGGGGGGGAGGAAGGGAGGGCTGAAAGAATTTGTCATCCATTTGGATCCATTCAAGAAGTCTTAATTAAATGCTTAATAGATTCAAAGCTCTGTTTCCTTTATGAGGGTTGGGGGGAGTATGGAAAAACGGAGGGAGGTTCAAGGACCATAACTTTCTGAGCTATCCATTTTGTAGGGAATAGCTGACAGCTAACTGAGAGCAGGGGATTACAGGAATTTGGAATGGGACATTTGTGGGAGGGAAGGTGCAGGAACTGAGGACTCCAAAGACTCTTCTTTCTCTCTTTTTTAGGGCAGTCTTTGTGGTACCACAGCATTTTTAAAAGTATTCCTTATTCCTCGGTTGACTATGTTTCCAAACCTTCAAATCCCTGTTAGATATGAAGTGCAGACTGGGGGAATGGGGGATTAGGGGACAGGGAAAGGCATCAGAGCGAATGGTCTATGGGGACTCCACCCCGCATCCCAGGGACTGGGGTCCTGGCCCTCCCTGTGGCCTGCTCAGTTCTCTCCGTCGTCCCTCGCCCGCCCGCCCCTGCCCATCCACTTCGGCCCTGTCCCGAAGGGAGACTCACTTTTGGAAGCAATGAGCAGCTGTTATCACCCATTCTGAATGGATGAGGCTGCCCCCACATAGGTGGTAGTACTTATACTGTAGGCTGACCTGCCACGGCCACCGGGTTATCCTGCTGGCCTGGCCTCCCGTGATCCGCGCTGACTCCCGGGGCTGCCCACAGGCTTGCAAGACTTGGAAGAGTGACAAGGGGGATGGGGGGGGGGCGGGATTCAGACATCCCAACCGGCCCCCCTCCTTCTCACCAGCCCGCCCGTCCCTCCCCCCACGGCCCGCCCTCGGACCGCCCACGGCCCGCCCTCGGACCGCCCACGGCCCGCCCTCGGACCGCCCCCGGCACGCCCCGGACCCCCACGGCCCGCCCTCGGACCGCCCACGGCCCGCCCTCGGACCGCCCACGGCCCGCCCTCGGACCCCCACGGCCTGCCTCGACCCCCACGGCCCGCCTCGACCTCCCACGGCCCGCCCTCGGACCGCCACGGCCCGCCCTCGGACCCCCCGAGGTACGCCGCACCCTCCCCCCGCCTCCGCCGTCTCATTTGAGGGTTTAGGTCCGGGACTTCCATCTTATCTTTCTTTAATTTCAGTTCCGGGAGCCCTGGGGAGAGTAGGGAGGCACGGGGGCGGGGGAGCGCCGCCTAGGAGAGCCCCCCTTCCTAGTGCCCGCTCTCCCGCGGCCCGGGCCCCTTCCTTACCTGGGTACTCCTGCGCCCCCAGCAGCAGGGGCAGCAGGAGCGTGGGGCTGACCCAGCCCATGGCCTCCTCCCTGAGGCTGAGCCCGCGCGCCGCGCGCCGAGGGCTCCAAGGCCCGCTGCGGCCTCGCCCTCCTGCCTGCTCTGCTGGTGGCTGGGGGCTCCTCCCCCGCGCCCCGCGCCCCCACAAGCAGCCTTTGGACTCTCTCTCGGAGAGGGGGCCGAGGAGGCCCTTGTATTGGGAGATAGCCTCGACAGGCCCACACAGGCCTTCCGGCTCCCGGGGCCGGGCCGGGGACGGGCGAGGGAAGCTGGGAGAGGATGCCCGAGGACCGCCCCTCCCCCCCACCCGGCCTTCTCTCGGCCCCTCTCCGTCCCTGGACGTTGTGCCGGCCGGGAGGCTCCCGGCTCGGGAGGTCACGGGGAAAAGCGGGCCGAGGTCTCTTTCTGAGATCTTTGACGTTGCGGGACGCTGTAAAATGGAGGCGTCCTGACCCTTTAGGGGCAGGGGCAAAGCTTTTCTCAGTCCCCGGGTTACAGCAAGGCCTCGGGTTTTCCCGCCCCGAAAAGGGGCCCACAGAAGTCTGGGCAACTTATCCTGGAGCGGGAACCTAAGAGCGGGAGGGGGGGGTGGGGAAAGAAAGCGGAGGAAGGACTTTCACAAAGAGCATCTTGTTTCCTCTTCACAACAGTCCTGGGAGGTCGGTTCTGGGAGGGGGTGTGTGTGTGTGTGTGTGTATTTAACAGTTTCACAGTTGAGAAAATGGAGGTGAACAGGGTCTAGTACATTCAGCTAGTAAAAGCCTGAGGCTGAATTTGAATGGGGCTTTCAGATTCTAGGCAAAGTCGGCTGGTCAGCTCTGTGCAACTGGGAATAGGCATCATCCTGGAAGGTCTGGAATAGGGTATAGAAAAAAAAGAAAAGGTATTTAAAAACTATGAACTCATTAGCAGTCAACAAAATAATCAGTCACATAATGTGTTAAAACAAGAGGCCAGTTCTTGCTCCAAACTCAATAAGACAGGACCAAAATTAGTCTTTTTGTACTTCTGAGAGTCATCTGTTCTGGAAGTGATGGCCATTCTGGGTTTTTTTTGTTTTGTTTTTTTTTGACCTATCCTGTTTTTTATGATCAAAAGAGTCAAAAAGGACATAAATTATATAGTAAAGAGATAGTTGTATGAGGGGGGAAAATCATAAACTGAGCAAGTGAATTTGGGATTGTAGAAAGAATCAGTAATCAAAGGATCATAGATTTAGCGCTAAAAAGGACCTCAGAGGTCACGAGTTCAGCACCTTTATTTTAATGATGAGGAAGAGAGACTCAGATTGGTCAAGTGATTTGCCCAAATCATTTAATATTTAATACACTTGTATTTATACAGGTAGCCGATATCAAAGTTAAATTTTGAACCCAGATCCTCAGATTTCAAATCCTGAATGTTGGAAGCCCAAAGATAATGATTTGAGTTCATGACCATATCACATTACAGGTGAATTTTTCCTAAATTGGAATGCTTTTCCTTAAAATTGAGATGTTTTCCTCAGATTTTTTTGGTCTGGAAGACTAGGACCTGAATCAGTGACTTAGTCTTCTAGTCCTGGAGCATCAACCTGTGAGGAACTGGGAGGTTTGGTAGAATTCCCATTGTCCTGCTGCATGTTTTTCAGATTTAAATTTCTATTCATCCTTGCCTCCTCATGAGTAATTCTGCATATCTAGTCTATTACCAATTCTTGTTGCTTCTACTTCTACAATCTTTGGTTGATGTCCCTTCTCTCTATTCACATAGCTGCCACCCTTGTTCAAGACTTAGTTGCATTTTATCTGGACTTTTTCTTTTTTTTTTTTTTTTTTAATTAAAGCTTTTTTTTTCTTCAAAACATATATATAGATAATTTTCAACATTCACCCTGCCAAACCTTGTGTTCCAAATTTTTTTCCCTCCCTTTTCCCTACCCCCTCTCCTAGATGGCAAGTTATCCAATATATGTTAAACATATGAAATTCTTCTATACATATTTCTACAATTATCGTGCTGCACAAGAGAAATCAGATCAAAAAGGAAAAATGAGAAAGAAAACAAAATGCAAATAAACAACAACAACAAAAATGAAAATAATATGTTATGATCCATACTCAGTCCCCACAGTCCTCTCTCTGGATGCAGATGGCTCTCTTCCTCAGAAGATCACTGGAATAGGCCTGAATCACCTCGCTGTTAAAAAGAGCCATGTACCTGGACTTTTTCAAAAGCTTTCTAATTATTTTCCTACTTTGAAGTCTTCCCCCAAGTCTAATCCAATCATCACTACACAGCTAACATGGTCTTTTTAAAGCATAGTTCTGACAGTGTTATTTTCTTGTTCAATGAGCTCCATTGACTTCCTATACCTGTAGGATAAATATTTGTATTTGAAATTTTTTAAAATTCAATTTTATTTTATTCTCAGTACCAAATTATCTCCCTCCCTTCATCCCTTTCTTACTCATTAAGAAGGCAAGAAATAAAATACCTATTATATATACGAAGTTGTATAAAACATTTCTTCTTTAATCATGTTCCCAGAAAAAAAAAAAACCCAAGAAAAAGAGAGAAAAAGTTTCAATCTGTATTTTGAATCCATTAGTTCTTTTTAAAAAGCATATCTTTTCACCTTATTTTTTTGTTCTTTTTCATAATAATAGTTTTTTATTTTTCAAAATACATATAAAGACAGTGGTCAACATTTACCCTTGCAAAACCTTGTGTTCCAAGTTTTTCTTCCTGCCTTCCTTAGAGAGCAAGTAATCCATTATAGGTTAAACATATGTAATTCTTCTAAACATATTTCCATGTTTAGCATGTTGTGCTCAAAAAAATCACATCAAAAGGGGAAAAATGAGAAAGAAAAAAAAACCCAACCAAACAAACAACAACAATAAGAAGGATAAAAGTACTATGCTATGATCCACATTTAGTCTCCATAGTCTTCTCTCTGGATGTGGATGACTCTTTTCATCACAAGTCTATTGGAATTGAACTATATCACCTCATTGTTGAAAACATAATCACAATTGATTATCACACAATCTTGCAGAAACTGTGTACAATATTCTCTTGGTTCACTTAGCATCAATTCATGTAAGTCTTTCCAGGTTTTTCTGAAATTCGCTTGCTCATCATTTCTTATAGAACAATAATATTCCATTACATTGATATACCATAGCTTATTCAGCCATTCTCCGACTGATGGGCATCCACTCAGTTTCCATTTCTTTGCCACTACAAAATGGACTGCTACAGACATTTTTGCACATGTAGGTTCTTTTCCCTTTTTATGATCTTTTTGGAATACAGTCCCAGCAGAGACTGCTGTATCAAAGGGTATGCACAGTTTGATAGCAAGTTTCAAATTGCTCTCCAGAATGGTTGGATCAGTTCATAATTCTACCAACCATGCATTAGTGTCCTAGTTTTTTCACATCCCCTACAACATTCATCATTATCTCCTGTCATCTTAGCCAATCTGAGAAGTGTGCAGTGATACCTCAGAGCTGTCTTAATTTGCATTCTGTAATCAGAGATTTAGAGTATTTTTTCATATGACTAGAAATGGCTTTAATTTATTTGAAAATTGTCTGTTCAAAAAATTAACCATTTATCAATTGGAGAATGGTTTGTAGTCTTGCCAATTTGAGTCAATTCTCAATATATTTTAGAAATGAGGCTTTTACCAGAAATATTGAATGTAAAAATTTCCCCAGCTTTCTGCTTCCCTTTTAATCTTGGCTGCATTGATTTTGTTTGTACAAAATCTTTTTTATTTAATATAATCATAATAATCCACTTTGCATTTCATAATGTTCCCTAGTTCTTCTTTGGGCATAAATTTCTTCTTTCTCCACAAGTCTGAGAAGTAGATTATCCCTTGGTCTCTTAATTTGCTTATAGTATCACTCCTTATATCTAAATCTTGAACCATTTTGACTTGATTTTAGTATAAGGTGTTAAGTGTTAGCTAAGTGCCTAGTTTCTGCCATACTATTTTCCAGTATTACCAGCAATTTTTGTCAACTAGTTAGTTCTTGTTTCAGAAGCTGGAGCTTTTAGGTTTATCAAAAACTAGATTACTATAGTCACTATTATATTTTGTGACCCTATCCTATTCCACTGATACACTATTCTATTTCTTAGCCAGTACCAAATAGTTTTAATGGCTGCTATTTTGTAATATAGTTTTAGGTCTGGTACAGCTGTGCCACCTTCTTTTGCATTTTTTTTTCATTAATTCCCTTGAAATTCTTGACCTTTTGTTCTTCCAGATGATGGATTAGTTCTTTATCTTCAGATGGAAAGCATTTTTTCATCACGAGTCCTTTGGGATTGTGGTGTATCATTGTATCAATCAATTATTAAGTATTTTCATAATTGATTATCTTTACAATATTGCTGTTTGTTAGGGTAAATTTTTTTTTCTTCTGCTTACTTAATTGTGTGTCAGTTCATATAAGTTTTCTCTAAAACTGTCCTCTTTATTTCTTATAGCATAATAACATTCCCTCACATATCAACTTGTTTCATTATTCTCCAATTGATGTGCATCTTCTCAGTTTCCAATTTTTTGCCACCACAAAAAGAACTGTTATGAATATTTTTGTACATGAGTCCTTTTCCTTTTCCTTTGGTCTCTTTAGAGGTATAGGTAATACCTAGGGAGGGAGGTAGTAGGTAGTAGTGGGTGAAAGGAGATGCAGTTTTTTTTTTTTCCAAAGACATTTCAAATCTTTATTGACAGAACCCATGTCAGGGTAATTTTTTTTTTTTACAACATTATCCCTTGCACTCACTTCTGTTCCTATTTTTTTCCCTCCCACCCTCCACCCTCTCCCCTAGATGGCAAGAAGTCCTATATATGTTGAATATGTCGTAGTATATCCTAGATACAATGTATGTGTGTAGAACCAAACAGTTCTCTTGTTGCACAGGGAGAATTGGATTCAGAAGGTAAAAATAACCCGGGAAGAAAAACAAAAATGCAAACAGTTTACATTCATTTCCCAGTGTTTTTTCTTTGGGTGTAGCTGCTTCTGTCCATCATTGATCAATTGAAACTAAATTAGGTCTCTTTGTCAAAGAAATCCACTTCCATCAGATTACATCTTCATACAGTATCATTCTTGAGGTATATAATGATCTCTTGGTTCTGCTCATTTCGCTCAGCGTCAGTTCATGTAAGCCTCGCCAATCCTCTCTGTATTCATCCTGCTGGTCATTTCTTACAGAACAATAATATTCCATAACATTCATGTACCACAATTTACCCAACCATTCTCCAATTGATGGGCATCCATTCATTTTCCAGTTTCTAACCACTACAAACAGGGCTGCCACAAACAATATAATTGGCACATACTGGTCCCTTTCCCTTCTTTAGTATCTTCTTGGGGTATAAGCCCAGTAGAAACACTGCTGGATCAAAGGGTATGCACAGTTTGATAACTTTTTGAGCATAGTTCCAGATTGCTCTCCAGAATGGTTGGATTCGTTCACAGCTCCACCAACCATGTATCAGTGTCCCAGTTTTCCCGCATCCCCTCCAACATTGATCATTATTTTTTCCTGTCATTTTAGCCAATCTGACAGGTGTGTAGTGATATCTCAGAGTTGTCTTAATTTGCATTTCTCTGATTAATAATGATTTGGAACACTCTTTCATATGAGTGGTAATAATTTCAATTTCATCATCTGAAAATTGTCTGTTCGTAGACTTTGACCATTTGTCAATTGGAGAATGGCAGGGGATGCAGTTTTTAATAACTTTAATAACTTTTAATAAATTATCTGCTTGGCCTTTAAAACTCTTGAGTACCTGGCCTCTTCCCACATTTCCAATCCTCATTATATTGACGATCTATGAACACTATGATTTAGTCATACTGGCCTACTCTTGTTCCTTGAGTATGACATTCTATCAGTTATCTCCTTGCCTTTATTTTGGATATTCCCAGTGCCTGTGATGTTCTGCTTTTTCGCCTCTGTCTCAGTTTTCCTGGCTTCCTTTACAACTAAACTTAAATCTTATCTCTTGCAGTTGCTAGTGGCTTCCCTTCTTAGATGACCATTCATATACTCTTAAATGTATTGTAAATATGGCTAGTAAGCAGGTATAGAGCCTGTTAATGTGTGTGAAGTTCTTTATATGTAATATCTCCTGTTAGCATCATAATAACCCTTTGACATAGATACTATTATTATCACCAAAATAAGGAAGTAGATGAGTTTGCCCAGGATTACATCTGGTTAGTGTCTGAGGGAAGATTCGAATCCAACTGTACTTGACTCCAGAACCACATTCTTTCTTACAAATCAACAGTAAGGGGAAATTACTACCCTTCACCTACCTGGGCAATAGCCTATTTCAAGTTTGAATATCTCTGCTGTAAGAAATTTCTCTTCCTCTCCCCTTCCCTCATATCATATCAAAATTTACTACCCTTCAACTTTTACCCTTTGCCACATACTTGTTGGGAAATGGCAAACTGCCTTGGATGGATGACTAGATTGTTATCTGTGTGATAGCAAGTCAACTATTTAATATCTTTGGGACTCAGTTTCCTTATTATAAAGTGAGATTAAATTAGATAGCATCTAAGGTCCCTTCCCTTTAAATCTATAATCCTATTATTCTCTTGATCAAATTATATGAATTAAGATATTCCATTTCATTGATATACCACAATTTATTTTTGGACACTAAAGTTGCTTCCAGATCTTAGAATCGATATCTAATTAGCTAAAATTATTCGGCTAATCTTTTAACAGTTAATTTTTGTTGTTGTTTGTTTTTGGTGACACTTCCAGGGTTTCATCTCCAAAATGGAATTAGGTTGAAAGTTATGATTATCTGTGTTACTTTTATTGTAAAGTGTTTTCTCTCCAAAAAATAGCAAATAGGGGCAGCTAGGTGGCACAGCGGATAGAGCACCAGCCCTGAAGTCAGGAGGACCTGAGTTCAAATGTGATCTCTGATGCTTAACATTTCCTACCTGTGTGTGACCCTGGGCAAGTCACTTAACCCCAATTGCTTCAGGAAAAAAAAAAAGACAAAAAATAGCAAATACATGAATAATGAATAAGTGTACCTATTTCTCCACAACACTACCATCATTGAATTCCATTGCTTTTAATAATTTCTTTGCAATTTAATTGAAGTGATCCCTCAAAGTTATTTTAATTTTTATTAGTGACAATAATAATTTTTTCTAAGTGATTATTAGCAGTATGTGTTGCCTTTTTTGATAATGATCTGTTTATATTCTTTAGCATTTGTGAATCATAGAAATAAAGCTGGAAGGAATCCCAGAGACCTTTTAGTTTAATCTCCTCATTTTACATAATCTCCTCCTAAGAAAATTGAGGCCCAGGAAGTTAAATGAGTTGCCTATTGATACAGGTAATATCAAAGGCAAAATTTGAACCTAAGTCCTTCAAGACTATAATAGATGGTTTCAGAGTTAGTGATCTTTTCAGTGCAATCATGCAGCCTCCATTTATCATGCAATTGAATCTTTTTTTTTTTTAATGTAGTGATTGACATTTTTCCTTATATATGAACTCCACATTCCCTTCTCTAGTTAGGTTACCACACAAGGCTCTTGAGGGCATACAAACCTAATGCCACAGGGAGTTTAGATTCAGAGCTCTACATGATCTTACTGTGCTTGAGCTGGTTCCTAGCTCCAGAAGGCAAGTGGAAGCTAAGAGTGAATGCCAGGAAAGGCTGGGGAATGGAGACACACTGTGAGTCAGAAGTTCCCATGCAGGAGAGAACAGAAGTTATATGGAAGCTTAAACTACAGGATAATCCAATTTTAACCTTTACATTCCACATTTAATTTCCTTCTCTCCTGCCAAGGATGACATCTTGATCATGACCAGTGAGGATAGACCCAGGGATAGGACAAAAGGGACGCCACAGTAAGAATTGGTATTATCATGAATTTTTTTTATTAAAATAGTCAACCAACATCAGACAGTTAGAAAGGCAAGCATATGAGTCACCTAGCTGCAACCCCACTTCTTGCTAGTCAGTACTTTGTTCCTTGCATGAAATCACTCTCAACCCCAACCTGAAGGGGGCTTCAAATGTCCTTTCAATGGAATAAACGAGAAATCTGAATTAGTCATTACCAAAGTGCCTGGTCCTGGGAGAACCCATCCTCCCCATCTCAGGTCTTAAGCAGGCCACAAGGGAAATGGTCTCAGGGAGGCCTGGCACAGTTGTAGAGAGAAGAGGAGGAAAAGCTTAGAGGGTATTATGCTAACGGTGCTCGAGTTAATTATTTCTAAGATCCAGTCAGTGTGCACACTGACATTGGTGAAGACACTAGGCCGGTAGGGTTTTCCGCAGCCGTCTCCCCAGCTCACAATACCTGCTTGATGCCAAATACCATTGACCATACATGCCAAGGGACCCCCGGAGTCTCCCTGGAGAAGAGAAAGTGAGTCACTAAAAGAGATTTTTGGGAGTGGAGTCAAGAGTCAGAGGAGGCAGAACAGGAGGGTTGGGAGTTGGGGATTCCTGGATCAATTGAGGAACCCCAGAAGAAATGCAAAGTGACGACAAACCAGTGTCTGATCTCACCTGGCAGGTGTCCTTCTGGCCCTGGACAAAGCCAGCACACAGCATATCATCATATATCCTGGTTATAAAAAGGGGAAGATTTGTTCCTATATGATAGTACTGGTCACAGGTCTCCTGATCAATGAGAGGCAATTCCGTTGCTTGGAGGTGCCAGGGTTTCCTTAGGTCTGGAGATGTGGAAACAAGAGAGGTCATAGTTAGGCAATATCGAGGCAGCAGACTCTCTGGTTGGGGCACCCAGCATCTGGATAATAAAACCTTGATTGGGAATAACAAACATTTTAGAGCACCAAATGACTCAAAACACAACCTTCCTTTAGAAGTAGATCTAGAATGTGTCCCAGTCTTCCCATTACAACATGGTTTTTCAGAAAGTCTGAGAATTCATGACATTTTGGACTAAAAAGTGAAGTTACTCATTGAGGTTACAGAATAAAGACCAAACTTTTAGTGTACCCTTTAAGGCTCTTCCCAGTGTGGTCTCATATCACCTTTCTATCCCTTGTCTCAGCCTATTGCTATTCATCACAGAAAGTCAGTATTTCAGACAAACTTGTTTCCTTACCTCTTCCACGCTAAGGACATTCCCTTCCTTATCTCAATCTCTGCCTGAAATTCTACCTCTCCTCAGGGGCTAGTTCAGATCTCATTTCTTCCAAGAGATTTTCTTGACTTCTCCAATCTACAGTAATTTCTTCCCATAGCCATTCCTGACTGAATCCCCTCCATTGATATTACCATATAATTTCTGGCATTGCTCTTTAAATTTTCACATGATTATATCTTGTCTCCCTAATGAGATTATGGGATTCTTGAGGAAAAGTTTGTTTTACAAACAAGTAACTTTACAGCTACTTACAAACTTTTGGACACTTTAGCAAATATTAATTGAATAACAAAAGAATGTAGATTATTTGTAATTCAGGGTCCCTGTTCCCCTTCCAGATTTATATAGTCCAGTTTACTCAGACTTCATCCTGAATGCCGGGGAGTATGGTATCTTCTCTCAGAACTGTCTTCTGACAGAACTTCTTTGTCTTCCTTTTTCCACTGTCTCATACCTTCCTTATGCTGAGTCTGATAGTTATGTGTTTTGATTATTGCAATCTCTCCTCCAGTTCCTGCTGGATTGTAATGATAGGTAGGCCCCATCATGTAGTAGTAATAAGGGCACTGGACTAAACAAGGAATCAGAAGCCTCATGATTCCTGTGTTTATAAGCTTTGGGACTCGAGCCTTAGTTTGTTTATCTGTAAATTAGGGATGGTTATCCCTGTCTCTCTTACTGCAGGCTCAATGAGCTGAAGACTATGTGGGCATTTTGTAAACTTTGTAAAAATGCTGTAGAAACATAAGGTGACATCATTATTAGGGACAAAAAGAAAGGATAAATTGAGCACATGAGCAGAGTGGAAGGTAACAAATGAGCAAATACAATTGAGGTCTCCAGTTTTGGTTCAGAATGGTGATCTGCTTGGGGAGGCAGATGCAGGTCTCCCCTAACCCTTCCCTCTCCCTTCCTCCCATAGCTGGGGCTGGGGAGTTGTTTTATCAAATGTCCATTGTCCCCTCACCCATCCTTACATTCATATTCTTTTATTCTTCCCCAACCTGTCACCCAGCACAAGGACACATTTTCAAAATTTTTCATGGAAGTTGGGAGACAGATAGGAAGGATATTCTTCTGGAAGCGGATTGGCATCTGCAGCTTGGCCAAGGCAATGTCCTTGGGGGGCCACCCAAAGTACAAGGGGTGCACAATGATTTTCGACACCCGTCGGAAATATAGCTGGCCAACACTTAATTTGGGTGGCCTAATTGTGCGTGAGCCCAGTTGAATCCTCCAAACACTGGGATCGTGTGCCTGGCTGGAGAGAAGAAGAGGAACAGATATTGTAATTGTCTCAGAGGAAGCTGGGTTTTGGGGTAGTGGGGATGAATATTTCTGCTGATTTAGAGTTACTTCTTGTCAGCAAGGTTATGGACAACCAGAGACAGTATCATCCTATACCTCCTGGGGATTTTCTTAATGTGGGTGAGAATGTGGGAATCTTATGTTTAGGAAATGACCCATTGTCATTTGAGGTACTTGGAAGGCTCTTATACCAAAATGTTCCCTTATTTGTATGCCATGATGCCTAAAAATTCCATCATTAAGGGTCCATTCCTTTGTATCTAAAAGGGTTTTTTTTTTTTTTTTTTTTTTTTTTTTTTTTTTTTACTATTCAGTAGTTCTAAGTGGTGATACAAATGTGTGTGTCTTAGGGGAATGATTTAATTTTCCTAGAGGTTGGGAACAGCCTCTGAGAGTAAGCTTCTTCAGAAATTTGACCTAGTCCTGTAATGGACTGGGTCCATGAAGGTGAGAGGGGTACAGAAAGGAAAGTAGAGGGGCTCAGATTCCTGAGGTAGCTCCTTCCCCACTTGTGAAGACAGTCTTGTTTCTGTGACAGAGACTTTTATGACTCGGTTGGAAAGTGTTTGCAGATGTCCACAAAATCCCTTAGGTTCTTTCTAAGGTCTGAGAAAAAAACTGGGGAACAGGCGGGCTAGGCCCGGTAGAGGTTAAGTCCAGAGAAGGGGAGGTAAATGGCCCTTATGCTGACCCTGCCTCCTCATTCAACCATACCCTTAAGAAACAGGGGTCCAGGATTCCCTGCCCCCCCCCCCCTTTGGGTCCTTCCCCACTCTCCAGACCTTGCTTAGAACAGGCACTCACTTCTGGAAGCAATGAGCAGCTGTCATCACCCAACTGGAATGGATGAGGGTGGCCCCGCACCAGTGGTAAGACTTATACTGCAGGCTTGCCTGCCACGGCCACTGTTTGAAGGTAGTCTTGTGGCCCCCAAAGATTCGTCCTTCTTTCACAGGCTGTCCGCAGACTTGGATAAAAAGGAAAAGAGATTGTGCAGAGGAACCCCGTCTCTTCATTTTTTCAGGTTCCTGACTCCCCCTCCCCCTCCATTTTGAGTACCAAGCTGCCCTGCTCTTTTATGCTTCCATTCCTCCCTTAGGATCACCTTTTCTTTTGCCCTTGGGAACTTGGACTTCTGGTCCCTAGTCTGGATTTCTTACCTTTATTCAGTTCAGACCCTTCAATACCTGCAAGGAGAGTATAGGGAGGATTGAGCTCTTGGGTAGGGGGACTCTGCGTTTTAGCACTTCTATCGATTGCTTCTCCCCCCCCCCCCCCCCCCCCCCCCCCCCCCCCCCCCCCCCCCCCCCCCCCCCCCCCCCCCCCCCCCCCTAAGGCCCCACCCCCACTGGGGCTCCAGAACCCTGGCTGTGCCTCACGCTGGATCTGGGCCCTCAGAAGGAGGGGCAGCAGCAGCAGCAGCAGCAGGCCCAGGCCGCCCCAGCCCATGCTCCTATGGCTTTGGGGCTCTCGGCCCCAGCTGAGAAGCTGTTGGCGATGGCCGGGCCTGGGCTTCTTTTCGCCACCTGCTCTTCTCTTTTCCTCCCGGTGGGGCCCAGGGGGCAGAGTGGAGGCGACTGGCGCCCCCCTGGTGCTGGGGAGGGCGACTGTGGGAAAGAAAGCAGGGCCTTTTAGGAGACTGAAGGTAAATCAGCCCATGTTATGTTCACTTCTTTTTTTCTGTTTTTTTTTTTTTTTTTAATTTTCTTGTCTCTCCTATGGTTTTTCCTTTTGCTTTGATTTTTCTCTCCCAACATAAAGCTGTGTGTATTAAAAAAAAATTAATTAATTAAAAAATAAGAAGGGGACAGGGAAGTATCCCAGGGGAACAACCCAAACAACCAGCACTTTAGCTGCTATGTATCCCTTCCCAAGCTGCTGGTGTGGTCCAGAAGAATCAAAAGAGAAGGAGCAGGAGGTCTGAAGCTACCTCCCCTTTGTATTAAAGAACCGTATCCCGCCGCATCACTGCTCTGATGGGGCAAGGACATCAGGCTCGGAGAAAGGAACAAGGGACCCCTCAGGGTTTGGAACCTCGTTCTGAACTGCCAAGTGTCCCCCAAAAGGTGCCAGGTTCATCCTCTCTCCTCCTACCATGGAGTCAACTTGAATCTAACTCCCTGTAAAATGGGCATTAGACACAGAACTGAAAGAGACTTCAGAGGGCATTAATGCAATCCTTTCATTTTGTAGATAAGGAAATTGAGACCCAAAGAATAGAATTGATTTGCCTAATGTCACACTGAGAGTAAGTAGCAAAGTGAAGATTCAAACGTGGGGAAAGAGGTAATTGATTGACTACATGATTCTGGGTTTAGGAGAAAGGGAAGAATTGAGGTATTGGAGTGACTAACTCTCAAGAGAAATTATGACTTTTTTAAAATTTAAATTCTTTTTGGTGACTTTTGTTTTTTGCATTCTTCCTCTCCCAGAGAATAATCCTTCATAACAAGAATAATGGTATTGGAACTTGTTTTTCCTGGCCAAAGTTTCTTTAAAAAATTTGCCCATATCTTTCCCCCATTTATCTCTTTCCCATTCACAGATAGTCAATCCTTATAACAAATAATATATTTTTAAAAAAAGAATAAAGAAAAAGGATAAAAATCATTAAAATAGATCAATAAATCATAAAAATTGGACAATATATGCAATGTTTCACACATCTGAAAAAAAAGGTGATAATTTTCTTTTTTTGTCTATTCTTTCCTTGATTTCTTTTTCATGTTATTGTTACATGATTATTCATGTTATCATTTTTAGCAGCATTGCAAATAGTATTTGTGATAAGGGCATCCTTGCTTCACCCTATGACTTTATTAGAAAGTCCTCTAGTTAGACTCTATTATAAACAATACTTTCTGTGTTTCTGTTCCTCCTGGTCCCCTATTGCTTTTCTGTGAAGGCACTCAAGTCTCCTAACTTGGCTTTTTTTAAACTTTCAATGATTATATTCCCTGATGAAGATCTCATTAAATTTTTTTTTATCAAAGCTTTTTATTTTCAAAACATATGCATATATAATTTTTAACATTCACCTTTGTGAAACCTTGTGTTCCAAAAAATTTTCCCTCCCTTCTCTCCCTTTTCCCCCTAGACAGCAAATAATTCAATATATGTTAAACATATTCAATAATTCTTCTGTACATATTTCTACAATTATCATGCTATACAAGAAAAATCAGACAAGGAAAAAAATGAGAAAACAAAAAGCAAGCAAACCACAATAAAAAAGTGAAAATAATATGTTGTGATCCACACTCAGCTCCCACAGTGCTCTCTCTGGGTGCCTATGGCTTTCTCCATTACAAGATCATTGGAACTGACCTGAATCACCTCTCTGTTGAAAAGAGCCATGTCCATCAGAATTGATTATCACATAATCTTGCTGTGATTGTGTTTGTTTTCTTGGTTCTATTCACTTCTTTTAGCATTAGTTCATGTAAGTCTCTCCAGACCTCTCTGTATTTGTCCTGCTGGTCATTTCTTACAGAACAATAATATTTATAACATTCATATACCACAATTTATCCAACCATTCTCCCATTAATGGGCATCCATTCATTTTCCAATTTCTAGCTACTACAAACAGGCTGCCACAAACATTTTAGCACATACAGGTCCCTTTCAAAGGTAGATTATATTAACTTTGCTAAAGCTGACAGCTATAGAGGAAGTCTTGGCCCTTTAGCCAGACTGTGGCTATATTCATCATATACCCATTGACATCACTCCCAAGGAGAGAATGGGATAGCAGGAAAGAGTACCCTCTTCCCCCTCCCCCCCCCAGATCCCAAAGGAGCTCATGGCAGGGAGCTTGAATATTGTCTTTAATGTATTTTTGTACTCTTCTAACAGATCAATTAATCCAATAGTGACAGGTAAAGATTTGACTGGGAATCATTTCATAATCCAAACTCACAATCTTATCATGGAGCCAGTTATACTTGTTATACACCGAGATCTCTCCCTTCTTGGAAGGAGAGGAAGGTCAACTTGATTAAGTTGGTCAACTTGGCCAAAGGAGGATGGAAGATCTAGGGGGTCAGAGCTCACAGCAAGGATTCCTGAGTTGATTCTTAGGTATGAAGCAAATATTAAGGAGCATGTAAGTTCAGTGTAAAGTCTGGGCAGATG
Organism: Sarcophilus harrisii; assembly: GCF_902635505.1. Taxonomy (NCBI): domain Eukaryota; kingdom Metazoa; phylum Chordata; class Mammalia; order Dasyuromorphia; family Dasyuridae; genus Sarcophilus; species Sarcophilus harrisii. Next base: position 337,811,554 of record NC_045426.1, read on the forward strand.
GGGATGCCCTTCCCCTTAAGCTACCTGAGCCTATTTTAATTATTTTTTATTTTGCTGAGGCAATTGGGATTAAGTGACTTGCTCAGGTCACACAGCTAGGAAGTGTCTGAGACCATATTTGAACTCAGGTCCTCCTGTCTTCAAGGCTGATGCTCCATTCACTGTCACCTAGCTGTCTCTACTGATCCTATTTTTAGCAAGAGCAATGTGATTGCTTCATTACAATTGAAAATCCTTGTCTAATTAAAGCAATGTTTAAAGTGAAGGAATGAATGAAAACACTTCTGTAAATGCATCTGGGTGGTGGAATTCCAGCACTTCCTTTAGGATACTTATTTTTGCAAACCATAGGTTACATGTGATCAAGCATCTGACATACAGAACCAGTGAGGGAATTAGTGTCAGTCCATATATTAAATGTCAGCAAATCTTAATTTCTTTATTTTGCTAAACTCAGTCCAGTTAATCCTAGACCTGGATGGCAACTGCTACTTCAAATGTCCCCAACTGCTTCCATTCATTCTATAGTAGTCCTTACTGCTACTGTTGCTCAGCCTTTGGGAGAGGGAGATAGAACTGTCACCAATATAGAATATCTTTTACCAGAGAACCATTTTGAGGGGAGTAAGAGAAGCCTTTAGGCTCAAATTTTCTTCCCACATTCCCATTCTGCAAGGCACAGTGAACAGAGCTCTCTCTGGCTTTGAAATCAAAGGATCTGATTAAAATCTAGGAGTTTTATACATAATAGATGCATAACTTATTGGGGAATGAAATTTATTTGGAACCAGGGTCCCCACAGACAAGAGTAGTACAGCAAGTAATTAGGGACTAGAGTGCAGATCTCTGAATCCAAGACACCTAGCTGGCCTAGAAATCTCATGATCAGATTATAGTAAAGTAGGAAGCCATTATGTGGAAAGAACATTTGTTTAGGGTGGCACAAACTGAACTGAACCAATTCTTTGGAGACTCTTGGCTCCTGTACAACAGGCAGGGCTTTCCTGTAGTTAATCTGCTTTGAAGTTGATTTTCCATTGATCTGCTGAGATTATTGGCCCAGGAGAATTCTTTCCATTACTCCCCATATTTTCCCCCTTAGAAGTCTATCTTCTCACTATCTTTTACATCTGCCATGCATCCTGGCCTCCCCAACTTTTCATCTCTGCCAACTTTGTCCCCTTTCCAGCTCTTTTTTTCCTGGAAGTCCCTGCTTATGTCCAATTTCTTCCATGTGCCTATAGTCCTGTCCATAGTCATCGTTCTTGCTACTTGCAGCTCCCCACCTTTTCTTTCAAAATGGAGAATCAGGTCATGGTTGGCATGCTATGTTTGGAACAGTGTGAGAATGAAGTAGGTAGAGGAGGAAAAAGAAGCTTCCATCCTTACTTTGTTTGGTCCTGTCATGGTGGAAAGAGAAGAAGTGGGACCAAACTTCCTTTACTCTCTCTATCTCTTCTACTCTCTCTCTTTCTCCATGATTGCTTCCCACCCTCTAGTTACAACGATGATATTTTTGCCCAGGTGTATCTTCAAAATCCAGTGCCAAAAACTCAGACTGGGGTTCTAGCTTTGTAGTCAGGTCATTTTTCTAACTTCTAATACAAGGTCCATTTGAAAGTATTTTGGAATGAAACTCTTTTCTTAAATGAATCCTGGGTCATCTTGTAAAAGCCCCAAGTTTCAATACTCTTGCTTGGCCATCATACAGCTTTGTCTTAAGATTCCCCTCCCAAAACTCTCAGCACTGACACCTTGCTTTCTCCTCATGCTAACTTCTGCCCCTCTTAGGAAATTATCAACAGTATAATCAATGCTGAAATCAATAACATTTTATTGCCATTGTAAGTTCTCCAAAAGGACCTCCTGGCAAATAGACAAATGGTCCTGACAGTCTCCCCATCCCCACTCCCACTTTCACCACTTATTTCTCTGAACCTGGTATGTGTGTCCCTATCCCAGGAACTAGAGACCCTTATATATCTTTTCAGATGAGTAAAGGAGGTAAGAGCCCTGAATATGACCATATTTAGCCAAGCTTTAAGGAGAAAAAAAAAACCCTGCTCAGAAGGGTCCTAGAAGAGCCTGGAGTAGAAGCAAGGTAAGGAGAAGGAATCTGAATGGACTCAAAGTGGTGGTGGGGCTGTTGATTGTTTTCTCAATCCAGGCACTGTAGAGGGCAACACTGGTGAAAGTCTTGGCCTTGATTCCTGGCTTACAGTCATAGTCCCAGTTCATGATCCCAAACTGGTAATAGATATCCTGAATCCGACATATTAGGGGGCCACCTTGATCACCCTGAGGAAAAGAAGAAAGGCCAGTAAGGAAGAAATTAGTTGTGATGAGACTTCTAGGTTGGGCCTAGGTCTATGAAACAGGGAAGCTTAGGTCTGATGTGAATTCTTAGGGATGAAAATACCTGGGTCCAGCATAGGAGCTGGAGATGTTTGGACTTCTTTGGAGTCCTTAGGCAAATAGGGATGGCTAAGTTTTATCAAGCTATCTCTTACCACGCATCTTTCAGCTGGATATAAAGGCATAAGTATACAAAGTACATCATTCCGATAGCTTTCAGAGTCAGTAGACTGATCCATGTCTCCATAGATGTTTTCACATTTGTCTAAGTCAGTGATTTTTGCTCTTCCCTCCCGAAGTTCCAGGGAACCTTCTAGGGCTAAAGAAGCATGACAAAAAGACATCAGCATTAAAATGAAGGACACTGAGAAGTAAAAAACAGGATATTGTTAATCCTTGTGTAGCTTAATGGTTCCATCTTGATTGGTACTCATAATTAAGGAGTAAAGAGTAGTCCAGATAGATAGCCTTGTCTTCTGACCTCCCTACATCTGTTTCTGTGGCACTCAATCAGCCACCTTGCCATTTTTTAATGCTTGGGATTCTCAGTTTCTTCCATGTTGTCTTTCTCAAATTTCCCCAAATCCAGGAAAACAAAACAAAACACAGGTGTGTTCCTTTGTAGCTCTGCAGTGCTTCTGTCATTTGTGTGAGCTTATCTGAGGTTCTGGGGATCAGAATACCATAGATGAAACAGTGAAATCACAGAATAAAAGTCTAAATACCACAACCTGGCATTCAAGCCCCTTCTTGATCAGCTCCCACTTCCATCCTTGTGTTCCAATATGGACATTTCCTTTCCCCGTCCATCTGCTCACTGCTCCTAGCTTCTTGGCTCATCTTTGCTCATGCTGCTCCCACTTTGCCACCTCTCCATCTCTCATCTCTCTGTCTTGGGAATTACAGCTTCACTCCAACTCCTTCCATAAGTCTGCATAGAGTGACCCCTCTCATTGGAATTTACTGCTGATATCACTTACATTCTAAGCCACTTTTTGTATATGGAATTCTACCTAATATTGCTACCTAATATTGTTTCATATCTAGCTCCCAGTAAAATGTAAACTTAATGTTGGCAAGGCTTGTTTCCTAATGTCTCTGTGTACTGAGTACCCTTGCACAGTACTGGGAAGGTAGCATCCCTTGTGGGTAAGAAATATGGATATCTAAGTTATATTTTAATATATTTAACATCTACTGGTCATCCTGCCATCTAGGGGAGGGGGTGGGGGGGTAAGAGGTGAAAAATTGGAACAAGAGGTTTGGCAATTGTTAATGCTGTAAAGTTACCCATGTATATATCTTGTAAATAAAAGACTATTAAATAAAAACAAAACAACAACAACAAAAAAAAACAATAGATCTGTAAACCTATAAAAAAAAAAAGAAACATGGATATCATTTTCAAATTTGCAGAGGACTTTCTATACATTATAGAGAACTGTTCTGGTGTAATGTCATAGAACTTGACTGAAGCCATAAGAAAAGATTTCAGAACCTGCCTTTGACATTTCTGATTCTAGATTTAGAGCTGAGAGGGAACTTAGAGGTAACTGGGTAAAAACCATCATATTTCAAAATTGAGGAAACTGAGACCCTGAGAAGTTAAGTAATTTGCTTAGGAATACATGGCTAGTAAATGGTTGAGAAAGGATTCAAATCCAGTCTTCCTGACTTCAAGTTTAGTACTTTACCCACTGTATCATGTCGCCATTTATTGCTATGTGATTCTGGCAACCCGCTTAAATTCTGAGCCTCAGTTATCTCATTTGAAAAATGGGGATTCTAATAATACCTATCTCACAGAATTGTTGTGAGATCAAATGAAATAATTTATATTACATTCTTTACAGACCTTAAAACACTATATGAACATGAACTCATATTATCTCATGTGAACATGAGAACATCATACAGTTACTAGTAGTAATATTATATCCCTATAAAGTAGATACTCCAGGAATAATTATCCCCATTTTCCAGAAGAGTAGACAGAACCTTAGAGGGGTTATGACTTGTTCATGGTGACTTAAGTACTAGAGCTGGCAATCGAACTCAAGTTTTCCTTCCATGAGGCACTATAACATTGTTTTCAATGTACTTCCTCTCTTCCCACCAGCCTTGCAAAACACCAGTTTGAACTGAACTGATTTCCTTTCAGGAATCCCTGATAGGTTTTCTGGGATGGTGATGATGCTTTGAACTTCTACTTAAGAACTCTTGTTCTTGGAGCAGCTAGGTGGCAAAGTGGATAGAGCACCAGCCCTGAAGTCAGGAGGACCCGAGTTCAAATGTGGCCTCAGACACTTAACACATTCTAGCTGTGTGACCATGGGCAAGTCACTTAACTACAGTTGCCTCAGCCAAAAAAAAAAAAAAAAAAAATTAAATAAAATAAAAAAAAACTCTGTTCTTGCAACTTCTGTGATGGTCTAGGTGATGGGGATGAAACTGTGATCTGTAAAAGAAGGAAGATTCGGGTCTCTGACTCCAAAAAGTCTGGGAAGAAACATACTTTCCAGACAAACTTGTTCTAAGATAAGCAGCTTCATTCAACAAGAGATCTCTGTCAAATCAGACCCCCCTCCCCCACCTCCCATTGATCTTTGGGGTAGACAGATATTCAGTAATTTCATTCAATTGGAGATCTGGGCCTGATACTGGTGGCTTGAAACTCCAAGATAAGTATCTAGGTCTGGGGGGACTGGCTCTCTTTTCCACTGGAAGCCTTAGCCTTTTATAAAAGATAATTCTAAACTCCAAATCTTTGCAGAAGTCAGAAGTAGGAATTTTGCTTCTGCCAAGGGACCTCTCTTTCCTCTTGGCACAACTGCCCACCAGAACTCTTGCCCGCTGTGAAGATACCCTCTTCTCAGAGCTGCCACTCAGAAGTCTGCCTTCTTAGCAAAGCTGACTTCTCAGTGCCAATAAACCTCCCTTTTTCCATTCACACGTTTTGGGTTCATGAATGCTTTTCACACTGTACTTGAGCCTCCAACCAAAGGGGGGATTCTCACATCAACTCTCTGCACTGCCACTAACCGCATCATAGGGAATTAAAGAGTAATAAATAAGTGGGATCTCTCACCCATGCAATGTTGGGAGCATCTAAAGAAGAGGATGATGGAGCAGAAGTCCAAATCCTTCCCAGACTGATGGCAGTGGTTGATTGGCCTGCTAGTGAGAGAAATTTGACTGACTTTCTTAAGTAAAATAGTCCTAGCACCTTTAGATAAGACTTACCTTGAGATCCTCCAAATTTTCCCCATCCTGTTATCCAGCACTGTCTGATTATTTTCAATTCCCAGGGTCCTAGTGGGATGCAGACGGGCGAAATATTTCTCCGGTATGGGATTTTTTGGCTCAGCTTTACTAAGGCAATGTCCCCAAACTGGTAAGGAATATACTCAGACCTAATAATGATTTTAGTCACCCTGGGGAAATATTCTTGGTGCTGTAGAAACGTGGCCAGGAACCGAGTGGTTGGGTAGGCATAGATGGAACCAATCATCACACTGTAATCCCAAGTGTTATTGGACCTGGGAGGAGAGAGAACAGAGATTGGACAGCCTTCAAGTGAGCCGAGGTCCGCGTTGCTGACCCCGGGGCCCTACCCCCAGGGAAGCACTCACAACTGGAAGCAGCTGGCAGCTGTTATGATCCATTCCGCCTGGATGAGCGTGGCGCCGCACCGATGCTTGCCCTTATACCGCAGGCTAGCTTGCCACGGCCACCGCCCGCGCCTCGGTTCCATGCCAAAGTCCCGGGGCCTGAGCTTGGAGCGCCCGCATTCTGTGGGCGAGGAGAGGCCTCCTGAGAACAGGCCTCCAGGCCTGCCCGGCCGGCCTCAGGGCTTGGCATTCTGGCGGCCCAAGCATTAGGCCTCCACTTCTTCTGGGGCCGCAGCCTGCTCCTCTTTTCCCTTCCTGAGGTTTCTCACCTAGTTTTTAGCCAGGACACGCGCCCTCTACGCCCCTCCCTCCAAACACTTGCTCTGTTTTCCCAAATCTCCGACTTCTGGGGCCCGGGTCTTACCTTCATATAAATCTCTATCTCGATCAACTGGCAGAAGGGGGCAAGGGAGAGAAGAGAAAGGCATTACGGGCTGCAGACTTGTCTCCCTGCCAAAGTGTGTGTGTGTGTGTGTAAGAGAGAGAGATTTACACTGGGAATTGGGTTCTTCCCTCCTCAAACTTGGGGGGGTGGTCCCTGCTAGCTTAGCTCTGCCCCCTACCCTTGGGGGGCTCCTGCTGCCCTCAGCTCTGCCCCCCATGCGTGGGGGTGCTTCCTGCTGCCCCCCACACTCAAAGGTGGTCGTGCTGCCCCGCACACTTGGGGTGGTCCCTGCTGCCCTCAGCTCTGGGGGCCTTGGGGCCTGGGGGGGCGTCCCAGCTCACAGGTGTGGTCAGTCTGCAGCAGCAGGGACAGCAGGGACAGCAGGAAGGCCAGGCGGGCCCAGCCCATGGTCGTCGGCCTGGCCCTGGGGCCTCTGCTCCCCTCTCCTTCCCTCAGCTCTGGCCGTTCCTCTAGCGCCTCCTGCAGGCTTGGAGGGCTGGGGGAGCCTGGACCGTGGGGGTGGGGAGGCTGGACCGTGGGGGTGGGGAGCCCAGGAGTGCCAGTCAGGAATCGCTCCTGACTCTGGGCCTGCTCTGCAGGGCTCCCTGCCAGGCAGTAATTGCGCCCCCCCCCCCCCCGCCCAGGCCGGCTTAGGCCTGTGCTCTGGCCGAGGCGGGGGCCTTGGCGCTCCAGAGGCTCGGTGCTGCCCCAGCCTCCCTGTCTTGCTGGCCCTGTCACTGGGCCCCTCAAAGCCCCCAGAGCTCTTCAGCAAAGGCTCCCGAACGCCCTGCCCGTTCCCCCCAGGTCGTGGCCTGGGCCCTTTGCTGCCTCCCTGACTCCTGAGTGGCGGCCTGGGCCGTGGGCAATGCTTCCTTTTTGCCCCCGTGTGCTGGTAAATGGCCCAACGGCATGCGTTTACTTTCCAGTGTTTTCTCAAGTGGAGACCACCAAACAATTCAGCCCCGATTTCTAGGCCACAACCATCAGCTCTCCCAGGATCTGAGCCGTTTCCGGCGCACTCCTGAGTCTCTGCTGCTTGAGCGGGGCCTTTCAGCTTGCTGAGACGGGAGGGGATTCTGCAGAGGCCATGGCAGTAGGAGGGGAGTAAGGCTGGCAAGGGCAAGGAGTCCAAAATGGCGGGACCACGGTATCCATTAAGAGGCATAATATCCAGCAGAACTGGACGATAGATTGGAGTCAGAAGGGAGAATGCTTGATTGCTAGGATAAATTTATTTTTTTAAATTTTATTTTATATTTCGTATATTATCATATGTTATATTATATTACTTTGCATTATATTACATATTAACTTAGTCTCCCCAGTTTTACCCATTTACAAATAGGCCTCTCCCATGGGACCTTTGACCTGCTCTACTTCTGACCTGGGCAGATTTGCCCCTCCTTAGGTCACCTAGTTGCCTTTGTCCCCAAGGGCCCACCATACTGACCGCAGACTTAGGGCAGACAACTAGTCCTTTTCATCCAATACAATTCAGAAGTCTCAACCTCTGGAGATCGGCCAATCGAAGAAAGTTCTCTTAGTAGCTGGGATTACAAGTGTGCACCACCATGCTTGGTGATTTTATTTTTCAGAAAAGTTTTGTGGATATCTCTTGTTTGTACTTCATAATCATTTTTGGTTATGTCTTCCCTAGCCCCATCTCTCCCCAAACCTAGTAGAAATAACTGATCTAGGGACAATTGCTTAGAAATCAGGTTTCCCTGAGTGTGCCTTTTTGTTTCTATTATTGCAGTCACTATATATGTTTTTCTGGTTTCTTTCTGATTGTCTCTTTATTTTTCACCTGACGTCACTACTTTGGGACTTCTCTGTCCAATCTGCCCCTTCTCAGTCTTTTTTCAGTGTATTGTCTTCCCTCATTAGATTGCAAGCTCCTTAAGGTCAAGGATTGTTTTTATTTTATTTTTTTCTTATTCATTTTTTTCTTATTCATTTAGCACACTGCTTGGTACATAGCACTTGGTACATAGTAGGTGCCTAATAAATGCTTATTGACTGATTCTGCTTATTTTTACTCTTCATTAGTTTATATCAGTCTTCCCATATTTCTCTGGATTTTTCATATAAATAATTTTAGTGCATAATAATATTCTATTATATGTATAAGCTACATATTTGGTTATTTCTCATCTGATGGGTCACCAGTTTGTTTCCAGTAGTCTGCTTCAACCAAAAGTGTTGCTATGAATATTTTGCTCTACATGGGCCTTTTGTTCTGTCTCTGACCTCTTTGAGATACATACTCTGTAGTGGGATTGCTGGATTAAAGGGTAAGAACAGGAGAGATAATTTTCTCAGATGATTCCAAATTGTTTTTCAGAATGGTTCAATCAATTCAAAGCTTTGCCAATGATGTATTAGTATCCCTATTGTATGTACCTTCCCCAGTGCTGCCTGTTTTTTATTTTTTTCATCTTTGTCAATTTTTTGAATGTCAGGTGAAATCTGAGTTATTTTAATTTGAATTTATCTTATTGATGCTTTGGAACATATTTCATATAGTCACTGACAATTTACAATTCTTATTTTAAAAATTATTCATTTCTTTTGATCATATATCAACTGAGGGATATATCTTGGGCTTATGTATTTGTGTTAATTACTGAAATATTTTCAATACCTGACTTATCAGAGATGTTTGATGCAGATTTTTTTCACTCCATAGTTTCTCTTATTCTCTCTGCATTGATTTTCTTTGTACAAAAAAATAAAAATTTTACATACCTGAAATTGTCCATTTTGTATTTTATAACTATTTACTATCCCTTGTTTAGTCAATAATTCTCTAGATCTAGTTGTGAAAGGTATCCACTTTTGTTCCAATAGTGTATTAAAACTTTTTTTAACCAATTACTGAACAGCTTTGATGATTATCATTTATAATATTTGAGGCAAGGAAATTCTATTGTCTCTTACCACCTGTATTTCTTTTAATCAACATGCATTTATTAAAGGTTTACTAAGTGTTAGAACCTATGTTAAATCCTGGAAAAGAAAAAAGATTTAACAGTCTCTCCCCTTAAGAAGCTTACATATTTAATGGGGAACACAATGCACATGCATGTTTATATATAGAACATATACAAAATGAATGTTAGGTTGTTTTTTTAGAGGGGATTTATTAACCACTGGAAGGGAGCAGAGGGACTATGAAAGACTTCATGAAGCAGATGGTAATTTGGCTAAACCTTGAGGGAAGCCAAAGTGCCAAGAAGGTAGTGTTGAGCAGGCAGGGCATTTTAGGCACAGGGCCATATGGCCTCAGAAGGAATGAGTCCCCAAGATTTCTCTTTATATAGCATCATCTCTTACTAGCACTGGATACTATGAGTGCTGCTGGCATAACAGCAGAATAAACTGAAAGTGAGAATAACCAAAAGGCCTATCCCTAGACTTGACCCAGCTGTTTTGAAGTTGATCCTAGTTCTGGGTACCTCAAAAAAATTTTCTCCTAACTAAATGTAGATCAGAACCAGTTATAGAATACCTACACATGTTGCACAATCTCTTCAAAACCCACATTATCACAATTTCCCATAAAGTGATCCTCTCAGCTTCTATGGGAGAAAAGAAAATTCTTTTTTACCATTCTTTCTTCCATCCTTTCTAATAGTTTTCCATAAGAGTTCATCACCTCTGGTGCTAAATATCCTCTTTTGATATATACTTCAGTCATAGAAACACATAAAGACCACTCAGTAAAAAGACACAATGGTGTCTTTTCAGCAGAGAAGCACCTATCAGTAAGTCTAGTATGCATTTCAATGGAACCAGAACATTTAGTTTGTTTCATGGATCACCCTAGTTTAGTAGATTAAAGGATTCCCTCATTTTCCCCACTTCACATATATCTACCAATTTTAATTGGTAAAAGCTAGATTTTAAATTAGCTATTGGCTATTTGCTTCATAAATACTAAATAGCTCTGGGATTTTAGGTTCCCCAGTTTTTGAATCCTAAGACCCTTTTATTCTCCCTTGTAGATGATGGAGTGGGGAAAAGCAAGCGAACACAAGGGGGCAAAGTCATTATTTTATTTTTAAAAAACCACATTCCTGGGGAATGGCTGAAGAAGTTGTGGTATATGAAGGTAGTAGAATGTTATTGTTCTATGAAAAATGATAAACAAGATGATTTTAGAAAGGCCTGAAAAGATTTACATGATCTGATGCTGAGTGAGACAAGAAGAATCAGGATTACATTGTATACAATAACAGCAAGAATGTGTGAAGATCAGCTATGAAAGGTTTGGTTCTGTTCAGTGGTTCAGTGATCCAAAGCAAGCCCAATAGACTTTGGATAGAAAATGACATCTGTACCCAGAAAAAGAACTATGAAAATTGAATATAAACCAATACATGCTATTTTCACTTCTTTTTTTCTGTTTTTTTTCCCTCTCCCATGATTTTTCCCTCTTGTTCTAATTTTTCTCTCTTAACATGATTCATAAAGCAATGGGTATTAAAAAATAAATTAATGAAAAAACCCCACATTCCTACGCTTTTCATATGCAGAGATACCAGCCAAAGTTTCAGAATTTTTAGACACTCTTCTACATATAAATCTTACTTGTATTTAGTTATCTCCCAGATATGTTGTACATTTTAAAGTTATTTTGCATTGGAAGAATTTGTATTTTACTTAGCCAGCAAGATGAAGGTATTGAAGATACTTGAACAGGAAATTCGTTAGATCAGATTTGTGCATTAGGAAGATTACTTAGGAAGGCTATATATAGAGAAAAAGAGAAGGCAGAGACAGGAAAAAGGGATACTTATAAGAAGGTATTATAATACTCTAGGCTAGAGGTTTAAATTTTTTCCATTTTTCCATACAAAGAACAGAAAAAGAGGACTGCTTATAAAATTGTGACTATCGAGGAATCATAGTTTGAATTTTTAAGTATATTTCAAATTTAACAAGATAGTTCTATCACTGCCTTTTTTCTCTGTGTACCCTTCTAAACTACCTTCTGCTTTCTTCTGTGTATGTCTTAAGTGATTCATTGATAAGTTTTTCTTTCTGTAGTAGAGACTGAACTAATCTTTATGGATCATTTCAGGGAGTGTGTACACAGAGCTCTCTTGTATACTGCCAATAACCCCAGCTACATAGTGATTCAACACATGAACCTTTTGATGATGTCAGGCTTTCTGGTCGCTTCTGGCCATATATTGAAAGAACTTGTCAGTTGTTTACACTGCTAAAAATCCAAAGTGGTCCATTGGTCCTTCCCTTCCCATGACAGTAGCTGGGGTGTGATGGTATTGCAACAATTAAAAGAAGCGACTCCTGATGGGTTCTCTTCTTTTGATTCTCTGGCTGACATCATCTAACTCCTGAACTTTTGAGGGGATGAGGTGAATGAAGCTGGCTCTCTTCTCTGGTGTTGTCAGTCTTCCCATATGGTAGCTAAATTAGCAAAATTCAGTGGAGCAATCTTACAACTGAGCTCTTGAATTATTTTTTTCCACTTTGGGCCATTTTTTTTTTCTGAGCAGATGACTATCAATCTCTTGGACATGTTCAGGTTTTGAGGTGATTTTGCTGGTATGAAAAGATCCTGGGTGAGGCACTTAAAAGGAACATAAATTCCCAAGTACCACAAATCAGGCAGTTTATTACATGTGAGCATATGGCTCCTCAGACCATAAATCTTCTAGGCAAATATGGTTGGTTGAATAGGCATATGTTGGCATATGTACCTCCACTAAGGGTGTAGAGAGCATGGCATTCTGAATTTGAGTCTTCATATCTGATTGTTGTTGCTAGACAGATTCATAGGGACCAAGGAGGAGGGGATGGCTTAGAGACAGTTATTCAGGGGATGGAGTCTTAGACTGAGACTCCCTTTACTGATCACATTGTTGTTCAGTCATTTCAGTTGTGTCCAGCTCTTCTTGATCCCATTTGGGATTTTCTTGGCAACATGGTTGGCCATTTCTTTCTCCAAGTCATCTTTGCAGATGAGGAACTGAGGCAAACAGAGTTAAATAAGTGAGGCCAGATTTGAATTCAGAAAGATGAGTCTTCCTAACTCTAAGCTTTACTTTATTCATTGTGCCACCTAGCTGCCTTTTCATTGATGTTAAAGGCATTGCAATTAGGAAAGTTTGTTAACATTACATACTTAAAAATTGGGTGAAGTCTGATCAACTGATTATAATCAGGGTAGCAATGCATTTGTTGCCTAAATGAAGCTAATTAAGTCTGTTACAGGGTATGTAGGAATTTGCCTGTATAGGTAGCTCAATTCCATGATCAAACATGGAATCACTTCTGTCAATTAGGGCCAAGCAATAGGCCAATACTTATAGTAGATTTGAGAGAAAATAATAGGCCTTATTACCTGGCCACATCTAAAGAATTTTCAAGAATTAAAGACTTGTAAGATTTGCCGACTCCTACTAAAGATTGGTAGAGAGATAAGTCTTTCTGCAAAGACTTTTAAAGCTTCATGGGCATAGGGCTGAGAAGCAATAAAAGCACAAAGACAAAAACAGACAATTTTCTCTTAACCTTTCTAGTGCCATTTGTAGATTGTTGGATTAAGAATTAAAAACAGGACTTTGTCTCATTTTTTATAAATATCCTAGTGTTTGCAGATCTAAGTGAGCCCTTCCTGCTACATTGACACCTGTCTGGAGTGATTAGTAACAATTTTTAAGAAAGGATGGCTACAGAAGTATTTGATGGTAGAGAAATCATTGATCATAACAGTATCCCATGTGGGAAAATTGGGACACTAATACATTATTGGTGGAGTTGTGAACTGATCCAATCATTCTGGAGAGCAATTTGGAACTATGTCCAAAGGACTATTAAATTATGCATACCCTTTGATTCATCAATGTCTCTATTTAAGACTGTATTCCAAAAAGATCATGAAAAAGGGACAAGAAAAAAAAAGGGAAAAGGACCCACGTGTGCAAAAATGTTTGTAGCAGTCCTTTTTGTGGTGTTAAGAAACTGGAAACTGAGTGGATGCCTACCAATTGTAGAATGGCTGAATAAATTGTGGTATATGAATATTATGGAATATTATTATAAGAAATGATAAGCAGGATGATTTCAAAAAGGCCTGGAGAGACATACATGAACTGATACTAAGTGAAGTGAGTAGAACTAAGAGAATGTTATACACAACAACTTCAAGATTATATGATGATCAACTATGATGGATTTGGCTCTTTTCAACAATGAGGTGATTTAGGCCAGTTTCAATGGTCTTGTGATAGAGAGCGCCATCTGCACCCAGAGAAAGGACTGTGGGGATTGAATGTAGATCAAAACATAGAATTTTCACCTTTTTTGTTATTGTTTGCTTGCTTTTTGTTTTCTTTCTCATTTTTTTCCTTTTTGATCTGATTTTTCTTGTGCAGCAAGATTAATGTGGAAATAGGTATAGAAGAATTGCACATGTTTAACATATATCAGATTACTTGCTATCCAGAGAAGGCGTGGAGGGAAGGGAGACAGAAAAATTTGAAACACAAGGTTTTGCAAGGATGAATGTTGAAAACTATCTTTTTATGTATTTTGAAAATAAAAAGCTATTATTAAAAAAAGTATCCTATTCACAAATTGGAATTGCATATAGAGTATAGCAGCAGTTGATGGCTCATGATAAAGTACTGTGTTCAAATCCAGCCTTAGATTCTTCCTAGCTGTATGACTTTGGGCATTGTCTCTTAACTTTTGATTGTCTAACAAAATGGATTTACTGGAGAGGGGAATGGTAACCTACTTGCCACAAAGGGCAGGGTATGACTGAAAGGACTGAACAACAATATATGGACTTCAAATGTAGGCAGAATGATTTATGAATCTCTTATTTAGGCCCACTGAATGTTTCATTAGCACTGTTAGATGCTGCCAGTCTGGGATGGGTGAGGCACTGATCAAATGTAAAACCAATGTGGATGCAGATGACCTGTGCTATTGGTCAAAGGTGTTCCTTATGAAAGGCATAAAGGTAATCTACTGAAATCATCAAAGGTTATAAACATTGCTATATTAGACTAATCTTTTCTGTTCCCCTTGTCTTTTGATAATTAGTAGCAAGAAAACTTGCAGGATGAATGTCTTTGGGAAGTGATGGCCCTTGGTTTTATTCCCAGCTTGGCTTGTGTTATAGAAGGAAGACAATCAGCTTTGGGTCTCTAGACTGGAGAAGGGCCTTGGGACTTAATCAGAGCCAGCATGTAGCCAAGATAGTATGACCCTGTTTTTGTTCATTCTGTTGTTTTGAATTTAGTTTTTCCTGCTTTTAAGTAAAGGAGATCAGACAAGACTATGACTCCATAAGAATCAAAAAGTCAGAATACTGAGCCACTAGAGCTCTGGGAGCTTAGAGTCTTTATTGGAAATTTCTTGAAGTCAGATGATGAAGAATAAAGTCATCAGTAACTGTGCTGAACGAGCTTAGTAGAAGAGATATAGATTCTTATGCATCCATCCATCCATCCATCCATCCATCCATCCATCTATCAGCTATCCCTTATTTGGGAGTGAACTTGGTGGGATGAATTCTATGCAAACAATATATTAATTTTGAGACCACTTTCCCCAGAACTGAGGTGATAGAGAAGAAAATGTGTGTCTGACTTTTGAGAGCAATTGTAAATATAAATGACAGTAACTTTTATTCTTGTTATTTCTTGGCAGTAAACGTATCTGCGAAAGTGAGATAGTGACAGAGACAGATAGAGAGACAGACAATGGGAACAAAGACAGAGAGAAGTTATAGGGAAAAAGTATACAGGTATTGGGGGAAGAAATGATTTCAACTTTTGTTCTTGATATGTCTTGGTAGAAAATATTCCTTTGTAAAAGTGGTGTGTGTGTGTGTGTGTGTGTGTGTGTGTGTGTGTGTCTAAATAGAGATAGAGATGGACAGACAGACACACATACACACAGAGAGAAATACAGAGATAGAAAATGGACCTCTCAAGGTCTCACAACCTTTAGGAAGTGCAAATGCGATCACTCCAAGCCTTAGAATGACAATTTAAAGCTTTGTTGTGTCTGTTACCTGTCACTTTAGTTCTGGAATCTCATCAATTAAATTGGGGGTGAAAGGAGATTCAGATAATGAAAAGTCTCTTGATACTAATCCTGCCTCCCTCCTCTGCAGCCAACCCCACGCCATGATTTGTAATATTAAAGATGCAAAGTCCTCCTGTTCTACTAATTTTGCAGTTATTTGGATCTTTATGAGCTACAACACCCTGATCTCATCCTGGAGTCCTTGAGGCTGATATTGTTTCACATGACTAATGTATCCTGATTTGTTCTTCCCTTACTGTTAAATGAACAGTCTGTTCATGAGTTACAACTATAATGTAAGATTGTAAGTAGTTATAGATAACTGATTGGAATTTCCTAGAAGACCGTTGGAAAGGCATGTGAACAATTAGATTCCCATTCTGAGTTGAGATTCTTGGCTTGATAAAGGAGAATCCCTTCTGGTCAATCATTTACTATGTAATTATGGTATGAATTAATAAATTTGTGGTTTGAATAGATCTAATTTCCTAAAACACAATGTGAAATGACTGTTTATTCAAATTACCTATGAGTCTCTTGGATCAGGTTTCCCATCTAGGTTAAGCTAATTTTTTTTTTGAAAGATGACAGAACTGTCCTTGGGGTGTGTTTGATCCAGAGAACTGTGCCTCTCTTAATGATAACTTCTCACAGGTCTTTTGCCCTTCTAATGTTGTTTCTTTTCAACTTGGTGGATATTCCAAGGCTAATGGGTCACCCTTTTCTTCCCCACTGACTAGACTTGTTTCTGTGTGGAACTGAGGGCGATTATGTGTTTATTCATGGTAAATGCTTATATTCTTATCAAATAGCTTTTCAGTAAACCTTTTGGTTAACTGGAGAATGACCTGTAAGTCTCTCACCTAGGTAGTCCTAATGAGTGCCTGAGTCGGACCCATCCATTATAAGGGGCAAAATCTCCAGGGACCTATATCAGGGCCTAACTTCTCAGATGTGATTCTCAATTCTATTCTATGGGATATTTTCAAGCTCTTTTTTCATCCCATGTTAGGAACATGGAGGAAGGAAGAGAAAACATTTTCATGATCTCTATCCTAAGGAATAAACTACCAAAAGAAATTTTCATTCCAAGGAGAAATTTTTATTAAGGAAAACTCCCAGTGGTGACTAAGAGTCCTTCCTCCTAGAGTTCTGGGAAAGAAAAGGAGAGAGGAAGGAAGAGGGAGACAGACAGACAGACAGACTGAGAGACACAAAGAGACAGAAACAGAGAGACAGAGAGAGAGATAAAGAGAGGGAGAGAGGCAGATAGATATACACACAGAGAGACAGAGAGAAACAGAGAGAGACACACACAAAAAAATGCACAGAGAGAGATAAAGAGAGGAAGAGAGGTAGACAGATTACAGCTTAGAATTGGAAGGGATCTCAAAGGACATTTAGGCCAATCCCTATTTGGAATCAGGAGACCTAAGTTCATATCTGCCTTATCACTTACTAGCTATGTGCTGCTGGAGAAGTCATTAACTTCTCTATGGCTCAGTTTCCTTCTCTAAATGAAGATAATAAATATATTAAATGAGAGTAAAATATGAATAATAATAGATTCTACCTTAAAGGTTGTTAGGAAGATCTAATAACTTACTACATTTAAAGGGCTTTATAATAGTATATAACTACTAGCTATTATCATTATTACTTGAGTGAGTCCTTTTCTGATTCCTCTAGTTTTCATACCCTATTCTCTCTCTCTCTTTTTTTTTATATTCATTTTAAAAAAATTTAATAGCCTTTTATTTACAGGATACATGCATGGGTAACTTTACAGCATTAACAATTGCCAAACCTCTTGTTCCAATTTTTCACCTCTTACTCCCACCCCCTCCCCCAGATGGCAGGATGACCAGTAGATGTTAAATACATTAAAATATAAATTAGATACACAATAAGTATACATGACCAAACCGTTATTTTGCTGTACAAAAAGAATCAGACTCTGAAATAGTGTACAATTAGCTTGTGAAGGAAATCAAAAATGCAGGTGTGCATAAATATAGGGATTGGGAATTCAATGTAATGGTTTTTAGTCATCTCCCAGAGTTCTTTCTCTGGGCGTAGCTAGTTCAGTTCATTACTGCTCCATTGGAAATGATTTGGTTGATCTCGTTGCTGAGGATGACCAGGTCCATCAGAACTGGTCATCATATAGTATTGTTGTTGAAGTATATAATGATCTCCTGGTCCTGCTCATTTCACTCAGCATCAGTTCGGTGTAAGTCTCCAGGCCTTTCTGAAATCATCCTGTTGGTCATTTCTTACAGAACAATAATATTCCATAATATTCATATGCCACAATTTATTCAGCCATTCTCCAACTGATGGACATCCATTCAGTTTCCAGTTTTTAGCCACTACAAAGAGACCTGCCACAAACATTCGTGCACATACAGATCCCTTTCCCTTCTTTATAATCTCTTTGGGATATAAGCCCAGTAGTAACACTGCTGGATCAAAGGGTTATACCCTATTCTCATCATTGTGTATTTCATCTCTCTCTGTCCCTTTGTTTCTTACTGTTTCTGTGTCTATCTCATTTTCTCTTTCTTCTCTATGCTATCAGCGGACATATTGTATTTCCTTAGTAGAATAGAAACTTATTAATGTCAGGGCAGGATTTGTCTCACTTTTGAATCTATTTTGTAATAGTAGAAGCTTCAAAAATACTTGGTGTTTCATTGAATGATTCTCCCTTCTCCCCAAATAGTGGTAACTGAGCTTCAATATGAAGACCTCCAGAGACAGGAAAGGCAGTTTCCCAAGACAATCAGTTTATCTTCTAGATAACTCTAATTGTTTGGGGAATCTTGATGGCCCTGCAAATAGAGTATTGGATCTGGAGTCAAAAAGACCTGTATTCACAATGACATATACTAACTCTGTGAGCCTGGAGGGCTTGCTTCACCTCCCTCAATCTGTTTCCTTTTCCTTATTTATGTAATGTGTGTATTTATTTATTCATGCATGCATGCATACATTCATTCATTTATCTATTTTTATTTTTATTTTTGGGAGGCAATCAGCTTTAAATGACTTGCCTAGGGTCACATAGCTAGGAAGTCTGAGGTCAGACTTGAATTCAGGACCACCTGATTCCAGGGTTGGTGCTCTATCCACTATGCCCCTCATCTGTCCCTTCTCATCCCTTATAATAGGAGTAACAATAATAGTCCCTGTTTTACAGTATCAAATAAGACAATATGTGTAAAGCACTTTGCAAACTTAAAATATTAGGTTAATGTTTATTGTTGTTGTTGGTTTTCTTCCTGGCAGCTTCTATCTGTTTGCTCCTAGACCAAGTTAATGTGGTTGGGGTAGCAATACCTGTTGGTGTTTGCCCTTCATTCTTGAAAAGGACCATGACATCAGGAAGGTGATGCTATGACATGCAAGTGAATTGGATTTAAATGAGGGAGGTCTGTATAAGGTCACCTGCCTCATTTTCCCCTCCAGAGCCATCTAGGTCCAGTGTTCAAGATGATTGGAAATGGCCTTGGATGAAATGGAAGAATTTGGCCTTTTTAAACTGAGTTCTTCAACAAGTCTCAATTTGACTGAGGCTGCACCTATTCAGTGATTAAGGCTGGGTTGAAATTGAAGCAAAGTATCTCCTATTTCACCTGATCAAAAAAAAAAAATCTAAACAAACAAACAAACACACAAATAAATAAATAAATCTGGGAGGTTTAAGACCAAAGCAGAAAAGATTGCTCTAGTTTAAAATAAACACGTGACAAATTCACAATGGCCATTCTCTTTGGCAAAAAGTAGATTTATTTAGGGGAAGAAGTTAGACAAAATGAAGGGATACAATAGACATGAGGAATGGTAAATATGAAATAGAGCTGGGAAAGTATATAGTTAGACTAACTAGAGTTAGTCAAAGTAAAGAGAAAGAGGTCATTAGAAGGAAGGTACTAAATAACCTCATAGTGGGCTTAGTCCTGAAAAGGATTTAGCAAATAATCCTAAACAAATTCTTTATAGGGAAAATATAGCCTTGGGGTTTCTTAGGGAGACCAGAGAAGTAAAGGGGGAAACTCAGTGGAAGGGAGCTAGATGGAATGCACCAGGCAGACCAGGTCCCAGACCTGCCTAAAGATATTCAATTCAATATCTCAGAAGGTTGTTTGAAGATACCCAGAAGTTGAAGGATGGACAGTGGGGGTTCCTAAAGAATTCTTTCTTAGGTAGTCTGGGAATTATCTGCTAATAGCTTTTTCCTGACAGGTGAAGAGAATAAATCACATCAAGGTCAACTTAACTCAACCTGCATTAAATGCTTGTTATTTGAAAGGTGATCATGATAAGCACTGGAAGTACAAAGACAAAAATGGAATAGACCCTGACTTCAAATTTTGCCCTGTTGGGAACAAGTCTTATTCTCTTCCACAGTGACAGCCTCTTTGATATTTTAAGACTATTTTCATGTCCTCAATTGAGACTTCTTTCTTCCAGGCTGAACCTCCTCAGTTACTTTGATTGATCTTCAAAACAGTATGTTGTTCCTACCCTCAAAATCTTATTAGCTGTGTAATTCTAGGTAAGACCCTCATTTTCTGCTTCGATTTCCTCAACTATATAATGGAGGCAATAAAAACACCCACCTTGCAGGATTGTTGGATGAATCAAATGAAATAATATTTGTGTTCAACACAGTACCTGGCACATAGTAGAAATGTATAAATGCTTATTTCCTTCCTCTTTAGAAGGTGCTCTAGCACAGAACACAGGGTAGGGGACAGGGTAATTATCATCTTGCTTGTTATGGTCTTGGTGTCTCCTTAATTCAGTCTATGACAACTTCCATCTCTATCCTTTAGCACAGGCTGATTCCCATATCTGTAATAAACTCCCTCTTCACCTTTTTAGAATCTTTTCAAGGCTCAGATGAGCCTTCATAAAGTCATTCCCGATCCATTTCCGCTCCTCACTCCTAGCTCACTAGGTGTTTTTTCTCTTTTCCTCATATTATGATATATATATATATATATATATATATATATATATATACACACACACACACATCTAGTTTTACTCTATTAGGATATGAGCTAATTAGAGATTTCACATTGAGTGGGTAATTAGCCTGAAGTGCTCTGCTGTCTTAGATTCAAGTACACCTTTTCAGAGTTCCAGCCCTCTACAATGCTTAATACAATTTGAACTGAATTAATGTATTTTGAGTTAGTAAACTACTGACACCCTCAAAAAAAGGATACATGCACAAATGGAGTCTTAACAATGAAATCCTACTAGCTAGTATGCCACTGTACAAATCATAGAAGCAACTAATATTTATGTGAAAGAAAATGATAATGATTGATAGTGTAGAGCTTCCAGGGGAAATAGCAATAATTTTAAGGTCCCCTGACCTTAGATTGCTTTTGTTCTAACTATCTGTCAATGATTCCAAAGTCTTCTGGCCTTAAAATAGTTTACAAACATTGCTGACTGTAAGATACATAATAATTTGCTGGTGAATGACAACCAAATTCCTAAGATCACTTCTCAGTTCTACCTCTAGGCCATAAAATTAGCATATCAATGACATGGAGGACTGGTTCCTTGCTAAATTCTTTTGAAATTTAGCCTGCTTCAATTGGTGTTATAATTGCAATAAACTTTGCCTCTTGACTTGGATATGGGTTCAAGCCTGCAAATTCTTTTGAGACACCTCTGCAACCTCCAACCTTTTGGGGTCCCTTCTGAACTTCAATAATGACGATGCAATATGCTAAAATTAGAGAGATCAGTAGCTTCATGTTACTTATTTGCTAGTTTTATGGATTACAGGTAGGTCTGAGGGGAGGTCTATTCATATTGTCTCAAGAACTTTGTTCTTACTGACAACAGATTGTTTATCTGACAGGCAGCAATGTTTGTAGAATTATGCTATAGTATCCCTAAGGCCAGGAGACTTTAGGATTATTAACAGACAGACTGTTAGAATAATAGCACTCCTAAGGTGTAGAGAGCCAATATTGAATAAGTCTATGAACAGCAAGAGTCTGGTCCAGATGTTACTTGAGACTTATTCTGTTAGGGTGAACTTTTCAAACTATATTGGCTCACCATCTCCCTGATAATTGAAAAGACATACTTGGTAAATTCAGGATGATCTTGATGGAGAGTGCATGCACAACAAAAAAGCATTTTAACTATACAATGAATCAAAGACATACTTGATGAAAATACATTAGTATGATAATTTCTGCTCTGTATTGGCAAATATCACAACTATTTACAATTCTGGTGATGTTAATGAGTTTAACAACTATGCTATTTACAATTCTGTGTTGATAATCATCTTGGTATTGACAGTTAAGGTGGCTATGGAAATGCCCTGGAAGCTAGTAATTTTGTAACACTAATCTAAAAGGTATATAAATGCTGATACTCAGATTAATAAATGAAAACTGCAAAGCATTATCTTCCTTCTGGCCTTGGGTATTCATTTCACTCTCTGCATTAGGTGGAGCTGAACTCCAACACTAAGGTCAGGGGGCCTCAGGATTACTGCTATATTTTCCCCTAGAAGATGAACCCCATCAAGTTTATCTTGGGATGCCATAGGAAATAATTTATCTCAAGATTATTTAAAGATACACAGAGGTTGGAGGGAAGACAAGGAAGGTTGATAAATGAGTTCCAGTCTCACAATCTATATAAACAGGATAGTCTGGGAATTGGTTATACTTGATAATAGCTGGTTGGTCTTCTTCCTGGCAAGGGGAGAAAGCAAGTCTGCATCACTTACAACAGAAGGATTTATCGAAAGGTATTTTGTACACAGGAAAGGTCTCAGGAGGGCTGGAAATGGGACATGAAAGCTAAAATTCTTCTAAGACTGGGTTTTAAAGTGAATCTTTACCACTTTTTTGAGCAGCATGGTCAAAGGTCTCAAAGCAGATTTGTGTATAGGAATGTTATAACACTCAAGGTTGTATGACAGCACAGTCAGTGGAGACCCTGGCACTAAACATGTTTCAGCAGCATTCCTACTTTATACAGGAAAGGTTTCATCTCTAATCTGCATCAGTTATGTTTTGATTTTTCAACTCTCAGGTGCTCTCAGGCAGTGATTGAATGGATGGGATGGTGAGTGATGGACCACTCACTGCTTTTGGGATGCAGACATTTGTTACTTATAGCCCCAGAAATTATAAAATTAAAAAAAAAAAGCCCAAATGAAAATGACTTCATTCAGGCCTAGAGGAGCATTATTTTAATTTTTTGTAAACAAGGAAAGATCTCAGCAGTTCTCAGCAGTAAAGCAAAATATCACAGGCAATAAATTGCCTAAGTAAGCAGAATGGAAAAAAACCCAGTAGGAAATGAGCCATTTTAATGTGTCTTTATATCCAAATGACTTTAATCATTGCCAAGAGGAATGACCTTGAGACATATTCTTTGAAAAGATAAAAGGACCTTTGTTTTTAAAGAGGTACAGCCTTGCCTAGATACTGTTTTAGCCAGTCAGGCCAATTCATTTAATGGGAAAGTACTGCAGTTTTAAAAGTACTAAACTATAGATATAGGCATATATACATCAAGAAAAGGGACACAAAGACTACAGAGACAACTATATACAGTACATTAATGCAAAGTTTATTTGAGTAGAGAATCAGAAGTGTTTACTATGTGGCCAGATTTTTGTCAATCATTCATGAGACAAAAAAATATGATCTTGAACTTAAAGGACATTTTAAAATTCAGATAACCAGAAAGAAACAATAAAAGAGCAATGTAAGATTGGGCTTCTGTGGTATTGACAATAAATACTATAGTAGGAGGCCAGAGAAAGGAGAAATCAGTGTAACCCAGAATCATTAGGACAGATCTCATAGAGGAGGATAAGATTTGGATTGAAGAATGATGGGGAATACATTCTAGGGTGTGTGTGTGTGTGTGTGTGTGTGTGTGTGTGTGTGAGTGTGAGTGAATGTATACACCAGGAGGAAAAAAGTTGAGGCAAGAATAAGTTTGATATGTGTGAAAGACAATAAAAAGACCAAACATAAATGATTTAAAGGTCACTTAAAACAATAGCCCACTCAGTGCAGATCTAGACTATATATGTAGTTCTAATGATAGGTAGCTCATTTTTGGGTAGCTTATTACATCACTGGATACCTCTAGTCCTGTAATGAGCTTCCTTTTCTTTTTGCTATTCTAAGTCAAAATCTGTTGCAATGTTCTGATGAGGTTTAGATTTATGGAACCAAAATGAAATTAAGGTTTCTGGTGGTCAGGGAGTTAAATGACACGATCTAGTGGCAGGTTCGGGGTTCAGGGAACCAAATGGAGAGGTTTGGCTCCCCTGCACCCCCTTGGGATTCGGCGCAAGAGTAGGGAGTTTGGGGGACTCCCTTCTGGCAGCGCAGAGGTTCTCCGTAAAGGAATTTACAGACCCGAAAACCTAGACTGATAAAAGAAGTTTATTATAGGAATTGGAAGTAAGGAAAAAGAAGGAAGGACAGAGAGGCATAAAGTCTGGTTAGGGAAATAGGTGAGGGTAAAGAGAGGATGGCACTGGAAAGAGTATTCCAGTGGACAGAAGCTCCTTGGGATGCCAAGCATGGTATAGCTGGCATGTTTGGAACCTCTGCAAAGAGAAGGTTTTAGTTTGGCTCTTTTTATAAAGAGGGATTTAGCTGAAGGGGGCCTGTGAGTGGAGTCCCAAGTTGGCTCCTCACTGGGTTTCAGCTTGAGTTAGAATTTGAATTGAATCCAATGAGTTTCAGGACTGAGCTGACCCCACCCAGATAACAAGATGAAACTGTTTGTCACTCAGGGCAAAGTCCCTCACTGAGGCAGAGTTGAAGATTTTCTCCTTGAAGGATTTTCAGAGTTTCGGGGTCCCCTCTGCAGTTCGACTTGAGTTTTTCCTGAAGGGTCAAGCATAGCCAATCTAGTTCACCTTCCAAATGCTAGCCCTTTGAATATATGATAACTGGGATTTTTTTCTCCCAATCCCAGCCCATACTTTTTTAGATTAAACATTCCAGTTTCTTAAACACCATTCCCTGGACTCCTTCTAAAATATAATGTCCAGAACTGAACACAGCTTTCTAGATATAGTCTGATAAGGATTAAAGACAGTGGGATTCCTCTCATTTTCTGGACATTGTTTTTTCTATCAATGCAGTGTAAGATCATGTAACTTTTATTCCCAGCTACACAATTATCCAAGACTACTCTGAATGATTAATTATATTAATTATGAGGAAAGATGCTATCCACACCTAGAGAACTAATTGCGTCTGAGTGCAGATTAAAACTTAGTTTTGTTTTTTAACTTTAGTTTTTTTGGGGGGGAGGGGACCTATGTTTTCTTTTACAACATGACTTTTATGGAAATGGTTTGCACAGCTTCACATATGCTTTTTCAGTGGAGGATGGGGTATAGAAGGAAGAAAGGAGAGAATCTGAAACTCAAAAGTTTTAAAAACTAGTGTAAAAAATGTTTTACATGTAACTGGGGAAAAATAAAATATTAAATTGCAACAACAACAAAAAGATCATGTAGCTTTTTAGGTTCCCACATGATCTTTATGAACTCAATCTTTTTTTTTTTTTTTTTTGTAATGCCTCAGCTTCCCTGAATTATTATGCCCTCAATAAAATTATTATAGCCCCTCTCCTTTGTTTTTGAGGAATGGAGAAATTAAGAGGCCCTGAAATACCAGTGAGTCATAAACTTCCAGGAGGGTTATCTCAAGTGCCTGCTGGTTAAGTGACTTATCTAGGGTCACATAGCTAGGGAGTGTTAACTATCTGAGGTCAAATTTCAAATCAGGTCCTCCTGACTTCAGGACCAGTCCTCTATCTACTGCACCACTAGCTACCCCTCCACCCTCCTATCTTGACCCCCTTCTTGTCAGTACTAAGTTATGATCTTTTCCTGGAATTATGGCTTGTCCACTCATTCAGTATTCTCTCCTCTCTCCCCTTGCCTTTGTTTTCCTGGAGCTCTATAATATAAAGTATCTGGAATTAATTGCTTGTGGGCTGAATGGTTTGAGACAAGTCCCATGCAGCCAGCTGGGGGGTGAGGGGGGGGGGGAAATCGAACATCTTTTGGACATGAATCCTGTTTGACTGGCTAGCTCAAATTCTCCACAATTAAAATATCAAAAACCCAATCTCTGTCTTGCCTCAGTTTCTCTGGCATTACATTTTCACCCCAATTAGGTCTTTCTCCACATTAAAAAACTGATTTTCAGGGGTTTTTTCCTCAATTTGCCTGCAGGAGAGAATGTATAATCCTTGGGATGGAAGGCTGAGATTTAGAGCTGTTGGAGGGTGGGGTGGCAGGTAGAAGACTGACCATACTTACCACATTTCAGGGAGTTCATTGGTGACTTGTTCAATTTCTTTTTCTAAAATGGGATTATTTAAATAATTTAGTTCCTCTTCTGTTAAGCTGGGCAATTTATATTTTTATAACTATTCATTCATTTTAACCATATTAACCATACAGTTGGACAAAATAGCTCCTAATTATTGTTTTCATTTCTTTTTCATTAGTGGTAAGTTTATCCTTTTCATTTTTGTTGCTGGTAATTTGTTTTTTTCTTTTTTTTCCTAATCAAATTAACCAAAGATTTATTAATTTTGTTGGTTTTTTCATAAAATCAACTCTTAGTTTTATAAATTAGTTCAATAGTTTTCTTTATTTCAATTTTATTAATCTCTCCTTTGAGTTTAGCATGTCTCCAAGGCAAGGGAAGGATTCCCCAATAAAGTTAGAGCCGGTAGCAGTAGAATAGGGAGGAACAGCCTGGTGGGTTCAGCAGCATCAGTGTTAATGACCCCAGCTTCTGGAACTATGTTTAAGATCCAATTTTTGTAGACATTGACGTTGGTATAGACTCCAGGCCTATAGGGGCGTGCACAGCCTTCTCCCCAACTTACAATGCCAGCTTGGAACCAGACGCCACTAATATTGCATACCAGTGGTCCTCCAGAATCACCCTGGAGAGGTGAGAAAAATGGTTAATCTGGACCATGGGAAAGTCTGGGGAGGAAAGAGTTCAGTAGGGGACCCTGGACTTTTCAGAGCTGGGCTGGGACATGTAGAGAAAGAGAAAGAGGCACCAAATGGGCTTGGAAGGGATGTTTGGTAACCTGGTTAGTTGTGATAGAGCACAAGATGTGGATGATTGACTCCTAAGCAAGACAACAGAGAGATAGATACATTTGGAATCTTGGGGGTGGGAGAAAATTCCTGGAAGGGGTCCCAGTGAGCCATCTTACCTGGCAGGAATCCTTTTGGCCATTAGGGAAGCCAGCACAAATCATATCAGACAGGATGATGGGCTCCAAGGGAGAGATAGTTGATTCTTTGTGGTAGTACATGTCACAGACTTGGTGGTTGATGAGGGGCACCTCCAATTCTTGCAGGATGAAAGGTGGAGGGAGATCTTGGAGAAGAGAAAGGGAGAAAATGTTGCAGATAAGTGAAAAAGTAGCTATCTGTGAGATGGGAGGAGAAAATAGCTAAGTAAAAGTAATATTGTGCTCATACTTTCATAGACGGATTCAAATTCTGACTCCCATTTAATACTTGGACAAATCACTTCATCTTTCTAGGATTTATTTTCCTTATTTGTGAAATAGGGAAGTCAGATTAAATGATCTCTGAGGTTCCTTTTTAGCCCTAAATCCATGTACAGTCTTAGGAACTATAGCTTTTCTCACAATAATCTTTTTGTTTTGAGGTATTAGTATAAGTTTTTATCATTATTTTGCAAATGAGGGAACTGAAACTCATAAAGGTGAAATAATTTACTCAAACCACACAGTTTTTTTTAGCCCAGGGCTCTTGCCACTATATCTTCTCTGGATAGTGAGTTATCTTTTACTTATCTGTACTATAAGCTTGCAGACATCCATATAATTTCTGTATGATTTTGTAGTATTTTTTTTAAGGTTGTCATTCTTATTTTATTTTATTTTTCTTAATAGCTTTTAATTTTTCCAAATACATGTAAAGATAGTTTTCAATTCACCCTTGCAAAACCTTGTGGTCCAAATTTTTCTTCCTCCTTCCTCCCCAGTCCCTTTCTATAGATAGCAAGCAATCTGATATAGGTTAAACATGAGTAATTCTTCTAAACATATTTCTGTATTTATCATGCTGCACAAGAAAAATCAGATCAAAAGGTGAAGGGAAAAAATCAAACAAACCATGAGATTAAAAAAAACAACAACCCAGAAAACAACCAAGCAAACAATCAAACAACCAAAAAGATGTCTTCCATTCAGTCCCCATAGTTCTCTCTCTGGATGCTGATGACTCTTTCCATCACAAGCCTATTAGAATTTGCAATGTGTTTTTACCTAGGTAGCAGATAGAATGCTGGACTTGAAATCTGGAAGAAATGATTTTGAATCCTTCCTTAAACATTTACTTAGCTGTGTGACCCTAGGCAAGGCACTTAAACCCCTCAGCCAGAGTTTCCTTATCTGTAAAATAGGAATTACAATAGGAAATGAGATGTTTGTTAATATTAACTTTAAATATAGTGATGGTACATAGTAGGTACTTAATGTGAGCAACCTATAGAATTGTATTTCTATATAAGGACATAGATTTAGAGAAAGGCCATTACCTATGTACAAAACAAGATATGGAGCCACTGAATTGATAAACTGATAAAAATCAACCAAAAACAGAAGTGAGTGAAAAGTAATTGGAAGTACTGGCATGCTTATTGAGTTAATTAATATTAACTTCTCCCTAAAGAAGAGTTTTCGGCCATTTTTGAACATGTGTTGTATGGTGAGGGAGGGGGAACATATCAAGGAGAAACCTACAAAACATGGGCCAAGATATCTATTCAACTTAATCATCCCCAGCCAGTGGGGCCACGGGGGAAGAGATCTTTCACTTTGGGACAGAAAATAAAAGGCTCATTCTCTGGTATATCAGGGTGCATCTTCCCAGGGACTGCCTCTTGGACAATCACTTGCTTCTGGAAATAACAGCAAATAAGCCAACCTACTTCAAACACTTCTGAGTCCTTTTTATCTTTGTTGTAAATTAATAATAATAAATGCTTATTTCTCTTCCCCCCCCCCTTCCAAATTTCTAGGTTTGTTTAGGGATGAAAAAAGATAATATATAAAAAGTGATTTATAAACTTTAAAGGGTAAGAAAAAAACTAGCTATGATTATAATTGCCTTAATCCTTGAATCTAACTATTATTAGATTCTTTATTTAAGAAATGTCTGTGATTTTCTGTTATTTCCAAGATAAAATACAAAATATTCTGGTTTGACTTTTAAAGCTCTTCATGATGTGGTTACAATCTATTATTTAAAAAACTGAAATATATATATATATATATATATATATATATATTTAAGATTACATTCGTTTCTTAATATAACCCTCCTTCTTTCTGGATACAGTGAGCATTCCCTAGTAACAAAAGTTACAAAAAAAAAAAAAAAAAAAAAAAAAAAAAAGAAAAGAAAAGAAAGCTATTTAGCAAAACCAATAAATATATCCAAACACATCTGGCAATGTATATATTACTTCACATCTAAAGTCCCCCATCTTTGCAATAAGGAAGGGAAGTACATTTTCATAACTCGTCTTCATGTTCAAGCTTATTCATTAGAATTTTTTCTTGTCTTTTTTTTTGTTTATACTACTGTAGTCATTCCACATTTTTTTTCCTGTTTCTACTTCATTGCAAAATTTCATACAAGTCTTCTCACTCATGCTTCTCTGAATCCTTCACATTAACTTTTTTTAAAAAAATAGCATAATAACATTCATCAAAAATGTTTGGCCATTACTTAATCTTTGGATACTAATGAATGTTTTGGTACATATGGGACCCATCTGTCTTTTACATGTTTCCTATTTATTACTGGTATATGTGGGATCTCTGATTCAAAGGTTATGGGTATTTTGATCAATTTTTGTTCATCTTATTTCCAAATTATTTTTCAGAATGGTTCAAATTCTCTTTCTAGACTGATTTCATGTTTGTGTGTAGTATATATTCTTTAGGAATATATACATCTCAGCTGTACTGGGTTACTTAGAGTTCTCTGTGCATGATATTCCTTCTTTAACCTCTCTGTCTTTGTGTGATCTTTTACTCATGCTTGGGACCCTTTCCTTTTCCCCCTTCTCACCTTGAGATTCATTCAAGGTTTAATTCATGCACTACATTCCATAGAACACCTACACTGATTTTTCTGATTAACATTTTCACTGACTCCACTCCCTTGCCTCACCCTCATTTCTACTCCATTTAGTTTGTATATGCTTATACTTACTTATCAGTATACCCACTGAGGGCATGGACTAGTTCACATGTTTGTTTTGGCATTTCTTGTGTCTAATACTATGTCTGGCATGCAGGAAACCTTTAATACTTATTTCAAGGAATTGAATACTCAAATTATAAGGGAAAAGAGAGTAATGTGAAACATCTTGAAAAGTAGATCAGAACCTGTTTGTGAATATTATTAAATTAAATGCCATATAAAGACACTCATATTTTATCCTAGAGGTAATGGGAAGTTTCTGAAGCCCCTTGAGCAGGGGATTGGTCATGGTTAGAATGAGGAATATCAGTTTGGTAGTTGTGTAGAGGACAGATTAAAGAGAAGAGAGATTGGAGATAGGAAGACAATTTAGGAGACTAACACAGTGGTCTAAGTAAGAAATGATGAGCCCTAAACTAGAGTGATTGTAGAGATAAGGGGAAGGAGAAAGAAGATATTTTAGAGGTTAGAATCTACAAGTTTTAGCAACTGATTTTTTATGGGAATTAGGAAAAGTAAAAAAGCCATGGATGACTTCACATTTGAAAACCCAGGTTAGAACTGGGCTGATCTTCATGGAAATAGAGTTGTTAGGAGACTGCAGGGATTTGGGGGAAGAGAAAGATGGGAAGTGAAAGGAAAGGGCTAGAGAGAAAAAGAATGAGTTCCACTTGAGACAAGCTGAGTTTGCAATCCAAATGGCACAGCCAAATGAAGATGTCCATCAGGTAGCTGGAAACACAGTATCAGAACTAAGAAAAGAAATAAGAGTTTCATAGAAGGATCTGGAAGTCATCTATGTAGAGATGATTGAACTCATGGCATCTGATGAGATAACCAAGAGAGAACAGATAGAAAGAGAAAGCATTCAGTCAACAAGCATTTAAGTGTCTACTATGTATCAGGGACTGCACTAAGCTCTGGGGGTACCAAAGAAAGGCAAAAGATAATTCCTGCCCTTGATGTGAGAACACTGAAACTGAAGGGGGACCCCAAAACTCTCTCTCTCTGAAACTCCTTCAAGGAGATAATCTCTTTGAATTCTTGACTCTGTAAAAGACCTGCCCGAGGGAAACAGGATAAGTAGCTTCATTCTGTTATCCTGAGAGAACATCACCCCCCACTGATAATACTACTGATTACACTCTCTATTGAGTTGAAAATTAGTCTATTCCAAGATTCAATTCCAAGATTTTCTATTTTGATTTCAACTTAAACTGCACCTATCTCCCACCAAGAACTGCCCATATAACAAGTTTCCTTCAACCCAACTCCTGGCAGAGGACCTAACATGCCATGCCAAGGAACCTCTTTCTCCCCTTGGCATAGCTGCAACCCTCTGCTTGCTGAAATAATATTCTCTTTCAGGGTTATTCTCTCTTTATCTTTCTTACTTATTTTCCTAATAAGACCTTATTCACTTCTCTGTCGGGATTTCTCTGCTAGATCTTTAATAATAAACTTCTTTTGCCAGTTTAACTTTTCGAGTTCTTAAATTCATTTATGAAGGACCTGCACTGTCAGAAGGGGGTTCCCACAACTCCCTGCTCTACACTGAACCTCATCATTTGGCTCTCTGACTGAGAATTGAGGGGAGCTGAACCTCATCATTTGGCTCCCTGACAGAGAATTGAAGGGAGCCAAACCTCATCATTTGGCTCCCTGACTGAGAATTGAGGGGTGCTGAACCTCATCATTTGGCTCCGACCAGGAATTGAAGGGAGCCAAACCTCATCACCCTCACTGGCAGGAGACTTTCCAATTGTCTACTGGAAGAAAAAAGAACAGCACCCAAAAAAGACTTGGGTGACACTCATGCTTAGGAGTCAGTATATGAAGTATTCTGCAAAGGAGCCTGGGAAGGATTAGCAGATAAAAAGCACTATTATTGGTGCAGTTGTGAACTGATCCAACCATTCTGGAGAACAATTTGGAAGTATGACCAAAGAGCAATTAAACTATTCACACTCTTTGAATCAGCAATGCCACTAATAAGTCTGTATCCCAAAGAGATCATAAAAAATGGAAAAGGTCCCACATGTGCAAAAATGTTTATAGCAGCTCTTTTTGTGGTGGCAAAGAACTGGAAATTGAGGTGATGCTCATCACTTGGGGAATGGCTGGACAGGTTGTGGTATATGAATGAATGGAATACTATTGTTCTATAAAAAATGATGAGCAGGCTGATTTTGGAAAAACTTGGAAAGACTTACAAGAACTGATGCTGAACAGAACCTGTAGGACATTGTACACAGTAACAGCAACATTGTAATGATCAACTTTAAAAGACTTAGCTCTTCTTCCCAATACAATGATCTAAGCCAATTCCAAAAGATTAATGATGGATAATGCCATCTGCATCCAGAAAGAGAACTAGGAAATCTAAATGCACATCAAAGAGTGCTATTTTTGCATGGTTTTTCCTTTTTGTTCTGATTCTTCTTTTACAACATGACTAATGTTGAAATATAATCAATATTATTGTACATATATAATCTATATCAGATTGCCATCTTGGGGAGGAAGAAAAAAATGAAAAGCAAAACCTTTTAAAAGTAAATATTGAAAACTAACAAATTTAAAAAGAAAAAAAAAGCTCCTAGAAATGGATGGGATCAAGCACTCAGAAGAGATGGCAAGGAGATGGCTGCCTCATCCTTCATGTCTGCAACACAGTGCCCTAGATGGGTTCTCCCTGCTCCCTGCTTAGCTATAGGTAGGTATAGTGGGAAGAACATTAGGTCTTAGAGTCAGCAATTTTGGGCTCTGATCCTAACTCTGACATTTATTAGTTATGTGATCCTGAATAAGTCACCTCCTTTCTCAGTTTTCCTCATTTGTAAGCTGGGCAGAGAAACTCTTGGATGACTTACCTCATGGACTTCAGAGGAAAATTCTCTTTCCTCTGCTTTCTTATGGTACAAGGCTATAAGAAAATGAATTTTTAGTGGTATATTACTTCAAAATTTATATATTCATTCTTCCATAAATAAACTCTCAAAAATGAACTTAAGGTCTGAAGGGTATGAGTACTATGAAAAGAAATAAAAGAAGAAGCCGAAGATTGGAAATATGGCCCAAGAACAGCATAGGTAGCAGGAGAAGGGGATAAGGAACTAGAGATTGGACCCAGCAGAGCCAAGCAAATTTAGGTGCAAGGGAAGTCAGGAAGCTGAGTGCTTCAAGTTCCAACAACCATTAAAGGGTTCAAAAGTAGTGAAAGGTGAGTTCTAGATATTAAGGACAAAAGTCTTCTGGATCAGTTTAATATGGAACTGGATTCTCCTGGAAGCTGCATGAGGCCAGGAGGCCTAAGATCCAGAGCTCTACTGTTTCACCTGGAGAAAACTGCAGTGCTACCTGAAAGACTGGGAGCCTGAGAAAGTAAAAAGATTCTTTTTACATAGACTCAACTTCCTGAGCCCACTCTTACTTTGGTTTTCCCCAATATTTCCCCAGCCAGTCACCCAGCACAGATTCCCATCGATTAGTTGCTCCGCAGTGCCTGGGAGGCAGATGGGGAGTATGAGGTTGTTGAAGTTGACTGGTGAGTCCATTTGAACCAAAGCAATGTCCCCAGGTCCATATTTTTCGTAGCTGGGGTGTTTGATGATCTGGACCACTGTTCGAATCTGTACACCATCGTCATTATTCGGGTAAGATGACATCGAGCCCAGTACTAATGAGTAATCTGAGGGAGGCAGCAAGCTAGGGGAAAAAAAGAGGGAAAGAAAGGATAGTTTTGGAGGCTTGAGAGAAAATGTGCGTGTGAGTGTGTGTTCTTGAGTGTCTGCATATGTGTATTTGCGTGTGTGTGTGTGTGTGTGTGCGTGTGTTGGAGTTCGTGGGGAGAAGCATAACAGGGAAATCTAATTTTGGAAACATTTTTAAGGCTTAGATCATAAGTGAATTCTTCAGGGTTGGGCTTGAGGGCATGGTCAATGTAAATTAATTGTCTGGGGGTAGGAAATGCAGAACAGTAGAACTTTGAGTCTGGTAGCTTTTTCATAAGGACAAGAATTTCTCCAGAGAACAATCTGTCTAACAGCAATGATGTAGTAAAGATAAATACTTGAAAGAATTAGTAACTGACTGGTGTAAAGTGTCCTCTACATGTTAGCTACTACTGTTATTGTTTATGAAACACTAGAATTACTAACTTCATATAACTCTTTGAGATTTGTCATCTTAAACATAAAGTAAGTTACTATTATTCTTATTATTTATATAGAAATCTAATAACTAACATTTATTTAATGCTTTAAGATTTGTAAATGGCTTTATATGTATTATCTCATTTGATTCTCACAACTCTAGGAAGTAAGTGCTATTATTGTCCTGATTTTACAGATGAAAAAACTGAGGCAGACAGAGGTTAAGTGATACACCTAGTGTCACTTTATGGCCAGTAAGTGGCTGAGGTCAGATTAAGAATTCAGGTCTTTCTGATTCAAAGTACAATGCTCTTATCCACTAAGGCATTTCACCTTGTCCCAGGATGTGCTTCTTTCTTTCCAGTGGTTGCATTCCACATGAGTTTTCCCCTTCCCCCCACATATCCCTGCCCTTCAATCTTCCCTGTGCTCCCCAATATTTGGTGCAAAAATTCCTAGTTATAATTCTGAATGAATAGCACTAGGGTCCCTTTCAACTTTGAGATCCAGTGATTTGATGAATCTATGACTAAGCTAAGCAATATAAGGGCAGTCTGGTTTTAAAAAATTCTTCTTTTTATTATTTTATTGAAGGCTGAACTTTATTAGAAAGAAAAACTGAATGAATCTAGGATCTCACACATAGATCCTCATAGAGAGAATACAATTTTAAGGCTAGCATAATAACTGGAATTCACATATGTTGGGAAGTTTGTGAATGTTTTACATCTCTCTCTCTCTCTCTCTATATATATATACACACTTAAATATGTGTATGCTCTCACAACAACTTTATGAGATAGGTGCTATTATTTCTCTAATTATAGATGAGGAAACTGAAAGTCAGTTTGCTTTCTGATCAGACACTGTAAGTTGTTTTGATCCTAGCACAGATTTATCAGTAGTAATCCATAGTATTTCTAGTTATTAAAGTAGGATACTTTGTTAAGGGCTTTGCCAATCTTAAAGAACTAGCTATATCATAACCATCATCATTATTATTTCTGTGAAATATAGTCAAATGTCAGTATATTAATACATTACTTAATTACTAACATTTCCATATCATTTTTAGTAAAGAGTTACAAAAGGACTTTTCAAAACAGCTCTCTGAAGGAGGCAATGCAAGTATTTTTTAATTGCTATTTTTACAAGTAATAAAACTGAAATGCTAGAAAGCTTGAGACTTTAGGATAATAGACTTAATGAACATTGGAACTGGGAAGTCTTTCTTACATCATCAGTCAATCAATAAACATTTAATAAGTGCCTACAAAGTGTCAGTTACTCCTAAGCCAAAAACTAGTAATACAAAGAATGGCAAAATATAGTCCTTCCTCTCCATAAGCTCTCGCTATTTGTCTGACAAAATATACATATGTTAATTGAGGATAATCAGCAGAAGGAAGGCAATAGGGAATCCTCTACAGCAAGCTGTCTCAAAAATACAGAAGAAGAAAACTATAAAGAGAGAGCTTAAAGAGCGACTGTGATATGGAGATGCTTTATTTTACAAAGTTAGGTAACAATGGCAGAAAAAAAACACAAATTGTATTCAAGGTTAGGAGAGTACTTTCTTCCCCTCAAAACAACAGCAACAGGGAAAAAAAAGAAATGAAACTTGCCATGAGAGAGAGATGATGAAATAATTGTAAAGCTGAGTTTTTTTTTTTTTAAAGGTCCAGAAATTGTGGCCTCTGACTTTTCTTTAGCTATGTGAAGACACACCTGAATTAATCAGGGGAAACCTGTTGCTAGAATGCAACATGCTACTTTCCTGTAGGAATTCTCTGTAAATGCTCCCTTTATTCTTCTGTCTTTCAGAGTCCTTCACTTCTTCCAGAGTTCAGTCAAGGTCAGGAATTTGCCGCAACCAGCTCTGACCAGTTTGTGAGAATCAGCAACTGTTAATTTATTTATAAGTTGATTGTCTAGACTTAAGGAAGTGTTAATATTGCAGAATAAATTTAAAAGTGTGCATAATTTCTCACTCTTCCCACCCCCACCTAGCCCAGTTAAACATTTATCAGCAAACTTTGTATTACTCTATAAAAATTCCTTGAGTTTAGCAGGGTTGCAGAAAAAAACAACTCAGGGAATGAAGTCATCACTAGATTGGAGGTGTGGTGAGTGTTTTCAGGCCAATCAGTCAATAAGCAATTATTAAATTCCTACTATATTCCATGATGAGGAAATGAAGAGTTGGACATAACTGAATAGCTAACATTCCATGCTCTTTGCTAAGCACTGAAGATACAAAGAATTGGACAAAAGGTAGTACCTGTTCCCAAGGAA
Organism: Sarcophilus harrisii; assembly: GCF_902635505.1. Lineage (NCBI taxonomy): Eukaryota > Metazoa > Chordata > Mammalia > Dasyuromorphia > Dasyuridae > Sarcophilus > Sarcophilus harrisii. The sequence goes on from NC_045426.1 coordinate 337,847,800, forward strand.
CTCACAGTGTAACAGGGGGAGAAAATATGTACAAACAAGCTATATGCAGAGTAAACTGGTGATAATCAAGAGGGAAAGCACTAGCATTAAGGGAGATTGGGAAAATAACACAAGCAATGGGAAGTTGGCGTACCTAGCTTGTAGCTCATTATTGCCTTTGGTCACCTCAGTACATGATTTTGCAGACCTCATACAGCCTGTGGGTCACGTGTTCCCCACCCTAGCTATAGATAGTGGTGGGATTTTAGCTCTGGAGTTTAATTTTAAGCATTGATGGCTAGAGGTATGGTAGAGGGCTGAAATTCTGAAAAGGTGTACTTGAATCAGACAGCAGAGCACTTAAGGCTAATTACCTGTTCTATGTGTGATAATGGTTCTATATACATATATTTAGATGAGATGGTGATGTGATGGCTCTCCTCACCATTGGTACTTGCAGAATGTGTGGTGATGAGGTAATTGTAGGCAAGGATTGGAAGGCTGAGGGAGAGAGGTCAGAGTCGCTCTGCCGCAGAATGAGGAGGAAAGAGACTTCAGGCTCCCGACTCCAGAGCCGAGGACTCATCTTTGGCAGTTTTGCCTGCCTCCTTCACTTCTCCCCCTAAAGACCAAGGACTCTGATCCTGACTCTGACTGGTCCTGAGGCCCTCTAGAGAGCTAGCTCAGACATTATAAGATATATGCTTTTAACATATGCATTTTTTCTTTTTTGCTTTCCTTGCCCATACTACCCAAAACCCTAGAGACATGTACTACATGATGAGCCATGGGAAAAAAAGAAGTCAGAGGAATGAAACAGGAAAATCAGCGTCTTGTTGACTAGTTTTTCCCTTGATCTAGCTGTAGGCCATGCAGTGCTAGGGCAGGAGCAGGAGTTTGAGACAGGGTTGCTGTTGAGGAAGTATTTCTGAGAGAGTTGGGAAGAGAAATTGTAGGAAGGTATGGGAAGGATGACGAAGCTATTAGACTGGCCTTCTTCCTTTCAAACTAGAATCTCCCAGAAGTAGCAGAGGGGAAGGGAATGGGAAGAGAATGATGGAAGAAAGCGAATTCTTGGTGGCAATTAATTAATTAACCTGAGTCCCCAGAGACTGGAAAAGCTTCTCCCTCAGCCTCTCACTTGAAAAGCTCTAGATTCTGGATAGCCCCACTGCAAAGAAGGCTGCAATTTAGATATTCTTGGTACATCCATATGTAGGTTTATGTGAATGTTGAACCTATCCTGCTTGGATCCAGGGTCCTCAGTCTAGGATTATCCTAACTCTGGATATGAGGAGAAATAGCCAAGATCCTCTTTATTTCTCAGTACTCAGCCTAAAATACCTCTCTTCCTCCAGCCCAGCATGGATACTCACCTCTCTATACAATGGGCAGCTGTTAGCACCCAGGTTGTAGAAATGAGTGAGCCACCACACACAGCTACACGATTCTCAAGAAGACTGACTTGCCATGGCCACTGCCCTGGATGGGCATCCTGTCCTGAGACAATTCGGCTTTTGGGTTGGGGGCGTCCACACACTGCAGAAAGAGAGTAGACAGACAGTTCAGTCAAGTTTGGTTGCCTTTGGCTTCCCCTCTTCTCTGAGCACTCAGGTGTCCATCAGTCTCTGGATTTCTCCCATTCCACTTTCACAGCCCAGATACCCAGTTCTTTCTTCCAGTTTAATCTCTTCTTTATCTCCCTAGGCTTCCCACTCAGTAAATGTCCCACCTGATGATATGGTTTTCTTAGTAGAATTCAGAAAAGAGGAAGAAGAAGTAAAGTTCCTCCCTGTGAGGGCTCCACTCAGCACCCCCAGCAAGAGGGTCAGCCGCAGGAGAACTTCATTAGAGGAACCCATTCTTAGGTGTTAATACTTTCTTATGTTAAGTTATATATTAGGCTTCCAGGGCAAGAGTTTAGGGAAATGACATCTATTGATTGCTCCACCTTTATTAGTCAGGGTGGGGATAAGTAGAAGTTGGATTCTTGGCCTTTACTCCTATAAAATCATAAAATCTAAGACAGAGACCAATAAGCGCTCAATGTTTGTTGAGGAAGAAAGGAAAAAATATATAAATTTAACTTAAAATTTTCCAGTTATTTAAAAAATGTATTCTATTTGGTAACCACCAGTAAAAACATTTAAATACACAAGTGTAACAGGGTTTGGGTTAACACTCCCTCTCTTCCTGTGTGTTTAGGCTCTGTGGGGTCATCACCCTTCTCTCTATTTGCTATTGCCTTGTTTTTCCTTATTTGTTCTCATCCTAGGTTTCAAAGCTATCACAGTGTCATGTTCTGATATTTCCTCATTAATACTAAAATTGTACCATCTCTCACAAGAATAAAACTTGAAATCAGTGAAATCAGTGAGAAATTTAGTATTTCAAAAGAGTATGGCTAACAGTGACTTTAGCTTTTTTCTTTCTTTCTAAAGGCATCTATCTACTCCAGCGATCACCACAATGGTTTAGATATCCTAAATAACTTCAAGTGAAATCTGATAACAGACACATCCAGAAAATACAGAGTTGAGTTGAGCTGATTCTGGGGCTCTCATTGCCCCATCTTCTCATCACTGCTAGAGTCTTGAGGAAAAAATGTGCCCAATCCCAAGGAACAAAACAGAGAGCACTGCAGGATCATGTTGGAAGGATTGTGCATGGGAATCAGTAGGCAGAAGGTGGTACCCATTAGATATTGCTCAGGGTGTCCTCTACAGGAAGGACTCTGCCCTCCAACAACTTTAGACTGGCACCACCCCAGAGCTCACATGGTTGACTTTGTCCTCAGTATTCCATTTGGCACAGCAAATGGAAAAGTGTTCCCATCACTTATGATAATGATGCAGATGTAGCCTCTGCCACCATATTGATTAGCTACCCTGAGCAAAGGCTTTCCACTCAAATACTCCAATGGGTCTGTTTGACACAACCTGTTTGTCCTGGGCCATAGCTTCTGTGTACTTCTGTCTGCTCTTGGAGCCACAATCCAAACCCATCCAACCAACAGGGATGCCAGAGACTAATGTGACTTGATGTGTCTTGGCATTCCCATCAAATTTGAACTCTGTGATGAATTCAACAGGCAAAGGGATCTTTGACACCATTCTTCTCAGCCTTGGGCATCAGGTCTTTGACAGTCTTGTTCCCCTCTTCATTAAGAAGAGAAATTTCAATCTCCATGTTGTTGAGCACTTGAGGAAAGTGAAACTCATCCCACCACCAATAATCATTTCATTGACTTTGTCTAGTATATTATTGATAACTGTATTTTGTTGGTAACTTTAGCTCCACCCAAGCTGGATTAGAAGAGATTCCCTGGCTTCTCCAAGGTCTTGGCAAAATAAGTCAGATCTTTTTCATGAAGAAACCACATGCCTTTTGGGTCAGATTTACTCCCACCATGAAACTGTGGACATAGGGAACAGAAGCATCATTGACATAGATATTCCCCAGCTTGGAGCTTGGACGGCTTCTACTTTGATCTTATTCCTAGAAGCATCTTTGCCTTTTTCTTCCTGCAATACATGGAAGCAAAGTTTCTTCAGCAAAATGACAGAACTGCTAGGTGGTTTAACCCAGGCTTCCTCCACTTCTGGACCCACAAAACCCTTCAGGAGCAGAATGTTTTTGCTCAGCAAAGATTTGAGCTCTGTAGCCATGGACTCCAAGGAGAATTTTTCAGGCATAGGAATACCATCAGGTCAGCCTAAGAGGCTCATCAGAACAACAGTCTTGGCTCCATTATCCAAGCAGTAATTGATGCAAGAAGGAGCAGCTTTGATTCCTGGTTGCTGGTTATCTCTTTGTTTTTCATGGGAATATTAAAACCCACCCTCATGGATAACCTTTCCCTTCTTTTCCTTCCCTTTCAAAGGTCAGTTCGTTGGAAAGAGACATGTTGGTGGTGAAGAGATCAGGTGCTTCTGTGTCTGAAAATGTGGCTGTGAATGGAGCAAACGCTGCCTGAGGTAAGGACTACTCTTGATCACCGAGATCAGTGCCCAGTCCGTATTATTTAATAAACTGAAAAAACCCTTCTTTTCTCATAAGCAACTGTTTATTTCTCTGTCTCTGTCTCACACTCTTCCTTAAATCTCATAATCTAGATTAAAATAAACATCAAGGTTACTGGCTATATATCCAATTTTAGGGGTATAACAACCATCACAATAAAGGAAGGTGAAAGATCACAGCTAGAGTCACACTAAAAATTATTACAATTGCTGGCATCATTCAATTCTGCTTCTAATTGTTATGCCACAGTTCTCTTTTATTATCCCTAATTTTCCTGACCCAGTCCTGACTCAGTTTCCCTAATTATCCTGACCCAGTCCTGATTCAGTTTCTCTAATTGTTCTGCTTCAGTTTATAATTATCAGCTCAAAGCTCAGTCCTGCAAAACCTCCCTTCCCTCTTTATCAGAATATTTGATAAAGATAAAAGATCTTATGTTTTAGAATATCAGAATGCCTCTCCCCATCCCAAGCTACCGGAATGTCATATACCGTCTTATCAAGATGCCTCTCCCCATGTCCAGGGTGCCTCCCCTTGATTATGTCATCCCCATCTCTGGTGGTTCACCCCACCCTGTCAGAGTCTCGTTCCTGCTCTCAGCACCTGACTCCGCCCTTTCCTCAATCTACCCCTGAACCTGAACCATGTGTATATAGGTCATTGAGAACTCACATTGTTGGCTGGATTCTTGGAGATGATAGTCTCATTCAGCCCTGGGGCCAAACCATGGATCCATTTGGTCCCAGTAAATCTCTCCCTTTTAAATAAAATATTAAATACTCTCTAATCTCTATCTTGCCTCAGTTTCTCTGGCATTACACTAATGTCTTTCAAGAATCTTTTTTTGTGAAGTTCCTTCACAAGATAACCTTTACAACCATTGTTTTAGTTCTTTCCTCTGACTTATCACAGTCTCACTCAAGACATTAGTGCTAACTCTGGGGTGTGTAGGATATTCTGGGAGACTAGTACTTTTGGTCTGAGGACTTGGTGAGCTCTTTTAAGGCTGCTCATTCACCTTTGGTGATTACCTTTATCCAGTTTTCACCAATGGCTCCAAGAAACTGTAGTATGTAAAAATCTGGTAAAATCATTTTAGTCGATGGGCTAAACCAGGTTGAAGGTAACCAACTGGTGTCAGTGAACTAGGAATATAGCTATACCAAGATGTGAAGACTTCACTTGGAGGAAAAGGTAGATGAGAACACTTTCTTCCAGTGGCCATGAAGGTGGCTGAAGCAGGTGCTGTGGAGAGCTTTAGATTTTGGTCAGACATTGAAGATCATCTATTGTGTCCTTGGAACATCACTAGTCATCCTGACTTATGTCATTGGATTTCAAAGAAAGAGTGAGGCTGATGATTGTAATGAATCGCATTGTATGAATTGCAAACAATTCATATGCAAGTCAAAACATCACCTTGTGATGTCATTGGTCCTCTTCGAAAACAAAAGAGAAACAATAACAGTGGTAACTTTACAGAATAACAGTTCAACTGTTATTTCCTGAGTCCCATTGTTTTCTAAAGATACATCCACAGACTGTGGGATAGGCAATTGAAACTGGTGTTATAGAAACAAAAATTGAAAGTGTTCATGTTATTTACATTGTTTACTGTGTTTTTAAATGTACTTTATCCATTCCATATTTTGCTCTGTTAATTTTAGGAAGGCAAATGCATTCCTCTTCTCTTTTCTTTTTATTCTTCATTTAAGATCAGCAAGACACAAGTGACTTACTCTCGGGACTTTAATTAGACTCCTTCTGTGATCTCTGATGGTGGGTTATAGGTTCACAGGGAAGATTCTCTCTCTCTCTCTCTCTCTCTCTCTCTCTCTCTCTCTCTCTCTCTTTTTCTCTTTCTCATCACCACTCCATACTGGAATATAAACAGTTTTTCCTTGTTTAATGCTTTATTATTATTTGTTCACATTTATTATTTTGTATTTCTCTTAACTCTTGTGTTTGAATGTCATAATTTCTATATGTCTTGGATCTTTTTATCAGGGATGCTAGGAACTCATCCATTTCACTAAAATTCCATTTTCCTCCTTTGGATTATATTCAATTTTTTTCTGGGTAAGTAATTCTTGACTGCAGGCCTATATCTTTTGCTTCCTGGTGTATGATATTACTAGCTCTCTGCACTTTTATTATGGTAGTTGCTTAATCATTTGTGTGAAACTGATTTTGACTCCTCAGAATTTGAATTCTTTTTCTTCCTGGCTGCTTGCAGTATTTTTCTTTGGTCTGAATACTTTGTATTTTGGTTATCTTATTCCTGGGAGTTTTCATTTTGAGATTTCTTTCAGGATTTGACTAGGGGATTCTATTTCTACTTTGTCCTCTGGTTCTAAGAGATCTAGACAGCTTTATTTTTAAAATATTTCTTGATATATGGTATGTAGGCTCTTGTTTGATTATGACATTTGGGTAATTTGATAATTCTTAAAATTTCCTCAAATTCTTTTCTAGGTCAGTTGCTTTTGCTATGAAATGCCATAATTTTTTCTTTCTGTCTTTTGACTGTTTTTTTTTTTTTTTACTATTTCTTGTCTCATGGAGTCATTGGCTTCTATTTGATCCATTCTAATAACATTATGGGAGTTTATTGCTTGAACAAGGTTTGGACTTCTTGTGCCAAACTTTCCCTTTCTAATTTTTTTGTTCCATATCTCTTATTTCTTTTCCATTTGCCCTCTCTAGTGCTCTCATTTCATTGACAAAAATATTTCAAAACTTTGCTTCATCTTTTCCAGAAATTCTAGTTGAATTTGTACTCAAGCAGCTTTTCAAGCCATCCCTCCCCTACTTATTATCTTTTTGAGTCATTCTTAACTTTTCATAATACTTTTTTTTGTTTTCTCATTTTTCCAGCCTATTTTCTAACTCCAGACTTGATATTAAAGTCAAGTTTTGTATACTTCTGGAGAGAAGTATGAGGTGATCCTTTTCTGCTTCCTTAAGATATTGAGTGTTGTGTTATTCCAGGATCTTGAAGACAGCTAAGGCTTGAGACCTGTAAGCTTTTAATGTTCCCAAAAGGATCTATTCTGGGATGAGGTCTGATTGTTGCACCCAATCTGAGTTCTGAGTTGGATCTGAGTCTGAGCAACAGTAGACTCTTTGTAGACTTAGCTAGTACCAGAAGTCATCTTTGAGCCCAAGAATATGAAATCTGACACTGCTTCCATTTCTTCTCCCTTTATTTGCCAGGAAGTGAAGGGACCAGTTGCCAGGATCTTAGTTTGTTTGATGTTAAACTTCAATTCAGCTTTTGTACTTTCCTTTTTCTCTTTCATCAAGAGTCTTCTTAATTCCTCTTCACTTGGTATCATTTGCATATCTGAAATTGTTGATATTTCTCCTAGCACCTTAATTCTGACTTTTAATTCATCCGACCTGATTTCACATGATATACCCTTCAAATAAGTTAAATAAATTGACAATATACAGCTGATAGTAACTGTAGTCATGAGATTAAGAGACACTTTCTCCTTGGAACAAGAATTATGATGAATCTGGACAGCATACTAAAAAACAGAGATATCACCTTGCCAACAAAGGTCTGTAGAGTCAAAGCTATAATTTTTCCTTTAGCAATGTATGGCAGTGAGAGCTGGATTATAAGGAAAGCTGAGTGCCCCATGGCATATACATATGCACAAGAGAAAAAGAGAAAAGAAAAAAAATCTGATCATAAAGTTTTCTTTAGCATCCCATAGACCAGTCCACTGATAGGCACATTTTAGGTTATTCTTTATAGCTGTCTAAAAGAATCTCCTGGTAAAAAAAGGAAAATTGAGCACCACAAAATCGATACTTTTGAATTGTGGTGTTGTAGAAGACTTTTGTGAGCCCTTTGGATAGCAAGGAGATCAAATTAGTCAATACTTAAAGGAATTCATTCAGACTATTCATTGGAAGGTCAAATGCTGAAGCTGAAGCTTAAATACTTAGGCAACATAAGGAGAAAATGGGAAAATGGGACTCATTAAAAAAGACCATGATATTGGGAAAGATTGAAGGCAAAGGAAAAGGGGTTGGCAGAGGATGAGATGGATGTATAATGTCATGGAAACAGTGAACATGAACTTGGACAGACTTTGAGAGATAACAGCTGCTGTGCTGTGGTCCATGAGGTCACAGAGGTGGACTTGACTGAACAATAACATCACCAATAACACAAATACATATATCATATTTCCTTGGAATATTGATTCTTATTTGTGACCACATAGGCAAAAATCGAATGAACACAAAATGAAATATTTGAACTAACACCCAAGTGACATCCTCAAGGCAACCTTCATGGTACTAGCCACTCTTTAACAGGGTGCAATTTTTCTTCTGACCACTAGAGAGAACTAAAACTTTAAAAATGTAAAATCCTGGGATCATGGCAGCAGGCATTTTGCCCTGTGACTAAGAAGCATTTTAAACCCTTTGCTCTTCTAATTCCTTGGCTTAGAAGATGAAATATAAAATCATTCATGTGCAGTATTTCATAAATTCATCAAGGTTGGCTTGCATTTTCTCTTATTTTCCAGTAAGATTCATAAATTCTCATCTGCTACATAAAATTGGAATTGACAGGATATAATATTATAACTTGGAGTGGCTAAAACTTACTTTTCCTAGGGGGCATTGAACTCTGAGATAAATGATTATTAATAAACTGATTTGAGGAGATCTAGAGTTTCCTATTTTTATATCTCTATATCAAAGTTAAGTTTGTTAAAGGATATTATTGATAATGAGATTGAATTAACTCTCCTCAGTCTTGGGCAGAAGCCGCCCAACCAAAGTTTGTATGTGAATAAATTCTCTGAATAGATTGCCCAAGGCAGTTATGCCATTGCAGTTATAAAGGAGGGATTTCCTATTTCATTCTATTAAATTTTACCATGCAGTACATTTTTTCCCCCCTTATTCATGTTCCCAGTATTTAGCACAATGCTTGGTACATAGTAGGCACTTAATAAATGCTTATTGACTGATTCTGTTTATTTTTACTCTGCATTAGTTTATATCAGTTTTCCCATATTTCTCTGGATTTTATCTTTGTGAGACAAATGGTGCTCGCAAGTTTAATATGGGGGAGGAGATAAGAGGTAAGGAAAGAGAAAAGCATAATTTGGGCTTAATAAGATGGCAGGAAATACAGAATTAACCATAAATGTGAATGGGGTAAACTCCTCATAAAGTGGAGGTAAATAGAAGACTGGATTAAAAGCCAGAATCCTACAATATGTTGTTTACAAGAAACACACTTGAAGCAGGATGATACATACAGAGTAAAGGTAAAAGGCTGGAGCAAAATCTATTATGCTTCAGGTGAAGTTGAAAAAGCAGGGATAGACATCCTGATCTCAGATCAAGCAAAAGCAAAAATTGATTAATTAAAAGAGATAAGGAAGGCACTATATCTTGCTAAAGGGTTGCATAGATAATGAAGCAATATCAATACTAAACACATATGTATGAAGTGATATAGCATCTAAATTCCTAAAGGAGAAGTTGAGATTTGCAAGAAGAAATAGACAGCAAAACTATAATAGTGGGAGATTTCAACTTTGCACTCTCAGAACTAGATAAATCAAACCACAAAATAAATAAGAAAGCAGTTAAAGAGGTAAATAAAATTATTTATTTCTTTTGATCACATATCAACTGGGGAATGTATCTTTGGCTTATGTATTTTAATTACTGAAATATTTTCAATACCAGACTTATCAGAGATGTTTGATGCAGATTTTTCACTTCATATTCTATCTGCATTGATTTTCTTTGTGCAAAAAATTAAAAATTTTACATACCTGAAATTGTCCATTGGGTATTTTGTAACTATCCACTATTCCTTGTTTAGTCAGTAATTCTCTCTTCAGATCTAGTTGTGAAAGGTATCCACTTTTGTTCCAATAGTGTATTAAAACTTTTTTTAAGCAATTACCGAACAGCTTTGATGATTATAATTTATAATATAATTTGAGGTATGAAAATTTTATCAGCTCTTGTATTTCTTTTAATCAACATGCATTTATTAAAGGTTTACTAAATATCAGAACCTATGTTAAATCCTGGAAAAGAAAAAGGTTTAACAGTCCCTCCCCTCAAGAAGCTTACATATTTAATGGGGAGCACAATGTATATACATATAAGTTGATATGTAGAATATATACAAAATGAGTGTTTGGTTGTTTTTTAGAGGGGATATATTAACCACTGGAAGTGAGCAGAGGGACCAGGAAAGGGTTCATGAAGAAGATGATAATGTGGCTAAATCTTGAAGAAAGCATTTATTTATTAATTAATTAATTCATTCATTTTTTTGCCTCTTAAGTGACTTTGCCCAGGGTCACATAGCTAGGAAGTGTTAAGTATCTGAGGCCAAATTTGAACTCAGGTCCTCCTGATTTCAGGGCTTGTGCTCTATCCTCTGTGCCACCTAGCTGCCCCTTAGTTCTGCCTCTTTAAGAAGCAATCTTTCCTTTCTAGTCAATTGTTAGACAAACTGGAGCATCATAGAAGATGAATTTAAAGGTTTTAGGCATTACTATGAACTAGTTCCTTCCTTTCCCTCCCTCTCCCCATTTTTCTTTAACTTTCTGAAACTCATGTCCTGATTCTTCTGTCCATGCTGTGCCTCAATCTTTCCCATTTTCATTCTGGGTTTCAGACTAGTTTTAAGTTGCTACACTAATTTCTAGCAGTTCATAGATTCTAACTCATTGTTACGAGAGAGAGAGAGAGAGAGAGAGAGAGAGAGAGAGAGAGAGAGAGAGAAGAGAGTGGGTAAGACTCTCTCCTCCCCTTGGATGGAGACAACGTGACTCTTTCAAGAGTGCTGTGAGTTCACTATTTCTGCAATCTGTCTCCTGAATGCCGATCTTCTGGGGTTACTTGCCAGGGTGTTTTGATACAATTATCATAAAGCAAGTAGGATCCCTTAGGACATCAAGTAAAGACCCTGCTCCTTGGGGCAACAAGAAACATTACCCTCTGCTCTACTTAATTTTTTTTTTTTAAGAAACTTTTAACCATTGCCTTTACATAAACATTTTGGAGTAATTTACTCTGATCCCCTGCATTTTTTTGGTCCTCTTTTGCTGTCATTTGAGTGTGTCATAGGAGCCTGAGAAGGAAAAAAGAAGCTTCCCAAAGTAGGGATTACATTGAAAATCTCCTCTTAGACACCTGGAAGTTTGATGTGCTGATGTTAGGGAGCAAGAGGGAGTAAGAAGCTCAGTTGGCTTACTTCCACTTCTTAAAAGATCCCAGAAGAATTAGGAGAAATTGTGGAAGCAGAATTGCTATAGTCAGTCAGTAAATAAGTATTTTGTAATACCTATCACGTGCTATGTACTGTGCTAAGCTCCGGGGATACAAAAAAAAAAAAAAAAAAAAAAAAAAAAAAAAGGCATAAATTGTCCTTGATCGTGAGGTCCTCCCAGTCTACTGAGGGACACAATATGAAAACAATTATTTAAACACAAGATCTAAATGGGATAAAATTGGAGATGACCAATGAAGGGAAAGCATTTTTTTTTTCTCTCTCTCTTTTTTTTTTTTTATAATTTTTTTTATTTAATAGCCTTTTATTTACAGGATATATACATAGGTAACTTTACAGCATCAACAATTGCCAAACCTCTTGTTCCAATTTTTCACCTCTTACCCCCCACCCCCTCCCCTAAATGTCAGGATGACCAGTAGATGTTAAAATATATTAAAATATAACTTAGATACACAATAAGTATACATGACCAAAACATTATTTTGCTGTACAAAAAGAATCAGACTCTGAATTATTGTACAATTAGCTTGTGAAGGAAATCAAAAATGCAGGTGTGCATAACTATAGGGATTGGGAATTCAATGTAATGGTTTTTAGTCATCTCCCAGAGTTCTTTTTCTGGGTATAGCTAGTTCAGTTCATTACTGCTCCATTAGAAATGATTTGGTTGATCTCGTTGCTGAGGATGGCCTGATCCATCAGAACTGGTCATCATCTAGTATTGTTGTAGAAGTATATAATGATCTCCTGGTCCTGCTCATTTCACTCAGCATCAGTTCGTGTAAGTCTCTCCAGGCCTTTCTGAAATCATCCTGTTGGTCATTTCTTACAGAACAGTAATATTCCATAATTTTCATATACCACAATTTATTCAGCCATTCTCCAACTGATGGACATCCATTCAGTTTCCAGTTTCTAGCCACTACAAAAAGGGCTGCCACAAACATTCGTGCACATACGAAGGGAAAGCATTAGTGCTGGGAAAGGTTTCTTGTAGAAGGTGGATTTTAGGTGGAATTTGATAGAATTCAGGGAAACCAGGAAACAGAAAAGAGTAAGAGCATTGAAGACATAGGACATTTCAAGGCTAGTGTAACTACCTGGAGTTAGGAGATAGAGTATTTTGAACAAAGAGCAGCAAAAGGAGGCCAGTGGCTGTTACTGGATTGCGGAGTGAATAGAGCTGGAGCTGAGGAAGGAAGGTGTGAAAATACTGGAAAGGAAGAAGAGTCCAGGTTGTGAAGGGCTTTGAATGTCAAACAAATATTTGATTTGATTCTGGAAGCAATGAGTCATGAGAATTATTGAATGTGTGTGTGTGTGTGTGTGTGTGTGTGTGTGAGAGAGAGAGAGAGAGAGAGAGAGAGAGAGAGAGAGAGAGAAAGAAAGAGGCATTTTAGATCTCTACTTTAAAAAGATTAATTTGACAGATGAGTGGACTGGAATGGGGCCGGGGGAAGGACTTGAGGCAGGGAGAATAAACAACAGACAATTTACAGTAGTCCACTTGTAAGGTGATGAATCCTTGCCCCAGGGTGTTGGCAGTGTCATAAGAGATAAGAGGATAATCTAATGATTGTCACGAAGGTAAAATTGATAGGGTTTATTGTTCACTCATTTTAGTTTTATCTGACTCTTCATGACTTAATAAAGTGACTTAATTTGTTCAAGTTCATTCACAGCTGGCAGAGCCAGGATTAGAATGTGGACCTTCTGATCTCAAATCCAGCACACTCTCCATTGTTCTGTTAAAAAGAACTCTGGATTTGGAGTTAGGAAGCCTGGATTTGAATCCTTGCTCTGATACTTTTTACCTGTGTGACTTGGGAAAGGTTACTTGAGATCTCCAGATCTCTGGGAAAGAGTTAAGCTAAAAGATTTCTGAGATTACTGCCAATTCTATAAAGTTCTAAAGTTCCTTCCAGCAATACATCTATTATCCCATAATTCCTTGTACTCTCTGGGCACAGAACTGGTGGCAGTCCAGCCCATACTTGTGAAGTCTCCTCTTTGCCTTTCTTCACTGTCTTTCTCTGATTTCCTGACTGGGTTTTAAGAGGATGGGACTGTGGGATCCTAAGGACTGGAGTTTGTGGGGGGGTTGGGAGGTGGGGGTGGGGGTCGGGGAGAGGAGAAGAGGGAAAGAGAAATTTGGAGGAGGTTACCTCTTCGGAATCCTCCATAGCAATGACCACTGTTCCTCCACTTAATAAGAAAGATCAGAGCCTGACTTATCCTTCCAGCCACAGCCTCCTTCCTTGGTAATCAACTGTCAAGTTCCATTTATTCGTTATAGGAAGTCATAACTGTTAGCATCACCTCATGGTAAGATGGAAAATGACCTGGGATGTGCTAGAGTCTGCCACTGAAAAGTAACTATTCAGTGTGAGTGAACAGTAAATCACAAACACTACAAATCGATGCTTGATTGATTGCTTTTATTGACTGTCTAAACTTAAGGAAGGGAAGTGAGTGCAGTGCACAAAGGGCTAGACCTGAAGTCAAGAAGGCTCCTCTTCCTTCAAATCTGGCCTCAGACACTAACTAGTTGTGAGATTATAGGCAAGTCACTTAATATTCTATGCCTTAGTTTCCTCCTCTGGAAAATGAGTTGAAGAAAGAAATGACATATCACTTCAGTATCTTTGCCAAGAGAGCCCCAAATTGGGTCAGAGTCGGACATGATCAAAACAACAATAACAAGATTAAGGAAAATGATGTAGAAAATTGTTGTGTCCTGCTTTTTAGAGCCCTCAAGTTGGGGTGACAAAATATACCATTGCTTTCTAGAGCCCCCATGTTGGGGTGATTAAGATATATCTTCCTAGTGGAGAAATGATGAGGCAGGACTCCTCAGGATGGTGGAAAAATGGAGTTCATTTATTTCAGGGAGTATCCCCTTTATATAATGTAACAGAAACAACACTGTACACATGGGACCACCTGGTGAAGTCTCCTCTTTGCCTTTCTATTGTGCGTAGTTTGCCACCTGGTATCACTCTACCTCAATCTCAACACAGGTTGTCCCCACCCTCTGACTTCTCAGGAAGACCGAGAGCCAACCAGACATTGTCAGCAGGTTTCCTCTGGGCTGAAGGGTCTTATACCACGCCCAGAGTTCCCCCACTGACTGTGACCCTCTATAGAAAATGTTAATAATGCAGGTTAAATTTCAATGTGTGTTATGCATACAGTTTTCTCCCCTTGCCTCCAAAAGATGGTTGTTAGATACTTACCACAATACCACTAAGAATAATTTGACTCTGGGACCCTTCAAGGAATTGGGAAGTGCTCCTGACCACATGAAATTGGTGTATAGTCTCAGGTCCAGGATTCAATTCATAATTTGAAACCCTTAGCCCAACATCCATAGGACCAGAGAATCTCAAATCTGGAAGGAATTTCACGAGTCATCTACCTTCTCTTCACACTGCCACTTTCCCATCCCCAACTCTCCTCTTCAATGTCACTAGCAGAGATAGTCTTCCTGAATATTTTTAGTGACAGGGAAGACACTACTTTATTAAGGCAGCTGGTTATATTGTTGGGAAGTTATGATTATGAAAATATACTTTCTTTTTTTAAAGTTTGTTTTAATAGCATATTATTTTTCTAATTTCAAGTAAAGATACTTTTCAACTTTTATTTTTGTGAGATTATTAGTTCCAATTTTTTTCCTCCCTTTGTCCCTTATCTCCTCCTTCTCCACACTAGGAAGTGATATGTTATAGGTTATACATGTACAGTCCTTTTTTAGCATGTTTCCATATGAGTCATGTTGGGAAAGAAAAATCAGAACAAAAGGGAACAAATCATGAGAAAGAAAACAAACAAAAAAAGGGGGAAAATAATATCCTTTGATCAGTCTCCATAGTTTTCTCTGGATGCAGATGGCATTTCCCATCCAAAGTGTATTGGAATTGCCTTGGATCATTGAATTGCTGAGAACTAAGTATATCATAATTGATCATCACACAATCTTGATGTTCCTGTCTACAATGTTTCCTTGATTTTGCTCTGTTCACTGAGCATCAGTTTATGTCAGTCATTCTAGGCTTTTCTAAAATCAGTCTGTTAAAAAACAATAGTATTCTATTACATTTATATACCATAATTTATTTCGTGATTCCCTAATTAATGGGTTTCTAATCATTTTCCAATTCCTTGACACCACAAAAAGAGCTGCTACAAACATTTTTGCACATGTGGTTAATTTTCCCTCTTTTATGATCTCTTTAGCATATAGATCCAGTATACTTAGTTTTATAGTCCTTTAGGCATAATTCCAAATTGTTCTCCAGAATAGCTGGATCAGTTCACAGCTCCACCAACAAAGCATTAGTATCTTAGCTTTCCATACACCCCCTGCAACATTTATCATTATCTTTTCCTATAGTCTTAGCCATTCTGATAGGTGTGAGGTGATACCTCCCAAAGTTGTTTCAATTTGTAGAAAATATGCTTTCTTATTTTGAACTGAAATCTGCCTCTTTTTAACTTTTACCAATTAATTCAAGTTCTCTCCTCTGGAGAGAATTGGATTTGGAGTAAAAGCAATTAAGTTTAAATTCTTCATGTATTACATGCTACCCATGTGAATTGGGCAACTCTTTAACTTCTGTGGTTTAAGTTTTATTTTAAAAATGAAAACATTGTCCTCAAGGGTGTGCTGATAAATATTTAACAATTGACTGTGAGAAAAAAAGCATGCATGACATTTTAAGTTTAATCTGTATTATTCACATTTTTTCTGTAATTTTCTTAAGTCCAAACAATCAATAAAACAAGAAACCAACCCCTATTATATTGTATTTTTCAGTTTCTGAGATGTAAATGCTGGCACTGAATATTTTTTCCTTTTTTTTCCCTTTAATTATATATATATACATTAATTTTTTAAAATACACATTTCTTTATGAATCATGGGAGAGAAAAATTAGAACCAAAGGGAAAAAACCACGAAAGAAAAAAAAAAGAAGAAGAAGAAAAGTGAATTTAGCATGTGCTGACTTACATTTTGTCTCCATAGATCTCTCTCTGGTTACAGATGGTGTTTTCTATCCAGTTTATTGGGATTGCCTTGGATCATTGAACTGCTAAAGAAGAACCAATGCATTAGTATCCCAGTTTTCCTACATTTCCTCCAATATTTATCTTTATATTTTCCTGTCCTCTTAGCTAATCTGATAGGTGTGATGTGGTACCTCAGAATTATTTTAATGTGCATTTCTCTAATAAATAGTGATTTAGAGCATCTTTTCACATGATGGCTTTAATTTCATCATCTGAAAATTGTCTATTCATATCCTTTGAATGTTTATCAATTGGGGAATGATTTGTATAAATATGCATTTCACACAGTTCTTTATTTTAGAAATGAAGTCTTCATCAGAAACACTGGCTATAAAAACTTTTTCTCAGCTCTAATTTCTCTTTTATTCTTGTTTGTTAAGTTTGTGCAGAAACTTTTTAATTTAATGCAGTTAAAGTTGTCCGTTTTGCATTTCATAATGTTTTCTAGTTCTTCTTTGGTCATAAATTCCTCCGTTCTACAAAGACTGAGAGTAAACTATCCCTTGCTGTCCTAATTTGCTTATAGTATCACCCTTTATGACCAAATCATGTACCCATTTTGATCTTATTTTGCTATGGAGTGTGAGATGTAGGTCTATGCCAAGTTTCTGATATATTATTTTTTCAGTTTTCCCAGAAATTTTTGTGAACTAGTGAGTTCTTATCCCACAAATTGGAGTTTGGGGTTTATCAAATACTAGATTACTATAGTCATTGATTATTGGGTCATATGTATTTAACCTATTCCACTGTTCTACCACTCTATTTATTAGTAAATGGTTTTGATAACTGCTGCTTTATAAGAGTTTTAGATATGGTATTGCTAGGTCACCATCCTTTGTATTTTTTCCCATTAATTCCCTTGATATTCTTGACTTTTAGTTGTTCCAGATGAATTTGTTATTATTTTTTCTAGGTCTATAAAATGATTTTTGGTAGTATGATTGATATGGCACTGAAAAAGTAGATTAAATGAGGTAGAATTGTTATTTTTATTATATTAATTCAGCCTATTCATGAGTAATTAGTATTTTTCCAGTTGTTTAGATCTGACTTTATTTGTGTGAAAAATGTTTTGTATTTGTGTTCATATAGTTTCTGGATTTGTCTAGGCAGATAGACACCCAAATATTTTATTTTATCTACAGTTACTTTAAATTGAATTTCTTTTTGTCTATTACTGCTGAATTTTATTAGTAATATATAGAAAAGCTGATGATTTGTGTGGATTTATTTTATATCCTGCAACTTTGCTAAAGTTGCTAATTGTTTCAACTAGATTTTTGGATGATTCTTTAGGATTCTGTAAGTATACCATCATATCATCTGCAGAGTGATAGTTTTATCTATTTTTAGATATTTATATCTGTCTATTCTAATTCCTTTAATTTCTTTTTCTTTTCTTATTGCTAAAGCAAACATTTCTAGTGCAATGATGAATAATAGTGGTGATAATGGGCATCCTTGTTTAATCCCTGATCTCAATGGGAATGCATCTAGCTTTTCCCTACTGCAAATAATGCTTGCTGATGGTTTTAGACAAATGCTGCTTATCATTTTAAGGAAAGCCCTAGTTATTCCTATGCTCTCTAGTGTTTTTAATAGAAGTGGGTGCTATATTTTATTAAAAGCTTTTTCTATATTTATTGAGATTATCATATGACTTCTGTTAGTTTTGTTATTCATGTGGTCAATTATACCACTAGTTTTTTTATATTGAACTAGCCTGGTATACATTCCACTTAGTCATAGTATACGACCTTGCTGATAAGTTGTTGTAAGTTGCTAATATTTTATTTAAAAATTTTGCATCAATATTCATTAGGAAAATTGGCCTATTTTTTCTTTCTCTGCTTTTGCTCTTCTTAGTTTAGGTTTCAGCCCATATTTGTGTTATAAAAGGCATTTTGTAGGACTCCTTCTATGCTTATTTTTTCAAGCAGTTTATGTATTATTAGAGTTAATTATTTTCAAAATATTTGGTAGATTTCACTTGTGAATCCATCTGGTCCTGGGTCTTTTTTCTTAAGAGTTCATTGATGGCTTGTTCAATTTCTTTTTCTAAGATGGGATTGACTGCTTCTGTTAATTTGGGCAATTTATATTTTTGCAAATATTCTTTCATTTTGCTTACATTTTCAGGTTTATTGGCATATAATTTGGTCAAAAGAGCTCCTAATAATTATTTTAATTTCCTCTTCATCAGTGGAGACTTCATCCCTTTCATTTTCAATACTGGTAACTTGGTGTTTTTTTTTTTTTGTTGTTGTTGTTGTTTTGTTTTTTTTAATTTCTGAAAATTTAAATAGCATTCTAGGCCAGGAATTTTAGTTTAGTCTAATGATGAAAACCACAGTCAAGCACTGGTAGTGAGGCAGCCTTAATATGGTTGAAAACACACTAGTTCTGGAAGTACCCAAACCTCTAAGACTTATAAGTTGTGACCTTATACAGTGGAATCTTTTTAGTCCTCACTTTCTTTACTGGTGAAAGAGCAGTATTGGTCTAAATGGCTTCTGAGGTCCTTTCTAGTCCTAGATTTATAAGGTTTTGAAGTAGTCCAGAAAGTTCAATGGAGCTGTCTCCCCCCAGAAAAGGAGACTAAAGACATTGCAAGGGTATATCAGAGACTCTACACCATGTTAGAGACACCATGCTAGAAATGTAAGGCTTCCTTGCATGTGTGCCTTATGTGGGCCTCATGTGACTTTTGTATGTGCCTCTCTAGTTATAAAATTTATGTTTATGTATTATGTACATCTCCATTGATACTATCCATATTCATGGGAGAATTCCAGGTGTGTTGGGGAAGGTGCTTTGTTTCTTTACTATTTAATTAAATATATTTGCTTTGATCTATTTGCTTAGTCTGGCTCAATATTATTAGTTTTTAAGCATTCTTAAATTTTTTATTGGTATAATTTGTGGTTATATTGCTTAATTTCTTCTAGTACCCCTTTCCCTTCACTAAACCATTCCATATATGACAATTTTGTAAAGAGGAAAAAAAAGGAGAAAAAATTCTCTAAACAATACTGATAACAAATTTTGGGATTTTGTTTTCTTATTCAATTTCTAACTTTTGTTTGATTAGATTATTTAATCTATTCACATGTAAAGTTATAAGTTAAATTTTATTTTTATCCTTGTTTCTAATATGGCTTTCTTTTTCTGAATTAAGATTTTAAAAAAATCCATGCTCTTTAAAGATATCATTGTTACAGTTATTTTTACTTAGTCTATTTTAAGGAAACTCTATTTCTATAGGTTCTTTTCTCTTTACCTTTAAATTCTTCTCTTCATTCCCAAGTGATAAAGGGTCAAAGATAAATAGATAGTTCTCAGAAGATATCAAAGCTATCAACAGCCAGATAAAAAAACATGCTCTAAATTAGCTCTGATCAGAGAAATGCAAGTTAAAACAATTTTGAGGTACCATCTCACGCTTATTATTGGCTAATGTGCCAGAAAAGGAAATGACAAATCCTATAGGGGGATGTGTAACTGTAGGGGGTCTAAAGCATTGTTAGTGGAGTTCTGAACTTGTCTAGCTATTCTGGAGAACAATTTAGAACTGTGCCCAAAGGATAGACTCTTTGACTCAATGATATCACCATTAGGTATGTATCCCAAAGAGATTCAAGAAAAAGGAAAAGGATACAAAAATATTTGTAGCAGCTCTCTATGTAGAGACAAAGAATTAGACATTTAGAGGATTTGGCTCAATATTAAAGAAGAATAGATCAATGGAAGCTTATGAGCTCTATTTTAGAAGTATAGAACTATAGATCATCTTAAGCCTTAAAGTAGTCATCCTTTAGAAGATACAACTTGACAATATGAGCTAGGGTGGGAGTAACCCCATGAGATCTATCTACATCAAATATAGGAATTGAACTTGATAATCTTTAAAGTCCTTTCAAGTTCTAATAATTAATCAGTTATAGTAAGGTTTGCCTTTTCTTCCAAAATGGCTTAAAAATACATGTGATTGCATGTGAGAAGTGGGGAGAGGGGAGAATCATACCTACAGAAGAAGAGGATTTGATCCTTTTTCTTGATTGTCTCATAGGATTTTGAGGCTGAACTTTATTTTGAATTTTCCTTTTGAGTGGACAGAAAAGAGGAGAGTGCTTGACTTCTCTTTCCTCATCTAAAATGAGCAGGGTAGAGTGCTGAAAACTAAGATTGTTCATAAAGCTCAATGGTAGAGGAGCCCCAGAGAGTTTTGTTAAAACTGAAAATCTAAAACAGGCAGGAAGAAGTGGTAAAGAAATACTGGTTTCTAAAAGCTGTCCAATTCTTCCCTCTTTACTTTATCCCCCCTGTTACTGGTTGGGAGAGTGGATTGGGTTTGTATGTTACCTAATTGTTTTATTAAATCATGTGGTCACCAAGAAGTCTGTCTCTGTAAGCACCTCTTCATAAGGAAGGGGCAATAAAGAAAAGGATAGAAAAAGTGGGTTTTTTTGGTAAAGGAAGATATACATTGCCAAAAATGTAAAGTATTGTCAGTTATTGGACGAACATTTTGATACCTCATCTAAATAGAAAAAAATTTTTGTTTTAATGTATACTCTTAAAATATGTGTTGAGTATAGGGTGTGTTTAGGCAAGACTACTACCTCTGGGATGGAGCCTGCCACCCCATTTTCCGGAATCTTTGTACTACTTGTTTCACCTAACTCTCATCTGTGGCTCTAAGAAGCTGTAGTATGCATGGTGACCACACCCTGGCAAACCATTTTGACAGATGGGCTAAATCAGGTTGAGGGTAACTAAGGAGTCTCAAACCCTATGATGGGTTAGTGGGATGTCTACTCCAAGAATGTAAAGACTCATGGTGGAATGGATGGATAAGAACAATTTATTCCAGTGGCCATGTGAAGGCAAGTGAAGCAAGTGCTGTGGAGCACATAGAGCTTGGTTAGACACAGAAAACATCAAGGTCATCCCCTGCATCTCGAGTCATCACCACTTGTCTTGACTGTACTGATACTAGATAGTGATGACTCTGGAAGACAGAGTGAGGCTGACCCACTTTGTGCAACTCTGCCTCATTTAAATCCAATTTATACACCAATCAAAAGACATCACTATTTACCATTTCTACCTGTCTCAAAGTCCTGTGGTGATGGTGAGTGATGAAGCAGCAGGTCCATATACACTGGGAGTTGTAGTCACAGCCCTGCACACAGGCAGCCCAGGCCCTATAGTCATTTTCTCAATGGGAGCAGCAGTGAAATTAAGCAGCTCCCTGGGTGTTTGAGCCTTTTAAGATTCTCATTGTTCACCTCCAGTGTGAGGAAGGAGCTAGAAAAGCTGCCCTAAAAATTGTCTGCTTCCAGCTCTGGCCTAATTACTGGAGCAGGTGGGGATTCCACTCAGTGATCAATACACTAAAAAATGTACAAAAACTTCTGCAAAGTTGATTCCACTCACCATCCATACATGGAATATGTATACTTATTATAGACAGTTATACAGACATTATAGTTTTTGGGAGGAATGGATTTGGAAACTTTCTGCTGAAGACTTTCTACTGAAGACTTCTGCATCTCATCACCTTCTTGTCATCAACAGTGTGTTCTGTTTACCTAAAAGTAATAAAACTTCACAGAAGAATATATTTACATTTAATAAACTTTGTGATTGTAAGGAGAAGAGACAGACAGGATGTGAGAATGACAAAGATAATGTGTGGTGGACTGATCATAAACATTCTCTCCAAACTGAATATTTGCATCCAATAAAAGCAGCAGCCCCAAGGCAAAAAGATACCAGAAAAATTAATGTCAACAGATTAGAGTGCTTCTCTGAGAAGAAAAAGTCTGTTGCTGACCCGGGGGGCAATTTGAACCAATATATAGTTGGCAACTGCAGAGCAGAAAAGAACTGGGTAGCTTTCAAAGATTTGGTGTACAGCATTGCATTTACTCATCTGGGTCAGAACACTAGCAAACATCAAGACTAGTTAGATGGAAAATAATGGAGAAGTTTAGAAGATGTTAAATGAAAAATAAAAATTCTACAGGGTGTACCAGCAGGATAGTTCATCCATCTCTAAGAAGGTAACATTTGATTCCATCAAAAATAAAGTACAAGTGAAGCTTAGAGGGATGCAGGATTCTTGACTCAGTAAGAATGCAATGGAAATTCAGTTTTATGCCGATAGTAACAAGAGCTTTTACGATGTATAGAAGGGCAGTATTCAGTGGGTTCATGAATGGGAGGAGTCTGGTCCAGATATTGCTTGGGACCTGTTCTCTTTGAGGACTCAGATTGAGGCATTGGCTCACCATCTCCTTAACAATAA
This sequence comes from Sarcophilus harrisii, assembly GCF_902635505.1. NCBI lineage: Eukaryota > Metazoa > Chordata > Mammalia > Dasyuromorphia > Dasyuridae > Sarcophilus > Sarcophilus harrisii. Next base: position 337,870,488 of record NC_045426.1, read on the forward strand.
TGAAAGATGTACTCTAGATAAATTTAGGATAATCTTGATGGAGAATGGCTGTGACAGGAACAAGGCAGTACAACTATGCTATTTACAACTCTCTTTTGACAAATTCCTTGTTATTAATAATTATTGTTATTTATGACCCTGTTATGATAGATATCTTCTTATTGCTAGTTAGGGTGGAACTAAAATATCAAAGTATGGTCTGTGCATTAACTCTGGAAGATATATGGTATCACTAGAGGTAGCTAGTGTTAATATAACACTATCTTAAAAAAGTATCTAAATCCTGGCTCTTAGATTAATAAATGGAAATTGCAAAGCATATCTTCCGACGCCCTTGGATATTCATTTCAGGTTCACACTCTCAGTTTTCACTGGAGCTGAATTCCAAAAATGATGCAAGGCTATTTATAAGTCAAAGACTTATGGTGCATCTCAACTACTCATGGAGCCACACTAATTAGTGAAAGGACATGATCTCAGAGAGATGGACTGAGCACTTCTGTAGTTCTCAACAGACCATCACAAATCAATGATAAACCACTGACAGATTTACTTCAGGTTGAAATGAATCACTTCCTAACTGAAGTTCCTATTGAAGAAGAGATTTTTGAATGCCATTAGACTCTTTTCATGTGGCAAAGCACCTGGTGCTGATTCTATTCCAGCTGAGATTTACAAGATGGGAGGTTCATTGTTCATACAAAAGCTGAATGAAATTTATTTTCTGGCAAGAGCAGGTTATCCTTAGGAGTTCAAGGATACCTCTATTGTTCATGTCTATAAAAGGGAATAGATTGTCCTGAGACAATCATGGAGGATAGAGGTCCGTTTCTTAATCATTACTGGCAAGATTATTGCCAGAGTTCTTTTTATTAGACTGATCCTACACCTGGAAAAAGGTCCTTTGCCTGAAGTCATTGTGGCTTCAGAAGGGACTGAGAACAGTTAATATGGTGCTTACTGCATGACAGCTCAAGAAGAAATGCCAGGGGCAGAACAGAGGTGTGTATACAGTATTTATAGATCTGAACAAGGCCTTTGATATTATCTGTCATGAAGTTTATGGAAAATTATGTCAAAATGTGGTTGCCCAGAGAAGTTCGCCAGTATAGCACATCAATTTCATGATGGCATGCTTGCCCAGGTTCTGGACAATGGATGATGCTCTTGAGGTTTTCCAGTAACCAATGAAGAGAAACAAGGCTGTGTGTTTGCTCCAATGCTTTTTAGCATGATGTTTTCAGCCATGTTGTCAAATGCCTTCAATGAGGACAAATGTGGAATCAAAATCAACTGCTGCACTGTTGGTAAATTCTTCAGCTTGAAAAGAATACAAGCCAAAACTAAAGTGGAGGGAGTATTGGTACATGATTTTTTGTTTGCCGACAAATGTGCACTCAGTGCAGCCTCCAAAGCTGAGATTCAAAAACCATGGATTAATTAACTGTTGCTTGTGATAATTTCAGCCTAACAATTAACACCAAGAAAACACAGGTGTTTCATCAACCAGCACCATACCATCCATATGTGGAACCATCAGTTACAGCAAATGGTGAAGTTATGAATGCTGTGGATAAGTTCACTGACTTTGGCAGTATACTTTCCAGGGATGTCCACATTGATAATGAGGTTGACACATGCATTTTGTTTCGGAGACTCCCAAGGAAAGTGTGAAAGAGAAAAGATATTAGACTGATTACCAAATCAGTCTACAAACCATTGTGCTTGTTGTATGTCTGTGAAATCTGGACGGTCTACTAATACCATTCCAGGAAAGTGAGTTACTTCCACTTGAATTGCCTTAGGAAGATTCTGAAGATACGGGACACTGAGGTCCCTTTTTGAACTAAACTACCAAGCACTTAAACTCTACTGCAGAGAGCACAACTAAGATGGGCTGACCACATTTTTCTGTAGAGGGCTGGAACTATGCACTGAGATCGGGACTGCTGAGCACTTGAGGCTAACTTCTGATTGGACAATACTCTATGGGCATATGCTTGGATAATGTTCTTTCCGCTATCCGTGCTGGCTCAATGATTGGTGTATAGAGGATTGTAGGAGAGACTAGGGGGTGGAGTAAAGCTAGCCAGACACACTCTCCGGGGTAGACAAGGGAGAAGGCACTTGCAGAAATTCTCTTCTATCCTCTTCACTTCTACCCCTAAAGACCAAGAATAAAGGTTAAGGACTTTCGGTTATCCTGACTCCGGCTGATTCTGAGGTATCCTGTGGGCTAGCGTGGTGGTCACATTGTTCAAATGCCAAATGTACATTTGTCAAAAATACTGTTTTATGGAGAACTCACACAGAGCATGTACTCACAAGATGGTCAGAAAAAAGTGATACAAGGGCACTCTCAAGTTTTCTTTTAAGAACTTTAGAATATATTGTATGATATGACAGACACAGCAACAGGACCATCTAACATGGTGTGCCCTCATCAGAGAAGGTACTGTGCTCTATCAGCAAAGCAGAATTGGATTACTTCACAAGAGATGGAAGATGCACAAAGTTAGAGTCCAGCCCAAATAGTCATAGAGACTATTTGTGTCTGACCTGTGGCCGAGCATTCTGAGCTTATATTGGTGTGATCAGCCATAGTCCAACACTGTAACTCAACTCTAACCTAGTGATGTCATCTTGGTCTTCAAGAATAAAGGGCAACAACCAACAAACCAATATAAAGAAACAGTTGTTAGTTGGAATTTTGGGTAGTTTAGGGGAGAAATGGTCTGTGATACATATTTGAAAACCCGGAGATCTTTATTAACACTGTGGAGTGATACCTAATTTATGTAAGAAGAAGTGAATGTTATAAAGAGGCAGATAATTTTCTTTTATGTATGAAAAAACTAGAGAAATGTGAATATGAAGAAATAGTTTTGAGGATGCCAAAGAAACAGACGATTTTGGAGGCTTTGGAACAGAGGCAAGTTAGGTAACTCCCCTCATTTGCACATTAGACATGCTCTATGACTTAAAAAAAAAAAAAAAGAAAAACAGAGGGGAAGTTTGTAGCTGTTTTTTTTTCTGGTGAACTGGCTGAAAGAATATACTTGAACTGTGGTGCTGTGAATTCTGTTCTTATTAAACAATGTAGCATCCTGATGAGTGAATAATTTCTTGGATTGGCTATCTACTTTAGACACAGTCATATTGAAGATCTTGGCAACTGTCTGGTTTAAAGAGAACTACTATTGACATTATGAGCTAACACTTTCTAAACTCCCTTTTAAGGATGATGGCTAATTGAAAAAGCTTATAAAGGCTGTATTTGAGCATCAATGGAGAAGATTTATTTAGCTGAAGATTTGTGAGGACAAATAATTATGTAATGAGCAGAGAAGTAGAACTGTGTGGTTTCTGAACAAACCAAGAACACTGAAACCTACAGTCTAGAGTTGAGTTATACTAAGCACATAAATTTTCTTCCTTCATTTATTTTTCCTACCAGGTTGCTGTAAATATGTACTCAATCCATCAAAGAAAACCATTGAATCCCCTGGTGGGAGAGTGTGATTTGGGTTTATATACATATTTTGTTATTTAAACATTCATTTTAATAAATTAGTGTCTATGCCATCTTTTTTGACTTAAGTAAATGGTTATGTTCAGAATCTGAAAATCTTATTATTGTGAATAACTAGCGGTCTCCATAGAAAACATACAAAATGAGAGCAGAGCTAAGATAATGGATGACAGGCAGGCACCTAGTTAAATTTTTTCAACATTCACCTCCAAACAATTTGAAAACAATGCCTCAAATCAAATTTTGGAGTGGTAGAGCTATTGAAAGGATGGGCTGAGACTTTTTTCCCTGCTTAAAATTTAAAATTTAAGAGGTCAGCAGGATAAGTCTATGACATAGGGTTGGACGTTTATTTGGATCTTGATTCCATATGTGGCACAGCGATGCTGCAGCAGCTTTGAGTGTCCTCAGCCCAGAGATAGTAAAAGAGGGTTCAATTAACTGGTCAGAAAGAGATTTTAGGGAACTCTTTGCTGGCCCTGTAATAGGACATAAACTCAGGGAGGGAGGTAATTTGGAATTCAAAATTTAAGAAAAGAATGTTAAAAATGAATTAAAATGTTATTAGATGGAGGCTCAAGAACTGGAATAATTAAATAGGAAAAGTGGATTTTTCCTCAATAGGGTTTATGTCTAGTATATGAGAGAGTTTGGTTGTAACCATGTGGTAGTAGTCCTTTTCTGGGATCTTAAATCTGCTATTGTTAAGAGCAGGTCAGAGAGGTAAGATAAATAGAAAGAACTGGGGTGCCTGGTGTATCTATGTGAGAGGTGGGAGGCTGGCCCCAAGTCCTGCATAATGTGGGTTGACTGTACCTTTCTTTGTAACTAAACCCATTGTTTCCATTACAAATTCTTGAGTGTTATGACTGGAGACTCATGGAGTAACAGAAAAGAATCAAATGATGCAGCTTGGACAGAGATCAGAGTTATTTTATATTTTTGATGATTTAAAGCATACTTTAGATTCCAGCTTCTTAAACTGTGGGTTATACCCCCATATTGAGTCTTGTAATTGAATGTGGAGTTCACAGAATGATTTGTTATGAGCAAATATTTGATGTCTATACCTATTTTATATACACACACGAAAAGAAATTATAAATGGAATAAGTTTAATAAGCCCTCTTCTAGATCAGGGTTCTTAACTTAGGTGGCTTTGAATATAGAAGGGGACTCATGATGTATTTCAAAGAAGAGGTCATTAACTTCCATCATTGCTCTCATTTGCATTGAGTTTCACAGTTTACACAGCATTGTCTTCTCAATTATTTGAGGTAACTCAGTGCACAATTACCTCCCTTATTTAACAGATGAGGAAACTGAGTTGGGGTGGGGTAGGGTGATTATAGTCAGTCCACCTGGCCCCATTGCTCTAGAAAATGTTAAAATCAGTTGTTGTTTATTGTTGTTTGTCCTTCATTCTTGATGATATAATATCAGAGATGCCATGACTGCAAGTGAAATGGATTTAAGTGAGGGAGGTCATCTGCCTTACTTTTCCCTCCAGAGCCATCTGGGTCCAATGGTAAGATATAGATTTGGAGATGGCCCTGGATGTTACTGGGAAACTTTGGCCTTTTTAAAGCTGAGGTCTTCCACAGGTCTCAATTTGACTGAGGCAGCCTATTCAGTGATTAAGGTTAAGTAGCAATTGAGGCAAAGAATCTCCATTTTCATCAAGTCCAAATAAGTGAATGAATGAATGAAAGTGGAAGTGGAAGACCCTCAGAGTTTCTGGCCAAAGCAGAAATGACTGCTATTTATATTCAATCTGAGCCAACCAGGACCCAAACAATGACCAAAAGAGGCTTGTTCTAGGACCTATTAGTGGCCAATGAGAATCAGATTGGTTTGGGGTTAAGGCCTGGTCCTTAAAAAAGAAATCTAGTGTAAACCCCAAGATATCAGAAGTGCAAAAGAAAAGAAAAAATGCTTTAAAGAGGATCTGTAGATAAGCGTATAATACTTGAACCCAGGATTCCTTATTCTCTGCTCAGTGCTCTACTTCAAAGTTTGGAAAATAGACATGTGGAAAGTACCCAGATGTTCCCTGCATTTGCATACTGACCTTTTATGTTTTTTTTGTTCCCACAAGAAGAAATCAAAGCATTACTATTCCTGACCTTACTCAATTCCCCATTCTACAGCAGACAGTCCCTATTTTCCCTGTTTTAAGGATTTTTTACATCCCAGTGAGAGCTTCTGTTGTTACCACATCTGCTCTCATTACTCCCAGATTCATTTCCCAACAAAGAACACAGTTACAAACTGGGATATAGCTTTTGCAGAAGCTTTATTAATTGATTAGACTCTTAAATCCCCTCTGGATTTTCTCACAGTCTTAATTTTTTTCCTTCCCTTTACTTTTTTAGACCAGCATTTTCTTGGGGAGTCACATCACCTGGGTCATGGTTACTCTCTCCTTCTAGATTCCAGGATCCTTAGGCCAGCCATTGGTTCCAGGTCTCTGGAAGTATAGTCCAGGTTATGGTATATATAGTCTTTAAAAAAAGCAACTCAGAATAACTACAGCTTTAAATCTTTTCCTAGAAGGGATAGATGACTTAGTATAGTGGCCAATAGTTGTAAGATGCTAAGCAGTGCAGTTGTTAAATTGAGGTGTCTTCAATAGGGGCTCACTAGAACTTTGGTGAATTCTTGTTCCCATTGCTACAAGGTGCAGCTAGGAGGTTTCCAGTAGGTGAAGCTGGGGTATTTTCAGCAGTTGCAGTTGGGGTGTTTTCATCAGATGCAGCTGGAGTGGTTTTAGCAGTTGCAGCTGGGGTGGTGTTAGCAGGTGCAACTGGAGTGGTTTTAGCAGGTTCAGCTTGAGTGGTTTTAGCACGTGCAGTTGAGGTGTTTTCAGGACCCTTCTCTTCTGTAGTTACTTCAGGTGTGGGGATTGTTTGAAGAATGTGTGTCCAGTGAAATATCATTCTTTTGATACATATAAGGTCAAAATAACCAGTGATGCCATTGAATACCATCCCCTTCTCAGGGGGAAAGATAGTGGACCTCTGCCCATTGGGATTCCCAGCTTTAAAAGTTCTTCCAGCATCGGTTTCTATCTCTATACCACGGATGCACAGCTTACTAAAGGTTGTTATTTTTTTAATGTTTTCATTTTTCCGGAGGACGAATTCATCAAGCTTTCCGTTTGCGTGTCCATATGTTTTAGTCCATTGATTACTTATTCTTAGTTTTACACTGGAAGAAAAGGAAAGTTTTAAAATTCCTTTGGATCTAAGTTATCTCCCCCAATTATTGTCTCTAGATAGGGAAATACTTCCCCAAATTGAATACTAAATTATGGGAGTGAAGTTGCGTGTTTTTCATATTTTCTGTTCTTTGGAATTTTTGGGAAAGCAGATCCTATAGCCTCCATTGCATGTCTAATAGCCAGAAATTCTTTCATGATGTCCTATCTCTGTAGAGATATTTGTATGACACTGTAGTGGAAAGAATTATGAACTTGAAGCAAAGAGATCATGGTTCATATTTTAGGTCATATCTGATCTTTATTATTATAGATGATGTTGGGCAAGAGGCTTCAGTTTTTTTAGGTCACATTTTCCTCATTTGTAACATTAAGGATAGTAAGAATTGTAGTACTTCACAGACTTGTGAGGAGAACACTTTGTAAACTTAAAAGGGCTCAATAAATGTGGATTGTATAATTTCTTTGTCTCCAGTTCAGCATCAAGACAAATTTTATAAATGAACTTCTTTCCCATCTAGACAGTGAGGTATTTGAATATTATGTTTTTAAAGGTTTATCCCCATTCTCACATTCTCTCCTATATGTTTTAGGGGTTATTGCTGCCCTTATGTTCCGTTTTATGTTCTAAGGACTTTACCAGATCTGACATTGTATACTCTGGGGACTCTTCAGGTTCTGGCATTGGGTGGATCTACAATACTCTTAGTAACAAACTTTCACCGAGGACTTCTATGTGACAATCCTTTCTAAGCGGTAGTTGCTAAGTCCTGATGGTTCTGTCAATGGATTCAGAGCTGTGAAGTACCTTAGAAGTCATAGTGTTCAGGCCCTCCTTCCTTCCCATTTTACATATGAGGAAACGGGGACCAGTGACATGAATTGATTTGCTCTGAAGCAAACAGAAAATATCTAGGAGGGCCATAGATAACATGACCTATTCCCTTGGATGTGCAGGGTGTTCTCCTAATGGATCTCTGATATCTGCCCTGAATTTGGTCTGCCAGCCTTCTTTACAATTCATCTTATTACCAGGTTCAAAAAAGAGAGTCTTCTCTATATTCAACAACCCCAGGATAATAGTAAAAGTGTAGACTTGGAGTCAAAAGTCCTAGAGTGTGATGCTTATTAGTTTTGTGTATCTGAATAAACAGTGATTTGGGGAATATCTTTCTTGGATTATAATTCTCTCATCTGTGAAATGGGGATGATAATACCGCACTATTCTCCTCACAATGTGATTGTAACCATAGATTACTATTGAAATGATATTCTGGAGGAACATCCTATTATTCTTTCTTGCTATACCATCTATCTTTTGCTAAGTCCTTCCTCTTCTGAGGCAATGAGACCAGATGGTATTGAGAAAAGAGAAATTGATCTAGAGCCAGTGAAGTTGGGTTTTAATCTTGGTCCTTCAGCTTACTAATTAAATTTGAATTAGGAACTTTACTTTTTTGGCCTTCTTTTTGGGCTTCCAGCAATATCTCTGTTTTCTCATTTGCAAAATGAGGAATAGAGTTGTACTAGCAGGGCTTTGAGGCCCCTCTTAGCTCTAGATCTTATGATCTGCAGAGTGAAGGAGCTGGGCTCAATGATCTTAAAATTATTTTCAGTGATGACATTCTATAATTCTATAATTGACATTCTATAATTCATTAACTCTTTTATTCATTCTTTCCTTCATGGCTTGGGCAAGGGATGAAGAATATGGAAAAGGAGAAGTGAGAACCTGAGACTCTTAGAAATAGGGCTAAGAATAATGGCTATCTGCCTATGAGTGTCTATAGTTTTAGACACTGCAGGGATATGGTCCCTGAACTTGGGGTTCTTTAAAGTTGGGATTCCTGTGGATCCTGGGATGGGAGTAGACAGGCAGGAAAATGGGAAGAATGGTGGCTTTTCAAGTCTGTCTTTCCCTATGCAGGTGCCCTTCCACCCAGTCAATCCCATTGGTAAAACCTTCCTCAGCTAAACCCCTGGTTTAATTCTGCAGGTCATGTCCTATGTCAGTATATCTACACTGACATATGGGGTCCTCAGAAAGCAGAAGTTCTATGTGCAAAACTCAGTATAGAATCTTGTGCCATTAGGAACTTGGAATTATAGGTTCAGAACTGGAAGAAACCTTAGAACATAGAATATTGGACCTGAGGACCTAAAGTATTGGAAAAGACTCTGGGAATGTAAGAAGTAGAAAGAATCTTGGAGAGTATCTAATACAATCTCATCATCATTAGAGCAATGAGGAAACCCAAGCTTAGAAAAGTCATGATTTCTCTAAGTTTACACAGAAAATTAGTGGGACTTTTGGGATTCCTAGGCCAGAACTTTGGTCTTCTGACTCTCAGTGCTCATTACTCGTACAAACTCTGTTTATATTGTTGTCAGAAGGCTGAGGTGGACCATGGACAAGGAGTGGAGGCTGGAGCAGAGGAACTTTACAGTGAAGCCCCTGACTCATGGCTGTGGGGCATGGGTGCCAGAGGCCTGAGGACCCCAAAAGTTCCACTTACCCTTTTAAAAGGCCAACTATTGGTCCAAAGAAGAACTGTAAACCCTCGATTCTCTCTTCAGGGCTCTTAAAAATGGAGAAATGGCCTGGTCCAAAATTGTGGGACTCGTAAGAATGTACCCCTAGAAGGGACAGCAAGAAGAGAAGTTTTGCTCTGAGGTGTGACAAGTGGAGGAGCATTAGGACTTTAGAGATCTCAGAGATCTCCAAGTAGTCACTGCTGTAGCTCATTTAGGTGGGCCTGGGGTGAGTCCCTCTGGTTCTCTGAGAGCAAACTTGGAAAACAGATTTAACCCTACAGGCTTCCAGTGAGGATTAAATTTCTTTTGGGTCAATTTGTGAAGTGCCCACTATGTGCATGATACTTTTCTAGGCCCACTAGTGCATGATTGAGGATACAGGCAACAAAACAGTCTCTGCCCTCAAGGAACTTACATCTACTGGGGGTGGGAGTAAGGATGGACCACAGGAATATATGGCATATATACTGAAGTATTTTAACAGGAGGTACTTTAAAGTGGGGGAGAACGCCAACAAATGGGGGAGTCAAGGAAGTCATGAAGGAGGTGGCAGCTGAGTAGAGCCTTGAAAGAAGATAAAGCTTCTGGGGCAGTGAGGAAGAGGGATCTAATTCCACCAAGAGGAATGGCTTGTTTTGAATGCACACAGAGCAGGACATAATGGTGATGAAGCCTCCCCTGTGGGCTTTCTCTTAAAGGCTTAGTATTTTACATATATTGTATTTAACATGTATTTTAACATATTTAACATGTATTGGTCAATCTGCCACCTGGGGGAGGGGATGGGGAGAAGGAGGGGAAAAATTGGAACAAAAGGTTCGGCAATTGTCAATGCTGTAAAATTACCCATGCATATAACTTGTAAATAAAAAACTATAATCAAAAAAAGAAAAAAAAGACTTAGTATTTTAGCAAAGGCTTAAGGAAATAGTAAGAATGGTAGGTACAAGGTGATTCCCTCCATAAGGATGATGTGAGAAATCTCTATGAGGAACATAGGAGGCCAAGACAACTCACAGTTCAGGAACTCTAGGCAGTTCCTTTGAAGCAAATTATTTGATGAAACTTTAAAGGACTCAAGATGGAACTTAGATTTAGAACTAGAAGGGAGTTGAGATAATGATATTGCTAACAACAACAATAATAATATTAATAGTTGGATCTCATAAGCAACAAGATGGAGAACGTCATTTTTTGCTGCACTTTGGGATCTCTCAAACCTTTTCAAAACAGAGATTATGCAACAAAAATAAAGCAACTTGAGCTCTCTCCATGGTCTAGGACACCCAGAATCCAAAAGAAGATAATCCCTCCCCCACATCCATGAATTGATGCTCATTAAGCCTGAGCTCACTTGGATTCCATTCCCATCATCCATGCTATCAGCAGTAAGTTGCATTAGTAGATCCAAGGACTTGAAGGTTTGCAACAAAACCCAATCACACATTCCATACCCTTCCCTCTTTTTAGTGCTGAGGAGACACCAGCTCCAAAATGCAGAAGCTGGCTTGGACTGCAATGGATAGTCAGTACAGTAGCAACCCCCCCAGAGCAAAAACATGCTATGGGTTACAATCTTATAGGACCACTGCAGAAAAAGTCTGAGGTGCTGTTTCCATGAATGTTCATGGTAGGGTAGATAATCCCATAGCATATGGAAAGTAGCTTTCTGAACTGCCAGTGGCAGGCTAAGAACAAGGGTAGAGGGAGTGAGATAGGACACTATGTGTGTGCTGGACTGTGGATCACTCCATTAAGGCAGAGAGAAAGAATATAACATCTGGCTGGGGCAAGTTCTGACCACCCAAAAGTCATCAGGGAAAGAAATATAATCTGGTGAACTGTGAATTACCCAGCATGGGAGGAGGCTAGGAATGAGTTCCATTCACCAAGGAAATCACCATCAAAGGTGTAAGAGTCCATTACAGAATCAGAAAGTGAATAGGGGAAAATCAGATTAAAAAAAGAAATGAAATTATAAAAAAATCCCAGAAGGAAGAAAACTTAAGAACCCTGGTCATAACCAAATCAATAGGAAAAACATTAACAAGAGGAAGAAAAGTCTCCAGATCTAGTAATTAAGTTGAGGCATCTATGAATAAATACTGCAAAGGAAAGGAAAATCTGATACAGAGCACCCTGTAAAGTATGATGTGAATGGGGATCCACAACATGTTCTCAATGGTTCAAAAGAGAAATTAGAATTCAGAGAAGAATTTATGGCATATAATGAAAAATTAATAAGCAGAATAGAAAAAGTAGGATCTGTAATAGCAAGTCTCAACAGAGAAACAAAAGAGAGAATGATAGATTGGCAATACAAATATACAAAAATGAAGGACCATCTGGAAGAAAAGAAGCAAAAACCAATAAAATTAAAAGAAAATGTGCCTAATATGCAAGCAAAACATCCTGATTTCAAAGACAAGATATGTAGGAACAACCTAAGGATCACAGGTTTCCTAGAAAACACAATAGTACTAAAAAACTTCAACAACACAATTCAGGAAATAATATAAGAGAACTTCCCAGAATTTCTGAATATAGAAAATGAAATACCAATAGAAAAAAATTTGCAGATCAGCTCCAAAAAACAAAACAAAAAATAAAAACCCTCAAGGCTGCAAATTAGACACAATTTGGTTAAATTTAACAATTCAATTAAGAAAGAAGTTCTACAAGAGGTCTGAAGAGAGACCTTTAAAAATAAGGGAAAGGAAATTTAAATAACACAAAAGTATAAATATGGAGGTACAAACATGTAGTTTTCTGAAAAAGAAATCAAAGCCTTTTAAATCACTCTTGATTAGAGAAATACAAAATGAAGTGACTCTGAGGTGCTCATGCCTATCAGAAATGAGACATGCTGGAGGGGATGAGGAAAAATATGTGTACTAAAAAATTGTTGTTGGATTAGCACAATTATTCTAGAGAATAATTTGACCCAAAGAACAATTTGCCAAAAGGGCTATAGCTGTGTATACCTTTACCAATACCACTACTAGATCTGAACCCCAAAGAGATCAAAAATAGGGAAAGGCTATTTATGTACAAAAATATTCATAGGAACTTTTTGTGATGACAATGAAATGAGAATTGAGGGGATGCTCATCAATTAGGGAATGATTAAAATTTTGACATATGACTGGGATGGAGTACTATTGTACTAAAAATGTGGAGTGGGCTGCTTTCAGCAGAAAAATAAGACAAAACACAACAAGATCTATATGAAGTGAAGTGAATTATCAGGAGATCATTGTGTAAAAACAATGTTGATGGTTAGGTTTCTTTGCTGTTCAGGTGACCTGGTTCCTTGCAGTGAATGTCATTTCCACTGGTGTGATATCTAATTGGGATTATTTCTTTCAAGGTACAATTGCTCAGATTCTTGGAGCAATATTCTTCTGGGCTAGAAACTGGACATTGGGTTGAGCTATTTGTAGGCTAGGCCAGGCAAACTAGGCAAACCCTAGTTTGCTGTATTATTGGACAGCTACTGCTAGGCTGACCTAGGTGGGTCATTCACTCTTGGGCTCTCTAGGCTTGGTCTTTTTTGGGCAGCAGCAATCTTCCACACCTTTTAGCAAGGGGCTCATGTGGGTATTAGCCAGAGTGTTACAATGCTTTTTGAAGACTTGAGCTATGACCTTTAGCTTAGCCCTGACAGAAATCTCAACTCTTTGAGTCCCTATAAGCTTTATCATCTCTAGGTGTCTCCTCTTCAACAGCCTATCCCTCAGGACCTCTTAACTTTTCTGCAGTTAAACAGGGGCATATTAGTAGAGCTACCATTATCAAGTGAATCAATGAGCATTATATTAATTTCAAAGTTACAAAGTGCTCTACAAATGCAAAGGATTTTAAGGAAGAGATGGCAGAAGAGAAATATCCACCGAGAAACACTAGATGAGAAGAAAGGAAGGAAACAAAGTCTTGGTAAGCATCTACTAGTTGCCAGATCCTGTGCTAATGACATATAATTATTGTCTTATTTAATCTTTACAACAACTTTGGGATGAAGGTGCCATTATTCCCATTTTACTGTTGAGAATACTGAGGCAGACTGAAATGGAATGAAATGCTCATGGTTTACATAGCTATTAAGTTTCTAAAGGTGGATTTGGAGTCAGATCTTCCTAATTCCAGGCCTGGCAGTTTATTTACTTCATCCCACTACATTGAGTAGTGGGAAATTACAGGTCCTACAGGACCAACTTAATTGCACATTGCAGAGTCATTTGGTTCAGTTCGAACAGCTCTTCTTGTCACCGTGTCAGAGGGCCCTGAGTTGTGTGATCCTGGGCAAGTAACTTCACCCTGTTTGCCTCAGTTTCTTCATCTGTAAAATGAGTTGGAGAAGGAAATGGCAAACCACTTCAGTGTCTTTTCTAAGGAAATCCCAAATAGAGTCACAAAGAGTCAGACATGACTGAACACCAATAATTTGTAGAAAGTAGGCTTCAAGAGCCAGAAATTATTTCAGACATCACTGAGTCTCATCCCTTTATTTTATTGATGAATAAAGTAAAGCTCAGAGAAAGCAAATACTTTCATACAGTTGCAATAAAAAGCTCTCAGATTGAACTGACAAAGCCAAGAAACTCAGTCTTTCTTCTATACCACCCATATTCTAGTTTATTACCATTAAAATATTATCTTCTCTAGATCTAGAGAAGATAATATTTCAATGGTAATACACTTAGACAAATTATGAGGTCCTCTACATGGTTTTTCAAACTTGCAATATCCAGAATTCATATGGTGCTTTGAGGTGTACAAATCATTGTCCAAATATTATGTCATTTCATCATCACAATAATCTTGGGAGACAGATGTTATTATTATCTCCATTTTACAGGTGGGAAAATAGAGACTGATGGTGGTTAAGTGACCTGATCAGGGTCACAGAGCCAATTAGTGTCAAAGATTACCTTTAAGTCTTGCTGATTCCAAGTCCAGTGTTCTATCCACATGCCTGCTTATCTTAGAACAATGGTTCTCAAACTTTGGGCCAGAGACTATGTGTGGTGTGTGTGGAAAGTCAGAGGGGGATTGAAGAGTTTCTATATATAGAAAGGGTCAAACTCTCATAAGCTTTATTTTATCATTAAGTGTTTCTCAGGTACAGCTATCATGAGGCATTTGGGATAGTTTTTGATACACAAGAAATGTCCTTAGACTCAGAAACATTGAAGAAACCCTCTGAGCTCAATTGTATTCCATCCCATTCAACACACTGAAGTAGTAGAAACAGTAAATGTTCCTTGCCTTTAAGGGTATCACAGTCTAGCAGGAGGGGAAGAGACATGCCCACTAGTAACTAAAATCCATATCTGAAAATGATTCAGATGTCTAGGATAAGCTCAACAGAGAAGCCTGAGAGATTCAAGGAACATGTCAATACCAGTAAAATATAAGGTTCCTGAGGGCAGGTACTACTTAATTAGTAGAGATCTCTGGAGGGTAAAAAGAGAGAGAGTGAACATAGTAGGCACTTAATAGATAGTTGTTTAATTGAGTTGAATTCTTATTGGAGCTATCAGGGAAGGTACCTGAGCATGGTCTCAAAGAAGAGGTAGAGAGATGAGCTTGGGATAAGTCAGTGTCAGTCATGGAGAGAAGTCTAAGGGAGTGTACAGAGTCAAGAATAAGACTTGTAATGACTAGTAACTCAGGTGACCAAGCCAGAATGTGTGAAGAGGAGACTTTTCAATGATGAGAAAATAAGCCAAAACCAGACTGTAAATGGTTTTGAATCCCCAAATAAGGTTTTTAATTTTTGGTAAGCATATTTTTGATAAGGGCAGGGATGTGGCTCAAGCCGTGCATTAGGAAGATCATTCTGACAGTGTGTGCAGGGGATGGTGAAAGAATGGAGTCAGGGAGATTAGTCAAGTGGCTATTACCAGTTGAGAAATGATAAAGGGAGTGCTAGGGATGGAAAGGAAGGGTTGGTGGTTACAAGATACATTTGAGAACTCTTAACAGATTTGACTTGACAGTTGATCTGAATAAATGAAGGAGGGGGACAAAACAGAGATGACCAAGCTTTCTAGTGTATTCCCACTCACAGGCAGTCCTTCAAAGGATAGCCCTGTATTGCTGCATACATGTGAGGAGATGAGAATCTTGATTGATGGAGAGATTTTTGAGAAAAAAGCAGGGAAAGAAAAGAGACTATGGAGAGAGGAGGAAAGATGGAAACTTTGAATAGTGAATAAGTGGCCCCAAGAACTGGAACAGGTGAGGAAGAACTGGAACCCCAACACATCCAGTTAATTCCTAGTATTCGCTGAAAGTGGACTTATTGGGTGAGATTTTTCTTTCCCCATTTGAGCTGATATTTCAACTCATTCCTGAGTTTCAGAGCCCCTTTTATGCTTGCTTTTTATATTACCTGAATTGCTTTGGATGGCTTCCCAGATTTCCATTTTACTTGTTTGCTTTAAATAAATGAATATTTGCTATCTGTGATTATGTAACAATTATTATTTGGTAAAAGGGAAGTGAAACTGGCTGAGGTTAACCTATTTTTTTTCTTTATTTTGCTGAGGCAATTAGGGTTAAGTGACTTTTCCAGGGTCACACAGCTAGGAAATATTAAGTGTCTGAGGCTGGATTTGAACTCCAATCCTCCTGACTTGAGGACCAGCACTCTATCCACTATGCCATCTAGCTGCCCCAAGGTTAACCTATTATCTGAGATTAAATTGCTTCCAAGGATTCTCATCTTTCCTGATCAAGGAAGGTACTGGAAAACATTCTGGAATCAACAAAACAAAACAATTGTTCCCTTACTCTACAAACATCTGGTATGTAATAGGTATAATTCTAGTGCCACGGTCTTCTAGAACATTGGGAAACAAAGGAATGATGATTGCCCAGCTATGGCTGCCCTTTTGCTTTCCACATAGGGAGAGTTCTAAGTTTTCTTGGGGCATGGGTTGGTAGGGCATTGCAAATTTATCTAGAAATCCCTGTTACAGTTAGGTCAAGCTCTATGTCACATGATCCACACAGTGGATGGGTAGGAATGGGAAGAAGGTGGACAGAATAAGATGTCTTTACAGAAATGAAAGAAGGAGGGATCAAGACTTACCATGGAAACTGCAGGCTATTCCTCCCAAGGCGACAAGGGCCAGGAAGAATTGCATGGTCTGCAAAGAAGGTATGATGGCATAAAAAAAGCATAAAGCCATATGATTTATTTACTTATTTTCTAAATTTCCTGTTTTCAAATCATGAACTTAAGTCCTGTCAATAAGCACAAACATTTTCACATAAAAAGAACAAAAATGTTATGTCAAATCTTGAATTCAAATGTACCTTTTCCACATAGTTATTCTTCACAGGGCTCTTAAATTTAACAAAGTGGTAATAAAATTACCCTGTTCATTATCCTTCAGGAAGTTTTTTTCTTTTATATATTTAGAAATATTTTACTGATTTTTTTTGTTTTTTGCCTGTCATTACTTATTGTCCCTTCCCCTGCCATGACCTCCTCTACAGCACTGAATCCCAAGCCCTCTTTTGTAATAAGTAGAGTCAAATTAAATATAGCAATATTTTAATGACATCTGAAAAAGTATGCCTTGGTCTGCAGCTGTGTTCCTGCACCTGTCTGCCAAGAGCTGGAAAGTATGTCATAGAATTTAGAGCTGAAAGGGATCTTAGAAATCTAGAATTAAGCCAACAGAGTGGAAGTCACTTGTCGGATGTCAAACAGACAGTAAGCTGCAGAGAGCTAGGATTCCACCCCTGGTTCTTCAGAGGTGAGGCTTAGGGATTAAGCCTGGAGAGAAAGTTAGGAAAGGAGGAGAAATGATTGTAGAGAGAAAAGAATATCTATTATGTAGGTTTATAGATTTTATAGATTTAGAGCTGAAAAGAGACCTTAGAGGCCATTAAAAATCTAACCTCATTTTACATATGAAGAAGCTGAAGCTATCTACATAACTTGTCTAGAGTCATAGCTAGAAAATGATCATAGCTAGAAAATGATTAGAGCAGGATTTGAACTCAGGTATTTTTTCACTCTGCACCCAGAGTTCTACCCATTGCACCACTTAGCATCTCAAAGGACTCAAATTCCTTTCTCCTATTCTGTCTCATCCTTCTTAATCTTCCTTGATCATAGCTTCTTATCTCCCTCTTCTGCTCTTTGAAAGCTCTGATATCTTTAGAGCTGGGTATAGAAGTCCCATCCCTATTCGCATCACCAGCCCCCCAAATTCTGGGCTCACATCTGATCCCAGGGCCCATGCTCTTCCCCATTTCTTGCTTACCTGTTTTGGGCTGGGAGTGCTTTGCTGGTCTCCACTCAGCCAGGTGATTTATATTCACCCATTATTTACTTAGATGCTGTGTGAGTTCTTCTCTGTGCCAGTTGGCTCAGTCCAGTTTCCTGGATAGCCCTCCAAAGCTTCCCCTTAGACTTCTCAAGGCTACTTATGACAGCTGCCACTCAAATAGTGAACTTTACATAGGGTTTACCAGAATTCAGCTAAGAAATGTTCCTGGATCTGTTGTAATGTCTATGTGCAGTCCCTCCCTCTATAAAAGAGATGTTATAGGAGCAACAAAGAAATGAATCCATCCCTTTCCTCCTACCAAGAGGGATCCCTATTCTTGACCCTGATGAATGATTCCCAGGCAATTGGAGGTTGTCCCTAGGCTCTGAAGTATAGTTTATTAATAGCCAAAAGAACACTAGATTTGGAATCAGGATACTTGGGCTTTTATGCACTTGATCTTGTAAAACCAAATCATTCCCCATTCTGGAGTCTTAGTTTTTCCTTTGTATGACGAGTAGGTTGGAATAGACAATATTTCAGGCCCCTTCCTTTTCCAATAGTCTATAAATTTCTGGGCCATTATATGGGCAAAAGAAGGCTGGTGAGATCCTTCAGGTCTGTTTAGGCAATGATAAGTCATATGTATTCAACTATCTCCATCTTATTTATAGCCCCCCCCCCATCTCTTCTTTTCTCTTCTTATCCAGACTCCTATGTGGCAAACAATGGCACTCTGTTGCCCAAAGTCTTGAATCTTAGTTCAAGGAAATGAAATAAATAGGGCCAGGTCATGAGTACTTCCCCAAGAAAATTGTTTTTGGCCCTTCTGATAGATTTCTATCAGGTTCCTGGGGTGGGTCAGGGTAGTGGGGAGGCTTAAGAGAAAATGTCTTGGAACCTCCTAATACAATGAGCTTCTTTTTCTCCATTCCCATTCTTCCATAAGAGTGATAGAAAGGATGTCACACAAATTTACTGATGGGCCAAATTTATCCTTGTGAAAACATCATTGAGCATGAATTGTGTAATTTCACAAGCCTATTTGGTTAGTGTATGTGTATCAGGGAAAGACTTGGGGGAAAACAAAAAGTCCCTATAGCCCCTTGTTGTCTAATCACTCTCCCTGTTCTTCCTTTTACAACTATTAAGAATAAGTCCCTTTGTCTCTATGGACTTTTCTATGTCTTTGAACCTTCAAGCTATTCTCATATGCCATCCTGCATGCCCTGAACTAACTTCTGCCATTAGGCTGCAGCTGAAAGAATGTTGTTTGGGAAATACACAGACTGCATTCTAGTCTGGAACTTGGACACTGCCTTACCCTATAACCTTGGGAAGTCATTTAAGCTCTGAAGACTTTAGTTTGCAACTGCAAGGAAAATTAATCTCTAAGGAATTTTTCATATTGGGAATTCTATAATATAAGGTCTTCTCTATCTCTGAATATTTTGTGTTCTAATTTAAGATCTCAAGCTATTATTTAATAAATTTGTAGTCAGAGGATATGGATAATTTTCATTAAAGTGGGAAAATTGTTGAAGATGAAAATTCATACAATACACATTATATTAAGACTGTATGTTAGGCACAAAACATCAGAAACAATTAAATTTAATATTTTAAATCCAAGACATTTTTGACTTAGAATGAGAAATGTCAGAACTCCTTTCCTGCCTTCTCCTCCTCACCCTCTGCCCTCAGTGTCCTCTGACATATATTTACCCCTATAAGTTTGAGATACCCTTTAAAAAAAATCTTGAACAAGGAAAATGTTGTAATATGTTAAAACATACACATACACAACAACAACAACAACAACTAAAAACAACTGCTTGGGGTTGGGCTGCTAGAACAGTGGACAATTAATCTATTTAAATTGTTTGCATTATTAGATCTCTTCCTTGCTTATTTCTGTCAAGGATGGAAAGGTCTTCCTGTAATCAATTCCTTGAAAATTTGAAATCCTTGAAAAGAGAACACTGTTCTTAGTGGGGCATATGTTAATCACTACTGCGGGATAATGGAAGACAATGCTCTTAACTAAGAGTCAAAATTTGTTTTCTAACAAATCTATTTTTTTCAATGAAGTCCTTAACTTTTTTTCAAGTCACTTTCCAAAGTTTGGAAATGGTTTTTATTCTAGATACAACTGTTTTTCTTAATTTTATCAGAGGAATTAAAAAGAAAGTTGTAGTTTCTATAATCCCTAATTTACTATAAGCATGATTATTTGATGAATCTATATTAATAATAGGGTCTCAATTTTGTATTTGCTAACAGTAGCAAAATTAATTACTATAATTCAAATTATGGAATTCTTTGTATTTTTCTCCAGTGCAGAAAGTACAGCAAACTAGTAGGACAAGAATTATTTCAGATGCCATAACAGTTTCCATAATGCAATACTAAGATAGAAGGCATTGCCTCTATTTGGGCTACAGAATTTAATTTAGTAGACACAGTTGAAATCAAGTACTCACAAATTTGAATTTCCAGACCTTTATTCTTTATTGGTAGCCTAAGGTTCTGCAGGTTAATAATGCTTTCTAGGATGAAGGTGATCTAGTTTACAGACAATTGGAACTTTCTCTGCATAGTCAATTGTTCAGTTGCTAGTCTGATTCTGTTGGCCATAACTATTACAGAATAGAACAGAACAGAAACCATATATTTATCTGGAGAGTATATTCATTATTCTTTGTGTGTTCCAGAAAAATCTTGTTATTTATATCATCTATATCCTTATCTTAAGTTTCCATGCACAATGCAAATGATGATTATAAAGATCAGAAAGCCTACTAATTCTCTCTTGTATGCCAAATACTTTGCATTTTTCTGGCAGCTCTTACAATCAACTGAATTGACTTCCCTGAGAATTTGAGCTATTGTACATCAGAGTGAACCACACAATTATACATACAGTGAACCACTCAATCATACATACATCCTTCCTAAGAAACACTTTTTCATGGGGCTGTAGGCAGGAGATTCATTGTTAATCCCTGCACTTCTAATCTGAGAACCTTTGGACATACCTCCATGGTCATAGGTCAGAAGGAAGTCTTGATCTTTTGAACTGTTCAGTTGGCATGCATATGTGAGGGCATCAGTTATGACTCACAGTTGATCAGGATTTCCTGACTTACTCTCACTTTAGAGTTTACAACTCTATCCACTTTGATGTCTTTGTCTTGGTTTTGTTTCCCAACATTGTATGCCTGGTGGATGAGGTTGGTATAACAATGTTCCAGTAGAGAAAAAATTCAATCAGAAAAATTTTTTAAACTTTTTTTGTACTGCAGTAACATTATCAATTAATATGAATTACTACCAATTCCTCCCTAGTACATTATGCTAAGCCCTGAAAAAAGGTAAGGAAGAATTATTTTTGGTACAAATAACATAGTCTAAATCTGAAAAATAAGTAAAGAAAAGCCATAATTGTTCTACCCAAAGTGTAAAAAAAATGATAAATCTTGATTATGGATTTAGCCTAGTTTTAGATGAATTTTTAAATTGCTAGACTTAAAATTTTTTTTCCCCAATTGAATGTAAAGACAACTTTTAACATCAGGTTTTTTTTTTTTTAAGTTTTGAGTTCCAAGTTCTCTTCATCACTCTCTCCTTTCTACTGTCCTCCCCAAGATAGTAAGAAATTTAATATCTTACACATGTGCAATCATGCATAACATATTTCAGATCATAGTTCTGAAAATTTCCTCTGTATCAGTCTTTCACATTATACAAAAACAAAGATGTCAAAGTTTGCTCCTGGTCTGAATTCTCCTAATTCAATCTTTTTTATACTCCTGAAACAGGTTTCTGGTTACTCAGATTGACATCTCCTCAAGGAAGGACATTCATAGTACTTCATGTAATGGAATACTTCACATCAGTAAGAATGGTCTACAGGCAGTTGCTAGGGATCTAAACTTTTAGGTCACTAACATCTATTGACACCTGTAATAGTAACAAAGATTAGATCATTTGAATAGCTTAGAGCAGCAAGTTTTGGATTTTTATAGTATAAACAATCTTTCATATTTAGAAAACTTAAAAATACTTCTAATCCTTGGAAACTTTACTGTTTTTCAACAATGCTTTCTGATAGCATTTTCAATTTCCCAAAATTTACTATTTGGTTTACCAAATTCAAAAGCAACTCTTTCAAAATAAATGTATTTACATTTAAATACAAAAAATCCTTCTTCCAAAGTAATATCTATAATTTATAAAATCATTTGTAGCATCTGTATCAGAGAATATAGCTTCCTATTATAACAAATTCATCATAGTAAATATCTACATTGATATTGAGAAATCAGTATAGAGTACTCATTACTTTTCCTTTTCCAGATAAAATGAGTTACTATTTAGTATACATACCTATTCATGTCATAAATATTAATTTCTCCCAATTAATTTAACAAATCTAATATAAAACCCAATTTTATGGTACCCTAAAGGAATTATTGGTCCTATTGACCTCCAATGTTGTTCTCCTGATGTAAGTTTCACTGTATCCCAATTCCATTTAATCTGCTAATTGTTAGATTGGTTTTTATAAAGAAATATTTACTTCAAAAGTAACATAAAAACAAATATTCAAATATATCACCCAATATATGAAGGATAATCTACCTCCTTGGTAGAGGAGGAGAAGGGTGTTATAGTTAGTCATACCTTAGCTCAGTTCCTACCTAGCCCAGTCCCAAGTTCCAAGTCCAAAGTTCGCTTTGGACTTGAGTCCCATGAATCCTGGCTCTTCTTGCTAGACTAATTGCACATTTGGGTAGGAATTCAGCCTCCAATGTCACCATGGCCCAAATTCCTGGGTTTAGGGGGATTCTATCACCTACACATAGAATCAAAAAGGACAAAAAAGCACACCAAACCACAACCTCCAGTCCAATTCTTAAAACCACATGGTAGAAAGGAGGAAGAAAGGAAGGTAGTCCTTCTCTTATCCACTCATTTCATTGAGCCTCCATTGGTGGCGAATCTCTTTTTGGACTCTAAGCAGGAAAGAGTGCATAACAAAAAGTAAGGAAGAGTGAGACTATTCCAATCTATCAATTTTAATGTATCTTATTCCCGATATTAAAAGAGGCTGCTTCCACCCATGTTGTAGGGAAAAGCAGAGTGTCTTCTAGAAGTTTGTCTCTCCATCTTAGGTGACCTAGACAAGCTCTAACACAGTCAATAGGATCAGACATCTAGACCTAGAAGGGAACTGAGAAGGCCACCTAATCTTACTTCTGTATCTTAAAGATAAGGAAATGGAATCTAGAGAGTGACTGATGCAAGTTCCAGGATTTGAAGTATATTTTCTGATTCAAATTCACACACTTATACTATATCCCATGCACCTGACATGGAATCAAGGGAAGGACAGAACTTTGCATATATTTTCATAGTTTGGTCACTTAGTGGTTTTGCTTAATTAAAAATATTTTTTATTATAGGATTGCAGTTCATATGTGGGACGAGGTGCTTTATTTTGCTTTTCTAGAAATGACTGTGATATAAAGAAAGAAGCATCAATTGAATGCTATTTTCTTCAGAAAGCTATGCAAAAGGAAAAAAAAACAAACAACTAAGAATCTCCTAGGTTGAATTCTGCTAGTCTGCTCAAATTAGAGAGATATACAATACTTGAACTTTGTTTTTGGGAGCCCTAAAATTTCTCCCAAGCATTTCTCCCAATGTCAGAAATTCAAGTGCTTGGGGTCAGAAACTTTCTGGTTTCCATATGTTATTTTTGAAAATCCAAATATCTTTTGGGAGGGGAATGCCTCAAAATATTGTCAGAGGGTCACTTGGGTGGCTCAGTGGATAGACACCTCCCCCCAACCCTGGAATTAAAAGGACCTGAATTGATATCTGGCCTGAACTCACTTCCTAGCTGTGTGATCCTGGGCAAGTCACATGACCCATTTGCCTCAGTTTCTTCATCTGTAAAATGAAATGGAGAAATCCTTGCCAAGTGTCTTTGCCAAGAAATGGAGTCATGAAAAGTTGAACCTGATTGAAAATACTGAATAACCCCAAATGCAATGCTAAACTTATATTACTGCTCCATTTAAGGAGGATGTCCAGAGCAACCACATTTTCATTCCCCTCCTGGCTGCTCTCCTGCTCATACAGATTTTTCTACCATACCTTCATACTGAGGACTTTCATCTTACTCCTTTTGGTGGTTCCCCCCACTATTAGAATATAAGTTCCTGGAGAGCAAGGAATGAATTTTTTTTCCACTTGTATTTGTATTCCTAGAGCTTAGCACAGCACTGGAAACAAATTAAGTTCTTAATAAATGTTTGTGGACTTGACAAAGGCATATAGTATGTTTCTATATGTGCATTATGCATTTAGTTATTTTATACAACTTTTGGTGTGATGCTATGTATTATATACTGCATAAGATTAAGTTAGCTAAGTGATATGGTGGATAGAGCACTGGGCCAGGAATCAGGAAGACCCGAGTTCAAATTTGACTCCACACACTAATTAGGTGTGATGGTGAGCAAGTCATTTAACCTGTTTGTCTTAATTTCCTAAATTGTCAAATTGGGCTAATTATAGCACCGGCCTCCCAGGGTTGCTGTGAAGATTAAATGAAATTTGGTTGTGGTACTTTCCTACAATTAAATTCCACCATTCACCAGTGTAGAAGGTAGTGCTTAACCAGACTGAGGAATAAGGTATGAAGAATAGACATATGAATATCATTGGTAATTCAGCTTACTTTTCGTGCCTATGTGCTGTACATTATTCCCACTGAGGAAAAATTTCTACACAGATTAGTGGAAGGAACAATGAGGTTTCCACAACCATTTTTGTAACAACCAGTTACAGTAGCAATAGAATTGAACTTCAGCTTGATTTCACTGGTCTGCATTGATGTTACTTGAACATCTTTCAGTTTTTTAAAACTATCCACTGAGGGCAAATGACTAAAGAGAATATTGAACCAATTAGCCAAATACATAACTCATTTCTAGGTCATCTTTGAATTGGTTCTTAAAGAAAATGCCACACTACTAGTTTGAGAAATAGTCAAGGAAATTATTTTTTTTATTATAATTTTTTATTGACAGAGCCCATGCCTGGATAATTTTTTACAACATCAAGGGAAATTCTTTTCTGCAAGAAAGGATGTTCTTACTATATAGTTAGAACAGCTTTTAATCTTCCATCTACAAATTATATTTCTATACTACCTGATTCAATTCAAATAGATTCTTGGTTACTAAGTATAATCCTGGTTCAATTTGGAGGCAGATTTCCTTCAAAATATTTCCTTTCTAAGTCTCTGAAAAATATAATGTTCAACTATTCTTATAGGATTAGTGTAGCCACTGCTAGGTCTGATGGGATTCTAATTGTGGCTACACTGTATTTGAATTGTTTTTCTTTTTGTTTCTCATAAAATTTTCTCCATGATCTGGGAGTTTCAGAATTTGGCAATGATATTCCTGTAGATTTTCCTCATTATGATCTCTTTCAGGTAGTGATTGATGAGATCAGGATAGCAATTTCTAGTTTGAAATAAAACGTGTGACAAATTCACAATGGAAATTCTCTTTGCCAAAAGGTAGATTTTTTTAGGTTAAGAGGTTAAAGACAAAATAAGAGGTAAATTAAGCACCAGGAGTGGCAAATATGAAATATATTTGAAAGATCAATAGGATTACCCAAGGAAAGGAATTTGGAAGAGTCCATTAAAGGAATATGACCGGAGGCCTGGGTATGCCTTTGATTGGCAGGTTAGATCCATAGAGGAGTTCAGATTAACCAGAGTTAGCTAGATGAAGAGAAAGATAATACCATTAAAGGAAAGACACTATGAGGAGGTAGAGAGAGTAACTTCATAGGCTTAGTCCTGAAAAAAACTTAGCAAAGATCTTCATCATGAGTAGATTTTTTATAGGGGAAATACAGCATTGGGATTTCTCAGGGAAGCTAGGGAAGTAAATGTGGTAAAACAGAGGGAGGAACCAAGGAGCCAGATGGAATGCACCTGACAGAGCAGATCCCAGACCAGTCTAAAGATATCCAAAGCAATATTTCAAAGTTTGTTTGAAGATGCACAGAGGTTGGGGGATAGATAATGGAGACTGATAAAGAGTTCTATCCTCACAATCACTCAGTACAAACAGGATAATCTGGAAATTAGTTATGTTTGATAATAGCTGCTTGAACTTTTTCCTGAAAAAGGAAGAGAGTCAGTACACATCAGTGATAAGTGGATTTTGTTCTATTTCTACTTTTCCCTCTTGTTTTAACACTTAAGGATATATTTAATTATTTCTTGCATTATTGTATCAAGATTCTTTCTTTGATTATAGCTTTCAGATAGTCCAATTATTTTTATTTTTTTCTTTTTGATCTATTCTTCAGATCTGTTGTTTTTCTTATAAAATATCTCACATTCTCTTCTATTTTTTCATTCTTTATATTTTATTTTATCATTTCTTATTCTCTTATAACTTCACTGGCTTTCCCTTATCCAATTCTAGTTTTTAAGGAGTCATTTTCTTCCTTAAGACTCTGGAACTCCTTTTCTATCTAGTTGGTTGACCTTTTTTTCATAATCTCATTTTTCTTAGATTTTTGTTGCTATTCTTTTTTGTAGTTTTTCTTTAATTTCTCTCATTTGAGAATTTTAGGAATTCTTTTTGGGTAGATGACCATTTAACATTATTCTTTGAGATAGGAGAGTTGTTTTTTTTTTTTTTTTTTTTTTTTTTTTTTACTTCAGTATCCTCTAAAAAAACGAATCCTGATCTTCCTTTTTCTCAAAGTGATTTTCTAAGGTTAGGTTTTTTTCTCCTTTGCCAGCTTATTTTTTTTTTTTAAATAAGAGCCTACTTGTGTAATCATTAATAGTCTTGATATATGAGGAATGATGCCTTTGGCCTCAGGTTTTCCTTAGGTTCTTCCTTCTGAGCTAGAACCTGAAATCAAGAATTTTTTCCTCCTTGAAATGCCTGGATAGCTAGCAGTTTCTCTGCCTCACTACTTCTGCAAGTCAGCAGGGTTTTCTCCCAGACCCCTCTCTCAGCAACACAGGGCTAGCATTCTTTATTAGCAGAGGTTCCCTCGATCTTCCCTGACTCATACACCCTACTCCTCACACTCACTGTATGGGAAATGAAAGTTTCTGTGGCTGGAGCTCAGACCAGCTAGCTCCAAGGCCCATTGCTTGTAGTTTCAAGGGAATTAACCTGGAGGTGTTTATGTTTCACCAGGGACAAATCTCCTTCCCCTTAGTTTTTTTCTGCTTTTCTCTGGTTGCCTGAGAAGACTAAGGTTCTGCCCCAACTCTTTTTTGTTTTTAACTTCTCTACATTCACCTTGAAATGCAAATTTGTTTTGTTGTTTGGGAGGGGGGGAAGAATTTGGAGAGATTGGAATTTTCTTATCTACTCCTCCATCTTCTCAGAATCCTCCATGTTCAGCTATTCTTATGGGACTACCAAAATACTTTGGAAACAAATGACTTTCATTTTTAATTCTTTTGTTACCTGTACAGAAGGTAATAGAAACAGTTTTATGTTTACATGGTGGTTAAAAGTAATTGAAATATCAGGACACTTTCAGTGAAAGTAACATTTCTAATTACAAATCATTATGTGTGAATCATTGTGGTAAAGCTGGAAAGCCTTAGGCAAAAGCACTTCTTGGGAATTACATAGTACTTCTTCTGTCTTCACAAAGACTAAATGTAATTTACAGTCAATCTGTGAATGCCATAGTTTTCTGTATAATTAAATAACTAATCAGATTAGCATTTTTTTTCCATATTTTAAATGAAATTTCTTAAATGTACTTTTGCTGAGAAATGTTTATCAGTGTTGCTGTAAGATTCTACACAACTGATGACTCATGGTAAATTCTTCAACTTGAAAATGCTGTAAGCCAAAGCTAAAGTGGAGGGAGTGTTGGTGCATGTTTTCAATTGTTCTCTCTCTTTTTTGAGTTACAAGTGTCCTGCTCAGTATTCTATTTTTCAAAATGCACAATTTCAGATGTGCAAACTGTATTTTATACAAATGAAGCAAAAATATTCAGCAAGTATTATTAATCTTCCAGTAATCTGATAGCAAAAATATATTCCTAATTCACAAAATGTAATATTATATCATGAATCATAGCAATAATTAATTTATTATTGCTTTCCTTCTAATCTTCTCTGCATTGGTTTTATTTGTACAAAAACTTTTTAACTTAATATAATCAAAATTTTCTATTTTATGATCAATAATGATCTCTAGTTCTTTGGTCACAAATTCCTTCCTCCTCCACAGGTCTGAGAGATAAACTATCCTATGTTCTTCTAATTTATTTATAATCTCATTCTTTATGCCTAGATCACGAACCCATTTTGACCCTATCTTGGTATACTGTGTTAAGTGTGGGTCAATGCCTAGTTTTTGCCATATTAGTTTCCAATTTTCCCAGCAGTTTTTGTCAAATAGTGAATTTTTATCCCAAAAGCTGGGCTGTCTTGTGTTTTTAATAGGTACCAAACTAGACACATTAGTTTTTTCCCCTTTATTAATTGTTTTAATTTTTCTGGTTATACATGTGTATTAACTTTTTAATACAAATTTCTTTATGAATTATGTTGGGAGAGAAAAATCAGAACAAAAGGGAAAAAACACGGGAGAAAAAAAAAGGCAGAAAAAAGGAGCGAACATAATATATATTGATTTACATTCAATCCTCATAGTTCTTTTTCTGGATGCCGATGGCACTCTTTGTCCAAAGTTTATTGAGATTGCCTTGGAGACACATTAGTTCTTGGAGATCTTCCAGTGTTTTCCAGTCTCCACAAACCAGAAGTAAACCCTGGTAGTGTTAAGGTTCAAAAAGAGACCCCAAGAGATTGGGATCACAGACTAGTGTTGTGAGGTATCTCAAAAAAATTTGCAGGTTTGAATCCATCTCCAAGTTAAGGGGTAAAGTTTATTGTAATTGCAACTCTTGTTCATAGGGGAAACTCCCATAGCAATCTCCACTAACAATTCAATTGGAGATTTTGGCCTGGGGCATTTATTGAGTTGAAAATTAGTCCCTCAAACTCAACTGGAGATTGCTCCCTAGCTTTGGGCCACAAAACCCCAATATAATCAAAGACTGAAACTCCAAATCTTTGCTAAAAATCCTAACAGGATTTGGCCTGCTGGGGAAATAATTTCTCAGTGTAAACCCATCTTTGCTAAAACCTAACTTTGCTAATTCCTTTGGAACTAGCCCTCTGGGAAGTTATTTCTCAGTGTAATAAACCCATTTTTTTGCCACAAACTTCACCTACATGGTGAATTCTTTCGCAAAGCCTGTGACACCTGTCAGGGGATCACTCAACCCTCATTTCTCACATCTCAACACTACTGTTAACATTGCTACCAGTGGTGTTACTGCTTGTCATTGAACTCTGGGTGCCAAACTATATAGCCCATGGATTAGGTAAAGGGTCTCTGTTCTATGTACTGATAGGTTGACATTAATCCTCACAGAATGAATGGCTCATCAGTGAAGCAGATGGGTTATCACCAAACAGTTTCTGAGCTGCATTCATTGTTGGTTCCTGAATATCAATGTACCTGTATGGGACAGTATTGACCACAAAAACAATCAGAGACTCTCAGAGTAAGAAAAAGCAAGAAGAGATTTATTATCATCTCACAAGAAAGGGCATCTCCCCTCTGATGACAAAGTACTTGTCAGTAAAAAGAGGGCAAAGTAAAAACTACAAAACACAAGATTAAATAGCCTGAAAGCAGAAGCCCACCCCTCCTGCCTGTCCTTTTCTCCCATTGTTTGGGGGAGTCTGGGCCTACATTCTAATTGAGGAACTCTAACCCAGAAACAAAAGAATAAATTGCCTTTAAAAGCGATACTTAAATGCCAAGAGGTGGTGGGAAACAAGAGGGTACAAACACCTGCAAGTTTTTTTTTAGCTATAGTTCTACTTGTTATTATAAAGTCTCAAGTTGCAATTAAGGTATAGTTTAAGGCTATATTCCCATGGGAGTGTCTTTCACTCAAATTAATTTCACACAATCCCTTGTGGAATGCACAATCTGTGGAAATGTCAGAAATCAGACCATCTGTTCTGGCTCTCACAGAGATGATGAAAAAGAAAAAGAAAAGACGAATAGACACTGGAGTTTTTCCAAGTGAAGAAGATATGAGAGAGAGAGAGAGAGAGAGAGAGAGACAGAGAGAGAAAGAGAGAGAGAGACAGAGAGAGACACACACAGAGAGATTTTAGCATTCTCAGACAAACTGTCTCTCTTTCTATCCAGGCAGGTTGACAAGGGTCCCAAAACTCTCAGACTTTGGGGGAAAGTTTGGGAACTCCCTCAGAGAAGCTATTCCCTGAGAGACCCGCTCCAGAGAATCAAGATAAAGTGGTTTCATTCTGTTATTTTGGTGGGACTGGTTGAGTCTAGGACCATTCCTAACTATTGAGTTGGAAATGAACCCAGGGACACTCATTCAATTCGAAGATGTTCTATTCTGATTCCAGCTAAAAACTGCTTCCAGCCCCCATCAAGAGCAACCCCCAGCTTCTAGCCAAGGTTTTAATTATAAAAAGAGGCAACTTGGGCCTCACTCCTTGCAGAGGACCTAATATGCTATTCCAAGGAACCGCTCTCTCCCCTTGGTATAAGCTGCAACCCTCTGCCCACTGAAATGATATTCTCTTTCAACGTTACTCCCTCTTTATCTTTCTCTCCTATTTCCCTAACAAGATCTTATTCACTTTCTCTGCTAAGTTAGGATTTTTCTGCTAAAAAATTTATATCCCTCTGTTGGGACCTTGCCACTAAGGAATTCAGTCTTTCTATTCATGCATAGCAAAGGCTGACTTCCCAATGCCAATAATAAACTTCTTTTTGCCAGTCTAGTTTTTCAGATTCGTAAATTCCTTTACGAAGAACCTTTGCACCAACCAAAGGGATTCCCACAACTCCCTGCCCAGCGCCAAACCTCATCCTTTGGGGACACAAGCCTAAACCTCGTCATTTGGTTCCCTAACCACCAGGAATCAAGGCGAGCTGAACCTCTTCAAGGTGACTTATTGCTTCTGTAGATCTGTTCCCATCTGCTTCAAGTATATCTGCTCCCAAAGCTTCCTGGCCTCCACTGACTAATGAGCAAATTGAAGTGGGGAGTTCATGCCAGATCAGAATGACTTAGTTACTGCAGACTGAGTGCAAATTAAGCAGGCAAGAATTCCTGGGAAAGTACAGCTTGTAATTTAGCAAGCTATGCACAAGTTAGGCAAGTGTGATTACATCACCAAGCAGGTGGGATTACCTGGGAGGTCACCGTCCCTCCTCTTATTTATTAACCTTTGAAGACTTCTCATACCATTCATGATACATTTCCTCAACTTTCTTGTTCTCAGTCTCCAGTTCCTCTGGACCTGACTTGTCCTTTTTCTTTACTGGGATCCATCCTTGTCTACCTGGACTTCCCTGGTCAACTTTCCCTATAAAATCTATCTGTGGGCTATCCCATGTCCTCTAGGTCAGACCACCACAGCATTCTGCCTTGTGGTGTCTTTTCCTTTCCTCCATACCATGTGCTATCTTTCCTAACTGTACTATGCTTTTTGACCTCACTTCTCCCCACAACCAACCAGCTCCTCTAGGGTACTAAATCCCCCTTCAGGATTCAGCCTTCTAGCCAAGGACATGTCCCAACCCCATGGTATACTCCCTTTCCACTGGGAAATTGTCAGTTTCCTAAACAAGTATTGACTATAATATTACAATGATAACAGTAAG
The DNA here is from genome assembly GCF_902635505.1 of Sarcophilus harrisii. Taxonomy (NCBI): domain Eukaryota; kingdom Metazoa; phylum Chordata; class Mammalia; order Dasyuromorphia; family Dasyuridae; genus Sarcophilus; species Sarcophilus harrisii. Next base: position 337,901,877 of record NC_045426.1, read on the forward strand.
AAAGTCACCCTAGAAAGTTCATAGCTTATCTTCATATCTAAGTAGATGTTTTTTTATTTCAGCATTACACAAATAATTTTATTTTAAGATGCTCAATAACCAATCTAAAGCAAAACATGTTCAGGTATTAACCATATTGAAAGGGACAAAGACATAGACCACTGTTCTCAGAATTTCCCAAATCAATAGGAACAGATTTAAAATGACTCAAGACAACCAACTAAAACTCAGAATATAGACTATCCCAATTTCACATTAAAGAATCCTATCAGAATTAACAATAATTTCCATCCTAAAAAATGTTAATTCAACTTCCTCCAGTTGAGGAGTCCCTGTAAAATATAAGTAAGATACAATAGTGTTAAAATTCCTCTAAGCATAAACATTCCCATCTCCCACCAAAACATTTCTAACTGCAAAGTCAATTTTAGAGGTTATAAATTGTCCTTAACAGTCCATTCTTGAGGTTCTTCCACAGGTTTTAAGCCTGGTGTTCTCAGCTTTCAGACTGCAGTCATGGTTATCAGTAACATCCTGGAATTGCAAACTCAAAAGGTGTTGTCTGGGACAGCAATCCCTGCTTCCTAAGGATTGAAAGGGATGAGAACACTGCCAGTATATAATTCCTTAAAAATTTATTCTTTGTTTGAAAGGGTGGGATCTCTCCTTCCCCTTTTGGCTAAGGCATTCTATACCACATTTCAAAGGGTGATAATCCTGTATGTTCTGACTCTGAGAAGTGCTAGTGGCAAACACTTTGTCTAAGATAACCTTGTTTCAATGCCTAGTTTAATGATCTGTTGTTTCAAAGTTTGATTCATTTGATCTACTCTTCCTGAATTAGGCAAATGCCAAGAGGTATAGAATTTCCATTTTATTCTAAACACATTATGACATTCTGTAATACCCTAGCAATAAAATGGGTTCCATTGTTTGAGTCAATCCTTTTGACTAACCCAGAGGAATGATCTGTTCAAGGAGGATTTTACTGATCCCAGCTGCAGTAGCTAAGCTCAGAGGATAGGCTTTCACCTATCCAGTAAAGTGATCTACAATTACCAATAAATGTTTGTCTCCTTATTAGTGGGATTTCAGGGATATTCACCTGAATACTTTGGAAGGGTCTTAGCAAGATTTCCTTCCTCCTTTTTTTGTTTCCCCAGGACCTTTTTAAAAAACTTTTGGCATATCACACATTGTTCTGTGATTTGTTTCGCCAATGTATAAATCCCAATATACCCAAACTTGATTTAAGAATCTTATCACATAGTTCCTGGGTTCTTCAATGATAATCCTTATGCAGAATTCCTATCAATTCTCTTGTCATCGCTTTGCTTAACATTTTTCCCCCCATCTGGGAGTACCCACCATCCTTGCTCATCTTTAATCGCCCCTAATTTAGACAACTCTTCTGTTTCTCTTTGATTAATGACAGGGATCACTTTGGGATGATCCATTTGAGATATTAAGACTAACATGGGGTTTTCCCTGTCACTTAGCCCAATTTGCCTTGCTTCCTTGTCTGCAACTGTATTTCCTCTTGCTTCTAGCAAGCTTCCCTTAAGGTTCATTAGTATTTCTGATGATAATGGTAAATTTTCCAACATTTGTTTGATTAGTTCACCATGAGCCAAATCCTTTCCCTTATTTATGAGGCCCCGTTCCTTCCAAACTTTTCTAAAAGTATGTACTACCCCATAGGCATAATTGGAATCTGTATATAAGGTTCCTTCTTTCCCACTCAGTTTCTTAAGGGCCTGATTTAGGGCAAACCAAACACCATCTCAAATGAGAACATCTCAGATCACTTCTGGGAATAGTTCTGATTCTTTAACAGAGTAATAGACAAATATTTAATCCAAGGCAATTTAGTCTCTAACGTCAATTTAGTAATCCATTTCTTAAGAATCTGATTTATTCTTTCCACTTTCCCTGATGAGGGCAGATAGATGCCAAGGTGTATGGAATTGCCACTCAATTTGTAGTCCCTCCCTATTATTTCTAATAAAACCTTAGAAGTAAAGTATGTTCCATTATCAGAATCAATAGTCTCTACCAATCCATACTTGGGTACAATTTGTTCCAATATTATTCCACTAACCCTTAAGGCAGTAGAACTCAGGGGAAAGCTTCCACTCATCCTCTACATCTCAATTTCCCTACTGGTGTCTTTTCACCAAAATCTAACCTAAGTGTTCTGGAGCCAGGCTTTCTCCCTCCCTCCAGAGGGACACCTCCTCAATACCTTTCTATCTATCTCTATACATATTACACACCCTTCAGATACAATTTGCTCTGCAGTTACACATATCCCTATACACTAAATCATTCTGCCTCTATCTCTTTGTTAAAGGGAGAAAGCAAGACAAACTTTTAAGATTACTATTCTAAATAGCTTTGGACTAAATTTCTTTTTTTTTCTTATAGCTTTTTATTTACAAGATATATGCATGGGTAATTTTTCAGCATTGACAATTGTAAAACCTTTTGTTCCAACTTTTCCCCTCCTTCCCCCCATCTTCTGACCCAGATGGCAGGTTGACCAATACATGTTAAATATGTTAAAGTATAAGTTAAATACAATATATGTATACATGTCTATACAACTATTTTGCTGTACAAGAAGAATTGGATTTTGAAATAGTGTAAAATTAACCTGTGAAGGAAATAAAAAATTCAGGTGGGCAAAAATATAGGGATTGGGAATTCAATGTAATGGTTTTTAGTCATCTCCCAGAATTCTTTCGTTGGATGTATCTGGTTCAGTTCATTACTGCTCCATTGGAACTGATTTGGTTCATCTCATTGCTGAGGATGTCCAGGCCCATCAGAATTGGTCATCATACAGTATTGTTGAAGTATATAATGATCTCCTGGTCCTGTTCATTTCACTCAGCATCAGTTCGTGTAAGTCTCTCCAGGTCTTTCTGAAATCATCCTGCTGGTCATTTTTTACAGAACAATAATATTCCATAACATTCATATACTACAATTTATTCAGCCATTCTCCAATTGATGGGCATCCATTCAGTTTCCAGTTTCTGGCCACTACAAAGAGACCTGCCACAAACATTCTTGCACATACAGGTCCTTTTCTCTTTAAGATTTCTTTGGGATATAAGCCCAGCAGTAACAGTGCTGTATCAAAGAGTATGCACAGTTTGATAACTTTTGGAGAATAGTGCTTTGGACTAAATTTCAAAAAAAAAAAATCATACCACATATCCATATAGGCTGACAAAATGTTAAAGAGCAGCTCATACAGTTTTTACAAATTACTCAATATACAATTTAGTAAGTAACATAGTAGCTTAAATATATTTAATCTAATTAGGAGATACAAACATATGATCTCTTTAGATTAGTTACCAGAGAATCAAAATTTTTAACTTAAAATCAACTCAAATACAGATTTAAATTTCTAGTATCAATACTCCAATATTAATGCACACATATTTCTAAAATCTTATACATAATAAACAAGTTCACAATTTTAGCACACACCAGCCAATAGTAATTTCAAATTCAGAGTCAGAATTCCAATTTAAATACACACAGCTTCAAAATTTAAGGTGGCAGAAAACTGCTCTTTCAAGTTTGTCCACAGGGTTTTAAGAAATTGGAAGACTTTAGGACCCTGGGGGGAAAGAGCTGGAGAAATTTGGACCCAGCTGTTTGGCTACAGGTCTGTGGTCCTGTGACTACCCCACCCTCTATGTTAGAAATGTGGGGTGGAGTGGGAGCCCATGTCAAAAATGTTGGGGCACCAGTGCAAACCCCAGAAGAATTCAGGCCAGCTAGGGACACTAACCTAACCAGTATAGATTACATAAACTTAAAAAGCTCGGAAAAATCCCAGACAGGATAGCTTTTTTTTTTTTTCCTTAGGCAGTTTTTTTTCTTAAAAGCCTCAAGTTCTGGCCTTCAAAAAGCTTTTAATCATGTGAATTAGGCCTAATTAGCTGATAGACAATGCCAAGCAACTTAAAACTTAGTCTCAAAAACGCTAGAATCTGCTAAAATGTTTTAACAGTTCTATAACTATTTCTGCAGATCCAAATTAGCCAGTTCTAGATCCACAGAAATGTCACTTTTTTTCTTTTCAGTGTGGTAGTTAAAATCTTTCCCTATCTCACAACTAGTCATTCCTCTCTCTCTAGCTAACAGCTATTTACAAAAGTCCAATTATATACAAAACAAGCACTTTTTAAATTCCAACTACCCAGATCTTTTTCTTTGTAATTTGGTTGACTGAGAGAAACACAGAAGAAAAACACAGGCACACACACACACACACACACACACACACACACACACACACACACAGAAACTGCTTTTCTAAATCAATCAAGATCTCCTTCTCTGCCCCACCTTGGAATGGAAGCAAGAAGGGGATTTGGGAGCCCAGGGGCCAGTATTGAAGGCTCCTTTGAATTTACACTCAACCCTCTGGGGATGGACTGTTTTTCCTAGTGAGCTGGGCACTTGCTCAAACAAAACAGTATTTAATATCTATACATTTTGATACTTCATCCCAATTCTTCCAAAGGCTATCTTCCAGGGACATCAGATAGACATAGAGCCAGCTACTTTTCTTTCCTAAAGTTTGCAGTATCTTATCCTCTTTTAATGGAGGACTCACTTGATCTTATCAATGGAAAATAGGAGAATTCTTATGGACTTGAATTGCTTAGGATTTTCCCAATATCCAAATGGCTCATCAGTTGCTTGGCAGAGGAAAATTAGAGTCTTTCCACACCTCCCCTCACCAGTTCTTGTCATTCAAAGGGAAATGGGAGCCTTTCATAAACTATCTAAATTCTCTCAATCTCAATTCCAGTTACCCAGATGGCTCACCAGTTGCTTTGCAGAGTCTCTTCATCCCTCACCAGTTACTGCCTTTACTTGGGTTGTGCACAATTTACTTGACTGATTGCAAACTTTTCTCAGCTGGCTTATTTCCTGGGCTCAATTAATCTTCTATCTTTGCCAGCCCATTTCCATTTTTGCTTTCTTCAAATATCTCTCTTTGGGAATTTACCAAATCAAAGTGGGAGTTCCTGAGTCAAATCCAAAGACCACTGGAGAACTCTCCCAGGGGTGCCTGCCCAAGAATTCAGTACAGGAGAGACCCCTCCTGAACAGGAAATATCCTGGTTGAGTCCCCAATCTATGTGGGACAGTACCCATCACAAAAATAATCAGAGACTCTCAGAGTAAGAAAAAGCAAAAAGGGGATTATTATTGATGTAATATAGCTTCTAGGAGAGATAGCAATAATTTTGAGGCCTCCTGATCTTGGGGGGACATTGTTCTGGCAATAAATCAGTGATTCTAGATCTTCTCGCATTGGAGTCTGCCTTACAAAACTCCTATAAATCAGACTTCTGAGACAATAGTAAATAGACCACTTCTCATTTCATTGCTGACTGTCAGACAGATAATCTGTTGGTCAGTGATAACCAAATTCTGGAGATCACTCTTCCATCCTATCTATGGGCCATAGAATTAGCTTGTTAATGATAGAAAGCTGGATAAATGTATCTCCTTGCTTCTATTTTCTCTGCTGAATTCTCTTGAAATTCAGTCTGCTTGTAATAGCATTACAATTACAATAAACTTTGCTCCTTGACTAAGGAAATGGGTTCAAGCCTGCAAATTCTTTTGAGACATCTCTGACACTGGTCTGAGACTCCAAACTTTGGGGGTCCCCTTCCCAAGCTCAACATTATGATCTCATGAGAAATGACATATCCTATCAGACAAGGTGTTTGTCAATAAATGGAGTGCAAAGTTAAAACAGCAAAACAAGATTAAATAGCCTGAACACAGAAACTCTCAATGCTGTGCCTGACCTTTTCTCTCATTGTTTGGGGGAGTCCAACATTCTCATTGCAGAAATCTAACCCAGAAACAAAAGAATAAATTGCCTTTAAAAGAGGTATTTAAATGCCTCTTTAATTTAATATTATATTATATATTATACATATAATATAATATAATATAATAAAATAATAAATTTAAATTAATAAGCATTTATTAAGAAGTGGTAGGAAACAGGAGAGGCTAAATACCTATAAGGTTGTTTGTAGTTTTTAACTACAGCTCTACTTGTTATAAAGTCTCAAGTCACAATTAAGGTATAGTTTAAAGTTATATTCTCATGAGGGTGTCTTTAATCAGTCAATTCCATATATACCCAAATCTTAAAGCATCGTGTCTGCTGATTGGTATACTTTCAAGGCTGTCTTGATTTCTCATCATTACTGTAGTTCTTGCAAATTCTAACGTTTGCCTCACTATATGTGGATGGCTAATCACTGCGGAACCTGGATTTCATTGTAACAGCTGCATTTTACATTCATCCATAATTAAGTGTCTTGTCATTTTGGGATTTGAAAGCAAGCTCTGAACAAAAAGGATTTTCCCTAATCTGGACCATTAATCCCAGTTTGGGTTTCAGACACCGATGCATTTGATTTTGTAGTTTAGAGAAGTTGTGTTTAATCAAGCCAAAGTTACTTAGAGCTGCAGAACCTCCAAGGTCATCTTAACCAAAAAGGGTTGCTATTTTTAGAAAATAGTGTGCAGTTACTGTTGGGAGATTCTCATGTGCTAGAATTACTTCCAGTAGTGTTTGTTTGCTGAGCTGGATGATTCTGGAATCTGTTTTGTGTTTTTATGACAAGGTGAGCAACTTTGAGCCAGCAATGTTATAAGTGCTACCATTTGAAGATTTGTCCACAAATCTTTAGGCACTCTACCAGATCTAATCCTTAAATATATTCATTTTTACTTCATATTTATAGGGGATGTTATAGATCACACCTATATGATCTAATGGTTTTCTCTACTTTTTTAAAGTCTAAATTCTGCAATCAGTTTGAGATCTTGTTTTTACTGAGTGCATAGAGATCTTCTACCTTTGTCTGCAAAGTATATACAATCATCAATTTGAAATTGTATTGACCAACTAGTAATATCCATCTGTAGAATCACTTTTTGGGTTGTGACTCTACTCATAAAATGTTTATAAGAAAATGTTACAAATTTCCTTAATTGATCCTATTAGCAATGAGTTTCACAGTTCATAAAGAATTCTCCTTCCAATTTTATGTGGTAGCTTATTGCAAGGTCATTGTTTCCATTTGTCAGATGAGGAAACTGAGGCAGGAGTGGTATGGCATGATAACAGTCAGTCTACCATATGCTCAAAGCTCTAGTAAATGCCAGAGTCATAACTTGAATTCAGATTTTCTTACTTTATCTTCAGTGCTCTAAAGTTTGCATAATGGACATGTGGATAGCACCTATAAGTTCCTTGGATTTCAGCAAAGACCTTTCACGACTTTTTGGTTCCACAGGGAGCAGTTGAAGGATTATTATTTTATGTCTATCTTACATCAAGGTAGGTGCCAGAGAGAGTAGCTTCTCAGTGGATTGATAGAGATACTCTATGAAGAATAAAACTGAAAAAAGGTAGCAAATCAACATGCCAGGATGTTAACCATAAATGCAGGATGCCAACAAGAAGTCAGGAACATGGGAGAGGATAAAATTGAATGACAGGGAACTAATGATAATTACTTTCTAATTAATGATAATATCATAATAAAGACATTAAAATACACCTAAATGATTGGGGAAAGGCTGAACAAATTGTAGTATGTGAATGTAATGTACTATTATTATTTCTTAAGAAATGATAAAAGAGATGTTTGTAGAGAATCTCAATATCTCAGTATGAACTGTTGCAGCATGCATCATTAATAAACAGAATGGAGGGAATGATCTATATAAAGACAGCAACACTAAAAAAAAGCAACCTTGAAAGACTTGAGAACTCTGATGAAGTTTGTCTTCAGAAGATTTATGATGAAGCATGCTTCACCCCTGATTGAGAGGGATGGATTCAAAGTGAAGAAAGGGGTATACATTTTTGGATAAGGTCATTATGTGCATTTGTTTTAACTAAGCTTATTTGTTAGAAGATTATTATAAATTGTTACATATAGTATATTGGCATAGATAATATATATATTACAAGATTACAAGTTGTAAATAACCAAACTCATTTGTATGATGTAACTTATTTGTTATATTCTCTCTCTTGGTTTTTAACTGGGAGGAGTTCGGGGGTTAGCAATAATTTTAAAAAATGGTGATTTTGTAACATTAAAAAACAGAAGAAAACATAAGAAAATTCTGAAGAAAGCACAGACAGAACCATACTTTAAAAGAAGCACTTTGAAATAGAGACTCACAGTTTCATATGGAGTTGTTTCTTGGTGTTCTACACTGTGAATTTAAATGTTCTTTTTTTGGTAACAAATTAAAAAAAAATATGTGGGTGTTGTAGTGTCACCACAAGGAATGAATTCCAGAAATGTTGGACATGCTCATCAGTTGACCATGTCCAGTCTTTGGGAATGAAAAGATTGGGTGACCACTAACAAATGTGTATGAAGCATTATGTGGTTGTCTTTAAACTACTTAGTGATCTCACTCATGAACAGAAGGTTGCAGAACTGGAAACAGAAAGGCAAGAACGTTCTTCCTTTGATGTTTCTGAAAGGATTTGAAAGTTGTTCAGATGAGAAGTGTGCTGATCAATTGCCTCAAACTTGTACAAATGCTGCATCATGCCAATCCAGATCAATTCTTAGCTTAAAATCTGGGGAGCAGTTGTTTCAAAAGAGTCATAGATCTCAGAAAGCTACTTCATTTGGGAGTGGAGGAATTAAAAGATAATGACATTTATTAATTATCCCATCCATGAATTGGAATTTATGGCTTTGAAGTGGGTATTAGTGAAAAGAGAATTCTGAGGCCATTTGAGAAAAATAGTTATTAATAACCAATGATTTAAGGAGATCCTAGCCCAGTGGCCCTGATGGTGACACCTGAAGCACTAACACCCATGGTTCCTGGATATGGCAGCAGTTAAAAATTGAGCCTGTTCCTTATTTCTTGCTCAAGCTCTAGGGTCTTGCTTCTCTGCTGCTTTTCAGTCCCTATTATTATGTAATGCCAGAGAAACTGAGGCAGGAGAGAGATTAGAGAGTTTTCAATAGTTTATTAATTGGAGAGTATAATTGACTGGACAGGACTCTCATCTCAAATTATCCAGTCAGATAGAGATAAAGATATACTGGGACCAAGGAAACCATGTTGGTCCCAGGGCTGTCATCTCAAAGAATCTAGCAATGAATAGGAGCTTCCCCATTCTTTAAATAACCCTAGAAACAAAGACCCAAAAAGGCGGGAAGGCTTCTGTCAGGTTGGGGGGAGACCATAACTCCTAAAAGCCCAGAGATAGGATGTCTGAATACCCAGAGATAAAGATGTCAGCGAGGTATCTTGGAATATTTTAGAGGGATATTGTAAATTCTTGAGGACAGGGGAGGGTCAGGAGTTCTGCTCTCTTGTTTATCTTGCTAGCAATTTATAACCTTAGAGTAAACGGTTCCCAATCTTAATGGACCAGAGTGGGTTTTTACGACTAAGGGGATTTGACAGAACAGTTAAGGAAACTGAGACAAAGGAAACTAGTTCAGGGAAACCGAGTCAGAACAGTTAAAGAGAACTGTGGCATAACAACAGGAGAGAAAAAAAAAAAACAGAAAAAAGAAGTGAATCTAGCATGTGTTGATTTACATTCAATCTCTGGGGAGATTCTTTTTCTGGATGCAGATGGTAATTTTCTATCCAAAGTTTATTGGGTTTGCCTTTGATCACTGAATCACTGAGAAGAACCAAATCTTTCATAATTGATTATTGCACAATCTTGCTGTTACTGTATACAATACATTTCTGGTTCTTCTTTTTTCACTCAGCATCAGTTTATGTAAATCTTTCCAGACCTTTTTAAAATCAGCTTGTTCATCATTTTTTATAGAGCAATAATATTCCATTACCTTAATATATCACAACTTTTTCAGCTATTTCCCAATTGATGGGCATTTACTCATTTTTCAATTCTTTGTTATCACAAAAAAAACTGCTATAAACTATTATTGCACATGTGGATCCTTTTGCCTCCTTTATGATTTCTTTTTTTCCTCAAGGGATTTCCCCTCCCATTTGTCCAATTCTGCTTTTTAAGGCATTCTTTTCCTCATTGACTTTTTCTGCTTTACCATTTGGCCTAGTCTGTTTTTTTTTTTTTTTAAGATATCATTTGTATTTTTTGGTTTGTTTTTCATGATTTTTTGCATCACTCTCATTTCTCTTCCCAATTTTTTCTCTACCTCTCTTACTTGATTTTCAAAATCTTTAATGGCTCTTCCATGATCTGAGATTAGTATTTTTCTTAGACATTTTGAATGTAGCAATTTTAACTTTGTTATCTTCTGAGTGTGTTTTAATTTTCCTTCTCATTATAATAACTTTCTATGAACAGAATCTTTTTCTATTGTTTGCTCATTTTCTCAGTATATTACTTAACTGTTAACTCTTTGCATCTGCATGAAGATATGCCATACTCTGGGAACCAGAGTCACTCATTGACTATGTGCTCATGCTCATCTCTTCATATTGGTCAATAGAGAGATGATAAGGGATGAAGGGGCAACAAAAATAGCTGGGAGACTTTCCATGTAATTGAGACACCTCCATCACACTGGGATTGGCCATCATAACAAGGAAAAATAAGGATGGAGGTCTTCTAGGTAGCTTCCTATGAACCAGCAATTGAATTTACAAAGTACAGTTCATAGCTCTGAATCCTTCTATGAGAACTTACTACCTCTGTGGAATCATATACAACTGATTAATATTGATTGAAATAAAATAAGGCCCCAATAAACCATCTATCCCAGAGAAGAGGTTAAGAATGTATCATGAAAAGCTTGGTAAGCAGTTTGTCTTTACAGGAGGTCCAACATACACTTCTTCAAATTATGTTCTGCTGAGACCTGTGTTCCATGCCTGTAATCTCCGCTGCTGAGACAGGTGGCTCTCTTAAGCTCTGCCTGGAGTTCTGAGCTGCAATGGCTTAACTCAATAGGGCATTTGCACTAAATTTGGCATTCATATGGTGAATTCTCAGGAGTAGGGACTACCAGGTTGCTTAACAGAATAAGTCAAAGCTCTCTACTTTGTCCTCTTCTGAGTGGGCAAATACCTTTTTTGAAGTCCTTCCAATCTCTCTTGAGCTGGAGAGTGGTTACATTTCATCAGACTTTGTTCAGAAGCTTGGTTTCATGTGATTTTTTGAGGAAAATTGGGAAAGCTGGAGCAGCTTCCTGGTTTTACTCTGCCATCTTGGCTTTGTTCTTGGCACTCTCTTGGCTCCACCCTCAGATCTCCTATTTTATTGTGAAAGAAGGATCCTTTATTTGATTCTCTTGAGAAGCTGGTGTACTTCCAAGTAGGACATACAGAATAAAGAATCAGGAGCAAGCTTTATACTGTTAGTTTGCTTCCTTACCCCTTCCTTTAAGGTTCAATTTTTGTCTCCAATAGTCTGAAACTACCACAAGATGTATCTGATACTGTGCTGAGCTGATTAAATCCTAGAACTGATTTAATTACTTAACGAATGGGCATTCTGAGTCTTTAGTTTTCTCCAAGAGGCTAAAGGCTGACCACTGTTCTCATTCAGGCTATAAGATACCTGGCTTTGTCTTGTAACTGTATACCTTTCCTATTAACAGTAGCTGCACAACTTAATTAAACTTGAGTGCCATTTTATTTCTATTAGACTAATATAAAAGATCAGGGCATTTCCTGTAGGAGGTAGTATTTGAATTCATCATTAAAAAATGAGTAGAATTTCATCAGGAGGACCCAGAACCAATTGGGTCCAGTGACCAGATATAGATCAGGACTGAAGCAGTATCCATTCAAGAATTAAGACTGGGGCAGCTAGATGGCTCAGTGAATAGAGCACCTGCCCTGAATCAGGAGGACCTGTGTTCAAATTTGGCCTCAGACATTTCCTAGCTGGCTAAGTCACTTAACTCCAACTGCCTCAGCAAAAACAAAACACAAAACAAAACAAAAAAGGAATTATGGCTAAGTAGCAATTAAAGCAAAGAATCTTCTCTTTCATCTAGTCAAAAGAAAAAAATGTAAGTAAACAAACATAAATAAATAAATGTGTAAAGGGAAAACCCTCAGAGTTTCTGGCCAAAGCAGAAATGCTTGCTAATTACATTCAATTTGAGGCAATCAGGATCCAAATGGGCCAACAGGTCAATCAGGTAGGAAAAGGGTGGTAGAGGACAAGAATGTAAGGTCTAAAGCATTAATAAGCTAGGTGGCAGATAGAATGTTGGACTGGGAGATGGGAGGACTTAAGTACAAATCAAGCCTCAAATACTTATTAGCTGTGTGATCTGAGCAATTTTCTCCACTCTAAAACGGGGAATAATAGTTTTATTTATCATCCAGGATTATTGTAAGGATCAAGTGAAATGATATTTGTAATGTTGTTAGTGTAATTCCTGGCACATAGTAGGTGCTTAAGAAATGCTTATTCCTTTTTATGAAATTTGGGTTTAATGATGGATTCTGTCGTTTGTCTAAGGATCAGCCTAAGTAGATCTGCACAAGGTCATCCCTACCTTGTCTGCAAGGGAATCAATTGTTGGACTATATCAGTAGCCAAAGATATGTGACAGGTTATGTGTACACATTTGTGCCTTCCTGCATGTGTGTTGGAAGGTACACATGTGGGTGGGACTGCTTCCTGAGTTATATTTACCCATGTCCTGCTCCTTCTTTTGATTTTTAAAATCTATCAGGATAGACTTGGCTCTCTTCAACAAAGAGGTGATTCAAAGCAATTCCAACAGACTGCTGGAAATAGCCATTCATATCCAGAAAGAGAACTCTGGATCCTGAACGTGGATCAAAGTATAATATTTTCACCTTTTAATTGTTTGTTTGTTTATTTTTTCTTGTGTTATTTCTTCACTTTGTGATCTGATTTTTCTCTAGCAGCATGACAAATATGGAAATATGTTTAGAAGAATTGCTGATGTTTAATCTATATTGGATTGCTTGCTATCTATGGAAGGAGCTGTGGGGGAAGAAGGAAGAACAATTTGGAACACAAGACTTTGCAAAACTGAATATTGAAGACTATCTTTACATATATTTGGAAAAATAAAAACCTATTTAAAAACAAAAACAAAATAAAAACTATCATGAGCAACCAGTTGTCTCTTAATTGACTAAGTAAGCAGCTGCACATGTGTTCTGTGATAGGAGCACTGTCCCAAAGTCCTACCACATTTAGGCAAGGCTAGTTTTTTTTCAGGGTCTTGAAATAGGACTTAATTTTCTTAGGAGACTTTGAGTTAGTGTACTGATAGAGCTGCTTGCTGGTATAAGGCACAAGGGCATGAGACATCAGTAGTTCCCCCTTCAATCATCACAGCATCTAGATGGTCCTGTAGATAGAGATCTAGGACTCTAATCAGAAATATCTGAGTTCAAAGTTGTCCTCAAATTTACTCATGCTGATTGTCAGACAGAAGACAGAGCTCAAATCATCACCACATTCCAACTTAATAGAGAGGAAGGAGAAAATAAGCAGACCTTTATAAGCTGCTTGACTCTGGGCAAATTACCTGACCTCTGCTTGCCTCCTGCGTTTTTGTGAGTAAAATGCTCACAACATTGCCTAAGCAATATCTATACAGCAATAGTAGCTATTTCTTGTTGTTATTATTTTTGTGGTTATTACAATAATAACAGAAATAAGATAAAGATAAGGAAGCTGCATCCATCTGGGTCAAAACTGCACTTATCTGAATATCTTTTCCATGTTCTAGACATTTTTCCTCGTAAGGCTAAATAAGCCCCCTTTTCTTAACTATTTTACCAGTATCTCATTTCATCAAAGTCTCAAAGCTGAGCTGATACAGTGGTCTAGGCTGGATGACTATAGTGTGCCATTTCCACTCATGTCAGAAGATGGGAAGTGCATTGGGGATGAAAACTTTTCCCAAGAGCTGCAGTGTTCTTCACTGTTCACCAGGTGGTGCTCCAACCTCACAGGAGTAATCCACTCTCTGTTAGTCTCTATTCAAGTGAATGACTGTAATATCCCAGTATATAAAAATACAACTAGTATATAAAAATATGCTTTAAAAATGATATCCCTCTCATACCTATTTCCATCCCCAATTTTCTATATTTAGAACCATTCCCATTTCTTCCCACTGTCCCATTTATAGAATTTGGCAATTAATTTTTTTTTTTTAAGAATTTATTGTGTTTTGTGAAATAACAAATGCGTAAAGAACTTTCAAATCAAAGAGTTTCAGGGTTTGTTAAAACAGGATCAACTCTCCTTACTACCATGACCTGCTAAATGTATCCTTTTAGTCAGGTTAAAGAAGAATGATTCATATGGAATAACAAGTTTTATAACCTGAGTTTTCTTCAATTGCTTTGATGAAATTATTTTTAATTAATTAAATTTAATTTTTATTTTATTATTTTATTAATATTATTATATAATTATACATAATAAAACGTATAGTGATATAATTAATTTATTAAAGTTAATTTTTAATTAATTTAATTAATTAAGAAACATCGGAACTGGCACTGAGTAGCCATGGTTTCTGGTTATCCTAATTTTGTTCACTTGAGTTCTCTACAATTGGTTTGTCTTCCCATGTACCTATTCCTATTTTTTTCTTTTAAGTTTTCAGAATTCTAAAGATGTACATGTATGTGGTTTGCAGAGCGCTACTCTGTTGGAGCCACTTGGAAGGAAATGTGGACTGTGATAGATGTCTCTTTGCCATCATAAGACTACAGAACTTGGATGTAGAGGACCGAAGATAGTGGGGAACTCTGGGAAAAGCATACTTGAAGCAAGGATACTTACAGCAGGATGTTTACTCAGTGTGATTGATGAGATTATGGTTCTCTAGATCACATATACTTAGTGTGAAATAATGATGTAATCACTCTAGTTGGCATATACTTAGTGTGATCTGGTGATGTAATGGTTCTACAGTTGGCACATGCTCAGTGTGCTATAGTGATGTAATCATACTAAGGTATATAGTATGAAAGAACTGAAAATGAGAGACTCCATCTTTGACCATGCTCATGGTGGTTCTCCTCAATTTACAATTTTTTTGCTACCAGAAAAAAGAGTTGCTATAAATATTTTTGTACAAAAATGACTTTTATCTTTTCCCCCTATCTCTTTGGAATTCAATCCTAGTAGTGGTATTGCTGGATCATTAAGTATGCACTGTTTTATAGCCCTTTGAACATAATTCCAAATCACTCTTGAAAATGGTTGGATCCATACACAAATGCACCAATTGTATATGTGTATCCCCATTTCCCCACATTCTTTTCTTTTTTTTTTTCTTTTTTTAAAAATTTTATTATAGTAACTTTTTATTGACAGAATCCATGCCAGGGTAATTTTTTTTTACAACATTATCCCTTGCACTCACTTCTGTTCCGACTTTTCCCTCCCTCCCACCCTCCACCCCCTCCCCTAGATGGCAAGCAGTCCTATATATGTTGAATATGTCCTAGTATATCCTAGATACAATGTGTGCAGATCCAAACAGTTTTCTTGTTGCACAGGGAGAATTGGATTCAGAAGGTAGAAATAACCCGGGAAAAAAAACAAAAATGCAAACAGTTTACATTCATTTCCCAGTGTTTTTTCTTTGGGTGTAGCTGCTTCTGTCCATCATTGATCAATTGAAACTGAATTAGGTCTCTTTGTCAAAGAAATCCAGTTCCATCAGATTACATCTTCATAGAGTATCATTGTTGACGTATATAATGATCTCTTGGTTCTGCTCATTTCACTTAGCATCAGTTCATGTAATTCTCTCCAAGCTTCTCTGTATTCATCTTGCTGGTCATTTCTTACAGAACAATAATATTCCATAACATTCATATACCACAATTTACCCAACCATTCTCCAATTGATGGGGATCCACTCAGTTTCCAGCTTCTAGCCACTACAAACAGGGCTGCCACAAACATTTTGGCACATACTGGTCCCTTTCCCTTCTTTAGTATCTCCTTGGGGTATAAGCCCAGTAGAAACACTGCTGGATCAAATCTCCACAGTCTTTTCAACATTTATTATTTTCCTTTTCTGTCATTTTTGTCATTCTGCTATGTATGAGGTGGTGATTCAGTGTTGTTTTAATGTGCATTTCTCTAATTCATAGTGATTTAGAGCATTTTTTCATATGTCTCTAGACAACTTTGATTTCTTCATCTGACAACTGTCTGTTTATATCCACTGACCATTTATAAATTGAGGAATGTCTTATATTCTTATAAATTTGACTCAATTCTCTCTATATTTCAGAAATAAAGTTTTTATCAGAGATACTTGCAAAATTTTCCTCATCCCAGTTTTTTGATGTCCTAAATTTTGGTTACTTTGTTTTTGTTTATGCAATCCCTTCTAATTTAATATAATCAAAATTATCCATTTTATATCTTGTAATGCTCTTTATCTTTTGTTTGATCCTAAATTCTTCTTATCCATAGATTCAACAGGTAAACTATTCCATACTCCCTTAATCTGCTTGTAATATTGTCCTTTATGTTAAAATTATGTGTCTATTTAGACCTTATCCTATCCCAACTATTGTCATTTGCTACTATGTAATATGTACCTAATATATCCTATGGATCTATCACTCTTTTTCTTAACCAGTATCTGAATGTTTCAATGATCATCCCTTTATAATATAGTTTGAGAGCTGGTATGGCTAGGTCACCTTCCTTCACAATGTTTTTTTCACTTTTGTTCTCCCAGGTAAATTTTGTTATTATTTTTATATCTCTATAAAATAATTTTTTGTTAGTTTGATTGGTATGGCACTGAAAAATTAGATTATATAGAATTCTTTTTTATTGTATAGTTATATATTGTATATTTATTTTTCCAATTGTTTAGAATTTAACTTTATTTGTATGAAAAGTGTTTTGTATTCATATATCTCCTGGGTTTGCCATGGGAGGTAAACTCTCAAGTATCTTATCTTATCTATATTTATTTTAAATGGAATTTTTCTTTATTTCTTGCTGCCTGAATTTGTTGGCAATATATAGAGATGCAGATGATTTATCTGGGTATATTTTTTTATCCTGCAACTTTGCTAAAGTTCTTAATTATTTCAATTAGTTTTTTAGTTGGTTCTTTAGGATTCTCTAGAATGCCACGTACAACATCATATCATCTGCAAAGAGTGATATTACTTCATTGCCTATTCCAATCCTTCAATTTTTTTCTTCTCTCATGGTTATAGATAACATTTCTAGTACAGTATTGAATAATAGTGGTAGTGATAGGCATCCCGGGTTATTCCTGATCTTATTGGGAAGACTTACAGCTTATCCTTATTATAGATAATGCTTGTTTATGGCTTTAGATAGATACTACTTATTATTTTAAGGAAAACTCCATTTATTCCCATAATCTCTGGTGTTTTTTGAAGGAATGGATGTTGTATTTTGTCAAAGACTTTTCCCATAACCATATGGTTTTTGTTGGTTTTGTTATTGATGGGATCAATTATGTTATATTTTCCTTAATTTTGAACCAGTCCTGCTATAAATTCTATCTGGTCATAATGAGTGATATTCATGACACATTGCTGTAATTTTCTTGTTAGTATTTCATTTAAATTTTTTATGTCAATATTCATTAGGAAATTTGGTCAATATTTTTCTTTCTCTGTTTTTGTTCCTCTTGTTTTGTGCCTTGGCTCCATATTTGTGTTATAAAAAAGTTGGGAGGATTCCTTCTATGCATATTTTTTCAAGTATCTAATGTTTACTGAAATTTTCAAATACTTTATTGAAATTATCAGTTTGGTAGAATTCATTTGTGAGACCAATTCCAATAGCCTTGTGATGGAGAGAGCCATCTGCATGCAGAAAGAGGACTGTGGGAATTGAATGTGGATCAAAAAATAGTATTTTCACTTTTTTGTTGTTGTTTTCAGGTTTTTTGTTTTCTTTCTCATTTCCTTTTTTGTTCTGATTTTTCTTGTGCAGCATGGTAATTGTAGAAATATGTATAGAAGAATCATATATGTTTAACATATATAGTATTACTTGCTGTCTAAGGGAGGTGGTAGGGGGAAAGAAGGAAGAAGAAACTTTGGAACACAAGGTTTTACAAGGGTGAATGTTGAAAACTATCCATGATTATGTTTTGAAAATAAAAAATTAAATAAAAAAAGTCCCCAGTGATGCTAATTTTTCTTCCCATACTATTCTTACATTGGGGGAACATTTTTTCTGTATCATAATAATACTGGAATTTAATGTGACATGTTCAGGGTTAGTTCCTTGCCAGTATTCTGGAGATTCTTTTTGTGTCTATCATCACTTGTTATCCTAATTATGATATGTCTTATCCTGGACTGTAGTTTTAGGTTGATTTGTTTTATTAAATATTTTGGAGGAATTGATGATTATAAGATTCATCCATGTTTGTCTTTCATTCTGTTTGGGTAGTTGAACCTATATGGCTTTTAATTCTTTGGAAAACTCCATAATTTTCATGAAAAATATTTTTTTTTTCTAATTATCAGTCTGTCAATTGGCAGTTAAGTGCCTATTATGTGCCAAGGACTATGCTAGTCACTGGGATTACTTGTTCTATCTTGTCTGAAATTCTCTTAACTTGTGTTGGTGGATTTTGTTTGTTCAGATTCTTTGGTATTTTCTCCATCTTAGTTGTTGTTAATAAATAAATAAATTACTCCCAACTTAAAAAACAAAGAATTTACTTATGAATTCATCTGCTTCTGGAATTCTTTTCTTGGGGAGCTCATTGATGACTTGTTTAGCTCCTTTTTTCTAAAACAGGGTAATTGCCTCTTCTGTAAATCTTGGCAATTCATATTTATATATTCTTCCATTTTGCTTAGGTTGTCAGATTTATTGATATAAAAATGGTCAAAATAGGTCCTAATAATTATTTTCTTTTCTTTTTCATTGGTGGTGAATTTACTCCCTTTCATTTTTGATAGTGGTAATTTGTTTTTGTTTTCTTTTGAATTTCTGAAAATTCAAAGTATGAAATGAAATGAAAAGTATGGTACAATGCCAGGTTTTGGGGGGAGGTGCTTTGTTCCTTATTTTATCATTTAAATAAATTTATTTGCTTAGTCTGGCTCAATATTAAAGAAGAATAGATAAGTTGAGGCTTTTGAGCTCTATTTTAGAAATATAGAACCACAGATCATCTTGAACCTTAAGTAGTCACTTTTTAGATGATCCAACTTGCCTGTAGGAGTTAGGGTGTGGGCAGTCCCAAAGAAACTCTTCATATCAAGTCTGAAAGTTGAAGTTGATAATAATAAAGTTTCTTTCCAATTCTAATAATCATTCAGTGATAGTAGGGATTACCTTCTCTTCTAAAATGGCTTAAAAAGACTTGAGATTACATGTCAGAAGTGGGAAGAAGGCAGAATCATACATAGAGACGAACAGCATTTGATCATTCTTTTTGGCTGTCTCTTGGGATTTTTGAGGCTGAACTTTTTCTTTGAGTTTTTCTGTTAGGTAGCCAGAAGGAAGAGAGTTCTTTGCTTCTCTTCCCCTTCTGAGATGAGAGTGCTCCCGGAACTCAGTGGAAGAGGAACCCTAGAGAGATTTGTTAAATTGCAAATTCAAAGCAGGCAGGAAAAAGTGATAAAGAAATTCTTATTCTTAAAACTTGTGCAATCCTTCCCACTTTATTACTCCTTTTTACTGGTTGGGTGGAGGGGTTTGGTTTGTGTGTTGACTGATTGTTTAAAAAAAAAAATCAGAGTCTGTCTCTGTAAAGGTGTGATTAATGAAGAAAAAGATAGAAAAAGTGTTTTTGTGTAAAGGAAGATATTTACATTCACAAAAATGTGAGATATTGTTACTGTTATTGGATGTACATTTTGATAAGCCATCTGAGTAGAAAAAGAACTTTGTTTTAATGTATTCTGCTAAAATATGTATATAGAAACAGTATTTAGATGGACTTTTGGATACTTTTAGAGAAAAATAGTTTGTGGTATATATTTAAAGACTGTTAACACTATGCAGTAACACTTAATTTACACATTAATCTTATAAAGGGGCGGAGGATATTCTTTTATTTATGGAAAATATATGAATATGAAGGAAACATTTTAAGGGTTCCTAAGAGACAGAGTAGCCCAGTGAGATTTCAGCTGAGGCAAAATTAGGTACTTCTTCTAATTTTCATATTTGACATGGTGCCTAAAGGAGGAAAAGTAGGGAGACATTTTTAGCTCTATTTGTAGTTCTTTTGGTATCCTAGTGATACCTGGCTGAAAGAATGGACTTTAACTTTGGTGCTGTGAGCCCTGTTCTTAATGGACAATGTAGCATCCAAATGAGTGAAGAACCTGGAATCTTCTATCTAGTTTAAAGATAGTCACGTTGATGACCTTGGCAACTGTCTGCAATTTGCATCAACAACTAATACTTTCTAAACTCATTTTTAAAGGAAATCGTTAATTCAATAATAAATAAAAGCTTTGTTTGAGTAGGAATACAGAAAATTTCCTTAGTTGAAGAGTGGTAAGGATGAACAGTCATATAGTGATTAGAGCAGAGAAGCAGGCTTGTGTTGTTTCTGAACAAGAATGTTGAAACTGCAATCTAGAGTCATGAGTTATACAAAGCATATACATTTTCCTTCTAGACAGTATACTCTAGATCAGGGTTGTTAACCTTGGAGTCTGTCAACTTGTTTTTTAAAAATTTAAACTTTTTTATTTAAAAATATTTTTATAACATTTTCAATACCACTGACTTTCTTTGTAATCCTATCATATTTAATACATTTATCAATTTCCATTCTGAAAAAGGGTCATAAGCTTCTTCAGATTGCCAAAGGGCTCTATGTCCCAAAGTTAAGAATTCCTGCGGTAGATCATATTTCTTAATATATGTTGAAACTGTGGCCAGCTCAGGTAAGAGTAAAATTCGGCCAGAGAGGGCTAGAAGTAAAGGGGGGACTTTTCATGCATTGTCAGAATGACTGTGGTGGTCAAATTATATTCTTTATCCCTAGAACAGATTAATTATTTATATTGTATGATAGTCTGATGCTCATTATAAATAGAAGAAAACAGGGAAATGGTTCAGATATGGGTACATAAAGCTCTCAGAAAAGTACACGCTCCAGGACTCTTTACTGACACTGACTATCACAAAATCTTGTTAGGAGGAGCCAGCTGATGGCTACAGTGGATAGAGTGCTCGTGCTGGAGTTGGGAAGATCTGAGTTCAAACTGAACTTCAGATAATAGCTGTGTGATCTTGGACAAGTCTTTAATATCTTTTTGAGGATAATAACAGCACCTCTTTCCCAGAGTATTTGTAAATCCTATAAGATAATAAATAATATTTGTGAATGCTTAGCCATAGTGGCTAACACATAGTAGTTCTTATATAAAAGCTAACTTTTATTATTATGGGAGGGGACTGATGATGTATTTGAAAGAAAAGGTCACAAATTGCTATCATTGCTCCCATTTGCTTTGGGTTTCACAGTTTACACATTATTCTCCTCCTAATCCTATGAGGTAAGTCAGTTCACAATTATCTACCTCATTTAACAGATGAGAAAACTGAGTCAGGGATAGGGTTGGGTGGTTAGAGCCAGTCTGCCATGGCCCCATAGCTCTAGCAAGTGTCAGAATCATAACTAGAACCCAGGATTCATCACTCTATCCTCAGGCATCCAATACTCTAAAATTTAGAAAATGGACAGGTGGAAAGTATTCAAATGTTCCTTAGATTTGCGTATAGAGCTTGATGGTCCTTTGCCCCCACAGGAATCTATCAAAGATTTTCCATGTCCTGACCTTACTCAATTCCCCATTCCATAGGAGGTAGCCCCTATTTTCCATGTTTTGAGAATTTCTTTCATCAGTGAAAGCCTCTGTTACTACCACAATTGCTCGCATTCATTTAGTGTCAAAGAATAATGTTTACAACCTGAGACACAGCTTTTGCAGAAGTTTTATTGATTGACTAGACACCTAAATCTCCTCAGGATGTTTTCCCCTATCACAGTCTTAACTTCTTTCTTTCCTTTATTTTTAGCTGAGCAGCTACTGGGGGAGTCACATCACCTGGGTCATGAGTACCCTCTCCCCTTCCCTTCTAGGATCCTTAGGCCGATGATTGGTTCTAGAACTCTGGGAAAGTAACCCACATCAAGTAATATATAAGCTTACAAAAACAATTCAAGGTAAATACAGCATTAGATCTTTTACTAGAAGGGACAGGTGGTTTAGTATAATGGGTAATAGTTTTAAGATGCTAAGTTGTATGGTTATTAAGTTGGCGGGTCTTCACTGGGGCTCAGCTGAGGTGACTTAGGAAGCCTTTGCTTTGTTGTGAGGTATCTTCAGCAGAGGTCTTATTCAGGTAGAGTTATTTTATTTGTGGGTGCGTTATTTCAGGAATGAATTTCCAATCAAATGCCAGTTTCTTGATACATATAATGTCATATAAACCCTTGATGCCAGAGAGTGCCATCCCTTCCTGAGGGGGTGAGGCAGTGAACCTCTGGCCTGGATTTGCAACTGGCTCCCCAAATGTAAAAGCTCTCCCGAAGTTGGTTTCCATAGTGATTGAGTAGATGCAGAGATTATGATAGCCGGATACTTTTATTATGCTTTCCCCTTCCCAGAGGGTGAATTTCTCAGGATTGCCAGAAGAGAGTCCATATTTTTCACTCCATTTAGAATTAATTTTTATCTGCACACTGGAAGAAAGGGAAAGTTTTAAAATTACTTGGACCCATTATCTCCCTTGATGTTTGTCTCTACATAGGGAAACCCTTCACTAAAATGGATAGTAAATTATAGGAGAGAAGTTGGATGGTTTTCATGATTTCTGTCCAGGGGAATCTCCAAGAAAGGTGATCCTACAGCTTCCATTGCATGTTGCAAATTCAGAAAATCTTTTATGATATCTTATCTCTGTAGGGATATTTGTAAGACAAATATCCCTAGATATTTGTAGTAGAAAGAATTCTGAACTTGGAGCAAAGAGATCAGGGTTCATATTCTAGGTCATATTTGACCCTTCTTATCTGGGTGATGTTGAGCAAGTGACTTTAGCTCTTTAAGTCTCAGTTTCCTCATCTGTAAAGTTAAGGATAATACTAGTTGCAGTACCTATCTCACAAACTTATTATGGGGAAAACACTTTGGAAACTTAAAAGGGCTCAAAATGTAGATTGAAATTTCCCTGTCTCCAGTTCAAGATCAAGGCAAGTTTTTTTTTTTTAAATGAACCTGTTTCTCAGTTACAAAGTGAGATTGTTGAATATTATCTTTAAGATCTATCCCAGTTCTCACATTCTCTCTCATATGTTTTAGAGGCTCTTGCTACCCTTATATTCTGTTTTATATTCTAAGAGCTCTCCCAGCTCTTACTCTTCAAAGTTATGGCATTAGGGGGATCTGTAATACTATTAGTAACAAACCTTCACTGAGTGACTTCTATGTGATGGTCCATTATAAAGTGTGGATAGTAAGTGCCTATGGTTCTGTCATGGAATTCAGAGTTAGAAGGGCATTTAAATGTCATAATGTTCAACCCTTCCTATTTTACATATGAGGAAACTGAGGCCAGTGATATGAAATGATTTGCCCTAGAGGATATAGAAGTGTCTAGATAGTTCATAGATAACATGACCTATTCCCTTGACAATGCAGGGGACTCTCCTAGTGCATCTCTAATGTCTGCCCTGAATTTGGTCTGCAAGCCATGAATCCATCTTATCCCCAGGTTCAAAAAACTGAGTATCTCAATTTCTCTATACTTAGCATCCCAGAATAATAATAAGGGTATAGACTTGGAGTCAAAAGACCCAGGGTGTGATGCTTATTAACTTTGTATGTCTAAATAAGCAGTGACTTTGAAAATAATCTTTCTTGAGTTCTAATTCTCTCACCTGTGAAATGGGGATGATAGTAAAGAAACCACGTTATAAATCATTACTATTGAAATGATTTTCTGGAGGGATATCTTATTATTCCTTTTTGCTATATCATTTACCTGTTGCTAAGTCCTTCCCCTTCTGAGGTAATGAGACCAGATAGTCTATAGAAAAGAGAAACTGATCTAGAGTCAGTTGACTTAGTTTGAATCTTGGTCCTTCAATTTATTAACTAGATTTGAATTACTAACTTCACTTTTCTGGGCTTCTTGAAATATCTCAGTTTCTTCATTTGGAAAATGAGGAGCAGTGTTGGATTAGTTGACCTTTGAGGTCCTTCCCAGCTCTAGATCCTATGATCTGCAAAATGAAGGAGCTGGGCTCAATGATCTCAAAACTTTTTTCAGTGATGAAATTTTCTATTTTGTAATTATTCATTCATTCAACCACTCACTTTTTCATTTTCTCCCTCATGGCTTGGGGAAAAGGGCAGGAAATGAAAAGGAGAAGAGGGAAACTGAGACTTTTTCATAAACAGGGCAAAGAACAGTGGCTATCTGCATATGGGAGGGGGAGAATTCTGTCTAGTGTGCTTGGCCAAAGCTATTTAGAGGATCTGTGGATTCAGATATCATAGGAATACGGTCCCTAAGCTTGAGGTTTTCTAAGATTGGGTTTCCTGTGTTTCTGGGATGGAAGTAGAGAACCTAGAAAATGGGGAAGGTGGTGGACCTTCAAGTCTGTGCCTCCCCATGCAGGGGCCCTCTCACCCAGCCAATCCCAATGGTAAATCCTTTCTCACATATCACCTGTGTACAATCCTTGATTTAGTTTTCCAGTTCATGTCCTATGTCAGTATATCTATGTTAAGAAGGGAGAGGTTCTGTCTATATGCAAAATCCAGTATAGAATCTTATGCGTTTAGGAATGTGTGATCATTGTCTAAACGAGAAGAGACATTAGAACATAGAATGATGGAGTTAAAAGGGACCTTACAATCTGCAAATATTGTAGGTTGGAATAATATTGGAACAGACTCTGAGAATATAAGAGTTAGAAGGAATCTTGGAAATCATCTAATGCAATCCCATCATTAGACTAATGAGGAAACCAAAAATTAGAAAGATCATCACTTCTCCAAGTTTACATAGAAAATTAATGGTATCTTTGTGACTCCTAGGCCAGAACTGTGGTCTTCTGTCTCTCTGTCCAATGCTCATTGACCTTATAAAGTTTGTTTATAAAGGCCACCATTATTGTGGGAAGGTTGAGGTGGTCTGAGAAGCAGTGGAGGCTGCAGCAGTGGGATTTTGCAGTGTACAGCCTGACTTGTGACTGCAGGGAAACTTGGCTTGGGTGGAAGAGAGTTGGGGACTCCATGGATTCCACTTACCCCTTGAATTCGCCAAATAATCCCACGAAGAACTGAACAGCCTGGATTTTGCCTCCAGGTTTCTCTTCACCAGTGGAGAAAAAGCCATTCCCAATGCCAGAGAGCTGCTCAGAATGTACCCCTAGAAGGGACAGCAAGAAGAGAAGCTTTGCTCTGAGGTATGACATGGGGAGAAGCATTAGGAGTTTGGATAACCCTGCAGGCTTTGAGTGAGGATCACATTCCACTGAATTCAATTTGTGAAGTACCCACTATATGCACGACAATTTTCTAGGCAATGAAGATACAGTAAATAAAACAGTCCCTGTTCTTGTGGAACTTACATTATACTAGGGATGGGACATAGTATGTACACTGAGGAGAAAACAGGATATACTTTAAAGTGGGAGAGAACCACAATCTCTATGGTTAAATTAGAGGGAATCAAGGAAGATGTCATGAAGAAGGTGGAAGCTGAGTGAGCCTTGAAGGAAGATAAAGCTTCTGGGGCAATGATGACCCAATTCCAGGGAAAAGGAAAGACTCGTTTTGAATGTACAAAGATGGAGCCTTTCCTCTGGGCTTCCCTTAAAGACTTAGTACTTTAGCAAAAGCTTAAGGACATAATAAAGATAGTAGGTAAAAGGTGTTTCCCTCCACAAGAAAGATGTGAAGCATTTCTAAGGAATCCAGGGTTCCAAGACAACTCACACAGCTCAGGAACATGAAACAGTGTCTGAGAAGCAAGGTATCTGATGAAACACCAAAGGAGTCAGGATGCTCGTATTACACATCTAACATATTACAGGTTCTTAGATTTAGAGCTAGAAGGCAGCTGGAGATAATGATTTGTTATAATAGCAATAATGAAAATATTAATAATTGGGGTTATACAAATGACAAGATGGAGGACCAGAAATGTTTTGCAGCTCCTGGGGATCTCTCAAACTTCTCCAAAACAGAAGCTATGCAACAAAAATAGAACAACTTCAGTTCTCTCTTGGGTTTAGGACACCCAATATAGAAGAAAGTAACCCTTACCCCATACCTGAATTGATGTTCATTAAGCCTAAGCTTTGTCAGTACCCCATCCTCATTGTAGTGAGATTGCACTAGGAGACCCAAGGACCTGAGGGCTTCAAACAAACCCTAATTCTACACTCCCTATCCATACCTCTTCCATGGTACTGGGGAAATTCCAAATCCAGAATGCAGAAGTATGGATGGGCTGTAATATTTCACACACACATTTTACTTCTTTGCATTAGTACATGACCATTTGGTATTTGTGATTGTGAAATAAATATTTGGTGGGAGAGGAGTGAAGCTGGCTAGGTTAAACTATTATGTGACATTAAATTACTTCCCTGTACTCTCACCTTCTGAACAGAAGGTTTTTATCCTGGAATCAGCAAAATAATTGTCTCCCTAGACTAAAAATATCTGCTGTGTGAATGATATAATTCTTCTGCAGTGCCCTTCTAGAAGACAGAGCAACAAAAGCATTATTGATTACCCAGTTATGGTTGCCCTTCTGCTTTCCACAAAGGGAGGACTCTAAGTTTCCTTGGGGCTTGGCTTTGTAGGACTTTGTGGATTTAGCTAGAAATTCCTGTTATGCTTAAGACAAGGCCCCATGTCACATCATCCACATTGCTGCACCACCAGCTTGAGAGACTAGGAACTTAGAGCTTGGGATAACTTTTCCTGAAGCTCAGAGAAAATTCTCTCCAGCTTTTTCCAGGCCCCTTCTCTCACTAAATCCCACAAGAATCCTTAGATCATTGGTATTGAAAGGAGGTTCTTAAAGGCTGTTTAAGAGGCAGAACCTCAAGGAATGAGAAGCCTGTGGCAAGAGAGCAGTTCTTTGAAGCCTCCAATCTGGGGATCCTAGTGACCCCAGTTTTCTTCAATCCCCATGTTACACTGTGCTGGGAAGGTAGACAATTTGAGATACCTTGACTAGAATCCAAGAGAAAGGGATCAAAACTTACCAAAAAAATTGCAGACTATTCCTCCCAAGAGAACAAGGATCAGGAAGAATCCCATGGTCTGGAAAAAAAAAAAAGATATAGTGACATAAAAAACCCTAGGACCATATGATTTATTTATTTATTTACTATATTTTATAATTATGAACTTAAGAATTGTGAACAATTAAAAGAATTTTCATATACAAAACACAAAAATGTAATATCAAATCTTAGGATAATTTTTCCTGAAGCTCAGAGAAAATTCTCTCCAGCCTTTTCCAGGCCCCCTCCCTCACTAAATCCCATAAGAATCCTTAGATCTTTGGTATTGAAAGGTGGTTCTTAAACCTCTGTATCTCTTTCACATAATTATTCTTACAAAGGCTATTAAATTTTAAAAAGTAGTAAAAAAAAATTGCCCCATCCATTATCCTTCAGGACGTCTTTTTTCCCTATGTATTTAAAAATATTATATTGAGGCTTTTTTTGGCTTATTTGCCAGTATGTACTGTCCCTTCCCTTGCCATGACTCCCACCATACCATTGAATTAATAAGTGGAGTCAAACTAAAGAAATCAACATGTTGACAATGTTTGGAAACATCTGCCTTGCCCTGAACCTATAGAATCCTGCATCTCTCTGCCAGGGGCTGGGAAGCATGTCATAGAACAGTGGTTCTCAAAGTATGGTCTAAAGAATCCCGGGGATCTCTGAAACCCTTTTAGAGGGTCTACAAATTAAAAATAGTTTTTATTTCCAATATGGTAAATGTCTATAAATATAATCCAGATAAACAAAAATTCTTTGGAGAGATCCTCAATAATTTTTAATAGGATAAAGATACTGAAAACAAAAGTTTGAGAACCCCTGCCATAGAATTCAGAGCTTAAGCTAGGAACCTTAGAAATTTAGAATTAAACCAAAAGACTAAAAGTGTGATGTCATACAGGTAATAAGCTGCAGAGAGCTAGGATTTCAACCTTGGTCCTCCAGACGTGTGGTTTAGGGACCCAATCTGGAGAGAAAGAGAGGAAAAGAGGAGAAACTATTGTGAAAAGCAAATATTACATGGTGATCATAGGCCCATAGATTTAGATCTGGAAAGAAAGCTTAGGGGCCATAAATCTAACCTGCTCATTTTACAGATGAGGAAGCTGAGACTGAAACATTACATGACTTGCCCAAAGTTATGACTATTAAGTGATTAAGGCAGAATTTGAATTGAATACTTTTTCATTCCAAACCCAGAGTTCTATCTATTGTACCATTTAGTATCTTCTGAACCTCCCTAGATCACAGATTCCTATTTCTCTCTTTCTCTGAGGTGAAGCCAAGATGGTGGAGTAAAAGCATTAACTCCCCATAGTTTTCCCCCAATTGCTCCAAATTCCTTTAAGTATCAACTCTAAATAACTTTCAGAGCATCAGAACACACAGAAAGACAGAGTAGAAGAATTTTCCAGTTAAAGACAACTTAGAAGGTCAGCAGAAAAGATCTGTGACAATAAGGTCTGAGTCCAGGCTGAAGTCCTGCTGCAGGCAGACCCAGAGCAGCCCACTGCTTATGGCCAGGTCCCTAGAAAGATCTTTGAGAACAGCTGCACAAAGCCCTGAAGTTTGGGACATTGCATCCCACAACCTGGGAACAGTGCCCTATTTTAACAAAGAGTTAGGTTAGGAAAATATGCACACATCAGAAAAAGATTCTGACCATAGAAAGTTACTATAGTGACAAGGAAGATCAAAACACATACACACAAGAAAAATAAGAATTGGTCTCAGTCCTTGGAAGAGCTTAAGAAGGATTTTGAAAATCAAGTAAGAGAGGTAGATGAAAAATTAGGAAGAGAATTGAGAGTGGTACAAAAGGAAATACAAAAAATTAATGAGAACGCCATAAAAAATAAAACTGGCCAAATTGGAAAGGAGGTAAAAAAAGCTCACTGAGGAAAAGAATTCTTTAAAAAATAGATTTGAATAAATGGAAGGTAATGGCTTTATGAGAAATCAAGATACAATAAAATAAAACCAAAAGAATGAAAAAATAGAAAAAAGTGAAATATTCCATTGGAAAAACAATTGACCAGGAAAATAAAATCAGGAGAGAGAATTAAAAAATTTTGGTCTACCTTATCACTCTCTTTTGCTCCTTTGAAAGCTCTAATGCCTCTAGACCTGAATCTCAAAGTCCCATCCCTATTACCCTCCAGTTTCTGGGCTCAGATCTGATCCCAGGGCCATCCCCTTTGCATCTCCTCTTTACCTTTTCTGGTCTGGGAATGCTTTGCTATTCTCTACTTACCCAGGTGAATTATACTTACCTCTTGTTTACTTAGATGCCGAGTGAGTTCCTCTGTGGCAGCTGGCCCAGCTCCCAGCCCAGCCTTGCTTCCTGGACAGCTCTCCAAACCTTCCCCCCAGCCTTCCATAGCTTCCCCTTAGACTTCTCAGGGTTCTTGCAACAGCTGACACTAAAACAGTGCCCTTCACATAGGGATTATTTGAAGTCAGCTAAGAAACTTTCCTGGATGTGTAGTAATACTATGTCCAATCTCTTGCTCTATAGATAGGATGGTATAAGGGCAATAAAGGATTGAAAACAACCCTTCTCTCCCTGCTAAGAGGGATCCCTATCCCGGGTCCTGAAGATGCTTCCCAGGCATTTGGAGGTGGTTTCTAGGCTCTGCAGTATAGATAATGGATACATCCTGTAAATACTCAAAAGAATCCTAGATCTGGAGTCAGGACACTTAAGCTCTATCTGTTTGACCTTGTGTCTGACCAAAGAATTTCCTATTTGGGGGCCTTAAGGATTTAAGTTGATCATCTTTCAGAACCCTTTCTCTTTTAGCAGCTTGAGTCTCTGGGCCATTGTAGGATACTAGAGAGCTAGAGAAGGGTAATAAGACCATTCAGTCTGCTCAGGCAATGCCATATCATCTGCATCCAACTATCTCCACTCTCTGGATTACTTTCAGATTCTTCTCTTCTCTCCTTATGCTGATTCCTAACAGACAAACAATGCTCCCCTTTTGTTCAGAGTCTTGAGTTTTAGTTCAAGGAAATGAAACAAATAGTGCCAAGTCATGAGTACTTTCCCAAGAAAACCGTTTTTAGCCTTTCTATTAGGTATCCATCAGGCTCCTAGGGTGGGACAGGGTAGTGGAGGCTGAAGGGAAAATGTCTTGGAACCTCTAATATAATGAGCTTCTTTTTCTTCACTTACATTCTTTCACAAAAGTGATGGAAGGAATGTCACGCAAATTTACTGATGGACAACATCTGTCCTTGTGAAAACATTATTGAGCAGGAATGGTATTATTTTCAAAACCTACTTAGTATATGTGTATTGGGGAAGGACTTTGGGGGAAAACAAAAAGTCCCTACAACTTCTTTGTTGTCTAATCACTCTCCCTGTTCTTCCTTTCCTCAACTATTGAGAAAAGTCCCTTTGTCTCTATGGACTTGTCTATGTTTTTGAACCCTCAAGCTATTCTCATCTGCCATCCTGCATACCCTGAACTGAATTCTGATATTAGGCTGCAGCTGAAAGAATGTTGGTTGGGAAATACATGGACCTTGGCTCTACTCTGGAACTTGGACATTGATTTATCCTATGACCTTGGAAAGTCATTTAACTTCTGAAGGCTTTAGTTTGATATTTGTATAAGGAAAGGATTAATAATAATTAATAATTAGTTATTCTAAAGTCTTTTTCAGATCTGGAATTCTGCAATTCTCTATCTTTGAGTGTTTTGTGTTTTGATTTAAGGTCTAATTTAAAGTTTCTTAGTGTACTGATGGCTTCTGTTCTATATTCAACAGTTCAATACTCTATGGTCTACATTCTAAGGATGTAACAGCTCTGGATTTTGTTTTTTACAATCTAAGGACCTTCCCAATAATGATATTTTGGATTCCAGAGCTTCCATTATCAAGTGCCCAACTCTTCTTTGTTCTGTTTTTTAACTCTCTGTGCAACACTCATCCCCAAAAGAATAAGATAACTCTGCCAGTTCAAAAGTATATGAAAGAACAGGGATAAGATCCATTATTTCATTAATATAGGAAACTCTAAGGCAAGAAAACTACCTTTATCAATGTAGGAGAGTGCCTTCTATGCAATGCAATCTTGGAAAGTTGACTAGAGCACTGAGAGGTTCATAGCCTTTCCTTGGGTGACACAACCAGTATGGGTTAGATGCAAAACTCAAACCCAAGTCACATTGATTTTGAAACTCTCACTCCAGTCACTGTGATATGTTGCCTTTTCTCAGGGAGGAATTTATAAGATTTAACAATTGCCTCACATTTGTACAAATGCTTACTCATGCCAATCTAGGCCAATGCTAGCTTGGAAATTTGGGAAGCTGTTGTATCACATGGGTCATAGATCTCAGAAAGATACTTCATTTGGCATTGGAAGACTTAAAGATAATGACATTTTTTATCCAATCTACAAATTATGTAATTTATGGCTTTGAGGGATAAAGCACATGAAAAGGTACTCCAAATCACTATTGATCACAGAAATGCAAATTAAGACAACTCGGCTGTTCAAAAATGTGCAAAAATTTTTGTGGCAGCCCTTTTCGTAGTGGCAAGAAACTAGAAATTGAATGGATGCCTCTCAGTTGGGGAATGGTTGAGTAAATTGTGGTATATGAATATTATGGAATATTATTTTTGTATGTGCAAAAATGTTTGTGGCAGCCCTTTACATAGTGGCAAGAAACTGGAAATTGAATGGATGCCCCTCAGTTGGGGAATGGCTAAGTAAATTGTGGTATATGAATATTATGGAATATTATTTTTGGTAAGAAATGACCAACAGGATGATTTCAGAAAGGCCTGGAGAGACTTACAAGAACTGATGCTGAATAAAATGAGCAGGACCAGGAGATTATTATATACTTCAACAACAAGACTATATGAACATCAATTCTGATGGACGTGGCTCTCTTCAACAATGAGATGATCCAAATCAATTGTTCAGAAATGAAGAGAACCAGTTACACCCAGAAAAAAATTATGGGAAATGAGTGTGAACCACAACATAGCATTTCCACTCTTTCTATTATTGTTTGCTTTCATATTTGTTTTTCTTCTCAGGTTTTTTTTAACTTTCTTTCTAGATCAACTCTTTCTTGAGCAGCAAGATATTGTATAAATATGTATACATATATTGTATTTAACATATACTTTAACATATTTAACATGTATTGGACTACCTGCTATCTGGGGGAGGGGATGAGGGGAAGAAGGGGAAAAGTTAGAACAGAAGTGATTGCAAGGGACAATGTTGAAAAATTACCCTTGCAAATGTTTTGTAAATAAAAAGCTATAATAATAATAATAAAATAAATCATTGACAGACAGATTATTAGAACAATAGTATTCTTAGGTCAGAGGACCTCAGGATCACTAATATATCTTCCCTAAAATCTAAGGAAAGAAATATTATTATATTTCTAGGCCAGGGGACTGTTATAATCATTGACAGACAGATTGCCAGAACAATAGCACTCCAAGAGGGGGGACAGAGAAGAAACTCCGGATCACAGATTTCAAAGTCAGAAGACTTTAGAATAACTGACAGATTGTTAGAACAGAAGCACCTCAAGGTCAGGGGGACCTCCATACTACTGTACCTCTTATAGCTTCTATTAGTGAAAAAGAGAATACTGAAGTTATTGAGAGAAATGATTATTAATAACTAATGATTAAGGAAGATCTGGAGTTTCCCCTTTTTCTAAAGGTTTCATTTGAAAGCTAAGTTTCTAATGATTGAATGAACTTTTTCCTTAATCATGTTCAGAGCCCTCCTAACATTACAAGGAATTTTATGTAAGATGGGCAAACCCATTGTGTTTTCAGATTTGAGTGAGGATAAATTCTTTGTTTAGATTGAACAAGGCTGGGAGTAATTTGCCTTGATCAAAGATCATTAGAATAGGTCCAGGCTTTCATTGTAATATTCATTCTAAAAAAATTGGAAGAGAAGCAAATCATCTACCTCTCACAATTATGCTATAGAGCGGAGATTTATTCTTAACCAAACAATAAAGAGAAGGAATTACAAAAGATAAAACAGATAACTTTGATTCCATGAAATTGAAAAACTTTTGCACAACAAAATTAATGCACCTAGGATAAAAAAGGAAGATGTACCCCAAACTCCAGGACAGAGTATTTCAGAGATGCAAAGGTGTGATAGTATTGCTCTCATTTACTTTCTACAATCCAGATACACTATATTGTCATTAAAAGAGTCTCTAATCTCTCAAACTATATGTGAATCTGAAATTAAGGCAATTTGAAAACTAAGCTATTCCATGATTCTGTCTTCCTCATCCAAATTCAGGATATCAGTATTTTTGAAATTAAGTTGACAATCATTTGAAATCTCTCCAGTTACCTGGAAAAGAATTAGGCAAATCTTTCAGAGACAACAATAGTAACTTCTTATAATTCTATTTTTCAGCTTTTAAAATTTACAGAGCAACTTACGTGCCCTGTCTCATTTGATTCTCAAACTAAGGCTCCTTGAGTTAGTATTGTGGAGAAAGAAATTCATAAGGAAATACCAGAGAGAGGAAACTTTGTAAAAACAAAATCGATAATTTAAACTGTATAAAATTAAAAACTTTTGTAGGAAAAATATCAGTATAGTTAAAGTAGAATGTAAGATGTTAAAGTGGGAAAATTTTTTTCATTAAACATCACTGATAAAATCTGATATACAAATATAGGGAATTGTCACAAATGCATGATGTTAAGAGATTCACTGATAAAATATAATCAAAGGACATGAACAATTTTCATTAGAATAGAAAAGTTGTTGAAGAAGAAAATTAATGTATTTTATGCTAATACTATATATTTTAGTTACAAAACCATCAGAAACAATTGGTTTTAATTTAATATTTTAAATCCAAGTCATTTTTAGCTAAGGATGAGAAATATCTAAACTGGCATAGTATTTTCCTGCTTCCTCTCCTTCTCCCTCTGCCTCCAATATCCTAACATGCAAAGTACCCCAACAGACTTGAGATAATATTTATAAAGAATCTTAAAGAAGTAAGAAGTTGTAAAATGTTCAACAAATTATTCAGGTTAAACCTTCTAGAACAACGGACAATTGATCTATTTAAATTGCTTGAATTACTGTATTTCTTCCTTGATTGTTTCTGTCAAGTATGGAAAGGTCTTCCTTCCTGTGATCATTTACCTTGAAATTTTGCAATCCTTGAAAAGGGAACACTGTTCTTGGGTGGATCATCATGCCAATTATAGCAGGATAGTAGATGACAATGCTCTTAAGTAGCTAAGAGTTAAGTTTGCTTTCCAAGAAATGTAGTTTCTCAAGGAAATCCTTAAGTTTTTTTTCAAGCCACCTTTCTAAAAGAAAATCCAAAAATGGCTCTTACTCTAGATAAAAGCATTTTTCTTAATTTTATCAGTTAGACTAAAAGGGAAGTTGTTTATAGGCTATTGTGTGGTATGCCAAATCCAATTTACAAATACTCAGAGATATCTCTCAAGTGAAGAATAGAAGTGTTTATTTTAGAATCTTGCAGGAAGCGAACATCTTCCACTGGAGTTCCGTCAATGGAGAGAGGTTAATTTCCACAGAGAATGAAGTGACTTATATGGTCATGTCCACAAGAATCCATGACATTCCTCCTCCCCTTATCGATCAATTCTCACTTCCCCACTTAGTGGCACAAATTTGCCAAATTCCGGTTAGGTCCATATGGTCAGTTTTACTGTTTGCAGGTGTAGTTTCCTAAACTTATGGATTTATGGTGGTCAGTTTCACAAGGTTTACAACTGTTTACTTGAGCCAGTACAAGCATCTATTTCATTTCCCCAAATTCCCAGATAAACTGAATTTAAGTTATAAATTCAATCTACCTTAGTTAATAATTTTATAAGAAACCCCCACAACAAGGAGATTTATTTAGAGGTAAGTATAGCTAGAATAACCAAGGACACTTAGTTTATCTTGGGCTTTCTCAATCAACGAATAGAGATTAGCCAGTTTATAGACTTCTCAGAATGTCTCCAGGCCATTAAATAGTTAGATTCTTCTCTAAGTAGTTAGGTAAAGGTCCAAGAGATCACCTCAGATATTTCTACTAGAAGAGCAAGCCTTTTATTCTCCTTCCCAGAGCCTTAATGATTAACAGACTTTTGAAACTGGGTCTGAAATTATCAAGTGACTATTCTGAGAAGTCCTCAGTTTCCCGTTAGACTCACTGTCATATTGTGCTATTAATTTTATTATTTGATAAATCTGTGTTAATGCTAGGATTTCAATTCTGTAGTTAATAATTAGTAGCAAAATTGTTAACTGTAGTTTATTCACACTGAGGAGTTCCTGAGGAGTTCTTTATATTTTTCTTCAGTGCAGAAAATAAAAAAATAAAAAAAAAAACTGTATGTCAAGAACTATTTGAGATGTCATGATAGTCTCCTCAATGAAGTACTTAGAAGCATTTAATTCACAAGGCACAGATGAAATCAAGTACTCGCACATATGAATTTTTAGCCTTTCAGTTTTTTTTTCATTTTGTGAAGGATTTAAATTTTTTTTAATAATAGCCTTTTATTTTCTTCTTTCCTTCCCCCTTACCTCCCTCCCCAGTATTAAACTTGTGAGCACCATTTGCTTCTCACAGCCCTCCCTTTTTAGGATCCCTCCCTCCACCTTAGAGTTCCTCCCCCCTTTTTTTACCCCTTTTTTCCTCACAATTTCTGTATTCCCAGCTTTTTTATTTTCAAAATATATGCAAAGATAGTTTTCAACATTCACCCTTGCAAAATCTTGCATTCCAAATTTTTCTCCTTCCCTTCTCCCTACCTCATCCCCTAAACACCAAGTAATCTAATATAGGTTAAACATGTGCAATTCTACTATACATATTTCCACATTTATCATGCTGCACAAGAAAAATCAGATCAAAAAGAAAAAAAATGAGAAAGAGAAAAAAGCAAGCAAGCAACAACAAAAATGGTGAAAATACTATGTTGTGATCCACACTCAGTCCTCAAGGTCCTCTCTCTGGGTGCACATGGTTCTCTCTCCATTACAAGTCCATTGAAATTGGCCCAAATCACCTCATTGTTGCAGTTGTGTACACAGAAATGATCATCGTATAATCTTGTTGCTGTGTACAATGTTCTCTTGGTTCTACTCACTTCACTTAGCATCAGTTCATGTGAGTCTTTCCAGGCCTCTCTGAAATCATCTGAAATATGACCGCAATATGGAGGTCCCCCTGATCTTGGGGTGCTTCTTTTGTAACAATCTTTCAGTGATTCTAAAGTCTTGTGGTTTTGGAATCTGTGATTCCAAGGTTCCCCCCACCCCAACCTTGGAGTGCTATTGTTCTGGCAATCTGTCAATGACTGTAAAAGTCCCCTGGCCTAGGAATATAATAATATTTCTTCTCTTAGATTTTAGGGAAGATATAGTAGTGTTTCTGAGAACCTTTGACCTAAGAATTCTATTATTCTAACAATCTATCAATGATTTCAAAATTTTCTGGCCTTAGAATAGTCCTAGAAACATTACTGACTATCAGAGAGATAATCTGTGGGTCAGTGATAACCAGGTCCCTGAGACAATAGTGAATAGACCACTCCTCAAACCTACTTGTAAGCCATAAAATTGGCAAATATGTAACATGAAGTTCTGATCAACTTTGTCCTATAAATCTATTTTCTCTTAGGTTTTTGGCTAAATTCTTCTGGGAAATTAGCCTGCTTCAACTGGCGTTACAATTACAATAAACTTTGTCCCCTGACTTGGATATGGGTTCAAGCCTGCAAATTCTGTTGAGACACCTTGCATTACCAGTCTATGATCCCAACCTTTTTGGGACCTTTCCCAACCTCAACATTTGGATGGCCTATATGGGGAGATTCTGGCCTCCCCTGGCTTGGTTCTCTCCTTATCAAGGTAAGTCCCCCATTTTTTTCTTCTCCAACCCTATAGCTGGGACACCATTGGGAGAAGGCTTGTCTGGGTCTTTGTGAACTCCAGGCTGAGCAAGTTTTCCTTGCTCCTTGATGCCCAGACTTGGAAATTCTTGAAAATTTTGGAAAAGTTCCTTTGCCACTTTTTCTCCTTCTCTGGGACACCAGAGAAGACAAAGTGCTATAGGATAGCTTTTGACAAAGAAATTTTATGGCTGATGATTGTTGGAGGGGATGCGGGAAAACTGGGACATTGATGCATTGTTGGTGGAGTTGTGAACGAATCCAACCATTTTGGAGAGTAGTTTGGAACTATGCTCAAAAAGTTATCAAACTGTGCATACCCTTTGATCCAGCAGTGTTACTACTGGGCTTATATCCCAAAGAGATACTAAAGAAGGGAAAGGGACCTGTATGTGCACGAATGTTTGTGGCAGCCCTTTTTGTAGTGGCTAGAAACTGGAAACTGAATGGATGTCCATCAGTTGGAGAATGGCTGAATAAATTGTGGTATATGAAAATTATGGAATATTACTGTTCTGTAAGAAATGACCAACAGGATGATTTCAGAAAGGCCTGGAGAGACTTACACGAACTGATGCTGAGTGAAATGAGCAGGACCAGGAGATCATTATATACTTCAACAACAATACTATATGATGACCAGTACTGATGGACCTGGCCATCCTCAGCTATGAGATCAACCAAATCATTTCCAATGGAGCAGTAATGAACTGAACCAGCTATGCCCAGAGAAAGAACTCTGGGAGATGACTAAAAACCATTACATTGAATTCCCAATCCCTATATTTATGCACACCTGCATTTTTGATTTCCTTCACAAGCTAATTGTACAATAATTCAGAGTCTGATTCTTTTTGTACAGCAAAATAATGTTTTGGTCATGTATACTTATTGTGTATCTAAGTTATATTTTAATATATTTAACATCTACTGGTCATCCTGCCATCTAGGGGAGGGGGTGGGGGGGGTAAGAGGTGAAAAATTGAAACAAGAGGTTTGACAATTGTTAATCCTGTAAAGTTACCCATGTATATATCCTGTAAATAAAAGGCTATTAAATAAAAAAGAAAAAAAAGAAAAAAAAGAAAAAAAGAAAAAAAAAAGAAATTTTATGGCTTTTGGCAAAGATAGGAGAGTTCTCTTTCATGTCATTTTTGTTTTTGTCTACATTTCTGTGCTGAATGTCTGTGTCATGTTTGTCCTGTGAGCTAGATTTTGTTATCTGGAAAGATTTAAAATGCAGCCAGCAAGAAAAAAAAACTTCTCTGCTATAGTTATAATGCTAGGAAGATTATGACTTCCACCTTAAAAAAGGGGGAAAAAATCTAACTTTTTTTCCTTTGGACCTCAGCTCTGGCTAAGCTGGGGTTACAGAAACAAAGTTTGTTAATTAAAATTAAAATTGCATCTTAGCATATTCTCAAGGCTTTGAGAGCAGTGATCAAGAAGTTTGGCAATTAGTCATTT
This sequence comes from Sarcophilus harrisii, assembly GCF_902635505.1. NCBI lineage: Eukaryota > Metazoa > Chordata > Mammalia > Dasyuromorphia > Dasyuridae > Sarcophilus > Sarcophilus harrisii. Next base: position 337,940,633 of record NC_045426.1, read on the forward strand.
TAAGATTGCGAGAAAAAATTCCTGAAATATTGGGAATAATTCCAGAAATTTACCCCATTCTGATAGAAAAGAAAAGGGAACACAACAAACTAGATAAATAGCAACTTTTTGCTAACCCTTCCTTGACTCCTATCTTGTTCAGAATCCTCTTCTGCTCCTTTGGAAAAGCATCCCAGAAGTTATTAAGGGACCTTCTCTTCTCCACTCCCCAGAGTCCTGAGTGCATCTCAATTGTGGGAATTGCTAACAAGATCAATATAGCCCAGGTTCCTCTGTTTGCTAACTCCTTTCATCTCAGATCAGATTAAGAAAAGAGAATGCTAAAGAACTGTAGGGAAAGTCAAATTCTGCCTCATCTATAGAAATAAGGGAAGCAGCAATAGCTGTGGGGGACCCCACATAACCTTGCCCAAACACCTCTCCAAGCCAGCTTGGGGGCCTGGGGATGGAGTCAGGGTTAGTCCCCATGGTCAGCAATCCCTGAGCCTTGTCACCTGAAACTATCATCAAAGGGAGATCCTGGCACCAGTCACTCCAGCCTTCAGCAGGTTCTGTCCGGCATCTGCCTAGGAAGAATCTGGGTGCCCCTGGCAGCAAGCAGCATGGCAGTGTGAGGGGAGAAAGCCAGTCAGGCTCTGCATTTGGCAAGCCCACCATTTTCTGTTTCAGTTGGGATATGTGTTAGCTATGTAATTCATGGCAGATTATTTATTTTATCTCTGCCCAGTTTTCTGATTTGTAAAGAGAAATAATAATGATTATTGTTGTGAAGGCCACATGATAGCAAAAGTGCTTAGAATAAAATGTGCTATATGAATGTTAGCTGCTTTATTGGATAGAATTGCTTCATATTTGATAACTTCATGGGTTTTTAGATGCATATAATGCCAGTGTTGAAATAAATGATTTCTATGTGTGTGTAAAGTAATTTGGAAGCAAATTCAACTAAATTAAGGTCTCTCCAGGACTAGGAGAATAGTGTATAGAGGAAAGAACAATTCAGTGAAATTTGTTATTTGAGATATGATACTAAAAACAGTTTTAAAGGAGCTCTAATTAAAGCCACTAAAGGGATATGTAAATTATAACCTATTTGCACTGAGAGTGTTAACAGAAGATTTAAGAGTTTGGAAACTTTTAGGAAAACAGAAACGCAATTTCTTTAAAGACTCTCTCCGGTAACAAACAGTCTGCTTTTGAGTTATCTAGAGTCAGACTTTTGAGGGCCCTATCAATAAAAACTGGCATCTTAACTCTTTTCCTGGCTCACAAAAGAGAAATGACCTGCATGAATTGGAAAATAACCAAATGGCAATTCAGTTTGTCTAGAATATTTAATCAAAATTTAGGGAATCTCATTAACTAAAGTTAAATGAATTTTAAAATCTGTTCTATCTCAATTTTAAGAATTGTCTTGTTTCCTCCCTAAAACAAAGGGGAAACTTATTTAAGGTATTAGAAATTACAGCTAAGACTATTTGGCTTTTAGGAAAATTCTAAAATTGTTAACTAAGTTATTTAGAGTATAGTCATCATGTTAAACCTAAAATTGGTAATTATTGTGTGTGTGTAGAACAAGAAGGATGAGGTGAAAACTTTATCAGTTCACCTCCAAGTATGAGGTGTGCAATACCTTTTTCCCCTTCACAGAATAGAGGGAGGTATCAAGCAGCACAGCCCATGAGAACTCTAAGAACAGTTGGGATGGCCAATAGCAAACTTAGCCCCTATGCTGGGGTCTCCATCAAATTGTCTAAATTTGTCAGCTTGACAATTTTCTTGAAACCATCAGGGTAAGTAAGGTCATCAGCCCTGAGAAATGAGCCTGTGTAGGATTTATAGCTTCTAAACAAGGAATATATTTATTAAGAATCTATAAGGTTGTTTAATGATCAATCCTTTGCACAAGGATGAATTGAAATATATAAAACATGTTAAACAAAGTCTCCTATGTATTTAAGTCCTGGTAAACTTTTAAAGTAATGTATCTAGCCCTAAGCTGTGATGAGTAGAATCTGTTATTAGATATAAAACTTCTTGGAACTGTAATTGATATTCTTTGAGTTTTGAATTTGATTGCTTGATCATTAAGTCAGTAACCCACCATTGGTGAGAAATGCCATGAGTTATTCAGAGGAATGCTTTTCTGAGCTGTCACAGGTGGATGTCTATCTGGGCAAGAGTTGGGAGGAAAATTTTAGGCTTTGCTTGAGGTGGGATTCTTCTGACTCAGTTTCCCAGTTCTGTTTCTTTGTTTCCCATCTGATTATTCCTGAGTCTGACTATAAGTTGGAATTGTTACTGCATGATTGGTTATTAAACAGAAATAGGGTTTATTTTATCCTGTCATGTATGTGCTCTCAGGCTGAAGCCTGAAGAAGCTATTTTGATGCTATTATAATCATATCCCTGCTTTTTCCTCTTATAGAAAATTTCTATAATCAGAGCAAATGGTCAATAGAAATCATGAGCCCAGCATCCTTATCACTGCCTGAACCTTTCTCTAAGAAACAGCTGTGTACTTTCCTGAGCATGGCTGGCTTTTATACCTAACTTGGGTTATTGCCAAGCCCCTATGTGATTCTAGTCCAGGCCCTGACACAATTCCCCTCGAATGGGGGCCCTGATCAGGCCAAGGTTTTTAAGACCCTGAAAGCTAAACTGACCTCTTGCCTTGGCCTTAGCCCTACCTAAAACCTTTCCCACTGTATATTGATGGAAGGTGGGCCAGGTTCTAGGGGTCTCAGCTCAGTCTCTGGAACCCCATCCAGACCCGTTGTTTACGTCTCAAAGAAACTGGGTGCTTCTTTGCCTCCTGCATAATTGAAGAAGCCTCTAAGCTCACCTTAAACCAACCATTGGAGGTTCTAATCTCCCACCAGATGCAGAATGTTTTTGCCCTCACCAGAACTTTAGAATTGGGAAAGGAATGAGAGTGGACATCTATACAGATTCCAATATGTTTTGCATGCTCATGGGGCTATGTGGGAGGAAAAGAAAATTCTGACAGCAAAACATTTATGGCAAGTTGTCGTTTTGTAAAGGACACCAGAAGGGGGATTCACTTCTGGCCAATGGAAACAGGCTTGCAGATTCAGCTGCCCATTTGCCCCTTTAATTCCCCAGATCCCTGAATTCTATACCCTCTCATAGCTCCCAAGACTAAGTCCTTGCTAAATACCCTCTTTCTCCTTCTGGGTGCTTTCAAACACTTCAGGCCAATTTCTAATCCCTAAACCAGCCAATGGAAACTTCTCTATGACCTACACCAAGCTACTCACTTGGGAAAAAATGCCCTCTAATCCCTTGTGAAACCTACTTTCACTGGTTACAAACTAGGAGAAATAACTAAACAGGTCTGTCAGGCCTGCCCAGTTTGTGCCCAAGTAAATCCTGAAAGGCTTTTAAACCCCCCTGCTCCTGAGGCCCATCCAGAAGAGAGGTACACACCCACTGCAGGACTGGCAGATGGATTTTACACATATGTCCCTTCTTCAGGCCTTCAAACTGCTCTTGGTTTTTGTTGTTACCTTTACTAATTGGGTAAAAGCTTTCCCTTGTGAGGGAAGATTTAATTAATTTATTACTAATAGTATTTATTAATATTTTATTATATTATATTAATAGTAATTATTAACAATTAAGATTATTATCTATACTCTGCATGCACCCTCTTAATGCTTAATCCTCAATGCTTAATGCCTTTTAAATATTATGTCTGGATATGAGACATTCCTGATGGCCTCCTTTACTTCCCCATCCCCCCAAGTCTTCCTCTAGGTGGGTTTCCTGGTTATTGTCCCTAGTAATCTCCATACCAACTTCACTTTTAATTATTTCTTTTTTTCCTTCTATTTGGCCCCTACATAGCTCCTATTTGGCCCCCTGACCTAAGAATGCTGTTGTTCTAACAATCTGTCTGTCAATGATTTCAGTTTTCTGGGCTTAGAATTGAACTAGAAACATTACTGACTATCAGATAGATAATCTGTGGATCCCTGTGACAATAGTGAATAGATCACCCCTCAAATCTCCTTGTAAGCCATGAAATTAGGAAATAAGAAACATGAAGCTCTGATCAACTTTTTCCTATAAATTTATCTCTTTTCTCTTGGGTCCTTCGATAAATTCTTTTGGAACTTAAGCCTGCTTCAATTGGCATTGCAATTACAATGAACTTTGCTCCTTGACTTGGCTATGGTTTCAAGCCTACAAATTCTTTTGAGGTACTTCTCGACACTGGTCTATGACCCCAATCTTTTGGGGTCCTTTCCTAATCTCAACAATCTTCATGACTGTTTCTTATAGAACAGTAATATTCCATTACAGTCATATACTATTACTTATTCAGCCTTTCTCCAACTGATGGGCATCCACTCAGTTTCTAGTTCCTTGCCACTACAAAAAGGGCTGCCACAAATATTTTTGCACATTTGCATCCCTTTAGTTTTTATTTGTAGCCAAAGACTCTGCAGCTTAATGATGCTTTCTAGTATGAAGGTGATTTAGTTTAAAGGCAATTGGTACTTAATCTACCACTTAATCTGATCACCTCGTTGGTGACTTTGGTCATAACTATTATAGAACAAATATTTTGATATATATGTTTATCTAGAAAGTGTACTCACTATTCTTTGTGTGGTTCAAAAAAATCTTATTTGATTTATCTGCATCCAAATCTCAATTTTTTAAATACAGTGCAAATAGATGCAGATTCAGCTGCAGATTCAGCAGATTCAGAATCAGCAGATTCAGCTATTATGATCTTTATGATATTGGGGTCAGAAAAGATCAGAAAGCTTACTAATTTTCTCTTGAACACCAAATATTTGAATTATTCTAGTAGCTCTTAGAATCAAATGAATAAACTTCCCTGAAGATTTGACCTACTACACATCACAGGGAACTACTCTGTCAAATATACCTTCTTCCTTCATGGGCTTATAGGCATGAAAAATTTATTGTAAATGCCTACACTCCTAATCTGATAATCTTTAGGTGTAACTCTATGGCCATAGATCGAAAGGAAGTCTCATTTTTTTAAAGTGTCTGGCATGAATGAGTGAGCACATCAGTTATGCTCACAGTTGATCAGGACTCCCTGATTTACTCTTATTCTAGAGTTTATTACTCTCTCTTCTTAGCCACTTAGCTGCCTCTTTGTTTAGTTTAAATCTCCCAAAATTGAATGTCTCCTGAATAAGCTTGGTATAGTAATATTGTAGTAGCATTAAATAAAAAATTCACTCAAAATGTTTTTTAAACAATTTTTATGAATGCAGTAAAAATACCAATTGATATGAATTACCCCCTTCATTGTATTTTGCTAAGCCTTAGAAAAAGAAGGAAGAAAAAGCTCTACCCCAAAGTGTAAAAAAATTTTTTTGGATCTTGGTTATGGAATCAGCCTAGATTTAGGTGAATATTAAAATTGCCTAGACATTTTCAGGATGTTTTTGGATTTTCTTTCTTTCTTTTTTCTTTTTTTTTTTTAATGATTTTTAATTTTTTTCAAGTTGAATGTAAATGCAAATTTTAACATTTTAGTTTTTAGTTTAACATTTAGTTTTTACAAATTTCAAGTTCCAAGTTCTCTTCCTCCCTTTCTCTTTCTCCTTCCCCTCCTTTCTCGGAAAGGTAAGCAATTTGCCATAAGCTATATATATGAAATCACACAAAATATGTTTTGGATTTGTACTTCTGAAAGATCCCCCTGCATCAGCTTCTCAGACTATACAGAAACAAAGATGTTAAAGATTGTTCCTGGCCTGAATTCTCCTGATTTGATGTTTCCCCATGATCCTGGTCACTCTGATTCAGATCTACTCAATGATGGGCATACATGGTACTTCACATAATGGAACATAAAGGGTCTATAGGCAATTCCTTGGTGTCTAAATTGTCATGTCACCAACACTTCTTGCCATCGTTACCTGTGATAAAGACAAGGGCATTTGAATAAGTTAGAGTAACAAGGTTTGGATTGTTAAAGAAAAATCACCAAAGTTGATCATTTAAGTGTTAATATAAACAATTTTCTTTAAACTGCTCCTGAGCTGCGTTCAACATTGGTTCCTGAATATCAATCAGTATGCATAAGCCTCAAAGCACTATATCTATGTAGTATCCTTTCAAAATTACTCAAGCTTCTGTCTTGATTTTTCATAATTTCCTGAATCATTGATGGATTTCTTATGAATTCTAGTGTTCGTCTCATTATAGCTGGATTGTTAATTATACGATTTATCTCTGGATTTCCCTGTATTAGGTGCTGCATTTGAGAATTGCCATTATTACCTGTCTCATGAGGTCGAGATTTGAAAACCTGGTCTGAACAAAGGGATTTTCCCTAGTCTGGACCATCATTCCAGGGTTGGACTTGAGATGCTGCTGCATTTGACTTTGTAGTTCAGAGAAATTAGGTGTATTTAAGCTTAAACCATTCAGAGCGCAGGATCTCCGAAGTCTCCTAAATCAGAGGTTACTATTTGTAAAACCTGGTGTGGAGATGCTGATGTGCCAGAATTGCTTCCAGTGGTGTTTGTTTGCTGAACTGGATGATCTTGAAGTCTTTTTGTGTTTTTATGACAAGATAAACAGTAAGAGCATCATGCATTCCCTGATGCCTCAAAGTATCTTGATCTTAAAAAAAAAAAAAATCCCAGAAGTTGATCAGGATGGGATTTGAATCGTTTGGATATTTTTTCGTGAAGCTGCTGGACAGAGCTGATTTTGGGCACCACAAACTTCTTCTCCTTCCGAGTCTTCACAGTGACTTTGATTATCTTGGGATCAACTGCGGGGGAGCTGGTATATAGCACGGAGGAGGGGAGGCTCAGTGAGAAGTGAGTCTGCTGCAGGGGAGGAGGCTTCTGCGGGAGCCGAGGGCTGAGGGAGGTGGGTGAGGGTGGGGGTGGGGTGGGGGGGAAAGGAGGACAAAGACAAGCCAGGAGAATAGAGAGGTACCTCCTTCATCTCTACGGGATGAGGCGCTGTCTGGGTGCTGATGCAGGGTTAAGCCTGGACAGCTGCTGTTACTGCTCAGTGCTCGGGCTCATTAGTTGGGCGTAACCCCAATTCTCTGGCGCTACTGGATTTCCCTGATCTACATTCTCTACAGCAAGATATTTGAAATGATCCTTTCTTTATCTGGAGTACAAGTAGCACATAAGCCAAGTCTAAAGGAGCACTTAAGAGGAAGCAATGTTAGTGTTTGCCAAGTATCAATAAAGTACAAGGGGAAGTAGAGTGCAGAAAATTGCATTTATAAATTCTTGAATTCTGTGGCTGGGAGCTCATTAAGGAAAAAGAAAGAACAAAATGATGCAACTTGAAGCACAGAGATCAAAGCTAATTTATATTTTTGAGCATTTGAGGCTCAGGGGTTCTCAAACTTTTTAAATAGGGGGCCAGTTCACTGTCCCTCAGACTGTTGGAGGGCTGGAATATAGTAAAAACAAAAACTTTGTTTTGTGGTCCTTTAAATAAAGAAATGTCATAGCCCTGGGTGAGGGGGATACACGTCCTCAGCTGCCAAAGTTTGAGGACCCCTGCCATAGCTTTTTGAACTGTGGGTCCCCATATAGGGATCTTATAAGGGAATGTGGAGTTTACAGAATGATGATTTTTGTTAATATACCTGCATACCCCAGGTCACATAAAAATTTCTCAGGGGAAAAAAAGGTTTCAAATGGAAAAAGTTTAAGAAGCCACGTTCTACATCTAGGTTATTAACTTAGAGGTCTGTGAATTTGTTTTTAAAAAGCTTAAACTCATTTTTTTTAATTTTAGAAATATTTTGATAACTATTTCCATGTAACTATTTTCCTTTGAAATCTCATGTTTGATATTTTGTACATTTACCAGCTTTTATTCAGAGAAAGGGCCATAGGCTTCACCAAACTGACAAAGGGCTCCATCATACTACTATAGATTTTATTTCTAAATATCTGTTGAACATGTGTCCATATCTGGTAGGAATAGATGTTAATCTATTAGCAAAGAGAAATGTTAGAAATAAGGAGAAGAGTAAGCTTTTCATGGGTTATCTATCAGAATAAAATGTGGTGGCCAAATCATGTACTTCACTCCCAGAATAGGTTAATGATTTAATCGTATGACATTCTGATATTTACTATAAATAGCAGAGAATAGGGAAATGAGTCAGGTATGGGATCATTAAACTACATCTCACAACACCCTCTACTTAGACCAATATTGCCCATTAGAAGAGGCAGTTGATGGTACAGTGGATAGAGAATGCTGGTGCTGGAGTTGAAGAGATCTGAGTTCAAATTAAACTTCAGACTTATGGTGGATGTATGATCTTGGGCAAATCATTTAATCTCTATTTGAGGATAATAATAGCAGCCCTTTTCCAGGGTTGTTGTGAAGATCAAATGAGATAATATGTGTGAAGTTCTTAGCAATACCGGCTAGCATATAGTATATCCTATATAAAACCTTGGTTAATACAAATGTATTTCAGAGAAAAGGTCACCAATTACCATCATTGCTCCAATTTGCATTGAGTTTCATAGTTTAGATAGCATTCTCCTCCTCAACTTATGAGATAAGTCAATGCACAATTATCTCCCTCATTTAACAGATGAGGAAATTGAGTCAGAGGAGGTGTAGGGTGATTAGAGTCAGTCTACCATGGTCCAATAGCTCTAGAAAATCACAATCACATCTTGGAACCCAGGATTCCTTATTCTGTCCTCAGTGTTCTAATACCCCAAAGTTTGGAAAATAGAATTGAGGAAAGAACCCAAATATTCCCTGGATTTGAGCACAGACTCTTCATGCTCTATTAGTCTCACAGAGAGCAAAGCATAATAATTTCTTGACCTTAGGCAATCCTCATTTCCACAACAGACAGCCCCTATTTCCCCTGATTTGAGGATTTGCTACAATTGAATTGGTACCACATCTGCACTCATAAACCTCAGATACATTTCCCAACAAAGAACATGGAACACACCTTTTGCAGAGGCTTTATTGATTGATTAGACATCTAAATCCCCTCAAGTTGTTTTCCCCTATCACAGTCTTAACTTTTTTCCTCTCTTTACTTTTAGACTAGCAGTTACTGGGGGAGTCACATCACCTGGGTCATGGGTATCTTCTCTCCTTTCAGATTTCAGGATCATTGATTGACCGACCAGTCACTGGCTTGAGGTCTGTGGAAGAGTAACCCAGGTCATGGAATATATAAACTTACAAAAACCACTCAAGGCAATTACAGCTTTAGATCTTTTCCTGAAGGGACAGATGACTTAGTGGGCAGTAGTTATAGGATGCTAAGTAGCTAAGTAGGATGTTAAGTTGAGGTGTCTTCAAAAGGGATCCAGCTAGGGTGTCCTGGGATTCTTCCTGGGAAGAATGTGCCAGTTGTTTTCAGTAGGCCCTATTGAGGTGTTTTCAGCAAGGGTCTCGTTCAGGTAGAGTTATTTCAGATGGTTGAATTTTTCAGGAATGTATTTCCAATCAAATGACATTTTTTTGATACATATGCCCCCATACAAACCCCTGATACCACTGAGCACCATCCCCACCTCAGGGGGAGAGGCAGTGAATTTCTGGCCAGTGGACTTCCCGATTGTAAAAGCTCTTCCGAAGTTGGTTTCCATTGTGATTGAGTGGATGCAAAGGTTATGATAGCCTGATACTTTTATTATGCTTTCTCCTTTCCAGAGGGTGAATTTCTCAGGATTCCCCCCTGAGAGTCCATATTTTTCACTCCATTGATCATTTATTTTTATCTGGATGCTAGAAGAAAAGAAAAGTGTTAAAATTCTTATGAACTCTAGAGTTGCCTCCCCCAGCGTTTGTCTCTATATAGGGAAACCCTTCCTCAAGCTGGAGATAGTAAATTATGGTAAAGAAGTTGGAGGTTTTTGTAGTTTCTGTCATGGGTGATTTCCAGAAAAGGCGATCTTACTGTCCCTATTGTGGGTCAAATAGCCATGTTTTATCTCTGTAGGGACATTTGTAAGACACTGTAGTGGAAATAATTCTAAACTTGGAGCAAGGAAGCCATTGTTCAAACCTAATTCTGACCCTTCTTATCTGGGTGATGTCGAGCAAGTGACTTCAGTTCTTTAGGTCTCAGTTTCCTCATTTGTAACATTATAGGTAGTAATAGTTGCATTGCCTACCTCACAGAAAATCTGTGAGGAAAATATTTTACAAACTTAAAAGGGCTTGGTAACTGTGAATTTAAATTTCCCTTCCTCAAGTTAAAAATCAAAGCAAGTTTTCTTAAATGAACCTATTTCCTTTCTACAAAGTGAGGTGGTTGAATATTAAGATCTTTAGGGTCTATAACAGTTCTCACATCCTCTCTTATAAGTTTTAGGGGGTGTTCCTGACATTATATTCTGTTTTATGTTCAGATATTTCTCCCAGAATCTGACATTGCACATCCTGAGTATTCTTCAAGCTCTAACATGGAGTGGATCTACAACACTATTATCAACAAGCCTTCACTGAGTGACTTCCATGTGATGGCCTCTCATAAAAGGTGGATGCTAAGTCTTGATGGTTTTGTCATGTCATTCAGACCTTAGAAGGGACCTTAGAAGTCATAGTATTCAATCATTCCCTGCCTCCTCAGTTTACATAAGAGGAAACTGAGGTCAATGATATGAAATGATTTTTCCCAAAGGATATAGAAAATGTCTACAAGTCTAAAGACACCATGACTTATTCCCTTGGCTATTCAAGGTACTCTCCTGACGGATCTCTTATATTTGCCCTGAGTTTGGTCTGCCAGTCAACCTGGAAATACATCTTCCCTTCTAGAGCCAAAAAATGACTCCTCACTTTCTGTATACTCAACATCCCAGGGTGGTAGTAAATGTGTAGACCTGGAGTCAAAAGACCCAGAGTGTGATGCTTATTATCTATGTGCATTTGAATAAGCAGTGAATTTGGCAATACCTTCCTTGGATTCTATTTCTCTCATCTGTGAAATGGTATAAAGCTGTACTATTCATCTCAAATTGTGGTTGTAAAGAAATGCTTTATAAAACATAGATTACTATAGAAATGATTTTCTGGGGGTAATTCCTATTATTCTTTCATGCTATGAGGAGCAGAGCTGGACTAGTCTGCCTCTGAGGTCCCACCCAGCTCTAGATCCTATGATCTGTAATGTGAAGGACCTGTGCTTAATGATCTCAAAGATCTTATCAGTGATGACATTTTATGATTCTATGATTATTTAATCATTCATTCTCTCCCTCATGGCTTGGGTAAAAGTGGTAGGAAAAAGAAAAGGAAAAGAGGGAAGCTGAGACTATTTCTTAAAATATACAAGTAACAGTGGCTATCTGTGTATGAGTGGGGAGTCTGCCTAACTCCTTGGCCAAAGCGCCTTAGTGGAGCTGTGGTTTCAGACACTACAGGGGTATTGTCCCTAAGCTTGGGGTACTCTAAAGTGAGGTTCCTGTGATTTCTGGGATGGGAGTAGACAGACTGGAAAATGGAGAAGTGATGGACCTTCAGATCTTCTCTATGCTTGTGCTCACTCATCCAGGCAATCCCAATGGTAAAATCATTCTCACATGTTGTCTTGTACAACCCCTGATTTTGTTCTGCAGTTCATGTCCTACATCAGTACATCTATGTTTATTATAAATCCTCAGAAGGCAAAGGTTCTTTTTCCAAAAAACCCAACATAGAAACTTGTGCCATTAGGAACTTGGAATCATAGTCTCAGAACAAGAAAAGATATTTAGAACATTGTATGTTGGAGCTGACAGAGACCTTAGAACCTAAATAAAATATTGGAACAAACTCTGAGGATGTCAGAGTGCAAAGGAATCTTGGAAATCATCTAATTCAATCCCATCATTAGGCTGATGAGGAAACCAATGCTTAGAGAGGTCATGACTTTTCCAAGTTTATATAGACTATCAATGGGACCTCTGGGATTCTTAGGCCAGAGCTGTAGTCTCCTGACTTTCTGTCTAGTGTTCATTGCCCTTACAAAGTCTGTTTTCCAAGGCCACCATTGTTGTAGAAAGACTAAGGTAGACTGTGAACAAGGAGTGGAAGCTGGAGCAGAGGGACTTTGCAGTTTAGACCCAGACTCATGGCTAGAAGGGAACATGGCTTGAGTGGAAAAGGTCTGGGGACTCCCTGGATTCCACTTACCCCTTGAATTCGCCAAATAACCCCAGGAAGAATTGAATGGCCTGGATTCTGCCTCCAGGCTTCTCTTCACCAGCATAAAAAAATCCATTCCCAAAGCCAGAGAGTTGGTTAGAAAGTGCACCTAGAAGGAACAGCAAGAAGAGAAGCTTTGCTCTGAAATGTGACAGGTGGAGGAGCATTAGGAGTTTGGAGATCTTTAAGATCTCCAAGTGGTCACTGTTATAGCTCATTTGGGTGGGCTTAGGGTCAGTCCCTCTGGTTCTCTGAGAACCAATCTACTGACTTGGAAAATAGAGACAACTTTGCAGGCTTCCAGTGAGGATTAAATTTCTTTCAGTTCATTTTGTGAAATATCCATTATGTGAATAACACTTTTCTAAGGAATGGGAAAATAGCAATAAAACAGTCCCTGCCCTCACATTCTATTGGAGGCTGGGACGTGGCATTTACACTGAGATGTAAAGAGAAGGTAATTTAAAGTGGGAAAGAAGCCCAACAAATGGAGGAATTGAAGAAAATGTCTTGCAAGAGGAAGCAGCTGAGTAGAACCTTGAAGGAAGATAAAGCTTCTGGGACAGTGATGAAGAGGGACCCAGTTCTAGGCAAGAGGAATGACGCAAAGACAATGATGTTGGAGCCTTTCCTCTAGCCTTTCTCCTAAAGACTCAATATTTTAGCAAAGGCTTAAGGACATAGTAAGAATTGTAGGTATTTCCCTCCATAAGGAAGATGTGAGGGATCTCTAAGGGAGCCAAGGCAACTCACAACTCAGGAACTCTAAGCAGTTCCTGTAAAGCAAGGTGTCTGATAAAACTTTAAAGGACTCAAGTTGCTCATATTCCACATGTATCATCTCACAGGATCTTAAATTTAGAGCTAGAAGGGCTGAGATGATAATAATGACAATAATAATAATAATTATTATTATTAAAAGCAATAATAATATTAATAATTGAGGTCACAAAGCAACAAGATAGAGGACTAGAAATGTTTTGCTGCCTCTGGGTATCTCTCAAACCCCTACAAAACAGAAATGATGTAACAAAAATAAAACAACTTCAGCTCTCTCCATAGTCTAGGACATCCAGAATCCAAAAGAAGGAAAGTCATCCCTCCCATCTTTGAATTGATGCTTATCAGGCCTGAGCTTACTCAGTGCCCCATCCCTATCATCCATGCGACCACTAATGGATCTGTGCAAGTAGACTCAAAGACCTGAGGGCTTCCAACAAAATCCAACCTCATATTCTATATCCATTCCCCTCCTTCTCTGTGGTGTTGGAAAGACCAACTTCAGAATGCACAAGTTTGTCTGAGTTATAATGAATCTTATAAGATTCATTATCTTACACACACATTTTTGTTTTGTTTTGTTTTAATAAATGACTCCTTGCTTTCTGGGATTGTTTTGTATAATAAGTTTTGCTGGATATAGAGAGAAGCTGGCTGAAGGTAAGATATTATCTGAGATTAAACTAATTCCTAGTACCCTTACCATCCCTGATCAGAGAAGGTGGTTTTTATCTGGGAATCAGCACTGATACTCTTCTGCTTTCCACTAGCTGAAGACACTTAAGTTTCCTTGGGCAGCTAGTGGTGCAGTGGATAGAGCACCAGTCCTGAAGTCAGGAGGACCTCAGTTCAAATCTGACCTCAGACCTTAACACTTCCTACTTGTGTTACCCTGGGCAAAGTCACTTAACCCCAATTGCCTCAGGAAAAAAAAAAAAAAAGGCTTGGTAGGGCATAGCTTTATCTAGAAATTCCTACCATGTCACATGTTCCACATTTTTGCCAGCTTAGGATAAATTTCCCTAAAGTCAGAAAATTCTCTATAACCTTTCCCCCTCCCATTCCCATTAAATCCTAGAAATATCAAAAGTTTGTAAGTGCTCTATTACAGGCAGAACCTGAAGGATTCAGAGGCCTAGTAGAAGAGAACAATTCTTTTGAAGCCTTCCATAGATGCTATCCAACCTGGGCTTCAGTGGCCCAAGTTTTCCTCAATTCCCATGTTGTACTGTGGATGAGTGGGGTAGGAAGGTAGACAAAATAAGAGGCCCAAAATCCAAGAGGGAGGGATCAACTTACCATGGAAACTGCAGGCTATTCCTCCCAAGAGGACAAGGACCAGTAAGAATCGCATGGTCTGCACAGAAAAAAACAGAGGACCTTATGTTTTATTTATTCATTCATTCATTTATCTATCTATTTATCTATTCATTCATTCATTCATTTATTTTCTATTTTTAAAAATGTATGAATTTAATAACTTTGAAAAAGTAAAAATCTTTTCTCATACGAATCACAAAATGTAACATCAAATCTTGAAAACAAATGTACCTTTTTCATATTTTTATCCTTAAAAAGGCTATTAAATTTTTAAAAATTATTAACAAAATATCCCTGTTCATTATCCAGTCTTTTTTCTTCTAAGTATTTAAAAATATTTTATTGAGGCTTTTATTTTTTGCCTCTCAGTCATTACCTACTATCTCCTCCCCTGCCATGACCCTCTCTATACCATTGAATCCCAAGGTCTCCCTTTTTTGACAAATACAGTCAAACTACACAAATCAATACAGTGGTCATGTCTATAAATGTTTGCTTCTTTTTGCAGCTGTATTCTTGCATCTGTCTGCCAAGAGGTGGGAGACATGCCATAGAATTTAGAGCTGAAAGGACCCTTAGAAACTTTGAATTAAACAAGAGTGGAAGTCACCTAATTTCATATAGGTAGCAAGCTGCAGAAAGCTAGGATTCCAACCCTGGTCCTCCAGAGGTGAAGCCTGGAGACAAAGGAGGAGAGATGATTGTGGAGACAAAGGATAACATGCTGATCATAGCTTATAGATTTAGAGCTGTAAAGAGACCTTAGAGACCATAAATCTCTAGGGTCATTTTACACACGAGGAACCTGAAGCTCAAAGGTTACATGACTTGCCTAGAGTCATAGGTAGTAAGTGATTAGAGCAGAATTTGAACCCAGATATTTTTTCACTCTATACCCAGAGTTCTATCCATTGCACCACTTAGCATCTCAAAGGACTCATATTCCTTGCTCCCATTCTATCTCATGCTTCTGAACCCCTTTAGATCACAATTTCTTATTTCCCTCTTCTGATCTTTGAAAGCTCTGATACCTTTAGAGCTGGGTCTAGAAGCCCCATCCCCATTCACATTTCCATCACCAGCCCCCCAGATTTTGGGCTCAGAGCTGATCCCAGGGCTCATGACCTTCCCCATCTCTTTCTTACCTGTTCTGGGCTGGAAGTACTTTGCTAGTCTCTACTCACCCATTTATACCCACCTATTGTTTACTTAGGTGCTGTGTGAGTTCTTCCCTGTGACAACTGGCCCCTTCACATCCTAGCTCAGCTTCCTGAACAGCCCTCTAAAGTTTCTCCTTAGTCAAAGGGTGACTTTTACATAGGGATTATCTGAAGTCAACTAAAAAATGTTCCTGGTTGTGTAATAATACTTATATCTACATCTTCACTGTATAGACAAGAAGATATAGGGGCAATAAAAAATTAAGCTCATTCCTTCTTCCCCTGCTAAGATCCCTATTCTGGGTCCTGATAGATTGTTCCCAGGCATTTGGAAGTGGTTCCTAGTTCTACAGTATAGGTAATGGATTCAGCCTGTTATAGTGAAAAGAACTCTAGATTTGGAGTCAGAACACTAGGTTCATATGTGTTTGACCTTGTATGACCAAATCATTTCCCATTTTAGGGTCTTAGTTTCTCATCTGTATAATGAGTAGGTTGCAGTTGATGATATCTCATGCCTTTTCCTCTTTTAACAGTCTATGAGTCTTATGAGTCTCTGGGCCTGGAGAGCAAGGGAAGGTGATGAGACCCTTCAGGTCTGCTCAGGCAATGCCCCATGTCAGTGGCATCCAACTGTCTCCCTTCTTGTTATTACTCCCAGATTTCTTTTTTCTCTCCTTATCCTGACCTTCAACTGGCAAACAATGGCGCTCTGTTGCTTAGAGTCTTGAATTTTAGTTCAGGGAAATGAAGCAAATAGATACAACTCATGAGTACTTCCCCAAGAGAATTATTTTTGACCCTTTTGTTAGATTTCTGTCAGTCTCCTGGGGTGGGGCAGGTTGTGGGAGGCTTAAGGGAAAATGTCTTGGAAAGCCTCATACAAAAGCCTCATACAGAAAATGTGTGTGTGCATATATATATATATATATATATATATATATATATATATATACAGGATTGTCCATTCCCAATATGAGTAGGTTTTCAGAACTACCAGCCCTCTTCTAAAGTATCCTCAATCATCAAGTCATCAAAAATATAAAATAACTTATATTTGTCTTTCAAGCTGCATTATTTGTGTTCTTTCCTCCTCCTTCATGAACCTCCAGCCATAGCATTCAAGGATTTATAATGACAGCAATGGGTTCCATGCTGATCTAGTCACAAAGAAAAGTACATTCCACTCACACTATGAAAGTCTTGGGGCCAGCCTCCCCCCTGTCATCTGTACATCTGTACCAGAAACCTCATTTCTTTCTACATTTGTCTTACTCCTCCAACTTGCTCTCACACTAGCAGATTTAAGATCCCAGAGAAAGACTACTATCACATGGTTACAACCAAACTGTCTCATATATTAGAGGTAATCCTGTGGAAGAAAAATACACTTCTCTTCACCTCTTCAGTTCTTAAACCCATATCTAAGAGGGTTTGTTTTTTAAGATTTTTTTTTCTTTTTAAATTTTGAGTTCCAAATACTCTCCCTCCCAGAGTTAATGTCTTATGCCCAAGGCTAACAAAGAGTTCCCTATTATCTCTCTGTACAATTGTTTGACCTTATTAGCTCTGAGCTGAGGACTCCCACAGCTGTTGCTGCAGCATTGTGCCACATGTAGGGGCAAGATCCAAATAGATCTCCACCCCAGTGTAATAAACTTCTTCTGCTGATCTCTTAAATTTTCTTAAGCTGCAAAAATATCTCATCCCATAGTTTTGTTGGCTCTGCCACTTCAAAATTTGATTTAAGGCATTACTTTCAAGTTATTTGAAGATGAAGATTGGGAGAATTCAGCTGGGTAGCTGAATCCTTGATCCATCACCTTGTTCTTCCCTCATTTAATATGTTTTTTATCTAGATCACCAGCCACTCAGAATAATAACATTTTCACATCTTAAATACAATCATTTACTTAATAAGACAAAAGAAATGATAATATTACAAAAGCTAATTTATTAAAACAAATACATAAATAACAAAATGCATATAGAAACCCAAATTACATTCAATAGTTTTCTTTGATGGAATTGGTACTCATTTAAAGTACTCATTTAAATCTAATGGGGGAAAATATGAGAAAAGAAAATATATATGTTTAGTATAACTCACGATTCTACACTCTAGGTTTCAGTGTTCTTGGTCTATTCAGAAACTGCATAGGTCTGCTTGTTTGCTGTGCTCATTACATGATTGTTCATTTTCACCACTCTTCAGCTAGGGAGATCTTCTCCAGGTCCTAGTCAAACATAACCTAAATAAGCTTTTTAAATTCTTACTACTATGAAGATAAATCTCTTGTATTGCAAGCAAATATATATATTCATATATACATGACATACTGTGAAATTTTATCTGCATTATTAATATTTTCCATGTCATTACCTTAAGTCTACATATTCTACAATTTATGTGAAAGGTTGAGTGGTGAAATGACTTAATTAAAATCAATTCTGGATCCTTTTATGTTTTGTTTCCCAGGATTCAGTTACAGTATGGAAATGAGTAAATTGTTTCGAATGGATTTGTGCCTAAAATATATAGAATAAGTATAATATATAATTTTTTCTTCAACAATTTTCCTACTCTAATAAAAACCATTCATATCTTTTGATTATATATTTATTCAGGAATTGCTTTTAATGCTTTGGGAAATTGGTTTCAAGGCAGAGTAAGAACTTCAGCACAGGATTCTCTTTCACTCAAAGCCTTATTTCTCCAAAGCAGGTGGGCAAAATAGCATGGGCAACTGACTGACAATTAGGGTCAGGGGAAGGAAAGCTTTAACATCAAAAATTTGGTTTTAAAATATATTAATATGAAAGTTGCTAAAAACAGAATCTTTTTCAGATGATAACCTAGACACGAGTTCTGTTAAAAACAGAGCTGATCAAAACACCAACTTGGTTATCTGAGTTCAAGGAACAGTTTATGGGGCAAGTGTTCCTTCTGTAAGTCCAGCACATCTAAACATATTTATGTTAGAGATTTTAGAAAATATTTATATTAGTAATTTTCATAAGCCCCTCTAGGGTCAAGGATCAGGGTCTAGCATATCATCTACATTAACATTATATATTTGTGAGGATTTCCTTTTTTTATATACCATACTATTTCAGTGATGTCTGATGCAAATATTTTCCCCATTTGATCATCTTACATTCTACTTTAACTGCATTAATTTTCTTTCTACCAAAGCTTTTTAATTTTATGTAATTTAAATTATTAGGTCTTATATGCTCTCCTTTCTTTGTTGTTTTCTTATTAATTTCTTTCTTCAACCACATAGAGCCATAGTTCTTTTGAGAATTAAATGAGTACTGCATGCAAATTTCTTTGGTACACCTTAAAAGTCAAAAACTATAAGACTAAAATGTTGCTATTATTTCCTCTGAAAGATTTGCCTGCTTCTTGTCCAGGTAACTAGAGTGATTCCTAATGAATCTCAATTTGCTTTCAGAGATACAGAAATCCTGGATTTGGGCAAGGATGTTGGAATCATGGAACAACAATATTAAGAATTAGATGACCTCAAATTGGCTACTACTATTTGATTGATATTAAAAAGTTGTTTTATGTTTTAATTGTTCAAAGATTATTTCATATTAAGGCTATATTAATGACTTCAAGCATTATGATTATAAGTTTATGTACTTAACATTTGGCAATGATACCTAGAATGTGATGTATAGCTAACACTAAAAAGTTGAATCCTCGTTGAAATGAATACTATGATTAACCAAAAATTTATCTGAGGGAACATAGTATTCCTTCTTCAAGCAAATGAAATATATACATATTAATTCATCAAAAAATTTGGTTTTAGCTAACAAAACAAGAGATTTTAAGTGGGATAAATGTTAAATAAAATTAATCATACAGCAAGCATCAACTAATCATAATCTCAAATTAGTGATTCTTCAATGACAATGTGACTTTTAAGTAAAAAAAGAAAATAATTACAATATCAAGAGACTAAAGCATATGGATGGATGGATAAGTAAATAGATGGATGGATGAGTGAATAAGTGAGAATTTAGAAGATAACACATAAGGGTGAACTGGAAAAGAAAGGAGAAGGGAACACGAGTTGAAGATGATCAGAAAGTGGTTTACTTATCATAGCCTGGCATCCCAAGGAAAGAATTCAAGCTAGAGAATGTTAAGTACATTAATAAATGGAAATCAGAAATGAATAGACATTCAACAGCTAGTTAAACAAGAAAACGAACAAATTAAGTTTAGACATTAAAACTTCAGAAAACTATGACAAAGATACTACAGGGATTTTATAAAATTTATATATCTGGACATGACCAGATTATATAGATTATCAAAAAAAAAATGTAAGTCCTGTGATGCTCTTCATATAAAGTGGGAAAATAGTGACTACATAATGAATTTATTAAGGAGTTTGATTAAGATTGTGAAAAGGCAATGCCACTTTAAAGTGTGAAAACAGTGGAGTTCACAAGTTCACAATGTTTGAATTGTTATGAAATGTTAAATTGTTATGAAAATGTTAAATAGTCTATCCTTACAGTATGTAAATAATGAATTTGTTTCAAAGAACCAGAACATGTATTATGTTATCACTGAAAACAAAAGCCAGTACCTATGATGAGGTTCTTAGTAACTAGATGCAATTGGCAGAACTAGACTGAAGTATTGCCCTGAGGCAAACAGGAAAGGGTACTCATGGAGATCAGTTTAACCTCATAGTCCAACCCTCTGTGAAAGTCATGGGCAATCTACCCTTGCCATGTATGATCAGAAATTCAAGTTATGTCAAAGCTCTGTGGTTAAATTTCCCCTATAAATCTGTCCATGGCTCATGCCATCTTTGCTGAATTCCTCTCAGGGTTACAGCCTACCACAGCAGTCTGCCTCATGGGGTCTTTCCCCTCACCCCTGTCCCATGAAATGTGGTCTCTCTTCTCATCCCTCTAGTTTGTTTTGTAGTGTCGTCCCTCTCACCCCACTATACCTCTTAGTATCTTTCTCTTTCCCATATCTAACTAACTTTTTTAAGGTACTAAATTTTTCGATAGATTTAGTCTAACAACTAAGGGCATATTGCAACTTCATAGGGTGTTTTCTTTTTTCTGGTTAATCGTGAATTCCACAAGGAAATGTGTGTTTTTCACCATTAATTGTCAATATTCTGTTGCTAACTATATGCTCTCTTAATTCCATTTCTTATTCACCACTCCTGGTGTCTATTGTATCTCTTCATTTTGTCTGTAACCTCTTCTCCTAAATAAACCTACCTTTTGTCAAAGAGAATGGCTGTTGTGAATTCTTCACGTGACTAAACTCCAACATTTGGAGCCTACAATCTCATCATTTAATGCTAAATCCCAAACACATCATTTGTGATATGGTTCGAGGACCAAAATGATGTATGTGATATAGACATCAGATAGATTATAGTTCTAAGTATAAACCCAGGAATGGAATATCTGAGTCAGAGGATATAGACATTTTAATTACTTTATGTGGTCAAGCCTCATGGTTGTATTGACTTGAATTTCTTTTGTTATTAGTGAACTGGGTCTTTCTTTCATGTGGTTATTAATACTTTGTGTTTCTTCTTTTGAAAACTGGTTGTTCAGATACTTTAATCATTTATCTATTGGGGAATGGCTGTGTGTGTATGTGAGAACATGTGCAAGCTCACACATTTGACAGAGAGAGACAGAGAGAACACTAGTTATATCTTTATATCTTGAATACTAAACCCTTATCAAACAAATTTCATATGAAATTTCATTTTTCCTTTTTGAGATCTTCCTCTTTTACACAAGGTGCATTAATTTTGTCTCTGCAGAAGCTTTTCAGTTTCATGGAATCAGTTATCTATTTTATTTATTTTCATTGCCTCTCTCTCTCTTGTCTGGTTAGGAATAAGTCTCCAACCTATAGCATAACTAAGAGATATATATGATCTGCTTCTCTTCTAATTTTCTTATAATGAATAGTACTTTGAGAGGCTGAACCTATTCTAATGAACTTTGATCATGTCATTTACTTCTAAGTTACCATCAGCCTTGGGCAATCTAATAAAGAATTTATCCTCACTCAAACCTGAATAGAGCACAATGGGCTTCTCCATCTTAGATTAAATTCCTTGTAAAGTTGGGTGAAGTCTGACCATGATTGAAAAGAAAGTTCATTCAACCTTCAGAGATTGAGCTTTCAAATAAGACCTTTAGAAAAATGGGGGACTCTGGCATCTTCCTAAATCATTGGTTAATAATAATAATAATTTCTCTCAATAGACTCAAATTTCTCTTTTTATTTATAGCCCACTTCAAAGCCATGGATTCCAACTTGTGGATCAGATAAAAAATCTTTATCATTGTCTTCCACCGACAAATAAAGTAGCTTTCTGAGACCTATGACTCTTGCAATAGAACTACTACCCATATTTCCAAGCTAAGGATTGATCGGAATTGGCATGATCTAGTGTTTTGTGCAAGTTTGAAGCAAATGTTTAAATCTTTAAGAGTCTTTTCACACTTCTTCTCCCATTCATCTTCAAAGCCTTTCAAAGAGATCAGATAGAAAGAACTTTCTTGCCTTTATGTTTTCAGTTTCCTAACCTTCTATGTATGAGAGAGATCATTAAGGAGCTTGATGACAACAGAATAATTCTTTATACACATTTATTAATGGTGCCCAAATATTTTCATTCCCAAAGATACTTTAGATATGGCCACCTGATGAGTACACCCAACTTTTCTGGAATTCACTTCCTGTTGTAATAATGTCACCTACATTCTTTTTTTTTTTTTAAAAAAAATTATATTCTGAGTTTAAGTATCAGGAAAAAAAATATGAATGTTTAAATTCACACAGAGGTATACCAAAAAAGAACTCCATATGAAACTATTTTCAAATTTCTAATTTTAAAGTATAGTTCTGTTTATGCATCCTTTAGAACTTTCTTCTGTTCTCTGCTGTGCTGTTTTTTTTTTTTAATGTTATAAAGTTTGTATTTTTGCAGTTATTGCTAACCCCCCAACTCCTCCCACTTGAGTTTCATTATAACAAAGAAGCTTAGTTATAACTTGTAACCTTATAAGAAATACATATTAACTATAATAATGTAATTTAATACATATTATATGTAACAATTTATAACAACCTTATATCAAATGAGTTTAGAGATAAAAACAAATTCACAAAACGACCACACCCAAAAATGTATGTCCCTTTCTTCACTTTCAGTCCATCCTTCTTTGTCAGGAGGGGAGAATGCTTCATGATGGTTTCTTTCGAGACAAAGGTATCAAAACTCATAACTCTTTCAAGGTTGCTTTATTTATTTTTGCAGAGATCATTCTTCTAATTCTGCTTAATGCATATTGCATCAGTTCATATTACTGAAATTCTCTGTAATCAATTCTTTTCTTATTTCTTATACAACAATAATAGTACAATATAGTCACATACCAGAATTTGTTCAGCCATCCCCCAAGCATCTAGGTAGCAACCTAAGAAACTTCTTTAGGTTCTAGATTTCTGCTTTTATTTTTTCCTCTTTTAATCTCTCCTTCAAGATCATGAAGCTTGTTTTGCTTATGACTATTTTCTCCGCAGTATTATCTTCTCTCTTTTCCTCCTTATATCTACTTCTCTCTCTGTTGAATTGATATATTTCTATATCATATTGTTGATATGTATGCTCAACTCTTTGTTCATTTCAAACAACTCTTAGATTTATCTCATTCTCACCTAACCAGTGCTTTGTATCATTTTCTTCTCAAACAATCCAATTGAGTGAAATAGTAAATTAAGTCCCTTTCTCTTCCTTTTTACTCCAGTGAATTCCCTTTACTCTCTTCTTATTTCCTTTTTTTTCAACCTCCAGGATCTCCGTTTTTCTTCTTTAATGTCCTCAACATTCTTTAAAAGGACAACTTGTTTCTACTTCTGAACTGGTATAGTAGTACTATATCATTATATTTCCAATTCTTCAAATCAATTCATCTTTCTAGTGCTTTGAAATCTGTTTCACATTTTCTCCTCTGATCCTTCTATTAAAAAAAAGCTGAAAAGTCTATTCTGTTCTACTAAAGTACAGTCTTTCCCATATAGAATTGTTCTCAGCTTGGCAAGGTAAATTATTCTGAAGTATAAACCTATGTATTTTGTCTGTGGAATACTATATTTCAAGATATCCTCTTACTTACAGTAGAAGGTGTCAGGTCTTATGTGATCCTGACCATAGTTCCATAGTATTCTAATTCCTTTCTGGGAACATGGATGTTCTGGATTTAGGCTATTATTTTTCCAGAACTTTTCCTCTTAAGGTCCATTTTAGGAAATAATCAATACATTCTTTTTAGCATCACATTGTCCTTTGGTTCAACCTTGGTTGTTTTTATTTATGATTCCTTAATATACCATATACAGAGTTTTTAAAATTTGTGGCTTTTAGATAGTTCAATGATGCTTCAATTATCTCTTTTTTATCTGTTTTCCAAAACATTTTCTAAAATATCAGATAGCATACAAAATCTTCTCTTTTTAAATTTTTTCTTTTGTTTTACTATTTCTTGCCATTTCATGGGGGGTCTCTGTTTGTTTTGGAATGGGTTATTTTTGGTTTTGTTTGGTTTTGGTTTTAGTGTATTCTAGTTTCCATTTCTTAGATAAAATTTGATACTTTCTTTTCTAAGTAACTTATTTACCTAATTCATTTTTCTAGAACTTTTGTTTCATTCTTTTGTCTCTTGCTTCATTTCTTTTATGTATTTATATCAGAAAGGAAAGGAAAGGAAAATGGGGAAAGGAAAGAATGAGAAACTAAGCAAACAGCAGAGTGGAATCTGGGGAAAAGGTTTCACTAAGGTAGGAACTCAGTTAATAAGAGGCAAGAAAAGACATCTAACAGAGTGAGATATAAATTTAAGCTGCCCTAAGCTGCTTCTTAGCCAGTCAGCAGTTTTCTATATTGGATTTATAGAAGTAGGAAGGAAGACAAGGGAAGCCATTAAGAATAATGGAACTGCTCTTCAGTATCTGTTTTCCTACCCTAGAGAAACTTCCTCCCACACACACTCCATTCTCCAGTTTAGAGAGGGCTATCAGCCATGCTAATGTTACTCATATTTGCCTCATTTTTCAGACCTCTTAACAACTTTGCTCTTTCTTTTCCACCTATTTGCAGCTTTGTTTGACATGTTTTCCTCCTTCATTTGGATATAAGCTTCTTTGGGATAAGAACTATCTTGTCTGCTTGTATTTGTATCTCTAGAACTTAGCACAATGCTTGGCAAATAATGAACTACTTAGGTCTTTTGGTCAGTGTCTAGTAGCATACATATCACAGTATGATGTTGGAATCAACTACCCAATACACCAAAGTATTTTAAAACTTATTTGTGTTTATTTTGTTTCTTCTGGAACCAAAAAGTTATGAAAGATCTGTACTCAAATCAAGAAACTTGTGGATACTCTCCACAGGTTCATTTTTCACACTTTTGGATATTAGAGCATTGCACACAGAATAAGGAAATCTGGACTCAAATAGTGATTTGGACATTTATTAGAGTTTTGAGGCTATGGTAGACTGATCCTAATCATCTCATTCTACTCCACCTCAGTTTCCTAATCTGACAAATGTGGACAATTATTTTGTACTAAGCAACTTCATAGGGTCAGAAGAAGACTGCTTTCTGAACTATGGAACTCATTTCTAATGAGATCAATAATGAAAATTTGTGAACTTTTCTTATAAATACAGTAGGAGTCCCTTCAAATAATAATAATGATGATGATGATAGCTAGTATTGACATAATGCCTACTTTGTGCCAATCCTTTCTAATCACTGAATTGCTGTGATGAAGGTATTCACATATCTCAATCAAACTCTATGTTATGCTGTACAAGGTTACCCATAATGGACAAGTCATAATGGAGAGTTTTGACAAAAGATGATCTATTAGAGAAGGAAATGGTGAACCACTAGAATATTTTGCAAAGAAAACTACAGATAGTTTTAAAAAAAGATATGATGATGGAAGATGAACTCTAACTGTTGGAAATAGTTCAATATGCTACAGGGAAGAAGAACAGAGGACAAGTACAAGTAGCTCCAGAAAGAATGAAGTGGCTGGACCAAAGCCAAAGGGAAGCTCAGCTGAATATTGAATATATGCCAGATGACAATAGGAAAGCAAATGCTATAAGGATCAATATTACAGAGGAGCCTGGAATGAAAGATCTATGACCCAAGGTAATCTATATGTAGTCAAATAAGAGATGCAAACATTCAGTCTCAACATCTGTGCTAATAATATCAATGAGGGGAATAGCGAATTTAATTCAGGTTTTCATTATATTTCCACTTGTGAGCAAAAATCCCTTAGAAGAAATGGAGTAGACCTCATAGTCAATAAAAAGGTGAGATAACTTGGTTATATACTCAATATATACAATACTTGGATATTGTTTTATCTTGCTTTCTAGAGCCCCCAAGTTGGTGACAAAATGTACTGTTGCTTTCTAGAGCCCCGCCACTGGGGTGATTAAAATATACCTTCCTACTGGAGAAGTTCTGAGGCAGGACTCCTGAGGATGGTGGGAAAATGGAGTCTGTTTATTTCAAGGGCTTTCCCCTTTTTATAATGTAACAAAAACAACACTGTGCATGTGGGACCACATGAACAACTTGCTATTGTACATGGTTTGCCACATGGTATAACTCTTCTACCTGGTATCACTCTGCCTCAATCTCAAAACAAGTTGTCATCACTCCCTGACTTCTCAGGAAGGCCAAGAGCCCCTAGGGTAGATGGGGAGCCGAACCAGTTATTGTTAGCAGGTTCCCTCTGGACTGAAGGGCCTTATATCTCACCCAGAGTTCCCCCACTGACTGTGACCCTCTACAGAATATAATATCAAAAATTATAGCATCATATCTCTTTGAGGCAAGCCATTCAACATCACAGGAATTTGTCTTTGCTCCAACCACTGATGCCAAAGTTCAGTGAAGACCTACAACACCTAGAAATAACACGAAACAAAAAGGTCACATTCATCTGGAATGGTTCAAGTAGAAAATCAAAAGACAATTGAAATAACAAGCAAGTTTAGCCTTGGAGTACAAAATGAAGCAAAGCAAAGACTAAGAGAGTTTGTTCAACAGCAATCACTCTTTCAACAACCCAAAAGGAGACTCTACAGACAAACATTACTAGATAGTCAATACTGAAATCACATTGATTATATACTTTGTAGCCAAAGGTAGGAGAATATTATACAGTCAATAACAACAATACCTCAAGCCCAGATCATGAGTTTCTTACTGCAAAATTTAGATTTAATTGAAGTATAAGAAACCATACAGCTATCACCTAAATAATATGGAAATGGTGAATAGGATTTAAGGTATTCATTCTGATAGATAGAGTGCCTGAAGAGCTATGGGCAAAGGTTCACAATATTTTACAGGATAGAGAAACAAAAAACATCCAAAGGAAAAAAGAAATGAAAAGTTATTGTCTGATAAAGCTTTACAAATAACTAAGGAAAAGAGAGAGAAAAGAGAATAAAAAAGATATATTTAAGTGAATACAGAATTCAAAAGAATCACAAGGAGACATTTCTTAAATGAGCAATGCAAAGCAATAGAATGGGAAATATAAGTAATCTTTTTGAGAAAATGAAAATACAAGTAATTTCTTTGAGAAAATGAGAGATATCAAGGGAATATTTCATGCAAAAATGTGCATCATAAAAGACAAAAAATGGTAGGGATTTAAGAATAGAAGAGATCAAGAAGCAACAAGAATATAGATAGAAGATCTTAACATCTCTGATAATCACAATGACAGGTTTACTGATCTAAAGTCAGACATCCTAGAGAATGAAATCAAATAGGCCTTAAGAAGGATGTTTAACAGTAAGGCTAGTGGAGGTGACAGAGTGCCAGCAGAGCTATTTAAAATCCTAAAAGACATTATTAAAGTTCTGGACTCAATAAGCCACAAAATTTGGAAAACTCAACATTAACCACTGGATTAAAAAAGATCAAGAGAGAGACAGGGAGAAAGAAAAACAAAGTGAAACAGACAGAAAAGAGAGAAATCAACAGAGAGAAAGAGAGAGGGTAGGAGTGACAGAGAGACAGACAGAGAGAGAGAGAGAGAGAGAGAGAGAGAGAGAGAGAGAGAGAGAGAGAGAGAAACAGAGAAACTAATGTATTCAAGACCATAGAGAGAAAGAAAGAGGAGAGAACAAAAGAAAGAAGATAAAGAGGATTGGAGAGAGAAAAAGAGAACTCAAAGTATGAAAGAGAGAAGAAAAGGAGGACAGTGAAAGATATCACAAGAGTGAGCTGAAGATGTGGATTACAATAGGTCGAGTCACTATGGATCAACATGGCTGGTCAAATTAAATATCTAGTCACCTCTCTGCAATCAGGCATATCTCCAAACCAGAGGGAACTAAACAACTTTCAGAAGGGCTGGAAGTAATGGTAGAAAAAAAGAGGATGTAAAGGTTCAAGAGGGTCATTCACCCAGACAAGGAAATTTCTTATACACACACACACACACACACACACACAAATGCACTATAGATATGTATATAGGCAAATGTGTGTGCATATCTGTATATGCATACATGTGGATATACCCTCCTTCAGGAAAGGCAGCAAGGCAAAGTGGATAAGGAGCTGGTTTCAAAACCAGGATGAGCTGGGTTCAAATTCTGTGTGACCCAAGAAAAGTCTTTGAACATCTCAGAACTCCAAGATTGCATTGTCCAGAAGCCACCATCCTGTATTGATAGAGGGAGATTTCTCAACCCAGAGTTTCCTATACCAAAGAAATAATGAGTCTCATCCATGTCACTTTCTATACTTTTGCACCAGAGTCAAATTGAGATCATTGAATTGATTCATGGTTTGAACTGGCTGAGGCACCTTGTAGTTCAAAAGATAGCTATTGCAGAGGATGAAAAATAGAGCTAACTATAAAGAGTTGGGTACTTAATATAATGGAATTCCTGGAACTCAGAAAATCAGTATTGAAAAGATCTTTAGAAGATAGAGAACAGAATCCAGAGCTGTTAGGTTCTTAGAATATAATCAAAGAGTATTAGAATAGTAAGGATTACTGAACACAGAATAGAAATCATCAGTAATGTAAGGGACTTTAAATTAGAATACAAATCATTCAGAGATGGAGAATACCTTATAGCACAGAATTCCAAATCTGAAAAATACTTTAGAAATTAATCCTTTCCTTCAACAGATGGCAAACTAAAGCCTTCAGAATTTGAATTACTTCCCAAGATTACATAGTAAATCAATATCCAAGAGCCAGAATAGAACCTAGGTCCATATATTTCCCAACCAACTTTCTTTCACCTGCAGCCTAATGTCAGAAGTCAGAGAATGCAGGTTGACAAATGAGAATAGCTTGAGAGTTTAAAAACATAAAAAAGTCCATAGAGACAAAAGGACTTTTCTTAATAGAGAAAGGAAGAACAGGGAGAGTGATTAGACAAATAGGGGGTTATAGAGACTTTTTGTTTTCCCCAAAGCCCTCCCCAACACACATACACTAACCAAATAGACTTGTGAAATTACACAATTCCTGCTCAATAAATGTTTTCACAAGGATAGATGTGGCCCATCAGTAAATTTGTGTGACATCCCTTACATCACTTTTATGGAAGAATGGAGTAGAGAAAAAGTAGTCCATTGTATTAGGAGTTTCCAAGACATTTTCCCTTAAGCCTCCCACAACCTGCCCCACCCCGGGAGACTGACAGAAAGGGCTCAAAACAATTCTCTTGGGGAAGTACTCATGACTTGTATCTATTTGCTTCATTTCCCTAAACAAAAATTCAAGATTTTGGGTAACAGAGAGGCATTGTTTGCCAGTTGGGGATCAGGATGAGGAAAGAAAAGAAGAAATTTGAGGGTAATAAAAAGAGGGGAGATAGTTGGATGCCACTGACATGGCATTGCCTGAGCAGACCGCCTTCTTTTACTCTCCAGCATCCAAAGACTCATAAACTCATAGACTGTAAAAAGAGAAGGGCAATGAAATATCATCTACTCCAGCCTACTTATTGCACAAATGAGAAAATAAAACCCTAAAATGAAAATAAATTTAATGATTCAAGGTCAAACACATAGAAACCCAGGTGTTCTGACTCCAAATCTATAATTCTTTTAACTATTACAGATTATATCCATTTCCTATACTGCAGAACCTTAGAGACCACTTCCAAATACTTCGGAATCATCCATTAGGACCCAGGATAGGGGTCCCTCTTGGTAGGGAGAGAATAGGTAGGCTCAATTCTTTGTTGCTTCTTATTTCTTTTATACAGTGAGAATATGGATATGTGTTACTATACATCCAGGCACATTTCTTAATTGACTTTAGAAAAGCCCTACGTAAAAGTGACCATTTGAGTGGCAAGTGTCATGAGGATCCCTGAGAAAAATCTAAGAGGAAGATTTAGGGGGTGTCCAGGAAGTAGGGCTGGTCTGGTCTGAGCCAGCTGCTACAGGGAGGGACTCACACAGCATCTAAGTAAACAATGGGTGAGTATAAATCACCTGGTTGAGTGGGGACTAGCAAAGCATTTCTAGCCCAGAACAGGTAAGAAAGAGATGGGAAAGTGGATAGGCCTTGGGATTAGCTCTGAACCTAGAATCGAGGGTGGGGTGGGGGTGAGGAGACAGGAGATGGGAATGGGAATAGGGACGGCACTTCTAGACCCAGCTTTAGAGACATTAGAGTTTTCAAAGATCAGAAGAGAGAGGTAAGAAGCTGTGATCTATGGGGTTCAGAAGCACAAGACAGAATAGGAGAAAGGAATGAGTCCCTTGGAATGCTGAGTAGTACAATGGGTAGAACTCTGGAGTGAGAAAATACCTGGGTTCAAATCCCACTCTGGGAAAGTTATGTAATCTTTAACTTCAGTTTTCTTATCTGTAAAATAGCAAAATAGACTTTATGGCCTCTATTGTTCCTTTTCAGCTCTAAGTCTATGGGCCTATGATCATCACTTAATCTTTCTCTCCAAAATCATTTTTCCTCCTTTCCCTGCTTTCTCTCCAGTCTGGGTCCATAAGGCATCACATCTGGAGGATCAGAGTTGGAATCCTAATTTTCTGCAGTTTACTAACTATATGACTTCAGACAAGCTATTTCTACTCTTTTGGCTTAATCCTAAATTTCTAAGGGTCCTTTCAATTCTAAATTCCTCCCACATTCCTCCCACCTCTTGGCAGACAGGTGAAAGAATAAAGCTTCAGAATGAGGCATAGATTTTCAGACATCACCAATATGTTGATATATTTAGTTTAATTCGGCTTATTCCAAGGGACATCTTGGAATTCATTGGTATGGTGGGGGATATGGCAATGGAGAATACAGTAGGTAGCAACAGAAAGGCAAAAAAAAGCATCAATAAAATATTTTAAAATACATTGAAGAAAAAAGACTTCCTAAAGAATAATGAACAGGGCAATTTTCTTATTACTTGTCAAATTTAAAAGCCCTGCCAAGCATAATTATATGAGAATGTACATTTGTTTTCAAGATTTGGCATTACATTTTGTATATGAAAGTGTTTTTAATTGTTCACAGTTAATAAGTTTATAATTTTTTTTAAAATAGGAAATAAGTAAATAAAGCATAAGGCCCCATGGTTTTTTAATGCTACTTTTTCTTCTTTACAGACCATGCAATTCTTCCCGATCCTTGTCTTTTGGGGGGGAATAGCCTGCAATTTCCATGGTAAGTCTGGATCCCTCCCTCTTGGATTCTGGCAGCTTATTCTGTCCATCTTCCCACCCCTACCCATCCGTAATGTAACATGGTAATTGAGCAACACTAGGGCCACTGAACCCTAGGTTGGATAGCACCTGCTGAAGACTTCAAAAACTTCTCTCTTCCTCTAGGCTCTTGATTCCTTTAAGCTCTGCATGTAACAGATCCCTTAAAAATCTCCTTTGAATACCATATGTCTGAGGATTTTTATGGGATTTTGTTGGGAAGAAAGCTTGAAAAAGTCTGTAGAGAATTTTCTCTGACCTTCAGGAAAAAATAATCTCAAACCCTAAACTCCTAGTCACTCAAGCTGATGGTTAAAAAATATGGATCATGTGACATGGAATTTGACCTTGAGTATAACAGGAATTTCTAGATAAAACTGCAATACTCTACCAAGCCATGCCACAGGGAATTTAGAGTCTTATCCTTGTGGAAGGCAGAAGGGCAGCCGTAACTGGGCAATCAATAATGTCTTTATTTCCCTATCTTCTAGAAGAGCATTGCCTAAAAATTTTATCTATCACATATCAGATGTTTCTAGTTTGGGGGACAATTATTTTCTGATTCCAGTATAAAAACTATTTCTCCTGATCAGGGAAGATGATGGTACTTGGAAGTAATTTAATGTCAAACAACTTGACTCACCTTTTCTCACTTATCATCTAAAAAAATCGCTGGTAAAAAGTGTTCACTTATTAAGCAAACAAATAAAAAGGGTGTGTGTGTGTGTGTGTGTGTGTGAAATAACTAATCTAGCAGTCCAAGCAAATTCTGCATTCTGGAGCTACAGGCTCCCCAGCACTAGGGAGAGGGATTTGGGATTGAGAATGGGATTAGGATGGAGTTTGGGATTGGGTTTTGTAGGAAGCCCTCATGTCGGTGGGTCTACTAGGACAACCTCAATGCTGGTAACCTGGCTGATGGGGATGGAGTACTCACAAAGCTCAGGTTTAATCATCAATTCAAGAGTGAAAGGGAATGATTACTTTCTTTTGGATTCTGGGTGTGCTACACCAGAAAGACAGTTGAAGTTCTACTTTTGTTGCATAATTTCTGTTTGAGAAAAATTTGAGAAGGTCTCAAGAGGCAGCAGAACATTTTTAATCCTCCATTTTGTTGCTTGTGTTATCCCATCTGTTAATATTATTGTTGTTGTTATATCATATAACATGTATAATGTTATATAATATAACATATCATTATCATATAATTTTATTATCATTTCAGCTACCTAAAAGCTCTAAATATAAAGTTCTGTGATGTTAGATATCAGATATGAACTGTGACATATTTAACATGTATAGGACTTCTTGCCATCTGGGGGAGGGGGAGGAGGGAGGGAGGGGAAAAGTTGGAACAGAAGTGAGTGCAAGGGATAATGTTGTAAAAAATTACCCAGGCATGGGTTCTGTCAATAAAAAGTTATAATTATGGAAAAAAGATATCAAATATGAGCATGTTGATTTCTTTAGAGTTTCATCAGATAATTTGCTTCAAAGGAACTGCCTAGAGTTCCTGAGCTGTGAGTTGTCTTGGCCACCTGTATTCCCCATAAAGATGACTTACATCTTTCTTATGGTGGGAAAATACCTTGTACTATGTCCTTAAGACTTTGCTAAAGTATTGAGTCTTTAGGAGAAAGCCCAGAGGAGAAGATCCATAACCAAAATTTCAATATCTTTGTACATTCAAAACAAATCTTATCTCTTACCTGGAATTGGATCCCTCCTTATCATTCTTCCCCAAAAGCTTTAACTTCCTTCAAGGCTCTACTCAGGTGACATCTCTATCCAAACATCTTCCTTGACTCCCTCATTTATAATGATTCTTTCCCACTTTAAATTATCTCCGGTTTACTCCTCATCCAAATAAGCTAGAGCAGTGACCACTTACAGATTTCTCAGATCTTCAAACTCCTGATGTTCCTCCACATGACACACCTACGAGCAAAGCTTCTCTTCTTGCTGTCCCTTCTAGGTGTACTTTCTGAGCAGCTCTCTGGTGTTGGGAATGGCTTTTTTTCCATTGGTGAAGAGAAACCTGGAGACAGAATCCAGGCTGTTCAGTTCTTCCTGGGATTGTTTAGCGAATTCAAGGGGTAAGTAGAACAACCAGAGTCCCCAGGCCTCTGCCATCCAAATCAAGTTCCCCTGTACCATCAGTATGATTCTTCACTGCAAAGTCCCTCTGCTACAAACTCTACTCTTTCTCTACAGTTCACTTCAGCCTTCCCATTAACAACAGTGGCCTTAATAAACAGAGTTGGGAGGCACCTCAGATGCAAACTAATCCAACTCTGTGCCTCATTTTATAAATGAGGAAACAAGTTTCCAGAAACCCAGAAAAGTTAAATTGCTAATTGAAATCTGATTAGTGAGTTGAAAGAACAAGATTCAAACCCAAGTAAACTGACTCTAGATCAATTTCTCTTTCCTTTAAAGCATCTGGTCTCATTGCCTCAGAAGGGGTACAGTTTAGCAACAGAGAAATAATGTGGCATGAAGGAATAGTAGGATATACCTCAAGAAAATTTTTATATAATAACCTATGCTTTATAAAGCTTTTTTTTCCCCAGAAAGGTAAAGTAAATAGTGCAGTATTATTCCCATTTCACAGATGAGAGCAGTAAAATCTAAAGAAGATAGTCACAAAATCACTGCTTATTCAAACACACATAGTGAATAAGCATCACAACCTGGGTCTTTTGACTACAAGATTACACCATTACTGCACCCAGGGATCTTGAGTATAGAGAAGGTGAGAAGCTCTCTTTTTTGAAACTGGTGATAAGATGGATTGCAAGGATGGTTGGCAGATCAAACTCAGAGCAGATATCAGAGATCCACTAGAAGAGTCCCCTGCATAGCCAAATTTATGTTGTTTGTGAATCTTTTAGACATTTTTTTATTCTTCAAGGCAAGTCATTTCACATCACTAGCCTCAGTTTCCTCATATGAAATATAGGAAGGGCATTGGTCCTGAATACTGTGATTTCTAAAATCCCTTCTAGCTCTGAATCCAATGGCAGAATCATCAGGACTCAGCAACAAACCTTTACAAGAGGCCATCACATAGAAGTCATTCATTGAAAGTTTATTGCTAGTAGTATTGTAGATCCACCCAATGCCAGAGTTTGAAGAGCCCTCAGAGTATACAATGTCAGATCTGGATGAGTCCTTTTACAGGGGTCCTCAAACTTTTTAAATAGGGGGTCATTTCACTGTCCCTCAGACTGTTGGAGGGCCAGACTATAGTAAAAACAAAAACTTTGTTTTGTGGGCCTTTAAATAAAGAAACTTCATAGCCCTGGGTGAGAGGAATAAATGTCTTCAGCTGCCACATCTGGCCCGCGGCCGTAGTTTGAGGACCCCTGAGTTAGAATATAACACAAAATATAAGGGCAGTAACCCCCTTACATGAGAGCATGTAAGAACTGGGAGAGACCATAAAAAATCATAGTATTCAACTATCTCACTTTGTAGATGGGAAGCAGGTTTATTTAAGAAACCTGATGATGTTGAACTTAAGACAGGAACATTTTAACCTGCATTTATTGAGCTCTTTTAAGTTTGCAAAGTGTTTTCCTCACAAGATGTCTCTGAGGTAGGCAGTACAACTGTTACTATCCCTAATGTTATAAATGAGGAAACTGAGTCTTAAAGAGCTGAAGTCACTTGCCCAACATCACCCAGATAAGAGTCAGCTATGACCTAGAATATGAACCATGATCTCTTTGTTCCAAGTTCATAATTCTTTCCCCTACACTGTCCACTATAATATCCCTACAGAGATAAGACATCATGAAAGAATTTCCAGTCATGGAATATGCAATGGACACTGTAGAATTGCCTTTCCTGCAAATAATCAATGCAGAAACTGAAAAACATCCAAATTCTCTCCCATAATTTACTATTCCATTTAAAGAAGGGTTTCTCTGGAGACAAATGCTAAGACGGGGGGGGGGGGGGGGCAACTCTGGGGTTCAAAGAAATTTTAACACTTACCCTTTTTTCTAGTATCCAGATGAAAGTAAATGATCAATGGAGTGAAAAATATGGACTCTCAGGGGGCAATCCTGAGAAATTCACCCTCTGGAAAGGAGAAAGAATAATAAAAGTATCAGGCTATCATAACCTCTGCATCCACTCAATCACGATGGAAACCAACTTTGGGAGAAGTTTTACAATCGGGGAGCCCACTGGCCAGAGATTCACTGCCTCCCCCCCTGAGGTAGGAATGGTGCTCAGTGGCATCAGGGGTTTGTATGGCATTATATGTATCAAAAAAATGTCATTTGATTGGAAAATTCAACCATCTGAAATAACTCTATCTGAATGAGACCCCTGCTGAAGACACCTCAACTGGACCTACTGAAAACAACTGACAAATCCTTCCCAGGATACCCCAATTGGGCCTCTGTTAAAGACACCTCAACTTAAAAACCCTGCTGCTTAGCTTCCTACAATTACTGCCCACTAAGCCATCTGTCCCTTCTTAGAAAAAATTTAAAGCTGTAGTTACCTTGAGTAGTTTTTGTAAGGTTATATATTCCATGACCTGGGTTACTCTTCCAGAGACCTCAAGCCAGTGACTGGTCAATCATCATAGAATCTGAAAACAGAGATGGTACCCATGACCCAGATGATGTGACTCCCCCAGTAACTGCTAGTCTAAAAGTAAAGGAAGAAAAGAAATTAAGGCTGTGGTGGGAGAGAATAACCTGAGGGGACTAGAAGTCTAATCAGTCAATAAAGCTTCTGCAAAAACTCTGTCTTTGGTTGTAAACCATGTTCTTTGGCAGAGAATGAATTTGAGATTTATGAGTACAGATGTGGTAGCAACAGAGGTTCCCATTCTGATGTAGCAAATCCTCAAAACAGGAAAAATAAGGGCTATCTGCTGTGGAAGGGAATTGAGTAAGATCAGGAAATAATAAATCTTTGATTGCTCCCTGTGAGACCAAAAGAACATGAAGGGTCTGCACTCAAATCCAGGGAACATTTGGGTATTTTCCACATCCATTTTTCAAATTTGGGGGTTTTAGAGCTCAGAGGATAGAGTAATGACTCCTAGGTTCAAAAACTGATTCTAATATTTACGAGAGCTATGGAACTGAGATCACCCAATGCCATCCCTGACTTAATTTCCTCATGTTAAATGCACTGACTTACTTCATAGGGTTTGGAGGAGAATGCTGTCTGAACTATGAAACTCAATTCAAATGGGAGCAATGATGGCAATTTTCTTTGAAAAAGAGCCCCCTCTTCATCATGAGCCCCCTCCTATAATAATATCAAGCACTTATATAGAGTATTACTACATGTTAGCCACTGGGGCTAAGTACTTCACAAATATTATTTCACTCAATCTTTCACAGAAACCTTGGGAAAGGGGTACTGTTATTATCCTCAAACAGAAATTAAATGATTTGCCCAAAATCATACAGCTACTGGATGTCTGAGGTTCAATTTGAACTCAGATCTCTCCCACTTCAGTACCAGCACTCTATCCATTGTGCCATCAACTGCCTCCTCCAATGGGCAAGATAGAGGGCCTTGCAAAATGGAGTTTTGTGATCCCATGCCTGACTCATTTCCCTCTTTTCTTCTATCTGTAGTAAGCATCAAACTATCATATGATGAAATCATTGACCTGTCCTGGGGGTAAAGTACATGATTTGGCCATCACATCTCATTCTGACAGATAACCCACAAAAAGCCTACTCCTCTCTTTATTTCTAACATTCTCTCACTACCATCACTACCAGAGATGGACACAGGTTCAACAGATATTTAGAAATATAATCTGTAGCAGAAGTTCTGAACTTTTGTATCATGGAACCCTTTGGCAGTTTGGTGAAACCTATGACCCTTTCTCAGAACAGAAGCTGGTAAAAGTGAAAAATGTCAAACATGAGATCGCAAAGGAAAACAGTTATATGGAAATAGTTATCAAAATATTTCTAAAATTTTAAAAATGAGTTTAAGATTTTAACAAACAAATTCATAGACCCCCTAAGTCAATAACCCAGATATTATAGAACATGGCTTCTTAAACTTTTTTCCATTTGCAAACCCTTTTCCCCTGAGAAATTTTGTAGGTATATAAAATAAGTGTACAAATCAAGCATTTTCTGATAATAAATTATCATTCTATAACCCCAACATTTAGTTACAAGAACCCACGTGGAGTAGTGACCCATAATTTAAAGAGCTAAATCTTGAGTATGATTCAAATCATCAAAAATATAAAATAACTCTGATCTCTGTGCTTCAAGCTGCATCATTTTGTTCTTTCCTTTTCCTTCATGAGGCCCCAGACACAGAATTCAAGAATTTATAAGAACAATGCAATTTTCTGCACTCCACCTCCTCTTGTGCTTTACTGCTACTTGGCAAACACTAACATTGCTTCCTCTTAAGTGCTCCTTTAGAGTTGGCTTATGTGCTACTTGTACTCCAGATAAAGAAAGGATCATTTCAAGTATTTCATTGTTGAGAATGTAGTTCAGGGAAATCCAGTGGCTATTTGACTGGGAAGATTTCCAGCCTGACAATAAGAGATGGCCTAAGGATATGAAAAGCTATTGTGATTTTATTCATTATTTGTGAAATAACATCAGCTTCTTAAAACACAAGAGTTGAAACTGCATTTGATTTTTGCATCTGGCCCTGGTCCAAGGAAATCATTGAACCTATTAGACCTATTGTTGTAGCTACAGAGGACTCCACGGATACCTGAAGGGAAAAAGTCCCCCAACTCCTCCATTCTGACACTAGGGAAATGAAGGAGGGTGTGATTGAAAGAAGGTTTTAACCACAAGTGAAGCTGCATGGATAGAAATGAGTATAGTCTGGAAGAATCAGTTTTGCAGTCTTTTGTGGGAATTTAAGAGTCTTTGGTGCTGTTGGGTGGAACAGTGATTAGGGTTCCGACTTGGAGTCAGGAGGAACTGAGTTCAAATCTACCATGAAACTTATTTAAGAGGTGTGTGACCCAGGGAAACTCACTTGTCCCTTAGCCTCAGTTTCTCATCTGTAAAATGAGCTGGAGAAGAAAATGGCATACCCCTCTAATTTCTTTGCCAAGAAAACTGTTAACAGAATTTTACTTTCTTGGTCTATAAATGGTAAATAGCTGGAGCTGCACAAAGTAAACCTAGAGACAGGTTTTAGAGATTTAGTAGCAGTTTAATTAATAATTTTCAGAATGAGAAATACAGTCTGCAAACTGCAAGTTCTCCTGGGCAGGAGACCTCTTCTTTTGTAGGAGGGTAGAGATTTTATATACAAATCATAAGTGGGATGAATGTAGAAAGATAATTTTCATTTTTAGGGCCCGACTGATTGTTCAGGATAATAAATGTTCTCTAGTCCTATGGAAACAGTTCTTAAATGATTAAGTGATTGTTTCAAATCCAGGGGAACTGTTATTTGATGGGGTGCTGGACCAGACTTCTGTGATTGGAAATCTGCAATCTACGATTCACTTCACATAATATACACAGAAGAGCGTCCTCAAGAATTGATTGAGCATTTCAACCTGCATTGTAAGACTTTGTTTGACTCCCAGCCAGAAAAGGCAGTCCTGAGAAATCTAAATTATTAGGATATTCATTACACATATCATTTTGATAATTATGAAAATCATAATAATAATTTTCCACACCTTAAATAGGGTCACTAAATTTAGTACTCAAATGAACAACAGTCTCAGTCAAAGTCTTCCTTAGTGACTTCTGCTGACTGCATTCTTAACTATTCAAGCCACTTTTTTGTCCTCAAACCCCACATTTCTCAGTCTGTATTGGGACGGGCTTGAAAATCAAAAGTTAAAAGCTAAAAAAAGATAAATATCTGTCTACCAGTACTTGGACCCTATCTCTAGTCCTTGGCAGCAAAGTTCAGATATAGGACAGTGGGGTTCAAGTGGAGATTTTTTAAAATGCGGTTTTGTATTTTAGGATGAGGGGAAAGATCCAAATAAAATCCTTTGTAAAGTTTGTATTTTTGAAGAAAATTGCAATTATTTTTAATTGTTTAGTTAAATTTTCATTTCCTTAGTGTGCTAAATTTTAAAAATGTCCTTTATGACTGAGTTAAATAAATCTTTATGTTATAAAAAATAAAATATGTTTATACATATATAAATATAATTATATATATATATATATATTTCCTTTTGAAAAGCACATATTATAAAGGTACAACACTCTCCAGAACCTATAAAGAAATGAATGGGGAGGGGATAGGATAAGGTGGGATATAAAAAGATGTATAGATTTATGACAATGGGACCTCCTCCCCTCTAATGCCTCTGTATCAATTCTTTGTACTTCATTTGTGTAGCATAATTAATATTTTTACCTTTTCCTAAACAGTTTTGCTTTTAAGATTCAGATCATATTCAGCTCTGCTCCAATCATTCTTTCTGAGCTACCTAATTACTGATGTAATTCAGAGAAGAGGTCATTAATTGTGATCACTGCTTCCATTTGCTTTGAATTTCACAGTTCACACAGCATTCTCCTACTGACCCTATGAGGTAAGTCAGTGCACAATTATCTCCCTCATTTAACTATTGGGATAGTGTGGTTAGAGTCAGTCCACGATGGCCCCATAGCTCTAGCAAATATTAGAATCCGTCCTAGAATGCAGGATTCCTCAGTTTATCCTCAATACTCTAATATCCCAAAGTATGGACAATGGAAATGTGGAAAATACCCTAATATTCTCCGTATCTGAGTATGGAACTTCTCTCCCCTCCCCCTTCCCTAGGAAGCAATCAAAGCATTATCATCTCCTGGTATTATTCAATTCTGTTTTCCACAGCAGACAGTCCCTCTTTCCCCGGTTTTGAGGATTGCTACATTAGAATGAGAGCCTCTATTTCCATCACATCTGTCCTCATAAACCTCAAATTTATTTCCCAACAAAAAACACAGTGTACAACCTGAGACATAGTTTTTTGCAGAAGTTTTATTGACTGATTAGATTTCTAAATTCCCTTAAGTTGTCTTCCCTCCCCTCCCCCCATCCTAGTCTTAACTTCTTTCCTCCCTTTACTTTTAGAACAGCAGCTACTGGGAGAGTCACATCACCTGGGTCACGGGTATCTTCTCTCATTTCAGATTCCAGAATTCTTGGCCAGCCATTGGCTGGAGGTCTCTGGAAGACTAACCCAGGTCATGGAATATATAAGCTTACAAAAACAACTCAAGGTAAATACAACTTAGATTTTTTCCTAGAAGGGACAGTTGGCTTAGTGGACAATAGTTGTAGGATACTAAATTGCAGGATTGTTAAGTTGAAGTGTCTTCAACAGAGACCCAGCTGGGCTGTCCTGGGAAGAATTTGTTAGTTGTTTTTAATAGGTCCTGTTGAGATGTCTTCAGCATGGATCTCATTCAGGGAGAGTTATTTCAGATGGTTGAATCTTTCAGGAATGTATTTCCAATCAAATGACATTTTTTTGATACATATAATGTCATGCAAGCCTCTGATGCCACTGAGCACCATTCCCACCTCAGGGGGAGAAGCAGTGAATTTCTGGCCAGTGGACTCCCCAATTGTAAAAGCTCTTCCAAAGTTGGTTTCCATTGTGATTGAGTGGATGCAGAGGTTATGGTAGCCTGATACTTTTATTATATCTTCCCCTTTCCAGAGGGTGAATTTCTCAGGATTGCCTCCTGAGAGTCCATATTTTTCACTCCATTGATCATTTATTTTCACCTGGATGCTGGAAGAAAAGGAAAGTTTTAAAATTTCTTTGAACCCCAGAGTTTTCACTCCAAATATTTGTTTCTAAATAGGAAACCTCTTCCCCAAACTAGATAGTAAGTTATGGGAGAAGTTGGAGGTTGTTCATAGTTTTGGTTCTGAGTAATTTCTACGAAAATAGATCCTACAGTCTTCATTTCCTTTTGAAAAGCCAGAAGTTCTTTCATGATGTCTTATCTCTGTAGAGACATTTGTAAAATACTGTAGTGAAAAGAATTCTGATCTTGGAGCAAGGAAACCATGGTTCAAACCTGTCTCTGACCCTTTTTATCTGGGTGATATTGAACAAGTGACTTCAGCTCTTTAAGCCTCGGTTTCATTTT
This sequence comes from Sarcophilus harrisii, assembly GCF_902635505.1. NCBI lineage: Eukaryota > Metazoa > Chordata > Mammalia > Dasyuromorphia > Dasyuridae > Sarcophilus > Sarcophilus harrisii. Next base: position 337,981,980 of record NC_045426.1, read on the forward strand.
AACATTAGGAATAGTAACAGCTTTACTGCCTTTACCTCACAGACTTATCATGAGGAAAACACTTTGCAAACTTAAAAGGGCTCAATAAACATGGATTATAATTTCCCTGTTTTCAGTTTAGCTTCAAACAAGTTTCTTAAATAAGCCTGTCTCCCATCTATAAAATGAGGTGATTGAATAATATGATCCTTAAGGTCTATCCCAGTTCTCACATTCTCTCTTATATGCTTTAGGAGCCATGTCTGTCCTTATATTCTGTTTTTTATTCTAAGGGCTCTCTCTTAGAAGTGACATTGTATATTCTGAGGACTCTTCAGGCTCTGACGTGGAGTGGATCTACAACACTATTAGTAACAAATCTTCACTGAGTGGCAGCTATGTGATGCCCATTTTAAAGAGTGGATGTTAAATGTTTTTGGTTCTGTCATGTGATTCAGAGCTAGCAGGAACCTTAGAGATTATATAGTATTCAAGATCTCCTCCCTCCTCATTTTACATATGAGGAAACTGAGGCCAGTAATGTGAAATGACTTTCCCTGAAGGATGCAGGGAATGTCTAGAAGGCTCACAGACAATATGACCTATTTTGTGGATTGTGCAGAGGATTCTCTTAGTGAATCTTTGATGTCTGCCCTGAATTTGGTCAGCCAGTTATCCTGGGAATCCTTTTATCATGAAGTTTAAAAAAAAAAAAAAGAGCCTCTTGCCTTCACCATACTCAACATTCTAGTAATAAGGGCATAGACTTGGAATCAAAAGATGCAGGCGGTGATGCTTATTGGTTATGTGTGTCTGAATAAGCACTGACTTTGGGAATACCTTTTTTAGATTATAATACTTTCATCTGTGAAATAGGGATGATAATGCTATACTATTCACCTCAAATATGGTTGTAAAGAAAAAAAGTTTTATAAATCATAGATTAGTATTGAAATGATTTTCTGAAGAGACATTCTATTATTCTTTCTTGCCAACCATCTTATTGTTGTATGTCTTTCCCCTTCTGAGGCAATGAGATCAGATGGTCTAGACTCTAGACTCTAGAGCAAATAGAAGTTGATCTATAGTCATTTGGATTTGAATCTTGTTTCTTCAGCTTACTAACTAGATTTGAACTAGGAACTTTACTTTTCTGGTCTTCTTTCTGGGCTTCTGGAAATGTCTCAATTTCATCATTTCTAAAATGAAGAGCAAAGTTGACTAGCTGGCCTCTGAGGTCCCTTCTAGCTCTAGATCCTATATTCTACAAAATGAAGGTCCTGGGCTCAGTGATCTCAAAGCTCTTGTCATTGATGACATTCTTTGAATCTCTGATCATTCACTCATTCAGTCACTCTTTTCATTCATTCATTTCTTCATTACTTGGGGATGGGGGCAGGAGATAGAAAAGCAGAAGAGGGAAGCCAACACTTTTCTTATAAATAGGACAAAGAATAGTGACTGTAGGCTTATGAGTCGGCAATCTGCCCACCTGCCTGACCAAAACCTCTTAGAGGAATTGTGATTTAAGACATTATAAAGGTATGGTCCCTAAATTTGAGGTTCTCTAACGTTGGGGTTCCTGTATTCCTGGGATGAGACTAGACAGGTTGGATGAATGGTGGCTCTTTAAGTCTGTCCCTTCCCATGCAAGTATCCTTCCATCCAGGCAATCCCAGTGGTAAAACCTTTCTCCTGTGTCAACTATACACAACTCCTGGTTTTATTCTGCATTTCATGTTCTGTGAGTATATCTATGTTGATTATAAATCCTCAGATGGCAGTGGTTCTATGTACAAAACTCAGCACAGACTCTTGTGCCATTAGGAACTTGGAATAATTATCTCACAACTGGAAGAGACATTAGAACACAGAATATTGGAGCTGAGAAAGATCTTAAAACTTAAAGAATTGGAACAGACTCTAAGGATATCAGAGTTCAAAGGAATCTTGGAAATCATCTAATGCAATTCCATCATTAGACCAATGAGGAAACCAAAGCTTAGAAAGGTTATAACTTCTTTAAGGATATACAGAAAATTAGTGAGATCTTTGAGACTCTTAGACCAAAGTTATGATCTCCTGTCTCTCTGTCCAGTACTCAATATCCTTGCAAAGTCTGTTTATCAGGGCCACTGTTGTTAAGGGGAAGGCTGAAGTGGATAGATAAAGAGTAGAGACTATCACAGAGGGACTTTGTAGTGAAGAACCAGACTCATGGCTATGGGGAAACTTGTCTTGCTTGGAAGAGGCCTAGAGACTCCATGGATTCCACTTACCCCTTGAATTCACTAAAAAATCCCAGGAAAAACTGAACAGCCTGAATTCTGTCTCCAGGTTTCTCTTCACCAATGGAGAAAAATCCACTCCCAGTGCCAGAGAGCTGCTCAGAAAGAACACCTAGAGAGAAGAGGAAGAGAAGCTTTACTCTGAGCTGTGACATGTGGAGGAGGATTAGGAGTTTGAAGATCTGAGAAATCTGTAAGTGGTCACTATTAGAGTTCTTTTGGGTGGGTCCAGGACCAGTCCCTTTGCTGATTTGAGAACCAATTTCCTGATTTGAAAAATAGGGATAACCCTACAGACTTTCAGTGAAGATTAAATTCTATTCAGTTTAATTTGTGAAGTACATACTGTGTGAATTACACTTCTGTAGACAATGAGGATACAGGTTTCTGCTTTTACATTTTATTGGGGGTGGGAATAAACATGGGTATGGGAATGTATAGCATATAATTCAAAGTAGGAGAGAACCCCATAAATGGGGGAATCAAGGAAAATAGCATGAAAGAAATGGACGCTGAGTAGAACCTTGAAGAAGAAGATAAACCTTCTGGGGCAGTGATGAGGAGGGACCTAATTCCAGAGAAGAGGAATGACTTATTTTGAATGCACAGAGACAGTGACATAATAGTGATGGAGTCTCTCCTCTGGTCTTTCTCTTAAAGACTCAGTACTTTAGCAAAGGCTTAAGGACATAGTAAGAATGGTAGATTCAAAGTATTTCCCTCCATTAGGAAGATGTGAGAGATCTCTATGGGGAGCACAAGGGGCCAAGGCAACTCACAGCTCAGAAACTCTAGGCAATTCCTGTGAAGCAAGTTATCTGATGAAATGATAGAAGAGTCAAAATGCTTATATTTCACATCTAACATATCACAGAAACTTAAATTTAGAGCTAGTAGAGCTGAGATGATAATGGTGACAACAACAATAATATCAATAATACTAATAGTTGAGGTCACACAAACAACTAGATAGAAGACCAGAAATGGTTTTTTTGCCTCTTGGGATCTTTCAAATCCAGAATCCAGAAGAAGGTAACCCTTCCTCCAATTGAGCTCGCTCAGTATCCCATCCCTACTACCCACACTACCAGCAATGAAGATGTCCTAGTAAACCCAAGTACCTGAGGGCTTGCAACAAAATCCAATTATACATTACTATCCCTGGTGCTGGGGAGACCCCAGCTTCAGAATGCTGAAGTTTGTTTGGGCTTTAATATTAATTATTTCACAGACATATTTTATTTTATTTTTTTGCTTTAATAAGTAACTCCTTGCTTTTTGTGATTTTTTGATGTAATATAAGTGTTTCATGAGGGAAAATTACAATGGTGCAAAGACCTCCTAGAGCATTATTGATTATCCACTTATAGTTGCCCTATTGCTTTCCACAAAATGAAGACTCAGTTTCCTTGGGACTTGGCTTTGTAGGGCATTTCAGATTTATCTAGAAATTTGTGTTACACTCAAGATCAAGCTCCAGGTCACATGACCCACATTGTTGTACTATCAGCTTGAGTGACTAGGAGATTAAGGTTCAGGATAAATTTTCCTGAAGCTCAGAGAAAATACTCTATGGAGTTTTCCAGGATCCTTCCTCCACTAAATCCCATAAGGATCCTTACATCCCTGATATTGAAAGGGGGTTCTTAAGGGCTTTTAAGAGGCAGAATCTCAAAAAATCAGGGACCTGAGGGAGTTGCTGTCTTGGATTGCCAGAATCCAAAAGGGAAGTATCAAGACTTACCATGGAAACTGCAGGCTATTCCTCCCAAGAGGACAAGGACCTGGAAGAATCGCATTCTGTAAAGAAGATATAATAGTATTTTAAAAAATAGTACCTCATAGTTTATTTACTTATTTTCTATTTTTTAAAATTATAAACTTAATAACTGTGAACAAGTACATTTTCAAATACAAAGTAGAAAAAGGTAATGTCAAATCTTGAAAAAAAAGTACCTTTTTTTTTTACATAGTTATTCTTAGCAGAGATATAAATTTTAACAAGGTAGTGACAAAATTTTCCTGTTCATTATCCTTTAGGAATACTTTTTAAAATTTCTATGTATTTAAAAATATTTTATCAATGCTTTTTTGGGGCCCCTCTGTCACCACTTATTATCCTCACTACTGCTACCCTCTCCATGCCATTGAATCTCAAGATCTCCCTTGTAATAAGTCGAGCCAAAGTAAATATGTCAACAAGTTGGAGATGTCTAAAAATGTATGCTTTGTCCTGCACCTGTATCCTCACACTTGAGTGCCAAGAGGTGGGAGGCGTGTCATAGAATTTAGAGTTGAAAGGAACCTGAGAAACTTAGAGTTAAGCAAAAAGAGTGGAAGTCAGTTATCTAATGTCATATAGTAGAAAGCTGCAGAAAATTAGGATTCCAACCCTGATCCATCAGAGATGAGCCTAAGGACCCAGCCTGGAGAGAAGGGGAAAGGAAGAGAAATAATTGTGGATTATTTCCACATGGTAATCTAAGATTCATGGATTTATAGCTGGACAGAGACCTTACAGTTCATGAAGTCTAACCTATTCATTCTATAGATGAGGAAGCTGAGGCTGAAAGATTACATGAGTTGTCCAGAGTCATGACTAGTAAGTGTTAGGCAGAATTTGAATTTAGGTATTTTTTCATTCTAAAGCCAGATTTCTACTCATTGTACCACTTAGCATCTCAAAAGATTCATATTCTTTTCTACTATTTTGCCTCCTGCTTCTGAACTCCCCAAGATCACAGCTTCTTATCTTCCTTTTCTGATCTTTGAAAGCCCTGATATCTCTAGAGCTGGATCTAGAAGTCCAGTCCCCATTCCCATTCCCATCACTAGTCCCCCAGGTTCTGGGCTCAGAGCTGATCCCAGGGCTCATGCCTTTTCCCATATCTTCCTTACCTGTTCTGGGTTGGAAGTGCTTTGCTAGTTTCCACTTACTGAGGTGATTTATACTTACCCATTGTTTACTTAGATGATGTGTGAGTTCCTCTTTATGGCAGTTGGCCCATCTCTTCCCAGCCTAGCCCAGTCTAGCTTCCTGGACAGCTGTACAAAGCTTCCCCTTAGATTCCTCAGGGCTCCACATGACAGCTGCCACTCAAATGGTGATCTTTACATAAGGATTATCTGAAGTCAGTTAAGAAATATCCCTCGATTTGTAGTAATACTTATATCCACATCCTCACTGTATAGAAGAAAAGGCATAGATAGAACAAAGAATTGAGCCCACTCCTTCTTCCCCAGCCAAGAGGATCCCTATCCTGGGCCCTGATGGATGGTTCCCAGCTATTTGGATGTAGTCCCTAAGGTTCTGTAGTATAGGTAGTGCATGCAGCCTGTTAATAGCTGAATGAACCTTAGATTTGAAGTCAGGATACTGTATTGTTGACTTTGAATGACCAAGTAATTTTCCATTCTGGGGTCTTAGTTTCTCCCCTATATAATGAGTGGGTTGGAGTTGATGTCCCTTTCTTTTTCTATCAGCTGGAGTCCAGTGTTGGAGAGCAAGGGAGGGTGATAAGATCCTTCAGGTTTACTCAGGCAGTGCCACAGCACTTGCATCCACCTGTCTCCCTTCTTTGTATAACCCCCAGATTTCTTCTTTTCTCTCTTTATCATAACTTTATTGTGACTAACAAACAATACCACTTTTGCTTAAAATATGAAATTTTTATTCAGGGAAATGAAGCAAATAGACCCAAGTCACTAGTACTTCTCCAAGGAAATTGTTTTTGGCCCTTGTGATAGATTTCTTATTAGTCTTCTGGGGTGAGGCAGGGGAGGCTTAAGGGAAAATGTCTTGAAAAATCCTAATACAATGAGCTTCTTTTTCTCCACTCCTATTCTTACATAAAAATGATGTGATATCAAACAAATTTACTGATGGGACACATCTATTCTTATGAAAACATTATTAAGCAGGAATTGTGTAATCTCACAAGCCTATTTGAATAATGTATGTGTTTTGGGGAAGGGCTTTGAGAAAAATCAAAAGTTCCTACAGCCCCTTTGTTGTTTAATCATTCTTCCTATTCTTCCTTTTCCCAACTATTAAGAAAAGTTCCTTTGTCTCTATTAATTTTTCTATGTCTTTGACCCCTCAAGCTATTCTCATCTGCCATTCTGCAAACCCTGAACTTCCTTTTGACATCAGGGTATTGCTGAAAGAATGTTGGTTGAGAAATACACAGACCTGTTTCAGTCTGCAGCTTGGACACTGACTTACCCTATAACCTTGGAAAAATCATTTAAGCTCTGAAGGCTTAGTTTGCCACTGTGTTAGGAAAGTATTAATCTTTAAAGAATTTTTCAGATATGGAATTCTGTGCTATAAGATCTCCATCTCTGAATTTTGTATTCTAATTTAAGTCTCTTATATTATTGTTTTCTATTCTTTGTTCAATAGTCCTTACTGTTGTTATACTTTTTGTTTTACATTCTAAGGGCCTAGCAATTCTGGATTCTGTTCTCTCTCTTCTAAGGACTCTTGCAACACTTATTTTCAGGGCTCCAGGGCTTCTATTGTATCAAGTGCCCAACTATTTATAGTTAACTCTATTTTCATCTCTCTGTGCAACACCTGTCACTAAAACTACAAAATTACTCGGCCAGTTCAATCAAATCATGAATCAATTCAATGAGCTGAAATTGAATCTGGCGCAAAAATATATAAAGTGACATGGATGAGATCCATTATTTCTTTGGTATAGGAGACTCTAGGTTGAACAAACTCCCTCTATCAATGAGAGATGGTGGCTTCTGGGCAATGCAGTCTTGGAGAGTTGACTATAGATCTGAGAGGTTCGAAGATTTTTCTTGGGTCATACAGCCATAATAGGTCAGATATAAGACTTGAATCCAATTCATCCTGATTTTGAAACCAGCTCCCCAACCACTTTGCCTTACTTCTATTCCTGAGGGAGGATAGAAAATGTATGTGTATATATACTCACATGTATGCATATACAGATGCTCACACATATAGTGAAATCTCCTCCCTAAGGTCCCACTCTGCTGTTTCTTTAGTTCCTCATTCCTTCCCTTCCCCCTTTTTCCTTTGCTCCCCCTTTTGATATAAATAACTAGAAGAAATGTAGCAAGAGATAAAAATGAAATAAAAGTTCTAGAGAAACGAATGAGAATAAAAGTAGCTTAGAAGATAAAGTGGCAAATGTTATTTAATAAATGGATTTCCTAGAAGCTAGAATATACAAAAATAAAATTAACAAGAACTCTATAGGGTGGCAAGAAATATTCGAATATTTATTCTAAAGATTATGTATGATACCTAATATTTTAAAAAATATTCTGGAAACAGGTCAAAGAGAGATGATTAAAGGATCATTGCATTAACTAAAAACTACATTTAAAAAAACCCAGTACAGGATGTGATAAGAAATCACAAATGAGAACTGCCTGGGTACATTAGAACCAAAAGAAAATGTGATGCTAGAAAGAATGCATTGATTACCTCTCAAAATGAACCTTAAAAGGAAAAGTTCTAGGAAAATGATAGCCAATATCCCACATCAAATAAAAATCCTGAAGTTCTTAGAAAGAAATCTTCTACGATAAGTAAGAGGATATCTTGGAACATAATGTTCCAAAAGATAAAATATCTAGGTTTATACTTCAGCATAATTTACCTTGTCAACCTCAGATCAATTCTACAGGAGCAAAATGGTCTTTTAATAGAACATAGTTGTTTTTTAAGCATTTCTTATGCAAAGACCAGAGCAGAAAATATGAAACACAGATTCCAGAGCAACCTAGAAAGGTGAATTGATTTGACCATTTGGAAATATAATGATATGATATAACCATTCTAGTTAAGAAGTAGAAACAATTTGCCCCTTTGGGGTCTTAACATCTTTAAAAGGTGTTTAAGGAGATTAAAGAAAAACAGAAGTGTGATGACCGCATATTTAAAATCAGCCAGAGTCAGGAATTCAGGTTAGGGGAAAATCTTCGATCTTTATTCTTAGTGGAGGTGAAGAAGGATCGGAGGTGAAGGGGGATTGCCATAGCAATGTGAGCAGCTACAACAGGAACCAGCCAGCAGTCTCTTTCCACTTCTCTCTCTGTCCCTCTGCATCCACCCACCAAAATCGTCATTTCCTAATAAACACATCAGGACTTGCACAAAGAGTAGTCTGGGGTCATTCTTTCTCCAAGAATATATATTAATAGGGTATGGTCCAATTACTATTTAGCCTCACGTGCTTGGGACCTCAGTGCATCAACTCGAGCTTCAGCCCATTATACAGAAGTTCTAGGAGTTCATTGGTCCTGTTCCATGGATTTGAAGAGAAGAAAGAGAAGAGAATAAAGGGAATTCACTTGAGTAAAAAGGAGGAAGAAGGGGGTGGAATTTACTATTTCTTTTAATTAGGATATTTGAGAAGAAAACTTTACAAACATGTAGAAGGGGCTGGGGAAGTGGGAATCAGATAAATCTAAATTATTTGAAATAGACAAAGAAGAGTCAAGCATATACTTGAACAATTTGAAATATATCAACTCAACAGAGAAAGAAGTGGGATTAAAGAGGATAAGAGATAAGATATTGTGGGGGACAAAATAGTCATCAGCAAAACAAACTTTATGATCTTGAAGGAGAGAACAAAAGAAGGAAAAATAAAAGCAGAAATCTAGAATCTAAGGGAGTGCCTTGGGTCACTTTCTAGATGACTGGGGAATGGCTGAACAAATTGTAATATGTGAATGTAGTATACTATTATTATTCTAAAATTTCTAAAGGAAATTTTGAAAAACTTAAGAACTTTGATAGACTTTGTTGCTAGTGGAGCCATGATAAAGTATGCTCCCCACCTTCTGATAGAGAGAAATGGACTCAAGATTAAGAAAGGAACATACATTTTTGATTATGGTCATTGTGTTGATTTGTATTATTACATATATTGTAATGTGTAATATGTATTTTTACAAGGTTAGAAGCTCATTTGTTACAATGAAACTTATTTGTTATTTTCTCTGTTTTAACTGGGAAGAGTGAAGGAGGTTAATAATAGTGTAAAAAACACATAGAGACTTTGTAATACTTTTCTTTTTTATTCAATTGAAAAAATTCAATTTTATTTTTCCAATTACACATAAAGATAACTTCCAACATTCATTCTTGCTAGACATTGAGTTCCAAATTTTCTTTTCTTCACTTTTTTTAATCTCTTCTTTCTCCAAGACAGTAAGCAATCTGATCTAGGTTAAATATGTACAATCTCTTTAAACAGGTTTCCATATTTGTCATGTTGTGAAACAAAAATCAGAACAAAAGGGGAAAACCACAAGAAAGAAAAAGCAAACAATTTTTTAAGATGGAAAAAAAATATGCTTTGATCTGTATTCAATCTCCATAGTTCTCTCTCTGGGTGTAAATGGCATTTTCCATCCCAAATCTATTGGAATTATCTTGAATCAATTCATTGCTCAGAAGAGCCAAGTCCATTATAGTTGATCATCGCATAATTTTTTTTGGCTGGGGCAGTTAGGGTTAAATGATTCATCCAGGATCACATAGCTTGGAAATATAAGTGTCTGAGGCCGGATTTGAACTCAGGTTCTCCTGACTTTGGGGCTAGTACTCTATCCACTGTACCATCTAGCTGCCCCAGTCATCACATAATATTAATGTTACTGTGTACAATGTACTCTTGGTTCTGCTCACTTCACTCAGCAGCCGTTCATATAAGTCTTTCCAGGTTTTTCTGAAACCAGCCTGGTCATTTTTTCTTATAGAACAATAATATTTCATTACATTCATATATCATAACTTATTCAACCATTCCCCAATTGATGGACATCTACTCAATTTCAAATTCCCTTTCCCCACAAAAAGAACTACTATAAACATTTTTGCTCATGTGTCCTTTCTCCTCTTTTATGATCTCTTTGGAATATAAACCCAGTAGTGACTTTGCAGAATCAAAGGGTATGCACAGTTTTATTACCCTTTGGGCATAGTTTTGTAATATTTTTCAAAATAACTGCATAGAAGAGAACAGAAGAAAGTACTGAAGGAAGCACAAACAAAACTATACTTTAAAATAAGCATTTTGAAATAGAGACAGTTAAATATGGAGTTCCTTTTTGGTGTTCTACTGTGTGAATTTTAATGATATTTTTGATATTTAAACTCAGAATGAAAATTTGTAAAAAATTATTTTATTTGAAAAAGCACAATAAGAAAAAAAGAAAGACAGAAAAGGAACACAAAACAAAATACAACTAAACAAAGAGAGCATTGTCATGTGCCTATTAGAACACTAAGGAAGATTCAAAATATATAACAACAAATTACCAGATCAGGAAAGCATATATATTAGTAGAAGAAATTATATTCATGAGTGTTCATTTTTTCTTTGCTTCCTTGTAAATTGTTCTTTGATTCTCTGCTGTGCACCTTATTTATTTTATTCTTTTTCCCCTTTTCATCTCTCCCACTCCCAAGCAAGCTACAGTTAAGATATACTTATGTATACACATGTAGATACACACACACACACACACACACAGCCTACATACATCTTTCCTATCCCTAACTCTTTCATTAAATTCTGCTCCATAACTTGCCTTTCTGTTACTTAACCTTGCCCTGCACAAGGATCCCTCCCATATCTTCTTCCCTTACCTTTTGCTTCCCAATCTGCTCATCCCTTGTATCTTATTTCTTTATAGATTTTGGAGGGTGCTATACCCTTCATGGTATATATGTAGTGTTGCTTATTGAATCCATTCCTCATGTGAGTAGGTTTTCAGACCTACAAGCCCTTCTCCCACCTCTAATGCCTCTGTATCTGTTCTTCCTCTAAACCTCATTTGTATAATATTACGATTTTTACCTTAACTCTGCCAACCTTTCTTTTGAGCTGCTCTATTGTTGATGTGAATCTTAAACATATAGTATAAATTTCCCATATTAAAAAACTATAAACAATTTGCTCATCTTTAAACGGTTTATTCATGTTGAGTTCCTTAAAATTGCTCTTTGATACTAACTTTTATATGGTAAATTTCAGTTAAGTTTGGGTTTGATTAATAGAAAGTCTGGGAACTCTGTAAGTTTATTGAAGGTCCATTTTTTCTCATTCAAAATTATGGATAATTTTGCTGGATATGATCTTTTTGGCTGCAAGCCTAATTCTTTTGCTGGTCTGTAGATATGATTCCAAGACTTGTGATTTTTTATTGTAGCTGCTGATTAAGTCTTGTACAATTCTAATTATAGCTCCTGTGTATTTGAATTTTTTTTCTTGTTTCTTGCAAAATTTTCTCTTTGATCTGAGGGTTTTGAAATTTGGCAATAATATTCCTGTGTATTTTCTGCAAAGGGTGATGCTTGCCAAGGAAGCTCTCTTCTTAGCAAACTGTCCTGCCAGGACTTTTTGCCCATTGGTGAAGATATTTTCTTCTGTTTCTTCTTCTTCTTCTTCTTCTTTTTTTTTTTTTTTTTTTTTTTTTGGTAAAACTGTGAAATCTTTATTATTCCTCTTATAACTATCTATTTTCCTTAACTTCAAAAACAGAAACATTAATTATTTTTAAATATGTAAAGCATGAAATATATTGTTAAATTCATGCTTTCAGACATAGGAATATCCATGGGTAATTTTTCAGCATTAACAATTGAAAAATCTTTTGTTCCAACTTTTCTCCTCCTTCTCCCCACCCCTTCCCGTAGATGGCAGGTTGACCAATACATGTTAAACATGTTGAAGTATAAGTTAAATACAATATATGTATATATGTCCAAACAATTATTTTGTTGTACAAAAAGAATTGGACTTTGAAATAGTGTACAATTAACCTGTGAAGGAAATCAAAGATGCAGGCGGACAAAAATAGAGGGATTGGAAATGCTATGTAGTGGTTCATAGTCATCTCCCAGAGTTCTTTCCCTGGGTGTAGCTGGTTTAGTTCATTACTGCTCTATTGGAATTGATTTGGTTCATCTCATTGCTGAAGAGGGCCACGTCCATCAGAACTGATCATCATATAGTATAGCTGTTGAAGTATATAATGATCTCCTGGTCCTTCTCATTCCACTCAACCTTTGCTATCTTCTTAACAGGACCTTTTGCCCACTGAGTGAGTTCCCTTGAGGAGAGTGAGAGGCATAATGGAGAATAGAGGAAAGGGAGGGGTTGGAATGGAGATTATCTGATTCTCTTCCTGATCTGACTTTATCAGACTGGAGTCCACTGGAAGAAGTGGAGATGATCTTTAGAGGGTAAGAAGGAAAACAGGTAGATTTCACTCTCATCCTGAAGGAAATTAGAAACATCACCATGGGACAAAGGAGGCAGCAAGTATCACATCAGTATCCCCAAAAGAGGATCCTAGTGTGAGTTTTAGAGTGCAGGATGACCTGTAGTGGAGAAAGCAAAAACTGGACATCCCCTGGGAAAGTCACCTTTACAGCTTTGGAATCCAGGTAGCCCTTCAGTGGCAAGAAAACTTCTAGCGCATTAGGGCATAAAGTTTTGTTTACACATAAACTTTACGTGTAATTCTATGATAAGTCTTTTGCTCTAAAGGGGACAAGGAGGCCTTTAGAACTAAGTGTGGGGCAAAAGGATCTAATGGATTAGCTTAAGTATTTCTCAGAGCAGAGCACAGCTGCTGAGAAAAGGTTAATTAAGCCTTGTGCCTGCCCCAGTCCTAAATAGCTTTACATTTTGGAGTAGAGAATCGATCTCTCCCTATCACCGTCCCACCCCAAAGTCAAGAATGCCCATTCTTCATAGATGACTTTCCCTCCAATAGAATCATCTGAGAACCACACCAACTTTTTGCAGACTCTTTATTAAGTTATTAGGAAAGTGATTCCTTTTTTGTCCTAGAGGGATTTTCCTCTTCTGTGCAATCATATCATCTATGTCCTTCTATCTGAATCCTATCCTCAATCACCCCTTGTATTCCTACCCTCCTTTATGATCAGCTGGGCTCGGGCAAGAATTGTAGGGTGGATGAATGGGAGGATTTTCCTTCACCTATAGCTCTGAAAGCCAAATTGAAGCCAGTTTTATAGCTTCCTTCCTCCAATCCTTTGTATTTGTTTCTCCAGTCCAATGCAGGTTACCTGAGAACCAGGAGGTATGGACTTATTCTGTGGGAAGTTCATATACATTTTTGTGATGCAATTTTCAGTCATTTCCTATTGTCTGGCATGGTGAAATTGTAAAGGTTTTTACTCCCATTCTAGGAAGGGTTATAGCTTTTATTTGGACTCCACCTAAGATCAAGGCTTTCTCATTTAGACTCTAATGGAATCATTCAGGATCAGGTGTCATCTTTATACTTTTTGAGAGTAGAGCCTCATCTTTGGAGGTGTCATTTTTACTGTTTCTTTTATTGTCTGAGAATTGCAAACTTCCTCCTGTTTTTCATGATTTGAAGGATGTTCACTCAAATCCAATCCCAGATAAACACTTTGACTGATAGCCAAAAATGGAATTAACTACTATTGTTTCTTGTGGGGGCAAGGCAATAAATTGATTGGCTGACATCTCCAAAGTGTAGGTTATGGCCTTTATTAGACATGAAGGTGAAGAGCTGAATGCATTTTTCCATTGCCACCAGCCATTAGGATAATATGCTCTTCTGATCCTGAGAATGGCTTCCTGGACAGAATCTGTGGGACTACCATACCTGATGTTCTACTCCTTTCCATATTGTAACTGTATGCTGAGGGACAAGACACATAAAAGGACCCCAGAGTTGGTCCCAATTAGGTCATTCCATCACTCACCCTTTCACACAAATGGTAGAATATCAGAATATCTTTTTACAACATCCCAGTAAGTTTTCATCTAGTCTCTTCCTGGTAACTTAACTTTGAAGTTAGGTGGCTCAAGTATTGGACTAAGAGTTAGGAATTTGGTTCAAATCCATCCCAGAGATTTCCTAGATATGTGACCCTAGGTCACTTAACCTCTATTTATTTCAATTTCCTCAGCTGCAGAATGGGTTAATAGCAGTGTGTGCTTCCCAGGGTTGTTGTGGGAATCAAATGAAAAAATATTTGTTAAGTACTTAGCACAGTGCCTGATAAACAGTGCCATATATAAATGTTTTCCCCCTCTTCATTTCTATAAATCTTCATTAATGGGACATTCACTTCTTCCTAAGGTTTCTGGGTAGTAAAGATCTCTCCATTATTCTTCTAATCATGTCTTTAGATGACAACCCATATCCAGGTGCTAGCTTATGTCCTTGACAGGATATTCCACAACCTAGGATTAGATCAAGGAGGAATGATAGGAAGATCGACTGTGAGAGAGCTCCCTTTCCAAGCCTTAAAATCTTATATCATCATGCTCTTGTGTGTGCAATTAGATATAGGTTTTGGTGAAAGAATGCAAGAATTAAAGTGAGGGCTATGGCAAGCCATGTTGAATATGACACAGAGTACTTGCCTTGTCATTCAAGTGACTGTAAATATAAGATCAGGTGAGATCAGATGGAAAGGATTCTTTGCTCCCTCAGTCTTACTCACCTAGTTATGAAACCCAAAGTCCCAAAGTGGATCTGAATTCCTGTCATGATTTGCCCTTCTCTTAAAAGAACAAAATTTGAGATGTTCTTATGTGCTTAGAATTCTGACAGGCAAGATCCTAGTAGAGAAGAAACTAAACAATGTTATATAAGGGAAGAAAACCTCATCCACATAACCCTTACTCCTAGGGATGCACATGACTTACTAAAATCCAAGTCAGCCCTATGTTCTCAGTATGGAGGTCAAAGAGGCAGTCATATCAAAAATAGGTAAACTAAAAAAAATTGGGGCAGAGTTAAGGTAAAAATAGTAATTATGTTGTACAAATGAGGTACAGAAAAAGAATAGATACAAAGATACAAAGCCTCCACAGCTGTGAATCATAACACTTGAAGAAGTTACAAAGCAGCCTTTGCAAATGCTCCTTGTGGATTGTGAATGAAATAAATTGGAGGCAGAGGAAAGAGGAGAAAGATCAGAGAATGCAACTGCCTCTCAGTCTCCTTGTATCATCGTCACCATCCTCTCACATGAAGAGATCCATTCCACAGGTCTAAATTAGATCTCTAGCAGCCACTGGCAGGTGGCTACCATAACCCAATATATGGAGCCCAAACTTGGGACACAAGCATCACAAGAAACAAAGACGCAACAGTGCCTGAGAGCTGTTCATGAGTAGAATCCTCCCAAAAGAGTTCCTTCAGTAACCTGTGGGGAAGGAAAGGGACAAGAGACCCTGTAAGATGTTTTTAGTCGGGGTAATTAAATGGACCAACACATCAAAGGACTAAGCTAGGAGACTGATGAGAGACTTATGAAAAAATGCCTGTTCTGATTATAGTCCTCTTCTCCATTTGAAAGTTTGCCTCCATGATATCTCACAAGATTCAACACCTGCTATAGTGCTGTTTGCACTCCTTAGCATGCAGACTCAGATATCTTAGCATGTGGACTCAAATAACAGTTAATGAATAAACTTACTGACTATGCTGTGGTAAATAATTGTGTTTCCATAACACAAAAAACTGGAAATTGTTAAGGACCATGCCTAGGTGAAGGGGCAGGTCAATTCTCCGAGAGCCACCACAGCTGTGAATCATAAACTTGAAGGGATGTAAAGTAGCCTTTGCAGATGTTCCTTGTGGATTGGGAATGAAATAAATTGGAGGCAAAAGGGAAGAGGAGAGAGGTTGGAGGATGCAACTGTCTCTCAGTTTTCTTGTATCATCATCATCATCATCATCATTCTCTGACATGAAGAGATCCATTCTACAGGTCTAAGTTAGACCTCCAGCAGCCACCGGCAGGAGGCTCCCATATCACACTTCAGTATCTACTTTAACTATCAATATCAGTTACTTACCAAGACAGAATTGTAAATAGCATAGTTATGATGCTCATCAATACCAACAGAATTGTAAATAATTGTGATGTTTTTCAATAACAAAATATTTATTGAAATGGAGTTGTAAATAGCAGAAATTATTATGTCAAAGTATTCACCAAGACAGAGTCAGAAATAGTGTAATTGTGATGTTTGTGTCACATGCATCCTCCATCAAGATTATCCTAAATTTGTCTGAAGTATGTCTTTCATTCATTGTTAGGGAGATGTTGAACTAATGCTCTGAAATGATTAGCCCTTACAGAGATCAGGTCTCTAATACCTGAACTAGACTCATCCTGTACATGAACTTATTCAGTACTGGCACTCTGTAACTCTACCATCATAACATCTAAAGACTGATAGTTTTGTTTCCTTATTGCCTATTCCAATTCCTTCAATTTCTTTTCTTGTCTTCTTGTTACACCTAGTATTATAGTACAATATTGTATAATAGTGGTGATAATGGGTATCCTTGCTTCACCCCTGATCTTATTAAGAAGGCTTCTAGTTTATCCCATTACAGACTGTGCTTGCTAATGGGTTTAGATAGATCCTGCTTATCACTTTAAGAAAAACTCCATTTGTTCCTATGTTCTGTAGTGAATAGGAATGGCTGCTGCATTTTGTCAAAAGCTTTTTCAGTATCTATTAAGATGATCATATGATTTCTGTTGGTTTTATTATTGATTTGATCAGTTATATGGATAGTTTTCCTAATATTGAACCAGTTCTATATTCCCATCTATAATGAGATATAGTGTATAATCCTTGATGTAGTCTCCTTGCTAGTATTTTGTACAAAATTTTTGCCTCAATATTCCTTAGGGAATGAAGTCTCTACTTGATTTAGTTCTTCCTGGTTTAGGTAAATAAACATTACATTTTTACTGGAAGTGAAATCATTTTAGAGTATCATATTTGTGTCATAAAAGTAGCTTGGTAGGACTCCTTTTTTGTTTATTTTCTTCAATAATTTATATAACATTGGAATTAATTGTTCTTTAAATGTTTGGTATTCACTTGTGAACTGACTATGGGGATTTTTTCATAGGGAGTACATTAATGGATTATTCAATTTCTCTTTCGCAGATGAGATTATTTAGGCTTTTTATTTCCAGATCTGTTTATCTAGGTTGTTTATATTATCATAAATATTCATTGATTTTGCTCAGAGTGTCAGATTTATTGGCATATAATTCATTAAATATTTCCTAATGATTGCTTTAATTTCTTCTTCATTGATAATGATTTCATCTTTCTCATTTTTGACATTGGATTTTTGGTTTTCTTCTTTATTTTTATAAAACCAAATTAACATGGCTTATCTGTTTTATTGGGTTCTCCCCCATAAAAGCAGCTCCTAGATTTATTTATTAGTTCAAGAAGTTGTTTTACTTTAATCTTATTAAAGTATTTGATTTTTAAGATTTCAAATGTTCTACTCACTTGGGGATTTTTAGTTCATGTTTTTTCCAGTTGCATGTCCAATTGATTGATCTATTGTTCTTTTTCCATTTTGTTGGTGTAAGAATTTAAGAGAAAGAAATTTTCCCTTCAGTACTGCTTTGGTTGCATCCCATACATTTTGGTATGTCATCTCATTGTCACTCTCTTTAATGAAATTATCAATTATTTCTGTGATTTGTTCTTTGACCTACTTATTCTTTGGGATGAGATTATTTAGTTTCCAATTAATTTTTGAGTTATTTTCCATTGTTTTTTGTTGAATGTAATTTTTATTGCAGTATGATCTGAAAAAAATGCCCTTAACATTTCTGCCTTTTTACATTTGATTTTAAGGCGTTATGCCCTATTACATGATCTATTTTTGTGTAGGTGCCATATGCTGTTAAGAAAAGTGGATATTCCTTTCTATTTCCATTCTATTTTAACCAGAGATCTATTATGTCTAATGTTTCTAATATTCTATTTACCTTCTTAGTTTCTTTTTTACTTATTTTTTATCGAATTTGTCAAATTCTGAGGACAGGCAGTTGATGAGGTTAGAGAGCAGACAATTGGTGAGGTTAGAGAACAATGAAAGGAAGACATCTTTGCATTAGAAGGAAAGAAGCGTTAGATTAGGTATAAGAGAATGGGCTGTGGTCCAGAAAAATTGACTCAGTTTGACAAGACTTATAGCCCAGGACTGGTTGCTTTTAGAGAGAGAAAAGTAATATATGAGGCCATTAGGTTCAAAGTCTAGGGATCCTAAAAATCCAACTTGTTGTAAAAGGGAATTGGATGACTATGATTTGGCCATTGGTGAGTTATATTTCCATGATTTTGAACAAACAGTTCATCTTATAGAACTAGGGAATATTCTCCTGCAGAGGAGGTGACAATTAAATACTCTCTATTGCTCCATTTCAGTTTACCAGGCAGGAACTTTGTCCTTTTGTTTAATCTTTCCATTCTTCACCAGTGATGGGATTGTACCAGTAGAATTAGTAGCAATATTTAAGGTACCACTGCACTTTCCCTCAATTCATCTTGCCTTCTTCAGATTCACAATTTTCTATGGTCTTGTTTTCCTCAGTACCAACAAAGCAGCTGGATAAATGATTCTAACCAAATTATATCTCTCTTTTAAGTTCAGCTCAAATTTTCTTCAATACACAAGGAGAGGAAAAGATGAGAAATGACTCAAAGTGAGGCACTGTTCTTCCCATGCATTTTCCCAGGAGATTCCAATGTTCTGCACAACTGGTAGGGAACTCTCAGTTCTTGAGAGTCTGACCTTTGTAACCAAGCTTAGGAGTCAAAGGTTATGTGCACTCTGACTTCTAGAGTAGCCAAGTAACTACTGAAGGAGATTGTAGAGGGCTGAAACTCCAAAAAGGTGTGCTTGAATCACACAACTGAGCATTTAAGGCCAATTACCTATTCAATGTGAGAAAATGACTCTATTAGCATATATTTGGATAAATGGCTCTTCTCACTATTGGTGCTTGTTTGGTGTTAAGATAATCAGATGCAAGGATTGGAGGCTGGAGGGAGAGAGGGCAGAGTGACTTGGTGGCAGGACAAGAAGGAGAGAGGCTGGTGACTCTGGACTCCAGGATCCAGGAGACATCTTTGGCAAGCCTCATGGCAGTTTGCCTTCTCCTTTACTTCTCCCCCTAAAGACCAAGGACTTTGATTTATCCTGACTCTGGCTGACCCTAAAGCCCTCCAGGGAGCTAGCCTATACTTTACAGGAGGCATCTGGCCACAAGAGCTGTTGATATAGGAGGAGTCTCAAAATTCAAATATCCACTGTTTCCTGGGTCCTAAAATAGAGATTTGCCCAGGTTATCTTTGGATCAAAGCATCATAGAATCTCAGAGTTATAAAAGATTCCATGGAACCCAACCCCAGCCACAGAAGAAATCACTATTATAAGTTCTTTTTTTTTTTTTTTTTAAATAATTACAACTTTTTCTTGACAGAACCCATGCCTGAGTAATTTTTTACAACATTATCCCTTGCACTCACTTTTTTCTTGACAGAACCCATGCCTGAGTAATTTTTTACAACATTATCCCTTGCACTCACTTCTGTTCTGACTTTTCCCCTCCCTCTCTCCACCCCCTCCCCCAGATGGCAAGCAGTCCTATACTTGTTAAATATGTCACAGTATATCCTATACAATATATGTGTGCAGAACCGAAAAGTTCTCTTGTTGCACAGGAAGAACTGGATTCAGAAGGTAAAAATAACCCGGGAAGAAAAACAAAAACGCAGAAAATTTACATTCATTTCCCAGTGTTCTTTCTTTGGGTGTAGCTGCTTCTGTCCATCATTGATGAATTGAAACTGAGTTAGATCTTCTTTTTGTCGAAGAAATTTACTTCTGTCAGAATACATCCTCATACAGTATTGTTGTTGAAGTATATAATGATCTCCTGGTTCTGCTCATTTCACTCAGCATCAGTTCATGTAAGTCTCTCCAACCCTGTCTGTATTCATCCTGCTGGTCATTTCTTATAGAGCAATAATATTCCATAACATTCATATACCACAATTTACCCAACCATTCTCCAATTGATGGGGATCCATTCATTTTTCATTTTCTAGCCAATATAAAAACTACTATAAGTTCTTGACAAGTTATAAAGTTTCCTTTTGAACCTCCAGTGATGAAATGTTCCCTACTATTTCATGATTGTACAACTGTGATTGTTGGGAAATTCTCTCATATATTTATCCCAAAACTACCTTCTTGCCTCTTTTCCCCTTAGCTTAATTCTGCTCCCTAGAGTCCCACAGAACAAATTTGTTCTCTCTTGTATCAATATGATGATGTCCATGATCATTCTTCAAATACTTGGAAACATGATCTTGTCTGAATTAAGCCTTCTCTTTTCTATGAGAAATATTATCACTGGATTTAAATAGTGGTATATTTCTAGACACATGCATCACCCTCTTATCTCCCTTTCCTGAAGTAACCAAAAAATTATCTGAAAGATGACTAGAGCCTGGGAAGAGAAAGTTGAGCTGCATTTGAGTCTGCTTCCACTCCTAGAACTTGTCCCTAATTTAAGTCTAAACCTTATTCTGGGAGTCAGAACAGAACAGCAAGTCATCAACAATGAAAGTGGAAGTCTTGCATTGGATTCCATTGACTGATACTCCAAAGAGGGCAAGAGTTAGGAACAATAACAGCATCTTGAGGGAGGAAGGAGTTCAGGGAACTGGTGCATGTCTGGGAGAGAGTGGGATATAGATATAATATATTGCGTGCCCCTGGGGAATGGATGTGTCTTCCTCCCCTCCATCTTTCCTCTATCTCCTCTTACTCTAACTACCTCTGCCTCTTCAACCTCTCTATTTTATATCCTTCTCCCTCCCCCCTCATAAAACAGAGCCTTAGTGAATTCCAGGGATTCCTGAGAGGAGTAGCAGGAGAGACAACTTTTGTGGGAGAGAAGAACAGTGTCCATGAACCCATCTCTCTTCTTCATCTCCTAAGATTTGTGTTCAGAATTATCACTGCCTTGTGGTATGTCCTCAGATAATGACTTCATTCTATAAACTTTTGCATCACTCACTTTGTTTTCTTGTTTTTTTTTTTTTTTTTTAGTTTTTAATTAATTAATTTATTTTAGTAGACGTTGCTTTATGATTCATGTTGAAAGAGAAAAATCAGGACAAAAGGGAAAAACCATAGGAGAGAAAAAAAAATAGAAAAAAGAAGTGAACATAGCATTTGTTGATTTATATTCAATATCCATAATTCTTTTTCTGGATGCAGATGGCATTTTCTATCCAAAGTCTACTATGATTGCTTTGGTCACTCACTTATTTTAACAAGTGGTGTTTTGGTTTTGAGAACTTTCTCTGTGGCTATGGCATTTGAAGTTTGGTGTTTTATGTGTTGATTCAGGTGCTTCAAGAAGCCTTTGTCCCCAAGCCACCAGATCCAACATCTTGTCCAAGTTCTTCACTAAGTTCCTCTGTAGCCCAAAGCCCAGGATAAAGGCAGCTATTCAGGAAGGAATTATCCAGACTCTTCTTCCCCAGAGATCCTGGATGTACAGTGTTTGTTGTCCTTGCACTGCAGCCTAGACAAATAGGGGTGATCCAAGTTAGCCTGACCCCTTTGCTTCTGGCACTGGCTCCCTGGCCCATTCTGATGGAGGCTTTTAGCTCCCTTAGGGCCATCAAGAATTACTCCAAAGAGGAATCCTAGAGTTTAAGGTCCATTCATTTTCCTTCTTTTGCTTGAAAACAGAAAATAGGCCTGAATGGTAGCAACGTTTTTAGCTCATTCCCAAATACCTCCTTTCATCCAGGTTTAGTTTTATTATTATCAATAATAATATATTTAACACTTTCTATGTGTGTAGTCTCGTGTGCAAGATGGGATGGTAGAGATAAAACATCCTAGTGAATTGTCTTCTTGGTAGAAAGGTCAAACTTTATAAGGGATGAATTTTGTATACATTTAATTGTAGTTGTTTAATTGCTTAATTAATTAAGTTGTTTAATCAGTTGTTTTTACTTAACTGTTTTAAAATTTAATATTTAATGTAAAATTAATTTTTTATTACATTTTAAGTTTTGATTTATTTCTCTCTCTCTCTCATAACCCCACATTAGAGGACAACATTTGAGATATATATATATATATATATATCTATATTTATCTATGTAAAATGAAATATATACCTATGCATAAATATCTAATTTTTTTCCCATCACAAAGACAGTTGCTACAGATATCTTATATAGAGGTTATTTTTCTTTTTCCCTAGGTACCTTGGGAAAGAGACCTAAGAGTAGAATTGCTGGATCAAAGAGTATATACAGTTTTATCACTTTGAAGGCATAAATTCCATAAATCCAAATTGATTAGTTCACAGTTCCACCAATTTTTCCACATCTCCTCTAATATTTATCATTTCCTCCTTCTGACCCTAAAATGAAAGTTCTCTATGCCAACTTCATAGTGTGACACAGTACCTCAACATTATGTTAATTTGCCCTTCTCTAATCCAGAAAGATTTAGAACATTTTTATATGACCATAGTCTAGATTTCTCCTTCTAAAAATTGCCTCTTTGTATCCTTTGACTATTTA
Organism: Sarcophilus harrisii; assembly: GCF_902635505.1. NCBI lineage: Eukaryota > Metazoa > Chordata > Mammalia > Dasyuromorphia > Dasyuridae > Sarcophilus > Sarcophilus harrisii. The sequence continues at coordinate 338,004,715 of NC_045426.1, forward strand.
TCACTTGGGAATTAATCATATTTTTATATGTTTGCCTTAGTTTTCTATATGTTTTGAGATATGAGGTCTTTATCTGAGAAACTATCTATAAATACCCCTGATTTGCTGGGTTCCTTCTAATCTTAGCTACATTGGTTTTATTTGTGCAAAATCCTTTTAATTTAATATAATCAAAATTATTTATTTTACTTCCCACAAAACTCTCTCTGTCTTGTTTATTTACAAATTCTTCTCCTATTCATAAATCTGATAGCTAATATGTTCCATGTTTTAGATTTCTTATATCTCCTTTTATGCTTAGTTCATGTATGCATTTTGACTTTAGCTTGATCAATGGTTCATTTCTACCAAATTGCTTCCTAGTTTTCTTAGCAGTTTTTTTTTTTAAACCAAATAATGAGGTTCTTATATTGAAAGCTTAGGTTTTTACATTTCAAACTGCTTAACTGTTTTTGCTTTGTTCTAAGGTAGATTCCATCCTAGAGGTTGGTTTTAGGACAGGGGGATGAGATAATTTCCAGAAATGAATAAAAAGCATCAATAAAGGTATTACCTTAAGATAGTTTGTATGAGATAATATCTCAAGCTGACTATTTCCATGAAATTGAAAAGCTGAGGAAAGGTGGGAGACTAAGAGCGCTATGATCTGATTGTCACCTGAACTGAAAGGCTCAAAAAAGCTTGTACTGAAAGGCTCAAAGGTAAGAGAGATGTCAAGGAGAAAGGGTACAGGCTTCTTCTGGCTAAATTTGACATTGAGTCCATTGTCTCTTGTACACAGATGAGCTAGCTAAAGTGAGAAGCAGCCCTTATTAGCCATGGAACACTGGCTCTTAGATGCTTTAGTCCCTATTAAAGTTGGAGCAATACCTTTCCCTATACAAGTTAGGTTAATTATTCCTTTAAAACTACTAAAAGTAGAATGAAGACACTCTCATGAAAATATAGTCTTGAACTATAATTGTGACTTGAAACTTTATAATAACAAATAGAGCTAGAGCTACTAGTTGCAAGTGTTTGTCCTTCCTATTTAAACACAACCTCTTAATTAGCATTTAAGTACTTCTTTTAAAGGTGATGGTGGTTTTGAATTCTCTTAAGAATTTATTACTCGTATCCAGTGTATCCATTCCTTGATTAAAATATAAACCTGTACTCCCTCAAACAATGGGAGAAAAGACCAGGGAGAAGAGGGAGGAGGGGTTGGGGCTTTGGGGGCTTCTGCATTCAGACTATTTAATCTGGTGTTTTATAATTTATGTTTTGCATTTCTCTGCTGACAAACACCTTGTCAGGTGGAAGATGCCCTTTCTCAGAGATTGTAATAAACTCCTTTTTACTTTTTCTTACTGTGAGAGTCTCTGATTATTTTTGTGGACATTACTGTCCCACACACCAGCTGTTATACCCAGGAAAACTTGAAGGAGCAAAAGAAGGGCCTGTTTTGAACAGGTGGTATTCTACCAGGTATGGAACACTGCATATATCATCAAAGTTAATGTATTAATGATATGCTATAGTTTCTAGGGAAACATAGCAATGGTTTGGGGGTCTCCTGACCCTGGAGGGCTTCTGTCCTGGCAATCTATCTGATTCCAAAATCCTCTGACTTTGCCCCTCACACCCAACCTAGGAATGCTATTGTTCTGACAATCCGCCTGATTCTGGAGATCACTCCTCAATTCATTGTTGACTGATAATCTTGTCAGAAAGAACCAAATTCTGGGGACCACTCCTCCATCCTATCTATGAGCCATAGAATTAGCATATCTATGATAAAAAGCTGGATAAATGTGTCTCCTTGCTTCTGTTTCTCTGCTAATTTCTTTTAGAAAATTCAGTCTGCTTTGTAATGGTGTTACAATTACAACAAACTTTGCCCCTTGACTAGGAGATGGGTTCAAATCTGAAAATTCTTTTGAGACACTTTTCAACACCAGTCTGTGATCCCAAATTTTGAGGTCACCTTCCCAACCTCAACATTAACACTTAAAAACAACTTTCTTTTTTTTTCTTTATTTCTCTGAGTAGAGGAATGTGCAGATATATATTTGCCATTGGAAAAAATGTATCAAAAATATAACAATAAAAATATTTTAAGCTGGCAAGAGGAGTACATTCTTTCTCTTTCAACCCCTACTTCTCTAAACACACACACACACACACACACACACACACACAAATATAATCCCTAAACAAAGAAACTAAAAGGCTTTTTACTTTTCACTTGATTGCTTTTCTTTCAGGACTCCCACTGAGTCTTGTAGGCTAAATATTCCAGGAGAATGAGAGTTGGGAATGGCAGTATGATCTGGAGGAGAAGAAACAGGCATAGAATCAGTTCTAAAGACTCTTGAAGAGATTTTTGAGGAAAGAGGCAAAGTGAAGAGGAAGCTTTTTTCCCCCCTTTGCTGTAGAGCAGATTCATTGAGCCACAGTTCAGAAAAGGGAAAAGGTCAGAATAAGCTATACTCTGAAACCTAGGGTTGTGGTTAGACTTAATCCCATAATTTAGATGAACTGACTAGGGCTTTGTCCTGAGTATCAAAATTTATAGCAATTATACTCTTTTAGTAGGTAAAAACAACTGAATTTAGTGCCTATGCAGGGAGAATAATTCAAATAAAAATTTATTAGGCAGAGTACTTTCTCCATCCTGCTGCCCATCAGATAAGCTTTTACCTGATCCAGGTTGCAGTACATAGTCCCCTTGGACTATAATTTGACAATACCTGCCCTGCATGATTATTTCAAGTTAAATCACCTGTGCAGGGTGATAGGAATGCATCTTCTAGGAGTAATATAGCAGTAATCCTGAGGCCTCCAGACCTCTTGCAATCTGTTTGTCCTTGATCCTAAAGTCTTCTGGCTTTAGTAATACTCTAGTATAGTACTATAAACATTGCTGACTGCCAGATAACAATTTGCTGGTCAGTGAAAACAGGATTTCTGAAACAAATGGTGAAATGCATACCAGACCACTTCTCCGTTCTACCTCTAAGCCATAAAATTAGCATATCAGTGACATGAAGGACCAGATCTCTCTGCCTTTTCCTATAAATCTATCTTCTTCCTTCTGGTTCTTTGCTAAATTATTTTGGAACTTAACCAACTTCAATTGGTGTTGCAGTTATAATAAACTTTGTACCTTGAGTTGGAAATGGGTTCAAGCCTGCAAATTCTTTTGAGATAGCTTGTGATACCAGTCTGTGATCCCAACCTTTTGGGGTCTCCTTTTGAATGTCAACACAGGGAATATTACAGAACAGAATATTGAGTATTGGCATACCAAGATAAAGCATTTTATCTCAAGGACTACTGTGATTCTAAACATTTTTTCTTGTGATAACTTTTAGAGTAAGCAGCTTTAGTTCTTGAAGGGGGAGGCTACTCTAGCCCCCCACTTTGCCTCCTGTCTCCACTGGGGAGACACACTTTAACTGATAATATTTATTTGCACGCTGTCTTTCCCATGGCTTGTGAATTCCAAGAGAGCAAGGATTGTCCTTTACCTTTCTTGGTTGCTGTTATTTGTCCTTTGTTCTCAAAGAGGACCATGACATCAGGGAGGTGGTGCCATGACATGCAAAGGAAGTGGATTTAAGTGAGGGAAAGCTGTGCAAGGTCACCTGCCTCTTTTTCTTCTCCAGAATCATCTGGTTCCAGTGACCAGATATAGATCAGGACCACTAGAGATAATCCTGAGTGCAATGGGAGACCTTGACTTTTTTAGGCTAAGATCTTCAACACGTCTCAGTTTCACTACGGCTGCATCCATTCAATAATTAAAGCTTGATATCAATGAGGCAAAGAATCTCTTCTTTCATCAAATCAAAACATAAATCTAATAGTATAGTATAATAATAAATCACTAGTATTGACAATGCATATAACAGGCACTTAATAAATATTTATTGACTGACAGATAGACTAAGATTGAAGATTTGTCACAGATTTCCTTCTCACCCCATGCAACTGAAATAATTTTAAATCAAATAATATAAAGGAACTGAACAGAATTTGTAGATTCATATGACAAAGTACTGATTAATTTCACAAAATAACTTCTCTCACCAAATTTTGAGAAGTAAATATACACCAGAATGGGATCTTGAGGCAATTGCATTCAAATGACGACTCCATCTGCCTAAGATTCTTAAGGGGAAGAAAACAGTGGAATTCTGTGACCCAATCTGCCAGTGAAATTAAAATTAGAAGAGTGAGCTCTGAGCCATTTTCTACACTTTGTTATATTTACTACATATTTGCTAATATTCAGTATTCTAAGATCCTTTCCAGTTCTGATATTCACAGATTATGTATATATATATATATATATATATATATATATATATATATATATGATTTTACAAAATGCTTACAACAACCCTCTCAAGTAAGTAATATTATCCCCATTTTACAGATGAGTAAACTGAGTCTCTCTGGGAAGTTACAGGATGGTCAAGTAATATAGGTATTAACAACCAGACCATAGGCTTAAACTCACCTTCTGATTTCTAGACAAGTATTCTTGCTATGTGATGGTGTCTCTCATACCTAAGGGCCTTGAAAGGGAAGGATCCCAGGGATGGAATAAGGTCTTGGTCATCTTGAGTATGGCTTTAGTGACAATGACTCTTCTTTCACCTCAGACAGATAGAAAATAAAGAACAGAAAGAAAGGATTCTCCTAGCAAATTAGAGCCCAAGGTGATCAGCATATCAGAAACAAAAGACATATTGTTAGGCAGAAGTGATCATCTTCAGAGGAAAGAAATCCAGTTTACTTACTACCAGCACAAAGACTTAGCTAAAGCTTTTATCATATATTAGCTCAGAATACTTCACAAGCTCTACTGAAAGATACCAATCAGTGTTTGGGGAAACAGAAGGCAGCATTCATTGAACAAGACATTAAAAAAGACATTCTGCTTGATCAAAGATAAGAGTGGTTGGAGCAATGATATGAAAAAAGTGGACTCAAAGAGACGGGGCGTGGCAAGGCATGATCAGTAATAAGATAAGAAAGTAGGGAACCCGAGTCTAGAGGATGATGTAGGACAGAAATGGTTCACCAAAGATAGAGAAGAGTATGGACAATATGTGTTAAGTGACTTGCTCAAGATTACACTGATGGAAGAGTAAGGATTCACCCTTGTTCAATTTATCCCTCTTCCCACTTCACAATATTTCTTCTCTGTTCATATCAGGGTGATGCTGTTTGAGTGGTCTAGATTCGTGGCTATAAGAGACTTGTTAAGAATCCCCTTCAAATCGGCCATAAGTTTTAGGAGTGAAAGAATTCACTCATTCCCAAATTATTAGTTACACAATGAAAGTTCATTGTTAGATAGAAATCTGTTTACCAAGAGACTGACTTCTATAGTGGCAGATCTATTGGAAAACGGAATTTTGCACTGAGAATGCAGTCCTCAGAGGACAGAAGGTCCTGGCAGCAAAGGTAATGAATGAGTTTCTTTAATTGAATAGGGTTGCACCTGCATTTTTTATTTCCTTCACAGGCTAATTGTACAATATTTCAGAGTCTGATTCTTTTTGTACAGCAAAATAACAGTTTGGTCACGTATACTTATTGTATATCTAATTTATATTTTAATATATTTAATAGCTACTGGTCATCCTGCCATCTGGGGGAGAGGGTGGGGGGTAAGAGGAGAAAAATTGGAACAAGAGGTTTGGCAATTGTCAATGCTGTAAAGTTACCCATACATATAACCTGTAAGTAAAAGGCTATTAAATAAAAAAAAAAAAAAAAATTGAATAGGGTTGGAATTCTTTTAGCTCAGGACTGAATCCCACCTAGATAACAGAATAAATCTGTTTATCTTGTTTCCCTTGGGCGGGGTCCCTCACTGAGGCAGAGTTGAAAATGTTCTACTTCAAAGAGTTTTTAGATATTTGGGGTCCCTTCTTCAAGGGGATGTGGATCTATTTTCTGTAATAAAAGAGAATATCTGCCATTTAGAAAGCTCCTTGGGTCTAATCTCAAACTCCTAGTAAGGAGTCAGAAATTCTCCTTCACCACATGACAGCTTGAAAATATTCTGGATGTTTTCAAATGCTCCTTCATATTTCCTTTTTTGTTTTTGTTTTCTAAAATAATTTTGTTCTCTCTGGAAATGTGTGAAACTGGTGAGGGCAAATATTTTACCATCATTGGGACTGACAAAGGACATGTTACTGGGATTTGGGTTTATATAGAATTTTTTGGCCAGTGCTGAACAATAAGGGTCAAGCTCTTGGGAAAGCACCAGCCCAAGACAAACAAGCATGGCCGTTAACCTAACTACATGGAACAGGTCATGTAACCTCTGCTAACAGAACATCCTGTGGTTTAACAATCTTTTCCAACCCCACCCCCAAATGCGCCAGCAGAAACCTCCCCACTTTTTGTAGGTTTCTATATATGCCTATATTTAAGCTCATAATAAATGAGACTTGATGAGAAAGCCTGTCTTGTCTCCATTCTTCCCGTCTCCTGTCCCACACTCCCTCTTCTTCTCTTTCAGGGTCTGAGTTCTTGTTCCGCAGGTCAGGACACAAATCCAGGAGGATTTGGGCAGGGCAACTAAGTGGTATTGATGTAAATCGTGTCCCCTTTAACCTTTGGAGGGGCTCTGAAACTTTGTCTCCCTTTTGGGGAATAATTCCTGAGTCTCAAACTCTCTCAGCCTCTTGGAAGGGGCCACACTCTTCAGTCCATAAGCAAAACTCCCAAGATAAGTAATCTCTTTTCAATTGGGGCATAGACAACACTGAGTGGCTCAAACTCCCAATTAAGTGATGTCATTCAATTGAAGATCTCATAGTCAATAGTCCTCTATTGAGTGGTTCAAATTGTTCCCCAGCCCCCAGGCCAAGGTGAACCCAATATAACCAAGGGTTGGTCAAACCTATCTTCTAAGACATCCTAAAGGGACCTTGCCCACTGCTGCAGATATTTTCTTTTCAGTGTAACTCACCTTTGATATAATCCACTCTGCCCACTAAGAAGTCTGTCTTCCTAGATCCCATTGCTGTTAGGAGAATCTCTTTCCCTCTATTCTTGCACCTCATCATTTGATGGGCCCATTATGGTGATCCCCGAGAATCTGGCCTTTACCTGTCTATTCTATAGCTAGGACACCCAAAAATTTCCAGGAAAAATTTGGATCATTGGGCTCAAGCAGAATTCTTTCAGGGATGCTTGAAAATGAGAATTTCTGTGGTCTGACAAAAGCTTCCTTAATCAGGGAGTCTTTTGTCATCTCTAGGGATGCATAGAGATGAACAAGGGACTATAGAATAGGGAAATCTGGGGCTTGTGGCAAAATTGGACAATCTCTCCTCAAGGATTCTCCCTTAGAAAGTCTCTCAAAAAACAGAGACAAATTCAGCTTAAAAGATCTCAAAACTAAAAAGCTTAAATTAAAACAACATTGCAGGATGTTGCCTAAACTTGCTGGAAGGAAATCGAACTCCCTCCTTCCTGATCCTCTAGGGACACAGGCTTCTGAATTTCTTCCAGAACAGGACCTTATGTCCGGCAATATCTCTTTAATTCTATCTCCCTCACCTGAACCAGATCCTGAGACTCCTAGCCTTTTTTCTTCTCCTTAGGATATTGATTTTAACCTCTACCCCTGGGAAAAGTAGCAGACTTTCAGGGAGAGACACTCAGAGCAGAGGTGCCTCTTTCAATGTCAAATTGTTATGTCATAGTTCCCTTTTAATGTCCTGACCCAGTTTCTCCATTGTCCTATTTAGTTAAACTGCTTCAGGTTATGACCTTTCCCTCTTAATGTTGATGAGATAAAGGTTTTATATCTTTAGGCTATAATCATTCCCTCTTAATGTTTGACAGGATAAAGGTCTATCCATTTTAGACATCATTAGAATATCAGTAACTTCTCCATACCTCCCTCCATTGTGTCATCCTAGGGGCCTCCCCCAATTAGGTTATCCCCATCTAGGTACCTCCCCCATTATGTCATTGTTTTTGTTATCCTATAAAAAAAATCTTGCTGTCTAATACTTAATGCTGGATTCTTTGAGATGATAGTCTGATCCAGCCCTGGGACTAAGTGGATCCATTTGGTCTCAGTATATCTCTCCATTTAATAAACTATTAAATTGGTCTCTAATCTGTCTTGCTCAGTTTCTCCGGCATTACAAAATCTCTCCCACACTTAGGAAAAACCTGGCCATTACTCTGAGGACCCCACCCAGCTTTTTGGGAGTCCTGATATGTCCTGGAGAGATGTTAATATTAAATAATCTGCCCCAGATGTGAAGGAAGCTGCAGAAGCCAGATTTGGTCCCTCAAATTTCTCCCTTAGAAACAGCTATTGTAGTTTTTAATGGTAGGGATCAAGCTGCAATGAGGAGAGAGGCCGCAGAGTTAAAGCAAGATATGGAGAACAGTCCCTACTCTTGGCTGCTGACATTTCCAGGAACCATAGAGGTTCGTGCTTTAGGTGTCATGGAAACTGTGCGAGGTAACTCCCCAGTCTTTTGTCCTGAGTTTGAGCAGGAGGTGCACTGGAGGAGGACTGCCTACAGGGGATAAGCTGCCCACCCCTTTCAATTCCCTGCCCTCTGGTAGGAGTTTGGGGCTTGGTCAAGCTCCCCCTTGTTCTATCATGACATCAGAACCCTGACTATCCCCGGATGTGGCCGGTAGGACCACTGATTTTCTTTTTGCTCTGGGGGGACTTTTTCCTTCTCGCTCTGGCACTCTGGTCTCGCTTACTGTCCCCCCATAGAGTGGGGATTGTAGGGGAACTTAAGAACTGTTTTGAGACTTTCCCTCTGCCTCGCCAGCTTGGTGACCTGTCATTTAAATGTTCATTTCTTATTATTCCTCCTATCCTGCTCCCTTATTGGGTCGTGAATTAATGGTGAAATTGGGGACTCAATTTTCTCTTCTAAGACCTCCAGAGTTTCCTTACAATATTCCAATTCTTTCTGTCAGAATACCGAATGTGGAGTTCTGCATGGTGCAGAACTTCAGGGCAATTAATGAAGCAGAACAGAATGGTTCTCCACCCTAGACCTTAAAAATGCTTTTTTTTTTTTGTATACCTTTGCAATAGGATCTTCCAGATAATGTAATTCAATTCTCTGATTGTACAGACAAAGGAACTGTGGCACAAAGAAGAGATAAATTGCTTAGACTAATACATATATTAACAAGCACAGTCAATAATTATAGAACCAGTTTTTAAAAGCCTTATTAGTGTTCTTTTTTATATTGCTGACACTTCCCAGTAACTCCTTGGAACCTTTGTATACTTCATGTGAAACACAAAAGAACAACCAAACAAAATAAATCAATATGATGGTAACATCTGATCTATCTATCCCTCTCAATTCATGTCTGTACAACAGCTTTTAAAGTGTGGCAAGAACACTTCACATTTAGTCCTGAAATCAAAATAAGTCATTATATTAATGAGCTATCCCTTCCATCTTTTCCCAAAAGATAATTACCACCTAGAAATAACCTCAAGATAATTACAAGGAATCCCATGATATTTACTCTCCTATATCACTCTGTATACTTGGCTACAATGCAGGCTAAATCAATTCCTTAATGGAAGTTCAGAGAGGCCAAAGTTCTGACTTTCAGAGGCTTTAATGCCATCACTTGGTTGCTCTCAGTCTTCTCTTCTCCAAGTTCAATAATCCTCTTCATCTATCCTTATGGAATCCAATGGATGCTTGGATTAATCTAAAGAGGGATAAAAACTTCTGTATTTCAGCTTATCTCAACTCTACAAAAATGACACTATATTTTAGGTGGCCATTAAACTGTTCCCAAATTAAGAAAGGTATCTGTCCTTTGAATCTGTTCCCTTTGTGAACTATTTGACTTTTGTAGTCTTAATACTTAGCACAGAGTAGGTACTTCATAAATACTTATTGACTAATTGAAGGAAGGAGAGCATGTAAAGTTTCACTCCATGAAAGCAGAGAGGAACTGGTAAACAGAAAAAAAAAAAATTAGTAATCAGTTCAAGGAACTTAATCAAAAAGCACAGACTCAAATGGAGATTTAACAATGAAATTGTAAATAAAGTATATATCAATGAATAATCATAGAAATAATTAATTATGTGAAAGAAAATGTTAATGGTCAAAAAGCATACCAAAATTTCTCAGATGCAGCATAGGCAATCCTTAGAGGGGAAAAAGCCCGTATCTATATAAACAGATATTAAAAAATAGAACAAGGAAAGATTCATAAACTGAATTTGCATTTAAAAAAATGAGAAAGCCAACAAATAAGCCAAAAATAAGCACAAAAGAGGAGAAAGTAAAAATTAGAGGATTAGATAAATTGGAAATTTAAAAAAACTAACTGTAAACCATAGGATCATAGATATGTAGTTGAAAATGTTCTGAGAGCCTCTCTATTCTAATTTTCTCATCTATACAAGAAGAAACTGAGATTCCAGGAAGTTAAATGACCTGCTCAGGGTCATAAACTTAATAAGCCACAGAGATGGGATTTGAATATAGATCTTCCTGACTCTAAGTTCATCATTCTATTTATCATAATGCTGTTATTGTTTAGGGTTAGATTTTTAGGGTTAGATTTTTCTCTTATTTTGTATTTTCTTCTTGATCTTTCTAAGGTCTACCTGTTTGGTCAAACTCTCACACATGAATGGACTACTCCCCTACAAAGTCCCTCATTTTCTTCAAAATCTAATTCAGGTGGCACTTTTTCCACAAAAGCCTTTCCTGACATCTCTTTCCTTACCCCTAAATAAAAATGTTCTCCCTCTATAATTTGTTTTAATCTCTCTTTTGCAGTTATTTCACTCTGATTTATTTCATAAGCATTTTGACACAAATGTTTCCCCTATTAAGTTTCTTGAGAACAGAATGTATCATATCTGTATTCATATTTCTGTCCCTTTACAAAGAGTAGATACTTAATAGATGTTTTGAGGCTCTGTTAGATGCTAGGAATAGGTCATGCCTTACATCCTGACATAGGTCACACTCCCAGATTCATTGATTCTTTGCTTGGTTATGAATTTTTCTCCTAACCATGGATCTGGAAGGCACTTAGTTAATTCTACTCAATTTTTAAAAAATGATGTCACTTGAACTTATTTTGAGCAGAACCAAGAGAACATTATACACAGTAACAGTAAGATTATGGGATGCTCAACTGCGATGGACTTGGTTTTTCATTGCAGTGATTTAAGGAAATTCTAATAGACTTGAGATGGAAAATGTCAAATGCATCCAAAGAAAGAACTATGGAGACTGAATGTGGATCGAAAGATACATAGTATTTCCATCTTTTTTTGTTTGTTTGTTTGTTTGCTTGTTTTTTTCTTTCTTGTGGATTTTTTCCCTTTTACTCTGATTTTTCTTGCACAGCATGACAAATATGGGACATATTTTTAAAAGAATTGCACTTATTTAACTTATATCGGATTGCCTGATGTCTTGGGGAAGAGGGAGATAAGGAAGAGAGGGAGAAAAATTTGAAACACAAAGTCTTGTAGAAACGAATGTTAAAAACTACCTTTATGTGTGTTTGGGAAAATAAAATACCATCAAAAAAGGTAAAAATGATTCCACTTTTATATTTAGATTCCACCCATTTGGAAGTTATTGTGATATATGTTGTAAATATAATTCTAAACTTATTTTCTGCCAAATTACTTTTCTATTTTCCCAGTAGTTCTTGTCAAGTAGGCAGAGTTCCCAGTATTTTGTTGTTGGATATCAGACATTGGACTGCTGTGTTTCCTTCTGAATTTTGATTATTCTGTCCTATTATTTTCATTTCTTTTAATTCCATAATATATTAATGAAAAAATTGAAGTAGGATTGAAGATAAAATCAATTTTTCATAGTTGGGGGAAAAAAAAGACTGAAGGGTTATAGGATGTCAGAATCTGTGATGCCACATGTTTTAAAATCAGCCAGAGTCAGGAATTCAGGTTAAGGGAAAATCCTTGATCTTTATTCTTTGTGGAGATGAAGGGGGATGGCAATAGAAATGTGAGCATCCACGACAGGAACCTGGCTAGCAGTCTCTCTGCCTCTCTCTCTCCACCCACCCAAATCATCTCTAGGTCATTTCTTATACAACACATCAAAACTTGCACAAAGAGTGGGTGGGTCCATTCTTTCTCCAAGCATATAATAATAGAGTAGCGTCCAATTGCTACTTAGCCTCACATGCTTGGGACCTCAGTGCATCAACTCGAGCTTCAGCCCATTACTAGGATCAAAGGAACTTTTGAAACTAAAAAGCAAAACCAAAGAATATTAGAATTTGAAAGGACATCAGGGTCAACTAATACAATTAATATTTGCACAAGAATCCCCACAACTAACTTTTATCATTACAACAATTTATTATCCAATTTTTGTTTTAAGACAAAGCAGAAAAGGGAATAAGGACACACATTTATTAAGTACTCAGATATAATGTTGTGTTAAATACTTTATAAATATATCTATGATGATAATGTAAATAATTGAATACCGCCTGAAGTAGCCAATTCCATTTTTGGAGAGTTCTATTAGAAAGTTTTCCCCCCTTATACTGAGTTGTACTTCCACCCACTGCTCCTATTTTCTTCCTTCTCGCTGGGGCCAAGCAGAACAAGTCTAATTTCTCTTACATGTGTTAGCCTTTTAAAAACTTCAAGACTTCTACATTGTTTCTCCTAAGTCATTTCTTTTTTTTTTTTTTTTTTTAATTTAATAGCCTTTTATTTACAGGATATATACATGGGTAACTTTACAGCATTAACAATTGCCAAACCTCTTGTTCCAATTTTTCACCTCTTACCCCCCCACCCCCTCCCCTAAATGGCAGGATGACCAGTAGATGTTAAAATATATTAAAATATAACTTAGATACACAATAAGTATACATGACCAAAACATTATTTTGCTGTACAAAAAGAATCAGACTCTGAATTATTGTACAATTAGCTTGTGAAGGAAATCAAAAATGCAGGTGTGCATAAATATAGGGATTGGGAATTCAATGTAATGGTTTTTAGTCATCTCCCAGAGTTCTTTTTCTGGGTATATCTGGTTCAGTTCATTACTGCTCCATTAGAAATGATTTGGTTGATCTTGTTGCTGAGGATGGCCTGATCCATCAGAACTGGTCATCATCTAGCTAAGTCATTTCTAAAATAAAAACAACCAGTTCCTTCAACCATTCCTTATATGGTAGATCTGTTATGGTTCTGTTTGACTATACAGTTATGATTCTACAATACTCTAACTGTTTATGTCTTTCTTTATTCCTAGAAGACTCTAAAGGAGACCTCCTCCACCCTAAGTTGTCAATTAGCCATTTAATCACTTCCAAATCCACCATATGGAGCTATTCTCAATGCCATTTCTTTCTTTCTGGACATGAAGGTAACATGTGACACTTTGTCAAAAGATTTCCAGCATCATATTGTAATATTTTCCTTTTTTTGCAAGAAACAAAGAGTTTGTAGTATGATAAGAAGAGAAATGGACAGAATAGGAGTCAGGAGGCCTGCCAAGTGATGAACTTGCCAAATAACTATTGCACAAATCACTTTCCATCTCTGTTTTTTTTTTTTTATCTGTAAAATAACAGGGCTGACTTCTAACACTTTTTCTAATTTTAAAAATCTGAGTTAATTGACTAGATAGAATTCAATGACTATTCCAGTTCTGAAATTATTTAATTATAATCTATTGCCACCTTGTGGCAACATCTTTATATCCAGAAATGATCTCTTAAAGGTAACTTTTTTTTTTTTAAAGTTTTTTACTTTCAAAACACACGCATAGATAATTTTCAACTTTCAACTTAAAACCTTGTGTTTCATTTTTTTTCCTTCCTCACCCCTTACTCTAGATGGCTAGTAATCCAATATATATTAAACATGTGCAATGCTTCTATACAGATTTCCACAGTTATTATGCTGCATAAGAAAAAATAGATCAAAAAGGGAAAAAAAAATAAGAAAAAACAAAACAAAAAAAAAGCAAACTACAACAAAAAGTGAAAATAGTATGTTGTGATCCATACTCAGTCCCCACAGTCCTTTCTCTGGGTGCAGATGGCTCTCTTCATCACAAGGTTATTGGAATTGGCTTGAATCATCTCATTGTTGAAAAGAAACACGTCTATAAGAATTGATCATATAATTTTGCTGTTGCTGTATATGTTCTCCTGATTCTACTCACTTCACTCAACATTAGTTCATATAAGTCTCTCCAAGCCTCTCTGAAATCATCCTGCTGATCATAATTATTTTAAAGAATTACATTTATAGAGACATTGACATTTTTGGCTAAGGGGTGTGATTCTAGGGCAGAGACTGAAGGCAGAAGACTTCAGGTTATTATTATAATTGTTGTTATTGATGATGATGAAACTCAAAGTCCAAGACCTTCTCCCTGAAAGAATTTTGGATTATGATTCAGATCCAAGCCTGATGGACTGACCAAAAGATGGGATTCTCTCTTAGGCTCTCGCTTCCATGCTGGAATTTACTATAGAAAAAGCTCCAAGGTGAATACAATTCAGGTTGAGTTTTTTATTAAACTGGACAAAAGCATCTCTGACTTCTGCATAGGTACTAAGTAGGGATGATGGTTATGGTCTTTTGCCCTTTGTTCTAAGTTTCTTTGTATTTTGAGAATACAAAAGTATTCAGGCAAAAGTGCCTGAGCTATCCATATGCTATTTTTTGATATATGAATCCTTCTCTTGATACACTGCTAGTACAGTTATCCCTTCCACATCATGGGGTTTAGGAGCATGGTGTCTCACAATCTGGAAAATCCATGTAAAATTTTTTGGCTCTCCCTTCGCACCAGAGAAACAGTCTGAATTTTTTCTTTTTCTCTTATGGAATATCTGTAGTATCAAACTAAAAAATTTGGGTGAACATTTGGCCATAGGCTCTGTGTCTTCTGTAAAATCCCCCCCCCAATTCACATTAATGTATTATGCTGATCCTGACATATAAAAAATTGTAATGGAGAAAGTTGTGTTGTAAAAGGGATAACTATACATCTTATCTTTTAATCATAGTATCCTTCCCTTTTTACATGAAGGCCATCATTGAGAACAATTAAGAAATGTGAAATAATCCCTGACCTCAAGGAATTCACATGCTAAAGGGGGACATATATATATATATATATATATATATATATATATATATATGTATCTGTGTTATTTATAGGCAAATTACACAACAGCCACATATGTATATACAAAATACACAAAAGCCACATTGGAAGATAATATTAACAACAATAACAATAATAACAAGATTTTGTATAGTTTTCTAAGTACTTTCCAATTATCCCATTTTAGCTCAACAACCTTGGAAGATAGGTGCTATTATTATCCCCATCTTATGGATGAGGAAACTGAAGCAAGCAAAAGTTGATTTCTTGATCAGGGTCATCCATCTATAAAGTATTTGAGAAAAGAATTAACTCAGATCTAGTACTCTATCCACCTCTGAGATGCCTTAGTTTAGGAAAGGCTTAACATAGAAGATAGTGCTTGAGTTAAGTCTTAAAGAAAATTAAAGATTCCAAGTGGTTTTCAAAGTGAAGAGGAAGTACATTACCAGCATGGGAGATTGTAAATTTAAAAATACAGAAACAGGAGAAGCAATGGTATTTGTGTGGCACAATGATATAGCTCAGTAAAAGTGGATTTCTAAAATTAATAGAGCAGAATAACATATAAGACCAGAAAAAAAGAAGAAACTGGTTGTGAAAGAGCCTGAAATGTTAGGGAAATTTATGTTTGATTCTAGAGGTAATCTAGGAATAAATTCCTGGATTTTATTGAGTGAAAAGATGATGTAGTCACACTTGTGTTTTAGGAAAAAATACTTTGGCCTCATTTCTAAAATATATAGATAATTGACTCAAATTTATAAGAATATAAGCTATTCTCCCATTGATAATGGTCAAAGGATATGAACAGGCAATTTTTAGATGAAGAAATTAAAATGATTTCTAATTATATGAGAAGGTTCTCTGAATCACTATTGATCAGAGAAATGCAAATTAAGACAACTCTGAGATACCACTATATACCTTGCAGATTGACTAAGATAACAGGAAAAGACAAAGACAAATATTGGAGGGGATGTAGGAAAACTGGGACATGGATACATTGTTGGTGGAGTTCTGAACAGATGCAATCATTCTGAAGAGCAATTTGGAACTATGCTCAAAAAGTTATCAAACTGTGCATACCTTTTGACCCAGCAGTGTTTCTACAGGGCTTATATCCCAAAGAGATCTTAAAGGAAGGAAAGGGACCCACATGTGCAAAAATGTTTGTGGCAGTCCTTTCCGTAGTGACAAGGAACTGGAAACTGAATGAATGCCCATCAATTGGAGAATGACTGAATAAGTTATGGTATATGAACGTTATGGAATATTATTGTTCTCTAAGAAATGATCAGGAGAATGATTTCCAAGAGGCCAGAAGCGACTTACATGAACTGATGAGGAGAGAAGTGAACAGAACCAGATCATTGTACACAGCAACAACAAGACTATACCACTGTCAATTCTGATGGCCATGGCTCTTTCCAACAATTAGATGATTCAGGTCAGTTCCAGTGATAGTGTAATGAAGAGCCACCTACACCCAAAGAGAGGACTGTGGAAACTGAATATGGATCACAATATAACATTTTCACTCTTTTGGTTGTTGTTCACTTGCATTTTATTTTCCTACTCATTTTTGATCTGATTTCCCTTGTGCAACAAGAGAATTGTATAAATATGTTTATACATATTGGATTTAACATAGTTTTAATGTTTAATATAAATTGAATTGCTTGCCATCTAGGGGAGAGGTTGGGGAGACAAGGAGAAAATCTGAAACACAAGGCTATGCGAGGGTCAATGTTGTCAAATTATCTGTGCATATGTTTTGAAAATAAAAAGCTTAAAAAAAAAAGGGAAAAAATACTTTGGCTTCTGTGTGGAGGATGGAGTGGAATGGGGAGAGACTTGAGCCAGGGAAATCAAAGAGGAAGGTATTACAATAGTCCAGGTAGGAAGAGATGAGCAAACTAGCAATATGACTAGGTGAATGAAGAAGAGAAGGATGTTGTGGATACTCTGGCCAATAGGCATTTTAAATCCATTTTTCCTATACAGATGACAGTATATGTCTACACTGAAAAAAAGTAAGAAAAAAATTCATATAAGCATACAGATCTGAGTTTCCAATGATTTATTAATTTCATATTGGTGCTTTTTCTAAAATAATGTCTTTATTCTCTTGATGTATTACTCACTCACTTTACAAATAAGGAAACTGAGGCTCTGGGAGGATGAGTGACTGACTCTGAGTTGTATAGATGGTAAGAAGAAGAGCCTAGTTTTTAAATTTAGCTCTTCTGGTTACAAGTCCATATCATAATGATGCAACCAGCACAATAGTCTCTGCAGAGAAGGGCATCTAAATGACTTCACCAACATGCAACTACCATATTAAGGCCTCCAAAGATTTCACATGTGTGAGTGTTCAGCCTCTATTTTCAAATGGGAGAGTTCATCCCATTCACATTTATGGTTAAAACTACTTATTCTGTATTTCCTGCCATCTTATTATCCCCAGATTATGCTTTTGTTTTACTTTTTCCCCTTACCCCCCTCCCCAGTATTAAACTTATGGGCACCACTTGCCTCATGCAACTCTCCCTCTTTAGACTCCCTCTCACCTCCTTTGAGTCCCTTCCCCTTTCTTATATTTTTCCCTTATTTTTTCTGTATTCCCTTTTATTTAACCTACTCTTTTCCTTTTCCCTTTTCCTCTACCACTTTTTAATGAGGTGAGAGAAGTTTCTCTGTAAACTAAATATGTCTAATATTTTCTTTTCATTTATCTATATATCTTTATAAAGGAGATGATGAAGACAAAGAAACATTAGGAATTGTTCGTGTTTATATATTTATTTATAATTTACAAAGCACTTTCCTTGAGCAGTAGGTAATGCAAGCATTATTGAAATTCTAGTGGATGAGTTCATCCCTACGGGAGAGTAGTACCCCATTGTAAATCATACTTCATACATCTTCTTGTTCCTCTAATATATTTATCTCAGTTATACTTGATTAAACCAAACAGTCAACAAGCATTTAATTAATTACTTACCATAAGCCAGACATTATGCTAAGCTCTGGAAATACAAATATAATCAGAAAGAAAGATAATTGCTTCCTCAAAAAATTATAGTCTAATGGAAAAAGACAACATACAAAAGGAAACTGGAAAGGACAGGGAAGAAGAGAGGATGATAAAAAGGTAGATGAGGATGTGGTAGAAAAAGTCAGGGGTATATCCTAGAGAAGAAGGAAACATGGTTGGGCTGCATTCTCTCCTAAAATGGAAATTTGGAGAGGAGTCATTTAACCAAAGAGAGAGATGGAAGAGGAAAAAATTATTCTCAATGTATGAATTTGGGGGCTGGAGTCAATTTTCAGGATGAAGAACACAGTAGAAGAAGTCTGGACCCCTGAAGAGGATTGAGCACCAAGGACAAATAACAATTTTTCTAACTGAAAAGAAGGTGAAAGAGAGGCATCAAATAAGTTAGCCTGGAAACAGATCAAATAAAGTAGAAAATCTGTGTAAAATTCTTTTGCTCTCTCTTTGTACCAGAAAAGAAGGCTAATTTTGTTTTGTTCTATTATGGGGTGTTTACCTTATTGTAAAATTGGAATTGATGTTACATAATCCTAGACATATATGCATTCTAAACCGTTTCTCTTGTCATTTGATGGTTTTTTGCATGTCACCTGTGACTTTTGCAAAACTCCCCCCAAATTCTCATTCAATTTGTTATGCCACTCAGTAGCACATCAAAACTGTGATGGGGAAAATTACAAGATAGAAGGGACAACTATAGAAACCTTAGGTTCTTGAAGTAGCTACCTTCTGCAAAAGAACCTAAGGTCTCTACAATTAATCTAGTTTTTCAGAAGACTTGGTTAGGAACATAAATGTCTGGCTTATAAAATTTGCATATGACATAAAGTTAGAAGAGATAACTCCTTGATAACAAGAGTAATAATAGTTCTTTTAATTATTTATAATACCACGTTTATATAGTGCTTTGAGTTTTGTAAAATGCTTTACAAATATTATCTCATTTTATCCTCAAAAGAACCCTAGGAAGTAGGTGCTACTACCATTCTCATTTTACGATGAGGAAACTAAGGCACACAGAAGTTAAAGTGACTTCCTAAAGTTACTTGCAGTCTGGTGAAATACAGCTATGCCTTCTTTACAAACAGGTACTAATATTCCTAGATCTAAGTCCAGATCCCATGGGTCTCCAGACTCAGGGATTAAGTCCCTACTAGCTCTTTTTCCTAACTGAGTTACGTCTGTTTTGGCAAGAACTTTTACCATTGTTGAGCCCTCTCAGTCTGTTGCTTTATACCTAGTGTTGACTCAGGTGCTACTTCAGCCTTGGCTTTATCCTTCATCTATCTTGTCTTGTCAAAGGCACTACCCAGAGCTCTTTTATCCCCAACCTTAGGAAGGGTCCCCAAAAGTTCATGTTATTGTTAGATATCAGGAAGAGATTATCCGAATCTCCAGTGTTCCCGGATATGTGGTACCTGCCATTTTAATCATATAACCTAACAAAGAACAACACAGAGTGACCTGACCCTTTCTTTCCTGGTATTGGTCCCTGGGGCTCTTTGAACATAGCTTGCTGATCTCACACACATTTGTGTATTATGGAATAGCCAGCCTGGTTGGGACACAAGCTATCCCTATCCCCAGGCTTTCTTTCCTGCTTGGGCAGGTTGTTTCAGACCTTTAAATTCTATGAACAAATTTATCCATAAGTTTTTCCAGAGTCAGGAAGCTGTAGATATGGAGCATTGCCATCCCTATGAGGGAACAGGACCAAATCCCTGCTATGTAGATGACGATCATACTCAGGAGATAAGACTATGGTGGAAGCCTCTCAGGTAGTCTCAATTTCCAGAAAGAAAAGAACTAGGAGCCATCTTCCTTCACAACAGGAGGCATTGTAGTTAGGTAGTTAGAAAGGCTTTTTGGTAGGAACATATAGAATAGGATCTCACAGTAGACTAGACATTGAGAAAGCTTTCATAATCATCTTCCCAGATAGAAATAATCTCTTTATGCATGGTCCTTGCATTTAGGATTTCTGTTAGCTTATTCAATTTCCATCAGTGTAGAAATCATTACAATCAAAATAACTGGTTGGATTTTCCTGGTCAAGATTTATAATAATATAACCACCATTTCCTGTGTGATAGGAGTCACATTTTTTAAAATAATGCTTTAAGTTTTACCAAGCACTTTCTTCCCATGGTATTCCATCCCCACTTATGCATGAGTCCAGCTAGAGTAAACTACCCCTGCCCCAATATGGAAATATGTTTTACATGACAGCTTGTATAAACTAGATCAAACTGCTCATCTTCTTTGGAACTCAACATCTTATAAAAATGGATGCTAAAAATTTTCTTGTCATTTATCTGGGGAAAAAATAAAATACTATTATATTAAAAATAAATAGAGTAAATTATCCTTAGTTCAAAGTACTTAGTGGGTATATATTCACTAAAAACTTATGGCTCATGAGCCCCTATCTTTTATTTTTTATTTTTATGAGCAAAAGATTCAGTTGGTTAAAAGCAAAGGACTTCAATAAAATAGCATAATAGCAGTAGAAAAATTCTACAAACCTGTGGTCTTCTTACTCTTTCAAAAATATATAAACTATGTATAGGAACAATGGACATCTCTAATAAATATGGATGGAATACATACATATAGCAAACACATGTAGTCAGAAAACATACATGAACAGACCACTCTTTACATTTTCTTTGCTCCAGGCTCACTGATGTCTTCTGTTGATATCCTTGGCTCTCTCTCTTGCCATTCCAGACACATCCAGACACATATGATGCTATTGAATTTCTTGAGCAAAATTTGGAGCCACAGAAACTGTAGATCTCTAAACTATTATCCTGATTCTACAGTGTCTCTTCCTTCCTTTATGTAAGAAAGTCAAGAATCTTTGAAGTTGTGACAGGTATGAAAGGCAAGACCACTGGCTCTGCCCCAACCCCTTCTCTTATTTCTCCACTCCCTCTCTCAAAATTTATTGAAGCTTCAAAGTAATTTGCGTGGCCCTAGTTCTAGCTGTGAGGGAACATAGTGGGAGGTGAAGTTAATTAATTAATTTGCCCTAATCTAACAGAAGCATATGAAAGACTTCTAAAAGGAAGGAATGAGTATATATAGCTCTGGGTTGATGAACAGAAGAACTAAACGTGTGTTTCTTATTAGTCACCAGTCGTGTTGGCTGGGGCATTCTCACAAAAAGGACATAATATTTCTTTTAAGGAAGAAGTCTGAGCACATGTGACAGATTTAGCAAATTTGGATTGGATTGGAAGGTGGCAGAGGAAGGCAGTTGTGAGAGCAGAACAGAACAAGAGTTAAGCAAGGCTAGTTACTGGGAGACATAAGTGTTCCATTGGTAACCCAGCATTGGCACATGTGCTACTTCCCACGTGGAAGAGTCTTGGAGAGGAAGGGGAGGGAGAGGGATGCTCCTGCTTTCAGGAGAACCATGATGATGTACAATTATACGTCTTACAGAAGTTTGAAGTATATGTAAACATCCTATAAGCTGGTGTGGCCTAGTGATCAGTTTTTTCAGTTGGCTAGGTAGCCAGAAATTAGGACACCTTTAAGAGTTATTAGTTTACCAGAGTTTCACCCATTCTCTTAAAATGCTCACAGTTTGACTTCTTCATTGGTGACATCTGATAAGAGACAATGCAGTAAAGAAAGAGGTGTTGGATTCTCTCATCTCCAAGGTCAAGACATATCCTGTGAAAATAGATCTTAGTCCTTATCTTGAGCATTTGTTCTTTTGTTTTAGGAGAAGGATATGAGTTTCAAAAAGCCCAGGAAAAATTAACCTCCAGGAGCTAAGAAGTTATGCCATATTTTGCAGCAAGTCCAACACTGCTGACCTTAGAAGCCAGGAACAAAGTTGAATCTTAGTCCAATGGGTAGCTGGAATGAGGATTCATTAGATAGCAATGCCTGGAAGTGAATTTGGGGAGACCTAGGCTAGGTGGAAACCAAGTTAAAACTTTGCCTTCTGTCCCAGGAGATGAGAATGTGCCCTTGAGACATCTGAGTGAAATGTTTATACTTTTGCTATTCCTATATCTTTGAAATAAATATCCTTTTGTAAAAAGCTAACATATATTAATTGGTTAGATAAACCTGGAGTGCTAATCAAATAATTGGGAGCAGGGAAAATAAGCAGTGAAAGCTTAAGTTGATAGCCACAAAGACAGCCCAAGAACTTTGAGGGAGGATATAAAACCTTGGGTTTAAGATAATGAGCTAAATCATATTCTCTATGTATCCATGATACTTCTGCATAAATGTGAGTTGTGGGAAAGGGGGAGGGAAGTAGCAAGGAAAGAGAGTCAAAAAAGGAAGAGGAGGAGGGGAAAGAAAGAATGAAGGAGAGAAGAAGAGATTTAACAAGTTGGCTCTGAGATAGTGGATCATATATTCTCTATGCGACCATGATGCTTCTCCATTAGCATGAATTGTGGGAAAGGTGAAGGGATCAAAGAAAATGATGGAGAGAAAGAAGGAAGAAGTGTAGGGGAGGGGAAGAGAGAAGGAGGAGAGGAATAGAAGGTAAAGAGAAAAGGAGATAAAGAAAAGCTGGGACAGGGGAGGTTTTTCCCCATTGGTAGTATTAGAATCTAAAAGATTATTATGTCTTCTTATGGATTGGGGTGGTGGAGATGTAAAATTCTATTACTTGATTTTTCCTTATTATTTGCTTTGCTAGTCTGGCTTCATTAAAAGCTTTGTTATCTAATTTATAATTCCTGTCTAGTCTGTTAGATGAAGTAGTAGATGAGAGCTCAAGCCTTAGTTGCATAATTTAATTACATTAAACATTTCTCACTGAAGTTGGGGTCAAAAAGGATTCTAGAGGTATGGGGGATGAATACAAAATCAGTAATCCTGGTACTTTTCAGTCCTAACAGTGCCTAGAATCCTTCAGCTACTACTGTCTGGCCTTCCAGACCTTGGTCTCTCTAGGTTCTTCTACCATCAAGGCCTCTACCTCTACCTTTCTTCCTATGAACTTCAATCCTACTCCAGGAATGATGTCCTTTCCACCTCCTAGATGCTACTGCTTTCCCTCATATGTGGGCTTCATAAACACAACTTCTATTCCCTGGGGAATCCAATTTTTTTCATAAAATGAACAAGTTTTTTTTTTTTTTTTTAATAACTCTTTCATACCATTAGAAACTTTGACTTCTTTTGTGGCAAAAAAATGGCAGAGGCAGGCTTTGCCAGCCTCTAAGACGGAGCCTGTGGAAAACAGCCTTGATCAGGTTAAAGTATAATTGGGAAATATTTAATAAACTACATATAAATACAATAAAACATATATAATATTGCACTTTAAAATTAAGTTACTATGGGACTTCTGCTAAGGATTCCTTTCTATAGATTAGTGGCTTCCATTTCTATTTTGAGTTTGACATAGCTGCTCTAAGATACCCACATGTACCTCACTGTGGACAAGAGGGAAGTAAATGTCATTTATCATCCATGCCAGAGACTATTTTTAAAATGGATCCCCAAGGATAAAAGTATTGAGAAGTATGGGGTAAAGCAATGGCCTAGAGACAGAAAGTTAAATATGTGGACAAATGGGTGCTTTTTTTCTGGAAAAGTAGGGCAGAAAAATGTTGAAATCATAGTATCTTTATAAAAATCACTTAACAGAGTACATAAAAGATTTGTTTGTGGTATTCTAAGCTTTAGAAATGTTACCTTTATCCCTGGCAACCACTTTAAATTTTCTAACTTGCTAGAAGTCTCTATTTGTTGGATCTTATGTTTCCAGCTCTGATTTGCATTGTGAGGAAGAATTTGGCAATGAATAGTTACCTAGGGCCTTTTTCAGATCAAAAATTGAGACCTTGAAATCTGGAGTGCCCTAGGACAACTAGCATTTAGTAAGTGTCTGTGATGATGATTGAGAAGGTGTTGGAAAGCTTAAAAGCTTCAGAAAAGAAAGGAATTATTATTACATTGTGGCCATTCTGCCTTCTGCCTTTTGGCAGAAGGTATGAGTTGGGAGGGTTGGATAAACAGGATGGAAGCTCTGTGAATATTTTGTGAATTCCTCCTTCTTAAGAAATTGGGTAATTCTGAAAGAGATTTGTGTTCCAGCATTAGTGCTGCTCTGGAATCAGCAGTAAGGAGAAGGTCAGCTGCTGGGAGTTGGGTAGCAGGGAGAATGTAACAGAGCTGTACCTTTCTTGAACACCCATAACATCTTCATGCTTTTCTTCTCTCAGCTGCTTTCATGATTCATGGTCTCTTAGGGGGATTCCCATCATCCCAAGTCTCCAGCAAGCGAAAATGTGCTTGTCCTTTCCCCATTTACTTTTCACTGAGCCAGATAGTCTGTCTCTTCCTCACTTAGTGCCTCATCTAGGCCCACATCTTCCCAGATCCTCAAATCTCCAAAACAATTTGACAAACTTTAGACTTGATTGGCTCTTAAACTAACCTTCTTTGTCTTCATCTTTCCAAAGGATCCATCCTTGGGAAGAAGGGATATGTACCAACTGCTCCCTTTGCTTCTAGTTCTGTTTACAAAACATGTATAGACACCCACATTTTGGTTGAGAGGCCTGAGGGACTTACATGAACTGATGCTAAGTGAAATGAGCAGAACCAGGAGATCATTATACACTTCAACAACGATACTATACGATGATCAATTCTGATGCACATGACTCTCTTCAACAATGAGATGATTCAAACCAAATCTAATTGTTCAGTGATGAAGAGAGCCATCTACACTCAGAGAGAGGACCATGGGAGCTGAGTGTGGATCACACCATAGCATTCTTGCTCTCTCTGTTGTTATTTGCCTGCATTTTGTTTTTTTTCCCAGTTTTTTTTTTTCTTTCTTGATCCAATTTTTCTGGTGCAGCAAGATAACTATATAAATATGTATACATATATTGGCTTTAACACATATTTTAACATATTTAACATATTGGACTACTTGCCTTCGAGGGGAGAGGATGGAGGGAAGGAGATAATTTGGAACAGAAGGCTTTGCAAGGGTCAATGTTAAAAAAAAATTACCCATGCATATATTTTGTAAATAAAAAGCTTTAATAAAAAAAAAACATTTAAAAAAAGAATATTCTCTTTGGAATAGAGTTTCTCCTGGATGAGCTAACCATTTGGTGTCCTTGGGTCTGCTTCTCTCCATAGCTCAATTCTACTTCCAGAGCTAGTTCTCTTTTGAATTTATGGTTAGCTTCTCATTACTGCCAGAGGTTGTAGTCCTTGCCTCTATATCCTACAATTCATGTAGTTCTCTGCTGTAAGTGTTTTCTTGTTTTTTTTTCTTACTATATATATATGTATGTCTCTGTGTGTATACATATACATATATGTATATACACATAGACACACACATATATTCAGTATAGATTCCATTATATTTATGTACCATGATTAATTAAAAATTTATCTTTGTAAAGATTTTCAGAGATGTGGGTCAGTCTTCAACCAGCCAATAGTCAGCAGATTTCCTATTCAATCAAAAATCTCCCTCACACTTAATAAAGAGATGACAAGGCTTAGACATTTCTTTGTACTTTGTTAGTATATTAATACCTTGCTATTTCTGTTTATCTGCCTCCCTGTTTTGTGCATTAGATTACATCATCTAATTTGGGAGGTACAGCAGCTATGCTGTACCTATGCCACAAAGGGAATATACCTTGGTCATCATACAATGACATAAGCTGAAAAAGGCAGTAGCCATGGAACATGTCATCATTAAATTGAGGATAGCTCAGAATTTTGACGATGACAGAGAAGCAAGGTAACTAATAGCACTGAAGCCATGGCAGTTTCTCCTGCCTCTCTGGATGCTACCAGAATCCACAGATGATGTTAAACTCTATCTATTTATATATCATTTAATAGATATCATTAGATACTGAATATTTGTATATTAAGCATCTATGATAAAGAATATTAAATAATAAATTGTTGTGTAGTATTATGTTAAATTTCAGGTTTTCACTATGTGGGCTCAGCATGATATAGTAACACAGGCAGTTGTAGGAATATATCAAAATAGAATGAAGTTTCAAATCCTAAGAATATAGATTCATCTGAGCTAAAGAGATGGTGTATTATGTAACTAAGGACTATTGTCCTTAGGATTAGGAACAGAATCTAACATGTAGATAGGAGTGATGGGAGAAGAAGAAGGAAAGAGGAGGAGGAGAAGGAAAAGAAGCAGGAAGAGAAGAAGGAGAACAAAAAAGAGGAGGAAGAAGAGGAGACAGAAACAGAGAGACAAAGAAAGACAGAGACAGAGAGATATAGAGAGAGACAGAGACAGAGAGACAGAAACAGAAAGATTTAAATGCCTATAGGGTTTCTGGGCTGGGTCCAGGAATCAATTGGAAATCATGTTCTTGTCGACGTTACTTGAGAATAATGTTTCTTTTATTTAATCCCATTAAATGCTTATTACAGCACATCCTGGTTATGGGCCTAGATACAAGCAGACTTAAGGCAGTTTGAATCAACTCCCCACACTCCTCCCCTCCTCACCAACCAGAGATGTACTGAGCCCATATACTTGGAACATATCAAGAGCAACATAAGTTAACTTTTCCTCGTAAGATTGACCTGGGACTTAATTGTGTACTTTGAGCAAGGAGTATTTAAGAACCACTCAAGAAGGAGACAATATGGCAGAGTAGAAAATCTCAGCTGAGTTTTCCCAAATTCCACTTTAAATAGCTCTAAAATAATGCCTCAAGTTGAATTCTTGATTGATAGAAGCAGCAAAGTTGATAGAAGCAGCAAAAGGTCAGGTGAAAAATTTCCTAGCCCAAGACAACTTAAGAAGTCAGCAGGAGAGATCTCTCTCACTAGGGTGGTGATGGGAGCCGGGAGCACAATTCAGGCTATTCCTTGGGGGTGGCTGCATTGGTGGCAATAGCAACTTTGGGAGCAGTTAGTTTATAGATGGTAGATGTGGGTGTGAGTTGAACAACTTATTGGAAAGAACTCTTTGCTAGCACAGGAGTCAGAAAAAAAAACAGACTTTTGAGGAGAGGCAAAGAAAAAGACAGGCAGACAGAAACATACACAGAGAAAAGGATAAATAGGGGGAAACAGCAGATGGGGAACTACATGGTAATCATAACTGTGAGTGAGAAGGGGAATAAGATTAATTCAACCATAAAATGGAAGAAGATAAAAGATAGAAATAGAAAATGAATTAGAAAACAAAATTCAAGAATACTTTTCAAGAAACATATTTGAATTGAAGAGATAAACACACACACACAAAGAACTGAACTGAAGCAGAATCTATTATACTTCAACTGTGTAGGGTGATCATTTGACTTTATCTTTATTAAATGAAAAACATTCATGGCATTGGGCTTATAACTTAGATGTCCATTGGAAGAAGGGTGTTCTGAGGATAGCAATCAATTCTCACTGGTTAACAATTAAAGAGAAAATGAAATTATGAAGGGGCCAGACCTGAACTTTTTTGTCATTTACTTCTAGATTAATCCCAGATTTGGACAATCTACTCAAAGAATTTATCCGGCACCAAGCATGAACAGAAGGGAGTCTCTCCTTAGATCAGAAGTCTAATATAGTTGGGTGAAGTAAAAATACCCAGAATGAAAGAATGTTGATTCTTTTATTCATCAGCCTCATCTTTTAGAAATTAGACAAGGAAAGAGAACAGGGAAAACAATCTGGGATCTCATTCATTTTAATAATTGGCTATTAATATGAGAGCAAAGTAATAATTTCTCTATATAGCAATCATGATTTCAGACAAAGCAAAAGTAAAAATAGATCTAATTAAAAGAGATAAGCAGGAAAACTACATTTTGCTAAAAGTTATCTTAAACAATGACATAATATCAATAGTAAATATATTTGCACTAAATGGCAGAGCATCCAAATTGTTAAAGAAAAATTTAAAATGTCACAGAAGGTAATAGATTATACTAATCAAAGACCTTAACTTTTCCCTGTCTGAATTAGAAAAATCTAACCAATAAATAAATAAATAAGAGAAAAGTTAAGGAGATAAGTAGAATTTTGGAAAAGTTATACACGAGATCTCTGGAGAAAACTTATTAGAAATAGGAGACAGTAAACCATTTTTCTCAGTAGTACATGGTACCTACACAAAAACAGATCAATATTAAGGCAAAAAATCTTATGACTAATTCAGAAAAGCATAAATATTAATAGATTTTTCAGATCATAATGCAAAAAGTTACATTCAATAAAAGTTGCATTCAATGCTGTAGAAACAAAGATTAGAAATTAATTGGAAACGAAGTAATCCAGTCCTAAAGAATGATTGGGTCAGAAAGCAAATCATAGAAACAATCAATAATTTCATTAAAAAGAATGACAACAATACCAAAATGTATGGGACACAACCAAAGCAGTTCTTAGGAGCAGTTTTGTACCTCTAAACACTAACATCAATAAAATAGAAAACCTTCTCAATGGGGTAAGGAAGGAAGGGGAAAGGGAGAAAACTTGAAACTCAAAGTTTTAAAAAATGAATGTTAAAAATTGTTTTTTTTTACTATACTTAGGGAAAATAATAACTAAATATTTTTTTTAAAAGAAAGTATACCCAACAGCAAAGTATATGACAGTAAACAATATGGATTCTTAAATGATTTTGAAAAGCAGGTGAACATATTTTGAAATTTTTAAAAAAATTAAAATTGTTTAAAAAATAAAATAGGGAAAGAGCAGATCAATGAATTGGCCATAGAAGTAAAAAAAAAAAAAAAAAAAAAAAAAAAAAAAAAAAAAAAAAGAAAAAAAAAAAAAAAAAAAAAAAAAAAAAAAAAACCTAGAAAATGAACCAATTAGAAACCAACAATTATACACTAACTGGAAATGCTGAAAACCAAAGGAAAGATTAATAAAACTGAAAGAAAACCATTGAACTAATAAATAAAAGTACAACCTCATTTTATGAAAAACAAAACCAATAGATAAAGAATTCAATGGTATGGGGAAAAGCTAGAAATCTCCCAGTAAGACTAGGTTAAAGCAAGGGTTTAAATTATTAACATTATTATTGAATATTTTATTTTAAAAGCTAGCTGTTGGAGTAGCTAGATGTCTCAGTCTTGCACTGGTCTTGTAGCTCCTGAGACCTCAGATGCCTAACGCTTCCTAGCTGTGTAACCCTGTGCAAGTCTCTTAATCCCAATTGCCTTGCAAAAAAAAAACAACAAAAAAAACTCCCAAACAAAAGCTAACTATGGCAATAAAACAATGAAAAGAAATTGAAACAATAAAAATAAGCATTAAGGAAACAAAACTATCATTTTTGTACATAATATGATGTATATTTCAAAAAGCCTAAAGAATCAACTTTAAAAAAAAGCTGAAACAACAATTTTAGCAAACTTGTAGGATATAAAATAAACCCACACAAATTATTAGCATTTCTATATATTACCAACAAAGTCTAACAAGAGATAGAATGAGAAATTCCATTAAAAAAAAAACTGTAGACAATATAAAATACTTTGAAGTTTATTTGCCAAGACAACCCTAGGAACTATATTAACACAATTTACAAAAATCTTTCCACAGAAATGAAGTAAGATTTAAACAATTAAATAAATATGAATTGTTCATGGGTAATCTGAGCCAATACAATAAAAATGACAATTCTACCTAGACTGATTTGCTTATTCAATGCCATACCTAACAAATTACTAAAAAAAAAAATTATGGTTAGAAAAAAATCATAATAAAATTCATCTAAAAAACAAAAGCTCAAGAATATCAAGTGAATCAAAGTAAAAATGTAAAAGAAGCTATCTTAGCAATACCACATGTCAAACTCCATTAAAATAAAGTAATGATTATCCAAATAATCTGGTACTGCCTAAGAAATAGAAATGTTAGCTAGTTGGTATAGTGGGTAGCACCTGAAGTTAGCAAGACACATCTTCCTGAGGTCAAATCTGCCTTCAGATACTTGCTAATTGTGCCACTCTGGGCAAGTCACTTAATCCTGTTTGTCTCAATTTCCTCATCTGTTAAATTAGCTAGAGAAGGAAATCACAAAGTACTCTAATATTTTTACCAAGAAAACCCTAAATGGATTACAAAGAGTTGAACACAGCTAAAACAAAGGAGGCATGGATTGGGTACATAATATACAATAGTAATTGCCATAGTAACCTAGTATTTGACAAATCCAAAGGTCCAAAATTTGGAGGCAAAAAATTATTATTTGATTGGGAAAACTGGAAAGCAATTTGGCAAACTAGGTATAGATCAATATCTCATGCTATACACTGAGATAAGGTCAAAATAGGTATGTAATTTAGACATAAAGAGTGTCTAAGAAGGAAAATAGAGGAGTGTGAAATATTTTACCTGCCAGACCTATGAATAAGGGAAGAACTTATGCTCAAACAAGAGAGAGAGAGAGCATTATAGGATGTAAAATGGATTATTTAATTATATTAAACAAAAAGTTTTGCACAAACAAAATCAATGCAATCAAGATAAACAGGAAGCAGGAAACGGGGGGGGGGGGTGTTACAGCAAGGGTCTCTGATAAAAGTCCCATTTCTCAAATATATAGAGAACTGAGTTCAATTTATAAGAATGTGAGTCATTCCCCAATTGAAAGATATGAACAGTTTTTAGAAGAATGAAAGCAATCAATAGTCATATAAAAATTCTCTAAAAATCAGAGTTTTTAAAAGAAAGTTTTAAAATTTATTTTAAATGTAAATACAAAAATTTTTAAATGAAAGAAAAAGAAAATAGAAAAAATGAAAAACAGAAAAAAATTGCCATAGTATGCAGCAGAACATATGAGAGTATTCAAAATATGTAATAATAAATTTCCATTTCAAGAAAGCATACATAATAACAAAACATATTTTATTCAGACCTGTACATCTAGTTTTTGCTTTCTTGTAGGTTTTCTTTTGTTCTCTTTGAGCACTTTTTACTTTATTTTTTCCCTCTTTCTTCCCAACACCCCACCTCATCTCCCAAGCAAAATACAGTTAATTGCAGATATATTTATGTTTAGATACATATATACACACATATGTAAGCATACATATATATGCATTATCTCATTTTCTATCCCTGCTAATTCTTCCACTTCTATCTTCTAACTTGCCTTGCAGTTTATTTAACCTCCACCTCATCCTCTTCCCCCACTCTTGCTCCCTTTTTATCCCTTTCCTATTAATGTGCATACTTTATCCCACTCCCCTCAATCTACACACTCTTCTATACCTTGTCTTATTCTATTACTTCCCCCTTTTATTTCTTTATAGATTTTGGAGAGTGCTATGCCTTTTTTGGTATATAGATTTATAGATAGATATAAAAACATTGTTTTATATATATAAACATCGTTGTGCCCAGCAGAGCATCAAGGAGGATTCAAAATACATAACAACAAATTACCAGATCAAGAAAGTATTAGTGGAAGAATTATATTCATGAATGGCCATTTTTTCTTTACTTCCTTGTAAATTATCCTTTGGTTCTCTGTGACTGATCTTATTTACTTTATTCCTTTCCCCCACCCCTCTTTCATTCTCCCCATGCAAGCTACATTTAAGAAAAGATATATTTATGTATACATATATAGATGTATAGATACATACACATACTCACATCCACACCCCCACCCTACATACACATACGGTTTTCTTGTCCTTGCTGTCTCGTTAATTAAATTCTGCTCCATAATTTGCTTTGCTATTACTTAACCTCCCCCCACTCAAGGATTCCCCCCTTGTATTCTTCCCTCATCCTTTATTTCCTCATCTGCTCATCCCTCCCTCCTTACTTCCTTATAGATTTTAGAGTGTGCTTTATACCCTTCATGCTATAAATGTAATATTACCTATTGAACTCATTCCCAATGTGAGTAGGTTTTCAAAACTAAGAGACCTCCTCCCTCTTCTGATTCCTCTATGTCTATTTTTTCTCTGCACCTCATTTATATAACGATTGATATTCTTACCTTAAGGTAAAATTTTTCTTTTGAGCTACCTTATTGTTGATGTGAATCTTATATACATATGTGTATAAATATGTACATATATGTGTGTATACATATATAAAACATAATTGGACCATGTTTAAAGTTTGTGCATATTAATTTTCTTAAAAATGATTTTTCATATTGGCTCATATATTAAAATTTCTGTTAAGTTAGGGTTTAGTTGGTAGAAAGTCTTAAAAATCTGCAAGTTTATTGAATCTCCATTTTTTCTCATTCAGGATTATAGATGATTTTGCTGGATATGATGTTTTTGGCTGCAGGCCTAATTCTTTTGATTGTCCGTGGATGTAATTCCAGGACCTGAAGTCTTATTGTGGCTAGTGATAAGTCCTATACAATTCTAACTGTAGCTCTAGCAAGCATATGTGAATTGTTTTTTCTTATTTCGTGCAAAATGTTCTCTTTAATCTGGGGGTTTCAAAATTTGGCAATAATATTCCTATGTGTCTTACACACAAGATCTCATTGAGATGTTGATCAGTGATTTTTTTTTTCCTATTTCTACTTTCCCCTCATATTATATCATTACAGAACAATTTTCCTGGATTATTTCTTGCATTATTGTGTCCAGGTTCTCTTTGCGATCATGCTAAAATTTGTAGGGAGTGTGTGGAAATAGGGGCTAAGTAATGCACTATTTGGAGTTATGCACTGATCCAACCATTATGGAGAGCAATTTGAAACTATATCCCAAGTGCTATAAAACTATACATATCCTTTGATCCAGCAATAACACTATTAGATCTATACCCCAAAGAGATCAAAGAAAAATGAAGAGGATACACTATATATATATATACTCTTTTCATGGTGGCAAAGAATTGGAAATTGAGGGAATTCTCATGAATTGGAGAATGGCTAACTAAGTCGTGGTATGGGATTATAATTATAATTCTACTATAAGAAATGATGAGCAAGATGATTTCAGAAAAACATGGAAAGACTCACATGAACTAATGCAAAGTGGAGTGAGCAGATCCAAGAGAACATTGTATACAGTAACAGCAATAGTGTATGATGATCAATTGTAAATGTCTTAACTATTCTTAACAATACAATGATCCCAGACAACTCTGAAGGACTTACATAAAATGCTATCCACCTCCAGGAAAGAACTGATGGAATCTAAATCAGAATGAAATATACTTTTAAAAAATTTTAAGCAATTTATTTAAACTTTTGAGTCCTAAATTCTATCCTTCCCTTTCCTCCCAGGTCCTGAGAATGTAAGCAATCAGATATAGGTTACATGGGCAATTATGTAAAAAACAGTTCCATACCAGTCATTTTGTACAAGAAGACTTGAATAAAAGAAAAGAAATTTTAAAATAGCATGCTTCAGTTTATATTGTGTTAAATAAGTATAACTTCTTTCTCTAATGGTAGATAATATACCTCATCATTAGTCCATATCATTGTCTTGGATCATTGTATTACTTGGAATAGCTAAGTCATTCACAATTCTTCACTGAACTAATATTGCTGTTACTGTGTATAACATTCTCCTGCTTCAGTTCACTTCACTCTGCATCAGTTCACATAAGTCTTTCCAGGTTTTTTTTTTTCTGAAATCATCTTGCTTCTCATTTCCTACAGCCCAATAATATTCCATTACAATCATATAACTTGTTTAGCCATTCCCCAATTAATGCTTATCCCTTTGATTTCCAATTCTTAGCCACCACAAAAAGAGTTGCTATAAATATTTTTGTACAAATAGTTTTTCCCCTTTTTGGGGTATCTTTGGATATAGACTTAGCAATCAAAATGGATCAAAATGTATGTACAATGTTACAGCCCTTTGTGCATAGTTCCAAATTGAAGCATACTTTTTAAAAGCCTTTTTTATAATTCTTTATAATTTATAATTTTATGATTCTTATATTTTTATAATTTTTGGTCTTTGTTTTTAATACAAGCATGGCTAAAATGGATATATTTTTCACAATTATAAATATAGGTATTGTCCACATCATGGATAATGTATAACTTATCTATAATACATATCAAATTGCTTACCTTCCCAAGAAAGGGTAAAAGGAGGGAGAGAGAGAATTTGGATTTCAAAAGTTTCAAAAACAAATGTCAAGTTTTCATTTACATATAATTGAGAAAACACAAAACAAAAATTAAATTAAAACTGAGTAGTTTAGCAGTAATTCTTCACAAATGTTCAGTTCAGTCATTTTTCCAGTCATGTCTGACTTTTCATAATTCCATTTGGGATCTGATTTTAAAGATAAAGAAATTGAGGCCAATAAAGGTTATGACTTGCTGATATCACACAGCTAAGTGGAAGAACCAGGATTTGAAATTAGGCTCCCTTAGCCCAAATTCCATATTCTATGCCTCAATGCTGTGTGATTACTCTTCAGAATGTTGTTGAGGGAATTCCTGTTCAGGTTTACTTTTGAGCTCATTTCTAACTCTGAAATTCTATGCTTTTTAGAGACAAATTCTAATTGATAGCTAAGTGGGAAAAGAACTGGAATTATCATGAAACTGTTTTTCTTAGGAGTTTGTATAACACGTGATAGTCATATTAAAGCAGTTAAAAGACTGTCAAGGGAAACAGATTTGTTCTGTTTGAACCTAGAAAGCTTGACCAGAGGAGTAGATACCAGAGACAGACTGAGGCTTCGTATAAAGGAAACCAACAGAACAAAGAGAGCTCTCCCAAAATGGAATTAGTCATGGGTAACTTTCAGCCTAGGTCTGAGATGCCAAGATTGTATGACCACTTGTTGAGTCTGGTATAGAGGGAATTCTTGTGAGGGAATAAATTGGACTAAATAACACCAGAACCCTTTCTGGGGAGAGCAGAAACATCTTTATTCTCCCCTACCACTCAATAACTACCTGCCTTTGAAACAAGCCAGGATTTATTGTTTCTGTATATTTAATTTATGGAATAAGACAAACATTTCCATAACAATTTTCTCTTGCTTTTGGTCATTTTGCTCTTCATTATTTCCTGCAAGTCTATTCACATTTTTCTAACACCATCAAGTTCATCATTTCTTATAGCACAGATTTTTTTCTTGAAGGAAAAAAAAATGAAAAAAGAAAACATGGGAAAAGCAAGCACCCAAGTTGGAGTTAGAGATCCTCCATGACACTGAGTGAATTACTTCTTTCTGGATCTTAGTTTCCTCATCTATAAAATAAGAAGATATTTTACTAGAATGAGCAATTTCTTAAGTACATTCCTAATTCTAAACTCAATGATTCTATTAAAATAATAGGAAGGACAGCTTTGTCCAGGATTATCAACCTAGACCTGGTTCTCCAAAGCATTTGAAACGGTGTAGCCAGATATAACTGGATTGCCTGAGGAGTCTGGAAGTTGACAGGGGTGATCAAAGAGGCTACCAAGGTGGGAGGGAGGTGATTTAGAAAAGTTGCTGGGAGGTACACAAGAGTAAACCTGTGTGCATCCTCTAGCATCCTTAAGACTCTACGATTTTAATATGTCTTGAACTGTATTCTAGAAGACAGAGAGAGTTTAAAAGCATTTTGGGAGGCACACATCAACCTTAACTTGAAATCTGCAGGCTGAGGATCAAGACAAGCTGTGATATCCACTGTGGAAAGATTGTTGCACAATTGTTGCACAAGCAACAGATGGGTCCAGGAAATCTGAGATTCTGAGAAAGTGAAGCACATCATTGGCCATGGAAAGCAGAATCATATCTGCATCCAAAGAACCTTGGTCAGGAGAACTAGAGAGGAGGCAGACCTGGGAGGAAGAACTCTCAGATCAGTTTAGAGAATACTCATGAAAATCTAGAGGAATAGGAGATTAGAAAGGATTTTGTAGGATCATAGACTATTGAAGACACCAATAGATCATATAATGGGGCTTTGGTTGGGATAACCTATGCTCTTCAGATTACCCCTAGAACACTAAGGAGTAGATGTATCCAAGCCTGCTCTGAGAGAGTAAGCCTGAGAACACTCACTACATGTCCCTCTGCAGAACATAAGAGTTTACTGGACTTAACTGATTTATTTATCAGTCCAGAACTACCTAGGTAATAGCAAATAAAACCAAGCTTTAAGTCAATCTGCTTTGATGTCTTTCCTATATCATACTTTGTTACCTCTGATTTTCCCCTCTGCCCACAGTCATCATCATAATAAAGATACTCAAGCTTCCTTTTTCAGACTCCAGAGACCTCTCCTTGATAGGTCGTCCTCACCAAGCAAACCTATCCTCCCACTCTTGATTCTGAACTTTTACTTGTTTCTTCCTTAGCATAGTAGCTTTACTAACTATCTTTCTTAGCATTCAATTTAATTCAGCAATGATTTATTAAACAGAAACTGCAATACACTCAGTGGTAGGGATACAAAAATAATTAAGCCACTCTGCCCTTAAGAAGCTTACAGTTTAGGAAGGAAGAAAGACAGGGACAAAAACCCAAACATAAAATAAAACAGATTAAGTGGAATAGAGATATCCAGAGCTGGGTCTTGAAGAAAGAGAAAGATTAAAAAGAAGTGGGAAGAGAATATAGGCATTGACAACAGGATTAATGAAGGTGAGATAAATTGGGGAACAGTGAATACCTGATTGTCTAGAATTTAGGACAGAGAAAACAAAGTAGTGAGCATTTGGATCTGTCAATATAGAACCCAAGTTCAAATCCTACCTCTGATGACTCCTGCCTAAATGATCTTAAGACTTTAAATTTCTCCTTATTTAATACCATTAGCTGAGGACGTTTGTCGGATATTTTTCTTTGGTCTTCATTTTCTTACCCAAATATTATAATCTTTGGTGGTATTTTCCAAATTTCTTCTGATTGATCTTTTTGACTTGTTAAATCATCTAAAGTGAATAGTTGCTATCAACTTAGCAAAAATACATATGAGAAAATAATAGACCACTCTATTGCTAATGCTAAGGTGCCTTTTAGTAATGTCATTCTAGTCTATATTTTTTTTAAGTCTCAGCATTGACTTTTTGTATTCTTGCTTCTAAAGTTCTATTTCAGCCCTATCTTTCTTTGTTCTTTGTTCTAAGGTCCTTATCATCTCTGATATTCTATGAGACTATTTTTTGGCCTTATGACATGTGTACAGAATTCCTACAAGAGACAGGGGTATGGGAGATTTCTTAAGGGACCCTAAACCATCTTTACAAGCAGCTTTATGATTAGGTAGAGTAGGCAGCCCCTTTGTGTTGGTATTTTAGGCATGCTGAGAAATCTCCCTTCTATTAGCTCCATACAATTCCTTCTGTTAGCTATTACCTTAAATTACTGTCACATTTTATGAATTCTATGAATGACTATTTAGCAAATGCTTCTGAAACATGCCCCTGTCTAAAATCCATAGGTAATTAATGTCTCCATGTGAATGAGAGTCTCTGCACCTCTCCAGAGAGCAGGTTTTCAATGCAGATGGATACATAAAGACACTGAAACTTAGTGGATCTGGGGAAGGAAAACAATAGGAGACAAGGGCAAAAAGACAAGAAAGGCTGAAGACTGCCAAAGACAAACTCTATTTATTTCACAATTTGTCTTTAAGGATGATCTGCATCTTTGAAAGCAGAAGTGTATAAGGAAGTGCTGGGAGGATGAAGTGAAATCTTTCTGTTAATGCCTCTCCATCAGCCCCTGTCATTGGCCCTTTCTTCCTCACTGATCCCTCAGAGAAGGTTGAGGCAGGAACACAAGCTCCCTTTGTCAGAGATTTCTTAGAAAGATCAATTCTTGTGAAAGGGGAAATTTACAATATATTTACAAAACCCCATTGTGTTTACTTAGCTTTACCAAGTCATCCATTCTGCCAAGATGATGGAGTCCTTATAATAGCAAAATTAGAAACAATCCTCTCGGCCATCACTATAAATACTTCCTAAATGCTAAGGCTTCAAACCTATAACCCAGGGAGTCTTGGAGGAGTCAATAGTCAGTTCATGACCTTGTTCTCATATTCTCATAGCCTAAAATGGCGGGGGGAAAACCTGGTCTTGGAGTCAGAACCCATGAATTTATTAGGTCCCAGTTCTGAGGCTTGCTAGTTGGGTGGCTGAATGGAAGTCATCCAACCTTTTTGAGCCTCAGTATTTTTAACTATACAATGAAGATAATAATAGACAATGCTTGTTTATCCCCTCACAGACAGGGGCATGTTTCAGAAGCTAAATAGTCATTCATAGAATTCATAAAATGTGACAGTAATTTAAGGTAATAGCTAACAGAAGGAATTGTATGGAGCTAATAGAAGGGAGATTTTTCAGCATGCCTAAAATACCAACACAAAGGGGCTGCCTACTCTACCTAATCATAAAGCTGCTTGTAATCACTTTGTAAAACAGAAATCACTATAAAAAATGGCAGCATTTCCCTATGTATACCATAGATTCATGAAGAATTAATCTTCATGAAGTTAGATTTATAATACTTGGCAAGTAGAGACCTCAATGCAGCTAATTAGAGGTTTTAATTGAAATAGATGTTTCATGTAAATAGATTTTTCTAGAACCTAGAGTAGCAGGAAAAACTTTCTGGCATCTTCAAAGCTGTACTTTCCCTTCCAGATGATTTATTTTAAAATGCACATACTGTACTTAAAATTTGTCCCTATACTTGGCTGATGTTTCAGTATCTTTATCTTGAGAAGCATTTATTTTATCTCTAAATCATCCTTGGGATATTGACTTCCTCTTGATAAAAACATTTCTTCTTCTTTTACCTTATCCCATTTGTTCCTATTCCCTCCAAAATCAAATATAAAATATCTGGTTTTTAAAGCCTCTGACAGCCTGGCCCCTTCCTACTTTTCCAGTATTCTACTCCTTACTCCATGTACTCTATGACCTAAAGATCCTAACCCCCTTTCTATACCTTAAATGAAGATACATCATATATCAATTATATCTGTTTTTCCTAGCTATCCCTGGGCTTGGTTTGCCAGGTAAAATCCCACCTTCTACCAAAAGCCTTCCTGATGCCTATTTATGCTTGTGCTTTTTCTCTGTGATTATCTCCAATTTTTCCTGTATGGAAGCTGTTCATATTTAGTTATGTGCATTTTGTCACATTAGAGTATGAGATCCTCAACAGCAACAAAGTTATTTGTATCCCTAATGCTTAGTACAGTTCCCAGCACAGAGTAAATGCTTCATCAATATTTGTTTACTGACTACTATCTCACCACTTACAATAACTGACAAACTGGGAGCCCCAGGGAACAGATATAGTGTATCTTCAAGACTCTAGACCTAGTTCTGAAGGGTTGGGGGTGACTTTTCTAGTACTATATCTCCCAAGCTTCCACTGGTATTCTTCTTCCCATGATTACAAGTTGATGTCAATTTGTCAGATTTAATTAGCTTTTAGAAATGGGTATTTAATATGGTAGTTAAGTTGGAAGAAAACAATTCCTAGAAATCTGTGACATTCCATCATAGGGGAAAGGGGAGAAAAAATCAAGACCAAGGATAGTTATGGAGCTCTGTGCCTTACCCCAGCTGATTCTTTCTCGGGAATTTAGTCATCTCTTTTTTCTCCACTGTCAGGAACTTGAATCTCTGGATACAACAGATGGTTTATTTAGACCCCAGAGAGCGTGATCAAGTCCCTTATCAAGTTTAAAAGATTTTCTGTTCAACACAGAGGGAGGTGTCCAGGCCTTGTATACATCTTGTGAGAACAAGATGTATTCTCACCTAAGAAATGGACCAGTTATGACATCTTTATCACTTAAATTGGAGAGAGGAGAATAGGCTAGTTCTGGAATTCTTAACATTAGCTCTTTAGCAGTCTGGTGAAGGTTATGGACCCTCTTACCATAATAATGTATCTAAATACTTAAAATACATAGGGCTAGAAAAGAAACTAATTGTATTGAGAGGGGAACTAGATGGCATAGTGGATAAGAATTCTGGATTTGGAATCAGGAAGACCTGAATTCAAATCCAACCTCAGACACTTGCTATTTGTGTGACTTTGGACAAATCACTTGGCATCTTTCAGCTCAGTTTCTTCATCTGTAAAATGGAAATAGCAATAATACCTATCTTCCAGAGTTGCTTTAAAGAAAAAGTGAGCTATATACAGAACTTTGCAAACTTTAAAGCATTATATAAATACTATCAATTGTAGAAGTATGGTTATATGTGAAATAGTTACCAAAATATTTTAAAAACAAATTCATAGACCCTCATTTAAAAACCTTGGATGGGGCCGACCCCCTTCTCTTCATATTTGAGAAAATATCATTCAAGATAAAGAAATGAAAGAAGCCTAAAGTTCCTGAGTTTACAGAGAAGCCTCAAATCCAGTCTGTGGACTTCCACACCTAGGGCTAAAGTTTGTGGGCAGAGGATAAAATATATGGGGGCAAACAGTTTGAAGGAGGACCATGGAACAGAGAGGGAGGGCATGGTTATGGAGACTGGGCGGGGAGAGGGGAGAGAAATACCTAAAATGATATCA
This sequence comes from Sarcophilus harrisii, assembly GCF_902635505.1. Taxonomy (NCBI): domain Eukaryota; kingdom Metazoa; phylum Chordata; class Mammalia; order Dasyuromorphia; family Dasyuridae; genus Sarcophilus; species Sarcophilus harrisii. The sequence goes on from NC_045426.1 coordinate 338,045,419, forward strand.
GAATCTTGGTTAACCAAACAGGACACAAAGCTAAGAGTGATTAACAACCAACTACTGTTAAGTTCCTGCCTCACTTAATGGAAAGGTAATTTGTCAAATATCTACACTGTCCTCTGGTGGTTACATAATTCATGTTTAATTTCATGATGAGAATTGTAAGGTGCTTTATAAGTTACACAAAACATTGTCAAAAATAAATATTTATGATATTTTAAGAAACCTGGTTGCTAATGTAGGAATTAGTTCAAAGTATATGCAATAAGGTCATTAACTTGGTAAATCACAAGTCAGTTAATATCAAATTGAAAGGATAAAGATGAGAGGAAGATATAGTATAAATTAATATCTCCTTTCCACCTATTAAAAATGATTTTAATACTGAAAAAAAGAGATATGAAAAAAGTAATGACATAAAAGAGAATATTGTCAATTCCTATAAAAGATTAACCCATATAAAATGATTGCCACAAGAAGGAAATCAAAGAAGCTCAGAAAATGTCTCGGCCAACAAAGATTTAGAATTACAGGATTATATCTTTAAGCCTTAAAAGGAGTTAAGAGCCAATCAAGTCCAAATTCCTCATTTTGCAGATTTTTTTTTTTTTTTTTACCAAAAGTTATGGCAGTCAACAATAACAATGGTTTAAAATACAAATTCATTTCTGAAATGTTTTGAAGGGTATATTAGATAATATGAAAATTACCATTTCATAAAACAGCAAAGAATAGTAGTTGAAGTATTTATGTTTACCAACTAAATGTAACTAAATTAGCTTACTTCTGTATATTATATATTTAGTCTGTTATACTGTAAACCTTTTTTTAAATAATAAGTATCAACAATTTTGATAATTGCTGCTTTGATGTTTAGTCCAAAATCTGGTGTTTCTAGCCTCCTTTTCTTCCTGTTCTTTTTTTTTTTAATTCTCTTGAGATTCTTGCCATTTTGTTTTGCCAGATAAATTTCATTATTTTTTTTTTCTAGCTGTCTAATCCTTTGACAATTTGCTTGGTATGGCACTAAATAAGAAAATTTGTTTGGGTAGTATTCTCATTTTGTTTAATTGCCATGACCCAAATATGAGAGCTCTCTTTAATTTTTTCAAGTGTTTTGTAAGGGAATAGAGAAGGAAATATACTATGTGCCAGGTAGTATGCTAAGTGCTTTATAAACATGTTACATGTTTTATAAATATTTTTATTTGGTTCTCACAACATGTTGTTATGCCCATTTAACAGTTGGGGAGACTAAGACAAAGGTTAAGTGACTTGCCCGGGATCATACAACTAGTAAGTATTTGAAGACAGATCTGAATTCAATTTTTACTGACTCTAGGTTTAGTGATCTATCTACTCTACCATCTAACTCCTTGGTAGTTGTATTCATAAGTTCCTTTATTTATCTTAATAAACATGTACATATATTTTATATATTATATAGTGTTTTTTGAATGAGAATACATTTTGCATCTTTCTGGTAAGTTTTGTTGATAATAAACAGAAATTTTTAAATATTTTACCATGTTATTTAAGTTACTGCTCCAGTAAATTTTTCAGTTGATTTTTGGTGATTCTCTAAATAGATTATTCTATCACCTGCAAAAAGTGCTAGATTTAGTTTCCCTTTGTCGAGTTTATTCTTCTAATTTCTTTTTCTTATCTTTTTGCAAGAGTTCTGTTAAATTAACAGTGATAATGGATTTCCTTGCTTTATCCTTCATCATAATGAAAAAATATTTACCCTTTCTCCAGGACATATAATGTTGCTCTTGGTTTTAGTTGTCATCCTTCATTCTTGAAGAGGACCAAAATGATACTATGTTAAGAGTTAAGATACAGTGTTTCTGACTGTGGCTGATCAGACCAATACAATCTCAGAATGCTCTGCCACAGATCAAGCACAAATAGTCCATATGAACATTTGGACTGGATTGTCTAAATTTGTGCATCTCACATTTCTTTTGTGCTGTTTCAACTCTGCTTTGCTCATTGAGCCCAGCACCTTTTCTGATGAGGGCACACCATGATGGGTAGTCCTGTGCCAGTGTCTCCCATGTCACACAATCAATTCCAAAGTTCTTCAGAGAGATCTTGAAAGTGTCCCTGTCAAATTTTTTTCTGACCCCTTATGAGTACTTGCCTTATGTAAATTCTATGTAAAATAGTCTTTTAGGCAAGTGTATATTTGATGCAAGCAAAGTGTCTAGTCCATTTCTATCATATCTCTACAGCGGAGTTTGAATGCTTGACAGTTTAGTTCCAGAAAGGACCTCAATCCAGTCAGAAATCCAAGTCATGTCAAGTCCTTGAGGCTAAATTTTCCCTACAAATTTTCTTATGGCCTATGCCATGGCTGCTAAACCTTCTTGAGTCAGTCTGCCACAACACTCTGTCTTGTGTTGCCTTTTCCTCTCCTTTTCCCCCATAACATGTCATGTCTCTCCTAATCCCACTAAACCCTATGATGTCTCTCCTCTGAGACCCCACTTTTCTTTTAGTGTGTCAAATCCCTGTTGGGATTTATCCTGCCAGCAAAGATATATCCCAACCTCTTGGGGTGTTCCCTTTCTCCTAGGCAATTGTGAGTTTCACTAAGGAACTTGGCTTCTATGATTAATTATTAAAACTCCTTTTTTATGCTCTCTCCACTCTGTATCACATTTATCATTCCTAGTGTCTATTGTATGCCTTCATTTTGTCTGTAACCTCTTCTCCTAAATAAATAAACATACATTTTGCCAAAGAGAATGGCTATTATGAATTCCTCATAGAGAACATTTGGTGCGCCTCCTAAAGCACATCACTTGGTGCCACATTATTTGCTACATCAGCCACATCAGTAGTAGTAATATTTATGTAACTGTTTAAGGTTTGCAAAACACTTTTCAAATATTATCACATTTTATTTTCACAACCACGAGAGATATTATTCCCATTTTACAGATGATGAAATTGATACAAAGATGAAATGACTTAGATGGAATCTCACGGCTACTAAGTGTCTGAGATAAAATTTGAATTCAAGCCTTCCAGACTCCAGTCCAGCATTCTACATGTGGCTACTCTAGGACAAAGGAATTCTTTAGACATGCTTTACCTACATTTTAGAAAATCATTTGACAAATCATCTATCTCAGAACCCTTTTGTTGCCTTTACTGATCCCACAGTAGTTCATGTTCTTTCTGTGAAATTATTTTGTGTAGATTTTATATTTATTTACGTGTTCATATTCTATTCTTCTAATAAAACAAATTCCCCAAGGAAAGGTGTAATATTCTCTCTAAAATGTAATGTTCTCTGTTGAGGTTTTCTTGGGGTCTCTGGAGGCAGCCTTCCTTTCAGTTCAGTAATCAGCACAAATGCAGCCAGGGATTAAAGTCCAAATCCTTTATTGTCTCTTTCAAAGTCTTGTCTCCTTTCCTACGGCTTGGCTAGTTTTCTGGGGGCCTTCTGAAGTCTTGGTTTCAGTGGAGAAGCAAAGGAGGAGAGCCTGCCACCAAGGCAGTGTGAGATGGGATGAATCTGTCTGAGTCCAAGGGTTTGTGCTCCAGCCTTCAGCCTCCAGCCTTCTGTCCGCTTCTCTCTGAATCTTCCTGGCTGAGGCTTCTAGCTTATATGCCCTACACTAAGTCAATCATTATATCACTAGGAAACCATTATTTGTTGTAGGATTAAATCAATGCTAAACTAGATTTAACCATTGTCTCCTCAATTCCACTTAGTACCTTGTTTCAAGTTCTGCCCCATAACATCTCCTTGTAGGATTAAATCAATCATACTGAACCATGCTAAATTAGATAACTATTGTCTCTATCTGACTTAATATCCACTTAATATCCAGTCTCCACTGACTTAATATCTTGTAAGAATCCTTTGTTTCAAGTTCAGAGTTCTGCCCATAATAGACAAGGTCTATTTATTTTTGTCTTATGTATTCCCAGGACCCAGAACAGTGCCTTGCATATAGTAAGGGTTAATCCTATTCGATTGTCTTGGGCTGGAAAGGTGTCCTTTGTTTAAGCATGAACTGGATTAAATAGCTTTTCAGATCCTTTCCAGCTCTAAGAACCTGTGATTTTCTGTGATGCTGAACTAGCTCAAGTATTCTTAATCATTTTTGTGCCTTGGAACCCAGACAATCTGATGAAGCTTGCACAAAACAAGTTTGTTGGATTACAAAGCACATTGGATCACAATTATCTTGAAATACAGTTATCAAAATTATAAAAACAAAACAAAACAAAATCTTAACTCCAGGTTAAGAATTCCTGGATTAAACTATGCCCAAAGAGCTATAAATCTGTGGATACTCTTTGATCCAGCAGTGTCTGTACTGGGCCTATATCCCAAAGAGATTATAAAAGAGAGAAAAGAAGCCACAAGTGCAAAAATGTTTATAACAGTCCTTTTTGTAGTGACAAGGAGCTGGAAACTGAGTTAATGCTCATCAGTTGAAGAGTGACTGAATATGTTGTGGTATATGAATGTAATGGAATATTATTGTTCTACAAGAAATGATGAGCAGGCTGATTTCAGAAAGGCCTGAAAAGACTTATATGAATTGATGCTGAGTGAAGTGAGCAGAACCAATTAAACATTGTATACAGCAACAATATCAGCTGTGATAGACTTGGCTCTTTTCAACCATGTGATTCCATGCAATTCCAACTGACTTAAGATGGAAAAGGCCATCTGCATTCAGAGAGAGAACTATAGAAACTGTGCATCAAAGCATAGTGCTTGTTTTGTTATTGTTTGCTTATTTTTTTTCTTTCTAATTTTCCCCCTTTGATCTGATTTTTCTTGCACAGCATGATAAATATGGAAATATTTTAGAAGAATTGCACGGATTTAACCTATATTGGATTACTTATTGTCTGAAGGGGAGAAGAGGGGGAAAAATTGGAACACAAGGCTTTGTAAGAATGAATGCTGAAAACTATCTTTGCATGTATTTGGAAAAATAAAATATTTTAAATTTTTTAAAAGAATTCTTGATTTAGATGATCCCTAGAGTCCCCTCAAGCTTTAATATTCTATATTCTAAAATAAATTCCAGCTCTAAAAGTCCCATAAAAATCAACAATCACCATTCTTCCCTAGTCCCTTCAGCACTCATTTAGATATTACGCTGAGAAAGACCCAAGGAAATTTAGGATCTGAATTTTTACATGCCCCACCAGGGGGCAATGCTGTTCCACCCAACTCTCAGGAAGGTCCTGGCATGTCTAATATTGGTATATCGATTTAGTCACCTGGATTCTCCTTTTCTGAACAAGAGAAGGAAGGATAGTCACTATCTAGCTCTCGGTATTTAATAATTTGATCCTGCATCCTAAAATGTAGAACACAGAATACTAAAGTTGAAAGGGCCCTTACAACACAGAAAGTAGAATGTTAGCACTAGAAAAGAAATGAGAACAAAACATCAGAGCTAGAAGAACCCTGAAAATATAAAATATTATTAGAACATTGAATGTCATAGTTGGAAAATATTTCAAAACATATAATATAAATTATTAGAGTCGGAAGATTCCTTAGAGATTATATAATTTAGTCCCCTCATTTTAAAATCCCTGGTCAGTCTTGCACATGGTTATTATAGAGATAAATAAAATAAGATCCAAAGTTTGACAGTGCAAATTAGAAAATAGATACATCACTAGCATTCCTATAGTTCTTAGGTATATGTCCTTGAACAGGCTTTAGGCTTACCTCTTTCCTAATATTTAGGTTTATTTAAGGATTGAGTTATTATCCCTGGTCTCCTACCCTACTGCTGTAACCCAGGGTTTCTTAAATGTTTTTCACTCATGACACCTTTTCATCTGAGAAATTTTTATTTGACCCCAGCTATACAAGAACATAAAATAGGTATGCAAATCAAACATTTATCAATAATTAATCATAATTTTGTAACCCCAAATTCAGTTATTCTCTATATGGGGGTCATGAACCACTGTTTAAGAAGATGGGCAATCTAATAGACATTCTACTGGTTTCCGGTGACTAAGCCTCTGGGAATAAGTTTACTTGAAATTCAAAACAAATCTGCCATTGATGATGTTTTTTCCTCACAATAAGTGCCTGCCTTAAATTGCAATAATTCATGAGCTATAAAATGTTTATAATTAAAGGCATAAGCCCTCCTTCATTTCATTGGAGAGATGAGGGACTAAGAATATGGAATGATGATGAGCTGTCATCATTGTCATTCTTAGAGTCAATATATTGGTTTTGCTTTTCTTTCTTTTTTTAAATTTTGTAATAAGGGAAGATTGGGCAGAAGGGCATGTTTGGAAATTATTTTTGTAAAACAAATGGCATAAAGAAAAGTTTAAAAAATAATTTATAGCTAATTATATTAAAATCTCAAATTCACTAACAGGAAATTTCAACAAATAATTTTTAAGCCCTTACTGTGTGCAGAGCATAGCTTCTATTAAATTTAGATAAAGCACAAGCCTTTCCCTAATGAAGCTTACACTGTAGTAGGGGAATGTGATACACATACAGATAAGTGCTATAAATAATGTTTCATAATAAGTGCACATGAGAGACATAAGAAAAAAGCTATTGAAAGTTTGAGAAAAGACAGGTCATTACTGAATAGAGGTATTTGAGATGAATCTTGGAAATAACATAAGCTGAATTTTAAATAATGAATAGGACTAACAATACCATTACTGGGCATGAATCCCAAAAGAGATTTTTTAAAAACCAAAATGACAATATATACAACAATATTTATAGCAGCTCTTTTCTCAGGAAAAAGAATTGGAAATTGAGGGGTTGCCCATCAATTGGGGAACGACAGAATAAATTGTATGTGATTATGATAGAATATTATTGTTTTATGGGAAATGATGAACCCGAGGCTCTCAGAAAAACCTAGAAAGGCCTTCATAAGCTTTTTAAGCAAAATGAAATGTACTGTGTATAAAATAATAGCAATGTTGTGGGATGATCAGCTGTGAATGACTTTGCTTTTCAGCGATACAATGATCCAAGACTACTCTGAGGGACTTATGATGAAAAATTCTATCCATAATTAGAGAAAGAACTGATTGTGTCTGAATACAAACTGAAATATATTTTTTTCTTGAGGGGGAAGATCTATTTTTTTCCCCCACATCATGACTTTTATGGAAATGTTTTGTATAACTACACATATGCCTTCATAATGAGGGTGCAGGATGGGGGAAGGAAGGGAGAGATCTGGAACTCAAAGTTTTAAAATCAAATATTAAAAAAAATGTTTTACATATAACTAGGGAAAATAATAATATTCAAATAAAAAATGTATGTATACATGTGTATGTATATACATGCATACACATACACACACACACATATATGTAAAAGAATAAATAGGAGACACTTGATAGGCTGCATGCTAGAGTACTAGCATCATGAGATTTTGACTCAGAGGATCTAAACTTAAATCCTGGTTCTATCTGTGTCTGTGTCACCATGAGTAAGTCACTCCTTCCCTAATGGGGGGTAGGAGGGAAGGGGGTGTTTGGGGAGGGGAGTTTCCTTATCTGTAAAGTGAGATGATTGGATTGGATGACTCAAATGTTCTTCCCAGTTCTACATCCTATGACCTTATTTCAACAGATAGCCAGGCAGGAGGGAGGGCATTCTTGGCATAAGAAACCGGGTGATGAAGTGGAAAATAGGGAGTGTTTGCAAGAGGCAGAGTAACCCAATTTCAGTTGTAATATGTAGGAGGAAATATAAGAAAAGGTTGGAAGAATATAGACTCATGTAAATGAGTGTGTCAAGTGGGGTTTTCCTTCTTTGGCAGAAAGTCTGGTTCAATCTTAAAGAACTTGTGTTTTAATAATAGGTATGTCTTGCACCCAGAAGTCCCTCTGGAAACATTGGCATTAGTTTGTCTCTAATTCTCCTAACTTGATCCTACCCCAATGATGCCAAATTTAAATACAAAGGAAAACCTTAATTCATATGAAAGGATCACTGCAGGTTATATACTGACTAAGTTAAAATGTAATGTTATCTGCATGCTCCTGTGGTGTTTTATTTATTTGTTAAATATTTCTTAATTATATTTTAATCTGTCTTCTCTACACTCAAGAATGTTGCTAGTGGCCCCTCTCTGATATCTCCGTTTAACTCAACTGCTACTTTTCCTACAAAAAGCAAACTACCAATACAAGTTTAAATATAGACTCAATCAACAAGTATTTATTAAATACCTACTAGGTACCAACCACTGGTCTGGTTCTATGTAGGCAAAGACAAAAAATGAAATAGTCCCTGCCTTCCAGGAGTTTACAATCTATTGAGAGATATAACACATATCTAATGGAATAAGCCTATCCAATGAATAAGTTAAAGGGAATCAGGTCTGTGATTATGTGTGATCTGTTCTGCCTCATATCAGCCTTCACACATGCTTGGCAAGCCTATTTCAGGGCATGTGTAATGGAGGATCTTACCCTCCCATTTCAGACCATGCTCAAGTATTGTATGACTGTTTCCTGCCCAGTTAACTGCAAGAGAAAGAAAAACCTATCAATTGGTTAAGATAGAAATCAGTGAGTATACTAAAGGGCACAAACAGCCTAAATCCATAAGGAAAGACATACAGTGGTTCTCAAACTTTTGTTTTCAGTATCTTTATCCTATTAAAAATTATTGAGGATGTCTCCAAAGCGTTTTTGTTTATCTGGATTATATTTATAGACATTTACCATGTTGGAAATAAAAAACTATTTTTGAATTTTTAGACCTTCTAAAAGGGTTTCAGAGATCCCCAGGATTTTCTAGACCATACTTTGAGAACCACTGTGCAAGAACCTCTGGAGGAGGAACAAAGTTTGGGCCCTAAGCTAAAAACCTGGGCATTTATGTGGCCTTGAACACTTGGTGCTATTGATTTTCCACTTTCATTGTGGTTCCTTCTTTCTTACTCTTAGTTATCTAGGATATGAAACAAACTAGGTATGACCTAGTGATTTTTTTAAAATCATAAGGTGGGGAGGATTCTAGGAATATGGAAGAGTAGGTCAGTAAATGTCAAGCTCTCTAGATATCTCCCACAAACAGCACAAATTTGCATCTCAGAGTAAACATAAACTGGTGACAAACCAAGAAGACTTGGGGTAGAACAGGGGTCCTTCTGGGACAATTCAAGAAAATCTGAAGAAAAATCCCAGATTAACCAGTATACAGTGCAAATACTTCCAGGCTACTCTGCAGAAATACCAAGGGGGGATCCTTGGGGCTAGCTGGGCTTGGCTGGAACCTCAGCAGAAATCACAGAAACTTCCACCTCCCCAGCATGAGTAGTCAGGGATCTGAGTCTGGGAAGACTGAGTGAACCTCTTCCGATTAAGAACACTAGACTCAGCTATGCTGCAAAGACACACAGCCCTGGGTGAGAAGAGCCAGCACACCTCATTTGTGCAGGTGCAGTGGAGCACCAATGCTGCTGGCGGGGGGCACTTGCAAGAGGATGGAGCTTTTGGTTTGGGGTTCCAAGTCAAAGGGGAGAGCTGAAGTGAATCTAGAGACACAATCCCCCACTCCATGATTAGAGGTGCTTACACTAATACTTCTTATTTTTTAAAAAAATATAAACTAACAAAGAAGAAAAAATTCAACCATAGAAACTTACTATGGGAACAGGGAAGACTGAGGTTCATCTTTAGAGGAAGACACTGAAGTTTAAAAAAAAACAAAACTTCTACCACAAAGAGTAACCTTAAATGGCTCACTGCCCAGAGAGAATTTAAAGAACTCAAAAAAAAAAATTAAAAATTGATAAGAGTTTGGCGTGTAGAGCTAAGATGATAGAGTGAAGTCAGGAAGCTGCTTTAGCTTTCCCAGTTTCTCTCCAAAAACCACATGAAACCAAATCTCTGAACAGTCTGATGGAATGAAACCACTCCTGAGCTCAAGATAGATTGGAAGAATTTCAGGAAAGGTCAGTCTCACTGGGGTGAAAGAGGTGTTCAGCCCAGCTCAGATGTCCAGGAAAGCTAGTGAGAGGGTCTTAATCACAGCAGATCAGGCACTGAGACCCTCCGTCCTGGCTCAGTGGCAGCCAGTGGGGCAGCCTTCAGTCCCACCTCAGAAGGCAAATTGCCAGGTAGGGAAACCAGGTTGTTTTCTGCAGAGTAGGGTAAGGCTATTCCCTACTGTAAAGAAGACACCAAAAACAAGGGGCCCTGACAAATATCCAGCCTGAGAATCCAGGCTGTCTCCTGGAGAGAGCAAGTAGGGCTACCTGTTGCTGTTAAGGAAAACACTGAAAGGGCTCCTGTGCTCAAAGTCAAGGCTCACAGCTACACAGGAATTTTGGGACAGTGTTTTCAGTGCACCAGGAGCAGAGCTCAATCATAAAAGGCACACAAAAGAGGGGGGAAAGGAAAAAGAAAGAAAATGTGCAAAAAGCAGAAAAGAACCTTAACCATACAAAGCTAGTATGCTGCCAGGGAAGACCAAAAACCAACTGAGAAGAGGATAAAATGCCCACAGGGAAAATCTTAAAAGATGATATGAATTGGTTTCAAGCCCAAAAAGATTTCTTATAAGTGCTCACAAAAGGTTTTAAAGGGCAAATAAGAGAGGTAGGAAAAAATAAGAAAAGAAATGAGAGATATGAGAGAGTCAACAGCTTGGAAAAAGAGGGACAAAAATTGACTGAGGAAAACAATTCCTTAAAAAATACAATTGCTAAACAAACAAAAAAAATCACTGAAGAAAACACCTTGAAAAGTAGAATTAATCAAATGGAAAAGGAGATACAAAAGCTAACTGAAGAAAATTATACATTTAAAAACTAGAACCAGGCAAATAGAAGCTAATGATTCTATGAGACATCAAAAATCAGCCAAATTAAAAATAATGAAAAAATAGAAGAAAATGTAAAATACATCAATGGAAGTTAGCCAATCTGGAAAATAGATCCAGAAGGGACAATTTAAAAATTATTGATCTACCTGAAGGCCATCACCAAAAAAAGAGCCTGATCTTCAAGAGATCATCAAGGAAAACTGGCTTGATATACTAGAGAACCAGAGGATTACTGTGTTCAGTGTACTCTTGGTTCTGCTTATTTCACTCATCATCAATTCATGTAAATCTTTCCAGGCCTTTCTAAAATTAGCTTGTTCATCATTTTTTGCAAAACAATAGTATTCTATTATCTTCATATACCACAACTTGTTCAGCCATTCTCCAATTGATGGGCATCTACTCATTTTTCAATTCTTTGCCACCACAGAACATACACACACACACACACACACACAACTGTCAGGACTTTCAACCAAACCTGAACTCAGTAGAAAATTCAACATATAAGAGCCAATATTCAAGATCAGTTTCAAGGAACTTAACATGGACAAATTGTTTATGATTTTTACATGGAAATGTATACTATATGTTTAAGATTGACATTAGTAGTTGGGTATCTCTAAAGAAACATTCATACAAATGAGATGCAGAGAAAGAATAGACAAAGAGGCATTAGAGGGGGAGAAGGGCTCTTACTTCTGAAAACCTATTCACATAGGAAATGGGTTACATAGGCAATACTATATATATATATATATATATATATATATATATATATATATATATATATAAAGAGAAAGTATAACACCCTTCAAAATCTATAAAGAAATAAGGAGAGAAGGATGAGTGAAAGGGGGTGCAAAGTATGGGAGAATACAAATGAGGGATTCGTGTATGGAGGAGGTAAAATAATTATTGCAGGCAATTTAAGGAGCAGAATTAAAGTAGAAACATTAGCAGAAATGATATATGTGTGTGTGTGTGAGTATATGTCTGATATGTATGTATATTGCTCTATGTATTGTATATATGGATATATGTATGTGTGTGAGTTTCTGAATGGTTATGAATATATATGTATATTATATATATATGTATATATATTTACATGCATGTGTTTATATGAGTGTGTGTGTATCTATTAAATATATCTGTGCATAACTGTAGGCTTCTTGGGGAAGGTGGAGGGGATGAAAAAGGGAAAAAAGAATAAAGTTTAAAAAGTGCACAGCACAGAACTAAAGAATAACCTACAAGGAAATAAAGAAAAGATGGAAACTCATAAATATAATTTCTTCTGCTATTAGGATCATTTCTTCTGCTATAAAGGATTTTCTTGAACTAGAATTTTATTATTATAGATTTCAAATCCTGATATTCTGCTGGGCACATGACAATGTTCTGTTCTGTTCTATTTTTCTGTTCTGTCTTACTTTTCTCTATTCTTTTATTTAAATAAAGAGAAAACTTAACTAAAAATAATCAGAAGAGTCACCAGAAGTCCAGAAACTAGAATCTATATTACAATTTGATGGTAGCTGAACCTGATTATCCAGCACAATTTTGAAGAGCAATTGACTTCCCCAGCAGTAGACTGACCCAACAGCCAAATATGTGTTTTACCAGAAAAATAGTGGCTCTCTTCATCAGTTATGTTTCCTGGGAGTACAAGAGTTATCAACCTATACTACTTCCTGTTCTGTGTCTAGTCACTGTGGTTTGAACCAGGTTTCTTGGTCCAGAGAAACCTTATCTCTAATTTAGGGGATTAAACTCCCCTTTCTTACATTCCCTGGCTTATTAAACCCCTACCCTAGCTTCTTGAGGACAATAAATATTAATTGTTGTTCAACCTAAATAGAACTTCCTCAAAAAGAAGTTGGAAAAGACAAACTCAAGAAACAATATGAATCAGGTATAGAGAAGGTAATCTATTCCTAATCAAAAAATGATAACTATTTTAAAAAATCACAGCACATATCAGCAGAATGATTTAAACAGTACCAGCCGTAATGATTTAAGCAGCAATAATTTATAATGATCTATTTAATTAATGGGAAGGCTAAGGAAGTTTTCATACTAAGTATCATTTTTACATTTCATCTTCCCCTTGCACTGAATACTTAACTAGTGAAAAGCTTCTAGCAAATTGGGTCAGTCCTTTCTTTCTAGTGGCCATTCTCTCAGATGAAGATACTTTTCTAAAATCAGTCACTGACACTCAAATGTACCTCATGGCCTCTCCACAGACACCACTACCATCATGCTAGTATATACTATGCTAGTGTCATTCTAAAAAATACTGCTTCTATTGATGCTATAAATACACATTTCTAGACCTTTCAAAACTCAGAAGGTCATATGTTTAAGAAAAGGAAAAACAAGAGGGGAAGTTACATATCAGGCACAGGCTTGCCTAGACAGGACATATGCTCACAGTTGCATGGACCCAGGTAAGTAAGAGATGAGGTGACTGCCCCTCTCTCCACCTGACTCTCCAAGCACACCTTAGAATAGTTCTGATTCTCTGAAGTTGGAAAAGGAGAGAGAGAGGCAAGAGAGTGGGTTGTCCCTTTTGTGTATCCATCAAGTTTTGGAAACTAGGGAGTAGACAATTAGAGAACTCTTCTTCATCTCTTGTTGAAAGCCCTAGTCATCAATGTTTCTAGCTCAGCAGCCAATTAGGGAATGTATATCATCATGGAGTACAAACTTCTAATAATGATAATTTGTGACAGAACGCAAGCAGAGAGTACCTGTGCATGGACAGAATAAGCCCATATTATATGTTATTCTACATAATTTATGTGGATGGGTACTAAAGGTTTATGTGGAAGGTGGCCATAGGTCTAAGCTTCAAAAGAATCTAGGTATTCTAAGAGACAGGGATGCATTCCAAGCATAGGGAATGGCCTCTGCAAAGATGGAAATGAAAGCTATATAAAATATGTTTTTTTTTTATTTAATAGCCTTTTATTTACAGGATATATACATGGGTAACTTTACAGCATTAACAATTGCCAAACCTCTTGTTCCAATTTTTCACCTCTTACCCCCCCACCCCCTCCCCTAAATGTCAGGATGACCAGTAGATGTTAAAATATATTAAAATATAACTTAGATACACAATAAGTATACATGACCAAAACATTATTTTGCTGTACAAAAAGAATCAGACTCTGAATTATTGTACAATTAGCTTGTGAAGGAAATCAAAAATGCAGGTGTGCATAAATATAGGGATTAGGAATTCAATGTAATGGTTTTAGTCATCTCCCAGAGTTCTTTTTCTGGTATAGCTAGTTCAGTTCATTACTGCTCCATTAGAAATGATTTGGTTGATCTCGTTGCTGAGGATGGCCTGATCCATCAGAACTGGTCATCATCTAGTATTGTTGTAAAGTATATAATGATCTCCTGGTCCTGCTCATTTCACTCAGCATCAGTTCGTGTAAGTCTCTCCAGGCCTTTCTGAAATCATCCTGTTGGTCATTTCTTACAGAACAGTAATATTCCATAATTTTCATATACCACAATTTATTCACCCATTCTCCAACTGATGGACATCCATTCAGTTTCAGTTTCTAGCCACTACAAAAGGGCTGCCACAAACATTCGTGCACATACAGGTCCCTTTCCCTTCTTTATAATCTCTTTGGGATATAATCCCAGTAGTAGCACTGCTGGATCAAAGGGTATGCACAGTTTGATAACTTTTTGAGCATAGATCCAAACTACTCTCCAAAATGGCTGGATTCGTTCACAACTCCACCAACAATGAATCAATGTCCCAGTTTTCCCACATCCCCTCAACAATCATCATTATTTTTCCTGTCATCTTAGCCAATCTGACAGGTGTGTAGTAGTATCTTAGAGTTGTCTTAATTTGCATTTCTCTGATTAATAATGACTTGGAGCATCTTTTCATATGACTAGAAATAGTTTCAATTTCTTCATCTGAGAATTGTCTGTTCATATCCTTTGACCATTTTTCAATTGGAGAATGGCTTGATTTTTTATAAATTAGAGTTAATTCTCTATATATTTTGGAAATGAGGCCTTTATCAGAACCTTTGACTGTAAAAATATTTTCCCAGTTTATTGCTTCCCTTCTAATCTTGTCTGCATTAGTTTTGTTTGTACAAAAACTTTTCAGTTTGGTATAATCGAAATTTTCTATTTTGTGATCAGTAATGATCTCTAGTTCTGCTTTGGTCATAAAGACCTTCCCCTTCCACAGGTCTGAGAGGTAAACTATCCTATGTTCCTCTAATTTATTAATAATTTCATTCTTTATGCCTAGGTCATGAACCCATTTTGACCTTATCTTGGTGTACGGTGTTAAGTATGGATCAATGCCTAGTTTCTGCCATATTAGTTTCCAATTTTCCCAGCAATTTTTATATATAAAATATGTTAAGAACAGAAATGATACTCCCATCAAAACCCAATTAACAAGAAAATTGCTCATTCCCCATCTATTTTATAAAGAAAATTTGCAATGCTAAAAAGGGAAATTCCAATAGTGTGAGTAGACATGGAAGATTTGACAGTTTTGTTCACTTGTTATCTCATACCCTATTTCCTGTAGGCTTTATCAGTAATATATAGAAATGTTGATGATTTGTGTGAGTTTACTTTATATCCTACAACTTTGCTAAGGCTGTTAATTGTTTCAAGTACATTTTTCAATGATTCTCTAGGATTCTCTCTATATATAATCATATCATCTATAAAGAGTGATAGTTTTATCTCCTTATTGCCTACTCATATTCCTTTAATTTTTTTTTCTTTTCCTATTGCTAAAACCAACATTTCTAGTACAATATTGAATAATAGTGGTGATAATGGGCATCCTTGTTTCAACCCTGATTTTCTTGGGAATGAATCTAGCCTCTTTCCATTACAAATAATACTTGCTATAGGTTTTAGATAAATATTGCTTATCATTTTAAGAAAAACTCTATTTATTCCTATGCTCTCTAATGTTTTTTAATAGGAATAGATGTTGTATTTTATCAAAAGCTTTTCCTATACCTATATGAGACTATCATATGATCAGTTTTGGTATTGATATGACCAATTGTGCTGATAGGTTTGTTTTGTTTTTTTTTGATATTGAACCAGCACTGCATTCTTGGTATATATCCCACTTGGTCATAGTGTATTATCCTGCTGATAAGTTGATATAATTTCTTTGCTAATATTTCATTTAAAATTTTTACATCAATATTCATTAGGAAGATTGGTCTGTAATTTTCTTTCTCTATTTTGGCTCTTCCTGTTTTATATATCAGTACTATATTTATATCATAGAAGGAATTTGGCAAGACTCCTTCTTTACTTATTTTTCCCAAATAGTTTACATAGTATTGGAATTAATTTTAAATGTTTGGTCCAATTCACCTGTAAATCCATCTGGCTCTGAAGATTTTTTCTTAGGGAGTTCATTGATGGCTTGTTCAATCTCTTTTTCTAAAATGGGGTTATTTAAGTAATTTATTTCCTCTTCTGTTAATCTGGACAAATAATATTTTTGTAAATATTCATCCATTTTAATTAGATTGTCAGATTTGTTGACATGCAGTTGGGCAAAATAGCTCCTAATTATTGCTTTAATTTCGTCTTCATTGGTAGTAAGTTCATCCTTTTCATTTCTGATGCTGGTGATTTTGTTTTTTCTTTCTTTTTTAAAAAATAAAATTAACCAAAAGTTTATCTATGCTGTTAGCTTTTTCATAAAATCAATTCTTAGTTTTATTGATTAGTTTAATAATTTTCTTACTTTCAATTTTATCAATCTCTCCTCTGAATTTCAGAATTTCTAATTTGGTATTTAATTGAGGGGGTTAAAATTTGTTCTTTTTCGAGTTTTTAGTTGCATGTCCAATTCATCGATCTTCTCTTTCTCTATTTTATTCATATAACTATTTGGAAATATACAATTTTCCCTAAGAATTGCTTTGGCTGCATCCCATAAGTTTTTATATGTTGTCTCATTATTGTCATTCTCTTGGATTAAATTATTGATTATATTTGTTGTTTAATCCACTCATTCTTTAGAATAAGACTATTTAGTTTTCAATTGGTTATTAGTCTTTCTCTGGCCCTTTATTAAATGTAATTTTTACTGCATTGTGATCTGAAAAAAAAATTTACTGTTTCTGCCTTTCTGCATTTGATTGTGAGGTCCTAATACATGGTCATTTTTTATGTAGCTGCCATATATTTCTGTGAAAAAGGCATATTCCTTTCTATCCCTGTTCAATTTTCTCCAGAGGTCTATCATATCTAGGTTTTCTAAGATTCTAATAATCTCCCTGGTATCTTTCTTATTTATTTTCTTATTTATAGTTTTGCTATTTCTTCCTGTAACTGGATTAACTTTTTCTCTAAAAATTTGAATTCTCTACCACTTGATGCATATACATTTAGTACCAATACTGCTTTAAGAAGTTGTAGTTTCTTTATTTTTTTTCCTTATTTCTTTTAATTAAATCTATTTTTTCTTTTGCTTTATCTGAGATCAGAATTGCTACCTCTGCTTTTTTTTTTATTTCAGCTGAAGCATAATAAACTCTGCTTCAGCCTTTTACCCTACTCTGGATGTATCTCTCTATTTCACATCTGTTTCTTGTATACAACATATTGTAGGATTCTGGTTTTGAATCCACTCTGCTATCCATGTCAATTTTATGGGAGAGTTCATCCCATTCATATTCATAGTTATGATTACCAACTCTGCATTTCCCTCCCTACATTTTATTTTCTCCCCTTTGTATACTTTTGTTCTCTTTTTCCACCCTGTATCTCCTTAGTTTTCTTTCCCCTTTCTCCTCCTCATTTCTTATAGGGTAAGATTTGTATATCCAACAAAGTGAATGTGTTATTCCCTCTTAAAGCCCAAACTGATAAGATTAAACTTCAGACAATGCTCATTCCCCTTTCTTCTTTCCCTCTATTGTAATAGGTGTTCTGTGCCTCTTCATGTGACCTAATTTATCCCATTTTACCTCCCCTTTCCTCTTTGATCCTTTTTCTAATCTTAATGTATTTTTAAAAATACCATCACATCCGAGTCAATTTACATCCACACCCTCTGTCTATGTTTGTCCCTCCAAGAATCATTTTCAATCTAGGGATGTAAACAGTTTAACCTTAAATAATAAGTTTTTTTTCTTTCCTGTTTATCTTTTTCTATGCTTCTCTTGAGTCCTGTGTTTGAAGATCAAATTTTCTATTTAGTTCTACTCTTTTCAATAGAAACGATTGACTGTCCTTTACTTCATGAAAGGTCCATCACCTCCCCTTAAAGAAGATGCTCAATATCATTGGGAAGTTGATTTTTTGTTGTAATCCCAGTTCCTTTGCCTTCTGGAATATGATATTACAGGCCCCCTGATTCTTTATTATAGAATCTTGATTGTAGCTCCTCAATAATTGAATTGTATTTTTCTGGCATCCTGTAGTATTTTTTCTTAGAGATTATAGTTCTGGAGTTTTGCAACAATGTTTCTTGGGGTTCTCCTTGTGGGATCGCTTTCCAGAGGTTATTGATAGATTCTTTCGATGACTATTTTGCCTACTGATTCCAGAATAGAAAGACAGTTTTCCTTGATGATCTCTTGAAGAATGCTACTCAGACTGTTTTTGGGTCATGACCTTCAGGTGGACCAATAATTTTAAAATTGTCTCTCCTGGATCAATTTTCTAGGTAAGCTGCTTTTCTAATGAGGTATTTTACATTTTCTTTCATTTTTTCATCCTTTTTAATTTGTTTGACCGATTCTTGTTTTCTCATAGAATCATTATCTTCCATTTGACTGGTTCTAGTTTTTAATGTATGTTTTTCTCCAGTTAGCTTTTGTATCTTCTTTTCCATTTGATTAATTCTACTTTTCAAGATGTTGTTTTCTTCAGAGGATTTTTTTTTTTTTTTTTTTTTTTTTGCATTTGGCCAATTGTATTTTGGGGGAATTATTTTCTTCGGTCAATTTTTTTCTTTCTTTTCCAAGCTGTTGACTCTCTTTTGCATATCTCTAGTTTCTTTTCCCAGTTTTTCTTCTACATTTCTTATTTGCCTTTTAAATCCTTTATAACCACCTCTGAGAAGCCTTTTAGGACTTGAGAGCAATTCATATCACTCTTTGAGATTTCTCATGTGGACATTTCATCCTCTTTTGATTTGGTGTTTTGGTCATCCCTGTCACCATAGTAGCTTTCTATGGTTAAGGTTCTTTTCTGTTTCTTGCTCATTTTCTTTTTTTCTTTCTTTTTCCCCCTCTTTTGTGATTTTTAAGAGTGAGCTCTGCTTCTGAGGTACAAGCTGTCCTAAGCTTCTTGTGCAACTCTGAGCCTTAGCTTTGAGCACAGAGCCCTTTGTGCCTTGCTCAAAACATGGCATAGCCTTACCTTCTCTGTCCAGACAACAGCCTAGTTTCCCAGGCTTGCAATTTGTCTTCTGTACTGGGACTGTAGGCTGCTCTACTACTGAACCAGGATAGAGTGTCTCAGCTGCTGATCTGCTATGACTAAAACCCTCTCATTGGCTTTTCCAGACACTGTCTGAGTTGGGCTAAATACCCCTTTCACCCCAGCTATACTGACTTTTTTGAAATCCTTTCAATCTATCTTGAGCTGGAGAGTGGTTTCAGTTCATCAGACTTTGTTGAGAGGCTTGGTTTCATGTAGTTTTAGAGGGAAACTTGAAAAACTGGAGCAGTTTTCTAGTTTCATTCAGCCAAGCTTTTGTG
Source organism: Sarcophilus harrisii (assembly GCF_902635505.1). Lineage (NCBI taxonomy): Eukaryota > Metazoa > Chordata > Mammalia > Dasyuromorphia > Dasyuridae > Sarcophilus > Sarcophilus harrisii. The sequence goes on from NC_045426.1 coordinate 338,065,003, forward strand.
TGAGCAATGGGCACCCCATGTTGTAAATTTCAGCTGGAATAGAATAGCACCAAGTGCTTTGCTACATAAAAGGAGCCTAGAGTCATTCAAAAAATTTTTTGGGGTTGCAACTTCAGCTAGGGAGGAATTCATTTCAACCTGATTTGAACACAATGGCTTCAGCACAAATTGACAATAGTCTACTGAGAACACTACGGAAGTGTTCAGTCCATCTCTCTAAGATTATGTCCTTATCATTAATTAATGTAGCTCTATCAGTACCAAGTAATTGAGCTGCACCCATAAATAGCTTTCAGGGTTTCATAAAAGTGGTTTGGTTATTACTATCAAAATAAAAATCAATATATTCAAAATGAAACTCATTATCTTTTCCTCCAAATCTCTCCCCATCCCCACTTTCCCTATTACTGTACAAGGCTACATCATCTTTCTAGTGCCTCTAGATTTTAACCTAGGAATCATCCTAGACTCTTCATTATTTTTCACCCACCTTGCCCTCATATTCAAGCTGTTGCCAAGACCTGCTCATTTCAGCTTTGCAACATATCTCCTTTTTGCTCCCTTGTTTTTTCTGACACCACCAATATTCTAGTGCAGGACCTTATTTCACATCTGAATTACCTGAAAAGCTGAGCATAATCATTGAAGGGAGGAAAATAGATATTCAATGATATGGAAGACTTTCAAACATTCTTGATGAAAAGACTAGAGCTAAATAGAAAATATGACCTTCAAATACAAGAATCATGAGAAAAGGTAAATAGGAAAGTGAAATCATAAAGGATTCAATATGGTAAGTGCATTACTACATGGAAAAATGATACTTGTAATTCCAAAGTTTCTTATTATTAGGGCAGTTAAGAGAGTTCTTAGATAGAGGCCACAGGTATGAGTTGAATATGATAAGATAATTATCTTAAAAGAATAAAATTAAAGGATGAGAAAGAGGAATGCACTGGAAAAAAGGGAAAGAGAAAGGTAGAATGGGGTAAATTATTTCACATACAAGAGGCACTAAAGAGTTTTTATAGTGAATAAGGAAGATGGGGAGTGGAAAGGGAGTATGGAACCCTAACTCTCATTGAAATTGGTTCAAAGAAGGAGTACTCTACACACTGAATTGGTTATAGAAGTTTGTTTTACCCTATAGGAAAATAGGAAGGGGGAAGGAAGAAAAGGAAAAGTGCTGATAGAAGAAACAGCGGTTGGGGAAAGTGGTAGTCTGAAAGCAAAACACTTTTTATGATAGACAGGAAGAAAGTAGAGAAAGTAGGGTAAACTGGGATAGGAGAATCAGATGGAGAATAATATGATTAGCAATCATATATATATATGAAAATTTTTTTATAACAAATGATAAAGGCCTCATTTCTCAAATATGTAGAAAACTAAGTCAAATTTATATGAAGACAAGTTGTTGAATTGATAAATTTGATAAATTATCAAAATATATGAATAGGTAACTTTCAGATTAAAAAAATCAAAGCTATCTATTGTCATATTAAAAAATGCTCTAAATCACTATTGATTAGAGAAATGCAATGCAAATAATTCTCAGCGACAACCACACACCTATTATTGGCTATATGACAGAAAAGGAAAATGACAAGTTTTGGAAGAAATGTGAGAAAAATAAAACAGCAATGCATTGTTGATGAAGTTATATACTGATTCAGCCATTCCAGAGAGCATTTTGGAACTATACTCAAAGAGTTACAAAACCATAGTCACCTTTTGACTTAACAATATAAGTATTGGAAATTGAGGGGATGCCCATCAATTGAGATAGGGCTGAATAAGTTGTGGTATGTGATTATGAAGGAATATTATTGTACTATAAGAAATGATGGGAAGATGGCACAGTAGATCAGAAAATTTCAAGTTTTCTAGATTTTCCCACCAACAAAACAAAACTGAACCTCAGGGCAAACATAGACATATTAAAAATAAATAGGAGTTGAGACAGAACAGTGATCCTCTTGGGACAATAGGAGAAGATCCAAAGATACCATGCCAGGAAGGAAATTTGCCCCATGTGAAGTATAAATATCTCTAGGCTAATTCCTCTGAAGCAACAACTGGTGAAGACTGGGGTTAGCTAGATTGATCAGTAACCACAACCCCAGCCATAGGAATGTTCACTTCTTAGATAATGTGGGGAATTGGGTGTCTGAGATGAAAAGATTGAAGGAATCTGTGCTGACAAAGAACACCAGGCCCCCTTTACCAATGCATCTGATTACCTGCTCTGCAACTTCTGGTCTTAAAGAACTGTCAGAACCACTTGAGAAGTTGAATGATTTGTCCTTTTGCCATTGATATTAAAAGCAGGACTTGAATTCAGGTCTTTATGGCTCCAAATCTGCCTTTCTGTCTTCTGTGCAATTCTACCTATCAGAATGGTGATCCACTGGCTAAATGTTCTTTAAAATGACTGTGTATTTTTGCCATCTACCTTTTAAATTTAAAATTTGTAAACAATTTTGTATATCTGTAGAAATTTTAGAAATTTAGAAAATTGATCTTAAAAATTAAACAGATCTGGGTGCAGCTGAATTTAAGTACTTTCTTCAAGTGGATTCTTCTTCAAATAAATTATATTGAATCTACTCAGGTGCCTTAAGATTTTGCTGAACATTAAACATTTTTTATGAATAATATTAGTGTCTCAAAAACAAGAAATATAATTATGATAAGGTAAAAAAAATTCCAGCACACTTTGAAATTTAAATATATTTCTTCACATCATTTTAGTCCATACCAAATAAACTGTATAGTAATTTATTGCCTTAAATAAGATTCCCTGATGCTTTTTTTTCTAGTTTATTTTGAATACACAGTTGAAGTATCAAGAAAATAGCTAATATGTTACATTAAAATGCTATAGATATTAATATTTTTACATTTATAAATGTGAGATTTATATACTTTTTCAACTATATATAACTGTATATTTTTTCAACTACTTATGCAATCTTTTGCAAAATAAAATATTGTTTGTTTAAAAAAAAAATAACACCACACTTAGCTGTGCTGGAGACATTGGCCTTGGGCAAAAAAGGAACTAGCACATGTCAGATGAGTACAGAAGGAAAAAAACAACTCTTTGGAAATTAAATTAAGCAAGGCAAAGCCAGCAAAGTCATAAGAGACCAAGAAAAAATATATACATAAAAAATGAAAAAATAGAAGAGAATATGAGACATGTTACAAGAAAAACAACACGACAGAAAACATAATAATTGGATTACCTGAAAGCTACAATCAAAAAAAGAATCTTGATAAAATAATGCAAGAAATAATGAAAGAAAATTGTCTTGGAGTGTTAGAACAAGAGGGAAAAGTGGAACTAGGAAAAAAAAATCCAATAATCACTACCTGAGATCCTATGAGGAAAATTTACAGGAACATCATTGCTAAATTTTAAAACCTCAAATCAAAAAGAAAATTTTACAAGCAACAACAACAACAAAATTCAATACTAGGACCACAATTGGAATCATACAAGACCTATCCATGACTATAACAAAAGGCCACAGATCTTGAAATAGTATATATATCAAAAATCAAAATAACTAGGGTTCTGGTCAAAGACATTATATCTAACAAAATTAACCATAATCCTGAACAATAAAAATGGACAGTCATGAATTGTCAGACTTTCACGATTTTGTTGCAAAAAACCCCACTGAACTTAATAGAAAATTTTATATATAAGAAAAATAAAGTAAACATCCAAAACTAATTCTAAAAGATTCAATAAAGACAAACTGTATTTTATATGTGGAAATGTAAACCATATGTCTAAGATTGTCATTAGTAATTGGTAATCCAAAAGAAAGATTAGGGTAGAGCAGAGTATGATGTGACTTTAAAAAGCAAGATCATGTAGGAAAAGGTAAAAAAAAACCAATAATTATGTCAGATGAATGAGATGCAAGAAGAAGAACTGCCAAGAAATTAGATAAGGGAGAAGGGCTTGTAGTTCTGAAAACTTACTCACATTGTAAATAGGTTAAAGAGGAAACAATACATACATATATATATATTTATATATATATTATATATACATATATAGGTATGGAAACTCTGCAAAATTTATAAAGGCATAAGAGTAGGAAGAAATAGGACACAGCGGGTTTTAGAAGGATGTATAGATTAATGAGAATGGGATAAAGAAGGAGAAAGAGAGCAAGGGTAAAAAAATAAGGCAGGGATCCTTGCAGGGCAAGGAGGTTAAGTAATAACAAGGCAAGATAGTGGGTAGAAATAAAGTAGAAGATTTAGCAGGGATAGAAAAGAAGAGATATACACAAATACAATAATAATGATCAGGAATAGAATTTATTAGAAAAAATTGATCTCAGACAAAGTTAAGATTCAATCAAAAGAGAAAAACAGGGAAATTATATTATACATGTCAGCCATATTAACATTGTTTTAGACTATTCAAAACAATCAGGTATCATAAGATTGGAATATTGCTGTAGTATGAAAATGATGAGTTAGGAGATTTAGAAAAATATGGAAAGACTTGGATCTAAGAAGGATAGTGTTATCCACCTTCAGAGAAGCAGAAAATAAACAAGCATAGTACAACCTTATATTGATGTATATGAGTGCATATGTGTATATTTGTGTATGATTATTGTTATTTATGTATATGTATGTATATTTGTGGGGGTATGTGTGCATATATAGATATAAATATATCTGTGCTTAACTATAGCCCCTTGGGAGAAGAGGGAGGAAGGAAAGGGGAAAAAAGAATAAAGTGAAAAGTATACAGCAGAAAACAAAAGAAAACCTATAAGGAAACAAAGAAAAGATAGACAGTTCTGAATGCAGTGTGTTTATTATTATATATGCTTTCTTGAAATGGAAATCTATTGTTAAATATTTTGAATCTTCTCCTATTCTGCTGTTTACATGACAATTTTTTTCTTTTTCGGTTTTTTCAATTTTCTTTTTTCTTTTGTATTTAAGTTTTAAATTAAAAAAAAAAAATTTTTAAATGATGAGCAGAATATCCTCAGAAAAACCTGGAAAGACAACATGCAAACTGAAATGAGCAGCACTAGGAGAACATAATAGCAATAGTTTATGATAAGGATAAGTTGTGGTTAGTGAAGTTTTGTTATTAAAAGTAAAAATTCTTGAGAATGTCATTTATTTTTGTTTTGAGCCTTGATTATCAGTATTCAGAACTGTCATAAAGCCAATAGTAGAAAATAGCATGTGTTACACTCTGGGAACTGCTAATGGTAGATGTCTGTACCTAGGAAAGGTTTTGGAGATGACCTCAGACATGGCCTATGTGCTGGTTAAATAGATATTGAAAATGGGTTACTATGATGTTATGGAGATAATATTAATTAATATTGGTGATAACTGTTGTTTGGTCTTTTGTTTCAAGATGTTTATATTTAAGCTTTCTTCATTACTTTGGTCACATGTAAATCTCCCTTCTCAGATCTAGTCCATTTTAAGATTTCTGAATAGTCTGAGCTTACCTGACTTAATGGAACAATACAATTATAGGAATTGTGAGAAAACTTTATTGCATTGTTTGAACCTAGCCTTGAGTGGCTAGGAAACTGGACCATCCCTATAATGTTGTTTAGAGACTCTTAACTAAGAACCTAACCAGAAACTCAGATTCAAAGATTGATGTAAAGAATTTTCTCTAAGGACCCCTACCAGGTTCTTCTGATACTCCCACAGCTGCAAAAATTGTGGGTGTGTATTTCTGGATGATCTTAAGGAAATCTCTGCTCCTAAGGGAGATGGCAGAACCTTCCAGGATTCTCAAGGTTTGCCATGTATGGCCCCAGAAACACCAATATCAGATGAAACATCAGTCCCAAGATTCCAGATGAGGGCTAAATATACTGTTCTAACCATTAAGCCCTGCTATTAAGATCTCCCCACTGCCTCCATCCCTCCCATTAGGAGCAGAGCTCTGGCAAATGTACCCTTGCTTTAAAGTCATTTTCCTCACTTTGAAATTAAACTTCTCGGGTGGAGTCAAGATGGTAGAGAGCAGACATGACTTTCTATGACTTCCTCTTTTTTCCCCCCCAGAGGCAATTGGGGTTAAGTGATTTGCCCAGGATCATAAGTACTAAGTGTCTAGCTGAATTTGACCTCAGGTCCTCCCAATTTCAGGGCTGGTGCCCTATCCACTGTGCTGTCTAGCCACCCTTTTTCTTTTCTATGACCTCTCAAACCAACATTAGATTAAGCTTCTAAATTGGTTTTGGAGTCAAAGAACCCACAAATATTTGGAGTACAACACATTTCCAAAAGAAGATACCTTGGAAGAACTTCAGAACAAGTCTGTTTCCAAAGGGCAGAGGGACAGTCTGCTGAGTCCAGACTGTAGCATAGGGAGACCTGGACAAAGAGCTGGGGTGGGGAGTCAGAACGTTGTAGCTTAGGCTACTCTGTCCTGGTTGCAAACAGGTGGTTTGGCAGATTTGCTGCAAAAGGCAAATTATAAACCTCTGAGCCCCAAGAAGAAGTGAGGGGGTGGATGGAGTGGAGCCTAGCAACATTACCCAGCACCAGAAATCAATCAGCATAACTACCCCTGGGCAAACTAAAGCAGCTGTCATTCCTTTTCCTTAAGTAGACCTCAAGCCTTAAAAAAAATGAGCAAAACAAAACAAAATGAACTCTTACCATAGACAGCTTTTATTGAGAGAGAGAAGAACAGATCTCAAATCCTGACATTCCTAAATCAAGTCCAGATGAAGTCCCAAAGGGAGATGTGAGCTAGTCCTCATTTCACAAGGCTTTCTTGGAAGACTGCATAAATGATCTTAAAAGAGAGTTAGAAGAAAAATGGGAAAAGGAAATGAGATCTTTACAAGAAGGGATGGGAAAAGCATATAATTTCCTACAAAATAGATTTGATGAAGTGGAAAAAGCATAACACCCTACAAATAGATATGAAGAAAATACCAATTCACTGAAAAACAAAATTTGTGAAATGGGAAAAAATGCATTGAACAAAACAATTCAACTGACCAAAAACAAAAGGAGCTAAAAAAAGGTAACTGAAGAAAATAATATACTAAAAATTAAAATTGAACAAATGGAAATGAATGACTCAATAAGACTTCAGAATCAGTCAAACAAAAACAATAATAACAAAAGAAAAAATAGAAGAAACTATGAAATACCTTCTAGGTAAAACAAATGACCTGGAAAATAGATGTAGGAGAGACAATCTAAGGATTACTGGACTTCCTGAAAGTCATGATGAAAAAAAAGAACCTAGACATTATTTAACAGGAAATCATAAGGGAAAACTGTCTTGCTATCTTAAAATCAGAAGGCAAAATAGCCATTGAAAGAATTTACTGATCACCTCTTGAAAGAGACTCCAAAATTAAAATCCCAAGGAATATCGAGGCTAAATTTCAGAACTATGGCACCAAGGAACAGAAGCCAGAAAGAAACAATTTAAATACCAAGGAGCCACAAATTAGGATTACCCAGGAGCTAGCAGCTTCCACCTTAAAGGATCAAAGGACCTGGAATCTGATATTTCACAAGGCAAAGAAACTTGGATTACAGCCAAGAATAAACTATCCAGTTAAAATGAGCATTATCTTTCAGGGAAGAAGATGGACATTCAATGATATAGTTGAATTTCATCTGTTTCTAATGAAAATGGAGAACAAAAAAATAAAGTTAAAAAGGAAAGAACTCTTGAGAATTATATTTCTGTTACAGGTACTACTTGCAGGGGTCCTCAAACTACGGTCTGCGGGCCAGATGTGGCAGCTGAGGTCCTTTATCCCTCTCACCCAGGGCTATGAAATTTCTTTATTTAAAGGCCCACAAAACAAAGTTTTTGTTTTTACTATAGTCCAGCCCTCCAACAGTCTGAGGGACACTGAACTGGCCCCCTATTTAAAACGTTTGAGGACCCCTGAGGATGCAGATATAATTTGATTTTATTATGATAATATGAAAAAGAAACTAGAGATCAAAAGGGGATTGTACAAGAAAAAGAAGAGCAAAGAGAGAATATCAGACATATTTGATTTCACAGAGCAAATTGTCTCACCTTACAGGGAAGTGAAAGGGAAAGGGAAAAAGAAAAGGAAAAACTAATAGAAGGGAAAACAGAAGTAGCAGGGGAAAGGTGTAAAAAAGGGGGAGGGCTGTTTGAGGGAGGTGTTGATCAGAAGCAAATACTGTGGAGGAAGGAAGAGGGGAAGAAAAGTAAAAAGCATAACTTAGGGTAAATAGCAAGAAATACAGAATTAATTATTTTAATTGTGAATGGGAATGGGAAGAAGTCTCCCATAAAATAAAAGTAGATAGCAGACTGAATTAAAAGCCAGAATCCTATAATATGTTGTTTACAAGAAACACATTTAAAGCAGAGTGATATATGTATCACTCTGTATGCAGAGTAAAGGTAAAGGGCTGGAGTAGAATCTCCAGGTGAAATAAAAAAAAGCAGCTGTAGCAAACCTGATCTCAGATCAAGTAAAAGTAAAGATAGATTTAATTAAAAGAGATAAGAAAAGAAATTATATTTTACTAAAGAGTACCATAGATAACAAAGCAATATCAATACTAAACATATGTGCACCAAGTAGTATAGCTATCCAAATTCCTTGAGGAGAAGTTAAGAGAGATGCAAAAAGAAATAAACAGCAAAACTATACTAGTGGGGGATCTCAACCTTGCTCTCAGAAGTAGATAAATCAAACCACAAAATAAATAAGAAAGAAGTTAAGGAGGTAAACAGAATGCTAGAAAAGTTAGATATGATAGATCTTTGTAGAAAATTGAATGGAGACAGAAAGTTGACTTTTTTCTTGACGGTTCATGGAACCTATATTAAAAATTGGCCCTGTAGTAGGGCATAAAAACCTCAAAATCAAATGCAGAAAAGCAGAAATAATAAATGCATTTTTTTTCAGATCATGATACAATAAAAATCACATGCAATATAAGGCCAGGAGGAAATAAACCAAGAATCAATTGGAAATTAAATAATCTAATCCTAAAGAATGAATGGGTGAAACAACAAATCAAAGACATGATCAACAACATCACCCAAGAGAATGACAATAATGAAACAACATGCTAAAATTTGTGGGATGCAGCCAAAGCAGTTAGAGGGGGATCTTTTATATCTCTAGATGCTTATTTGCATAAAATAGAGAAAGAGAAGATCAATGAACTGGGCTTACAACTAAAAAAACTAGAAAAAGAACAAATTAAAAACCCTCAATTAAATATAAAATTTGAAATTCTGAAAATAAAAGGAAATATTAATAAAACTGAAAATAAAAAACTATTGATATAATAAACTAAGAGTTGGTTTTATGAAAAAAAAATGACAAAATAGATAAAGCTGTAGTTAATTTGATTAGAAAAAGGAAAGAAAAAAAATCAAATTATTAGTCTCAAAAATGAAAAAGGAGAACTTTCCACCAATGAAGAGGAAATTAGAGCAATAATCAAGTTATTTTGCCTTACTATATGCCAATAAATTTGATAATCTAAATGAAATGGAGGAATATCTACAAAAATATAGATTGCTCAGATTAATAGAAGAAGAAATAAATTATTTAAGTAATCCCATTTTAAAAAAAGAAATAGAACAAGCTATTAATCAATTCCCCTAAAAAAACTTTCCAGGACCAGATGGATTTACATGTGAATTCTACCAAACATTTAAAGAAAAATTAATTCTAATACTATATAAACTAGTTGAAAAAATAGGGAAAGACAGAGTCCTACTAAATTCCTTTTATGACACAGACATGGTGCTGATAGCTAAGCGAGGTAGGATGAAAACAGAGAAAGAAAATTATAGACCAATTTCCCCAATTAATATTGATGCAAAAATCTTAAATAAAATATTAGCAATGAGATTACAGAAAGTCATCCCCTGGATAATACACTGGGACCAAGTAGGATTTATACCAGGAATGCAGAGCTGGTTCATTATATTGATTATATCAATAAAGAAACTAAGAAAAATCATATGGTTATCTCATAGATGCAAAAAAAGCATTTGATAAAATCCAATACCCATTCCTATTAAAAAAAAAAAAAAACACTAGCAAGTATAGGAATAAATGGACTTATCCTTAAAATGATCAGTAGCATCTATTTAAAACCATAAGCAAACATCATATGTAATGGGGACAAACTAGAACCATTCCCAATAAGATCGGGGGTGAACTAGGTTGCCCACTATCACCATTACTATTCAGTATTGTATTAGAAATGTTAGCTTTGGCAATAAGAGAAGAAAGGGAGATTAAATGAATTAGAGTTGGTAATGAGGAAATCAAATTATCACTTTGCAGATGATATGATAGTATACTTAGAAAAATCTAGAGAATCAACAAAAATCTACTAGAAACAATTTACATCTTTTTTAGTTGCAGGATCCAAAATAAGTTCACAGAAATTATCAGCATTTTTAGATATTACCAACAAAGTCCAGCAGCAAGAGATACAAAAAAGAAATTCTATTCAAAATAACTGCCGATAGTATAAAATATTTGGGAATCTATCTGCCAAGGGAAAGTCAGGAACTATATGAACACAACTATAAAACACTTTCCACACAAATAAAGTCAGATTTAATCAGTTGGAAAAATATCAAGTGCTCATGGGTAGGCCGAGCAAATATAATAAAAATGACAATACTACCTAAATTAATCTACTTATTTAGTGCCATACCAATTAAACTCCCAAGAAATTATTTTACAGACCTAGAAAAAATAATAACTAAGTTCATCTGGAATAACAAAAGGTCAAGCATTTCAAGGGAATTGGTGGGAAAAAATGTCAATAAAAGTGGTCTAGCTGCCAGACCTAAAACTATATTATAAAACAGTGGTCATCAAAACCATTTGGTACTGGCTAAGAAATAAAGTAATTGATCCGTGGAATAGGTTAGGATCACAGGACAAAATAGTCAGTATCTATAGCAACCTAATGTTTAACAAACCCAAAGACCCCAACTTTTGGGATAAGAACTCACCATTTGACAAAAACTTGTGGGAAAATTGGAAACTAGTATGGAAGAAACTAGGCATTGACCTACACCTAACATCACATACCAAGATAAGGTTGAAATGGGTTCATGATTTAGACATAAAGAGTGATATTATAAGAAATTAGAAGAACATAGGATAGTTTACTTCTCAGATCTGTGGAGAAGGAAGGAATTTATGTCCAAAGAAGAACTGGAACTCATAATTGACCACCAAATAGATAATTTTGATTATATTAAGTTAAAAAGTCTATGTACAAACAAAACTACTGCAGACAAAATCAAAAGGGAAACCACAAATCTGGAAATCATCTTTATATTTAAGGGTTCTGATAAAGGCCTCATTTCTAAAATATATAGAGAATTGACTCAAATTTATAAGAATTCAAGCCATTCTCCAATTGATAAATGGTCAAAGGATATGAACAGACAATTTACAGATAAAGAAATTAAAAACCATTTCTAATCATATGAAAAGGTGCTCTAAATCACTATTGATCAGAGAAATGCAAAGTAAGACAACTCTGAGATACCATTACACACCTCTCAGATTGGCTAAGATGACAGGAAAACATAATGATAAATGTTGGAGGTGATGTAGGAGAGCTGGGATACTAATACATTGTTGGTGGAACTGTGAATGGATCCATCCATTCTTGAGAGCAATCTGGAACTATGTTCAAAAAGTTATCAAATTGTGCATACCCTTTGATCCAGCAGTGTTTCTACTGGGCTTATATCCCAAAGAGATACTAAAGAAGGGACCCACATGTGCAAAAATGTTTGTGGCAGCCCTTTTCATAGTGACCAGAAACTGGAAACCAAATAGATGCCCATCAGTTGGAGAATGGCTGAATAAATTATGGTATATGAATGTTATGGAATATTATTGTTCTATAAGAAATGATCAGGAAGATGATTTTAGAGATGCCTGGAGAGACTTATTTAAACTAATGCTAAGTGAAAAGAACAGAACCAGGAGATCATTGTACATGGCAACATCAATATTACACAATGATCAATTCTGATGAACGTGACTCTTTCCAAAAATGAGATGACTGATGCCAGTTCCAATAATCTTGTGATGAAGAGAGCTATCTACACCTAGAGAGAGGACTGTGGGAACTGACTATGGATCACAACATAACATTCTCACTCTTTTTGTTGTTGTTTGTTTGCATTTTTCTTATTCACTTGCTTTCCGTTTTGTCTGATTTTTCTTGTGCAGCAAGAGAATTGTATAAATATGTTTACACATATTGGATTTAACATATATTTTAACATGTATAACCATATATTAGATTGCTTGCCATTTGGAGGGGGTGGGGGAAAGAAGAGAAAATCTGAAACACAAGAATATGCAAGAGTCAATATTGAAAAATTATCCAAGCATATATTTTGAAAATAAAAAGCTTTTTAAAAAATTAAACTTCTAATTGTGTCCTGACTTTCCTGTCTCTAGCTTTTTAAATGAATATTAAAATGTTATTCTACATGTAACAGAAAGAAAATAAAATGCTAAATTTAAAATTAATGTTAAAAAATGTCATCACATTTAATAATTGAGGAAATGGGAGTTAAGTGACATAGGCTTCATCTATATGCAAAAGGGCTGATAATATAGCTGAGGTGGTAGCAGGTGGTGCTCTTGCTTCCTGAGCGTGGTGTTATCTCTTTCTGTGTTTCTATCTAGCCTTTACTGCAAGGAAGAGTGGAAGTGTCTTAGGACTTGAAAAACTAGGGAACTCTGAACTCCCAGAACTGTATGATAGGTATTGGATAAATGTCATGACCTAGTTAATAGTTTACCCCTCATAGATGAAAATGAGAATATATGGATGTTATAAACTAGAGTGAGGTTTCTCATTGCTGAACCCAAACCCTAGACTAGGAAGAAAAGTCCAAAGAAACAGCTAAGCTTATCTAACGAGTTGTGACAATTCAACTTTTGTTCCTTGGCATCTGGGGCTAAGGATCTAATATTAGGGAGATAAAAGACTTGTTATTAGCTAGGACTGAGGGAACAAGACAGGGGAGACTTTCTGCTGGGTCCTAGAACTAAGCTTTATCTGATTTTTTTTCAAGAGAGCTCTAGGAAAAGTCTACTTCTATGCTTTAAATTAAGAAAGTATGTCAACACCCACTCTTCCATGAGAAAGAGATAACTGATATTTAAACTGATATAGAATTTGGGAGAGATGGAGACTTTAGCCAAGCATGATCCCAGAGACCTCATAAACTACATGTCCAGCAGAATGATATCTGGCAGTCCAATGGATACAAGTCCAGTAGAGACCATACAACAAAATTATGATATTAGCATGATTGGAAGTAGTGTGGTAGTTGCCTTGTGAGTTGGAGGGATTTTTCCATGTCCTGTGTAATATATAATACACAAGCTAATCTTAAACATATAATAAAAATATCATATACAAGGATCTACTTATTTACAAAATCTTTTGTAAGCAATCATATTTATAGTAAAAGGAGAAGGAGGAGGAGGAGATGTGATGAGGATTGTTTTTCAGAACAAAGTTTCTTAATACATAGTGCCATTTATTATTTTGCTAATTTTACTTCTTTTTCAAGCCCCAAATCCAAATTGATGTTTTGCCTTTATAAAGCAATATTTCACGGTAAGATTTTTCAGAGCCTTCTAAAGTTTATATCACTTTGTTTTATCAATCAGCTAATTCTTTATTCATCTATAACCAAAACATTAGATTTTTCAGTTCAAATGTTTATTTCAGTGTATTATTACAAACCTATTAACTATTCCTATTCACATAGGATAACTTTAAAGGTACCATATCCTTATCTATTCACTCTTCCTTATCTATTCATAGTTATATATAGCTAGATTTTTAATACAAAATAATAATTACTTCTATAGATTTTTTTTTACTTCTATAGATTAATAAGCCAATTAAAAAGGTCTTTCTTTTCTATTATTTTCTTTGTTTTTTAGACTAAATAATATAAATGGCTCTCTTATTAAGTTATAGTAATTAATCTTAGACAAGTAAAAAAAATAATGAAACATTTTCCTAAGTATTTTCCTAATGACTATCCTTTTAGGGAGGCATTACAAATATTATTATCCATTTTACAAATGAAAAGAATTGAGGCTCTAAGAGGCTTCTCAAACTAAGTTAAGTATCTAAAACTGGGGTTCAGACTCAGATATCCTAATTGTAAGGCCATTAACTCTAGCATCTACACTTTGCTGTCTTTCAAAAGATCTGGATTCTGATAACTGGCCAGTGGTTCCACCTTAACTAAGTCATTTAACTTCTCTGTGTCTCAGTTTGCTCATCTGTAGAATTAGAGGCTAAAGCTAGATGGCTTCTGATATTCTTCTAGTTCTCTGAATCTATGCTTATGATTCTATGTCAATTTGTTTTGTCCCATTTCATTGCATCTGTAATTGATAGCCTTTTAATTAACTAATTAAGTTTTAAAAACAATAGCTTTTTATTTTCAAAATATATGCAAACATTTCTCCTTACAAAACTATGTGTTCCAAATTTTTCTTCCTTCCTTCCCTCCATCCCCTCCTCTATACAGTAAGTATTCCAATATAAGTTAAACATGTGCAATTCTTCTATACATATTTCCATATTTATCATGCTGTGTAAGAAAAATCAGATCAAAAAGGAAAAAGAATGAGAAAGAAAACAAAAAGTAAGCAAACAATGACAAAAAGGTGAAAATGCTATGTTGTAATCCACATTCAGTCCTCATAGTTCTCTTTCTGAATGCAGATTGTTCTCTCTAACCCAAGTCTAATAGAACCAGCCTGAATCACCTCATTGTTGAAAAGAACCACATCCATCAGAATTGATAATCTCATAATCTTATTGTTGCTATAATACAATACTCTCTTGGTTCTACTCATTTCACTTCTGCTACTTCCTTTATAAGAGAATAATTTTTAAATGAGGAAATATGCTTTGCTTATCCATATTTCTAATTTATTCTTAAAATTCATGATTTTATCTTTTTAGATCAAAGTGAATTTGCAATGATTTAGAATTGTTATTGTGTTTGTTCAGTCACTCCAAAAATGCCTGACTCTTAATGACCCTATTTGGGGTTTTCTTGACACAGATACTAAAGTGATTTGCCATTTTCTTCTTCAGTTCATTTTACAGATGAAGAAACTGAGGCAACATGATTAAATGACTTACCCAGGATCACACAGCTAATAAGTGTCTGAACCTAGATTTGAACTCAGGAAGATGAGTCTTCCTGACTCCAGGTCCAACCCTCAGTCCACTGTGCCATCTAGCTATTGTGGCTCCCTACTGGGGAGTCTCTTGAGTGACAAGCAAGGATACTCGTGTTATTTTTTAATATTTTACAAAATATATATTTTAATATATTTAACATCTACTGGTCATCCTGCCATCTGGGGGAAGGGGTAGGGGGTAAGAGGTGAAAAATTGGAACAAGAGGTTTGGCAATTGTTAATGCTGTAGTTACCCATACATATAATCTGTAAATAAAAGGCTATTAAATTAAAAAAAATATATTTTACAAAATATATTTCTGAAGAAAACTTTTGTTATAAAATAACTTTGCTTTAGTTTTATGACTGATGAGGTACGAATCATGAAGGTGGGGAGTCATCTGGAAAGAATTCACAGGTTTAAACCATCTGTAGGTCAAAGGGCAAAGCTTTATTATGATGCCATAAAGTGGATTAAGTTCCCTAGTTTATAAGGGAAAAGAGAGGACGTTTTATGAAAAAGGACCTAGAGCAAAGTATACCAACTGTGCTAGTTATATGTGTCATTAAATCAACTGGCAATGACAATCATTGTATTTATATTAGATAGCCTCAGGAATTGACATTTATAGCTTAACCTGCAGGTTGTATGAAGTAACAGTAGGCATCAGTACAGAAAAGCTCTGTCTGGACATAATAATTCTACAGGGTCAATTTGTTCCTCAATGGGGCCCATTTAGATACTAGATTATTGTATCTATATGTATGTATATGGTAAATATACATGGTCTTTTGCTGCAGTCCATTCACCCTATCATTACTATTACTAAGAAAAATATAATTTTTAACTCAAATAACATTTAAATTACTTTAGCATGAGAAAATCAGCATCTTTCTCCACACTTGACAGGCCTCTATACTCAGCCCTGATGTTGCCATACAACTTCATAAGGAGCTTTTTTTTTTTTTTTTTTTTTTTAAACAAAGAGCTCTGGACTTAAAGTTGTTAAGAATGACCTGAATTCACTACTCAAACACTTAACTCTGTGGTTCTGGGCAAATAACATAATCATGTTCAGCCTCAGTTTCTTCATCTACAAGAAAAGGAGATAATATGACTCTACCTTACAGAGTCATTATGAGGAACAATTGAGATAACAAGTGTAAAATACCTTGAACACCTTAAGTCACTATACAAATTTGCTCTATTAGTTATTTTTAATGGACTGGGTTCCTCCACACACATACCCCAAATTGATTATTCTTGTGATAACTGAAACTACATATAAATTCTTATATATATTTCCAAAATTTCATCTTTTACAGGATAGCTTTTTATATAATTTTATTTATTTAATTTTCAATTTATGAGAATAAAACAAGCATATCCATAATATAATATAATAAAAAAGATGACAGGACAAGAAATTGCAAATCTATTATGTACAACTTGCTATATCTTTTAAATATATGATAAAATTATCATGTAGATTTCTTTTTTTTCCTTCCCTTTTCTCTTCCCCACTCTAATGATGA
This sequence comes from Sarcophilus harrisii, assembly GCF_902635505.1. Taxonomy (NCBI): domain Eukaryota; kingdom Metazoa; phylum Chordata; class Mammalia; order Dasyuromorphia; family Dasyuridae; genus Sarcophilus; species Sarcophilus harrisii. The sequence continues at coordinate 338,081,814 of NC_045426.1, forward strand.
TTACCATAAGATACAAATAAGTATATGTGTAAAATCAATCTAATATTTCTCATTATCATTTCTTTCTTTGTATTAAGATAGTGTGTTCTTTCCATATGTCCTTTGTGATTAATTGGGGTATTTTTAATAGTCAAAATGACTTAATCAAAGAGTCTTAAAACATTATTCTTATTAGTTTTTTCAACTCTTGTTATTGTTTTTTGCTTGGATTTTTTTTTTCTTTTTCATGGTTTTTTTTTCCCTTTTGATCTGGTTTTTCTTGTATAGCATGAGAAATATAGAAATATATTTAGAAGAATTGCACATGTTAAACCTATATTGGATTGCTTGCTGTCTTTAGGAGGGAGAAAGAGGAGACACAGAGAGAAAAATTTGGAACAGAAGATTTTTGCAAAGGTGAATGTTGTTACTTAGGCAGCTAGCAATTAGAGTAAAAGATCTAACAGACAGGAAAAAAAGAATTATTCACAAACACAATAATAATGATCAGGAGTGGAATGTTTTAGAAAAAAAAGTAGGGGTAATAGCCATTGATTTTTAAGTCAAAATTTAAAAAGATATATCAGCTATATTATTATTGTTTTAGACTATTCAAAACAACTACAGAGTATAAGGTTGGCATATTGCTGTGGCATACGAAAAAACGGATTGATGGATTTAGAAAAATATAGAAAGTCTTAGACCTAAGAAGGATGATGTAATGTACCTTCAGAGAAATAGAAAAATAAATATAGTGCAACTTTACATAAATGTATATGAATGTATGTGTGTATGATCATAGGAATCTATGTATATGTGTGTGCATGTGTGTGTATATGTGTATATGTAGGTATATGTACAAATAAGTATATCCATGTTTAACTGTAATCTGCTGGGGGAGGTGGGAAGGAGGAAAGGAAGAAAAGAGAATAAAGTAAAAATGCATAGCAGAGAACAAAAGAAAACCTACAAAGAAGGGGGAAAAAGTTGGACAATTATGAATACAATATCTCCTATTATTACATAGCTTTCTTGAAATGAAAATCAGTGTTACATATTTTGAATCCCCTCATATTCTGCCATGTACATTAGAGTGTTATTTTCTATTTTTTTTCTTTTAGTATTTTATATTTAAGTTTTAAATAAATAAAGGCATTAAAAAAAGTAAGACTCTATGTATGGTTCATGCTCAGTAAAGACTTAAAATCATAGAATTGGAAAGGAGACAAAAATAACATGATATTTTGGCCACCATATCCAGGGGCCTGTATCTAACATGGAGCTCTTATTTAGGTATTGGATACAAATATAAGGCTTGACATTTTAAAAGAAGGTCTCAAGAGGAGTGGCCCAGAGTGTTTGACTTTGAGCTATTTCACATTTCTACCAATCATTAAGTATCTATTAATGCTTATATATCTACATAAATTTTATATCTAAAGTTGCTCATTAGTCTTTGGTTCATATTATCCCATTATTCATGGGCAAATAACTCCTTCTGAACAATTAACTTAACTTGCCTGGGAAAAGCAGAGTAAAATCTAGAAACATATGATATATGAATCATCAAGTTATACCAGAAATATTCCACAATTTTGATCATTGCTTTGATGAATTAATTAATCAGCTCTGAAGTATCAGATTTATACTTTGATCATCAGATGGTATTACTCTCAGACATTTAGCCAAGTGGCTACTTCAGAGGCTTTTCTGTGTTCCTACTCAGCTTCCCTAAAGGCCACAGATCACCAGAAGGTACTCAACCTACTTAAACTACTCTTCTTCCCATCACCGAACTTTTCATGGCCAAGAAGGAAAGGAGGAAAGAAGGAGGAAAGGAAGAATTTGTTAAGCTCTTGTGTGTCAGGCACTGTGCTAAACACTTTACAAATATCATCTCATTTGAGTCTCATGACAATCCTGAGAGGTAGGTACTATTATCATTTTCATTTTACAGATGAGAAAATTAATTAAAACAAAAATAAAATAACTTGCCCAGGGTCACACAGTAAATGTCAAGGTCAAATTTGAACTCAAGTCTTCCTAACTTTGGATCCAGTGGACCATTCATTGTATTACCCAAATGCTTCTGAGACACTGCTGTTGGTTTTAGGTTCGACATAGATTTAAGCATAAGATCAAGAATTTCTTCCAAAATTAGTAAAATAGGAAAATCACTCATTTCAAATTTGGAATATCTAATCTCTTCTACTAATCTCATTCATAAGAACATATGACATGCTAGTGGCCACATGCTTTATTAAAATCCAATAAGGTGACTGACTATAAAAGAGCAGTAGCATTGCAAATAAAAAATTTAAAAGTTTTTGAATAGCAAAAATGTGATTTGCTTCATCCAATTAACTCCATTCTCCTCCCATCTCCATCTTTTTTTAAGTGGATTAAAGGAAGGGGGCAGAGAACAAGGAAAAGAATTGTGGGTTTGGAACTCACTAAGATGTACTTGGCAAATGCTCAGAGAAAAGAGAGGGGAAGCACCAGGACAGTTATTAGTCATCTCTCACTTGGTCTCACCATGGCTAGAGAATTATATCTCAATGGCTAGTCCCATTTGGCCTCACTCCAGACCAATTCTATGTTGCATCACCAATGGCGTGGCTCCATATTTGCACCATATGCAATTACCTATGCAACTACCATATCTCTCCAAAATCTATCCTCACCCTTCCTTCACTGTGACCAATTTAGGCTGGAATAGTAATGTTGCAGGGTGAGCACAGTTGCCCAGCCTTGCTTTTCCACCAGCTCTCAGTTTCCCAGAAGCCTCTTCCTTCACAACCGCAAACAAGGAAAGAAAAGGCATGGAATGTCAAACTGGAAGTCTCCCAGAAAAACCCACAAAATTAGTTCAGGGAAAATAGTCAAGGTGCTTTCCTGTCCACAAAATAGCCCTTGTCTTCTACCTTCTTCCTTGAGTTTATCTTAGACAGGAATTTACTCCTTGGTAGTAATTATAAGTTCTAATACGTAAATATTTATTCAGTGATGGTCCAGTTATCTGATTGACTTTATCTTGGTATGTTGCCTCCCGGAAATATTTATTTTTTATTACCATACTTTCCCCCTTCTTCCCTTCCAGAGAATCAATCCATACAGTAAATTGTATTTTTAAAGACAAAAGAGAAATAAAAAGCAAAAAAAAAAAAAAAAAAAAATCAATATAATTGATCAAAACATTACAAAAGTCTGAAAATAAATAAATACAATGTGCAACATTTGTGGACCTCCCATCATTGTACCAGAGTGAACTGAAGGTATTTTCTCATATCTCTTCTTTCAAGCCTGCTTATTCTTTTATATATATTTAGCATTTATTTCATGCTAACTTATGGCAGGCAGTATCAGCTTTGGGAGAACTAAAACCAAAAGAAAGCAGTTCTTGTCCCCAAAGGAATTTATATTTTATATGCATATACACAATATAAGTTAAATCAAATAAAAGAAATTCTTAAACTAGTGTTCTGGCTTTGACTATATAAAAATGAAAAACTCAAATGATAATCACACATATGTTGCAATAAAATGTGCAAATTGGGGTTTTTTTAATAGATATGAAGCACAAACTGTCATCTAAACATACTGTAAGCAAGCATTTTACATATTTTACACAAGTTCTGAGTTATCTAAAATTTTAATTGAAACAAAATTACCATCATGTATATTAATATTTTCTTCGGTGTTTTCTCAACTAAAAACTGGCAATGCCTTATCATGGAGGTAGCACCCTAGGTTCCTGAGGTTATGTCAGCAAAGAAGCAGCTGTGGTAGGTTCTACCAAATTAGAAAAGTTAGTGACCCTCACCCAGAGAAATGAGGAGAGAAACATGGTGGCTCAGATTTTTCAGCTTCCCCCAGTAGAGTCTGCCGTCCATCCATCTTATTCTGTATGACTTCGCAGCATTCATTTTTTATCCATCATTGACTTGTAAGTGCCTTTAAGGAAGAGGCTGTTTTACCTTTATTTTTGTCCCCAGCACTGTGTCTGGCATGTAGTGGCACTTAATAAATTCCTGTTGACTTGTGTCTGACTTGCACAACTCTGGCACCTGCCAGAGGGCAGATCAAGCACTTTAGGAAGTGGTTCAGATCAGACTAGGGGATCTCCTCCAGCAAAGACTTCATCTCCTACCTTGCACTAGGGCCAAAGGACAGTCATACCTTCCTCCTCAAAGCAGGAGTTCTTTGGAGTTATGAATTGTGGTTCTCACTCAGACTGAAGGTTCTCTTCGGGATAGGGTCGAGACAGTTCTCCCAAATCTTGGAGTCCTCAAACATAGAGGCTATGTAGTTCCCATACCTATATCAGGGCTTTTCTGAAGTGTGGGACCATCTCCTCCCTCAAATTAGGGGATGCCCAGAGCCGGAAGCCATGTTATCCCTGCACCATTCACTAGACCAAAAATCTCTTCAAAGCAAAACCTTCCAAAGATCAGGGGTCATCTTCCCTTCAGAGTGGGGACTATGTAGAGACCATAACCCTCCATCACGAGGCTTTTCTGAAGACTGATACTGGGTCATTGTTGTCTCGAAGAGGTTCGTGACATTAAGGAAGTGATGCCATGACATGAAAGTAAATTGAATTGAAGGGAGGGCTATGCAAGGTCAACTGCTTCTCTTTGCCCTCCAGAGCCATCTGGGTCCAGTGGCAAGATGCAGATCAAGATGATTGGAGATAGCCCTGGAAGCAAAGGGAGACTTTGGCTTTTCTAAACTAAGATCTTCAACAGGTCTCAGTCACAAAATTAAGAACGATACCTAACACATTTGAAGACTGAGTCAGGATCTCTTCCCAGAGCAGAAATTGCTAGAGGGCAGGGACCTTGTTCTCTCTTTGTCTTCCCAAGAAATAAATCTTCCCTAACTGAGCCTTCTCTTATCTCTTTTTTCCATCCACAGTGCCCAAGGCAAACAATCAACCTTGATTATGATTGAGTCCCCTGGGCAGTAGTTTCAGGTGTGGTGGGAGTTGCCTCTACTACTTCCCATGCAACTGAGTAGTCAGGAAGTGTTTTCTGAGGTTCATCTTGTGTCCTCCCAACTACAGCATCTTCTATTCCTCTGGTTATCTCCTAAGAAGAAGTATAGAAACAACCCCTGTAAACAGTAACAACAAGATTAGGTGATGATCAACTGTGATGAACTTTGCTCTTTTCAATAATGAGGTGATTTGAGGCAATTACAACAGACTCATGATGAAAAGAACAATTTACATCCAGAGAGAGAACTTTGGAGACTGAATGTGGATCACAGCATAGTATTATCACCTTTTTTTGATGTTATTTGCTTGTTTTTTTTCTTTCTCATTTCCCTCTTTTGATCTGACTTTTCTTGTGCAGAACAATAAGTGTGGAAATATGTTTTGAAGAAGTATGCATGTTTAACCCATATTGGATCACTTGCTATCTAGAGGAAGGAGTAGAAAAGAAGAAAAGAGAAAAATTTGGAACACAAGGTTTTGCAAGGGTAAATGTTGAAAACTACCTTTGCATATATTTTGAAAAATAAAAAGCTATTATTTGTTTTAAATGATCTTGGATCAGATCATGAATCTGCCATTTTTCTTTTATCCACCACTACACAGATGAATAAAATGATGGCTTTTTGTAACTGATTAGCTTTCTGGGGGTATAAGCTCCTCCTTTGGAGGCATCTCCTGGAAAAATCCAATAGCAAAGAAGATGATGAAAACATGTACTTTATTCCATTTCTTCTTGGTGTTATAGAATGTCAGAACTAAAAGACATGAAGATCATATAGTCAAGGAATTCCTAACTTGTACTCCACAAATCCTCAGGGAGTTCATGATTTTGGCTGGAAGGAAAAATTATACTTTTATTTTTATTAACCTTTAGTTCCCTATTTTACCTTATGCATTTAAAAACATTATTCTGGGGAGTCATAGACTTTGTCAAATTGTCAAGGAGACCATTTCACACACACACACAAAAGATTAAAGAATTGCTCTCTAGACCAACCATTTCATTTCTTTTTATTATCCACCTGTTTATTTTTAGATAACATTTTATTTTCCCCCAATTACATAGAAAAGCAATTGTTAACATTTGGGTTTTAAGTTTTGAGTTCCAAATTCTATTCCTCCCTCCATTTCCTCATCACTTTGGGTTTTTCTAAAATCATCTTGTTTGTCATTTTTATAGTCCAATAATATTCCATCACAATCATATACCCACAACTTGTTCAGCCACTCCTCAATTGATTTTTAATTCTTTGCCAACAAAGAGAGCTGTCATAAATATTTTAAACAAATAAATTATTTTCCCTTTTAAAAAAAAATCTCTTTGGGATACAGACCTAGTACTGGCAAAATTAGATCAAAAGGTATGCACATACCCTTTGATCCAGCAGTGTTTCTACTGGGTTTATATAGCAAAAAGATCATAAAGGAGTGAAAGGGAGTCACATGTTCAAAAATGTTTGTGGTAGCCCTCTTTATAGTGGCTAGAAACTGAAACTGAGCAGATGCCCATCAGTTGGAGAATGGCTGAATAAGTTGTGGTATATGAATGTTATGGAATATTATTGTTTTGTAAGAAATGACCAGTAGGATGATTTCAGAAAGGCCTGGAGAGACTTACACGAACTGATGCTAAATGAAATGAGCAGAACCAGGAGATCATTGTACACAACAACAACAAGATTATACAACCATCAATTTTGATGGACGTAACTCTTTCCAACAATGAGATGATTGAGGCCAGTTCCAATGATCTTGTGATGAAGAGAGTCATTTGCATCCAGAGAGAGGACTGTGGGAACTCAGTGTGGATCTCATTGTGGATTCTCATTTTTTTCCTTTTTGATCTGATTTTTCTTGTGTAGCAGAATAATTGTATAAATATGTCTACATATATTGGATTTAACATATATTTTAACATGTTTAACATATATTGGATTACTTGCCATTTAGGGGTGGGGGTGGGGGAAGGGGGAGATACTGGGAACACAAGATTTTACAAGGGTCAATGTTGAAAAATTATCCATGTATATGTTTTGAAAATAAAGAGCTTTAATAATAATAAAAAAGGATATGCAAAGTTTTGTAGTCCTCTAGGTGTAGTTCCAAATTGTTCTCCAGAATGATTGGATCAGTGCATTAATTCTTTGTGAGACCTTTATTTGAGAAACTATACTATTGGACCAGCAATACCACTACTAGGTATATTTTCAAAGATGATTAGAGAAAAAGTAAAAAAAAAAAAAAAAAAAAAAAAAAAGAAAACCTTTATGTTCTAATGCGTTTACAACAGTTTTCTTTGTGGTAGAAAGAACTAGAAATTACAGGGATATCCATCAATTGGGGAATGACTGAACAAATTTAGGTATATGATTGTGATGAAATACTACTGTGCTAAAGGAAATAATGATTTCATTGATCTTAGAAAAACATAGTAAGACTTGCATAAAATAATGAAAAGCAAAATGAACAGAGCCAAAAAAATGTTATATGTAGTAACAGCAATAATATTTTAAGAATGACTGAGTGAATGTCATTTAACTATTATAAATATCCAAATTGACTGTAAAAGACAAATGGAGAAAGATAGTATCTACATCCAGAGAAAGAAATGACAAATAGAAATATGTATAGAAAAATTATATACACCCACCCCCACATGCATACACATACACACATATACATATACATAAATATCTATTTGTATGCAATAGTAGCCATCTCTAGACTGGGTGGAGGAAGGAAGAAAAAACAATAAAAGAAATTTACATGACAATTTTATTACATATTTAAAAGTAATAAGTTGTACATAATAGAGTTGCAGTTTCATGTGCAATCATCTTTTTAATTATACTATGTTATAGAAACATGTGTTTAATTCCATAAATTAAAAATAAAATAAACAAATATATGCATTAGTATCCCAGTTTTCCCATATCCCTTTCAACATTTATCATTTTCATATCAGCCAATTTGATGGGCGTGAGGTGACACCTCAGAATTGTTTTAATTTGCATTTCTCTAATCAACAGTGATTTAGAACATTTTTATATAACTATAGATAGCTTTGATTTCTTCATCTGGCATTGACTTATATTTTTACAAATTTGATTTAGTTCTCTATATTTGAGAAATGAGATCTTTATCAGAGATATTTGCTATCAAAATCCCCCTCCCCATTTTTTTCTGCTGTCCATCTAATTTTGCTTATATTGGTTTTGTTTGTCTAAGACTTTAAAAAACTTTATATAATCAAAATATACATTTTACATTTTGCAATGATTTATCTTATTTGGTTCTAAATTCTTCCCTTATCCATAGATTTGACAAGTAAATGATTCCATGCTCTCCTAATTTGTTTATGATATCATCCTTTATGTCTAAATCATTTTTCCATTTTGACCTTATCTTACATGTAGTGTGAGATCCATCTCACCAACGAAAGAGATCCATTTTACAGAAGAGAAATTGAGGGAATAGGAAAAATGCCATTCCTCTGACAACATAGCCAGGACTGAATTCCAGGTTTCTTGCTGCCCAATTCTATGTTTATTCCTTCCTTCCTTTAGGAAGCCTTTCCTAACAACTCTAGCTCAGAATGATTCTTCCTTGAGCTTCTTTCTCATGCAAAGACAAATCCACATATACACTGACATTTTGCTGAATGAACGCTTTTATAGTTGTGGAGCTATATATAATATATTCTTTCCTCCTTCCCTTTGGATAAGGACTCTTTCTCTTTCTACACTTATGTTGCACTAGCACCAAGACCAGGGCTGTATCACAGCCTGGCAATTTATGCTCCTTTTCTCCATCCTCCACACAGAAGTAGCTGCCATCCCTGAGAGCAAAGAACATCCAAGGACAGAGAGGTTAATGAGGGCTCCAGATGAAGGGGTAGAAAAGATGCCTGGAAGTTACAGAATTGAGGCATCATGGAAAAAATCTCATCACACACAGAAGAACCAGCGTGAGCAGCAGAGTAGCAGAAGTAGGTCCTGAAGGAACAACTGAAGCAAAATTGGCGATGGTGGTTTGAATCCAATCTGTGTAGTTCTGGACCCGGGTGTATACTCCTGGTCTGTGGGGTCGGGCACAACCTTCTCCCCAGCTCACCACCCCAACCTGGAACCAGGTATTATTGTCCTTACACACAAGAGGGCCTCCGGAGTCACCCTAAGAGGTGAGAGGGAGAGGGAGAACGAGATAGAGATAGACAGAGGGAGGGCAAGGGCAAGAGGGAGAGAGAAAGAGAGGGAGAGAGAAGGGGGAGGGGAGAAAGAGAGAAACAGACAGATAGCAGAGACAGAGAGAAAGAGACAGAGAGAGAGAGGGAGGGAGGGCAAAGAGGAGGTATAGTGAGGGGAGAGAGAGGAGGAGGAGGCAAAGTTAGTCACAATAGATATACATTTAAATTTTAGGCCATCTACATCAGGGCTTCTTAAACTTTCTCTACTCATGACCCCTTTTTGTGAGAGAATTTTTTACATGACACCAGATATATAGACATATAAAATAGGTAAACAAACCAACAATTTCTGATAATAAATCATTATTTCATAACCCCCACATTCAGTTGCAAGATCCCTATATGGGGTTGTGACCTACAGTTTAAGAATCTGGAATCTAGATCCTGGAGATATGAAGAGAAATGGGATTGGAGAAAGAAGGACTCCAGAGTCTATTTCAGTCCCAGAGTATATGGTTAATATGAACCCTGTGAAACTATGATTTTTCAGTTGTACTTTGAGGAAGTATTGAATTGTAAATATCATAAAACTGCCCCTATTTGATAAGAGACTTCTTCCTAGTAGGACAGCTGGAGCAATTTTGCAAGCATTCTAAAAAGACTGAGGCAATTCTATAGAACGACTGCCTACTATAACTGCTAAGAAGGAATGAAGCTCAGAATGGTAGAATCAGAATTGGATTTGGATTTAAAAGTCCTGAGTTCAAGTATCAACTCTGCCACTTACCACCTGAATGACTTTGAACAAGTTTTATATCATGGGATCACAGACAGAGAGAAATTAGTTACCTGAGGTCACTCAGCTAGTAAGTATTGGCCCAGGGAGGTGGCCCAGTAAGAAATGTCCCAGAGATGCCTCTAGAAAACCTCCAAAGTCAGATCTCCCATCCCAACACATCTAATCACTCACTGATTTTAGAGAAGAGGAAACTAAGATAGTGATTTTACTCATAGTCACTTGGTAAATCAATAGCAGAGGTAGGCATCATATCCAGGTCTCCTAATTTACCCCCTGACATTTACCCCTATTAATGTCTACCCTTCCCTTGTTATTGATAAACCCTGGCTAGATACCATGACTGGCTTGACATTAGAAATGAGTGTATAGATTGGGAGGAAGCGAGGGTGAGGAAAATAGATGAGTTTCAACAAAAGAGATGAGGATCTTGATGGTAGCACATTTTTGAAAGATAGGGAAGAAACAAAAGGAGCAGCTTCAGCTATCAAATCTTGGTGAAATCTCAGGGGAAGACAAAATCCAAGTTGGATCCCTTTTTCCCAGAGCTCCTTGCTTTTCATGATTCTTTAGAGAACCTCCCTTTCTAATTCAGGAGCTGAGATGGAATTTTCTAGGGTCTGGGATCAATTTGAAAAACAAAACAAAACAAACAACAACAACAACAACAAACCAGAGGGATTCAGAAAGTCTTTGGGGAATCCAGAGATTATAACTGCCTCCTTAATAAGTGAGTCATTCTATTCAGTTTGGAATTCAGCCCTGGATCTAAACTGGATTGGCCAGTGAATTAATGCAAACATGATCAAAGAACTACATCCAGCTGGGCCTACTAGATCATGTTTTCCACCCATCCAACTCAGACAATCTGGGATATCTTTCCATCCACACTGCCAGGGTGTGTGCATATCACCAGCTGTATACCCTACCCCTCATTCTACCTCTTAGGCAGCAAATAGTAGTCAAATCAATACTACAATTAGAAAGGGCATGAAAATGCCCTTCCCAATGATTCCACTTACCATTCTTGTGACTCCATGAATTTCTTTCAAGTCCAAGCTAAAAATCTTTTGAAGAAAGACTTTTCCTCTCTATCTTATTTCAAGTTCCTTCCCTCAGTGGCTTTTTATCAGGTTTGTCTTATATATACATGCTTGTTTTTACATAGTTTTTTCCATGTTTGTCCCCATTAAGCACTCTTTTGAGATCTCTTGGAAAGCAGGTACTGTCTTTTTACCTTTCTTTATCTCTCCAGTGCTTACACTCATATTAAATGTTTAATTAATCTGTTTTGATTGACTAATTGACAAATGAAAACTTTCTTCCCTGACTACCACTTCCTTACACACCAGCCTTCCTAGAATAAGATCCTTGGGGACAAGATCATCACACTTTTGCCTTCTTATCTTCAACACTCAGAACTATACCTGGCACACATCAGATAGTTAATAAATGTTTTCCCCATATGTGCATGGTGCATCCATTAAGTTAGTGAGAAACTGCTATTAGTCTATGAACCTGAACAGCTTGTGAGAGGAAGGAGAGGAAATGCTCTTACCTGGCAGGCATCTTTCTGGCCTTGCTCGTACCCAGCACAGATCATGTCATCCAAAACCAGAGGTCGTCCTGAATCTGTGGGGTTATTGATGTGGTATTGGGCATCACAAGTTTTGGCATCAATCAGGGGAACCTGGACTCCTTGTAAGGTCAAGGAAACAACTGGGGAAGAGAAGGTTTTTGCCCAAATGGCAGAAAGCACTGGTTGGTGATTGTTTAAGTGGGTTATCCTGACATCTAAAGACCTGACTTGGAATCTCAGCGCTGCTACCTCCTACCTGTGGTCCCTTAAGCAAATCACTTAATCTCTCAGCCTCAGTTTCCTCATTTGAAAAATGAGGGAATTGGACATGATGAACTTTAAAGGTCCCTTCCCATCTATATCTATGACCCTATAAACTGACTCCAAGGAGAGGGAAATAGTGAATTATAACTGTTTTTTGACTGTTGTTTGAAATCTTAACTAACCTAAAGATGAACAAGCTCTCATCCTATCTGAAACAGGCCACCATGTCCATTCCTGGCCATAATTTCCAAATCTTGTCACTTCCACCTTCACTTCTTTGAGGTGACTTGTTAGAATGTAAGCTTCTTGAGGACAGGAATTGTATTGCTTGTATATATTTTCATTCCCAGCACTTAGCACAGAATCTGGTTCCTAAAAGCACTTAGTAAATAATTTTTTATTTATTCACATACATTACCTATCCATTCTATTGTCACTAGCAGATTTCCTCACTGGCCAGTCTCCATAACTCCTACACCATTCTACTTTAAATTTACCACAGAATCACATGGAATCTTAGAACTGAAAGGAACCCACTAGTCCTACCGCCTTCATTTTTCAGATGAGGAAGTTAAGGCCCAGAGATTGGGAAAGACTTGCTCAGAGCCATACAGATAATTAATTGTAGGGCTGAGATTCTAACTGAAGACTTCTGCCTCTAAGTCCAATCAATGGTCTTTTCACTCATTCTTACTTCTACTTTCACTCATTTTTTTCTTCTTACTTCTCACTTTCAGAATGCCCTCCCCACCTTGTTTTTTGTTTTTGTTTTTTGCATGTTTCATTTCTCAGCATTGTTCAAGTCACCTTCTCTCACAAGACCTTCTGATTCCCCCAGGTCAAGCTTTGTTGTTGTCATTGTTGTTCAGTCATGTCTGATTCTTTGTGACTCCATTTGGGATTTTCTTGGCAAAGATACTGGAGTGGTTTGCTAATTCTTTCTCTAGCTCCTTTTACAGATAAAGAAACTGAGGCAAACAGGGACTAGTGACTTACCCAGATTCACACAGCTAATAAGTGTCCGAGGTTGGTTTTTAACTCAGGAAGAGGAGTCTTTCTGATTCCAGACCTATTACTCTATCTACTGCACCATCTAGCTGTCCCAAATGATATATACACATTTTTTTTTTTTTTTACAATTTGTCTCATCATTTGAATGTAAGCTCATTGAGAACAGAGACAATTTTTTGCCTTTCTTTGGATCCCAAATATTTAGTACAATGCTTGGCAAAAAGCAAGTGCTTACTAAACTCCTGTTGACTGTTAAGTCACTCACTGTTCTAGATAATAACATCAAGATCACAAATGCTTGGTTCTGTCACAATTCATTATGATCTTGAATAAATCATTTTCCTTCTCTGGCTCCCAGTTCTTTTATCTGTAAAATTAGGGGTTTGGGTTAGAGGATCTCTAGGGTTCTTGACAACTGTAGGATACTGTATCTTATAACTTATCCAAAATAAGGGAAATCTAGAGTTCTATGAAGACTAAATGGCAGAGTTGAATGAGGCAGCTAGGTGGCACTGGCCTGGAATCAGGAAGACTCATTTTCCTGAGTTCAAATCTTGTCTCAAACACTTACTAGCTGTGTGACCCTAAACAAATCACTTAATTCTGTTTGCCTCAGTTTCCTCATCTGTAAAATGATCTGGAGGAGAAAATGGCAAAATACTCCAGCATCTTTTCCAAGAAAACCCCCAAGAGGGTCACAAAGAGTTGGACACAACTGAACAACAATACAACAGATGGGATTCAGAACCAAGTCTCCTGACTAGGACTAAGACTCTATATAATCTCTGTCCTCAAGGAATATAGTATCTGGGGATACTGCATCATGTCCTTAAAGCAGTGTTCAATCAGGACTGCATTCATGGAACAGACAGCCAAGGCTGCACAAATTCAAAAAAAGGAGACATTCTTATATTTGGGGGTAGTCAGGAAATACTCAAAGGAAGCTAGGACTGGTAACTGGGTGAGCACACTTACCCTATACCTCCCCTTACCTCTTTCCTTAGTTTTTCCCCATCCAGTCACCCAGCACAGAGTGCCACTAACAAAGTGGGTCTGGGGTGCTGGGAGGCACACAGGCATGATCTGAGAGGGAGAGCCCAGTTGTATCAGTGCAATGTCCCCCGTGGGAATATTGGTTCCACTTTGGTAGGAAGGGTGAATGATGATTCTTCTCACAGATGCAAAGGAAGAATTGGGTGGGGACGTATACAGCTTCAGCTCTCCCAACATCACTCGATAATATGAGGGCCGCTGGGAACTAGAAGGAAAGTAAAGCTCAGACCAGCTGAGAAGCTGATCTGCTTGATAAAGAGAGCAGTATTCTTCTCAAACTACCTGAGATTTAATTATTTGGTGTGAGACTTGTATTTATTCTCTTTGTACTTATATATGGATTTGTTGTCTACTCTGTTAGAATATAAGCTCCTCAAGAACTGGAATTGTTTCATTCTTTGAATTCATTCTTTGAATGTATTCCTAGCATGTAGAACAGTGTCTGGCATATAGTAGGGGGCAATTAGGTGGAATAGTGTGTAAGAGAGTTAGATTTGGAGTTAGGAAGACCAGGGTTCAAATCCTACCTCAGACACTTACTAGGTGATTCACCTTGGACAAATTAATTAACCTTTCTCTATCTGTTTCTTCATCTATAGAATGAGGATGTTGTTATGAGGATAAATTCAAATAAGATGCATTGCAAAACCTAAAGTGCTATTTAAATGCTATTCTTAATAAGTGCTGTTGATTGATTGATTCAGCAGAGTGAACAAGTTTCAAGTCAATAAGAATTTATTGAGTACCTACTATATGCTAGGCACTGTGATAAGTTCTTCCCTCATCTATCTCTCCTAGACCTGGTTTTATGTTTATAAATGGAAGGAGTTATTATTTACTGTGGTATTATTGGATATAGGGAAAAGGTTATCTGCTTATGAATAGTCTGGTTCTCTTCCTAAATGGCTGTGTGACCTTGCATAAAATACTTCTTTTCTCTATATCCCCATTTCTCCATCTGTAAAATGAAAGACTCAAACTGGGGTCACTCATTCATTCAAGAAACATTTATTAATATTAGACGTCATCTTTGTGTGTAAGACACTCTGCTAGGTGCTGGGGCCCAGAGAAGAGAAAGGAGTTGAAGTTTTAGAGCCAGGGGATGATAGAAAAGGGACTGCAACCAGCTACTTGATTCCCAGAACAAGACCCCTCACACCGGGTTCCACTGCTTCTCCATCTTTCATAATTTGTTACTTGGAAGCTCCCCCACTGTGTAAAGATAAAGGAAGGCTCACAGTATCAGAGATTTAGTCCTGGAAGAGACCTTAAAAGTCATCTAAACTAAAATCCCATATTTTATAGATAAGAAAACTGAGACCCAGGGAAGAGCATCCATGCCTAGATAATGGAATCTGGAAGAGGAATGGTGGGAATGAAATTTCCTAGAGACTATATAGATTTTAGGGAATGATTGAATTATTGGAGAGATTGTTCCCTCCTCTTCTCCTTCCACTCCCTTTTCTGTCCCTTTCCCAAGCTACATAACCCTACATGGGAATTATGGAGTAGAAATTTAAGATCCCCCCCCCCCCCCCCCCACCCCCCCCCGCCACATCTTACTTTTAGGTTTAGGTGCACCCAGCTCAATTTGCCAAGGACCTTACTTACCTTCTAAAGCAATGAGCTGCAGTCAGTACCCAACTCGGATGGATGAGAGAGCCTCCACAGATATGTAGCCCTGCTGAGATTCTTAGGCTGACTTGCCATGGCCACTGTCCTTTCTGGGTATTCTGCCCTCCTACAATTTTCCCAGCTATCTTAGGGTTTCCACATACTGTTGAGAGAGTTATACCTTATGAGAATATCCAGGGAGCATGAGACATATAGGCTTTAGGACTTCCCCTTAAATCCCACTTCCCTCTCAAAAAATCAGTGTCTTTCCAGTCTTCATTGTTCTCTCTGATACTGGACATCTTGGCCATTCTACCCAAATACCACTCTCTGACATCCCACAGGCCTCCCTGCTTTTCTAACCCATTTCTGTTTCCTACTTTTTCCCTACAAACCACCATTCCCTCCTGGGATCCAAGGATTCTTAAACCCCCAGCACTCAGGTAATAATTCTAGGTCACACAGTCCTTCACAATTTACAAAGTGCCTTCCTCCCAAATAACACTGGTGGATAGGTAAAACATTATTAACTACATGTCATAGATGAGGAAATGGAAGCACTGATAGATGATAAAGTTTGGCTCAGAGAACACAATTATCTGAGAATTATCCATCACCTAAAAGAACCCAAGTATCTGAACTGGGACTTGAAGCCAGGGCCTTTGATTCTGTGACACTATGTGGCTGATCCCCTCTATATTGGACTCTCCATATTGCTGTTCTAAGGACTAGGCCAACAAACTAACTGTTCTCACCATATTTTCCAGGATTAGCTCCTTACCTTTTGGCAGGCTGTTCCCATGGACACCTGAGGGAAATTAAAAAGAAATAAAGAGGCTAAGGTCTAATTATCATTCCCTCCAGATTTAGGAGGTGCTGAGGGGGGTAGTGCATCCCAGCTGCCAGGGCAAAGAGACCAGGGAAACAAAAGAGGGTTTCCCAGCTTTCCAACCTAGATTTTTTTCATTGTTCCCCTGGATGGACCATCCAGTCCCATTCTCCTCCTCAGCCACTCTGGTACTCACCAGACTGTGTGACAACATGATCCCCTCTCAAGGAAGGGATGAGAGGTCACAGAAGATCAGGTACATACAAAACAAAGTTTTGATGATTGAGGGGACTTCTAGATTGACTAGATGGTCCACTCAAACCCAGAAGAAGCTCACCATGGAACAGTAACAGCAGTGGTGGGGAGAGCAGGAAAGAACAGACAGATGGTCCCATGAGCACCCAAACAACAAAAGCAGACAGGAGCTCACCCTCCCAGGTCAGAGTCCTTGGGGTGGTTCCTACCACCAGGGAGGAGCAAGATAGATCATAAAACAGAGTACTGATTTCCTGTTCAATGAGTACCAGCTGCTCAAGCTCCTGTTGCCTCCTTTCCCTTTTTGGACAAAGTATATCTGAATGTAGTGGAAAGAATGGAAAGGTAGTGACACACCTTTTCCAAATGCTATTCCTTCAGCCAACCTTTCCTGCAATGTTAAGAGTATTAACAGTATTAGAATATTGAGTGTCTAAGAAAAGACACCTCAGTAAAGTAAAAAGAGCACTGAATTTAGAGTCAGAAGGTTTGGATTCAAGTCTCACCTTATTACCCCTGGGATGCTGGATAACTGTTTTGAAAATAGCCTTTTAAAAATTCTTTATCCATATGTTAATTAATCAATCAATTATATATCACCTTCATTTCCAAATTCAGCTCTTCTCCCTCATCCCTTCAGAAAGCCACCTCTTGTAACAAAGAACACAAAATAGAGAGAAGTAATGAAGTAACTAACTTAATTATGACAATATTTTATTCCCATAGACTCTAAACTCTGCACAGCTGGGGGTAGGGCATGAATAGCAAATCCTAAATCCCATTTTTGCAGCTCGGTGAGATAGAAAATTGTATAGGATTATCTCCATTTTACAGATGAGTCAAGGAAGTCTATGAAAGGTTGTTACTTGCCAGTGACCACACAGTGTCTGAGTGAGTCAGCATTTGACCCTGGGACTCCTGCTTCCAGATTCTAGCAACAATATCAATCAATTTGCCTTAATTTCCTTATATATGTAGTAAGAAGAAGTAACATTTTCTAACTCTAAGAAATTCTATGAAAATGTCATTCCCACTGCTCTAAGGCCAAGGGAGCTCTCCTTCCCCTGTGGATTTGCCTTTTAAAAGACTTCTTCCCACCCCCTCACCCACCATGGAAAGCAGAAGGCTTAAGCCAAAGGAATAATTCCCTTAAAGTTGCCATAGGAACAAAGCAGATGAATGCAAGAGTGTGGCAAAATTAAGAGCATCTTGAAATAGTTGTCAGGAGTGCTAGAGATGAGAATAAACTGAGATTGGCAAGAAAATTGAAAGACTGCAAAAAGGTCTGGGGTTTGAAAATCTATAGTAGGAGAGTAAAAAGGAAGAAAGAGAGGAAATCCTCCCCATGGTGGGGTGCTGATATTGACAACAAAGAGAAAGAAGGCAGAGCTTCATTGTTTACTTTGCTTCCATTTTCTCTGCCAGTGAGACTGATGTTTGCAGTAGAAATGATGGAACAAAAATTATTATTGGTTAGATGAAATACATAAGGAGACAAGGCTTTGGTAAATAGCACTCAGCTGTGATAGATTGAGGGTGGGGTGGAGAGAGGAAGAGCCAGAGTGAGAGAAGTAGACAGATAAATAGGTAGGTAGGTAGGTAGACAAAGAAACCAGTAAATAGATATAAACAGATAAGTAGAGCATTAATTAAGCATGTAATGTGTACCAAACAATGTACTAAATACTGAAGAAACAATTAAAAAAAACTTTTCCTTTTCTGAAGGAGTTTACATCCTAATAGGGAGGACAAAACCTAAAAAGGCTATGGAAAAAGGGTTGGTGGTAGCGGTCTGAGAAGTGGGAGAATACCATAGAACACAATGAATTGGACTGGGAGTAAAATGAGGATGACTGGGGCTCCTCATGAAATGGTGATCCTAACCAGGAATTCATCAATCAATAAAATAGGCCTCACTTGGCTTAGATGAACTAAATCCACTGTTACAAAAACAAACAGCAATGATTGCTGAGCCACTGTCAGTAATATTTGAAAGATCATGAAAAAATACTCCAAGATTGGAGAAGGGTAAATGGTTTTCTTCTCTCTTTTTTCTCTTCCCTTCTTTTTTTCTTTATTCTTTTCTCTCTCCATGTCTGTCTCTCTTTCTCTGTCTCTCATCTGTCTCTGTTTCTTTGTCTCCATTTCCATGTCTGTCTCTGTTTTCATCTGTTTCTCTGCCTCTGTCTTTCTCTGTGTCTGTCTGTCTCACTCCAGAGCAAGACTTATTTTTGGATGTAACCAATGAAGAAATTTGTTTTGTTTGACCATGTTTACTACAAGGGTTCCCCACACACACAATGGGAAGGAGACAAAATAAAATTTTGTTAATTAAAAATGGAATAAAACAAAAGAAAAACAGGTGTTATAAAGTGTCAAAGTGTTTTCATCAAGAATGGGTCATGACAGATTAACTTTATTTCCATTTTTATAAGTATTATTAAACTAATAAATGAGGAGTAATAATTATTACAAAAACAGTTTACCTGGAATTTATTTTAAAAATTTTATACACTGTATAATACAGTTCTTGTAGAGAAAACAAACATGATTAGATAAGAATACAAGTAGATGGATTCCAAGTTCTTGCATGGCCAGACTCTTGAGTAATATTAGTGGTTCATCAGCAGTGTGGCCCAAGGTGGTAGACCTATCACAGGTCTCTGTCTTTGGTCCTGAAATGTTGTTTTTTTTTTTCATTGACCTTGCTAAATACATGGATAGTACATTGATCACAGCTTAAGAGAACAGGAATCTGGGAGGGATAGCCAACATACTGTATAATAGAGTCAGAATCTAAAATGAGCTTTACAGACTAGAACATTGAAATGAAGCTGAGATGAAACTGAGTTGAGAAACATGAAAAGTCTTACATTTGGATATAGAAAATCAAGTTCACAAACAAAAAAATGGGGAAATCAACCTCACAAACACAAACACAAAATGGCAGAGAAACAGACAGTAGTTGTTCTGAAAAAATATCTGGGAATTTTAATGAACTGCAATTTAATGAACTCTATATGAATCAGCAATGTTAGGAAAAAGGATACGACAATTTTGGACTTGAGTAAGAGGGTCATAACTTCCAGGAACAGGAAGATAATATCACCAATGTTTTCAGCCCTGATCAGACCATATTTGGGATATTAGGCAGAGCAGTTTTTAACAGACATTATTAATGTCTAGGGAATGTCCATTAGAAGGGTCCTTGAGTCCATGAAATATGAAGACTGATTGAATGAATTAGATATGTTTACTCCACAAAGGAGAAATCTAAAGGTCTGTCTCTGTATGTCTTGCTAATGTTGTTGTTGTTTTGCTTGTTTGTTTGTTTTTTTTTTTTGGGGGGGGGGGAGGTGGCACTGCCATTTGGAGGAGGGATTTGACTTGTTTAGTATGATCCAAGAAAGTTATAAGTGGCAAAGAAGCACATTTAGTTTTGATATCAGGAAAAACTTTCTAACAATTGGTGTTTTCCAAAAATGAATTGGGTTGTCTTAAGAAATGATGAATTGGAGATTGTAGACATAGTATCCGAATGGAGAGAAAAGCCCAAGTTTGAGCCCCAGGACAAACTTTACAGAAAACAATAATAAAAAGGCCTTGAGGCTTGGGATATAATTCTCCATACCTTGGAACTAGAACTGGATCATACCAATAACTGCTAAAAATAAAAGAAAACAAAATAAATAAATAAAAATGAGCAGGCAGTGGAAAGAGAACCCAACCATAGACAGCTATTATGGGGATAGAGAAGATCAGGATTCCTATTCAGAGCAAGATAACAGAGCTTTTTTTTTTTTTTTTTTTAAAGCCACTTCTTTTTTCAAAAGGTCCAAGTGCAAAAAAGATTTCTTAGAAGAATTTAAAAAGGACTTTGAAAATAAATAAGAGAAATTGAGGGAAAATTAGGAGGGAAAATAAGAACAATTGTAGAAAATCAAGAAAATTATAAAAAGAAAGTCAATCAACTGGAAATAAAGAACTGAAAACTTGAGAAAGGAAGTAATTCCTTAAAAACTAGAATTGGTAGGAAGATTCTGGGATTCTAATCTCTTCAGCTTTCCAACACAAACAAGACAAAACTGCACCTCAGGGCAAACAGAGCAATGAAAAACAAGTAGGAGTTGAGGCAAAACAGTGATCCTCCTGGGACAATTGTAGAAAATCTCAAGAAAAATACCAAAAAAAAATTTGGCACCTGTGAAGTATAAAATTCCCAATCTAGTTCTACTAAAACAATACATCCTAGAGCTGGCTAGGTCGGGAGGTAATCTTGGTCCTAGCCAAAGGAATTTTCACTTCCTAAACAGTATGGGGAATCTAGCACCTGGATTGGGGAATATTGAGGGAATTTTTATGGATAAGGAATGCTAGGCCCAGCTATAATGCTGAGGTGCTGCCTTGGATGAGAAGGAACCAACTCTCATGTGATGAGTATAGAAACAGTAGAGCAGGAATGATGCTGGCTGCGAGCACTTATAGGAAAGGGGTATTCTTGATTTGTAGTTCCAGACTAGAGAGGAGAACTGAAGGAGGACCTGAGGCCAGAGGCACCATTTCCCACCACCACCACCACCACCACCCACCCCCCTCACCCCCCACACACACATACACACACACACACACACACACACACACACACCAAGATTAAATAACAGGCTTTTATTTAAAAAAAAAAAAAAAGCAAAGCAAGCAAAAGAAAAAAAACAACCATATTATGGGAATGGGAAAGGCTGAGGTTCATTTTCAGAGCAGGATACTGAACTTTAAAAAGCCTAAAAGTAACATTAAATGATTACCTTCCCAAAAAGAATTCATAGAAGGACTCAAAAACAAAAGTAAAAATAAAATGAGAGAGATTAATATAAAACTAAAAAATTAGGGAAAAGAATATGATTCTGAAAAGAAAGTCAACTAACTAGAAAAGGAGAACCACAATCTTTAGGAAGAAAATGACTTTTCAGAAATTAGACTTGGGCAAGGGGAAGTCTGTGAAGTTATAAGAAACTAAGAAATAATAAAACAAAATTAGAAGAATGAAATAGAAGACAATGTGAGAGATCTCAGGAGAAAAACAAAAGGTTTGGAGAGCAGATGAAGAAGTGAAAATATAAAAGTAATTGAACTATCTGAAAGCTATAATTTAAAAAAAAACTTGATGCAAGAAATAGTTAAAGAAAATTGTTCAGAAGTGTTAGAACAAGAAGAGAAAATAAAAATGGAAAAAAACTCACTGAGCATCACCTGAAAGAGATTCTAAAAGGAAACAATGGGAGCATCATTGACAAATTTCAAAAACCCCAAATAAAAGAGAAAATTTTACAAGCAATAATAACAACAACATAATTCAAAAACATTGGCGCCACAATTAGAATTACACAAAACTTATAAGTGACTACAATAAAAGACCACAGGTCTTGAAATACCATATATCAAAGATGAAAAGAACTAAGATTGAAAACAAAAATATTATATCTTACAAAATTAACTATAATCCTGAATGGAAAAAAAACAGAGATTCAATTAATTGCCATACTTTCAGGATTTTGTTGCCAAAACAAAAATTTGATATGTAAGATCCAAGAGAAATATAAGGTAAGCATCAAAGTTTAGTTTCAAGGGAATCAATGAGAACAAACTGTTTCTGATTTATATGTGGAAAAGTAAACTATGTCTAAGACTGTCATTAGTAATTGGATAGTTCAAAAGAAAAATTGGGATAGAGCTAGGTATGATGTTATTCTAAAAAACAAAAGTGCATAGGAAAAGTTAAAAACAGTAATTATATGACTGAAATTGAAAAGCAAGAACTAACACAAAGGGGGAAGAGGAGAGAGGGAGGAAGGCTGATAATTCTGAATTCCTACTCACAAATGGGAATTTAAAGAGGGAACAATACTATATACATATATGTGTATGTATACATATGTACACAATACATATAGATACACTATAATACATATACTTGTGTATGTGTATGTGTTCAAACTCTCCAAAATTTATAAAGAAATGAGAGGTAGGGAATAGGATAAAGCAAGGTATAGAAGGGTGTGTATATTAACAGGAGTGCCTTAAGATGTGTAGATTAATGGGAATGGGATAAAAAGGAAGAGAGAAGGTTGGAGTGGGGAGTGGGAATGGAGTAAAAAGGTTAAGTAATAGCAAGACAAGGTAGTGAGTAAAAATAAAGTAGAAGAGTTAACAGGGATAAGAAATACAAGATAAACACAAACATAATAATAATGATCAGGAGTAGAATTTTATTAGGAAAAAAAAGTAGGGGTAATAATCATTGATCTCAGACAAAGCCAAAGTTAAAAAAGATTCAATCAAGAGAGAGAAATCTATATTATAAGGCAACTATATCAATACTGTTTTAGACTATTCAAGTCAAGTCTAGTCAAGTCAAGTATAAGGTTGGAATATTACTGTAGCAGAGGAAATGAGTTAGTGATTTAGAAAAAATGAAAGGACTTGGACCTAAGAAGAATGATGTTTTTCACCTTTAGAGAAATAGAGGACAAATAAGCATAGTATAACTTCA
This sequence comes from Sarcophilus harrisii, assembly GCF_902635505.1. Classification (NCBI taxonomy): domain Eukaryota; kingdom Metazoa; phylum Chordata; class Mammalia; order Dasyuromorphia; family Dasyuridae; genus Sarcophilus; species Sarcophilus harrisii. Next base: position 338,104,926 of record NC_045426.1, read on the forward strand.
CATTGATTTATATGAATATATATGTGTTTATGTGTGTATGATTATAGGTATCTATGTACATGTGTGTATGTATGCATGTGTATATGTATATAGGTATCTGTATGTATTTATGTGTGTTCATTTATACAAGTATATATATACATAGAAATATCTGTGCTTAACTGTAGCCTGCTTGGGGGAGGAAGCAAAAAAAGGAGAAAAAATAAAGTAAAAAGTACACAGCAGAGAATAAAAGAAAACCTATAAAGAAGCAAAGGAAAAATGGGCAATATAGATCAATGTGTTCTATATCATCTGCATTTTCTTGAAATAGAAATTTATTGTTACATATTTAGATCCTCTCATTCTGTTCTTGGAAGTCTTCAAACAGAAGATGAAGGACCAATTGTCATAGATTTCTATCATTTATGTGTTGAACTCGATGATGACTTGCCAACTCAATTTGCTTTGGGGCAGGAAATACTTTTTCACAAAATGATAGCTAGATATCCTTCTTTAGATAAGTTTAACACTTTCCTTGTGGAAACTGGACAAGGCTCCCTGGAGAGTCAGGAGTAGAGTTACTATTACTAAATTAATCCTACAAGACACAGAAGGGAGACAATCATTTTGATCTCAGATTCCCTAAGACACCCTACCAATAAGAAAACACTATGATTCTGGCACTTTGATTTGCAGATTCTGCAAGTCATTCTGGGCTTTAACTTTATTCCTTAAAACATTCCAGGAGTCATGCACATACACACCTCATTGTTACCTACTGTGACCCCTACTTCTATCCATGTGGTGTTGACTTAGCATAGAGAGCAGTCTGAGGACACAACAGCCAGGTTACAGATGCATTATGGATATATTATGGATTATGAGTCAATAAATCTGGATTCTGTCTTTGTTCTGTCAGTAAACAGGTGTAAAACATTGGACAAGTCACTTTCCTTCTTGATCTCCTAACCTTTACCACTATAAAATGTGAAGTTCAACTAGGTGATCTCTATAAGTATTCCCCTGACTCTAAAATAATTTGATTTTAAGAAATGGAAATATTGGAGTTAACACCCTTCTCTAGGACTATCCTTTGGAGAGGGATTCAGGTGCATCTGATGCTCTGCCAGCTCCAAATGGAATGTTCCAAAGTCTGCCAACATCTCTATGTCTGTGAGTATTAATGGAGGCCATTAAAGCTCATTTTTTCCAGGAAATATGAAATTGTTATCTCTCCCTCATTTAAATTAAAACAAGAATTCTTACAAACAAGAATTCTTTCTTAAGGTTCTTCTCCCATCTCTCTGAATTATTGCCTCTCACCAGAACACGTCTGAGCTAAGTATGGAGCTAAATAAGAGGGAATAGTAATTGGCAACCCTGCTCATCAATCAAACCTAACATTATATAACTGCTGGACATCTATGTAATTTACAAAAAAGTAATTATTCATCTATTGTGAGGTCATACTCAAAACTCTCTTTTTTTTGGTTGGGATGTACAATAAAATAGTTTGGAGAACACTACTGAAGCATATATAACATTTTCATCAGTCTTTCTTTACGTTCTTTCTGTGTCTTTTCAATGACAATGAGGATATTTAAATAACTCAACACTTTTGTGGGTCTTGCTACTCCTTCCCAGACCCTTGCAGAAGTCCTACTATCATAATTTAATGTCCAGTTCCTCCCCTCTGAAGAAGTGATTTTTCTTTCAAAGCACTAAGAAGAAAACAAGGGAAAGAGAAAAGGCCAAGGTCCAGCCTAAGTATTTTCCTAATGCCAATCAGCTCATCACAGCTTCTTTACAGTCCAAAAAACCTACCAATTCATTTTCCTGTACAGAAGTTCAGCTTCTCTTTGCTTTGGGAAATCATTTTTTCCCAAAAAATCAGTAATTCTCTTGTTTACTCTAAAGTCCTAGACCTAAAAAAAAAAAAAAAAAAAAAAAAAGTATGGCGAGATGCCAATTGATCAGAAATAGGTCTAATTAAAAGAGATAAGGAAGAAAATTAAATCTTGCTAAAGGGTACCATAGATAATGAAGTAATACAATACTAAACAAATGTACTAAATGATATAGCATCCATAATTAAGTGAGTTTCAGAAAGAAATAGAAGCAAAACTATGCTAGTGAGGCATCTCAACTTCCCTCTTCCAGAACTAGATAAATGTAACCACAAAACAAACAAGAAAGAAGTTAAGAAGGTGAATAGAATTTTAGAAAAGTTAGATATGATAGACCATTGGAGAAAATTAATGGGGACTGAAAATAAAGATCTAAATAATTGCTCATAGGTAGGACAAGCCAATAAAATTAAATTGGCATTATTATTTAAATTAACTTAGTTAATTCTAATCAAACTGTCAAATATTATCTGATTGAACTAGAAAATATAACAAATTCAGCTGGAAGAACAAAAAATCAAGAATCTTAAGGGAAATGATTTTTAAAAAATACAAAGTAAAAAAAGCCTAGCAGTGCCAGATCTCAAACCAAACTTTAAAACAACAATCATAGACACATTTTATTATGGTTAAAAAATAAAGAAGTTGATCAGTAAATTAGATAGTCTACACAACAAAGTAAAGCTAATGAGTCTAGCTGCCCAGTTTTTGATAAACCCCAAAATTCCATATATTAAAGATTCATTCTTTGACAAAAATTTCTTGGAAAATAGGACAATAGTATGGAAAAAATTATATTTAGAATGATACCTCAAAACACAAACTGAGACAAGTACCAAATAGGATCTAGATATCAGTCATATAAAAAAGAAATTAGATTGAAGGAAAACAAAATTTTATTTTTAAAATTTTTTTCAATAAATTGATGTATTTACTTAAAAAAAAAGACATTATGAGAACAAGGAAGAAATTACCTTTATTATTTATGGATATGGAAAAAGTTTATGACCAAACAAGGAAGAAGATAACAAAAGATGAAATGGACATTTTGATTGCAAAATATTTTGTACAAATAAATCCAAATATAACTAAGATTGGAAGGAAAAGAGTAAGCTAGGGATGGGAGTGGGGGAATCTTTGTGGTCCTCTGAAAAGCATCATTTCCAGGATAGGTAAGGAGCTGGTTAAAATTCATAAAAATTAGAGTCATTGTCCAATTGATAAATGGCTGAAGTATAGAAATAAGCAGTTTTCAAGTATCCCAAAGAAATTCTAAAGGAGGAAAAAGTATTAACATGTGCAAAAATATTTATAGCAGTTCTTTTTGTGGTGGCAAGGAATTGAAAAATGAATAGATGTTCATCAATTGGGGAATGGCTAAATAAGTTATGGTATATAACAGTAATGGAATATTATTGATCTATAAAAAATGATGAATAAGTTGATTTTAAAAAGGTCTGGAAAAATGTATACAAACTGATGCTTAGTGAAACAAGCAGAATCTAGGAATACACTGTATATAGTAACAACAAGATTGTGTGATGATTGAATATAAAAAAAAAAAAAACTTGCTTCTCAGCAGTTCAGTAATCTAAGGCAATCCTAATACATTTTTGAATAGAAAATGCCATCTACATCCACAGAAAAAACTATAGAAATTAAATGTAAATCAACATATGCTATGTTCATTTTTTTCCTTTTCTTCTGTTTATTTTCTCTCATGGTTTTTCCTTTTTGTTCTGACTTTTCTCTCCCAACATGATTCACAAAGATAATTGTTAAAAAAAAAAATGTATGTACATTTATAATCTGAAAAAAAAATAAAGTGGAGAAAAAAAGAAAAAAATTCAAACTTTCTATAGTCATATAAAATTATCTAAATCAAAAATAATTAAAGAAACACAAATATAAATTATTTTGAGGTTCCAAATCATATCCACCAAATTTGCAAAGATCATGTAAAAAGAAAATAATAAATTTCAAAGGTGGCTGGAGATAAAGTCATATCAATGCATTTTTGATAGAATTGAACTGTCATAGTCATTCTGCAAAGCAACTTAAAATACATTCCCAAATTTACTAAATTATGTATACCCGGTGAGCTAGCAATACCACTACTAGGCCTAAATCACAAAGAGATCAAGAAAGAAGAAAAGGCTTTCTAGGTACAAAAATATTTGTGGCAGCTGTTTTTGCAGTGCCAAAAACCTGGAATCTAAAGGACCAATGTTCAATTGGATAATGGCTAAACAAATTATTATTATTTGGATTATATAGAAATATGTAGAATACTATTGCACTCTAAGAAGTGATGATTTCAGAGAAAACTACAAAAACTTATATGAATATGAAAAATAAAGTGAATAGAATAAGAACAACTTAAAACTTTAAAAGTTTTGAAAGAAGAAGTCTAGTCAATGCAATAACAACTACAATTTCGGAGGACCAATCCTGACAATCTCCCTTTTGTGATATTAATATAAATAAGTCTCTTTGACCAAGACTGAATGATCAGAGTCACTTACCTTAGACCCTCATTAGAATAGGTCCACCTATCATTATAATATTAATTCTCATTAATTGTTAACCAATCCAAGTTGAATTCCATCCTCAGGAATCTGCCCTCTTCCAAGGGCATATAAATGTTGAGTGAGGGCCTACTCCAGTTGTCATAATTTCTATCTTCCTACAAGACACAGATGACTCTGGAGGGGAAAGTGAGGCAATGAATACCTTAAACAACGCCCCCCCCCCTCACTTAAATCCAATTCACTTGCATCTCATGGCATTGTCTCCCTGATGTCATGATCTTCTTTAAGAATGAAGAACATACAACAACAATCATTGAGTGGGTTCCATGATTTGTCTTTTGGTCTAAGACGGTAATATTATTAATAAAGTGATTAATTACCCAGAAACTCTTTTATTCTTTTTAATATTTTTAAAATAAAAGGAATATTGTCATTTGTCAAAATTTTTTCCATATCTATTGATGTAATTGTGATTTTATATCATATATATATATAGTTTTATTATATTGTGAGGTAGTATACCATGGAGTATAAAGAAATGTCCTCAGAGACAAGAAACCTAAATTCAAATTCTGATTCTGGCTATGTGACTCACAACATTCAGTCTCCATAGTCCTCTTTCTGGATGCATATGTCTCTCTCCATCACAAATCTATTGGAATTAGCTTGAATCACCTTGACAAGGGGAGCCCCCAAACTCTTTCTCTTTCTCTGACTTTGGGAATGAGCCATGAGATAGAGCACTTGAAAACTCCTTCAAGGAGAAATTCCCCTTTAATCCTGCTCTGTGAAATCCACCCCAAAGTACCAAGATAAAGTGGTTTATCTTGGTGGGACTAGTTAACACAGTGGTTCTCAAACTTTTGTTCTCAGTATCTTCATGTTGTTAAAAAAAAAAAAAAAAACTATCGAGGATCTGTTCAAAGAGTTTTTGTTCATATGGGTTTTATTTATAGCTATTTACTATATTAGAAATAAAAAATAATTTTGAATTTGTAGACCCTCTGAAAGGGTTTCAGAGGCCCCAACAATTCTTTGGACTACACTTTGAGGACCACTGAGTTAAAGTATTCGATTCCAAGATATTCTACTCCTATTGTTGGTTCAAAACCACTCCCAGTAAGTGGTCACTGCTGGGGGCAGTGACAGCACTGAGGGAATCTCATTCAGTTGAAACTTCTGTCTCAGATTTCCTTATTAAAAAAACAGCAATGTGGGGCTCAATCCTTGCAGAGGACCTAATATGCCAAAAAATCTCTCTTCCTGGCATAGCAAGCCTCTGCCCGCTGAAATGATAGTCTCTTTCAGTGCTACCCTCTCTTTATCTCCCTCACCTATTTCCCCAACGAGACTTTATATCTCTCTGTCTGGATTTCTCTACTAGAAATTTTACTTCTCTGTCAGGACTTTGCTACTAAGGAATTCAGCATTTCTATTCATGCATAGCAAAGGCTGACCTCCCAATGCCAATAATAAGCTTCTTTGATTTATCAGCCTAGCTTTTTGGGGTTCATAAATTCCTTTCCGAAGGATCTCTGCATTGCCAGAAGGGGATTCCCCAAAACTCCCTACCCTTGAGCTGAATCCCAAGGAGATTTAGGGGAGCTAAATCTCTTCATTTGGTTCCTTGAATCCCGAACCTGTTACTAACCTTACCATTTAACTCCCTGACCACCAGAAACCCTAATCTTATCATTTGATTCCCTGACCACCCTAAATCTAGAGCTCATCAGCCTTATTGTTGAAAAGAGCCACAGTCATCAGAAGTGATCATCACATAATGTGCACATTATTTTCTAGGTTCTACTCACTTCACTTGGCATCAGTTCATATAAGTATCTCCAAGCCTTTCTGAAATTATCTTGATGATTATTTCTTATAGAACAATAATATTCCATAACATTCACATACTATAACTTATTCAGCCATTCCTCAATGAGAGACATCCACTCAGTTTCCAGTTCCTTAGCACCACAAAAGGGGCTGTTACAAATATTTTTGCACACGTGTGTCCTTTTCCCTTTTTTATGATCTCTTTGGGGTACAGAGCCAGTAGAGACACTGCTGGATCAAAGGGTGTGCATAGTTTGATAATCCATTGAACATAAGTCCAAATTACTTTCCAGAATGATTGGATCAGTTTACAACCTCACCAACAATGTATTAGTGTCCCAGTTTTCCCACATACCTTCCAACATTTATCATTAATGTAGTTTCTTTGAAAAAATTAAATACAATATTTTGCATCAATACTCATTAAATATACTGATTCTCTGAAATTATCCCTTTCAACATTTCTAACAGCCCAATAGAATACAATTCATGAATATATCATGATTTATTTGGTTTTTCCCCAAATGATGGGCACTTCCTTACCTTCTAGGTCTTTGCCATAAAAAAAAAAAAAAAAAAAACTCCTATAAATATTATTTTCTTCTTACTTTCTTTGAGGAGTAAGTTTTCCTTTAAATCCAGTTGCTATATGATGTAGCAGTTATAAATTATCTATTATTCTTTTTTTTATCTAAAGACCTTTAAGCATAACAGTGCAAGCATATATTACATCTCTTTTAAAAAAACTAAATGTTAAGAAATAATATCACAGCTTAAAGTCTTTGTTGTCACCTAAATATTAGCAAAACCTTATCAAAAGACTTAATCAGTGCCAAGGAAACTCTATCCTATTCTGAAATCCTGGGTTTTATTTGAATCAAAGACCTATTGAAGCTTAAAAAAATTTTTTTAAAGAATTCTCAATCTAGTTCAGGAAGGAATCTCAATTCCCTGAAGCTAAGACACTTGATTTTTCCTTGTGGTAATCAAACTAAGAATGGAAGTGTCACCTGTCAGATTGGCTAAGATGACAGGAAAAAATAATGATGATTGTTGGAGGGGATGCGGGAAAACTGGGACATTGATGCATTGTTGGTGGAGTTGTGAACGAATCCAACCATTTTGGAGAGTAGTTTGGAACTATGCTCAAAAGGTTGTCAGACTGTGCATACCCTTTGATCCAGCAGTGTTACTACTGGGATTATATCCCAAAGAGATTATAAAGAAGGAAAGGGACCTGTAGTGACGAATGTTTGTGGCAGCCCTTTTGTAGTGGCTAGAAACTGGAAACTGAATGGATGTCCATCAGTTGGAGAATGGCTGAATAAATTGTGGTATATGAAAATTATGGAATATTACTGTTCTGTAAGAAATGACCAACGGGATGACTTCAGAAAGGCCTGGAGAGACTTACACGAACTGATGCTGAGTGAAATGAGCAGGACCAGGAGATCATTATATACTTCAACAACAATACTAGATGATGACCAGTTCTGATGGATTAGGCCATCCTCAGCAACGAGATCAACCAAATCATTTCTAATGGAGCAGTGGTGAACTGAACTAGCTATGCCCAGAGAAATAACTCTGGGAGATGACTAAAAACCATTACATTAAATTCCCAATCCCTATATTTATGCACACATGCATTTTTGATTTCCTTCACAAGCTAATTGTACAATAATTCAGAGTCTGATTCTTTTTGTACAGCAAAATAATGTTTTGGTCATGTATACTTATTGTGTATCTAAGTTATATCTTAATATATTTAACATCTACTGGTCATCCTGCCATCTAGGGGAGGGGGTGGGGGGGGTAAGAGATGAAAAATTGGAACAAGAGGTTTGGCAATTGTTAATGCTGTAAAGTTACCCATGTATATATCCTGTAAATAAAAGGCTATTAAATAATAAAAAAAAAAAAAAAAAAAAAAAAAAGAATGGAAGTGTCTGTTTAATTCGATGAAAAGAAATTTCTTTGTTCACTTTAGGCCAGAGTGAAAGGAACATAGTAGCTAACGAGGAAGTAATTGGTTCCAGGACAATAGTACTCTAACATTAATATGATTAGAGTTTTGTTTGATAAATCAAAAATCTTAAATAAACTTTGTACCTTTGGTTTATCTTACAGAAGGAAGTTAGTTCTTAATTTTGTGATATAACAGGATTATTTGGGGAGAATTTCAATTGACAGGGTAAATTTTGCCATTTTGGAATTTTCTCCAAGCTGAAATGCTTGTTGTCTCTGACAAACATTGTCTCAGAGCAGGAAAGAACAAATGCAAAGAATAGAACTCCAAATTTGCCAGTTACATGCTAACCTCAAATTGAAAGTGTCTGAAGCCTTTCCCCATTTAGAGGCCTACAGTTTGTCTCTCTCAGTCTAATGCAGCTAATGAGGTCCCGAGTAATTTGTATGGGATTGGCAGAGGGACTGGAGTATTGATGGAATTGCTCCCTGGAGCAGGCAGGGAGGGGCAATGATGGGGATCAGGTTAGGCTTACAGTCCCACCCTCAATGGAGGTTAGGGGCAGCCCTACCTTGCTTTGGTTAGATATCTGAGTTATGTGAAACCCCTGAGATTAAATTTCCCCTGTAAATCTGTCCATGGATCCTGCATCTTTCCTGAATCCCTTTTGGGATTATAGCCCACCACAGCACTCTGCCTTATGGTGTCTTTCCCTTTCCCTCTCCCCCATGCTACTTAGTGTCTTTCCTCTCATCCCTCATGATGTCTCATGGTGTCTTTCTCCTTATAGCTAACCGACTCTTTTAGGGTCCTAAACTCCTTTTATATGTTTAGCCTGTCAGCTAAGGGCATATTCCAACCTCATGGGGTATTCCTTTTCTCCTGATTCCTAGGGAACTTGTTTTTTTTTTCCCCATAATTAATTGTTAAAACTCCTTTCCTTGCTAACTATATGTTCTCCCAACTCTTTTATATTTACTATTTCTGGGGTCTATTATATCTCTTCATTTTGTCTGTAAATTTTTCTCCTAAATAAACCATCTTTTGCCAAAGGTGTGAATTCTTCACATGATCAATCCCCAACATATGGGGCCTACATCAATCTTATTATTGATGCTGCCTCAAATGCATCATTTGGAATCAGGAATTGGTCTCGGAAATCACATCATTTGGCTCATAAATCAAATCATAGCCAGGAAACAGAAAAGGTCTTCACTGTTAGTTCATTTTTAATACATTCTTAGTTATGTCAGCAAGTATTTGAAAGATGTTTCTTAAAGGAATGGGTCAAATCTCAAATTAGTCAGTGTTTGGGCCCTAATTGCTCAGAGTGTAAATAGCTGTTGTTGCTGCTTAGCCCAGAAACCCTAAGGGTCTTACCCTCCCAGATTAATTTTTTTTTTTTTTGATTAGGCAAAAGAGGCCATTCTTTGCCTCATTTCTTCCCTAGCCTGAATAGGTGTTGCCTCAAACAAACTGAGACCTGTTAAAGACGTAGTTTAAAAAAAACCCAAGATCTCCCACTGCAGTCATCTCCAATCATCTTGATTTATATCTAGTCACTGGACTGAGAAATGAGAAGGGAAGGAGAAGGAGAAAGGACAAAAGGAGGGGGAAGACTTTGCATAGCCTTCCTTCACTTAAATTCAATTCACTTGCAAGTCAAGATACACTTTCCTGATATCATTGCTCCTCTTCAAGAATAAAGGATGGCAATAAGATCAGGAGTGAAACAAGGTGACCCACTATCATCATTACTACTCAATATTGCATTAGAAATCTTAGTTTTAACAATAAGAGAAGAAAAAGAAATTAAAGGGATGAGAGTAGGTAATGAGGAAACAGAATTATTACTCTTTGCAAGATGATACGATGGTATACTTAGATAATCCTAAAGAATCAACTAAAAAACTACTAGAAACAATTAACAACCTTAGGAAAGTTGCAGGATATAAAATAATTCCACATGAATCATCAACATTTCTATGCTTCAACAAAGTTCAGCAGCAAGAGATACAAAGAGAAATTCCATTTAAAAATAACTGTAGATAATATAAAATATTGGGGCATCTACCTATCAAGGCAAAGTCAGGAACTATATGAACACAATTACAAAACACTTTCCACACAAATAAAATTAGATTTAGACAATTGGAAGAATATCAAGTGCTTATGGGTATAAGCAGAGCTAATATAATAAAAATATCAATACTACCTACATTAATCTATTTATTCAGTTCCATACCAATCACACTGCCAAAAAATTGCTTTGCAAAGCTAGGAAAAAAAAAAAAAAAAAAAACCAAAGTTCATCTGGAAGAATAAAAAAGTCAAGAATTTCAAGGGAATTAATGGAAAAAATGCAAATGAAGATGACCTACCTATACCAGAACTAAAACCATATTATAAAGCAGCAGTCATCAAAAACATTTGGTACTGGCTAAGAATTGGAGCAGTGGAATAGGTTTACAAGACACAGTAGTCAATGACTATAGTAATCTAATATTTGATAAATCCAAGGATTCCAGCTTCTGGATAAGAACTCATTTGACAAAAATTGCTGGGAAAATTGGAAAATGGAATGGCAGAAATTAGGCATTGACCAAGAGCTAACATTCTATACCAAGATAAAGCTAAAATGGGTTCATGATTTAGACATAAAGAGTGATACTACAAGCAAAATTAGGAGAACAAAGGATAGTCTACCTCTTGGATCTATGGGAAAGGAAGGAATTTAAGGCCAAAGAAGAACTAGAAAACATTATAAAATGGATAATTTTGATTATATTAAAGTTAAAAGGTTTTGTACAAACAAAACCAATGCAGACAAAATTAGTAGGGAAGCAGAAAACTAGGGGGAAATTTACATCCAAGGATTCTGATAAAGGTTTCATTTCTAAAATTCAGACTCAAATTTATAATGATATAAAGGATATGAACAATTTTCAGATGAAGAAATTAAAATCATTTCTAGTCATGTGAAAAAATGCTCTAATCACTATTGATCAGAGAAATACAAATTAAGATTACTCTGAGGTACCACTACATACCTTTCAGATTGGCCAAGATGACAGAAAAAGATAATGATAAAAGTTGGAGGATTGTGGGAAAACTGAGACACTAATACATTGGTGGTGGAATTGTGAACTGATCCAACCATTCTGGAGAGCAATTTGGAACTGTGCTCAAAAGATTATCAAACTTGCATTGTTGGTGGAGTTGTGAACGAATCCAACCAGTTTGGAACTATGCTCAAAAAGTTATCAAACTGTGCATACCCTTTGATCCAGCAGTGTTACTACTGGGATTATATCCCAAAGAGATTATAAAGAAGGGAAAGGGACCTGTATGTGCACGAATGTTTGTGGCAGCCCTTTTTGTAGTGGCTAAAAACTGGAAACTGAATGGATGTCCATCAGTTGGAGAATGGCTGAATAAATTGTGGTATATGAATATTATGGAATATTATTGCTCTGTAAGAAATGACCAACAGGATAATTTCAGAAAGGCCTGGAGAGACTTACACAAATTGATGCTGAGTGAAATGAGCAGGACCAGGAGATCATTATATACTTCAACAACAATACTAGATGATGACCAGTTCTGATGGACCAGGCCATCCTCAGCAACGAGATCAACCAAATCATTTCTAATGGGAGCAGTAATGAACTGAACCAGCTATGCCCAGAAAAAGAACTCTGGGAGATGACTAAAAACCATTACATTGAATTCCCAATCCCTATATTTATGCACACCTGCATTTTTGATTTCCTTCACAAGCTAATTGTACAATATTTCAGAGTCTGATTCTTTTTGTACAGCAAAATAACGTTTTGGTCATGTATACTTATTGTGTATCTAATTTATATTTTAATATATTTAACATCTACTGGTCATCCTGCCATCTAGGGGAGGGGGTGGGGGGTAAGAGGTGAAAAATTGGAACAAGAGGTTTGGCAATTGTTAATGCTGTAAAGTTACCCATGCATATATCCTGTAAATAAAAGGCTATTAAATTAAAGAAAAAAAACCAAAAAAACCAAAAAGATTATCAAACTGTGCACACCGTTTGATCCAGCAGTGTCTTTACTGGATCTATATCCCAAACACATCATAAAAAAGGGAAAAGCTCCCATATATACAAAAAATGTTTGCAGAAGCCCTTTTTGTGGTAGCAAGGAATTAAAAACTTAGTGGATGCCACTCAGTTGGGTAATGGCTGAATAAGTTTTGGTATATGAATGTTATGGAGTATTGTTATTCTGTACAAAATTATGAGCAGGATGATTCCAGAAAATCCTAGAGACTTATATGAATTAATACTAAGTGAAGTGAGTAGAACCGAGAGAACATTGTACACAGAAACGAGATTATTTGTTGATCAACTCTGATGGACCCAGCTCTTTTCAAGAATGAGGTGATTCAAGCTAACTCCAGTAGACTTGTGATGGAAAGAGCCATCTGCACCCAGAGAGAAGACTATGGGGATAGAATGTGAATCACAACATAGTATTTTCATCTTTTTTGTTGTTGTTTGCTTGCTTTTTTTCTTTCTCATTTTTTCACCCTTTTTGACCTGATTTTTCTTGGCAGCACGATAAATGTAGAAATGTGTACAGATGAATCACACATGTTTAGCATATATTGGATTACTTGCTGTTTAGAAGAGGGGATGGAGGCAAGGGAGGGTGAAAAATTTGGAACACAAGGTTTTGCAAGAGTGAATGCTGGAAATTATCTATGCATGTATTTTAAAACTAAAAAGCTATTATTATAAAAAAAAGAATGAAGGGTGAACAAGAACAAAATAACAAGGGGACTAGTTAAAATGTGGTTAAAATATCTGTGCATGCTCTGAACTGGGAAGTAAGATCATTTCATTATATTTCATGATGATTTGTTAGAACTCCCCAGACTATTCTTCATGAACTTTCACTAGGCAGAGCGCACTGCATATTCCATGGGCTAAATCTCTGCCTCATCACCATCCCTCAGGCTGGATACTGGCCACTTGAATAAGAAAAGTATATTGTTTCTCTGGCCACTGGATCCTTGTGGATTATGAAGCCAAAAGAGAGGGAGGGAGTTCAATCTCAATCTCCTACCATTACTAGGATACTGGGTTGGAGGGTCAGGAAATAGAAGAAAATCATTATCATAGGATAGATAAAGCATTTTTAAATGTTTACTATATGTCAAGTACTGTGCTCAATGATGTGAATACAAGCATAAATTAGCAAGATCTGTCCTCAAGGAAGTTTCTAATTGTAAAAATCTAATACAAAACAAAAGAGACTTTAGAATAGAGAAGCTATACCAAAGGGAAGGGCTACAGGAAGACATAAAGAGCTTTTTGGACTGAGTAAAACCAAGCCAAGGAAAAAAAAAAGTTTTTCGAACCATAATCATTCTCTTATTGCTATTTTTTAATTGTTAAGTTGCAAATTTCCTCCTCCCTTTCACCATTTCCCCACCCATTGAAAAGATAAGAAATATGATACTTAATATAAATCTAAAGTAATGCAAAACATTTCCACATAAGCCACATTGCAAAAAAAAAAAAAAAAAAAAAAAAAAAAAAAAAAAAAAAAAAAAAAAAAAAAAAAGGCAGGAAAAATACAGGAAAAAATATGTCAACTTAAAGTCTAGTTCTCTCTCTGGAAGGAGATAGAATTTTTCATCATGAGTCCTTTGGAATTGTTATGAATCATTGCACTGATCAGAACAGCTAAGTCTTTCACAGTTGTTTATTATTACAATATTGTTATTACTATGTACAATGTTTTCCTAGTTCTGCTCACTTCCCTTTGCATCATTTCATCTAAATTGTTCTATGTTTTTTGAAACCATCCCTTTTATCATTTCTTATAGTACAGTTATATACCACAATTTGTTCAACCATTCCCCAGTTGATGAGTTCTTAATTTCCAAATTCAAATTCCTTAGTTTCAAGTCCCCCAATTTCCAATTCTTTGCCACTATGGAAAAAAGCTCCTATAAACATTTTTGTACATATATGTCTTTTCCTTTTTCTCTGATATTTTTGGAATAAAGACCTAGCTGAGGGAGGGAGTTCAATCTCAACCTTCTACTACTACTGGGATGCTGGGTTGGGGATCAGGAAACAGAAGGAAATCATTATCATAAGATAGATAACATTTTAAAATGTTTACTACATGTCAGGTACCGTGCTAAATGGTGTGAATCCAACCATAAATTATCTGATTTAACAGCTGTTCACAGTTTTATAGCCCTTTGAAACAATAGTTTCAAATTATTATCCAGGATGGTTATATCAGTTCATAATACCACCAACAATGTGTCAATATGCCTAGTTTTCCATACCCCTTCCAGGATTTGTCATTTTCCTTTTCCATCATGTTAACTAATCTGATAGGTATGAGATTGTTCCTCAGATTTGTTTTAATTTTCATTTCTCTAGCTATTACTAATATAGAGCATGTTTTTATGACTATTGATATCTTTAATTTCTTTTTCTGAAAATTGCACCTTCATATCGCTTGAACATTTATCAATTGGAGAAGGGTTCTTATTTTTTATAAATTTGACTCAACTCTCTATGTATGTGGGAAAAGAGATCTTTATCAGATAAAGTTGCTATAATTTTTTCCCTTAATTTCCTGCTTTCCTTCTAGTCTTGTCAGGAATGGTCTTTGCATAAAATATTTTTAAAGTATTATAATCACGTTATCCATTTTATCTCCTATGATCCTCTCTAACTCTTGTTCAGTCATGAACTTTTCCCTTATCTATAGATCTAAGCCATAATTTTTTCCATGCTTCCCTACTTTATTTATATCACTCTTTATATCTAAATCATATACCCATTTTGAGCTTATCTTGGTATATGCTGTGAAATGTTAGACCACAATCATTCTAGATTTTCAATATATGACCAAGAAGACTAAATCTAATCTCCCTTTAAGTGACACCCCTTAAAATACTTGAAAATAACTATCATACCCATGCTTCCCCACCTTACTACCCATCTTCCCTTCTCCAGGCTAAATATCTCCAACCAGTCCTCACTTGACATACTCCGTGGCCATTTCCTATATCTGAGCTACATCCTTGGATTTGGATTATAAAAAGGAATAACAAACAGCATTTAGGGGAAAATAACAAGATAATATTATTTTAAGTCTGGAGGACTATGTCCACAGGGAGGTGGGGCTCAGAAGAGAAGAAAGTTGTTTGTATCTTTAAATGTTTTCTGATTTGGGGGAGACAAGAGAAGACACACAAAATAATACTCTATTACTGAACTGCTCTGTAAATCTCTAAGTAGTAGAGACCATCAGAAAGAGAAGTAGACTGAAAGATATAGGGAAAGGAAACTAAAAGACTCAAAGAGAGAGGGGATAAACTGAGGGACACCCACATAGGGGAGAACTGAGTATCCTGAGGAGAAAACTACAGAACATAAAAGAATATCAGAGGGAAGAACAAAAAGGAGGATGTAATGAGAAGAAAGAGAAGGGTCTGAGAGAATAGTATAGGTAAGAAAGGAGATGAAGGGACAGAAATCAGAGTCTGAGTGATGATACCCCAAAGTAGCACTGAAATTAGCAAGGATGCCAGGAATGTGGACTTTGGGTTCCAGATGAGAGATTGTAAGAGCTTGTGGTTTACAGGTTGATAGGAGAACACAGAACACCTGGCATTGAGTTTCCCTGCCCAACCCTCCTTCTCCTCTGAGTCACCTCCTCCCTCCCCAGACCGGTTTTCGGCTTCTGTTAGCAGGAGACTAGTCTGTTATGGTGAAGCAGGGAGGGGTTCTTCGGCCCAGGTAAGAATGCTCTGGAGGTGGGGTGGGAAAACACTGGTCCTGGATGAAATTGAGGGGGTGAAGAGGTGGGTGAGTGGGGAAGAGGAGTATTAGAGAATAGATTTGGGCCTGGAGAGATCAGACCTTTGGATTGGGAATGAGAAGTTGGAATCACAAGAAGAAGATATAGAATATTAGAGCCAGATGGGACTTTAGAACAGAAAATAAAATTTTTAGATCTGGGAACACAGTGTAAGAAATAGAAGCAAAGATATGGCTGGGAATTTTTTTTTTCAACCAAATCAAAAATAGTCAAAGAGTATAAACATCACAGAGAACCAGTGGGTGCTAGGAGAGGGAATGGTCCAACCATAAGAGAGTCTATTTCATATCCCTGAAAGTGGAAGTGAAGGGAGATGGCCCGTAGAAGAGAGGTGCTACAGTGACCAGGGTCCTTATCTTGGGGTAAGGAGGAGTAAACATTTTTTGTCAATTCATACCAACAATCACCTTGGGGAGGAAGCACTCACACCCCGCTATTGGTACTTTGTGTAAAATCCCAGTCATCCTATTCTAGTTGTAACTATGGATGGAAAGAACCCCAATCATCCCATGGTAAGGATATACAATAAAGAACTGGACAGGGCCTTACAGATAGACAGATAGTCTGATCTTTTCATTTTACAAATGGGGCAATCTTTTTGGGAAGAGGAAATAACTTGGCCAAGTATACAGCAAGTCTTTCAAAGGACTCCGGGGTTTAGGTTCTCAAATCAAGGCTCTTTTCCTATAGGGACTGCAAGAGTGCTCAGAGCCAGAGGGGAAAAGTTCTCTTTAGACCAAACCACCACTTTTAGATTAGAGTTATTAAGAGCTGAGAGGGGGCTGGGTTGAGCTGGGCTGGGCAGGGCAGGGCAGGGCAGGGAGGAAGGTAGCACAAGAATCAGAATGCTTTTGCTAGCCTGCTATGAAGAAGTAAGGGTAAAGAAGCCCTTGGGATTGAGAGGAAGGGAAGAACTACGACCCAGAAAAGGCAACCTGAGTTCTGAAAGGAGCAGAACAAGAGAATAGGAAAGTCTCAGGGTGGGAAGGGGGCTCCCAGAGTGTGGAATAGCTTCCCTCCTAATTGCTTTGCCCAGAGAACCCCTTCCCTGCCTGCCAACATAGGGCACAAGGAGGAAGCTATGGGTCAGGAGAGGTGACTTGGAGTTCGTGATGAAGGGAAATCCAAGAATCCAGCTGTCTCATTGTTTTCACACTCATCGCTGGGGAGGAATTTCTAGAATCTGAAGTGACTCACTTCAATGAATCAGTTGGGAGCAGGTGAGAAGGCTCGACTCACCTCAAATCTCTGAGGCACCATGGCCCAGGGATTGGGATTGAGCCTGAGGCAGGGTCACATTGAATGAAGGGTTGGGTGTCAACAAAAAGGAAGCTTAGAACGAGGTCTCTGCCTCCTCCTCCCCTCTCTCCACATTATATCTCCCTGACCTTGGAGAGAGATTCCATCCGGACCCCTGTGGAAGAGCGCCAGACCATGTATGTGCTCAGTGGAGACTCAGTAGGATGTA
This sequence comes from Sarcophilus harrisii, assembly GCF_902635505.1. Classification (NCBI taxonomy): domain Eukaryota; kingdom Metazoa; phylum Chordata; class Mammalia; order Dasyuromorphia; family Dasyuridae; genus Sarcophilus; species Sarcophilus harrisii. The sequence goes on from NC_045426.1 coordinate 338,122,508, forward strand.
AACTCCTCGAAGGCAATGACTGTTTTGGGGGGGGGGGGGGGGGGGGGGGGGGGGGGGGGGGGGGGGGGTTTGGGGAGGAGGGGTGTGTGTGTGTATACCTCCAGCACCTGGCATAGTGTTGTGCAAATAGTTGGCAATTAAGACATGTTTGTTGGGCCCTGGGCTGGAGTCCCAACTTTGTAATTTCCAGCTATGTCTTCTTGCGCAATTCATTTAATACCTATTAGACTCAGTTTCCTACCTGGATGGAAATAAGGCACTGGGATCTCAAATATATAGAATGAATGAAGTATTTACATTAGGTTAGAAATCTACTAAGCCTACTAGTTGGTGATCAAAATAAAGTTTACATGTAAATATTAGCAAAATACACAAATTATCAGAAAATATTAACATTTTATGTAAAGCTACATAGGATATATATGTATATATATACATATACAACATAAATGAGAAGATAGAGTGGTTCATTCTCATAAATGGTTGTTCAATTCCTTGGGACTTTAAGTTCCTGAAGGTATATGAAACTGACTCTTAGGATTTAACATCTAATATGTATCTTTCATGAACATCCTGTACTTTGAACATAAAACTATACAAGCTGAGGTAATTCTAAAATTTCCATGAAGAGTTTCACAAGAGTAGATAAGACCCCACACTTCTTGTTATCAACTGGGATGTTTGGTTCATGGAAGAAGTCTCTAAAATATGACCATCTTCCAAACAGCTATTTAAATATTTTCTAATAAAAATATTGTTTTGAATAGATCTGATTACTAAATACCATGCCTAGTGACTCAATACCTTTGCTTCAGACTCATAGTACTTTGAATGCAGACCAATGGTTCCAACAAAGGCTGGTCTTCCTACAGATTTTTGTTCACTGAAACTCTTAGACCCAATCCCAGAGTAAAGAGCACATATTTTAAGTCTCTATGAAGATTTTCAGTATGAAATTGTGTCTTCCAGAATCTATTTACATCTAGGCCAGAATGATTTTGTATATATTGGATCTATTGAATTTTAAAATAATTTTTAATTTAATATTTAAATAAGCAGAGCAAGATATTGAGACTAACTTGGTTTTCTATAGAGGGAGTCACCAAATGTCCTCCAACTGAATTGAGTTGTTCTCATTTGGGTCAGTGAATTGCTTATTCTTTATCAGGTATTTCACTGCCTCAGAAAAAAAGATCACATTATAATGGGGGTGATAAAATGCAAATAACTTTGTATGTGAAAAATACATGCAGTATAAAATGGAAGTCTCAGAAGGAGAAGAGAATAGGAAAGTCCTCTTGCAGAAAGTGGGATCACTGTTCTTTTGTAGGAAATTAAAGAAACTAAGAGGAAGTAAGGAGAGAGAACATTCCAGACATGGAAAATAGTCAATGAAAAAGTACAAAGCTAGGGGAGGACCTCATTGGTCCCAAAGGTAAGAAGTTGAAAGACAAACATTGATAAGCTAAGAGACATTTTTCTTCCTCAGTTTCCTTACCTGTAACTAATACTTAATGAACTGTTTTTTTTTTATTATTATAGATTTTTCTTTTCTTTTCTTTCCAAATTTATTTTATTTAAAGAAATAGAATAAGAAAAAAGAAAAAAAAAAAAAAACAGAAAAGAAATACTTAACAAAAGAGAAGATTTGTGCCCAGCAGAATATCAGGGAGGATTCAAAATATATAGCAATACCAGAGTATATATCAAGAAAGTATATATATATGTAGAATTATATTCATGAGTGTCCATCTTTTCTTTACTTCCTTGTAAATTGTTGTTTTGTTCTCTACACCTTTTTTACTTTATTCTTTCCCCCTCTTTTATCCCCATCCAAGCAGGCTATATTTAAGAAAGGATATATTTATATATACATATATAGATACACACATACTCATACACACACACACACACACACACATACTCCCACACATAGACATACATATATCTTTCCTATCCCTTCTGACTCTTTGCTTTAATTCTGATCCTAATTTGCCTTCCTATTATTTAACCTTCCCCGCCCATGGATCCCTCCCTCATGTTCTTCCCTCATCCTTTGCATCCCTGTCCACCTATCTCTCTTTACTTATTTCTTTATAGAAATAGATTTTGAAAGGTGCTATACTCTTCATAGGATATATGTAGTCTTGCCTATTTAATCCATTCCCGAGGTGAGTAGGTTTTCTTCCTCCTTTTAATGCCTGTGTCTATTCTTCCTCTATATCTCATTTGTATGGCATAATTCCTATTTTTACCTTAATTTTGCCCCAATCTTTCTTTTTAGCTGTTGTATTATTGATGCCAATCTTAAACATATGTTATAAATTTCCCATATTAAAAAAAATTATCTATGTTGAGTTCCTTGAAATTGATCTTTGACATTGGCTCTTGTATGTTAAATTTTGTATTGTTAGAGTTTGATTGATAGAAAGTCCTGAAAATCTGCAAGTTCATTGAATGTACATTTTTTTCTCATTCAATATTACAGATAATTTTGCTGGTTATGATATTTTTCACCACAAGCCTAGTTCTTTTGATTGTCAGTAGATATGATTCTAGGACCTGTGGTCTTTTATTGTGGCTGCTGATAAGTCCTATATAGTTCTAATTGTAGTTCTAACATATTTCAATTTTTTTTTTTGTTTGTTTGTTTTTGTTTTATTTCTTGCAAAATGTTCTCTTTGATCTGGGGGTTTCAAAATTTGGCAATAATGTTCCTATTTGTTTTCTAAAAAGGATCATCATTGAGGTGGTCATTGGTGGATTTTTTTCTATTTCTACTTTCCCCTTGGATTCTGTCACTCCAGGACAATTTTCTTGGATTATTTTTTGCATTATTATGTCAAGATCCTTTTTTTGGACACAACTTTCAGGAAGTCCAATGATTCTTATATTTTCTCTTCTTGTTCTATTCTCCAGATCTGTCATTTTTCTTATGTTTCATATTCTGTTTTTTCATTCTTTATCATCTGTTTTGTTATTTCTTGGTCTCATAGTTTTACTGGCTTCCCCTTGCCCAATTCTAATTTTCAAAGAGTTATTTTCATCTTTGAGGCTGATCTCCTTTTCTAGTTGGTTAACTTTTTTTTTTTTTCATAATCATCTTGGGGTTTTTTTGGATGGTTTTTAATTAGTTTTTAGTTTTTCCTCAATCTCTTTCATTTGACTTCTAAATTCTTTTTTTAGTTCTTCAATATATTCTTTCTGGGCAGGGAACCATTTCACATTACTCTTTGGAGTGGAAGCTTTTTTTTTTTTTTTTTTTTTTTAAATTTCAATGTACTCTGAAGATGAACCCCATTCTTGTCTGTTCCCGTAATATATTTCTGTGGTAGGGTTCTTTCTTCTTTATTGACTCATTTTTTTTTTTAAATAAGATGTATTAATGTAAGCATTTCTAATCCTGGGTGGGAAAGGAGGGGTGTCTATGACTTCTTTTCAGCTCTCCTCTCTGACCAGGAACCCCAAACAAAGAGCTCCCTCCTCTTGCAAGTGCCCACAGCCAGCTGTCCCTGCCCCACTCATCTGCACTCACCAGGTTCCTTCTCGCCCAGTTAGCAACTGTGTTTTAACAGCACAACTGGACTTGGCATTCCTAATTGGCTGAGGTTCACTCAGTCTTCCTTGACTCAGACCCCAAGTCAACCAATAACCCAGGAGGTGAAAGTCTCTGTGGTTTCTGCTGAGGCTCCAGCCACTACCCAGCTTGGCCCAAGGACTCTCCACTTGCTGTTTCTGTGGAACTAGCCCCAGACGCTTGCATTTCACACAGGTTAATCCCAGCCACGGTCTTCTTTGGGATCTTCTCTGGTCTTTCTTCAGATCTCCTTGGGTTATATCAGGAGGACCCCTGTTCTATCCTAAGTCTTCTTGATATCTCTATCTTGATATCTCACAACTCTATCTTCTCCCTGAGACACAAATTTGTTCTATTTGTGGGGGAAATCAGAAGAGCTTGAAATTTACCAATCTATTCCACCGTTTTAGAATCATCCTTAATGAACTGGTTTCAGAACAGGTAGTTCCTGAGTAATGTTTAGGTTTGGGGGGGTTTTTGTCCCTAGTGCATTTTCCTTATTGAATTGAAATGTTGGATGATCTATTCCCCCCTCAAAACAACACCTTTGAAATAATAATATTTCCTTTAGCAATTTGAGACCATGACATTTATAAAATGGGAATGATATTGCCTTGTTCAACTTCATGGGGGTATTGTGTGAAAAGCACTTCTTTAAGCTCTATGAAGGCAGTCCTAGATCTCACAGAAATTTTATATTTTTCTCAGTACCTAGCCCTTCACAATGCTCTGTATACTGTATACACTTTTTAAATAGGTGTTTAATAAATGTTTAATTTGAATGCTTTGAGAAAGACAGTTTATGGTGTGATGATGGAGAGAGTAGGAAAAGAACTGGCATTGATGTCAGGAAACCTGAAGCTAAATCTAGACTCTGACATTGAATGGCTGTTCAAACATAGGCAAATCACTCATCTTGTTACCTTACCTATCTCTGTAACCAACAAATACTACAAAATTATCAAATGATCATTAATATCATCAAGGACCCCAACCCTAAATTTAGGCCTTGAAAGATAGGACTAATCAACCAGTCAAATTATATGAGCCAGTAAGTTTTTAGAGTTTGAAGAAACTTAGACACCTAACCAGTTTTAACCTGGGATCCATGGATGGATTTCAAAAGATTGTGAAGCAGGATGAGGAGAAAACTCTACATCTTTATTTTCACTATAAATGCTTTTCTTTGTGATCAAAGATATTTCATTTTGTACTTTAAAAATAATTATTCAGAAAATAGTAGGTTTCACAGGATTAACAAACAGGTTTTTTTGTGACACAAGAAAAACTTCCTTAAGAGATCATCTAGAATCCCAATCTCCAGAAGGCCGTTACTCTCCCTCCTTCTATAGTATGCATATAGTCTCCATTGACATCCCAAAGAGAGAGACCCTATTGATTTTGCCCAATTGATTAGTGACAAAACTGAGATAGAACCCTTTATTTTAAAGATGAGGAAAATGAATCCTGGGGGAAAGGAATTTGCCTGATTGATTAGTGACAAAACTGAGATAGAACCCTAGTATAGTCCAACTTTTCCCTGTGTTCCATAATAGTAACGAAATTTATTTTTAGGACAGTTTGGAGTGAGAGAACAATAGGGTTGGGAAGGCTGTTGTTCTCTCACTTAATAAATAAATAAATAATCTAGTTTAACATCTTTATTTTAAAGATGAGGAAAATGAATCCTGGGGGGAAAGGAATTTGCCCAATTGATTAGTGACAAAACTGAGATAGAACCCTAGTATAGTCCAATTATTCCCTGTGTTCCATAATATTTCTGGACATTGGGACTTGTTGATCTGGATTCTAGGAGAATCTTAGTGGCCTTGGAAGTACCCCCTTAAGGATAATGGAAAAGATATGGTCAATTTCCCAGGTCAGGAAAACAGAAAGCTTGGGTAAAAGAATAATCCCAGAATAGGTGAATAAAAAATTTATTGAAATTAGAGGAATAAATAGAGTTAGATACATGAAAGTGGTTACAAATAACTATAAAAATTAATTATCAGTTAATATGCAAACATAAGCTTTCTTGAGCCTTATAGTCTTCTTCCCTCACCCCTCTCTACCGGACCCTGGTGTGAGATGGAGGCAGCTCTGGGTCACCGGCCAGCCGGGATAGGGCCCAGCAGTTCAGGCTCATCACCTCCTACCCATAACCTGCTTTCTCCCAAGGGCCTAGGGAAGGTCAGGAGAGAGAATGCCTAATCCCATAGAAAGATGATACAGGCCCAGGGGAAAGCTACTTGGCAGCGGAGCTGGGGCATGCCATCCTTCAGAGGTAGGTCGTGTTTAATAAGACAAACTGCAACAAGAAGTCAAAGATCCAGGCGTCTAGCTGAGCCCGCAGCTGGCCCCCAGGTCCCAGACCCCATATCCCACCCCTAGGAGGGCTGCGGCCTGTAGCCTTGCCCATCCCTGCCACCCCCAGGCCTGACGCCATCGCCGTCTCCCCGTGACTGTCCTCGGAACTGTGCCCCTTGCACTACCCTTTGGATCCAGGCCTGGTGAGCAGTGAGGCTGATGTAGACTCCAGGCCGGTCACGCTCAGCACAGCCCTCTCCCCAGCTGATGATGCCGGCAAGAAGCCAGGACCCGTTCACCTGGCACATCAAGGGGCCCCCCGAGTCACCCTGTAGGGATGGAGAAAAGTTGCATACGTTTAGGAGGTGAAAGGGCGACTATCTGGAGTAGAATCTAGTCATCTGAGCATTCCGGGCCATTCTAATGTCCGGCTCTGGGGCCCAGTCACTTCTTCCCACAACCCAACTAACATACTCTGGGATTAGTAACAAGAACAGCCAAGTAGTCACTACGGTATCTAAAGAAAATCAGGTGGGAGACCACTTTTAAAATTCACAAAACTCAACTTCTCTTTTCTGTTTATGTCAAAGCCCTTCAGAATCTGACCCCAACTGACCTTTCTAGTCTTACAATATGCTAAGTCCCCTTTATGGGTTTTATCACTCGGCTAAACTGGCCCGCTCTGGTCCCATAGCCTCTTGTCCCTGAGGTGACACATGGGAGAAGGCCAGGAGGCTAGTGCAAGTGCTGGATGGAGCTTGGGAGTTCTGTCTGTAATTGCTCTTGAGAGAGAAATCTGATTGTCTCTTGGGCCGTCCTGCCAACAAGAGTGAGCCGGGCCACAGAAGAGCACCACCTGATCCTTGTCCCTGTGTGTCCGCAATGACACCTCTAATAGGCTCCGGGGTTGGGGTAGGGGAGAAGAGGGCTCCCTCCAGGAGGGACCAATCGCCTGCCCTAGCGACAGAGCTTACCAGACATGCATCCTTCTTGCCTTCCAGGTAGCCAGCACACAGCATGTCTGAGGTGATGGCCTCCTGGCCTGCGCCCCGCCAATAGAGGCGACTGCATATCTCAGAAGAGATGATGGGAACTTTCAACTTCTGCAAAGTCTGGGGATATGGCAGGGGAACTAAGAGGGAGAAAGGCAAAAGGAAAACGTGAGTCAGACTCAGAGAGAGATGCTCCCACCTAGTCTTCTCCATCCCTAGCAGCTGCCTAGAAGCCCTTGCTTTTCCCCATCTCTATCTGGACAATAAGTGGTTCACACACATCCCTCAGTAGCAGGGTCTCTACCTCAGGTTCTTATCACTGATGATTGGGAGAAGACTCCCTGCTAGCAACCTCAGAATTTAAGACTATTCCCAGTGTCCCATTTTAGACTCAGAATCTTGATTTGTCTATTTAATTTTTTTGCCCATTTTTTTTCTCTCTATATCTAGTACTAGACCTAAATGTCTTTCCTTTCCTCTGTGTCTTCCAGTCTGTGTCCATATCTCTTCCTTGGCAGCTGATACCAGGTGAATTGTGTTAACATTCTAGTCTTTGTGCAGTTCCCTGAAAGAAGTCTTTTTAAACTTAATTTGATGGAGAGATGAAGACACAAAACTATGACAAACAGAAATGGTCTGCCTTGGTAACACAAGACTTAAAAGGAGTATGATTGTGCTTTTCAAATATAAGAAGGACTCTCCTGGGGAGCAGAGTGATGAAGAGGATTAAGGACTAGACTTAAATTGTTTGGCCCTAAAAACCAGAACAGCCGCTACATGACACAGTGGATAGACCACCAGGCCTGAAGTCAAGAAAATCTGAGTTCAAATACTGCCTCAGACACTTACTAGCTGTGTGACCTTGGCCAAGTCATTTAAACCTATTTGCCTCAGTTTCCTCATTTGTGAAGTGATATGAAGAAAGAAATATTAAACTATTCCAGTACCTTTACAAGAAAAGGGGTCGCAATAGTCAGACATGACTGAAAAATGATTAAAAAACAACAGCAAAAAAGATCAGACTTAGAAAGAATGAGTGGCAATACAATAGCATTTTTTTTTCCATTCCTGGAGATCTTACTTAAGATGCCAATTTAGGTCAGGGTTAGACCAAAAGGCCTGAAAAATGGCTTCCAGATAAAACATTCTATCATTTTGCCATAACATTTAAAAGCAAGGATATAACTGCGACATATTTAACATATATAGGACTGCTTGCCATCTAGGGGAGGCGGTGGAGGGAGAAAGGGGAAAAATCAGAACAGACGTGAGTGCAAGGGATAATGTTGTAAAAAATTATCCTGGCATGGGTTCTGTCAATAAAAAGTTATTATAATAAATAAAAAAATAAATTTAAAAAAGCAAGGATATAAAGTAGATTTCCCACATTTTTGCTTCTCTGAACCTAAGACACTTTGGTTTAAAAAGGCTACTTCCCACTTAGTCTCCAGAAGAAGAGGCAGAAAGCGAAAGAGATAGAAACAGTTAAAATGTCTTGATGATAAGCTCAGTTCCTGGACAATTGTAAAATTGAAATCTGTTTGGGATTTAAAACTGTGCAGACCCTAATTATTGTTAGCAACTTAAAATCACCTTATTATTCTGGGAAGGACTGATTTCCTAAAACCAGAACTTTTACTGCCTCCCTACCTCTGGATCAGAACCAACACTTAAACCCATGTGGAAATGAATTGAATTACAACATGTCTCCTTATATCCTTTGTGTGTGTCTAGACCGGTGGCTTTGAATACTATCAATAAAACTTGTATTTAGGTCAACTGAATATGGGGCTCTCACGTCCTTGAAATCTTGACATTCTGGCAATGTTTAAGTCTGTCTTTGCTTCTCTGTCTCCTCACATCGTTCAAATAATCACATAATCTCAGAGTGGGAAATACTCCTAAAGGTCATCTAATCTACTCCCTGCTTGAAGCATAAACTACTTTGCAATATCTCAAACAAGTAATCATCTCAAGTCCTCTTGAAAACCTTCAGTGATGAAAAATTTCCTACATCACTCCCCTCAAGGCAGCCCCTTCTACTTTGTCACAATTTTCATTGTTGGGGAAGTTTCCTTTAAAATTAAGTTAAAGTCTTTTCTAACTTCTACTTATTGTTCCCAGTTCTGCTCTCTAAAGCCAAGCAGAATGACTATAAATCTTTTTTCCAAATTGCAATCCTCAAAATACTAGAGGGCAATTATCATGTTCTCCACTAGTCTTTTCAAACATTCCCAGTTCCTCTAAGCACTCTCATACATGGTGAGTAATGTCTTCAGTCTCGTATTTACACTTCCCAGGGTAACCTTTAGATTGTCCAAGTCCTTCTTAAAATGAAATCCAGAATTAATATACTCTGGAGACAATATGACCAAGGCAGGAAAGAACAGCTTTGGAACCATCTCCCCCTTTTTTGCTCTGCCTCCAGGCATCCATAGCTCCCTGTAAAAGCTTCCCTTTTCTCCTTTAAGTGAACATGCTTCATGGGGGCTCTCACCTCCATCTTCAATGCTGCCCCAGCCAGCAATCCAACAGGAGGTACCAGGAAGGAATTTCACAGTGCTATCAGGCAAACAAATGGGCAGGACACGCTCAGAGAATTTGATGGAGTGATCGAGCCGCACCAAGGCGATGTCCCCTTGGTTGCTCTCCCGCCAAATGTATTTAGGGTGAGGCAGTACCCAGGCCATATCCACTTGTGTGGCCCGAGGACCAGGGTTTCCCAGCTGCCAGGCTCCCAGAAGCACGGAAAATTGAGATGGCTCCACAGAACTGGAAAAAGAAAAATAGTTGGTTCAGAACTAGTAAGGATGCCTGGGGTCTTGGTGAGAGGACGGGTACGGCTCTGAAGGGACAATAGGACAAAATTCTTAGTTCTCAGAGAGATGAGACAGGACTAATATAACGAGAGCCTTCAAACAAGTTACACTCTAGAGTAAACTGAGCCATCTCGGAGTATTCTTCCTCCCTAAAAACCTTTAAGAGAATGAAGGATGACTATTGGTCAGGAGTGATGTAGAGAGGATTATGGTCAGGTACTAGTTGGACCAGTACTCTCTCCTCTCCCCATCCCCTGCCCTCAGTGGAAGCAGTATGCTGAAGTGCTTGGAGTATGGAAGTCTGGGAATAGAAGAAGCTTAGGTTTTTAAGGAAGGAGGTGGGGACAAGGAATGTGCTTCCTAGGGGACAGGATGCCAAAGCATAAAAGACGTTGTATAGTATAATGAAAAAAATCCCTGGATTTGGAGTGGAAGACCTTTAGTTTATATCTCAAGCCTGCTACTTATACTATCTGTATGACTTTGGACAAGCCACTTATCCTGCTTCTTAAGCTCTTCATCTGTAAAATGAAGGTAATCTCAAAGGTGCCTTTTAGCTCTAAGTATCCTATGTTTTGAGGGAGAATAAGAAGACAGATATTTGGGTTCTAGGGCAAAAAGGCATGAAGAACAGGATCCTGGGTTCTAGGAAAAAAAGGTTAGGTGACTTCTTAGGGTCTGAGGGAAGACAAAGGAACAAGGAAGATGATCTAGGATACATAGGTCTGGATCCCAGGATACCTGTGAAAGACCTAGATAGAATAGTGGAGAGTATATTGTATTTGAAGTAAGAAAGATCTGAATTCAAATCCTGCCTCAAATACAAGTCACAACTCAGCCTCAGTTTCCTTCTCTATGAAAAGAGGATAATAGAAGCATATAACTCATAAGAGTTGTTAAGAGAACCAAATCAAATGAAGTAATATTGTAAAGTTCTTTATAAACCTTAAAATTATTTTTAAAATGCTAGCTATAATAACTAATAGTTGTATTTGTTAGGAAAAGGAGAGATCTTGGAGATAGAATGACTGGTTTCTGGGAGAGGAGAGAGATAGGAAGAAAACATACTCTTTGAAGCAATGGGCAGCTGTGACTACCCATCTGTTGGTGATAAGGGAGCCGGCACAGTGATGAGTCCCGTTCTTCTGGATGCTGACAATCCATGGCCATTCAGCCTCCATGGCATTCTCGCCCCCTACGATTCGGTTTAGCTGCTGAGGTTTTCCACAGGCTGGAGGAAAAGGGAGAAATTAGAATTCCTTTCTCTGCTCTAGCTACTATTTCCTAACCTCCGTCCTTCTCTCTGAGCTTTTCTTGATCTCCTCCATCCTGTAACAAGAATCCCTTTTCTTCCTTAAAGAAAGCTTAGGTGGCTGAATAGATAAAGCACAGGAACTGGAATCAGGGCAAGTCATTTAACCTCTGCCTCAGTTTTTTCAACTTCAAAATGGGGATAATAGCATCTCCCTCACAAAATTGTTATGAGGATCAATTAATAGCTATGTGTATAGTGTTTAGCATGATACCTGGAACATAGAAGCTACTATATAAATACTTCTCTTTCTTTCCATCCCTCCCCTCCCCATTTTCTCCCATTTTCATCTCCCTCTCTCTTTTTTCTACATTTTCACTTTTCTCAAACTTTCTTTTTTTCTCAAACTTTCTTGACCTTTCCACTTGATCTGCTATCTTCTTCTATTTCTTCCTTTCCTTCCCTTCCCATTCATGGAGATATCTTGATATTTCCTACTCACCTGGCATCACGGCAGCTGCTGAAGTGACTAATAGGAAAAAAAAAGGAAAAGGTCAGGATGACTGAACAGAAAAGGGCCAGTGGCTCTAAACCCATGCATATTGTCCCAAAGGCAGGTGCATCCCCATGCTCCTCTCCATTCTGAAAAGTACCTCAGGGACCAAAGAGCAGGAATCCTCTGAGAGATATTGCTTGGAGGCTGAAAGGTACATATCCTTGTTCTCCTACACCTCTGACTGTACCTCCAAGTACTTCTCTGTCCATTCTCTACCTACCAAATCTTTGCGTCTACAGATTGTTCAGTTCATGATTACAGGCTCTCTGAAAGGATTCAGAGATGGATGCAAGGGGAATCAGATGCAAGGGAACCATCCCTCCTGATCTTCCTCCTATGTTTGAGTCTCCAGCATAGACTTTTTTTAACTGCCAACATTTATTCTCTTTACCTCAGCTGTCCCCTAGAGCAGTATAATAGCTCTCTAGAATTTTAATAATCCATTTTCTCCGGTTGAGTCTGCCTAATGTGCCTCTTCAGAATCTCTACCCTCTTTCAGATGGAAGTTGGGGCAAGAACAAGATGAGAAAAAAGAGTGGGAGTTTTGTGAAAATAGAAGAAGGAGCAATAGAGGGATATTACAGAAAGGTGGATATGTCAAAACAGAGACAGAGCCACTGACAGATTAATTGACTCATAAGATGTCACAGTTGGAAGGGACCCAAGGAGGGGAAATGTCTCATGCAAGGTCATACATTGAGTCAACAGCAGAACCGGGACTAAGAGCCAGGGCTTCTGACTCCTGGACCACAGCTGCAAACACACACACACACACACACACACACACACACACACACACACATACAATTAGAACTAGAAAGTATAATAAAATTAAAGATAATATGAAATTGAAATGCAAAGACAGAGAAAAATGAAAACAGATACCAGAGAGAAAAGAGAATAAGACAAATAAATAAAAATTAAATTAAAAATAGAAGAGAAAAGAGGAGCAAAGAAGAGGGAGAGAAAGAGGAGTAAAAGATGAGAGTCAGAAATGGGAAGTTGAGGTAGAAGGCTATGAAGTTGAAGCTAGAGCTAGGGCTCTCAAGGGAAAAAGAGGAAAACGTTGCAGAAGAGAGGAGGAAGGTGACATAGGGGATTTCAGAGAGAAGTGGCAAGTCTAGCCTAGGGAACCCAGCTCAGTAACTCACCTGAATGCATCAGGAGCAACAGGAAGGCCAAAAACCTGAACCAGCCCCAGCAGTTGCTGGAAAATCCCATGGTTAAATGAGGAAGGAGGGCTCAGGGCCCTGGCACCAGGTGACAGGAGCTGTGTCTTCTAAGTCAGTTCCAAACTGAGTGTATGGCCTGGCTTGCAGGCCCTAGGTTTTTATCTGTGGAGAAGGTGGAATGCTGTTGGACCAGTTGACTCAATGTCTTCTTGGTTAAGGCCCTGTCCCAAGGCTGTGGGTCATTAATGTGGCCTTGGGCAGAACCAGCTTCCTCCACCTGCCTCAAGCCCATGGAATGGTTGGCTTTGGGGCAAGCTCCCTGGCCTTGGAGAGGAGAAACAAAGGCCAAAAAAGGTTAAGGTTAGGACCTTAGAACCCAGAAGGTCAATGTAGGACAGGGTCTTGGAGAATAAAACAGAAAGTCAGAGCTGTAAGGAACCTTAGAACTCCAAGCCAGAAGAGGAGCTCTCACTGGGTTATTATCACCAATTAATTAATTATATATATATATATATATACACACACACACACACACACACACACACATATATTATATACATATAATATATATGTATATATGTGTATATATATTTATACATCATATATATAATACATCTAAAAATATATACATATATATTATACATCTTATATACATACATATATATATATATATATATATATATATATATACATACATATGTGTGTGTATGTCTTGTGGTTATTTTTTCTGTTGTCTCCCCAATTAGACTTTGAGAGAAAATAATGTTTTCTGTCTTCCTTTGTAATCTTATTGCTTGGTACAATGCTTATCACATAGTAGACACTTAATAATAATTATAACGAGTATACACACACATTCTCTGTCTTTGTCTCTCTATCTCTGTCTTCCTCTCTGACTCTCTCTCTCTCTCTTTCTCCTTCTCTCTCTCTCTCTTCTTCTTCTTCTTCTTCTTCTCTCTCCTCTCTCTTCTTCTTCTTCTTCTCTCTCTCTCTTTTTCTGTCTCTCTGTCTTTCTTTCTCTCTTCCCCCCAGTCTCTTCTCCTTTCTCTCCCTTTTCTCTCTCTGTGTCTCTCCCTTTTTTTCTCTCTCTCTTCCTCACTCTCTCACACATATAAACACACTCTTTTAGGTTTAAAGAGTGTTTTACAAATATTATCTCATTTTATTCTCACAACAACCATGGGAGGTAGGTCTATTCTTATCCCTTTTGCATATGGGGAAACTGAGGCCAAAAGAAATTAAATGACTTGCTCACATTGCTAGTAAATATCTCAGACTGGGATTGAGATCAGATCTTCTTGACTTCAGGTTCAGGGCTTTATCCACTGTAGCCAACCACTTTTCAATTCTGAATAAATGTTTGCTAACTTGATTTGAGAAAAGAGCTCAGAGATCATTCAGTTCAAAGCTTCTTAAAATATGGGTTCTCACTACATAAACTGAATGTGGGTGTCATGAAATTATGATATATTATTAGTAAATGTTTGATTCATATACTTATTTTACATACCCATATACTCCAAGTTATGTAAAAATTTCTCAGGTAAAAAGGGGTCACAAGTGGGGAAAAGTTTAAGAAGCCCTAATTTAGTTCAAGAGTTTTTAACCTTTTTTGTGTCATGGATTCTTTTGACAATTTAGTCAAGTCTATGGATTTCTTCTCAGAATAATGTTTTTATATGCATAAAAGAAAATAGGATTACAAATGAAACCAATTATATTAAAATATAGTTATCAAAACATAAAAAAGAAATTCACAAACCCCAGATTAAGAACCCCCTAATCTAGACTCAGACCCCATTTTAGGAAGACATGAAGAGGAACTTGAGTGTCAGAGAGGGAAGGATTTGCCAAAGTTCAAACAGGGCAAAGCCAGGGCCAGAGCCCAGTCAGATTAATTACTGAAAGAGTCTTTAGTGATCCTGCTGATCAAGCACCCTTGTTTTACAAATGGAGAAACTGAGGCATACAATAATGAAGTGGTTTGGCCCATGATCCATGTTACCATAGACAGAACCCTAGAATCATAGATTTAGAGCTGGAAGGAACTCTACAGAGTCCTATGTGAACTTCTGTGTGAATTTCCTTGATCTAAAGGTAAGGAAACAAGTCTAGAAAGTAGAAGTGTATTGCTCACAAAGTTCATAAACCTCAAAGGAAGGATTTGAACTCGCCTCCTCTATAGTCAATAGTTTTTCCAACATATAGTGAGTCAAGTAGAACAGGGAAAATATCTTCTGGCTTTTGGATCCACCTTACCACAGTGTCTCCCAGAAAATGATGAGAATCCCATTAGCTCCTATCCTAGCTTGTAACAGTCTCACTATGTACAGAAAGGATTCAAGGAGGGGGATGCTAGGGAGATTAGTTAGTACATGAAAAAAGGTAATCCAGCAGAGGCTGGAGGGCAGATGCTAGAGTCTAGGAATCCCAGAATATCTGAGTTAGAAGAGATCTTAGAGGCTCTCTAGGCCAACACATACCTGAACAAGAATTCACCCTAAAAGCTTTCTGACAAATGGCCACTCAACTTTTGCTTGTCTAATGAGGGGATGGCACTCCCTACTTCAGGCACTTCACTGCAGTTTGGGATAGCTCCAGTCCTTCCAAAATTTTTCCTTATTTATCAAACCTCAGTCTATCTCTACAGTTTCTACCAATTGTTCCTAGTTCTGTTCTGTAAGGATCAAACAAAACAAGTCAAATCCCTCTACCATGTGGCTACTTTTCAAATTCTTGAAGACAAAGTATCATGTTCCATGATAAATCTCTTCCCCAGGCTGAACACTCCCCGTTCCTTCACCAGTCAACAGACATTTATTACTTTTATTCTTTGTGCCAGGCATTGTGCTAAGTGCTAGGGATAGAAAGGAAGGCAAAAGTATGTGGTCCCTGCCCTCAAGAAGCTCATGTTCCTTTTTTTTTTTTTTTTCCAATGTTTTATTTTATTTTATTTTATTTTTAATAGCCTTTTATTTACAGGATATATGCATGGGTAACTTTACAGCATTAACAATTACCAAACCTCTTGTTCCAATTTTTCACCTCTTACCCCCCCACCCCCTCCCCTAGATGGCAGGATGACCAATAGATGTTAAATATATTAAAATATAAATTAGATACACAATAAGTATACATGACCAAAACGTTATTTTGCTGTACAAAAAGAATCAGACTCTGAAATATTGTACAATTAGCTTGTGAAGGAAATCAAAAATGCAGGTGTGCATAAATATAGGGATTGGGAATTCAATGTAATGGTTTTTAGTCATCACCCAGAGTTCTTTTTCTGGTCATAGAAGCTCATGTTCCAATGGGGGAGACCAACATGCAAACCACAGTAAATGGGAAGTGATCTCAGGAAGAAAGCACTGGTGGCAGAAAATGGAAAGGGACATGAAAGGTCAATAGTAAAAGGTAAGAGTGGAGCTTAGTGTTGAGCCAATAACCTTATGACATGATCTGTAAGCCCTTCTTATGGGTTGTTCTCCAAAGGTGATTCCTTCTGCAGACTTTGCAAAGACCAAAAACCAAGACACTGTCTTTGAAGATAGAATAAAAGGTCCTGAGGGTGAGAAATGTTTTATTTTTGCCTTCATATCTCCATTACTTGGCACAGTGTCCAGAACATAGTAAATACCTAATGAATGCTTGATTGATCAATGATGATTGATATTATTATCCCTAGTTCCCTAAATTTAGCTTAAGAAATAAGATTTGGTATTTTGTTTTTGTTTTTTTAAGTTGACACACATCATATTATCCATAATGAGCTCTGAATTCCCCTAGGAAATGTTTTCAGTTGAATTTCTCTCTAGTAATGCTAATGCCTCCCCTAACTTATGCTTGTAAAGTTGATAAGCGTAAGACTTTACATTTATGCATATTAAAGTTAATCTGACTAGATTTGGCATCATATTCTAGCCTGAAACAATCCTTTTAGATCTTTCTTATACAATATATTAACTATCCCTCCTGGTTTTGTGCCACTTATAGACACCTTTTTCAAAGGAGAAAGAGACAAGAGCCATGGAGTAAGGTCTAAAAAATAGGAGGAACAGAGTAGGTGTGTGTGCATGCATGCAAGCGCCCATGTGTGCAAGGAGTGATGGCTTCTGAGACATAGAGGCAGGGGCTGGGATAGGGTTAGTCTGACCTCTAACGGCCCTTGGCCTCTGGTGGCCAGAGTCTACGTGACTCAGTCTCAGTGGACTTGACCCAACCCTTAGCTCTGGAATCCCGTTAGCCCACTTCCCAGAAAGCTGTGATTCAGGTCCCCCAACTTCCAAAACTCAGCCCACAGGAGGGAAGCCAGGGCCACCTCCTGGTTGGCAGGACACCTTCTCCAGAGTTTGAACACCTTCCCAGAAGTGGCCCAACTGGTCTCCTTCCTGTTGTTATTGCTCTAGGTGTGCAGGGGTGGAGCTTGGACCAATCATTTGCCAGATTCTGAGGAGTCACTTGTTCCTCAACCTCTTGGAGTGGGAGGGGGAGTGGGAGATGAGACTAAGAAGCTATGATAAGAGTCAGAAACTACCCTGGGGGAGGGTACTGAAATTAGGTGATGCTAGGAAAATGGAGGCCTATGGGCAAGGCCCAGACCATAATGATGTCCTCAACTCTTGGAACAATGAAATGGGCATGGGGAAATAAGCATTTATATAGCACCGACTGTGTGCTGAGGTGCTGAGCTTGCTGAGCACTTTATGATTACCTGATGTGATCCTCATTATAACACTGGGACATAGATGCTGTGATTTTCCCCATTTTATAAACTCTTTGGCAAACAGAGATTAAGTTGCTTGGCCAGAGTCACACAGTAAGTGGATTTGAACTCAGATCTTCTTGATTCCAGGCACAGTATATTGTCCACTTTACCAGCAGCACCCTCTTAGTTTGGAAAGTGTGAGTGTGGAATTGGGGAGCAAGGATTGGGAGTCATGAGGGAAGAAAGAATTGGAAGTCCCTTCCCCACTTTGGACATTAGTCTAGGAGAGACAGCCATGATATAGCAGAAATTCCTTATTCACTGACCAAGGTATCAGAAGATTTGGGCTTGAGTCTTAATTGAGCCACTAACTTCATGTGATCCTGAGCAAGTAATTTCCCATCCCTGGTCCTGACCTTCCTTCCTGTCAAATGAAAGGATTGAGGGCCCTGCCTTGAGCCCTTCCCGGCACTAAGTTTCTTCTCAAACCTGCAAAACACATCCCTCCAAGGGTCAAAGGGCTTACTTGTTATGATCTCATTAGTATGACCTCAGCGCTGATCAGTGAGGAGGAAGGAAGGAGGGAGGGACATAATTAGGGGGAAATTGGGGATGGTTTGGGCTTTGTGTTGTGTCTGCTGTGAGCTCAGGTTGGAAGTTTTTCCCCAATAGGGTTTACCAGTAACCAGTCAGCTGTGACCAAATGGGCGGGAGAAACTTACGGTCAAATTTGTGCCAGGATCTGTCCTTTAACTAACCCTTTCCACTCTCAGACAGACAGATAGACAGCCAGACAGCCAGATGGACAAAGAGCAGACTTTGTGGGCGAGAAGGAAAAGAAAGCCATTCCATTCTTTTAAAGTTTGTGTCCCAGATACTTGCTTTCTGCACCTGCTCTTATCCACAAAAGCACTGGAATTTAGTGTGTAGGATCCAAATCCTATGGATCTTAAATAAATCATTCATTTGTTTGTTCCTCAGTTTCCTCATCTGTAAAATTTTAACAACAGTACTAGCATGAAAATGAGATCACATAGATAAAACCCTTGAGAACCATAAGCTAAGACAAACAAACAGCAAGATAAAAAGGAAATTCTTTTTTTTTTTTTTTTAATTTAATAGACTTTTATTTACAGGATATATACATGGGTAACTTTACAGCATTAACAATTGCCAAACCTCTTGTTCCAATTTTTCACCTCTTACCCCCCCACCCCCTCCCCTAGATGGCAGGATGACCAGTAGATGTTAAATATATTAAAATATAACTTAGATACACAATAAGTATACATGACCAAAACGTTATTTTGCTGTACAAAAAGAATCAGACTCTGAAATATTGTACAATTAGCTTGTGAAGGAAATCAAAAATGCAGGTGTGCATAAATATAGGGATTGGGAGTTCAATGTAATGGTTTTTAGTCATCTCCGAGTTCTTTTTCTGGGCATAGCTGGTTCAGTTCATTACTGCTCCATTAGAAATGATTTGGTTGATCTCGTTACTGAGGATGGCCTGGTCCATCAGAACTGGTCATCATATAGTATTGTTATTGAAGTATATAATGATCTCCCTGTCCTGGTCATTTCACTCAGCATCAGTTCATGTAAGTCTCTCCAGGCCTTTCTGAAATCATCCTGTTGGTCATTTCTTACAGAACAGTAATATTCCATAATATTCATATACCACAATTTGTTCAGCCATTCTCCAACTGATGGACATCCATTCAGTTTCCAGTTTCTAGCCACTACAAAAAGGACTGCCACAAACATTCGTGCACATACAGGTCCCTTTCCCTTCTTTATAATCTCTTTGGGATATAATCCCAGTAGTAACACTGCTGGATCAAAGGGTATGCACAGTTAAAAAGGAAATTCTACCATTAACTTGCTGCATAAAGTTGTACAAGTCCCTAAGTAGGCTTCAGTTTCTTTATCTATGAGAATATTGGACTAATATTGATCTTTACAACCTATTCAAGATCTGACATTTTTTTGTTTTCTTCCAGACATTTAAGTGTTTGCCATTACTCCCACCTCCAAAGCCATATGAATCCCCAGAACCCTGCCCCATTTCTAACCCTATTATCTCCTTCCCACTCATAACCCTAAGCAACTTCTCTCCCTAAAAGGCCTTCTTTCTGAGTGGTCTAGACCCCTGGTGGTCTAGAGGTTAGTGGCTACAAGAGAGTGGCTACAAGTGGCTTTAAAGCCTCAGGTTCTAGGAGTGAAAGAATTCACTCCCCAAATATTAGTTGCAAAATGAAAGTTTATTGTTAGATAGAAATCAGTTCACCCAGAAACTAACTTCTATAGTGGCAGATCTATGGAAAATACAGTTTTGCACTGAGAATGCAGTTCTCAGTGGACAGAAAGTCCTGGTAGCTGAGTGAGCTACTGAGGTCCATCTGGAAAGACTTTAGTTGATGGACGTTTATTATATTGGTTGTCTTGGTGAGGGTTGGGAAACCCGAGCAGATCAGAAGTAGTGGGGGCTGGGAGACCCCAAGTTGGCTCAGACCCAGTGGGGGCTGGCACAAGCCCGGATCTCCTGTTGGAATTCAAAGGGATGCTTTTGCCCAGGATTTGTGAATCAGAGGCTCTGGCATCCTGGAAAGACAACTTGTCTGGGGAGGATATGCCTCAGCCCACAGGGGCTGGGAATCTGAAAGGAATCACAGAGCAATAGGAAATATAGCTTCTTAAAGGGAACCCAACCCACTTCATTCCCAGATTCTAGGCAAACTAAAGTGGGGATGAATGCAGCAGGCAACTACCCAGAAATGGAGCAGGTTCTGGGGCAGGACAGCCTTGAAATAATAGATAAGGAGCCTTGCCCAAAGGGATAGTAGAAGGGAGGAAGATAGAGGATCTCCAGAAATAGCTGAAAAGGGTAAGAGGGAATTATGGAGAAAATTCTCAGAAGCAGTCTGGGGAAATTGCCCTGAAGGGCTATTCCTTAAATCCCAAGGAGGAATGGGAAAAGCCCAGCAAGAGAGACCAAAGTCTCTTATCCCCTAGCCTAATTAGGAAAAGGAAGGTTCCATTTTCACTATCCTCTTGGGCATTAGTGTACTAGAAGTGAAAGGACAGTAAGGGCCTTTCCTGCAGGCCCAGTGCTGGTCCAGATGACCAGCAGATATGACAGGATGTTTCTAACTAGCAGACTAAGAAAATAAATCAATGTATTTTCCCCTTGTACAGCATCTTTCCACATTTTTAAAACTTTAAGCGCTTTGAGCTTGGGAATTGATAAAATTATTGTTGTCACTACAAAGACTTTCCTGTTATTAAATTAATTAATTAATTAAATACCTTGTAGGCCCTAATTTGACAGGTGAGATAAAAGACTTTTTTCAAAGTCACACAATAGTAGATCCTTAGGGCTCACACCCTGACTCTAGACTCCTACCTAGCCTAAAGCTCTTTCTAATCAGTAATAATTACAGAGCGGAGCATTGAATTGGACAATGGGAATTACGCTAAGAATGTAGGTCCTAAACTCTATTAGAAACCTCCAGGAGATTCCAGAGACAGGTGCTTCAACACTTGGGCTTTTGGGGATGATGAACTTCTTGGTATATGGTCACTTAGCATTCAAAGGATTTGATGCAGAAAACCTTCAGTAGTTCCTTGGCCTTCGACCCTTTAATCACATTGCAGAACAGGGCACAACACTGGTTTATTGGGTTGTTGTTGTTTGCCTTTTGTTCTCAAAGAGGATCAAGACTTCAAAGAGGTGATGCCATGACATGCAAATGAATTGGATTGAAGTGATGGAGGGTTATGCAAGATCACCTGCCTCAGTTTCTCCTCCAGAGCCCTCTGGATCCAGTGGCCAGATATAAATCAGGATGACTGGAGATGGCTCTGGATGCAGTGGGAGAAATGGCCTTTTTACATTAAGGTCTTTCCCAGGTCTTAGTTTGACTAAGATTGCACCCATTCAGTGATTAATTAAAGCTGCATAAGAAATGAGGCAGAGAATGGCCTCTTGGACCTAGTTTAAAATTATAGATAGATAGATAGATAGATAGATAGATAGGTATCTGGGAGGGGAAAACCCTCAGGGTGTCTGGTCAGAACAGAAACATTTGTATTTACATTCACTGTGAGCAATCAGGACAAAATTTTGGCCAAGTGGATTTGGCCTGGGATCTTTTATTGGTTAATCAGTAAGAACCAGACTTATTTGGGTTTAAAGTATGGTCTTTTAGAAAGACATCTAACCCATAGCTCTTTCTCTTCTATTGACCTTTCAGGTGACATTATGTAACTCCTAGACTTCTAGCATCGTGGTAACCACTTCCACATGGCAGCTTGAGTAGGAAGACCACTATTTGAGGTTGTGTTTAGGTCTCTGGGCACCATCTATGACCAACCATCATCAGCTCTGAAGTAGATATGGCCAGGTTTATACGTGACCTCATGATTGAAAAAGATCCTGAATCTGGACTACTGAGGGCCCTCAATGGGAATGGAAGAGCAATTTGAACCTTAGGCCTTTGAGAATAATAATTATGATTAGATGATGATAAGAGGAACAAGTTTACAATAATGTAATTCAATTACAAAAACAAAAAAACAAAAACAAAAACCCAGATGTTTTATTCAGCTGTTTGTCAAACATTAAGCTTAAAAAAAAAAAAAGATAAAACCTATCCTGGCACTGTTTCTATATGAACTCCACCAAACTGAAATGAAAAGCCCAAAATAATCATGGTAATAATGAATGTTTTCACTTGATTTGTTTTAAAAAATAAATTTTAATTGCACCTTTTGTGTTTTGTATCACAGTTCCCAATAAATGCCTCCCTTCTCCATGCCCAATAACAAAGAAGGTAAAAGAGGGGGTAAAGTGTAGCAAAACTAATTAACACATTGAAAACATCTGAGATGATATCCAATTTTCCACACCCATATTTCTTCCACCTCAGTGAATAATTACTATTATAATTTTTATTATTCTCAATTGCTCTCATTTGCATAATGCTAAAAGGCTTACAAAATTCTTTCCTTACAACTGGAAAGGAAACATAAGGCAAATAAAAGATGATACTTGCCCTTGAGTACTTCACAATCTAATTGGGGATAAGGTTAGACCCAGATTTGTATGGATAACAAGAAAACACATTAGAATATGATCAGTGCATAAGAGGAAGGCAAAGGATAATGAGATGGGATGAGATAGAGATCAGAGAGATAGAGATGGAAGGATTCTGGAAAGGTTTCATGAAGTAGGTAGCATTTGAGCCAGGCCTAAAGAATAATTAAGTGGTTGACTAGTATTTCATAAAGACTAGAAGCAAGGACTAATTCTCCCAGGGGACCTTGCTCTGGGACATTCTATAGTTCCAACTATAAAGCACTGGGCTTTCTATTGCAATAGAATACTAAACCGAGAGAATTCTACTTCCTATCCTACCCCTGGCATTAGTATGAGAAAATTTAGAGCAGAAAGGAATTTTAGAGATTATCAATCTAACCCCTCCGTTTTACACCTGGGGAAGTTGAGGCACAGAAAGCTAAACTGATTTGCTCAAATTCACATAGGAAATAAATACTGGATCTAGGATTCAAACTCGAGTCCCCTTCTTACTATAATAAAAAAAGAATGAAACTGCTTATCTTTGCATTTTGAATATTATTTGCCTTCTTGGTAGATGGGAGAGAGATTAGATGGAGGAAGAAAATTTGGAACTCAAATTCTTTTTCTAAATATTAAAAATAAATAATACTTTTAAAAATAGTTGGATAGAAAACATATAACTTGTTTAAATAATAAAACTGGGAATTTATCTATGCTTTAAATTTTACAAAGTATTTTGCATGTTATCTAATTTGAGCCTGTGAAGTAAGTACTAAAGAATTATTCTTCTCATTCCAGTTTAGATGAGGTTAAGAGAAACATAAGGAAGCTAAGACTCAGAGACTTACTATTGTCACACATCTATTCAGTATCAGAAGCAAGATTTGAATCCAGATTAACATAGAGCAAATTATTTAGATAGTGAAAATTTTCACCATCTTTTGTCTTTAAAGAGTCTCAGACAAGCTTCCTCCATGAATCGTCCTCTCATAATCCTTAATTGGTAATGACCTTCCTCCTTTGACCTTGATGAGATGTGTGAGTGAATGAATGAGTTCCTTTCTGCTGGGAGACAGGTTCAGAAGTGAAAGAATTCGCTAGCCTCAGAGGCTGTGGCAAAAAGAGATTTTATTTTACACTAAGAGGCTTTCCCCTTAGTGGACTTATTTCTTAATGAAGAAATATTTGCAAAGAATGACTGGCAAAGACCAACTTTAAGAGCAAATCTGGGGCAGTTTGAATTGATAATCAGACTGGGATTTCTCAATTGAATGAAAATTTAGAATTTCCTGAATGAGGATGTGACTTTCCAAAATATCAATGGGAGTTGACTTGCCCTTGAATAATGTTGCTTGTCTCATCCTGGAAGGATGAGCCCCCTCTCTAGACTCCTTGGAGCCTGGGAAAACCTGATCTCTCTTCTTTGCAAATCAAAGGGAACATGGTTTCAGTGGTTATTTTACACAATTTTTCACTCATGTCAACCTCACATAGCTTTTTTTTTTTTTTTTTGCTCAGATAGTTATCTGTGTTTGTTCATATTCTACCCTTTCTACTCCAATATATGCTACTAGATTGTTCCATGAGAACAGGTACTGTCTTCCCTAAACTTTGTATCTCCCTTAGTACCTATCTGACACTCTACACAGTAAACACTTAATAAATGTCTATGGAAAGAACAAATAAACCACCAAATCAATGAGTAAGCTATGTTTTGCCCAGAGAAGAGAAGATTTAGGAGAAATATCAATTCTAGCTTCAGATATCTAAAAAATATTTATCAGGATAAAAAGATATTATTTGTTTTATGTGCCTCTGGATGGCAGAATTAAGGACTGTAACCAGGAAGTCAAGGGAAAACAGATCTGGACTCAACAAATGAGATCAGCAATTGAGTTGTCCCAAAGTGGAGTGGAATCCAAAGTGGACCTCCAAAGTGGAGGGTCATACATTTCTTGTCAGAGGAAGTAGGATTGATGGAGTTCTAGTGGCAGTCAGAGAGTTGTGGAAATCCACTTTTGGTTAGAGGTTCTTCATGAAAGAATTCACAAACCCGAAGAGTTTTAGGTGGCAAAAATGGAAGTTATTGTTGGATGAGAAGTCAGCTTTGCTAATAGACTGACTTCATAGTAGCAAAGTCCTATTAGGGAAATGGAGGCTGGCACTGAGAAGAGAATGTCTTCTCAGTGGGCAGGGTCCTGACAGGCAGCTATACCAAGGGACAAGGCATAGTCCTGCTTTGGACAATCTGCCAAGAAATGAGTTTAAAATTGATGTTTAATAGGGAATCTTGAGGCTCCGGTTTCAGATTGAAAAGAAATCCAAAGTCCCCAGGTCTAGATCTCCAATTGAATAGTAAATCATTTTTAAAGGCGTCTAAAATTTGGAATTTCCTGAAAAGGTTATTTATCAATGGAGTAATTTGCCTTAAAAAAGGCCAACCAGGAAGATATGCTGTTTCTCATAGACTCTCTGGAGTTTGAGGAGATATGCTTCCCAGGAGGGCCTGAGAAGCCAATCACCTTTCATTACAGATCAAAGGGTACACAATTTTAAAGTGTTAATTTTACAGATTAAAGGGAACACAATTTCACACACCCTCATCAGGACCACACATAGCGGATGTCCTATTATGGGCATCTTGATTGGGCAAATATTAGTAAGAAGACCTTGAAGGTCCCCTACCAACCCTGAAATCCTTTGATTCTATGATTCTACTCAGTGCCCATGCCCTGAGAAAGGATCTAGTAAATCAAATTCCCACCAAGGTATTAATGACTCTCTAGGACTTATTTCAACAGTTCCAGGAAATATCTACAATTTCAAAAGAATATGGAGGATAATGCTAAATCAAAGGGATGAATTACTTATGGAAGCATTTCAGGTGCTATGATTACCTAACTGAATCCCTCTTCTTCCTTGTAATAGGAATAGCCCTGAGACATATCTTTGTGGCTCCTTACCCTTATATGGGGTCTCGAGCCACAGTTTAAGAAGCTAGACTCTAAACCACCTTTCACAAAGCAAAGATTAGCCAGAATTGCACAGCAAGTTAGCAGTATAGTTAGTCAAGGAAGGAAAGGAAAGAATAAGGATTTGGTGGGGGGTGGGGGATGGGTGGGAGGGTAAGGTGGGAGTATGCTGGGTAATAATAGAATTATCCCATGTGCTCAATCCCTCAGTGTTACCAGTTGGAGGGGTCTTGAGAGTTAAAGGGTTGGAGGGACTTCAGAGTTCATTCAGTTTAACTTTGTATCTTCAGGAAGTTTTGTTCTAATTGAATTCAAATAAATAAAGCTAGAGAAAGGAATGCTATGTCATAGTAGATCAGAAGTCAGAAGAGCTGAATTCTAGTCCTCAACCTGTCACTAATTTATGAGTTCAGTCATATGGACCTCGATTTCCTTATCCATACAATGAGGGTCTTAGACTGGATAATATTTCATATCCCTTTCAGTTTTAGTAGTCTCGTCTAAGGTTCCTTTGAGCTCTAATGTTCTAAGTTCCCTGTATGATCTAACAATCTTTGTTTTTAAGACGACAGAAATCTCCTGTAATTTGTACTGTGCCATTATCCCTATCCTATAAGGTTCCTAGGGATGTGTCACCATAATGAAGCCCTACCTCTGAAATGGCACCCAATACCTTTCAAAGTCTTTTACATCTATTATTTCTGTGGTCTTAATGATTTTTTTCAAAACAGCTTCCTGATTGACCTGGCTAATAATTAAAGCTCCAGAAGTGATTTCTTGTCAACCTCATCCAATATTTCTTCACCCTTCCCATCTAGAGGGAAGTTCATCCATCTAATCAAATTTCCCTTCACTCTTATTTGGATATTGTTTCTCTGCTCTGCTTTCTGAGGAAATTGGGCAATTGGCCTCAGTCCATATGTTCCAGAAAACCATAAAGCCAAAACCTACTAAAACTTGAAGGGAACTCAGAACAAGGAACACAGAAAGTCTGAACTAGAAGGAATCTTAGTACACAGAACATAGAATTTCAGAACTGCAAGAGGCTTTAGAACATAGAATAGTAGAGTTAAAACGGACAGGCTTCTTCTCAGATCATAAAGCATAGATGGTAAAAAAAAAAAAAAAAACAAAAAACAAACAAACAAAAAAAACATCATTAAGGTCTCCCCTTCAAAACGAAAATAGCTGCTTTTGGGTACTTAAAGGGCTGGGCTGTGGGAGAGGAATTTACTTGCCAGAACAAGGAGCATTAGGGGATGAGAAAAAAAATTTAAATTTGTTAAAAAGAAAAACTTCCTTAAAATTTTATTGTTGTTTAGTCAGTTTAGTCATATCTAATTCTTCATGACCCCATTTGGGATTTTCTTGGCAAAGATATTGCAGTTGTTTGCCATTTCCTTCTATAGCTCATATTATAAATAAATAAAAGGAGGCAGAGTTT
Source organism: Sarcophilus harrisii (assembly GCF_902635505.1). Taxonomy (NCBI): domain Eukaryota; kingdom Metazoa; phylum Chordata; class Mammalia; order Dasyuromorphia; family Dasyuridae; genus Sarcophilus; species Sarcophilus harrisii. Next base: position 338,149,393 of record NC_045426.1, read on the forward strand.
AAAAACAAAACAAAACAAAACTTGTCCAGGGTCACATAGCTAGAAATTGCCTGAGGCCAAATTTGAACTCAGATTTTCCTGACTCCAAGTCTGGCAGTCTATAGTCTTCACTACCTAGCTGCTGTCCAAAAGTGTATTGAATCCATTAAGAGTTTTTTTTCCCCCAAAGAACTGGAAAATGAGTAAATGGCTATTAATTGGAGAATAACTGAATAAGTTGTAAAGGTAATGAATTATTATTGTTTTGTAAAAGTGTTCTGTAAAATGTTCTGTTCTGTAAAAAATGATGAACAAGCTGATTTTAGAAAGGCCTGGAAAGATTTGCATGAACTGATGATGAGCATAACAAGCAGAACCAGGAATACCTTTTCCCTTTTATTCTGATTTTTCTCTCCCAACATGATTCATAAAGAAATGTGTATTTAAAAAGTTAATATACATGCATTACCAGGAAAAATAACAAATTAATTTTTAATTTTTTTTAAAAGAAAGAAAAACGTTCTCCCAAGGATAGAAATTCTGAGTCAAGTCTGATTTGGATAAGATGGTCATTAAGGTCCCTTCCAATTCTAAAATTCTGTAGTTTTTTGTGGAATTCTATGATTACCCACCATACCCCACCCAAAGTCTTCTCCAAATTTAAGCTCCCAATTTCCTCCCTTTCTTCATAGATTCTAGGTCTCATCTTCCTAACCATAAACTACAAAGCCTCTTCTCTAGATTCTATAGTAATAATTCATCAATGATTACGTGCCTACTATGTATCAGGTTGCATGGCTCCTATCATGAGAGGCAGCATGACTTAATGGAAAAGACCTGGTCAAGTCCAAGTCCCACCTCTGAAATATATTGATTACATGACATGGTTAGGTAATTTAGCCTTTAAGTGCCTTTGGCAACTTGCTTATATGACTTTTGAGAGAATATGCTCGTCTTCAGTAGAGCTCATGGGAGCTCTTTTTACTCATAATAATTCACAAGTATTATTTTTATTAATGGGCTGGGCACAAAGCTAAATTGTGGGAGGTTTTCTTCATTATCTCATTTGAGATCTTCTTGGCAAAGATGCTGGCATGTCTTGCCATTTCCTTCTTCAGCTCATTTTACAAATGAAGAAACTGAGACAAATAGAATCATACAGCGAGTAAGTTCTGATGTCAAATTTAACTTAGGAAAATGTTTTCCTGACTCCAAGACAGTAATTTATCCACTGCCACATAGTTACCCAAGGCTAAATACTAGACATAGAAAGACAAAAATAAAATAGTGCCTGCCTCAAAAAGCTTACATTTGTAACAACCACAAAAGGCCTCTGAAAACATCTCCCTCTGGAAACTGATGAACATTCTCCTGGGAGAATTGTGATAATGTGGAATAGAAATGCCTTGGAGAGACTGTGGAACACGTGTAAACATTTTGTAACTGGTTCCTGTCTGTTAACCAAGTGGTTTAGAGAAGCCTGCTTTAATTAGCTATATAGTCACAATTCAGGATGTCTCAGAAAGGCATGAGTCAACCTCATCTCAGTTTTTTGCCTCATTCTCTGTGGTTGCACTCTAATGGTTTGGCTCCTTCTATGACAGCATCCTATGAGAGTCAATGTTGTAAGAGGAGAGGACTTGGGACAAGTAAATACACCTTTGTAAAAACTAATTGATGTTAAGTGATTAAAGGGAACAGGAGTGAGGCAGAGATAAGAACTTGGTTCTAAGAAGGTGAGCCAGAGAGTCTTGCTACACATTCTCCTGGGAAGCATGCTAGATCTGGGATCAGAGAACCCAGCTTCAAATCCCTTCTTTGCTATTTATTACCTAGGTGATTTGGAATAAGTCATTAAGCCTCATAGGCTCTTAATTTCCTTATCTACAAAATGAAGAAGTTAAACCTGTGTTCCAGACTTTCTAGGTAAAATTTTAGCTCACAGAGCACAAGTCTGAAAGACTAACTCCCTTATTTTTCATATAGGGAAATTGAGGCTCCAATAGAGGAAGAGACTTGTCCATCCCCACCAACAAAAAGATCTGGTAGTTTATCCCAGATGTCCTTATTATAACAATATGCTACTTAAAGCAGCTGGTCCAAAGCATAATGACTTCTGGAGTCATATAATTGCAGAGTATCAAAGCTGAAAGAGACCTGAGAAATCACCTCATTCATAAACTATAAAAGTGACTAAGCTGTTCATACCTATGTTGTAAGGGGAGAGGCCTTGGGGCCTTCTACCCATCAAGGCCTCATTCCTTGGCCTCTGTGTTTAATCTTTCCCAATCTAAGAAAAGGGATTAGAACCTTCAGTATTGTGACATTTTGTTAAGAGATGGAGCATCCAGACTGCCTTGCAAATCTGTGACTAAATTCTGCAGGCAGTTCAGCATTGTTGTCCAGAGGAGTAAGGAGATATAACTCAAGTAGGAACACACAAGTATTGTGCCCTATTAGCACTCCTTATAGTAGTAGTAAAAAACAAAACAAAACAAAACAAAAAAACTGGAAAAAAAGTTCAGGTGTCTGTCAATTTGGAAATGGCTGAATAAATTGTAGTGTAGAAATGTAATGGAATATTATTATATAGTATGAAAACCTGAATATGAGAAATTGAGAGAAACTTGGAAAGACCTTGTTAATTGAGAGAAGTAGAACCAAGAGAAAACCAACACATAAGTGGCCAAAATAATGTAAAGAAAAATAATACTAAAAACCATTAGAATTCAGGCAGATGAAATGACCAATCAGTTCCAAGGAATGAATGGATAAAGCATTTATTAAATACTATGTGCAAAGCATCATGCTAAGTGTTAGGGATACAATGGAAAGTAAAACAGTTCCTTCTCTCAAAGAGCTCACATTCTAATAGAAGAGACAACACATAAGGAAGGTTTTAGCTACAAATCAGATAGAAGAGTCCAATAGTCTTTAGAATACTACAAAGCAAATGTTAATACTTTAATATTTAACATCATTATTTAATGACACTACTCCCAGGGCTCCTGGGTTTTAGGGTCCTTGACTGTCTTTACCAGGGTCTGAAGAGAAATGGCTGTCGAAGTATTGATTTGACTTGCCTGGCAATTCTCTTTTCCCCAGAATGCCCCACTGCTTCAGCTAGGCCAGCTTGCCTTCCCTGCGTATAGTAGTTGGTTGGTAGTTATTGGCTTCCATTTTCCAAAGAGTTGCTTCCCCAGATGATGGCTAGGGTGGAATGAGCACCAGAGCTGTGGGTGGCACTGCAACACCCAGGGCTTTTGTGCTTGTCTGGCTGGTGATGGCAGTTGCCCAGCAGCTTTTGTGTATGATAACGAGGAAGATGAACCCCTTTTTCATAGTGATTTCTCCTTTCCGCAATAGCTCTGGGGAATGAGCTAGAAGAAGGTCTGGTTTTGAGGGATACCACTATTCCCAAGGCTTTGGAGCTGTCCTCATCAGGATCTAAAGAGAAATTGTGGCCAAGATAGTGGTGGTGATTTCATTTTCTTACTTATGCTACCTTCTGTCTCTTTTTCAGGGTGCCTTGCTGATGAATTTAAGAAAGTTGGTTAACTTTAAGCAAAATCACAGCCTCAGGAAGGTTCACATTTCAGTAAGTTTACACATTTATAACAAAAGATCTGGACTAAATGACCTCCAAGACTCCTTCTAGTTCTAAACCTCTTTCCAATGACCCTATGAAATAATGTATATTCTAATAAAAAGTAAAATAGTGCTTATGAGATTTGAAGACTGGAAATTTGATGACTTGACCCCTAGAAATATATTGATCTTGACAGATCAAAAGAAGATTAGTAAAATAAAAAAGGACATTGTAATCAAGAAATGATAAAGTATATTCTCTTTGTACCTATTTTTCTTTTCTGCTCCTTTTTCTATTATGTTTTATTTTATACATATATGTATACATGCATATATCATACATACATACATGGAGATATATAGTATGTGTTCCAAAGGGATTGATGGTGAAGCATTCCTCTCTCTTCTCAGTAAAGAGATGATAGACTACAGGTCTGGAATGAAGTACGTGTTGTCAGATATGATTAATATGTTGGTTTGTTTTGCTTAATTATGCTTCTTTCTTTCAAAAGAGAGTATTGCCAAAAGTATTAGGAAATGATAGCAATATTTTTAAAAGTCATGAATAAAACCTTTTTAAAAATCATCTAATTCAAACATCTGATTTCATAGAGTACTGAAAACTGATTTTTCTAGTATGACTTCTTCAAACTTTACAGGATGACTCTTTCCAGAATTTGTCACACTGATGATTCAGTTTCATCTATGATCCCCTAAGACCACTATGATTTGTGTCCCTAAATGGAAAACCCAAAATTTATTCCAATTAAGTTTCATTCTTTAAAAAAATACAGACTTTAAAATGTCATTAAATTTTTTTTTTAACATTTCTCAATTAACTACCAGTTACTTTTTCTCCCTCATAGTTCCCCCAACTGAACAAAAAGAAAAGAAAAAAGAAAATCCTCATAAAAATAGTCAGGGACAACCAGATGGCACAGTGGATAGAATACTGGCCCTGAATTCAGGAGGATCTGAGTTCAAATTGGTCCTTAGACTTATTCGCTGCATGATCCTGGGAAAATCACTTAATCCCAATTCACACACACACACACACACACGTGTGTGTGTGTGTGTGTGTGTGTGTGCAAATAGTCAAGTAAAACAAATTCTCACATCAACTATATCCAAAAATTAACCTCTTGTCCCTCATTCCATCATGTATTAAAGACTTAAAAAAAAACTCACTAGATCAATTTCAGCCCAGGTGTCATTGGCCCCCAGTATCTATCGACCTCATACTCTTTAGGAGCATACTCTTAAGCCCAGAATTGGATTGGTGCATTTAACTTCAACCCTGCTTCTTATTGAGATACTCACCAGCACCAAGGTCAGGGATAAAACTGGGAGCCAGGAGCTGGGTCAGCACCAGAGTTGAAAGAGAGTGCAGAGTTGTTCAAATTTGAACTGTCCTTTGTGGCTATTGTGAATACACAGGGTAGCATTCAAAGGAAAGATTCAAAGAGGATAACCCACTTTGTTGCAGCAGTTTGGAACTCAAAGGCTTTCACTGAAGGAGTGCATGAACTAGTGATGCCAAAAAAAGCTAGTCTTTATTATGTTTTAACTCAGAGAAGAAAAGACATAAAGTCTAACTTGAAACACCTGGTGGACGATGGTAAGTCAAGGAAAAAGGGATTTAGGGCAAAGGATACATTTTAGTCTCAGTTACTGGAGAGATAAGTAATAACTTTACATCTCAGAGTCTCCCCAACCCCAAATCACAGCATTGTGGGGTTTTTTTTTTCTTTTCAAAATATTAGAGAGGGAAAGAAAATTCTTACTGCCAGGAGTAACAAAAGAGTTGACTGCTCCTTTGTAGCCTAGAAAATTCAATTGCTTGCAGAGTGATATAACTCTAGATGAGTTTTTTGGATTCAAGAAAGATGTGACTATTATTTGGGGCCCCAAGGAGTTATCCTGGCCATAGGTATTTCTGTGTATATCTCTTCCCTTAGGAAGAATAGCCCCTAGGGTGTGTGTGTGTGTGTGTGTGTGTGTGTGTGTGTGTGTGTGTTTAGTCCTTTGGCATTTTGTGTGCTGTAATCTACATGGTTGTTGTTTGCCCATTCTCTAAGAATGGGAGGGTACATGACATGCAAGAGAATTGAATTTATGTGAGGGAGGGCTGTTCAAGGTCACCTGCCTCAGTTTCCCCTCCAGGGCCATCTGGATCCAGTGGCCAGATAGATCAGGACAACTGGAAATGGCCCTGAATGCAGTGGGAAACCTTGGCCTTTTAAACTAAGATCTTGAACTGGTCTCAGTTTGACTGATACCATGCCCATTCAATGATTAAGGCTAAATTGGGAATTGAGATAAGAGAATTTCTTTCACCTAGTCAAAAAAAAAAAATCTACATGATATCACTCCATTGGTTGTGGGATAGAGCAGAAAGGGTCCGTTGATAAGACTCTCTGAAACAGCCTTGACTGCTTCTCCTATACAGTCACTAAATCTGCATCTCATCCATGATGGAATATGCTTAAAAACCCCAGCTATAACATGACATCTTTCTAGGCTTTTCTCCCCTTGAGAACTCAGTTTTCCTATCTATAAAATTATATAATTAGACTAAAATTTGGATTGTGAATTTACTAATTTCCTTTTTTAATCTTAGGTATTTTATTTTATGTATTTGAAAACATTGTCCTGAGTTTCCTTATATAAATTGGGATGATAATCGTCTGAGAGTGCTCATCTCACAGGGTTGCTGTGAAGTTCAAATGAGCAATATATTTAAAGCACTTTGCAAATTTTGAGATATTATATAAAGAAGGGGCAGCATGGGACAATGGACAGAGGCATCAGGAGGACCTGAGTTCATATTATGCTCTGTGGCCACAGGAAAATAATGCCCTTTCAATGCCCCAAGTAACTCTCTAAGACCCTAAATTACATACTGCATTACTAGTAGGAGGTTTCTACCCTGTGAGTTTCCCAAAGCAATAAAATAAATCAGTCAGACTGTCTTCTATGTACCAAATGGGCAGCTATGTGGCACAGTCTTAAACACTCGCTAGCTCTGTGATCTCAGGCAAGTCACTTAATTCTGTCTCAATTTTCTCATCCATAAAATGATTTGGAGAAGGAAATGGCAAACCACTCTAATATCTTTACCAAAAAACCAAAAAACAAATGGGGTCATAAAGAGTCAGGCATAACTAAAAATGACTAAACAATAGCAACAACAATAGGTACAGGAACTGTGGGAATATAAGGCAAAAGATAGATCCTGCCCTTGAAGAACTGACAGTCTAATGAGGAATCATGAGATCAGACCAATAAACAAATAAAAATGCCAATTTTATTGTCAATATCTTGCCTGCTATGTGCGCTGCACTGTTAGTGACAGGAAAAGGTAACTATTTTAGATAAAATATATCTTGCCTTCATGGAACTTACGATTTAATAAGTGGAAATGGAGTATGTCATATATGAGGAACAGGAAAGATTCCAGGGGATTAAAAGGATGTGCCCCTGTGAGAGCCAAGGAAAGCAGTCCCAGGAAGGGAAGGATCATTAGCAATGCTAAAAATCTCACTCTCCTTGTTGAGTATTAACAATATATGAGAGAGCCACATGCTTCATTCTCATCACTTGTGAATTTTTCTTTCTTTCACAAACATTGCTTGAATAACAGCTCACACTTGGTCCTCCAAGAGACATAGAGATGATACTGCAACCAAAATCATAAACTCACACGTGCGCACACACCAAGATAAATACTTAGTCACAGCATTTTTAAAGTTACAAAACACCTGATCCTCAGGCATTTCCTTGAGGGAGAAAGCACAATAACTTCCTCAAAATTATGTCTCAGTCACAGGATTTGAATTCATGTCTCTTGACTCCCAAACTAGGGTTCTTTCCATCATATGTGATTGTCTCTTGACAACATGGAACTAGTCAATTAATAAGCATTTATTGAGAAGCATCTAAGGAGTGAATTCAATAGAGCTGGAGTCAGGAAGACGTGAATTCAAATTCAGACACTTACTAACTTTGTGACTGGGCAAGTCAATTAACTTCTATCTACTCACTTTTCTCAACTATAAAATAGTGTGCATAATAGTAATTATTTTCTAGAGTTTTTGTAGGGACTAAATGAGATAATATCTATAAAGCATTTGACATAATCTCTGGCACACAATATCTGTTCTCTTCCCCTTTCTACTTCCCTCCATTAAATGCTTACTATGTGCCAAGCACTATGTTAAGCTTTGGTGATACAACAAAAAAGCAAAAGCATGATCTCTGCCCTCAAGAAGATTACACTCTAATGAAATAAACAACATGCAAAAGAAATGTAGACAAGATATATACAACACAAATGTTCGTCCTTTGTTTTTTAAAAAGACCCATGACATCATGGAGTAAGTTCTTGATCTGCTTGTGAACTGGGGACAGAGAGTGGCAAAAAGTTGTCAGTCTGGGGCAGCTAGTTGGTGTAGTAAACAGAGCACCAGCCCTGAAGTCAGGAGAACCTGAGTTTAAATCTGACTTCAGACACTTAATACTTTCTAGCTGTGTGACCCTCGGCCAGTCACTTAATCCCAATTGAAGAAGAAGAAGAAGGAGGAGGAGGAGGAGGAGGAGGAGGAGGAAGAAAGAAAAAAGTTGTCAGTCTTACTCTTTTCAAAGTTATCAAAATCCAGTGGCAAGATAAAATTCAAGATGGCTGGTGATAGTCCAGGATGCAGTGATGACCTTGGCATCTTCATTGTCTGACCAAGTTTTAAGTACTCCATAGTGCTGGCTACCTCTGAGACTGGACAGCCTTTATGGCCATTGGAACAAATTGTTTTCATCTGTCCATTCTTCTAGAGGAAGTCTCTAACCTGATTTAGCCTATCAACCAAGATGGTTTTGCCAGGATGTGGCTGCTACACAGACCATAGTTTCTTGAACCTATAGTTGAGAATTAGGGGACAGATAGACCCCCAAAATGAATTGCAGTCCTGAAAAGACTGGGCATGCCCTCACACCAGAGGTAGTGGTACTCCCTGAAAAGCCCAATCATCCCAGAGGCAAAGCATTGAGAGGAGGCATGGTGGAGGAAAGAAGCTGGAAAGATCTTTTGATAATGTTGATATTTGAGGTGAATCTTGAATAAAGCTAGGGAAGTCAAGAGAGAGAGAGGAGGAGAAAGAGCCTTCTAGATCCAGGGTATGAGATCTCATGTGTGAGAGATAGTAAGAAGACCAACAATGCTAAATGGTAAACTCAAATCCCATCTTCTTCAAGACACCTTGTCCAGTCCACTTTATCTTAGTGTTTTCTTTCTGTAGATTATTTCCAATATATGTCTGTCTGTATCTTGTTTCTCCCACTGGACTGTAACCTTTAGAGCAGGGTTTGTTTTTGTCTTTCTATGTAATACAGCATTTAGCAAAATGTCTGGTGTTTAATAAATACCAGTTGACTGTTTGGCTGGTAGAATATGTAAAAGGGAGTAAAGTAGAAAAACACTGAAAAGGGGGTCAGTTGTAAAGGAGGATTTTATATTTGTTCCTGGAGGTAGAGAGAGCCCCTGGAGTTGATTGAGTGAGAGTGACAACCTCAGGTTTTTAGGGAAAAAATTTTGCCAGTTAAATGAAGGATAGATTCAAGCAGAGAGACTTAAAGCATTATAATCAACCAGAATGCTATTGCAACAGTCCAGGTGGAAAGGGATGAGGGTTGGTAACAGGGTAGCTTCCCATAAGAAATGGGAAGAAAGAAACAAACAGTTAAGGCAAAAAGTTTAGTTATATGAGCTGAATGCAAACTCAGGACTGAGCATGACTCCAGGGGAGGGAAGTACCTCCATTAATAGAGGAAATAACTAGGAAAGCCATGATGTAAACCTAGGTTTGCTTATCTAGTGCCTGACTGGCACCTTGAGGTTGAGGAGAGTTCATTTAAGGAGCTTTACCTGGGTGTTATGTTTTGGGTGGGAAAAAAAAAGAATGTATGTATCAGGCATTTTTTTTATCCCTAACATTGAAGACACATTTACAAAACTTTTTTTCCATCCACAATCTCATTTGATTCTCACAACAGCACTGTATGATAGGGAGTTCACATATTAATATTATCTTCATTTTACATAGACAAACTGGGATACAAAGAAGTGAAGAAGTAGAGCATAATCTCCTTGAGATCAGGGGTCTTTTCTTAATTTTCTCTTATTAAGCACAGTGCTAGACATACTCTCCAATACATCAATCTCATCAATGTGGGTCCTCTCAATACAGCATTCTTTAAAAAAAAAAAAAAAAAAGTGCTTAAATATATCCTACTTGAATTGAGCCAAATGGTATTTGAAAGTATAGAGCTTCCCTTAACAGGGAGGAGGAATAAGGGAAGGTCTTCATGAGAAGGGGACACAAAGTAGCCTGGAACTTGACACAAATCACATCTCTCCAGGCTCAATTTTCTCCTCTCTAAATTAAGGGATTTGGTTTGGATGATCTCTAAGATCCTTCCAGATCAAAGGTAGGAATAAGGAAGGAGTAAAGTACAATGATGGGGGACTTAAATACCCAAAACTAGGAAAGGGGAGGAAGAGATAAGAGAATGTAGAATAACATAGTTTGATTCCAATATACATTGAATGAAGGGGTCATAGATGACAGTATGACAAATTTAGAACTGAAAGGATATCAGAAGCCATCAAATCCTATCTCCTCATTTTACCAGTAAGGGAACTAAGGCTGAGGGAGATTAAGTTGCTTGCCCATGGTCAGAGGCAGGATTTGAATTTCCTGGTTTTAAGTCCAACTCTCTGTCCACTATACCATAGAAGTGCTATAGACTGAGCAATAGAATAAGTTAGGTAAGCTTCCAAAGGAGGTAAGATGAGCAAGGCGATAGATAGGATAAAGATGAGAAGATCAAGGCCAGTCCTTCTCCCCATTCCATGTAGAAGGAAACTCCTTAGTAGTAATCCCACAAGATAGTTGAGAAGTTTGCACCATAGGTTCAAAGGATTAGGACTATTCTTAGGAGGAAACTGAGGTCCAGAAAAATTAAAGACTTGTTGAAGACTACAGAAAATGTGCATTGTTGGGATCTGAACCCAGTTTTCTATCACCAAGTCTAACGCTGTTTTGAATGCCTCATGTCTGTGGTCCCCTCGGGCTGTAGGTAGAAGCCACTTGACTGGTTTAGTATAAATGCATCTCTTTATAAATGTTCCTACGTGCTGGGAAGAAAACCAATAGGCTCTTTCCACCGCAACAGGGAGTTCTAGTTGACACATCCTTGTTAAACTGGGTCCTGCCTCTGGTCCTAGGCTTGGATGACCTGAATAATCATCTCCTAGCACTTGCTAGAAAATAGAAGGAAAAATTGCTCATCTCTCCTTCACAGGGTGTGGGAACCCATCCCCTGACCCACTTCCTTCCTCTGTTTCCCAGCTATCTAGGGAAAGAAGATGGCTCTTCTTACTACAGATGAGTGGATACCCATTCATTTAGAACCAGGAGTACATCTCCAGCAAAAGTTATGGGAGATGCACCTGTGGCTCAGTCACAAAGCATTCTGGGTGGTTGGAGAGGAAAGAGAGTTTGGTATATTCAGAAGTTCTCAAGGAAGACTTCTTCATGTAAGACCAGCCTTGAAGAACAGGTGGGCTTTAGATGGGCACAGAGAAGAGAAGAGGGAACTCATAGTATGGGAAACAATCGAACCAAAGGCTCAGGACAGGAATGAGTTTAACAGAGGAGAAACATTATAGTTCAGGGACAGTGGAAGACTTCTCATTCAATGAGAAGGGAATGAGATTGTGGATGACCTTAAATATCAGGATAAAGACATTAGAGGTGATTTTATGGATAAGGAAGAGCCATTAAGGAATTTTCAGCAGAAATATATGATCTGTTCATAAGGAAAATTACTCTGGTAGTGTGTACATTACAGATTGAAAAGGAGAAGAGCCTGCAGATGGGTTATCTTGAATAGAAGTCTATTGCAGACAAACCCAGGAATTATATGAACACTTTTCACTCAAATATAGTCAGATCTAAACAATTAGAAACCTATCAATTGCTAATGAGCAAGGTAAGGCAACATGATAAAAATGACAATTCTGCCTTTAAAAAGAAGGAGGAGGAAGAGGAGGAGGAGGAGGAGGAGGAAGAGGAGGAGAAAACTGGAAACTGAATGGATGCCCATCAATTGAAGAATGGCTGAATAAATTGTAGTATATGAATGTTATGGAATATTATTGTTCAGTAAGAAATGACCAACAGGATGATTTCAAAAAGGCCTGGAGAGACTTACATGAACTGATGCTGAGTGAAATGAGCAGGACCAGAAGATCATTATTTACTTCAACAACAATACTATATGATGATCAATTCTGATGGACATGGCTCACTTCAACAATGAGATGAACCAAATCAGTTCCAATAGAGCAGTAATGAACTGAACCCGTTACACCCAGGGAACAAACTCTGGGAGATGACTATGAACCACTACATAGAATTCCTAATCCCTCTATTTTTGTCTGCCTGCATTTCTGATTTCCTTCACAGGCTAATTGTAATATTTCAGAGTCTGATTCTTTTTATACAACAAAATAACTGTTTGGATATATATAATATATTGTATTTAATTTACACTTTAATGTATTTAACATGTATTGGTCAACCTGCTATCTGGGGGAAGGGGTGGGAGGAAGGAGGGAAAAAGTTGGAACAAAAGGATTTGCAACTGTCAGTGCTGAAAAATTACCTATGCATATATTTGTAAATAAAAAGCTATAAAAATAATTTTAGAAAAGAGGAAAAAAAAAGAAATTAGTGGCCCACCTGTAGACTGTCAGAGATCTAGAAACACAAAGCATTAAAGCTGGAAAAAACCACTAATAAAGAACCTAAAATGTTAAAGCTAGATGAGATTTTTAACAAAGAACATCATCACTGAAAGGGTCATTAGAAGGGACAAATGATGAAAAGGTATTTACTAATCATTTATTGTGTTAAGCCCCCAGGGTACACATCAATACAACTTTAAGAAACTTGCATTCTAATCACAGAGATATAACACCTATAGAATATAGAAAGATAATATTACAAGGGACCTTTAGCCCCCTCATTGTGTAGATAAGGAAAATGAAGCCCACTAATGAAGAAACTGAGTTAAACAGCAAGTTAGTACTGAATCACTGAGGTTCTTGATCTGGAGTTCATGGCCATGTTTTTCTTTTTACTTTATGAGATCATGTCCTTCCTTTAAAAAATAATTTTTCATATTGAAACTTTGACTTGCCTTTGATCTCAAGTATCCCAATTGAGTTGGTTTTCCTGTAGTACTATATTGGTGATCTTGGCCAAGTCCCAACCTCCTTGGGCCTCACTTTCTCTATCTGGAAAGTGAAGGAGCTAGAGCAAATGACTTCTGAGAACTCTCCTTCTAGGATTCATTGGTTCTATGATTATTGTGAGTTCAGGCAAGAGTAACAGGGGAGAAGGGGTTTTGACCTTAAAAGAGAGTCCTTGAATCACAGGGTCTATGGAAGCACGAGGTGATGGTGTAGTTCGATACAGTTGTTTCTTTTGTAATCCTTAATATTTTATTTTATACATTTTAAAAAACACAATTCTTATAGAAATACGTTTAAAAGAATTATACATATTTAACCTCTATTAAATTACTTCTGTCTTGGGAAAGAGACAAGGAAAGGAGGAAAAAAAAATTGGAACACAAAGTTTTGCAAAAATGAATGTTGTAAACTATCTTTACATGCATTTGGAAAAATAAAATACTATTGAGAAATTAAAATTAAATAAATAAGTAAAAACACTATTCTGAGAAGGGGCCCATAGAATTCTGCCAAAAATTCCATGATTCACACAAAAAAGATTAAACCTCGTAGAAACAAGACTTCTTGATTTCCCAGGCTCTTTTTATTGTCTTCTCAGGTTGAGTAGAATTCAAATAGACCCAAAAAGTGATACTGGGAAATAATCTCTTTCCAAATTTCCCAAAACTATTGCCTGATACCCACAGGTGACTCAGAGAAGGAAACACCTGCCTACATCCCCTCCACACTACTCTCAGCTGGCTAAAGAACAGGAAAAAAGAGATCAACTAATTACCAGATGATTAATTAGCTCCGGTGAATTAATGACCTCAACAAGCTCTCAGTTTCTGGTGGTAGTAGAAGTACAATCACTGTTATGGGGTCATATCATAGGTCAAAACATCCTAAGGGAGAGATAGAACTGAATAATGGAGCTGGCCCTGAGATGCATAATGGGGCAGTAATCAAATATAAGTGGAAAAACAATGAAGAGAAATGGAAGCAGGGGATCCCATTCGAAAGGATGTGGTAGATCAAAAGAGCTATCAAGAGGCTGGGGAAAGGTTAGTGAGGATTAGGAGAGAATAATTATTATCAATAATAATCAAAAACATAACACTATGTCAATACCAATAATAATAAAAATTATCAAAAAATAATAAAAATACCAAATAATAATAAAAAATAAAAAAAAATAATTGCACATTGTATAGCATTTTGTGGCTTGTAGAAAACTCCCTTCATGTCATCCCTGAGAGACAGATGATGCCATTATTATTCCCATTTTATAGAGGAAGACACTGAATCCCATAGAGGGCAAGTCTGACACCCACAATCATATGGCACTAAGTAGTTGAACTTGAACCAGGGTGCTTAGACTTTAAATCCTGTACTCTTTCTAAGACATCAAAGATAAAGACCAAGCTAATAGCTCAACCTGTTGAGGATGAAGAGGAGAGAGAGAGAGACTAACTCCAGAAGGGCAATGTCAGCTCACTAGGTTTTCTATGAGTATCTGAACCTCTGATTCTGAATTGTTTGAACTGGAGCTCAGAAACTTAGCCCTCTCTATTATTTCACCTTGAACTTCTTCTTCCACATAGCCAAACACCATCACCTTCTGCTCCCCTAGTCCCTGTAATTCAGGGTCTCTTAAGGTAAAAGACCCTTTTCTCCTGTGAGTGACTCTTGATTGAACTCACAGTAATTAGAGAATCAATGGATCCTAGAACTTGAAGGACCTCAAAAGATATCTAATCTAACTCTTTCACTTTTTAGATAGGGAAACTGAAGCCCAAGAACATTAGTACTTGGTCAAGATCTCCAATGTAGTATCAAAAGTGGGACTAGAACTAAGAGTCTCTGACTCCAAATCTAGTGTTCTTTCACCTACAGTTTTGCTACCTTCATAATCTTGAACTCCGAAAATTTTCCTTCCAACCATCATATCCTACCATTCTATTTCTCCATCCTGTCCCACTCCTTCAAAACTTGTTCTATTTATCATCCAGTACTTCCATCACTGCCTGTTCTCTCACTCCACCACCCAGCTTCCGACCTCATTTTTCTTCCTTAATAATCTTGATTCCAGGGTTAAGATTATTGTTTTCCCATTGTTTGTGCCCTGTCAACACTTGATCCTCAATCATATCCTACTTTTGAACTGGTACAAAAAGCAATATGGGGGCAAGTATTTAGCTTTGGAATTAGAGTATTTGGGTTCCAATCCTGGTTCTGTTAATTATTACCTTTATGATCTGGGGGCGTCACTTACCCTCTGAAGGTTTCTTTCCTCATATGTAAAATGATGTTGTTGGACTAAATAATCTTGAATTTCCCTTTTAATAACCCTACATTCTATGAACATGTATTGCTGGAAGAAGACACATCACTGAGCATCTGATAATCAACACAAATTCATATGATCCAATCTCAACATCGCCCTTGTGGCACCTGCATGGCCAGCCTTTTATTTTGACTTTTATGCTTCCATAAAACATCCTTTATTCTTTATGACTCTCTATGATGCTCCCTTCAGCAGTTCTTCCTCCCTCCCTAGATTCTCAATGTCAGCACACCATATCCTTTCTCAACAGCACTGAAACTTTGCCTCTTGCTTTGCTGAAAAAAAACAAAAAACAAAACCAGAGCCAACTGTCACATGTACCTGTCCAAAGCTTGACACTTTAGCACCACTTTACATTTCACCCTTCCCCTCCTCATTGACTCCAGTCTCTGAGGAAGAGGTATCATACCAAGATTAACTCCTTTATTTTTATCCATGATTCTGTTCCCAACTCCCCCAGAACCTTTTCTTTGTTGCTCTATCTATAATCTCCCCATGTGTCTAATCTTCCATCTTTTTTAATCCACTGATTCCTTGTAAATACCTATAAATTTATCCAAATCTCCCTCATCATGAAAAAGCCTTCACTTGACTGTATCAGGTCATAGAAAAAGTCACCTATGCTGATTGCTTCCATTTTCTCACCTCCCACTCACTTCTTGATCTCTTGTGATCTGGGTTCCAACCCAATCTTTCACCTGAAACTGATCTCCCCAGGGATATGACTCATCTCTTAATTGTTAAATCCAAGAACATTTTCTTAATCCTCATACTTTTTTACCTTTCTGGATATTTTGACACTGTTGGTCACCCCTTCTACTGGATATCCTCTGCTCCCTGCTCCTCACTTTCTCCTTGTCCTACTATAGCCTCACCATTCCTTTGTCTCTTTTGTTTCTATTCTATTTCCCCTCCCCCTTCCCTCTCCTTTTCCTATAAAGGGATGTTCTCCAGGTCTCTCTTCTTGAATCTCTTCTCTTTACTATCTCATGAGAACTGATTGTTAAGTTTTCAGTGTTTCCATTTATACCTCAAAGATCAGTAAATACTACAAATTAGGGTTCATTTTGTTTATTTCTAGACTTAGAAAAACATGATGGGAGGCAGAGAGACATGATTGCAGAGTAAAGGCAAGAAAAAAAATTATGGAAAAATGTTAATAATGCAATTTAAACTGTAAGGTATATTGAGATACCCTCCCTTGCTCCAGAGTGAGTTGTTAAATATTTGTCAGCACATCACTACCCTCACCCCACATATCAATTATTTTTCAAGTCCTACACACCATCTCCCAATTCTATACCATTTCCATTGATACAGATACTCCTCTACAAAAACAAAACAAAATAAAAACTCTTTTATTTCTCACTTGGTCTATTGTAAAAACTTCTAATTGGCTCTCCTACTTCTAATCCCACCCTTCCACAGAATCATGCCCCCTCAAGGGATAGATAGGACCTCAGAGGCCAGTCATCTCTGAACAAGAATTCTCATTGATATATCTCCAATGAGAAGTCAATCAGTCTTCACTTTAAAACATTTATGGAAATGGCAAAGGGATGATAGAAAGGAGAGAACCCACTGCCTCCTGAAACAGTCCATTTAATTTCTGAATTGCTTTTGGCATTAGGAAGTTTTACATCAAACTTAAAGATGGTTTTTGGCCACCTCCACTGATATTTGTGAGATCTGTCTCCTAAAACCAGGCAGAATAAGTATAATTTCCCTTCTGTATTATATCTCTACATACTTACAAAAGTTATTGTGTCATCTTTTAATTTTCTCATCTCTAGGCTAAAAATGCCTGAGTTCCTTCAAATGATGGCATGATCTTGAGGTCTATCTTGGCAGCCCTTTTCTGGATACTCCCTAATTCATCAATATCCTTCTTAAAATATGGTGCTCAACATTCCAGATGTCACTCTGCTCTCTTACCAAGGCAGAATACAACAGTAATATAAAGTACCTTATATCTAGAAAATGTGTCTCCCATAATGACCCCTTATATTACATTAGCTTTCTTAGATGAACTATTATACTGCTGACCTTAGAGTCAGTTAGAGCAGACTGGAACAGACCAAAGGAAGCCCTTCTTTTTCCTCAACCTAGTTCCCATGGCCCAAATTCATGGACACCTCTCTGGGCTGAATGCTGATCTCTCTCTCCCTCCCTCCCTCCCCCTCTTTCTTTCCCTCTCTCCCTTTCCTTCCCTTTCTTCCCCCCACCTCTCTCTCTCTCCTTCCTTTCCTCCCTCCTTCCTCCCTTCTCTCTCTCTGTCTCTCTCTCTCTGTCTCTCTTTCTCTGTCTCTCTGTCTCTCTCTGTCTCTCTGTCTCTCTCTCTCTCTCTCTCTCTCTCTCTCTCTCATACGCACACACACACACACACACACACACACACACACACACACAATTCCCATCCCTAATAAAAATTATTCCAAACCCTGTTATGCTTCAATCCTTAGGATCATTGGTCAAAGATTTGCTCTTTCAAATAATTTAGATGAATAGGGAGCTACCAGCAGCATCTTTCTAGTAAATGGGAACTTTGGTGGCACACTGGGCATTATTATTTCTACCTTGTCATTGATCCCTAAATCTACCAAGCCTTTATCCATCTGTCCTGCCACTATAATCTTCTGGGCCATATAACTTGCTATTATATTCTAAAGATTATCATGTTTCATCATCTTCTAAAGCTAAATCTCAACCTTGAGAGCAAAGACTGCCTTGCTTTTCTATCTATAGCCCTAGACTTGGCATTTATTTCTTGCTTAATTGAAATTGCCCACGATTATTTGGATAGGTAGGTGGTACAATAGATAGCGAGCAGCAGGCCTGGAGGTAGGAAGATCTGAGTTCAAATCCATTCTCAGACACTTATTATCTGTGTAATCCTGGGGAAATCACTTAACTAACCACCACCCCTATCTGCCTCAGTTTATCATTTGTAGAAGAAATGGAAAACTTCTTTGCCAAGAAAACCCCTGGAAAGTCCATGGGGTTATGTAGAATTGCATGTGACTGAATGACTAAACAACATGACTACTACTACATACCTCTGCCCCAGCCTTATGACCCCAAACTCCTTATCTACTTCCTCTTCCTTTCCTGGTAGTCTGTAGTACACTCAAATGACAATATTTCTATTCTGCCGTTGTTTATCTTCATCCAAGTGTTTTCTGACATGCCTCCCTCTTTTAGCTCTTGGATTTCCTTGATAAATAAATTTTTATAATATGCTACTCCACCAGTACCTCCATTTTCACCTATTGTATTCTTTATGAATAAGATTTACTCTTCCAAAAATGTCCTCCAGACATAGATTATTTTCCAGCAAGTCTTAGTGATAAATACTGGGATGAATTTGTCTTCTTGTGATAGGATCTCAAGTTCTTGGTTAGTCCCCAAACTTTATGCTTTTGTGCATAGATATCCAAGAGCATGAGTTTTATTGATGGCAGTTTCCATGGATTTTATTTTCTATGAATGTCTGACTTCTGAATTGCTATTCTTCCTACATAGTAGCTACTCCCCAAGGCATCCAACTTAGTGGATGTACTTGGGTAATTATCTTCCAGCCCTCCTTTTTCCTTTTCAATTTAAATATTCTTTGGTTAGATTTATAAGCCCCCAGATAAAACTTCTGAGAACCTATCATAACTTCATTATAAGCCATGGCCCATACAAAGTCTGGTCTCATACACTGGCTGCTTTTAACAAGTTGATGCCTTTTCAGATCTTTCCATCACCTCACACCAGGAATATTGCAATAGTCTTCTGGCTGAAACCAAGTCTTTCTCCCTCTCTAATCCATCCTCCACTCAATTGCTAACTGATCTTCCTTAAGTTCCCGTCTTACCCCTATTCAATATCCTTCAATGGTTCCCTATTACTTTGAGGATCAAATATAAAATCCTCTATTTCGCTTTTAAAGCTCTTCATAATCTGTCCCCTTCCTGATTTTCTACTTCTTACATTTTACTCTGTGATCCTTGCTGGTGTCTTTGCTGATTGTCACACAAGACATGGCATTTCCCACTCTGTGACTTTTCACAGGTTTTCTCTAATGTGTGGAATTCTCCCCTTTTTCATCTTGATCTCCTGGCTGCCACAGCTTTCATCATGTCTCAGATCAAATCTCGCCTTATTAGAGAGTCCTTTAATAGCCCATCTAAATACTTATGTCTTTCTTTAAGATTATTTTCTATTTACCTTGCAACTGTGGTATGTGTGCATATTTTTTTGGTACATTAAATTCCACAAAAGAATGTGAGCTTTTTTAGAGAAGGGACTGTTTATGCCTTTCCCCCTTACCTTTTCTACCTTCCTTAAAGGATTTGGTCCATTGTAAGCATTCAAAACATACTTTTTGACTTGATTCTCTGAAACTCTTGGTTCAATTAATAATAGTGACCAAAAAAACAAAAAACAAACAAAAAAAAAACCTTCACCTGTGCTCCTTGAGCCTTCAATTTCTTGCCCAAGACTCTATAATCCTTAGTAATGCTTCCTAGATTCCTTCTGATAGTATCATTACCAGCATGAATCACCAAAAGTGGGTGTCAGTCATCAGACCTGACAAGTCTCTCCATCATATCCTGCAACCATGACCCAGGAATAGAGCAGTCTTCTCCATTGTTATCATTAGTAAATCTCTACCTCAGTATCCCTCAGCCTGGAGTCACCAACCTCTACTCTTGTCTCTTCTTCTGTCCTTTATTCTCACTTTTATCCAACTCTGTGGGTCAGAATCCCATTCCTTTAGGAACAAGCCCCAGAGGGCCCATCTCTCTCCTCTTCAGGAAGAACTTCTCATCTATTACCTCTAAGTATTCTTGCTCCAGTTGAGTAATCTGCACCCTAAGTTGGCCATTATGGACACAGTTGGTTTGTATACCTAAACCAATAAAGGTGAGAATTACAGATCAAAAAACTGACTATGCTGATACATAGTTTAAAAATTATTCTCAATAAATTTCTAATAAACCAACATAATTAAAATGCTTTTGTTATTCTGTCTTTCCAATTAATAACCTAAATTCATGAGTTGAATTATATTTTCTAGTAACACATTCCTAGAATGTGCATTAAATTCATTTTTTTATTTAAAAAATTATTCTCAAGAAGAAGTTGAAGGATCTTTTTTTTTTTTTTGAGATAATTAGATTTAAGTGACTTGATCAGGGTCCACACAACTATTAAATGTCTGAGGCTGGATTTGAATTCAGATCTTCCTGACTCTTGGACTGGTGCTTGACCCACTATGCCACCTACCCACTCA
Organism: Sarcophilus harrisii; assembly: GCF_902635505.1. NCBI lineage: Eukaryota > Metazoa > Chordata > Mammalia > Dasyuromorphia > Dasyuridae > Sarcophilus > Sarcophilus harrisii. The sequence goes on from NC_045426.1 coordinate 338,169,880, forward strand.
GAACTAAAGGATTAATATTCTCCTTTTTTTTTAGCTAACCAAAAAGAAATTCTTTCTCCTCTGTTTTATATTCTCTGACCCTCTAGTCTCTTGACAGAGATCAAAATTTTCCTTGACAAATTCATTTCCATTTTTAAAAAAATTATTACACTTAGAGTTATCCTATCCTTTAAAAAAGGAAGACTTTGTTCTCACTGATAATCTATAACCTCTTAGTCTTGCTAGAACAAGACCAGAATGAACTTTGAGCAGAGTTGTTTAGTTGTAGAGGCTAGGTTCACCATAGCTTGTCCATAAGGACCTTCTTCCCAAGTTCAAATGAGCTGGAGAAGGAAATGGCAAGCCATTCCAATATCTTGGCCAAGAAAATCTCCAATAGGATCATGAAGAATTTTTTTATAGCTTTTTATTTACAAGTTATGTGCATGGGTAATTTTACAGCATTGACAATTGCCAAACCTTTTGTTCCAATTTTTCCCCTCCTTCCCCCCATTCCTCCCCTAGATGGCAGGATGACCAGTACATGTTAAATATATTAAAGTATAAATTAAATACAAAATAAGTTTACATGTCCAAACCGTTATTTTGCTGTACAAAAAGAATCAGACTCTGAAATATTGTACAATTAGCTTGTGAAGGAAATTTTTAAAAATGCAGGTAGGCAAAAATATAGGGATTGGGAATTCAAGATCAGGAAGAATTTAACGCAACTGAACAATATAAAAATTTCCTGAATCCAGGACCAAAACTCTATCCACTGTGCCATCTACCTGCCCAACAGGAGACAGCATGGCAGTGGAATACAAACACTAGTCAGGAGCCCTGGGTTCAAATTTTATCTTTGAGATCATTTGTATGAATTGGAGTAATTCATTAAACTTTCTTGCCTCTGTTTCTTCATTTGTAAAATGAAAAGATAGACTACATGATCTCTGAAGTCCCTTTCAGCTCTAAAATTATGATCCTATGAATATTCATGCCAATCTCTTCTAGAGAATTGCTCTGACAACCTGCATGTAGGGATCTTCAATACTGAAAATGTCACTTTCCTCACCTTACCTCACCTCCTTAGTACCTCAATATGAAGACCCAATTTCCTTTTCCTTGTTTTATCTTGTCTTCCTTCTTCTCCTGCTTACTTAATTCTTCTTGAGTCCTTCTTCTTCTCATCCTTTGACTTCTCATTGAATCCTTCCAAATTTTCCCTTCTGTTAATCTTTGACCTTCTTGTTTTTCAAGTCACTTTCTTCACAAATTCTACTCCTTCTCTTTCATCTTCTTCTCCTCTTTCTTTCTCCCATTCAACAACCACCATCCAATCCATCACTTGCCAAAATATTCTACTAAATATGCCCTCCTACTCAAAAATTTGTTTTGATTTCCTTATTGCCTCTACGATGAAATATATCCTTCTTAGTTTGACACTTAAGTCCTTTACAGGCTGTCTCCAACCTATCATTGAACCTTATTTCACAAGGTTCAACATCATCATCAGCATCAACACCTAAGTTTCAACCAAACAAGCCTGCAAGCTGTTCTAGAACTCAATCATCATAGGATCATAACTGAAAAGGAAACCAAAATTATCTAATCTAACTCCCATTTTATAAATAGAGAAACTGAGTTTCACAAAAGTTAAGTCATAAAAGTAGCAAGTGGAAGAAATAGAATTTGAGCTCAAGTTCCTTGATTTCAAAGACAGAACTTTTTCCAGTGTATCATGCTGTCTTTCATTCCACATTCAACCTTTGTGCATTTGCAAAAGCATGCACAACTGCATACCTAGAATGAACGTCTCATCTCTACCATTCAAAATCATATTTCTTTCAAGCCTTGGTTTAGGTTTATGTTTTCCATATAGCCTCCAATGATTCTTCCAATTAAGGTTCTTATATTCTTTGAATTACTTTATTTTATATATATGTACATGTTGGGACTTTCTATTCCCTCCCCAATAGATGTAAGCTCTTGGATGGAAGGGATTTTTGCTTTTTTCTCTACCCTGTCAGAGCCAGACACATAGTAAATGCTTAATAAAAATTTTTGCTAAATGTATTCTTTACATACTAAGTCAGGAAGAGGAGTGGGCATATTCCTTGCTTTCGTATATAATAGAGATTACGGTGGTAGATTAACATAGTTGAGAGAATTTGGAGTATTGGTCCCCCACATTTGACATGAAATACTTGCTTATACCAACCAGTTAGGGAAGGGGATTAAAAAAAAAACCCAGAAGAAACTGCATTCTGAAGACCCTTTCCCTTCTCCCTCTTCATCCTGGGCCTCTGGTTCATCATTAGCCTAGGAGCATAATTTGAGACTTGAAATTATTAGTTTCTTTTTTTGCTTTTACTTCTAATGATCACCCACTGGGTTTCTGAGCTTTAGAAAAGTGCTCACATTTCATCTGCTTCCTCCAAAGCAGGTGCTAGATGAGTCTACTGGTTTATCTAGCAATGGGATCTCTCTTTGAACTTTCCATGGACAATGCCAGAAGCTTTCTTATAGTTTGTGACCTCAGTAACCTGTGGAATCCTGAGAAAATGTCTACATTTCCATAGCTATTGGCCCAAATTCTGAAGGATTACACCAACCTTCCGGCAGTAATTGTCACTCAGCAACCTCTTCTCTGAAGCTCACTCTACTTATCTGTATCATCCAGTCCAGATCTTTGCTGTTCTAAACCACTGGCTTTAAGGTCATTATCTCTCCTCTCTCAAAGATTCAGTACCTGGCTCAAGGTCACAAACACCCCATCCTTCTAGTTTATTAACCTACTCAATTTCAATGACCTACATCTTTACTCCACTTCAGACACCTACAGGGATGGTCATATCTTTTATCTTATCATCATCCATGACTGTGCCATCTCCATGATTTTGAACCCTGGTATTTCTCTCTCTGATTACCATCTCTTGTCTATCCATTTTTTTTTCCCAATCTCACTCTTTCTAAATATATTTCACATACTAAAAGAAATTTCCAGTCTCTTTCTCTCCTTGCTCTTTTACTTCATCCTACCTATATTGGACTCATTTTCCTCCCTTCCCCTTCCCCTTTCCTTAACTATACTTTTGATCCTTTAATTAGCCAAATTACACACTGTCCTTCACTCTTAACTCCTTTGTCCTCTGCCCTTTTACCTTCATACCTTGTCACTTTTTGAACCTTGAATATCATTCTATTTTTCTGTTTCAATTGAATATGAATGGAGAAAATCACACCAGTGAGTCTACTAAATTGGGTTAATATCAAAGTCATGTTGATGCATGGTAATTCTTTTATTTTTCCTTGATTAACTCTCTACTTTGCTCCCCTCAGCAACTGTTTCAGATCATCTCTCCCCAATCTCTTAATGCCATTCCTACCTATGCCTCTCAGAAGATGCCCTCATTTCCTATATTACTTAGGGAAGTAAGGCAATACATCATGAGATCTTTCATCATAACTACTCCAAACCTGAAAATCCTTCTCTATTTTTACTCATCTCTTCTTCCTTTATTAATATCTCTGAGGAAGAGATTGCCAGTCCCTTCAATGTCAGAAGGGAGAGAAGGAAAATTCCAGATGATACAAGGAAGGAAAAGGAAGAAAGGGACTAGGGAGTGATGATATGGAACTGAATATTCTTGACTCAGAAGACAATGATTTTGAATAACAGCAATTAGGGGAAGAGAAGATGCAAATCTGGTAGCCAAAGAACTGGGGGAATATTAATTGATTGGGACTTAAACCATTAAGAGTCCTAAGATGAGGAAAGGTGAGTATTCTCTCTCCAAACATCAAGGATGAGAGTTGCTGTTGTTATTGCTCATCCTTCATTCTTGAAGAGGACCAATGATATCATGTGCTTGATGTCTTGACTTCCATATCAGTTGAATTTGAGTGAAACAGAGCCGCACAAAGCCCTCAATCTCACCTTCTCCTCTAGCGTCATCAGAATTCAATGGCAAGACAAAGGTCAAGACAATTTGTGATGGCCAAGGATACAGTGGATCACCTTGGCCTTTCTAAATAAAGCTCTTTCATTCATTTCCCAGTGTTCTTTCTTTGGGTGTAGCTGCTTCTGTCCATCATTGATCAATTGAAACTGAATTAGGTCTCTTTGTCAAAGAAATCCACTTCCATCAGATTACATCTTCATACAGTATCGTTGTTGATGTATATAATGATCTCCTGGGTCTGCTCATTTCACTTAGCATCAGTTCATGTAAGTCTCTCCAAGTGTCTTGGTATTCATCCTGTTGGTCATTTCTTACAGAACAATAATATTCCATAACATTCATATACAACAATTTACCCAACCATTCTCCAATTGATGGGCATCCATTCATTTTCCAGTTTCTGGCCACTACAAACAGGGCTGCCACAAAATTTTGGCACATACAGGTCCCTTTTCCTTCTTTAGTATCTCCTTGGGGTATAAGCCCAGTAGTAGCACTGCTGGGTCAAAGGGTATGCACAGTTTGATAATTTTTTGGGCATAATTCCAGATTGCTCTCCAGAATGATTGGATTCGTTTACAACTCCACCAACAATGCATCAGTGTCCCAATTTTCCCTCATTTTTGTTTTTCTTCCCAGGTTATTTTTACCTTCTGACTCCAATTCTCCCTGTGCAACAAGAGAACTGTTTGGTTCTGCACACATATATTGTATCTAGGATATACTGCGACATATTCAACATATATAGGACTGCTTGACATCTAGGGGAGGGGGTGGAGGGAGAGAGGGGAAAAATCGGAACAGACATGAGTGCAAGGGATAATGTTGTAAAAAATTACCTTGGCATGGGTTCTGTCAATAAAAAGTTATTATAACAAATAAATAAATAAAGCTCTTTCTCTTCTTTTCAGTTATGATCCTATGATGATTGAGTTCTAGAACAGCTTATAGCCATCAGTCTGAAAATTCTTAAAGACATTCTTTCCTTACTAGGCTTATCTGAAACTAGTAGTCATTCAATGACTAAAGGGCTAGATAAGAGAGAGAAAAGATGACCCAATTTACTAGCACAAAGATATTGGTTTAAGAGGGGAAGGTCCTTGGACCTTCTGGCCAGAACTGAAAGCAATTGCTACTTACACTTATTTTAAACTATCAGAACCTAAACCCTGAGCTAGAGAAGCTTGGACTGGACCTATTGTTGACCATTCAATGAAACCCAGAATTATTTGAGTTAAATGTGTAATTTAAAGCACAATGAGCTTTTTTAAAGCCTGATTTTTAGACATATATTTCAAGTAAGCAAACAGAAAATTGCACAAGATAAAAGTAAATTGTTTCATCTTTGGAGGGAGAGAAATGGAAGAGAAAAGAGGAAAAGAAAGAGGAGGAGAAATAATAGCAACACTTCCCAACTTTTGCTCAAATTGTCTGTTTGAATTGTTTGCTGTCTTGTGGAGGGGTACGTATGGAAGAGGGGAAGAAAAAAAATTGGAACTTAAAATCTTACATAAATGAATGTTGAAAACTATCTTTATGTGTAATATGGAAAAATGGCATGCTATTGAAATTTTTTTTAAATTGACTGCTTGGGTTCCCAAATAGCAGCAACTATTACTCTAGAATAACATAGTAAAAACAGTTAAAGACAGGGATCAGGAGGTAAGAAGGAAGAAAAACAGTTCAGGCCAGAACTCTGGGTTCACCAGGACCAGTATAAATTCACACATAACCCCAGTACTGTAGCTACAAACCAAAATGGCAGGAGATGAGGCACACCCAAAACATATCCCACTGGGGTAGTATGTACTTGGCTCTGTGTCAGGCTTGGTAACTGTGGTACTAATCCTTTTAGTACGTAGTCATATCCTTTATCATCACTACCCAAATGACTTGATGTTTTCTGAGTCCAGGACTTCATGTAACTTGATTGAAGCACACAAGACATTCTTCATCATTTTCTTCTTCTCCCTTCCCCCATCTCCTTCTGTCTCTGTGTGTGTGTGTCTCTGTCTCTGTCTCTCTCTCTCCCCTACTTCTCCCCTCTTCCCTTCTTTCTCTTCCCCTTCTTCTCCTACCCTATTACTTGTATAATCAGATTGCAAGCAGCCATGTAATGGGTCAACCTATAACAAGATCCCAGAGGATCTGACTCTCTTTTCTTCAGTCTTGACTGTAGACAATCTCTGAGTGAGAGAGAAGCTGATGTAGTTTTTAGAACTATTGTTCCCAACCTCTTAGCATCCCCATTGTTCAGCAGCTTGGGCTTCTTTAATGTGAAAAAAAGTATCAGCCATCAAACACTCTGAAAATTCTTAAAGACATTCTTTCCTTACTAAGCTTATCTGATATCAGTAGAATAAGTCTGTATTCAGCTCCATTTTTGATTTTAAAAAAGAGCAGAAAGAAATTCATTAAGACATTTTGAGTTTGTTTCTTTAAGCACCAGTGGGTGTAGTCCAGTGTAGAGAGCCCTCAACTGCAAGTCAGGAAGTTTAATTTTTCCATTAACTCAGACATTAGGCAAGTCACTTCTCATTCTCTAGATCTCCATTTCTTAGCCTGTAAAATTTTAATATATGTTAAAATATTCATTGCAGCACTTTTGTGGTAGCAAAAAATAGAAACAAAGTAGGTATTCATAAATTGGGGAGTGACTGAACAAATTATATATGAATGTAATGGAATATTACTGTACTATAAGAAATGATGAATAGTAGGAATTCAGAGAAACATAGGGACTCAAATCATGAACTGAGGACTTGATGAGGTTAAGGTTTTGGGGTTCTCTTTAATAGGGAACCAAAGGATAAGGTCTAGATGTAGGGAACTAAAATGAGATTAGGGTTTCTGGTGCTCAAGGAGTTAAATGATAAGGTCTAATGGCAGGTTTGGGATTCAGGGAACCAAATGGAGAGGTTTGGCTCCCCTGTTCCCTCTTGGGATTCGGCTCAAGGATAGGGAGTTTTGGGGAGCTCCCTTCTGCTGGCACAGAGATTCTCTGTCAAAGAATTTACAGACCCGAAAACCTAGATTGATAAAAGAGATTTATTATAGGAATTGGGAAGTAAGGTTAGAAATTCTGACAGAGAGGCATAAAGTCTGGTTGGGGAAATAGGTGAGGATAAAGAGAGGGTGGCAATGGAAAAGAATATTATCCAGTGGGCAGAGGCTCCTTGGTATAGCATGGCATAGCCTAGCATGGCATAGTATGGCATGTTTGGAATCTCTGCAAAGAAAAGATTTTAGTTTGGCTCTTTTATAATAGGAGCTTTGACTACAAGCTGAAGGGGCTCATGGAGTCCCAAGTTGGCTCATTTACTCGCTGGGTTTCAGCTTGAGCTGGAATTTAAATGGGGGGAGGGGTCCCTCACTAAGGCAAAGTTGAAGGAGATTTTTTCCTTCAAGGATTTTTAGAGTTTCAGGGTCCCTTCTTCAGACTGAAATGAGCAGAACCAAGAAAACAATTTAAAATTAGACTACGATAATGTTTAAAAAAAAATTTAATGCAAATGAGCTCAAATTAATTATAATGACTAATCTTGTTCCCAGGGAATATTTTTTTTTCCTTAATAAATAGTTTGGAAACTATAGGTACAGAATGTTACACATACTGTCCTTTATTACATAATAGGGTTAAATGTAAGGAAAGGAAATATCAGGAAATAGCTATGTTGTAAAAAAAAAAAAAGTTTAAAAAACTTTTAACACAAAAAAGAAATTTAATTAGATGACCTAAGTTTTTTTTTTCTCTGATAATTACTATAGCTTATGTTCTAAAGCAGCAATTCTTAAACTTTTTGGTTTTAGAAATCCTTTACACTCTTATGAATTATTGAAAACTTCTTCCCCACCTAAGAATTTTTGTTTATGTGGGTTATATCCAGCAATATTTACCATATTAAAAATTAAAATATTTTAGTATCATTAAAATGTTTTTTAGCTCAAGGGTCCCCGTAAGCATCTCAGAGATCCACAGGGGTCCCGAAACCACACTTTGAAAATCCCTATTTCTAAAGTGCCTTACATTTCTAACACTATTTATTTTAAGGTTCCTTCCAGATCTCACATTCAATCCTCTAAAATACATGAATGCTCTGAAACTCAAAATTCTACCATTCTAGAGGCTACGATCATTTTTTCTTATTCCCTGCTGCCCTCTGGTGGGCAAATAAGAATATGACAGCAGAAAATTTGGTGGTAACCTAGAACAGTTTTTTAAACTGGGAGGCGAGACCCTTAACGGGTGGTGTAATTAAATGTGGGGGTCGCGAAATTATGATTTATTCATAATTTTGATCATTGAATATTCATAATTATGAACATATCTTATATGCTTATATACGCAGAGCAAAAAAAAGATCTTGAGTGGGAAAAGTTTAAGAATCCCTGAATATAGTGTTCTCAAAAATCAAGTTAATAAGTCAAGTCAACAAGCATTTACTAAGTGCCTAGTATGTTAGGCATTGTGCTAAGCAGTGGGAATATCCTCCCTCCTCTACCCTTCTTCTCCCTCTCTTCTCCCTTGTCCCTCTCTACCCCTACACACACAAAAAAAAATGTCAGTAAAAACAGTCCTTTCTCTCAAGTCTAACTCAGGAGACAACATGCAAATCACTATTTATAAACAAGATATTTATATAAGATAAAGTGGAGATTCGTGGAAGGGAGGCACTAGCATTAAGTTCTCCCTCACTTCTGCTATTCTAGAATTCAATGAGTTGGGGTTTCTTGGCTTCCTTCTCCATGCCCCTCCCTTTCAAACTTTGTCCTTCAGTCTATATTTAAGCAAGTTAAGTAAAGCAATTGATTCATTACTGAGCATCATACTTTGTGTCCACACAGAATTTTACGGTTTACAAAGGTTGCTTTTTCATCCTTTTTTTTTTCTTTTATCTTTACAATAGTCTTTGAGAGAGGCAGACAAGTAGGTAGATCTTGATTTTACAGAAATAGATACTGAATCTTCTGAGCAGACTGACCTAAAATCATATGGCTATTGAGCAGCAGAATATGATTCAAACCCAACCTCTGACTGTAGTGCTTTCTCCATCATTCTTCAGTTTTCTCTAATATAAAAAAATTTCATCATATACCATTTGTCCTAATTTTCTCGTTAGCACTTTGGAATTAGCACTTTGCAAATTAAAGCTTTGCAACTGTGTGATTGGATTGTAATTGTTAATATGCTCTCCTCTTGTAAACTTCAAAGGAAAAGCTTACTGAACTTTTCTCATTTAAAATGGTTTTATAAATTATTTTCAAAATGTCTATTTTGAGTTGAAATTCCATATTTTCCTTTTTTGTTTAAAAAAAAAAAGCTTTGTAATGAAATAAAGATGAGTAATCTATCAATCATCCAACAACTTTTCTCTTCATGAAGTTTACAAATAGTAGGAAGATAACTAATGCATTAGTATTAACTGCAAGATAATGTACCATGCAAGATTCCAGGGGGAGAGGTCTAGGTTAGTTCTAGGGGAAAAGGTCATTATTGATATTAACGAAGAGACCCCAAAACTCTCTGAAAACTCCTTTAAGGAGAAATTCTCCTTGAATCCTCCTCTGTGAGACCCCAAGGAACCAAGATAAAGTGGGACGAGTTGAAGTATTCAAATCCAAGATTTTCTACCCCTATTGTTGGCTCAAAACCACTCCCAGTAAGTGGTCTCATCTAGGCCTGGGGGCAGTGACAGCACTGAGAGAATCTCATTCAATTGAAACTCCTGTCTCAGATTTCCTTATAAAAATAGCAACTTGGGGCTCAATCCTTGCAGAGAACCTAACATGTCATGCCAAGGAAACTCTCTCTCTTCCTGGCATAGCAGCAAACTCTGCCTACTGGAATATTCTCTTTCAGTGTACCTTCTCTTTATCCTCATCTATTTCCCTAATGAGACTTTATATCTCTCTGTCAGGATCCCTCTACTAGAAACTTTACTCTCCTGTCAGGACTCGCCCCTAAGAAATTCAGCCTTTCTATTCATGCATAGCAAAGGCTGACTTCCTAATGTCAATAATAAACTTCTTTTTATCAGTCTAGCTTTTCATAATTCTTTACAAAGGACCTCTGTGCCTCCATACAATTCCCTACCTTGTGCCAATCCTAAAAAGGATTTAAGGGAGCCAGACCTCTTCATTTGGTTCCCTGAACCCCAAACCTGCCACTAACTTCATCATTTAACTCCCTGACCACCAGAAACCCTAATCTCATCATTTGGTTCTCATTATTATTAGGTTCACAAAATGTTTTTTAAAAGAAGTAGCATGTGGATTGTGCTTTTTTAATGGTTGATAGTAGTTCTCTTTGCAAAAGAGAAAACAAAGATTTTTCAGCTTTCAGGAACAGCATTAACTAAAATATGATAGTAAGAAAGAATAAGGCATGTGCGAGGGACACAAAGTATCTAGTTTGGTTAAAGCATCAAACACATGTAGGAGAGGAATGTAAGATGTGTCTAGAAAATAGGGTGGTACCAGACTATAAAAGGGCTTGAATATTAGTAAGAAAATATCCTTTACTCTATGGAATTGAAACTCTGTTAGTAGAGGAGTGAAAAGATCATATATGTTTGATTAATAAAGATAAATCTATTTGTGATAGAAGAAGAGATGGTCAGAGATGAGGAGCAGAAGAAGGAAGGGAAAGAGGAAGAGCAGAAAAAGGAAGAGAAGGAGGAAGAGGAGCAGAAGGAAAGGAAGGAGGAAAGAGGAAGAGCAGAAGAAAGAAGGAAGGAGAAAGATGGGCAGAAGGAAAGAGGAGGAACAGAAGAAGGAAGAGAAGGAGGAAGGAGGCAGAAGGTGTTGAGGTGTGAGAATTAAGGGTTGAGAGATCCTCTGACAGCAATGGGATCCTATTGGCAGGTGGCAGGCTTTGCGAAAGAATTCATATATCCCAGTGAATACAGGCTCCAGATTTGTGGCAAGAATGGGTTTATTCTCTTTAACATGTATAGGACTGCTTGCCATCTGGGGGAGGGGATGGAGGGGAAAAATCGGAACAGAAGTGAGTGCAAGGGATAATGTTGTAAAAAATTACCCTGGCATGGGTTCTGTCAATAAAAAGTTATTTAATAAAAAAAAAAAATGAATATGCAAAAAGGAAAAAAAAATAAAATAAAATTTTTGAATCAAAAAAAAAAAAAAAAAAAGAATGGGTTTATTTATGCTAAGAAAACAGTACTCTTAGCAGGCAAACTCCTGGTTAAGAATTAGCAGAAATGGATTGACAGGCCTTCAGTTGATTTGTCATGGCCTTGAGTTGGGACTAATCAACTCAATAAAGGAGTTGACCATGCCCCAGGCTGAGATTTCCAATTGAATGAGATTATTTATCTGGGAGTTTTCCTTAAGAATGGGGGTGGCCCCCTCCCCCAGGCCAGGAGAGTTTGAGAATCAGGAGCATCCTTCCCCCCAAAAGGGAGCACAGTTTATATCAGCCCCTCCCCACCCCCCAAAGATTAAAGGGGATACAGTTTATATCAAAGGGAGGAGGAAAAGAATAAAAAGGAGGAAGGGGATATAGACAATTGAGCATCATCCTGTCCTGCACCCAATGCTAACAGAAATCCCCTATAATCTTTTGACAGATCCTATAAGTTTCAGGCTAGCTCCCTGGAGATCTTGTAATGTTAAAGGTCACTTTTAATGGGGTGATCAGTTCCTCCATTTGTCCTATTTTGTATTCTGCCTTAAGGTTATGACCGTCCCCTCTTAATGGTTGAGATAAAGGTGTTATAGACATTCCTTAATGTCATTAGAATATCAGTAACCTCCATCTGTGAGGGTATCCCCACCTAGGTATCTGCATTATGTCATTGTTAATGTTATTCCATAAAAGGCTTACTGTCCTGAGACTCGGGGCTAGACCCTTTGAGATGATAGTCTCAGCTAGCCCAGGGATCCATTGGTCCCAGTATTTCTCTCCATTTAATAAACTATTGAATTGGTCTCTAATCTCTGTCTTGCTCAGTTTCTTTTAACATTACAACCTCAGGATCAGCCAGAGGCAGGATAAGCAAAAGTCCTTGGTCTTTAGGGGGAGAAGTGAAGGAGACAGACAAAACTTCCACAAGCTCTCTACCAACCTCCCTTCTCCTGGTCCTCCTGCAAAATGAGTCTGGCTTGTCTCACTCCACTCTCCAATCCCTCCTATGATTATCTGTATACACCAAAAGATTGAGCCAGCACAGAATAGTGAGAAGGGACATTTTCCCAAACATATGCTAATAGAGTTATTGTCCAATAGGTAATTAGCCTTAAGTGCTCTGTTGTCTGATACAAGCACAATTTTTAAGAGTTTCAGCCCTTTACATTTCCTACTTTCTTTTGTTTTAGAACACAGTTGAGAAGGTGACTTCTCAGGGAGGTGAGAACCCCAAAAAGGAGATGATCACACCCCCCTGACTTCTCAGGAAAGGAGGTGAAAGCACTAAAAAGGAGATGATCAGACCCTCCCTTACTTCTCAGGAAGAGAGATGAAAAACACCAAAGGGAACTGAGGAGTCAAGCCAGATATTGTTAGTGGGTTTCTGGGCTGAAGGATCTTACTAAAAACAGATATACACAAACCCATCATCATGGGAAGTATTACACAAGCACATATCAATAAACCACAGGCTATTAGTAATGACTCTCCCCACAGCTAGTGCAGGCTAAATGTGGTGTAACAAACATGAATTGTACATGCAAGTAGTGATGTAACAAACAATATAAATTAACATGGTGTAAAAGATTTCCAGAAGTCAGGGTATGCAAATAACAATCACACATACGCCTCCATCAGCAGCCAAGAGATAGTCCCAAACCAATCTATTGTCCATTACTTCACGTGTCAGGGAATCCAATGATCCCTGCAAGTGTTTGAAGTCCTGCAACAGTCTTTTTATGTGTTAGAGAATCCAATGATTCTTGATGGTTTTCAAATCCAACAGTCTTACCATGTCTCAGAATACAATGATTCTCGAGGGTTTTCAAGTCCAACAATTTTTGATGTCCATGAGTCAAACACCATTACTGCCAGGCTCTTTCAGTGGTGGGCACAATCAGTGATGGAACCATCCGATGTTTCTTGGGTCTTCTCCATTTCAAGGGTCTGCTCCGTCTCTCTCTGATAGACAAGGAGAATATGACTTGTTAGCACCCATCTGATTCCTTCCCATCCAAAGAGATCCAAGCAAACCCTCTCCCCCAAGCAGTTAGCCTATCTGGTCCCTTCCATTCACCACTTTCTGGATCTCTCCACATCACCTGGCAATTATCTAAAGATAATGGAGCTGCTTGCATTGGACACTGGCCTTCCGGTGGGTTATAAAACCTGCCTGCTGGAGTCAGTGCATCTTTGTCAAAAATCAAGAAGTTAATAGTATAGAGAGCTAAATTTAGAAGTTCTCTAGGGTTACCTGTGGCTCCCCCTTTCTTTTGTTTTTGGAGGAGCATCTTAATGTCTCTGTTCCTCCTCTTTACTATTGCCTGTCCTTGAGGATTAAAAGGTATGCCAGTGGTGTGTAAAATCTTATACTGTGCACAAAAGTCTGTAAAATGTTTAGAAGTATATGCAGGACCATTGTCTGTTTTTATTGCTTGTGGCACACCCATAATTGCAAATGCTTGTATAAGGAATTGAGTGACCATTCGGGCTGTCTCTTTTGCTAATGGTATTGCAAAAGTGAATCCTGAAAAGGTGTCTACCACAACGTGGATAAAATTCAGGCGACCAAAAGATTAATAATGGGTCACATCCATTTGCCAAATTTCATTGGATCTCAAACTACATGGGTTCTTCCCTGGAGGGAGCGTAGGAGCATGGAAAGGAAGGCAATCTGTACAGACTTTTACTATGCTCCTAGCTTCCTCTTTTGTTATTCCAAATTGTAAACATAAAGCTTGAGCAGCCTGATGATATTTAGAATGAGATTCTTGGGCTTCCTGAATAAAGAAGTATTGGTCAACATAGTTAGAAGGCTATCTGCCTTTGAATTACCATCAAAAATAGGACCTAGAAGTCCACTATGAGAATGGACATGCAAGATATAAATGTTTATTTACCTGGATGCTTTCTCATTTGCTCTTGAATTTCCTTAAAGAGCTGATATATAATGGAAGCTACAAATTTGATTTGGGCTATGGCAATTCTTTATACCATACCCACTGACTAGGCTAAATCAGATATTATATTTATATCTCCTGGATAATAAGTAAGAGCTAGAATGATTGCATACAATTCATTCTGCTGAGTGGACTGAAAAGGAGGTCTTACTACTCTCTTTATAGCTAAGTCACGAGAATATACATCACAAATATTATGTTTGGATGCATTTGTAAAAGTAATTAGTCATTTAAGAGGAATTTTAGAAAAGGTTTCTTCAAGAATCCATCACCAATTATGTAATAGTCTGCTTATCTTTAATGGAGACCCGTGTGTAAAATTTGGAGCCGTGGCTAATAAAATTTGCTACTCTGGGATGGTTTCACAGCATACATTAATTTGTGCATTAGTATAAAAGGTGTATATCTTGTCGGGTCTTATCCTAGATGATTGTACTGCTTGCTTAATGGCCTTTAATAAAATTCTAGCCACAAGCACTGGGTAAGGAGTAAGGCTTTGTTCTGGTTGTGCCAGGAGGTTCACCCACTCTGTCACACTGTCTTCTTGATGAAGGACTGCTGTGGGTGCCTCTTGTGTAGCAAAAATTGATATTTCCAAGAGTTTTTGAGTGACTCTTTCAACCACATTGGATAAAGCCAGTTCAACTTCTCTCAAAGCCTCTTGAGTTTCTTTTGTAAGCTGATGTGGTGAATTTAAAGCACTCTCTCCCCTTAAAATGTCATATAATTGACATGCAATTGATAGGTAGTCAAGCTTAACATTGGACACATCCATTGGATATCTCCTATCAATTTCTGAAAGTTATTTAAGGTGTTTAGCTTCTCTGTTCTTAAGGAAAATTTTTGTACTGTAAGCACCTTAGGGTCTACTTCATATCCTTTGAACCTAACCTATTCCATTGATCAACTAGTCTATTTCTTAGCCAATACCAGATGGTTTTAGTAACCACTGCTTTATAATATAATTTTAGATCTGGTACAGCTAGGCCACCTTCATTTGATTTTTTTTTCCATTAATTCCCTTGAAATTCTTGACCTTTTGTTTTTCCATATGAACTTTGTTGTTATTTTTTCTAGGTCATCAAAATAGTTTTTGGGAAGTCTGATTGGTATAGCACTAAATAAATAGATTAGTTTAGGTAGTATTGTCATCTTTATTATATTTGCTCGCCCAATCCAAGAGCATTTAATATTTTTCCAGTTGGTTAGATCAGACTTAATTTGTGTGGAAAGTGTTTTGTAGTTTTGCTCATAAAGTTTCTGATTTTTCCCTTGGTGGATAGATTCCTAAATATTTTATACTATCAGTAGTTACTTTAAATGGAATTTCTCTTTGTAACTATGACTGTTGGATTTTGTTAGTGATATATAAGAATGCTGATGACTTATGTGGGTTTATTTTATAACCAGAAACTTTGCTAAAGTTGTGGATTATTTCTAATAACTTTTTAGTAGAATCTCTGGAGTTCTCTAAGTATACCATCATATCATCAGCAAAGAGTGATAATTTGGTTTCCTCATTGCCTGTTCTTATTCCTTTAATCTCTTTCTCAGCTCTTATTGCCAAAGCTAGCATTTCTAATACAATATTAAATAGTAATGGTGATAGTGGGAAACCTTGTTTCACTCCTGATCTTATTGGGAATGGTTGCAGTTTGTCCCCATTACATATGATGCTTACTGCTGGTTTTAAATAGATACTACTGATTATTTTCAGGAAAAGTCCATTTATTCCTATACTCTCAAGTGTTTTTAATAGGAATGGATGTTGGATTTTATTAAATGCTTTTTCTGCATCTATTGAGATGATCATATGGTTTTTGTTAATTTGGTTATTAATATGGCCAATTATACTGATAGTTTTCCTAATATTGAACCAGCCCTGCATTCCTGGTATAAATCCTACTTGATCGTGGTGTATTATCCTGAGGATGATTTTCTGTAGTCTTTTTGCTAATATTTTATTTAAGATTTTAGCATCAATATTCATTAGGGAGATTGGCCTATAATTTTCTTTCTCTGTTTTCAACCTACCTAGTTTAGGTATCAGTACCAAGTCTGTGTCATAAAAGGAATTTGGTAGGACTCCTTCATTCCCTATTTTTTCAAATAGTTTACAAAGCATTGGGACTAATTGTTCTTTGGATGTTTGGTAGAATTCACATGTAAATCCATCTGGTCCTGGGAATTCTTTTTAGGGAGTTGATTAATAGCTTGTTCTATTTCTTTTTCTGAAATGGGACTATTTAAGCAATTTACTTCCTCCTCTGATAATCTGGGAAGCCTATATTTTTGAAGGTAGTCATCCATTTCACTTACGTTATCAAATTTATTGGCGTAAAATTGGGCAAAGTAACCCCTTATTATTTCTTTAATTTCCTTTTCATTGGTGGAAAGTTCTCCCTTTTCATTTTTAAGACTACTAATTTGATTTTCCTCTCTCCTTTTTCTAATCAGATTTACCAAAGGTTTATCAATTTCATTGGTTTTTTCATAAAACCAACTCTTAGTTTTATTTATTAGTTCAATAGTTTTTTTTACTTTCAATATTATTAATTTCTCCTTTTAATTTTAGAATTTCAAGTTTAGTAATTGATTGGGGGTTTTTAATTTGGTCTTTTTCTAGCTTTTTAAGTTGCAAGCCCAATTCATTGACCTCTCTTTCTCTATTTTGTTCAAGTAAGCCTCTAAAGATATAAAATTTCCCCTTATTACCGCTTTGGCTGCATCCCTCCTTCATATCCTAAATATTGAAAAGGATCATGCCTCTGAATTTTTTCTGGAGCTATGTGCAATTTGTAGTTCCTTAGTGTTTCTATAGTCTTTTGTAGACATGCTTCTAACATCTGTTCCTCAGGTACATATCCCAATATATCATCCATGTAATATAATAATATTACTTTTGGAAATGCTTTTCTTACTCGAGTAAGAATAATAGCAACATACATTTGACACACAGTAGGGCTGTTTTTCATTCCCTGTGGCAAAACTGTCCATTCATATCTTTTATAAGGCTCAGCTAAGTTAACTCTGGGCACTGAAAAGGCAAATCTTTTCATATCCTCCTTATCTAGAGGGATAGAATAGAAACAATTCTTAATGTCTATAACCCAAAGAGGCCATTCTCTAGGCAACTGAGTAGGAGATGGAAGTCCAGGCTGAAGAGTTCCCATAGTTTCCATCTGTTCATTTACTTTTCTTAAATTAGTTACCATCCTCCATTTTCCAGATTTCTTTCTTATAACAAACAATGGGGAATTCCAAGGACTTAGAGAAGGTTATAAATGTCCTTGGTCAAGTTGCTCCTGTACTATATCTAATAAGGCCTGAATTTTATCGCTAGCTAAGGGACACTGTTCTATCCCCACTGGTGTATCAGTTTTCCATTGGATAGGAACAGGTGAAAATGTTGGCAGGCCTTCAACAGCAGCCCTACCTAAAAAACCAAAGTACTCATTTATAATTCTAATTGTTGTAAAATGTCTCTTCTCCACAGATTGATGGGGATTTTTTTTCAACTATAAAAGGAGCAAAAACTCCTGTTTCACCTCCAAAAGTCCATCTCAAAGGACTAACTTCAGCTGCTATTGATCTTCCTACACCAGACATGTAGGTGTCTGCCTTAATCTTTGGCCAGTGACTGGGCCAGTTGGCACCTCTAACGATTGTACGATCTGCACCCCTGTATCTACCAATCCTTCTAATGATATGCCATTTACATAGATAGTGAGCCTAGGAAGGTCAGCTGTAATTGCTGCAGTCCAGAATATTCCTGGATCTTGTTGCTTGGAGACAGAATCTGGGCAACTATCACCAGATCGCTTATTAGGAGTCTATATCAGTAAACCTGATGCAACTACTTCTCCTGGTTGATAAGTCACACATTGTCTACATGTATTAGTGACTAGAATATTATCTACACATTCCCCAGTTTCCCACATCAGTGTATGGATGAACACTGTTTTGTAAGTACTCTCAGGAGGTGAAATGGTCAAGCCTGGAGGCAAAGGATCCATAGGCTGGAGAGGAATAGATTTCACCTCTCCAGGGAGTATCTCAGTTGTCCCAGCTGCATACAACTCTATTCTCCCCAGTTGTAATCCCTTTCTCCCATCATATGGCTTTCTGGCTGATTGGTCATGTATTGGTCATGTATTGAACTTCTAAAGACTCTCTGGGTGTAGCATTGGCTGCCATCATGCCCCAAGTATTTTTTGTTTTGGGCTCTGGGGCTGGGCCCCTCATCCCATTTCCTTGAATCAGTCTACATTCTGATGCCCAATAGAAGCCTCTGTTGTATTTTGGACATGGGGTTATGGGTCTTGTTCTCCCACCCTGTTTTCTCACTCTGTCTCTAGGTCAACATTGAGCTTTCAGATGCCCTACTTTACCACATTGAAAGCATTGACGAGTCTCTCTGGAAGTCCCTTGCCAAAAGGAACCCTGTCTTCCCATGTTTGGACCTTGGGAAGTCTGCATCATAGCCTGGCTATAAAAGGCATTTGTGCCCACTATGGCACAGCGTCTTATGATCTCCTCTAAAGAAGCATCCTTGTGTAATCCTAGTATAATTCTTCTACAAACCTCATTAGCATTTTTTTTAGCAAGTTGCCTAATCATAATTTCTGTTGCTGCATTTTCACCAATAGTTCATATTGACAGCCATCTGCAGATGTCCCACAAAATCAAGTGTTCATTTGGCCCTTGTGCTATTTTTGTGAAGGCCTTTCCTTTGTCCTGTTTACCTGGGATAAAACTCCATGCTTTGATAGTAGCAGAAGCAATTTGTCCATATGCTGCTGTGGGATAACCAATCTGTACTGAAATGTCTGCATAAGAACCTACACCTGTTAGTTGGTCATAGGTGATTGGAGTATTAACTCCAGTTTAGCTATTTTGTTGGGTTTGTATCTTACAGAATTCACTATATTCAGAAAGCCACAAGTTTTGTCCAGATTCTAAGCATGTCCTTGCAATAGATTTCCAGTCACTAGGGGTTAAGACTTCATAAGCCAAATTCTGTAATAACATCTTAATATAAGATGATGTAGCTCCATAAAGAGTACAAGCCTTTTCCAGGTCTTTGAGGATTTCTGTATCAAAAGGAGCATATCTTCTACTTTCTTGACCTGAAGAGTTAAACTGTTGAATCACAGGATACATTTCTATTCTCAAATCAACTGTAGTCTGCCCTTCTTCTGTGGCTTTAAGTAGTGCATCTTGCAATCTAGTCATA
Source organism: Sarcophilus harrisii (assembly GCF_902635505.1). Lineage (NCBI taxonomy): Eukaryota > Metazoa > Chordata > Mammalia > Dasyuromorphia > Dasyuridae > Sarcophilus > Sarcophilus harrisii. The sequence continues at coordinate 338,189,167 of NC_045426.1, forward strand.
GGAGGGGGTGATTGCTGGGTGGAAGATGCTGGTGACATCACTGCCCCTCCCACTACTCCTCCTCCCTCCATCCTGAAAAGTGAAGTTGCTGGAGGGGTGTCAAGGACCTGCTCTGATGTAGGTGGAGTTGAAGCTGGGCTGTGAGAGCAAGAATCACTACACCCTTCAAATTCACTTAAGTCTTCATACCCTCTGGTGATATTCCCATTAATCTGTCCTTTGTCTTCCTCTTTTTGTTCACACTTCCTCATCTGGCTGCTCTTAAAATTTTTCTTTTTTCTATAACTTGTGGGATTCTTTATTTCATATTTGCTATTCCTGGTGCCTATTCTCTTATTTTGCTTGTAACTTCTTCCCCTAAATAAACCTATCTTTTTGGCAAAGAGAATGGCCATTGAGAATTTGTCATATGTTTATTTTAAAATAGGAATTGCTACCCTGACCTCATTAAAGGGATCTTGTAAAGGGCTGAAATTCTTAAAAGGTGTGCTTGAATCAGACACCGAGCACTTAAGGCTAATTACCTATTAGACAATAACTCTATTAGCATATGTTTAGAAAAATGGCCCTTCTCACTATTCTGTGCTGGCTCAATCTTTTGGTGTATACAAATAATCATAGGAGGGATTGGAGGGTGGAGTGAGACAAGCCAGACTCATTTTGCATGAGGACCAGGAGAAGGAAGATTGGTGAAGAGCTTGTGGCAGTTTTGTCCATCTCTTTCACGTCTCCCCCTAAATACCAAGGATTTCTGTTCTCCTGACTCTGGCTGATCTTGAGGTCTCCAGGGAGCTAGCCCGGAATTTACATTTTGGTGCCCAACGTGTGAATCAAGGACCCCAATTTCTTTGAAAAAGTCCCAGGTGACCAGGAAATAGGGTGAGTATTTTAATAGACAAACAGGGAACTTACTTTGTTAAGGGCTAAACTAGTAATCTTTTCTAATGGAAATGGGGCAGATATTAGGAAAAGATTTTCTCCCACCCCCAACTCTACCCCCACCCCCACCCTGAGGGAGTTCTATGGAAAGCATACTTAGGTTGATTAAGAGACAAGGTTTGCTTGTAACTTGGGAGCAAATTAGTGGATTCTTGGATACATTAGAATGCAAGTCCTCTTATTCTTCAAGGAAGAAGAAATAGAGGCAGATAATTAGAAACTAGTAGAAGATCAACTATGTGAATACTACAATGATAAAGGTCTTGATTCAATTTCCAAGGAAACATTTTATATATACAACATAATACAATTAGCCTTAGAGTTGGACAAGCAATAAGGTTACCAAGGAAAGGAATTGGAAAGAATCCATTAAAGGATTATGCCATGAGCCTAAGTATGGCATTGACTGACAGCCTAAATCCATAGGGGAGTTTAGCAGACTAACCAATTAGTTATAGTAAGGAGAAAGATGCCATTAGGGGAAGGCACCATGAGGAGGGAGAGACTCACAATGGGATTAGTCCTGAAAAGGACTTAGCAAAGATCTTCATCGTGGCTACATCTTTTATAGGAAAAAATACAGCCTTGGAGATTTCTCAGGAAAAATAGGAAAGTGTCATAGAGCTCAGAGTAACGAAGTGTGAGAATGCAACAATTTCTGAGAAACCCTAAGGGATCTTGGGAGTACCATAAACAAAGCTGACTCTCAGAGAATAATCTGAACAAGTCACAGAATCCAATGATGGAAACTACCCCACCCTTACCATTCCCAACTGTATCTCTAAACCATAAAATTAGCATATCAACCCAATCTTTGTTTCTCTTTCCTATAAAATTATTTTCTTATTTCTGGCTCTTTGCTAGATTATCTTGGAATTTTAGCCCACTTCAATTGGCATTACAATTATAATAAATCTTTGCCCCTTAACTTAGAGATTGAATGTGCAAATTCTTTCACCAAACCTGAGACACTGACCTGGGGACCCTAATATTGTTGGGGAAACTTCTGCCTCAGCATTTTGGTGCCCAATGTGGTGCCCCAAAATTTATGTCTTCCTCACGAAGGTAAGCCCTTTTCACCCCCACTCTATAGCTGGGACAACCCAAGCACCTAGGAAGGCTTGTCTGGGTTGTCAGAGCTCCATGCTCTGCAAATTTTCTTTGACCAGGAACATCTGGACTTGAAATTGCTTGCCATTTTTAGGTAAAGTTCCTTCTTGATTAAAGAACCTTTGCCACCTTTTCATCCTCCCTGGGGCATCAGAGGAGGTGAGGTGTTATAGAACTTGGAATTTTAAGGCTCATGGCAAAGAAGAAACAATTCACCTCTATCTTTAAACCTACTGGAAGGCAATAGAGAGTAGACACTGATCTCTTAGATGACCCCCTCTTTTCTATTCCTCCAGGGGCAAGGGATCCCCTATTTGCCCCCTCATACAATCCTTCTCAGGAAGCTTGAGAATTCCTCCTGGGACCACCCCTTTATCAATATCTGATTCTTATGTCCAACAATATTTCTTTAACTCAGGACCTTTCCTATGGGTCCCCTGGATCTTAAGCCAGAGTTTGAAACCTCCAGGCCCCTGCCCCTCAGAGCCTCTGTGTGGGACAGATTGGATGCGTTACATCACTTCCTGCAACTTCCTATATCTCCAGGTTTTGGAAACAAGGATCATGTGACTTGATACTGAGAAATATTTCATCCAATCAGTCCGATTCCCCTTCCATACAAGGAGTAGGACCCCTTTTTCTCTTCCTCAGGATACTGATTCAGCCACATCTTCTAAACTCTGCCCATTGAGAGAAGTAGCAGATTCTTAGAGTGGAATACTCAGGCTGCATGTGCCTTTTCCGATGTTAGACCTTTTCCAGATTAAGGAAGAATTTGGCCTTTACTCTGAGGATCCCACTAAATATATTGAGGGCTTTAAAGACTTGAATTTGCTTGGTGGGGGTTGGGAAACCTGAGCAGATCATTAGAATGGGGGCTGGGACAGCCCAAGTTGGCTCAGATCCTATGGGAGCTGGGGCAGGCCCAGATCTCCTATTGGAATTCAAAGGGAAGCTTTTGACCAGGATTTGTGACTCAAAGGTCCTAGCTTCCTGAATTGATAATGCATCAGCTAGGAGGGGTTGGGAATCAGAAAGGAATAAATCAGTCTGAAAGGACTAGTTTCATAAAGGGACCACAACCCACATCATTCCCCTCTCAAGCAGTTAAAACTTAAATTTGTTTAAAAGAAAAAAAAAGGACTTGGGACAGAGTCTCTTATTGAGGCAGAATTGAAGATTTTCTCCTTCAAGGATTTTCTGAGTTCGGGTCCCCTCTTCATACTCTGTTCTATTTAACATTTTTATCAATCATTTAATTACAGACATCGATAATAGTTACCAACGTGGAGGAGAGTTGGGATCCAAAAAAGATCATGAAAGTTTTCACTGATTGAACCAAATTAAATAAGAATAAATAAATGAATGAATGGGTAGAGAGAAAGAACTATTAAGCATTTACTATGTACCAAACTGTGCTAAGTGCAAGGAATACAAATGCAAAAGCAAGGATATTTCTAGCCTTCAAGTACTTTACATTCTAAGAAGAGAGATAACACAGGAAGCAGTGGCTTTTAATATAGATAATTATAGGTATGATTAGTGACTGAGACCTTAGAAGAATAGATTGACACACCCAGTCCTGGAACAATAGGAGAGTTGATTTCATCAGGTTTCACCAGATCAAACACTTCACCAGGAGCTCATTAACACACTTGCTACTAATTCAATGGTTAGATATCTCTAATTGTTAGAAAGTTTTTCCTTATACTGAAATAAAATCTGTCTCTGTAACTGTTGATAATTGTGTTAATTCTATACTGGGGACTAAAAAAAGATAAAAATAATACCTCTTGTACATAAAAACCTTTCAGGCATTTGAAACAATTACATCTCCCATATATAAACTAGAGTACAATAAAAACCTTCACAGAATCAGAAACAGTAATAATTCCTATCTGTATAATGCTTTGAGAATTATAAAGTCTCAGAAAAATCCTTTTTTAAGAGTCAGGGACAAGACCTGTGATTTTATTGGTATAGGGAACTCACTCCACCAATGCAAATTGGCACGTTCTCTGCCACTTAGGGTTTAAGAGATCTGCCTTGAGAACCTAAAAGAAAAAGTGACTTTCCCAGCATCCCACAATCAGTAAATGCCAGAGATGGAACATGGATCCAGGTCTTCTTGTCTTCAATGCTGGCTGTGTGACCACAGTCAAGTCATTGTCTTGAACTCTCTTAGTTTCTTCATTTATAAAGGAGGAACATAATTCAGATTTTGAGGCAGTGTGGCATAAATGTTACAGCTGGGAATTCAATCATAGGTTTCCTGTTCCCAGTTCTAGTTTTTCCCCCCATTTCACCATGATTTTCTAGAGAGTACAATCCAAATAATTAGTCAATCAGATGAAGGCAAAGAAAAGATACAAAATCCACCTAAAATTGGGAAAGATATAATCAATTTTTTGTACCCAATGAGTAATTGATCCCCAAATGTGAGTGAATCAGGATGGGGGGAACAGATGAGTTTGAGGTAGACATCAAATGATAACATTAAGGAAAGCAATTAGCAACAAATGATGAGTTTTGGCACTCATGCCAAATGTTGGAATTTGGTGATAATTCATATGTGAAGAATTCACCAGGTTTTCTCCTTGCCAAAAGGTACATTTATTTATGAAAAGTAGTGTAAGAAACAAAATATCTTATCAAGGACTTCACTGATTCACTGATGAATGCAGGAAAGATTTATTTTACATTCTCACCAGAACTGATGTCTAGATTAGTAGACAGACTTTTAGAACCACAAAGGCAATGTTTTATTTCCCATCCTGAAGAGCAAGTCTCTTCTCTGATTCTCCATTAATTGGGTGTTACAGAAGTTACAGAATGTATATCTCCACCTCCCATTACATGCCAGTTCCTGACCCAAGGAGTTTATATTCTTAAGGGAGGAAGATAACCATGAAGGACAAAGGATTCTTTTTCAAATTTCAAGCAAAGTTCAGAGGCTCTTGTTCAAATCTGAAACCTCCACCCCCTGATTATTCTTTGATGTTCTTGTGGATTTCAATTTTCTAATTCATTTCATTTTTTCCATTTAATTTTCATAACTATAGAAACCAAATGTCCATCCATTTCTCACAAGAAGTTACAGACAAAATGAAAAGATAAAATGGGTAAAGTGGTAAATATGAAATAGATTTGGGATAGCATATAGTAAGCAAGGAAATGAGATTTAACAATTAACAATGGAAAAGACAAGTTTCCCAATAGAACTCACAATTAATTAGGAAAAAGGGAATACACTACAAGGCGGGAATATTCCATTGACTGACAGGCTAAATTCATAGGGAAGTTTAACACCCTAAAAGAATTAGCTACAAGTAAAAGAAAGACACCATGAAGCATGAGGGAGGGAAATGTGAAGAAAAGATAGAACTTAGCATGAGATAGAACACTGTGGCAGGCTAACTCAAAAGGGATTCAGGAAAGATGGCTTCTGATTGGATACAGTAATGTGGGGTTTCTCAAGACCTCCACAGAGCGGGGGATTGTAAAGTTGAGCTGATCCCCAGCCATGATCCCTAACCAATCTGTTTGCCTCAGAGAGTATTATAATCTTATCAGTACTTCAGGCTTTCTCTGCCAACCCCACCTAATGACCCAGGACCTCAACAAAACTGTCATAAAAATCCTCCTCTTGTATGAGCAGACAACAACTAGCTGTATGATCTAGAACAAATCATTTCATTATTCTGTGCTTAAGTTGTTGCATATGAAAAATGTGGATAACAACACTTATTTTTCCTTACCACACAGGAGTATTATAAGGAAAGCATTCTGCAAATCTTCAACTGCCATAGAAATCAAGCTACTTATTAATCTAAAGAATATATCATAAGCTTTTGTAAAAATGATAGTTCTGTTCCTATACTTAGTTTGATTTTATTCTTTCTCTTAATTACTTAGTGGAGTTTTTTTAATCCAACCTCTGCTGCCTGTCTCAATTGAAGTAGTGAAAGAAGAACGCTATCTGCCACCACCATTCCCAGTGAATCCTCAGGGAGGTCAGATTAAGATTAGTGACAACAAAGAGTGGGAAAAGGAAGAAACCCTTTGGATAAAGAGTTTTAAGCAACTGTATGAGCTATAGTTCACTAACTTTCAAGGATATTTTTTCACTGAGACCAAGCCCCTGTACCTAGCTTTCCCACAGCATTTTTTGTACCAGGGATATAATTTTATCCTGTATACTTCTTTATATCTCCGGGAAAAATCTAACACAGGAGAACTGCTTTCTATTCTTCACTCTGTCATCAATTTACTGTTTAACTATAGGAGACTTAACTCTCTGGGTCTCAGTTTTCTCCCCCATGCAATTTCTCCCATATATCTCCTCTCATACATTTATTGTCCACATCTTTCCATAAATCCTCCACTGAGAAAGAAGTAAACATGCTGGAGATACTTCTCTGGTACTTTTTAATTCAACTTAATCCAATAAGCATTTATTTAATAAATAATTTCATGCCAGGCACTTCAAATCATAAAAATGTATTTAGTTTGTAGTATTTTTGCCTTTTTGTTTGTTTACTTTTTCTTTCTCATGGCTTTTTCCCTTTTGGCCTAATTTTTCTTGCATAACATACCAAATGTAGAAATATTTTGTTTTTGTTATTTTTTTTAAAAGAAATTATGCTTAGTTTAACATAAATCAATTGTAATCAACTATAGGCACACATCTCTCTGATAAGGTTGGTTCAGGTAATGTTTTTTCAAAAGAAAATCATCATTGCATTATCACTAAATGGCACTATATCAATAAATGAGGAAACTTTTATTAAGCACAGCAGTGTAGAAGAGTCATGGTTCATAGTTAATGTGAAAGAATTCTGAGAGATTCTCTTATAGCCCCAAAAAACTTTATTGATATAAAAGCAGACAGAGCAAATTGAGAAAGTTTGGCAATTAGAAAAGGTTTGAGAGAGCTTTATATACTGAAATCTGGGGTTTTGTCAGAAGGCTAAACAATCTATGTGCTAAGAGCAAGACTCTTCCAGATAAGGGAGAAGCCAGGATAGCAAAGCATTATTATTTAGGGAAGGAGACAGATAAGAAGTCAGGCTGTAGCTTTTACAAGAAGATAAATAAGAAGTCAGGAGAGTACTTTTACAGGAGAACAATAAGGAGGTTTTATTGCTCCACATTCCTTAGCTGGACACGTAGTTTGTATCCATCAGCACTTACTCTATGCTGTGCTAGTGCTGGGGATACAGACAAAAACAAAAGCAAAATGTTGGGTTTGTTTTTTTTTAAGAACTGTTCTTAAGTAATTTATATTCTATGGTGAGAAACAACTTGTACATATAGACAGATCTCCCAAACATATTGGAATTGTTTTTAAAAGCTTTAAAATTCTTAAAGCTTCAAGTTTCACTAGATTTTGGGATACCCTATATATTTATGGCACTAGCTAGCAACATAATGTACAGAGTCATGGGCCTAGAATCAGAAACATCTGAGTTTTAATCCAGCCTAGCTATATGATCCTAGGCAAATCACTTAATCTTTCTTTACCTCCATTTTCTCATCTGTAAAATGGGGACAATAAAAGCACTTACCTCCCAGGTTTGTTGTGGTGATTAAATGAAATATTTTTTTAAATGCCTGGTCCGGGCACTTAAAGTGCCTTAAGTGCACGTCAGCATTATATAAATGTTAACTGTTATTACATGAAACTATAAAATATAGACACAAAGTAATTTTAGGAAGGGAAGCCCACCAGCGGGGGGAGGGATAAAAAGGCCTTGTGGATGAGAAGATGCTTGAACTGCTCTAATATCATTCAGTCATGTTGTTGAGGTTGGGAAGGGACCCCAAAAGGTTGAGGTCACAGACCAGTATCATGAAAAAGAATTTGCAGGCTTGAATCCATATCCAAGTCAAGGGATAAAGTTTATTGTAATTATAATGCAAATTGAAGAGGACTGAAGTCCAAGAGTTTAACAAGGAACCTGAAGCAAAGAGACACATTTATGCAGTTCTTCATGTCACCGATATACTAATTTTATGGCCTAGAGGTAGAACTGAGGAGTGATCTCAGGAATTTGGTTATCACTGACCAGCAGACCTAGGACTAAGACCTGAAGACTGGATTGACAGACAAGATTGTTAGAACAATAGTTAAAGAGTCTCAGACACTAATGTATCTTTCCTAAAGTTAAAGGAAGAAATATTGTTTTATTCTTAGGCCAGAGGATTTTTACAAATATTGGCAGAATAATAGCATTCCTAGATCAAAGCACTTCAGGATCACAGATTCCAAAGCCAGAAGATTTAGAATCACTGACAAATTATTAGAACAGAAGCCCCCCTAAGGTCAGGGGACCTTAAAATTATTGATGTCTCTTCTAGAAGCTAAATTACATCAGTATTATAACATTTACAACATTGTTCCTAGGAAACAAATTGCCACATAATACTGTTTCATATCACATAGTATTTCTGCAGAATCATTTATCAGCTTTAGGTGAACTGTGGCCAGGAGAAATTCACAGTACATACGCCGAAATTCAGTATAAATCAGAGCTTAATAAATTGTTTTGTTAGACTTCAAAAAGTGTTAATAATGCAAATTAAATTTAAAATTGTACTGTCTACATCTCCCCCACCCCTATACCAGCCTGTCAGGTTACTAATCATTTACAGGCAAACACTGCATTATTCTATAAACATTGCTTAAGCTCAGTAGGAGTTCAGTAGGTCAGACAAGGAATGGATTCAATAGCAAACAGGTCTGATGACTGGAGGTGAATAATCAATCATAACAAGCATAATAATAACTGGTATTTACAATGCACTTTAAAGTTTGCAAAGTGCTTTACATTCATTATCTTGGTTGAGCCCCACAACAGCCTTAATGATGATAGTGTGTATATGGGCTGGCTATTTTCCTTTCCTCATCTGGCTTCACTGTGATCTCTTTTCTGATCTCCCTTGTTTGCTCACAAGTAGATGAGCTGTCCAAAGTTAAAAAAGCTGCCTCAGAAGATGAGTTCCGCCCTCACTGGAAGTCTCTCAACACAGGCCGGAAGACCTTTTTCAGGAATATTAGAATCTTTCTATTACAGATATAAATATATGTATAAATAGGTGTGTGTGTGTGTGTGTGTACACTGTACATCACACATCATATATATGTACTATATAATTTTACGTATGTCTGTGTATGTGTGTATATGTATACATGCATTTCTTTTAGGTATGGATTGGATTCAGTGGCCAGTGAGCTCCCTTCCAACTCTAAGATTCTGAAATTCTGTAAGTCTTGGGCTTTCCACACTTTGTTCTGTAACAAACATTTTCCCTCAACTTCTTTCCCCTTCTGATGATGAGATTCAGATGAGGTGGGATTGGCAGAGAAATTAATTCTGGAGGCTGGCAGGGAGAAAGCTCTGATAGAGATCAGTTTAGCTTCATGGTCCTGCTTTCTGGGGAGGATGTGCTGTCTGAAATCCAAGTTATGTCCAACCCCTGAGATCCCACCTGTTGTAAGGGTCTTGGCCAGTCTCACCTGACCATGCCCTGTCAGAAATACCAGTAGGGTTCCTGAAATAAAATTTTTTAATAAAATCTACTTACGGGCCATCCCATGGTTGTTGCCTACTTTGGGTTAATCCACCATGACACTCTGCTTCATGTAATCTTTCCCCAAACCCCTTACTCCATGCCATGTGGTATCTCCCCTAGCTCCACTATGCTTCCCAACCCCATTTTTCCTTGTTATATATAGCTAACTCCTTTAGGGTGCTGAGTTCCTTTCAGGATTTAGTCTGCCAGCTAAAGGCATGTCCCAATCTCATTGGGGTGCTCCCTTTCCACTGAGGAACTTTTCTTTCACATGCTCTCTCACTCTATTCCATATTTACCATTTAGGTGTCTATATATCCCTTCATTTTATCTATAACCTCTCCCCTAAATAAACCTACCTTTTGCCAAAGAGAATGTCCATTGTGAATTCTTCACATGATCGAACCACAACTTTTGGTGCCCACCATCATCTGGTGTCTACATCACTCCTATCATGTTGGTGCTCGAACCACATCATAATGCTATGCAGATTCTGCAATGTGATTTACAGATATACACTCATTACTGATGCTACTGGGACAGTGTCCAAACAGGAAATACTCCCTGTGGTTGCCAAGAACTGTCCAAAGCTGAAACTCATTCTGGAAAACAAGAAGCTCATTCTGGGAAATAAACACACACACATGTGCATATATATATTTATGTATATACATAATACATATACAAAGGTAATGCTTAATTCCATCTAACACTCTCTTTGTGTCACACATACATATATGGATGCATATGTACTCGTATACATGAATATATATGCATGTATATGTGTGCATGTAGGTTGTGCAAATGTATAAACACATGCATACAAATATTATTGCAAATTATAACCTATATACATGTACATGCCTAAATGTAAACATATATATTTTAAAAGTCATAAAATAGCACATATGATTGTAAATAAAATCAATTATATTGAAATATAATGTATACATATATACACATGTATTTCCTTGCATAAATGTATTGTGTATATAAACACTAAACACATTTGTGTGTGTACAGAGGTATGTAAAAAGGAGATATATCCAGAATAAAATGGAGATAATTAACAGAGGGAAGGTTAAACCCCTTTACATTTTAAGCTTAGAAGGATACAAACATGTTTTATGTTCACCTGCTTGGGCATGACAAATTGCTTAAAAACATTTACACACAAAGGGTTGGGAGAGAAGATGAAGGAAGGATCCATGGGTTAAGTGACAGTTAGGCAAGTTAAGGAGCAGAATTAAAGTAGAAGAGTTAGCAGGGATGAGATATACACAAACACTACAACAAAGATCAGGAATAGAATTTACTAGAAAAAAAAAGAAGGGCTAGTAATTATTAATTTTAGACAAAGTCAAACTAATAGATTCAATCAAAAGAAAAATCTACATTATATGTCAGCCATATTAATATTGTTTTAGATGCACTTTTACATATGGGTAAATGTGTATGTGTCTATATGTGTGTGTGTCTGACTATATGTGGGTATGTGTGCACATAGATATAGGTATATATAAATATATGTATACATAGATATATAGAAAATATGTGTGTGCATATATATATATACATATACATGCATATGTATAGGTACATATGGGTATATATAAATATATTTGTGCTTAACTGTAGTCTGCTTGGGGAAGGTGAAAGGGAAGAAAGGTGGAAAAAGAATAAAATGAAAAGTATACATCAGAGAACAAAAGAATAAAGTACAAGGAAGCAAAAAAAGATGGACATTCATGAATATCATCTCTTTTGTTTGGCAATTGTTAATGCTGTAAAGTTACCCTTGCATATAACCTATAAATAAAAGGCTATTAAAAAAAAAGAATATCATCTCTTTTATTATTATATATGCTTTCTTGAAATGAAAATTTATTGTAATATATTTTGAATCCTCTCTGATATTCTGCTGGGCACATTACAATGTTGTTTTGTTGTGTTTATTCTCTTCTGTCTTTCATTTTCTAGTTTTTTTTTTCTTTTTTGTATTTAGTTCAATAAAAATAAAGAAAAAACATTCACACAATCAAGCTCAGACATTACTGGACACTTATTTCTTTGAACTTCAGCCTGCCCTTAGATTACTGCTCCTTGGATCTCACTGAAGCTTATTGCTGACCTACTCTTCTGGTCCCCAAATAGCCCTCTTCCTTTTAGTCTGTTTACACTGTACTTCATTTTTGCCACTCTGGTAACTGACTTCCTTGCCTTGCCTCATACACTACACATTTTACTTTGATGGTTTCACAAAAAAACAAAAACCAGACCATTGTGAACTTGCCTTCCTCCTTCAAGTCCAGATACCCCTGAGCTGCCAGAACCATACCCTACAGGACAGCACTCAGCCAGGATCTCCCCTGACCTCACCTCTTTCTGGGGGTAATTGGCCAAGTCTTCCCTAACCACCCACATAGATTAGATGAATTTTTTCCCTAATAGCCAAAGAACCTGTTTCCAAATCTTAATTGGTCAATAACTAGGTGGCTGTTTCCAGAAGGCTAGGACTGAGCCTCCTATAGACTTAGCTTCCTGGTAGCCTCAAGACATATTGATTTTAAGGTGGAGTCCTTCAGAATTGCCAGATGTTGTAAGACCCCTTGAGTCATGGAGTCCTGAGACCAAATGCTATATCCTGTTTGAGTATCCTTCCTATGCTATAGATAAATAAATATTTTATAGATTTTTGAGTTGTCTACACACTATCTCATTGTGTTCTACTAAAAGATCTAAATTTGTCAGGCTCAGCCCCACCTATATGTCCAGGACATTAATGGAATTCTATTTCTGTTATTGTTGAACTTCTTTTAATCCCAAATTTTCTAGAAAAATATAAGAAAGAAGATGTAGTATTACTCTCCCTTAATACTCATTGATTTTTACATTGATGACCCCTCTCTGAAATGAGACTCTCTCCCCAGATTACCTTGACTTAAGTCATCTGCTATAATGAGATCTTAGAAGGCAATGAAGAAGTCAACCTTTGGGCCATGTCTAGGAAAAATAAAACAGCCTGGCTCTCATAGAGACAAGGATTGTGCTGCATGAGCCACCATGTTCCAAACATTCTTTCTGCCAAATCCTTTTCTGAATTCCTCTTTCCCAGGCTGAGGGCTCTCTTCTATGGCCTCAAAACCATTTCTGCTGCTGGGCTAGAAAACTATGGATGCCATGCTGTAAGCAGAGACCACAGAGAGACTTCTCTTTAGGGAACTACAATGTCTTGTTGACACTAAACTGAACAAACTTGGGTCTCTCTGCCTGCTTTGTGTAACTCTATGTAATCTTCCCAGTCTTGAGATTGCCTCTTCTTATTATCTTCTAGATAATGATACTATTGTATCAATTAATACCTCCAAATATTAGGATACAAGATGGTTCTCTAAGAGAATTTAAGGATTATGAATCATTGAACAAATTGTGGCATATAAATGCAAAAAATATTTTTGCACTTTATGAAATAATAAATATGAAGGACTCAGAGAAACTTAGAATGAATACAGAGTCAGGTGAGAACCAAGAGAACAATTTGCATGATGGTCACAATGATTCAAAGGAAAACTTTAAAAATTTTTAGAACTCTGATCAATACAGTGACCAATTGTTACCTTAGGATACTGATAAAATAGAGTATGCTTTTTGGCTCTTAAAAAGAAGTGATGGACTAGAAATGAAGAATGCATTTTGAGACATGGCCAATGTATTGATTTATTTTGCTTGACTATAATTATTTGTTGGGTCCCTTCTAAAAAAAAAGGAAAGAAACAAAACATTTAAAATGTATAGAAGAAAACAAAAATACAGAAAGAAACACAAACAAGGCAATTTCTAAGTAGCTTGATAGATATATACCCCCCAAAACTGTCACAGAATCTCATATACAACTCTCATTTTTATTCTCTTCTATTGAGATGTTTGTTAACAATTAAGTTCTGCCAGCACTGCTTCCTTCCAGTGTAAGACTATGGTTTTCAGTTGGCAGACTTCATTTTATTAAGATGTAAAAAAGTGGGGCAGCTAGGTGACACAATGGATAGGGCATCAGCCCTGAAGTCAGGAGGACCTGAGTTCAAATATGTCTCAGACACTTAACACTTCCTGGCTGTGTGACCCTGGGCAAGTCACTTAAACCCAAATGCCTCAACAAAGCAAAAAACAAACAAACAAACAAAAGATGTAAAAAGGTTACAAAAAGAGTAGGATCTAAGCTACTATGATTTATTCTCCTTTACTGAATCCCATCATGGCAACAGCCACATCTCAAATGACTAGAAACCCCACTAGAAACCCACTGGTGATTACTTCAGAAGGAAGATTCTCAAGAATACCTGCAGAGCTTCAAGCGTATTCTTTCTCCACAAGAACTGAATGCTTATTTGGATCTGAGGAATATGATTTTATGGTCCCCTGATTTTAGGAGGGCTTCTGTTCTAACAATATCAGTAAATCCTAAATTTTCTGGTTTTAGAGTCTGCCTCAGAGACTTCCCACATTCCCAATCTTAGAACAACAATCTGCCTGATTCTGAAGAGACCACTCCTCAATTCATTGCTGACTGATAAACTGGTCAGTGATAACCAAATTCCAGAGACCACTCCTCTGGGCCATAGAATTAGCATGTCAATGATAGAAAGCTGGATAAAGGAGTCTCCTCTCTCTTAGGACTTTGCTAATTTCTTTTGGAATTCAGCCTGCTTGTAATGGCATTACAATTACAATAAACTTTGCCCCTTGATTAGGAAATGAGTTCAAGCTTTTGAGACACCTCGCAACACTGGTCTGTGAGCCCAAACTTTTGGGTCACCTTCCCAACCTCAACAAGTCCACACATCTTTCCTCTATTAAAACCTTTTGCCCAAAGGTAACAGGGTTAGGGGTTAATCTTATTCTCATAGTCTTCCTAAATAAGGCAGCTCTAGAATGTCACCTCTAGAATGACTCCATTTAAAATACTCTGGAGGCCTAAAGTAAAGAGAAGAGGTTATATCATTTTCTTTTTATTTATTTATTTTTTATTATTTAATAGCCTTTTATTTACAGGTTATATGTATGGGTAACTTTACAGCATTGACAATTGCCAAACCTCTTGTTCCAATTTTTCCCCTCTTTCCCTCACCCCCTCCCCCAGATGGCAGGATGACCAGTAGATGCTAAATATATTAAAATATAAATTAGATACACAATAAGTATACATGACCAAACCGTTATTTTGCTGTACAAAAAGAATCAGACTCTGAAATATTGTACAATTAGCCTGTGAAGGAAATCAGAAATGCAGGTGGGCAAAAATATGGGGATTGGGAATTCAATGTAATGGTTCTTAGTCATCTCCCAGAGTTCTTTCGCTGGGCATAGCTGGTTCAGTTCATTACTGCTCCATTGGAAATGATTTGGTTGATCTCGTTGCTGAGGATGGCCAGGTCCATCAGAACTGGTCATCATATAGTATTGTTGTTGAAGTATATAATGATCTCCTGGTCCTGCTCATTTCACTCAGCATCAGTTCATGTAAGTCTCTCCAGGCCTCTCTGAGATCATCCTATTGGTCATTTCTTACAGAACAATAATATTCCATAATATTCATATACCACAATTTATTCAGCCATTCTCCAACTGAGGGGCATCCACTCATTTTCCAGTTTCTAGCCACTACAAAGAGGGCTGCCACAAACATTCGTGCACATACAGGTCCCTTTCCCTTCCTTATGATCTCTTTGGGATATAAGCCCAGTAGTAACACTGCTGGATCAAAGGATATGCACAGTTTGATAACTTTTTGAGCATAGTTCCAAACTACTCTCCAAAACGGTTGGATTCATTCACAGCTCCACCAACAATGCATCAATGTCCCAGTTTTCCCACATCCCCTCCAACAATCATCATTATTTTTTCCTGTCATCTTAGCCAATCTGACAGGTGCGTAGTAGTATCTTAGAGTTGTCTTAATTTGCATTTCTCTGATTAATAATGACTTGGAGCATCTTTTCATATGACTAGAAATAGTTTCAATTTCTTCATCTGAGAATTGTCTGTTCATATCCTTTGACCATTTATCAATTAGAGAATGGCTTGATTTTTTATAAATTAGAGTTAATTCTCTATATATTTTGGAAATGAGGCCTTTTTCAGAACCTTTGCCTGTAAAAATATTTTCCCAGTTTATTGCTTCCCTTCTAATCTTGTCTGCATTAGTTTTATTTGTACAAAAACCTTTCAGTTTGGTATAGTCGAAATTTTCTATTTTGTGATCAGTAATGATCTCTAGTTCTGCTTTGGTCATAAAGTCCTTCCTCTTCCACAGGTCTGAGAGGTAAACTATCCTGTGTTACTCTAATTTATTTATAATTTCATTCTTTATGCCTAGGTCATGAACCCATTTTGACCTTATTTTGGTGTACAGTGTTAAGTGTGGATCAATGCCTAGTTTCTGCCATATTAGTTTCCAATTTTCCCAGTTCCCAATTAGTTCCCAATTTTTATCAAACAGTAAATTCTTATCCCAAAAGCTGGGGTCTTTGGGTTTGTCAAAGACTAGGTTGCTATATTTGTTGACTGTTTTGTCCCTTGAACCTAACCTATTCCACTGATCAACTAGTCTATTCCTTAGCCAATACCAAATGGTTTTGGTAACTGCTGCTCTATAATATAATTTTAGATCTGGTACAGCTAAGCCACCTTCATTTGCTTTTTTTTTCATTAATTCCCTTGTTTTTCCATATGAATTTTGTTGTTATTTTTTCTAGGTCATTAAAATAGTTTTTTGGGAGTCTGATTGGTATAGTGCTAAATAAATAGATTAGTTTAGGTAGTACTGTCATCTTTATTATATTTGCTCGCCCTATCCAAGAGCATTTAATATTTTTCCAATTGGTTAGATCTCAAGGTTATTCCTAAGACAATGATCCATGCTATCTGGTGATGCAAAGGGGAAACATGAATTCACTCCCCTTCAAGGACTGCCATTTCCAAAATCTACATGTTGTTATGTGCTCTATGAGTCTATGATAATAAGTGCTTAGGGAATGAGCAGATGATTAGGATCTCCTAATGAAAGTTTTTTCTTCCTCCTGGCCAGAGCTCTTCTAAGCCTCATATCCTTTTCAACCCACTTGTAGTCTTGCTTTTTTTTACTCTCAGGATGGTGGGAGAACATAGATCATAGAACATATAAGCCAGAAGAGAGTTTAGAAGTCATCACTTCTAACTTCTTCAACTTACAGATAAGGAAACAGAAACCAGGACAATAAGCTTTCCCAAGGATATATTTGTACAAAAATATTTATAGCAACTCTTTTTATTGTGGCAAACAATTGGAAATTGAGGGAATGCCCATCAATTGAAGGATGACTGAACAAATTGTAATATAAGATTGTGATAGAATACCAATGTTGATGGGGTGGGAGTAGCAATACATAGTTGAATTAAACATGTGACAAATTCACAATGGCCATTCTCTTTGGCAAAAGATAGATTTATTTAGGGGAATAGCTTATAGGCAAAACAAAGGAGTACAATAGACACCAGAAATGGTAAATATAAAATAGAATTGAAAGACCATATAAAAGACAAATTCCCTAGGGTAAATCACAATTAATCACAGGAAAGGAAATATCTGTGAGGCGGGGGTAGTCCATTGACAGGCACATTAGATCTTTAGAAGAGTTTAACAGACTAACCACAATTAGCCAGAATAAGGAGAAAGATGCCATTAGCAGGAAGGCACTACAAGGAGAGAGAGAAAGAGTAACTTTACAGTAGGCTTAGTCCAGTAAAGATCTTCCCAAAGATCTTTATCATAAGCAGACATTTTTAGGGGAAATATAGACTTGGGGGTTTCCCAGGGGTAAAGACATGAACTCAAAAGGAAGGACCAAAGAGACAAATGGAATGCACCCGACAGACCCCAGACTTATCTAAAGATATGCTAATCAATATTTCAAAGCTTATTTAAAGAGCAAATAGAGGTTTGAGGGAGAGGCAAGAGAGTTCCATCCTCACAATCACTCTATTTAAATGGGGTAGTCTGGGGATTTGTTATATATGTTAATAGTCATTTGGATTTCTTCCTGATAGAGAAAGAGACTAAGTCACATGAATGTGTTACAAGAAATAACAAGGGAGCTAGAGTCAGAAAAACCTGGAAAGGCACTTATGAATTACTTGCAAAGTAAAGGGAGCAAAACTAGAACATTGTACCCATTAACAGCAATATTACAATAATGATCAACTATGGAAGATTTAGCTACTCTGATTAACATAATGATCCAAGACAATTCCAAAGGATGCTTAATGAAAAATGTTATCATTGTAAAGGGCTGAAACTTTTAAAAGGTGTGTTTGAATCAGACAACTGAGCACTTAAGGCTAATTACCTATTGGACAATACTCTATTAGCATATGCTTGGAAAAATGGCCCTTCTCACTATTCCATGCTGGCTTGATCTTTTGGTGAATACAGATAATAGTAGGAGGGATTAAAGGGTGGTGTGAGATTTAGCCAGGCTCACTTTGCACCAGGATCAGCTTGTGGCAGTTTCACCCATCTCCCTTACTTCTCCCCCTAAAGACCAAGGACTTTTGCTTATTCTGACTCTGGATGATCATAAGAACTCTAGGGAGCTAACCAGGACTTCACAACCTCCACAGAGAGAAATGATGAACTCCAGTGCAAATCAAAACATACTTTTTAAACTTTATTTTTCTTTTGTTTGTGTATGTGTGTTTTCTTTTGCAACATGACTAATACGGAAATGTTTTGCATGACCTCATGTGTAACTGATATCATATTGCTTGCCTTCTGAATGGGTTGAAGAGAGAGAATTTAGAACTCAAAAATTTCTAAATGAATGGTTAAAAAAAAGTTTATACATAATTGGGAAATACTTGATGAAATAATTTTTATTTAATTACTTTCCCAAGGCCACAAGGCAATAAATAATAGAACCATCATTCAAACATAGTTCTTCTGACCTCAAATCTAGTGTTGTTTTCATTTAAGTTGATCATCTAGTCCAACAATTTCATTTTTACATAGAGAAGACTCATATGTCTCAAAGAGGGGAAAGGCTTTTACAAAAATCACATAATAAATTAATAAATGGCAAAACTGGGACTAGAATCTAGGGGTGAGAAAAAAGGAGCGTGATGGGGAGGTATTCTTTGGGTTGAAAGTGGGGGGTAAAGTAACAAATGAACTAGGAAGATCACAGATGAGCCCAGCCATTAGTCTGAGCCAAGGACTTACTTGTGGAGTCTGGAAGGGAGGGAAAGGAACTTATAGCAAATGGAGCTCTTAAGCTTTGCAAAGTAAAAATCAGCAGGACTTCAGAGCTCATTTTTAAAAAGATGGAAGACAATCACTCATAGGAAGTAGCTTCCTATCTCTATTAGGAAAGACAGGATGGACATTAAAAAAACTAGAATGTGAGTTAGACTTCAGACTGAACATCTTTTAAGGGCATAAGAGATGGGAATGGTGTTTCAGGATGTCAGAAATATGAATAACAAATTAAGATGGTTGTTTAATTGTTATTGTTGCTATTTGTCATTCATTCTCAAAAAGAACCATGACATCAGGGAGGCAATATCATGACGTGCAAGTGAATTTGATTGAAGTGTGGGAGGATTGTGCAAGGTCCAGTGGCAAGATATAGATCAAGATGACTGAAGATGGCCCCAGATGAAATAGGAGACCTTAGCTTTTTAAAGTGAGGATTTCAACAGGTCTCTGTTTAACAAAGGCCATATCCATTCAGTGATTAAGGCTAGGTAGCAATTGAAGCAAAGAATGTTCTCTTTTATCTAGTCTCCCCTCCTCAAATCCAATTATTTTAAATGTAGCTATTAAGCAAGTTTAGTTATTTGCATTGCTGTTTAATATTAAATTAAAAATATAAAATATTAAATTTAATGTTAAATATTAAATTTGATTTTGTGATTTCATTAGAGTTCATTGGGAACTCTTAATGAGGAAAATTTCTCAACCAATTTAAGTCAACAATAAAATTCATTAAATTGTGAGCTCTTTGAGGAAAGAAATTATCTTTTGCTTCTTTTTGTATCCCTAGTTTAATACACCACCCCTGTTACATTTTAGATGCTTAATAAATGTTTACTAACATCTGACAACAACTTAAACTCTTGAGAGATGCCTAAAAAGTGTTTTACTTATCGAAACATAAGTGGGGAGATCTAGTCACAAGAAGGGAAGGAAAAGGAAAAAGTGAGTAGGTAAGTAGGGAGGGTGACAAATAAAGAGAAAACTCCTTCAGAAAAGGGGTTATCGACAGCTTCCTGGCTTCCTCTGCAGCCCCTGCCCTGCTTCTCCACTAAATATCCCTCTCCTTTCCATAATCAGCACTAGTACAGCATTACCACTAGAGGTCACCCATTTCCTTTCTTTGGTGGGCTTTAGAATAAGGAAACACCAAGCTCTCATGTGTCCCAATCTACTTCTTTCTGAGAATCTCCAGTGTTCATACTGCTCCTTCCCCCAATTTGATTGTTTTTTGGTTTCCTTCACGAACCACTAGCTCCTTCTTCATTACTATGTTTTCCATTCCTGTGCTCCGAATCCCTGCAGGGCACAAATATTTACAGAAGCCAAAAGTCAGAATTTTAGAATCACAGAATGTTGGTCCTGGAAAGACTTTGTCCAACTAAGAATGTTGGCGCTAGAAAGGCCCATAAATCAGAGAACATAAAACATCGGGGATAGAAGGAAACTTTGAAATTAGAATAAAGTCAAACGTTAAAATGTTAAAATTCTACCAAGCTGGAGAGACCTTTAAAATACAGAACATAGATAGACTTGGTTCTTTTCAACAAACAGTGATTCAAGGCAATTCCAATGGACTCTGCATCTAGAAAGAGAGCTACGGAGACTGAATATAGATCAAAGCATAGTAGTTTTACCTTTTATTATTGTTTGTTTGCTTTTCTTTCTCATGTTTTTTTTCTCCTTTTGATCTTGCACAGCATGACAGATATAGAAATGTGTTTAGAAGAATTGTACATATTTAGCCTATATTGGAGTGCTTACTGTTTTGGGGAGGGGAGATTTTGCAAAGGTGAATGTTGAAAACTATCTTTGCTTGTATTTGGAAAAATAAAATACTATAAAAATAAAAAATACAGAACACAGATGATTAGAGCAGGATGGGATCTAGCTAAGAAAAAAAAAAGCCCAGACTGCCAAAGCTAATGGGATTTTTAGAGTTAATGGGGCTTTTTAGGGACATCAGATCTGAAAGGTATGCTAGAGCATCACGGTCCGTCACTTAATATTCAGATGACATTGGACAATTGGAAGGCTTCCTAGTCTTCATCCTTCTTCCCCTCATAGCTAAAGATACCAAACCGAAGGCAGAGTTCTGCTGGGAGTACAGAGAGATGAAAGCATACACAACTTCCTAAAGATAGCCCGGGTCAGAAATTGAGGCATTGTTTATTGGAGATATTCATTAAGAGGAGCAGTCATTTAACGTCTGTTGATTTCATTTTGAGGGAGTTTAGATAATTTCCAAGATTCTTTTTAGCTCTAAATCTATGGCATTTTGATTCTACAAAAGAGCCTCAGAACACAGAATGTTGGATACCGAATGGACCTTACAATCCAGATATTTGACTTCAGGGAAGAAGAGAAGAAAGATGAAGGGAATTGGGGAGGAGTAAGCAGCAAAAGGGGAAGAGTATGAGCCACAGCATGGCTCTCAAATTGAACAGACTTTATTTCTTGAAGAATAGAGGGATCTAAAATGAAGAATGAAGCAGATTTGGGGAAGGTTCAAGGGATAAGGGGATCAATGCAGTTAAGGACAACCAACACCAAGAAACTCTAGGCTTGACCTTGTGTTCAAGGACCCAGCTATATGGCGAAAGAAAGGGGAGTTGCCTGCTCCAACAGGTGGCTCCTATTCTTGTCTCTTTTACGTCAAACCCATTTCCTAAATTACTTCCTCCCAGGAGTCTGTCTACTTCCACTCTCCAGACCTCACGTCTTCAAAGCCTGGGGGAGAGGGTCCCTCCCACCCAGAAACCAATAACCACAAAGGAATTGGGGCACTGCTGATCCAGGCCTTCCCAGAACCCAGACTTCCTGTACACCCCTCTTAAACCCTGCCCATTCTGAAAAGGTTCCTGTTCTCCAATCCTCTGTCTTCCTCCTGACTCCTCTGCCCAGGAACCCAAGTGTCCCCCTTTTCCAGAGTAACTAAGATGAGTTCTATAATCCCCAGTTATGCTTCTTGTTTAAACTAGGAGAATAAAAAAGATATGAAGGTTCTGAGGTCAATCCATTGCAATGCATGGTCAGGACCAGCCAGGGGACTCAGGTTCTGACCATAGAGGTTCAGGGGGTTCAGGAGGGCAGGGTCATAGAAATGTCACCTACTCTTCAGGAGACTCCAGTTCCTGAAGGAGAGGCAATTGAAAGGGAACTGGGTGAACTGGTCGGGTAGCATTTCCAAGCAGGCAATCACCTCCCGGGATATAACCCCCTGCTTCATGGAGCCTGGAAGCTCAGTGCTCCCTAAACCATTCTTGCCTCGCTGACCCAACCAGCCCAGAGCCCCTCCCTGAACCCAGGAGTCCTACTCCCTCAGCGTCCTGAGACCAGAAGGCATGAGGCAGCTCCAAGCCCTGGCCCTCTTCTTTCTCCTTCATTTTGGTGAGTCTTCAGAAGCTAGAGTCCAGAATATTTGGGTTGGAATGGAGAGCAAGGGTTGGGAGTGATAGGGAGAATGTGACCTCAAGAAGGCAAGCTGGGAACCAAAGGGCAATTGTACCCAGATTCTATTTTCACTTTTTCTTTCACATCTTTTTCATTCATCCTTTTGAGATCCCACCTCTTTTTCCTTTTCTCCAATCATATATTTCCTTGGTTTCTGTCTCATTCTCTCAATTCATCTCTGAATTTCTATGGGTCTCTGATCTCTCTTTTATTTATAAGTTGAATTCTGTGGCTCCTCCCTTTCTTCTGATGTGCTTTCTATCTTTCCTGTTTTTCCTCCCAGAATATTCCCAAATTCTGTCTCTTTCTAATGTCTTTTCTCCCCATCTACTGCCCTCCTCCCAACTTAGGCTCCATGGTAGAAAGTAGTCCAGAAGGGTAGGGGAACCCAAAGTTTTCAGAGGAGAGTTTTCTCCGTGGCCTTAGATAGTCCAGAGATGTTTGAGTTTGTTTTTGAGAATTTAGGGGTACCTCTGGGAATAGAGAACACAATTTCTGGGTCTTGGAAAAAGAAAAAGACATTTTAAAAGCCCTCGGACAATGGAGATCCCTGCAGTCATATCCTCTGAAATCTGAAGTCCTAAGATAATAACTGAAAGAGTTGTATAACACCTTAAGGTTTACAACTCTGTAAAGTATGTAATTTAAGTATTATTAACCCCCATTTTAAAGATAAAGAAACTGAAGCTAAAAAAATCAAATAATTTGCCTATATTCAAACAGCTAACAAGTGTTAAAACCAGGGTTTCAATCTAGGTCTCACCTATTTCTAAGTTCATTGCTTTGTTTCTACTATGCCATGCTAAATGACTTCCCTTCTCCTTATCTAAGTTTTTCATGACTAGGATAAATGATTTAGTCATGCTAAGGTAGATATAGGCCTGAAGAGAAGGTAGTAGTGAGCTAGGGGAAGGAAAGATTACTACGACCTGGAGAAAACATCCCTTTCCCATTTGTCATCATTCCTGAAGGAGGATGTGAAGGTGGCAACAATAGGACCCAAGAGACCCACAAAGAAGGGAGAGGTCCTCCCTGCTCAAGGGAGCATCATCAGCTAGCGTTCCAGTTAGGACTGAGTAGCACCAGAGAGGGAATGGATGAGGGACAGAGCCATTAGTCTCCAAATGGGGAGGGGAAAGTTATACATTTAAATGCCTTTCCTTCACTTGGAAAGAGAAAGGAAGATAGGAGCCAAGAATAAATTGGAGATTAGAAGAGGGGAGTCAGTAGGAGGCTGGAGGATGGGATTGTTAAGGATAAAAAGAACAAAGCTGAGGGGCCGAGTAGGAAGATGCAGCTGAGTAGAAAGTTTGGTTTGAAGGCTGAGGAGGATGGTAGAGGATGTAGCTTTGTAGGAGAAAAAGACTATGAGTAGGAAGCTGAAAGATCTGACAGAGTGGGAGGCTAGAGAAGTGAGCCTTGTAGGAGAGGAGAAGAGCACCTAGAGGCAATATGGCCCTATGAAAAGGAGATCTGGAATTAGATGGCAGGGATTCAAATTCCACCTCTCTTGGTTATTGTTGGTGTGATCTTGTACAAATCTCTTCGGCTCACTGAGCCTCAGTTTCCTCATCTGCAAAATGAAAAGTTAGACTAGATGGCCTTTATGGTCCCTTGCAGACCTAAGTGCTTCCAGTTCCTTTATAATCTACAGTGTAAGGAAGGGGAGGATGGTTAAGATCTTTGATATTGAGGCTGGAGAGCTGGCTTCAGGCTTAACCTCTGAGGATATTGTGACCACAAAGAAAAGTGTAGGAGGAGGGTGGGGTGCCAGCCTTCTCTGGTTTCCAAATCTCAAGTTAATTAGGGTCAGATAGGGTTACTCTGCTCAGTTTAGGGAATAAGGAGAAAGATATCACTGGGGAGCTGAAGGACAGTATCCGAAGTCAAGACTTCTGGGTTGGTGGGAGGTCATCCAAACATCTTAAAGAGACACTCCTTCCTTTCCTGATTTTGCCTTCCCTTCCCTTGGGTGCACTTTGCCCTGAAAAAATCATACTACATTCCACTGGCCAACACACCCTTCTCTGGAAGCAACTGCATTTCCCTGTCCCCGTGTCACCTCCCTGGGATGGGCCTTGGCCATTTGGTGCAGTTTCATCATCTTATGATTTCTGGGGATACTGTGGGGGATATATGCACTTTTGGGTGGCTCTAGAAAAATCTGCTTTGGAAATTGTGCTGTTCTTTTTGTTCTGCTCAGTTATTGCAATCCCAAATTCTATCCCCTCTTCCTCTTCCTCTTCCAGACCTTCCCCTTAGCTCCTGGATCTTTTTATTGGACCTACTGTTGCAATGATAATTGCTTTCCTTTGAGATAAGTGACCATACGTCTTTTACAATCATTATAATGACAGATAATTAGGTGATTGCTCTTGATATTATTGGGTAATTGCTATTATTACCTATAAGGGCAAGGAACAGTGAAATTCATCTCTTGAAATCAAAGGCCATTGAGCCTAGAGGAAGGGCCTTGGGCTGAGTGGGTGACTTGGTATCTAAAGTACAGTTCCCTCTTATCCCATCTCCATCCCCAAATTTCACATACACAAACTGACCCAGAGCGAGTTTCTATGCCCTCTGCCCTTAGCATTCTCTGTCTGCCTGTCTGTCTCTCATTTCTATCTTGTTTTCTGAATGTATGTCAGGATTTCCCATTTCCTGTCTGTAAGTTTCAATTCTTCCTCTTCTCTGAGTTTTTTTTTCCATCTTTAACTGTAATGTTAACCTCCATCTATCTCATTATTCCTTTTCCTGAACTTTGTCTCCCAACATAAGATAGACAATTACTTTTAACTCCAGAGCCATGTGGCAGGTTGCTGTTCCCAGAGGTTTTTGCAAAAGAGCTGAGTGGGCAAGTTTCATAATTTCGGCCTTTCCCCTTCCTTTTATCTTCCCTCTTTTTACTCTCCCAAAACCTCCATGATACCCTTCCGTACTCTCTCAGAGCACCTCAAATAGCACCTCACTCAACCTGCCCCCTTCCAAAGTTCTAGGTTTTACAATTATTTCTTCTCTCTATTCCTTTCCCCAATTAAAGTTTCCATTTTGTTGACATAGATATCTTAGCTAGACATAAGCCTAACAATCTGACATTAAATTAATATACATTAATCTGTGAGTGTAACTAGATTTTAATAAAGGAGTTTCCTGACCTAAACCAGTATAGGGTGCAAGGGCTTCCTGGAAAGCCCACTCAGAGATAACACCATTCCTGATTTTCAATCACAACCCTATTCTTATTTGTCTGAAGAATCATAGGTTAGCATTTCTGGAAGGTTAATAAATTCTTTCCTACATTTGAATACTTCATTCCTTTGTCTATCTTCCTATTTACTTCTTATCAATTTCTTCACCCAACTTGTCTCATCTCTGTCTCTGTTCCCCCTTTCCACTTCTTTTACTTCTGTCCTCTCCTCTATTCTTATTTTCCCTTCATTCCCTAGTGCTACTATATGCTGAAGATGGTATGTATCTGGAGCCCACCCCCCAAAAAAGGTACAGTGGAACATAGTACATTCTAACTGTCCCAGCCCCACACATTGATTAATGATGTGATCATACAAATGAGTTCCAGTCATGGGCCTATCCACTTCCTGCTGAGGCTGTTTCTCAGCTCCACCTGGTTGGTTTTATTTGAATGTCCAAGCCTGAAGACCTAGGGTCAATAGCAACAAATCCACCCACTGAGTGCCAGGAACAGGGCAAGGTCTAAGGGAAAATGATGAAGGTTGAGAAAAAGGGAGTTCCAAAGGTCATTTTAAACTTTTCTTGTCCTTTAGGCAGCTCATGCTTAGGGAAGAAAGGGAGGTTGGCAGTAAATAACCGCTCATTCATCTATAGTGCTTTAGAGATTACTAAGCCCTTTTCTCACAACTTTGTGAAGCAGTGAAGTAGTACAGAAAATTATATCCCCTATTTTACATAAGAGGAAACTGGGCCCAGAGAGATTAAATCATTTGCCATATCCCCACAACTAGTAAATATTAGGGTTTATAACTTGAAAGGAAGACTTTGGACTCTAATCCTAAATTTTTTCTGGGCCACCACATTGTATCTCCTTTATTCATTCAATCAAATATCCAATGTTGTTTCTCACTATCAAGACTATAACTCTTTACTAACAAGTTATCAGATTGATACATTGAGAATTCTTGAGGGTGGAGATGATAATCCTGTATAATGCCAAGAGGAACTCCTTTAAAACATAGAAACTCCAAATCTTGTGATTGTAGAATACGAATAGGATACGCTGCAACCAACGATGATAAGGGGAAGAGAATGTCTGGAAGACTGGTAAGAATTTTCAGTTGCAATGGCTATTGATCTTCTCTCTTTGTATCTTTACCCTAGAAACAAAGAAAGCAGAGTCAACTAGAGGTGAGTGTCTGAAATCTTACCAATAGACTTGGGAGGGAAACAACATTCTAAAGCCTCAGAGTATGAACTAAACAGGTAACCTTTACAGACAGAAGTTTTCTATCTCAGGGGAACTAGAATACTGGAAATTTTCAGGGAATGCAGTTTCTGTCTTTGCATATTTTATGCATGAATACTGTGGTGAATTCGACTTTATATGCTTTACCCCCAGAGTACAAAAAAAAGAGTTAGAAGAAGCCAGATTTCTAATCAACCTGAGGACTCAATAACAAGCTGTACAACATTGGAATGGGTTACTCTGGGAGGTGATTGATTCCCCAACAATAGAGCTGTGTAAATGAAAGCTCTATGATCATTTATCAAGGACATTGTCAAAGGGATGCCTACTTCATACTGATATTGGACTAGATAACATTGCTACTCAAGAATTCTGTTTCCATACCTTTAAATATGAGGCAGATATGGCTTCTCAAAGAGAATTAGGCATGCCAGGGAAATCCTGACAGTTAAAAAATTGTTTATCAAAAAGAGAGCAGAGAGGATAGAGGAGCAGTTATTGAGGTCCCAAGGACAGATGGAGAAAAATTAATCACATTTACCACAGTGTGGGAAATTATAGGCCAAAGAAAGGAAGAAAACTTACTAAGACAATTTCAATTTTAACCTGCTGTGATTATAAAAGTGGTAGTTTATGTTTACAGTGGGAGAGATATGCCCTCCACAGGGTAGGAACAACATATATCTCTTTTTTATCCTCCCTTTCCTCCCAGCTTGTGGCCAGCCCCGAATGCTGAACCGAATGGTAGGAGGCCAGAATGCCCAAGACGGGGAATGGCCCTGGCAAGTCAGTATCCAGAGGAATGGGAGTCACTTCTGTGGCGGGAGCCTCATAACAGACCAGTGGGTCTTAACAGCAGCTCATTGCTTCTCTAAGTAAGTCCCACATGCCAGCAGGTCAAACTGACCTTACACTTTGGGATTTTCCCTCTCTCTAGGCTGCTCTTTTGGAAAAAAAATTTTTTTTTCAGCACCACGGACAGCTTTCTGCCTTCTACAACTCCTACCAGGCCCACTTTCCCCTCATATTCTAGCACCACAGACAGCAACACAACGCCTTCTCTGTCTAACCAGACTATCTTCATAGATAAGTCTTCCAAGTTCAGAGACTCGGATATTATCTACATTCTTTGTCATAGAATAGACAAAGAAGGACTGAAAGAGACTTGATAGAGCAAGGATGCAAATTAATAAATACTAATTCCAAGTCTAGGGTTCTTTATTAAACCACAAAGCAATTTCTGCACAGAACCACTGTGAACTAGGAAGTGCTTCAATTATTATTATTCCCATTTTATAGCAGCAAAAATAAAGGCCCAAAGAAATAAAATGACTTTGACCCAACTAGGCCAGATAGGTCTTGCACCATTGAGGTGATATGACCAAATACATCTCTTTGGCATGAGTTCTCCATTAGAGAGAACCTTCAGTATGTTTTGAGAACTTATTGCAGTTCATCATTGCTTTCACAGATGAATTTTCCTTACATGAAATTCAATTTATCAAATTTTCCTGAGCAGAGTTTTAGTGAGCTAAGTACAAGGCATTATTTGGGGGATTGGAAGAGTATCTAAATGACTAAGAAGTAATTCTGTCTTAAGACTACTTACAGCCTAGGAAAGGGAATGACATACATAAAAATAACAATATGCCAAAGGATGTGAGAAAGACCAAAAGAGAAATAGGAACCAATGCTTTGGGGGTTCACAGAAAGAAATGATTACATCTGCTTGAGAGAAGCATCATGGTTTAATGGTAAAAAAAAAACAAAAAACCCAACAACAACAACAACAACATTAAATCAGAAATTAAAGAGCTTGGGTTTGAGCTTCAGTTCTGCAATCAACTAATTTTGTAACCTTGGGCCAATACCTCAGAGTCTTTCTCTATAAAAATGAAGTCTACGAATGAGATGATTTCTAGGATTTTTTTCTGTGCACTCTCTTTTTCTTTCTCTCTGTCTCTGACTCTCCCTCTCTGTGTCTACCTGTCTCGGTCTCTATGTGTATGTGTATGTGTGTATTATATATATGTGTGTGTATATATATATATATATTCTTAGCCAGAAACTATCTTAGAAAGACAAAGACAGACAGATATGGACATAAATACATATACATATTAAGTTATGCATGTATGTATATAAGTATATAGAAGTGAACTTAAGACTTCAAGTTCAACACCTTCATTTTTACAAATGAGGAAACCAAGATTATGACTTGCCAAGGGTCATTCTCCTAATGAGGAAGGTTTCTTACAGATAATGACTTTTGAGCTAAGCCTTAAAGGGACCCAACCCCAACACCCACTCCCATCCCTAGGTCTATTCTCAGGGAGAATACTGAAGCTATTCATTGGTATTTGTGTTCTTGTCTACTTACCTTCTTTTTAGGGTATCCCAATCCCAGTTCCCCATGCAAGTCCCTAAATCTGGTTCTTTCTAAATCCAGTCCTTTTTTGTTTCCTCCTCTTCTGATTCTCTTTGCCACATCCTAAAGCCTTCAGGTGAATATTTCTCTGCTACTTTGTGGCTCTGCCTATGCCCTTCAAAATTTCTCAATACTGCTGACATCTCCCTGTGGTCAGTCACACCTTTTATCCAGCTCTTCCTCCCTCATTTAATTTTCAAAACCATAGACTTGTCTATCTAGCTGATTCTCACAAAAGGTTCTTAATGTGATTTATAGCTAGAAGGGTTATAGTTCACCTAATCCAGCTTCCTTATTTTATAGATCAGGAAAGACAAGTCTTTAGCAAAAATGAGAAATAATGTTAACTCACATTTCTATAATGATTTAAAGATTACAAAGTACATTCCCCATTTTAGAGAAGAAAATTAAGGTCTGGGAAAGTAAAGTTGCTTGCCTGTCATGTGTCAGTAAATATTAAGATCTAAATTGAAGCCCAGCCTTTGTGTCTCCAAATGTACTACACCACACAGAAAACAACCTGAATTCTCTTCCACATTTTATCCCCTTCAGGTGCTCAGGGTATTTAGGCTACTTCCTGGATGACTACTATGCCTTCACATACACATATGGTCCTCAATATGCCCCAGAGTACCCCAGTCATAGAAACTGGAGACATTTTCGATTTCTATAAACCACGTAGAGCTACAGAGTTTCAGAACTTGAAAGGATGGGGTTTCCACATCTGAATAATGAGGCATTGAAGTAGATGAACTCTGATTAGAAAGGTAAGGGTCACATAGTGAATTAGGGACAAAGCTGAAACTTTCACAATCTCTTTCCAGTGTATTATCCCTGGCTGCTTTGTGTTCCTAAATTCTCTCTCTCCCTCAAGAAGCCAATGTCACACTAAGCAGAGAGAACTGATCAACTCTCTTCATTATAAATGAATCCTCAGAGAAGAATATTCTTAAACCAAAGGACTGACTTTAATGCTGGAATTTCAAGCATAATTATGAGAGAAAAGGAAAGTGTTTTTGAAATCATAACTCAGTGTAATGCAATGGAATTGAGTTTAGGACTGAAAAGTAACCATCCTGATTTTAGTTTCAACCTTACTCTGGAACCTTGTTGTGAAAGTCTCTTTGGCTCTCTGGCTTCAGGATTCATCCTTGAACAAGGAGGATAGTAGATCACTATAGCTCTAATGAACTGTGAATCTAAGAATGAAAATAGGACAAACAGTGATATAGTACAAAAAGAGCACTGGATTTGCGATCAGAGTACCAATGAGAAAGAGTTATTTGCTAAAGTAGAAATGATTGGAAGTAGAGAGTGGATGTGATGCTTCTATCTCAGAATTCACAATGAAAGTAGTAAGGAAAGCCAAGTATATAATCTGACCTGTATCAAAAATCAGAAAGCAAACTTCAAAGAATTCAGTGAAATTAATTAAGTAGGACCCCCATAGCCTAAAATTCTGGGGTGAAATTTCCTTCAGAAGGAACAAGAAATTCTGGTGAGGAATAAAAGACAGTGCTGGAAAAGGTTGATGGTGATTAATCCACAAGAAATTAATCAACTAATTCAGATTTTAAAGGGAAGTGTACTGAAGATAGCAGCAAAAGATAAAATAAGGTAAATATAAAACTGGTACAGTCCCAGAGAAATAGTGTCAGGAGAGTTAAAATTCAGAATGAATTATTAAATATAAAAAATAGGTTGATTTTAAAAATCATTTTGGAAATAGGAGGATGAAAGAAGACATAGGACTGAGTGAAGTGATGATAATGTGTAATAGAGGGAAGATAGAATTACTCAAGTCTTATTTTTTTTGTCTGGTTCTCTGAGAAAGAGAAAACTCCTTATAATGGAAAGAATAGAATGAAATTGGCTAATAAGGCCAAAAACTACAGATAATAAAGAAATAAGTGAAAGAATAGCTACTTTGAGTTTGTCACTAGATCTATATGCATTATATTTCAGGATATTAAAGGATTCACAAGTGTAACTGCTAAACCTCTCAGAGATCTTTGAAAAGTAGTAGAGAATGGATGAAGTGCCATTGCAGAAGGCAAATATTGTCTTAATCTTCAAAAAGAGACTGTATCTTGCAATCTATGCAGTAACTTCAATTTTGACTGGGACTAAAGGGATTAGTGAACAACTGGTAGAGAAAACAATGATCACAAAATGCAGCATGGTTTCATCAAAAACAAGTAATACCAGATTAACCTAATTTTCTTTTTTCTTTTTTCGTTTGTTTCTGGCAATGTTGATAGACTGGTATGTTAGGAAATACTATAGTTCCTCTAAACTTCAGCAAAAATAATTGGTAAAAACTCTAATGACAGATAGAGAGGCATAAGCTACATTGATAACTGAATTAGGTGAATGTGAAACTAATGTCTGACAGAAATCAATAATGGTTCCATGTCAACTTAAAAGGGGGTCTCCATCAGCTTGTAATAAGTGCTTAATCAAGGTTTGCTGATGGATTGTTTGGTAAAGTATCCTGTAGTGTTTGATATTTCTAATAATAATTTGGATGAGGGCATACATAGTTTAGCTATCCTATTTGTAGATGATGCAAACTGGAAGGCAGTAGAACAACAGACACTCAGGATGCAAAAATGATCTCTGCAAGCTTGAAGAATAGGACAAATCATATCTGATAAAATTCAATAGGGCTCAATATAAAGCTCGACAGCTGAGTTAAAGAAAAAAATTACTTCAGAAGTATAGCATAAAGGAAGCACAAAACCCCCACAAAATAACTGGAAAAGATATTGGGGTTTTAATGGATTACAAGTTTAATTTGAAGTAAAAGTAAACTGAGGAAGTTCAAAAAGTTAATACAAAGTTGAGCTACATTAAGAAAGGGAGAGTGTCCAGAACATTGAAGGTCACACTATCCCCTGCTTTGGGCAGACCACCATTGGGAATTGTTTGTTTCTAGGCATTTTAGGATGGAAAATGACCATCTAGAAAACACCTAGAGGACCGAGGGGCCTCAAGAACCATTTAAAGTGCATAGGAATACTAATTCTGGAGATAAGAAATTTGGAGGAGAAATGGTAGCTGTCTTAAAATATTTGAAAGATCATCAGGGAAAAGGGATTAGCATTGTTCTGCTTGATGCCAAGGGACAGAATTAGGAGCAAAGAAGTAAATTAATTTGATTGTCGAGATAATTTTCAAAGCATTAGGGTTGCTCAAAAGTGCAGCAAGATGCCTCAGAAACTAATGAGTTACTCCTCAGTCAAAGTCTTCATTTGCAGGTGGATGTCTTTTGGGAATATTGCAAAAATGTTATTCAGTCAAGTATAATTTCCACTCTTTTCCCTAAATCTGAATTCTGCAATTCTAAGATCTAATTTTAATTTCAGGCTTTCTCTAAGGGTGACAGTGTGACATAGAAAAAAAGCTGAACTTAGAATCAGAGCCCAAGCTCACATCTGAATTGTAACTATTTACCTTTTCTGCAGCCTAAAGCAAATTGCCTAACATCTAAATTTAATTTTCTCATCTGCAAAATGAAGGGAATGAACTAGAGGATCTCCAGGGACTCTTCCAGTTCTACTGTAATGAATCTATGAAAAAGCATTGAATTTGGAATTTGGTCTTGGGTGCAAATCCTGGCTTTGTTACTTACCATGTTTGACTTCAAATAATTCATTTAGTTTTTCTGGGCCTGTTTTTCTATAAAATGAAGATATAGCTTAAATGATCTCTAAGATCCCCTCTAGCTTAAGTCTGTGATTGTCCTAAGAAGTCCCTCCTCCTTCCCCTCTCCTATATGACTGTTCACCATCAGGGTGAATGTTTTTTTTTTTTACTTACTGTTGATTTTATTTTGTCTTTTTCCTCTCTATTAGTACCTCGGAAACTTTCCTGTACAAGGTTCTCCTAGGGGCCCGGCAGCTGGTGAATCCTGGACCTCATGCCATATATGCTCGAGTAAAGAGAGTGGAAAGCAATCCCCAGTATCAGGGCATGGCCTCAAGTGCTGATGTGGCCCTGGTCCAGTTGGAGGCTCCGGTGACCTTTACTGACCATATCCTGCCTGTGTGCATCCCTGACCCTGAAGTCAAGTTTGAAGCAGGGATGAACTGTTGGGTCACAGGCTGGGGCAGTCCCAGTGAGCAAGGTAAGCTGAGGGAAGAGGCAAGTTGAGGTTTTTCAAGGAAACTTAGGAGTAGTAGAGAGAGGAAGGCCAGAAAAAGAATAGGGTACCTGCACAGATTGTGAAGTAGGGAGGGGGAAAGCATAAAAAGCAACAAGAAATTAAAAGATTCTTTCCAAGTTGTTCTGACTTCTGTGCTTACCTTGGTACTCTATTGGGGGAAAGAGGTCTGTTAGTGGTCCATAAACTGAATGGCAGTGATTTTGCAAAAAAGTCTCATTAATAGCTTAAAGACCAGGATCCATGAGCAATAGAGATGCATAATCTTTAAAGCCTCCCCCCCATTAACCTTCCTTCTCTCCCACATTTTTTTGGTATAAATTATTATTTTTAAATTTTTTTCTGGTTACACATATACATTTTTTTATGAATCACGTTGGGAGAAAAACATCAGAATAAAAGATAAAAACCACAAGAGAAAAAAAAAGTGAATATAGCATGTGTTGATTTATCTTTGATCATCTCCCTGGTTCTATACGTGCAGATGGTGGTTTCTATCCAAAGTTTATAGGTTTTTCCATGGAGCACTGAACTGTTGAACAGAACTAAGTCTTTTACACTTGATCATTGCACAAACTTGCTGCAATGCAAGTTGCAATGCAATGCACTGTGTGCAATGTATCCCTGGTTCTGCTTGTTTCACTCAGTATTAGTTCGTGCAGATCTTTCCAGGACTTTCTAAAATCAGTTTGGTTTTTTACAGAATTTCTTTTATCATTTTTATAGAAGATTCCATTACTTTCATATACCACAACTTGTTCAGCCATTCCCCAATTGATGGGCATCTACTCATTTTCCAATTCTTTGCTACCACAAAAAGAGCTGCTACAAACATTTTTGCATATATGAGTCCTTTTCCCTCTTTTGATTTCCTTGAGATACAGACCCAATACTGCACTGTTGGATCACAGTTTAACAGCCCTTTGAACACAATTCCAAATTGTTCTCCAGAATGGTTGGGTGATTTCACAACTCCACCAACAATGTATCAGTGTCTCAGTTTTCCCACATCCCCTCCAACATTTATTATCTTTTTTCTGTCATCTTAGCCAATCTGAGAGGTCTGAGTTCCATCCCACATTTTAAGTGAGATGAGAATCTGGAAAAAAGTAGCAGTAGGATGATGAATGAGTTGGGGAAAACAGCAGAGCAAAAAGTATAGCTAATAATCCAAAGAGATGAAGTGGTATTTTTATTCTGGGGAGAAGGTGTGGAATGTTACAGGAAAAGCTATAATTCAGTGTTGGGGTCTCCCTCTCTCTAGATAACCTGCCTAGCCCCCAAATTCTACAGAAGTTGGCTGTGCCCATCATCAATAGACAGAAGTGTAACATCCTCTATAACAAGGACTCAGACAATGGAGTACTACCCAAAACCATCCAAGATGACATGTTGTGTGCTGGTTATGCAGAAGGGAAGAAAGATGCCTGCAAGGTATGTTCCTACACCAGAGGCTTGGGACAAAGACTGATGAGATCCTGGTAGGGTAGTAGTTTAGGTCCTCAATTTCTTATACTGAACAATCCTTGTATATAGATTCTCGAGTAAAATAAGTTAGTGAGGACAAGAGCCCTGAGTCTAGAATCAGGGAATCTTGTTGTGAGGGTTGGTTGGGCCAATTAATTACTGTGTAATCTAATCCACGTTTTTCTCTTTTTGTACCCGTTTCTCTCTAAAACGGACAGGCTGAAATAAAGAGTGACACTAAGGTTGTAAAACTGGCAACTAGAAAGTTGGCAGTGTCCTTTAAAGAAATAGGGCCATTCTGAAGAGGAAAATGAATTCCAGTTTGGGATATAATGAGCTCAGAATGTCCAATACGCAGCTGATGATGATTTAGCTGTTTTCTCCTGAGCATCTTGAGACAGAAGTCCAAACAGAATCTTCTTGATCTCAAATATCTGTGTAAATCTCGTCCCTTAGTTTGGGGAACACCAGTCTCATGAGAGATACAGGACACAGATCACACACAGATCACTGACTTGGGATGGGTGACAAAAACATGATGGGTTTAGGAAGGCTTCCTGAAGTACATGTTTTGAACCTTTATGGAAGGGCTTTCAGCTTTTTGCGAGATTGGTAGGATGGAGGGGAATGAAGGAGGGATAGAGGTAGGACAAAAAAAAAAAAAAAGGGAAGGGGGTGAAAATGAAGAGAAAAGAGAAGGCAGCAAAAAAAGAATAAAGGGGAGGAGAGGGACAGAAGGAAAAGAGTAAAGAGTACAGGAGAGTGGGAAAAGATACAAATGAGCTTAGAGACAGAAAAGCCTGGGTTGTGATATCAGTTTATGTTTGGATGTAGATGGCTCAGTGGATGAGGACACTGAACTTGAATTCAAGAAGACCCAAGTTCAAATGTACTCTCAATGACTCATTGTGTAATCCTGGATAATTCACTTAACTCCATTTGCCTCAGTGTCCCAAACTATAAAGTGGGGTAATAGCACCTACCATGAAGGGTTGTTGTAAGGAATTGTAAAAAATGCTCAGCATGTTGCTGGCACATAGTAGGTGCTATATAAATTTCCCTTTGGGGACATCTAACCCTAAATTTATTTCTTACTACAGGGCGACTCTGGAGGACCCCTGGTCTGCCACATTGGTCATTCTTGGCTCCAGGCTGGAGTGATCAGCTGGGGAGAAGGCTGTGCCCGCCGTAATCGCCCAGGAGTCTACATCCGAGTTGCTTCCCATCATGCCTGGATCCATAGGATCATCCCAGAATTGCAATTCAAATCTGGTTCCGATAGGAAGAGAGGGCCTCGGGGTCAGCTGACAGATCTGCCAAGCTTTGCTCCTGAACTGATCGCCCACACCCTGCTACTCTGCCTCACTTTTCTGCTCACCTTTTGAGTGGAACTAGACCCACCAGAGCCAGGCAAGAGAGGTTTTGACCCCTGTATTGCCCGCCCATTTCCTGGTCTGCCCCTTTAGCTCATGGGAATGTGAACAAAGGGGAATCTGCAAACTTCAGATCCCAGACCCAGGAGCTAGTGAAAAGGACTCTACTCCCATTTTACTAGGAGCATGCTCCTTCTGGGCAGGCTGGCACTGCAGGGAGTCCTCAGGGCACCATCTTCCCTTCACGAGCCAACCAACCAACCAATGATGTATATTTGTAAATATCTCTTCTGTTCCTCATAAGCCTATTTTTATTATATTCACCCATTAATAAAACCTATACTCTCCATTCCTGGATGCCTCAGCTTGAGACAGGATACCTGGGATCTGAGGAGAGAATCAAGAGGGCAGGTCCTATGTAATGTGGGATGATCTGGGGATATGGGGGGTGGGGGGGAAGAGAAGCAGTAGCACTAGGAAAAGGTGAGGGAGGTATCGCAGAAGCAGTGCTGTATTTAGGAAACCTGAAGATTTGGGTGAGCCCATTCTGACTTAGTGTGCAACTGTGGGTAAAACATTTTATCCCTCTGTACCTCAGTTTCATCATCTGCAACATGAGAATTATTCACAGGTCAGTTGTGAGGAAAATGCTTCCTAAATTTTAAAGCACTGTAAAAAACAATATTATTACTATTATCTGGGGAGATGATACCTGGGTCTGAACAGAAGAGGAAGGAACCAGAACAGTGACTGAGTCAGGAGCCCCCGAGTCCTGGATCCAGAGAGCCTAGAAAAGAGCTAGAAAATAAGATAAATGGTTTCTAAGGGGATTGCAGGTATCTAATGGCCTACCAGCAAAAGTCACCGACCTAAATCTGAAGGTGATTCAGTGGCAAGCCAAGTTGTGACATGTGGTACATGTCCCTCATGTGGTCCCTCAAGAAAGGGAGGAACCAAGAAGAGCCCTAGGTGGTGGCCCAAACAGAAGAGGGTTGGGTCCCCCAGCAAATAAAAGGCTCTAGCAAACTATAGGGTTTCAGTTCTCCAGTGAAATGAAATTGGAATAAACTCTAAGGGCCCAATACCCACATAATCTGTGAATTTTTGGTTTTGGGGCATTCTGGGGATGGGAAGCTGCATCAGTGAGGCAATCTGTGGGTGGGAAACAGGGATGAAGTCAAACTTGGCCAAGATCACAACCCTATACTAATTAATGATCCTTTGGCCCAATGCCATGCTTTCCTGGGGTTTCCCCAGTAGACAATGAACAATGGCTAGAGTTTTTTGGCACTTCTGCTGGAAGGAAAAAACAAGCTCTCTTTCTTTACCATCCCATCTTGCAAAGCCTAGAATCCTCCTGCCTGGAAATTTTGCCCAATAACTTCACAATACAGGAAAGGCTACTATGAAGATAAGGCATCAAATTAGTGCTGCTTGGCCTTGAAGGGCAAAACTAAGACCAATAGTGGGGGGAGAAGTGTCCTTAATAATTAGAGCTCTCCCACAAGAGAATAGACTTTCGCAGAAATCCAGGTTTACTGACTTCCAAATTTGTACTCTTTCCACTACCCAAAAATGATCTTCGAAGTTATCTTGTTCAATCCTCAATTTAACTGATGATAAAACAGATCCATAGAGATTTGGTAATTTGCTCCTTTCCTACTCCCCAAATCCTGTCAATTCTACCCCCACATCCCACTGCCCACACACCAGTCCCTTCTGCTCACTCTAAACTGCCACTACAATGGTTTAGGTCGTCACCTTTCTTGCCTGGATGACTGCCACAGCCTCCTTTCCCAGCTTGATATTCTCTCCAAATTTCAACACTTCTAGACACATCCTTTGTATTACTCACATCCTATTTTATATTCCAGTTCTAGGTCTACATTTAATCTCGTGGACTATGAGCTCCTTAAAAGCCGGACACTAGCCTTTTTCATCTCTGTTAAGTGCTAGTACAATGTTTTACATACACCAGAAATTCCCAAACCTGGGCTTAAACATCTTGGGCACAGAGGCTGATGACAGACTTGGGCAGTTTAGATTATCTTGTACAACAGTTGCTAATCTTCATTGGTGGAAAATCTTTCCCTTCAATGGAGTAAATTACATTTAATTAAATCATCGGTCTGGACAATTCACTAAGTTTTCCATGTATTGCTCACTGTTTCTCATGCTCATCTTCCAAAGTGGGCTAAAAGCAATGTGAGGGCAATCTCACTTCTTCAATATTCCACTTCAATATTCTCGTGCCCAGAACAGTGTGGAACAAGTGGCAGGTCTTCAAGAAAGGTTCAATGAATAAAAACAGGTAGAAACACAAGAGATAGACCAAAAATAATTTCAGATCAAACCAAAGTTTTAAAAGGGAAAACAAGTTTATTTCATGCAATTTACAATTCACAATAAGCTTAGTGTTATGAAAAGGTTAAAAAACACCCACACATTTTGTCATATATTTGTTCTGGAAACAATGGGCAGCCACCTTCCCTCTTTGGATAAAGGAGGAAGCCCCAGGTAAGGTTTCCTCCCAGATTCCTCTGGGTGGACTACTTATATTACAACTTTTCATGTGCACTTTGCTGCTGCTAAATTTAATCTTGATGCAACTTTAAAGCTCAGAAGCCAGGGCCCACTCTTGGCTCCGAGTTCTGCTGCAATAAGAACACTTTAAAGAGATTGAAATGAAGACTTATTGCTAATTTGCTAGCTGGGAAATAAAGCATCACAGAAAAAACCTCAGGAAGGTAGTGGGCACTGAAAACACAGTCAAATGAATAATTTTCTCTCTGGCAAATCAGTGGGGGGGAAGGAGGGGGTAGAGAAGGTAAGAGGGGGAAGGGAGTACTTGAAGAGGACTCGGAGGCTTCTGGGAAGAGCCTTCAAAATCCAGACCCCTGAAATTCAAATCCAGCCCAAATGAAGACAAATCTTAACTGAGCAATCTTGTCTAAGAGCAGCAGCTCAGTAGCCTTTGAGAAAGGAAAGAGTAGTCAGCTGTATATCCAACCCTTTCCAGTGTCTCCACAGTCTTCACTAAGGAAATGGTCCACATCCTGGGGAACCACTGCTCAACTAGTTAGGGCTGAACTTGTGCATAAGCATCTTGGACAGATCTCTAAAACAGAGAACGAGTACCAAGTAAAGAAAAAAAAGTGCCCAGCCCCCTCACAATTACAATTCAGGTCTTTAAGAGGGGATGCCTAAAAACTAGTTATTGTTCAGAGCAATCACCTCACAGTGGCAACTCTAGTAGCAACAGTGAGAAAGTACTAAGTCCAGAGAAGCAGCCCCAAGCTCAAAGCCAAGCTAGAGGTTCCAGGACTGGTTCAGTCAATCAGAAGGGATGAGGGGAATCAGAAGGGAAGACAGTGTGTTAAGGGAAAAGGCATCACCCCAATTTTCTCAGAGCCTATCACCTGAAATTCTAACAAGTTGGACAGACATTCAGAAATGGAGGGAAAGAAAGAAGAAAAAAGAGGGACAGAGAGAGGGAAGAAGGCAAAGAAATTCCCCCCAGTGACCCAAGGACAGTGGCATCAATAAATTAGACCTGAAGGAGGCTTAGCCTTCCCCAAGGGCATGTGCATCTGATCCAAAATTATTGGGTTTTTTTGTTTTTTTTTAAAGGCAGCAGCTACTCTTTCAAAATAAGTTTGAGCACCATATCTAATTGTAGACAGATAGACACACAGTCCCCAAAGACAGACCTGGAAGGTGTTAGCCCTTAGCATTTTCTACTGCAGTAAAAGTGCGAGCTCCTTAGGACAGATAACGACAAAAAATGAAACAACCAAAAACCCCATAGTGGTGCAGAATTAGCCCTTTGTAGTCCCAATCAGGCAGAAAGGTCAAAGTTGTTTGTTGCCAGGATAGTCAGATCCAATAGGCCAATGCCATTGGAGGAAGGGAGTTACTGGAGACTGGTGTTAACCAGCAAGTAAATCCTAACACAGTGATGAAAACTGTTTTTCTGAGTGCTTTTTGGACCCACAAAAGAGTCCTAATTTCAAAGTATATTCAAAGGATTAATCCCTTTGCTTTTCCAAAGGGTTTCTAGAAAATGGGGAACAGCCCGAAATAATGGCCAAAGTATCATTCCTGAGTTAAGTCCCAGAACTGATAGAAACTGACATCTGGAAATGCTCAGCTTTCTCTTCCCTTTCTTCCTACCTGCTCAGATTTCAGCTTCTGGGTAATTAGGAGCAGAAAATAAACAGAGCAACAGGGAGGTACCAGAAGCACATCTTATACCCCCATTTTTTTCCAGTTGCAGCAGCAATAAGTTTACAATTCAAGCTGTAAAAAAAAAGTCTGTTAGACCATTGGACCGGATAACTAAAAAGACTCAATTAAGATTTTCCATGGACAGAAAACTAAAAAAGCAACAAGATTTGACCAGCAATTCTATGAGAAATGCTCTAGACTACTGGAGGTTATATCTGTATTCTGATACTGGGAGGTAAGCTATAGGCTAATTGATTTTTCATGGAATTTTAGTAAAAGTCTTTCAATTGATGGTACAGAATTTCCTAGAGTAGCTTTTCTGCTAGTTTATACAAAAGACTCTGAATGAAAATTTATATTCTCAAAGTGGTTTGGGGGGAAGAAACTTATGGTAAATTGCTCTTACCCACAGCTAGACAGAGAGAATTAATCAATGCAAAACAGACATCAGTATTTCTATAATATAATACTCTTCTGATTTTTAGATAGTGGCAGATGTGGGAATCCTAACAGTCTTAAGAATGATGAGCCAGTTGCACAAAGCAAGCCTCCTTTGGAGGCAGCCATCTGTACTTGGTCTTGGATACAAGATTTTGAAAACACAAGGAATAAAACAGCTATTACACCAGGTCCTTTGGAGGTCTAGAGGAGAAATAATCCTAGCTTAAGGTCTGATTTTACGGGCCACTAAGAATGCACTGCTACTTAGTAAGGGAAACTAGTTCTTCCCCCCCAACCCCACCCAAAATTCTTTCAAATGAGTTGTCTAGAAATTTCCCATGAAATTTGGGAAATCATCATTTTTATTTTTATTTTTTGCCAAAAAAAGAGACAGACACAACAATAATAACTTTATGAGGTATCAATAAATTTTCATTTTAAAATGGTGCTCCTTTCACCCCCTTCCCAAACAGGGGAATAACGGAGGCAAAAAGGAAGGCAATGCCATTGGGAGAAGCAAATGAACAATGACAAAGTATTCCAAGATGCAGTCACTCCATAAAGGAAATTCTTCAGTTCTGGAATACTCTGCAAATTCTACTTCCAAGAAATCTGTATGCTTTTTTTCTACTACTCTTTTTTCTTTCAGGTCTGCTGGCTATAATCAGTCCTGAAAAGTCACACTACAGTTGCTTGGTCAAAAGAAAGGAATTATAATACCCTTCTTGTGCAGTGATTGGAATGTGGATGACAAGAGGCAGGCACTAAGCGAACCTTACTCCTGGGAACCATGACTCTTGCTCCCTAAGGCAAATAAAACCAAGCCAAGAAATAGAACGCTGAGCTTACTCTGCATGGCTCACAAGAGCAAAACCAATGCCTTGATGGTAGCAGAGATGCCCTAGACTACATCTGGAGGTCAATGTAATCAATCTCTAGCCCCAGATGCTTATCTAGGGACTTTGGCAGCAGAGACTTTTATATGCAGTTTAAGACACTAACAACTATTATGCTTATCTGTAAATATACATTATTATTATTTGCTATTTTCAAGGGGAAACTTAGGCATTAAACTTTAAGCTGATAAAATATGGATACCTAAAAAAGTATAAAAGTATAAATATCCCCTTTAGAATAAATTTTAGTTAATTAAGTCTCAATATCTTAAAAAAAAAAAAAAAACACCACCACAAACCTTTCTTCTCAATATCACTAATCAAATGGATGCTAAGCAGCTAGCAGCTTCCTGCAGAGAGCATGTCCAAGTGGAAACAACACATTACAAATCCTTCCATGCCTCAGTTGGGTGAAAGGAAAAAAAAAAAAATTTAGCCTGTTACTAAATCTGCTTTGTAAGAAATATTTTTGTTTTTGTTTTTT
Organism: Sarcophilus harrisii; assembly: GCF_902635505.1. Classification (NCBI taxonomy): domain Eukaryota; kingdom Metazoa; phylum Chordata; class Mammalia; order Dasyuromorphia; family Dasyuridae; genus Sarcophilus; species Sarcophilus harrisii. The sequence continues at coordinate 338,231,449 of NC_045426.1, forward strand.
TACAAATAGTTTAAGCCAAACCTTTTTAACAATAACATACAACAAACTTTATAAAAAGGGAGATTAAGTCCTCGATGCTCAAGAACTCTGTTGAACATGTCACTGGCAAGAGGAAGGGATGGAGGCAACATTTCAGGAAATGTTTTGAAATGCAACATTTTTAAAAGCCTTAAAATTCTAGACATTCTCCAAAATGTAAATGTCAGCAATCCTGAGGGTCAGTTTTCTTACCCCTTCCCTTTGAAACAGTTGTTAATCAACTGTTTGTTGTAAATCAGGAGCAAAGAGTATGCTCATTCTAGATACTCACATCTCCACCTTACCAAACAGAGCTTTAGAAAACTAGTTTCACACCACTACTTTAGTTAAATCTGTTTAAAAAGCATGCTAACAGATTTTTTAAAAAAAAACACTAATAGCTCCAATCTGATGTAAGGCTAACATATCCTGTACTGGTTCTGTGTGAGATCTCAAACATCCCCATGATTCTAGAGAGAACTGCATAGTTTTACAAAGAAAATGAAAGAGGAAGAGAGAGACATATGATGCACTGTAAACATCCTGAATTTTTCAATTCAATCCAGATTTTAAACTCAAGAAATCAGGTGAAAATCTGTGCAAAATACCTCCCCAATCCCAATAGAGATCACTTGGACAACAGATGCATGGACAGAGGTCAGCAAAACCAGTCTATATAATTTTAAGCAAAGTACCTCTCATTCGATCATTTAACCTAATCCAAAAAAATTCTCAACACTTTTAAGCATTCCTAGAAAGTAAAAACCGGAACATTTGGTAAATGAGCTATACATTTTTTTTTTTAAAGGGAGGAGGGGTAGAGAATACAAAGTTTTCTTAACTGGAAAGTACATATTAAGGAATTGTTTTTTTCTAATCCCACATTTAGCTGGGATGGAAGCTTAATTTTTGTTAGAAGAATTAGTTACTAAGATAAGGTCTTCAGGAAGTAGTGACAAAAAAAATCTTCTCTTATTAGGTGCTTCACTTTAATGGCAAAGATAACTCCCAACTAAATGCATGCAATAAGACTGGATGGCTGAACTCATTTCACTTGTATGTTCCTGCTGCCTGGTGATAAAACATATTACATTCTGATATCATTTGATCTCCTAAAGCTTGGATGGGGTGACCAAACAGTGTAAGACAGTAAACTGGGGCTGCCAAGCATTTCCTAACAGTGAAGGCCCCAAATATCTGCATTTAAGGGTTGTAATATGTAGCACCAAGTACATTGTCCTTTAAACTATCTTCAAAGATTAATACCAAAGGAAAAAAAAAGAAAGGTTAAAAAAAAATCACTTCACACCAATCATTATAGGATCTTTCTGCCTCAGTCCTGTGCAGACAGACCTGGGGAAGAATTCAGGGTGTGTGCTTTCCACCCAGGGCCAGTCCTGCCATGTGCCAGCACTAGGCTGAACACACACATTCTCTGTGCACTCTGCCAAAGAGTGATTTCTTCACGGTCCCACAGTCAGTCAATTCCATCTCGCACTACCTCAACAGGCCCTCAAAAAAAGATTCAAATTCAAACCCAGATCTCAATAGAAAATTGTCTAAAGCAGGTTTCTTCTTATAGCCAAGCCTCTTCAACATGGCATTTCATTGTGTCTTGGGAGGAAAAAAAGCGAAAATTCTTCATCTCTCAATACTGTGGTCTTCACATCCTGGAACCCCTCTCTTGCAAAATCTGAAAGAAACAAATGCAGAATGAAAAGTCAGAAAAAAACTTTACAAAAAGCTTAAAGTATTTGTCTTCAAAGGGCAGTTTCCCAACTGCTTAGTCCCTTGAAAGGCAACCAAGTTCACTGAGCTTTTTAAAGAGCCCTTCCGCCCTCCCAAAAAAAAGCTCAACTTGAAGCAAAGGAATGGTGGACAGTATGTCTCCATAGCTTCAAGTATCCTAAGTGCTCCTAAGCAGGAGCTAAAAAAGCTAGTAAATAACTGGCAAGAAATGATATTACAATAGTTCTCACAACTGCAATCACTATCAGATTATGAAAGCCCACAACCATACAGCACAATGGGTCCAGTGGTTTTGAGGTAACTGGAGGTTGCGTGCGCGCACACACACACTCATACACCCACACACACCCCCCTACATATCCTTTACCATACCTTGGTAGAGTTATTCTTAGGAAAAATAGAAAACACACTAGATTTATAGATAGTAGCATAATGCACAAATCACAACCTAATCTCTACTATAAAAAGCTTTTCTAGCCTTAAAAATATTACATTTTCCAATACCATATATGGTCTATGCAATTTCACAGGGTTTTATAAAGAGATGAGGGATTATCATTTGATATTGTCTAAGGGGTTTTTTGGTATTTTTTTTTTTTTAGTCAAGATTGTACTAATCTCATCTTGCCCAAAGTAAGGAGAAATCAAAACTACTGAGCTGCAAAAAGTTGTCAAACTCTGCATATCCTTTGATCCAGCAGTGTTTCTACTGGGCTTATATCCCAAAGAGATCTTAAAGGAGGGAAAGGGACCTATATGTGCAAGAATGTTCATGGCAGCCCTCTTTGTAGTGGCCAGAAACTGGAAACTGAATGGATGCCCATCAGTTGGAGAATGGCTGAATAAATTGTGGTATATGAATATTATGGAATATTATTGTTCTGTAAGAAATGACCAACAGGATGATTTCAGAAAGGCCTGAAGAGACTTGCATGAACTGATGCTGAGTGAAATGAGCAGGACCAGGAGATCATTATATACTTCAACAACAATAATATATAATGATCAATTCTGATGGACGTGGCCATCTTCAGCAATGAGATGAATCAAATCAGTTTCATTTGTTCAATAATGAATAGAACCAGCTACACCCAGTGAAAGCACACTGGGAAATGAGTGTAAACCACTGCATAGCATTTCCAATCCCTCTGTTTTTACCCGCCTGCATTTTTGATTTCCATCACAGGTAAATTGTACATTATTTCAAAGTCCGATTCTTCTTGTGTAGCAAAATAACTATGGATATGTATACATATATTGTACTTAACAAATAATTAATTATAATAATTATTAATTATATATATATAATTATAATAATAATTAATTATTATAAATAATTAACAAATAATTTAACATATTTAACATACATAGATCTACCTGCCATCTGGGGAGGGGGTGGGGGCAAGAAGGGTAAAAATTGGAATAAAAGGTTTTGCAATTGTCAATGCTGAAAAATTACCCATGCATATATCTTGTAAATAAAAAAAAAGCTGCTATAGGTTATGGATAAAGTAATTTCTTGCATTTATGGGTAACAAATTAAAACACTGATGCATCTATGATCTGTTGACTAGTATAGAATGTCACTAATTCCTCCTGCTCCTGTCAAAGAATGAAAGAATAATGGAATCTGAAGCCTGATCAATAGAAAGACCCAAGACATCAGAACTCATGACTGGACTGATTAATCTTATAACCTTTCTTTTTTTCATTTTTAATTTATATATTATCTGTGCACAAAAGAAATAGCTGATAAACCCAAAAGATACCATTATTCAAGTCCAAAAGATACTATTTTCTTTAGTTAAAAATTTAAATATCATCAACTCCGATTAAAAGCAATATTTCTAATTATAAATTATAACATATGTTGAAATAGCTACTGTAAAGCTGAAAAGCCTTAGGCAAAAGTGCTTTTTCTGAGACAACAGAGCCTCTTCAGTCTATACTAAAGACTAATAAATAATTTACAGTCAACATATGATGGTTGAGACAATGTTACAGTGCAGGTTTCTATACAAATGTATACTTAAAGGAATTATACAGGATCATAATTTTTACTGTATTTTAAACGAATTTGCCTAAATTGAACTTTTGCTGAAAAAAGTTTATCAAAGTTGTTTTCACAATCAGAGAAGTATCTGTCTTTAAACACATTTCACTGTTCTCAGCCTTTTTTGATTATGAATCTTGCTCAGTTTTTTCTATTGCAATGTATGTTTTTCAAAATGCAGTTTCAAATGGACATTTTGAATGCTACACAAATGAAATAAAAAACATGAAGCATAAATTTTATAGCACTTTGCTAGCAAAAATGCACACCTAAGTTACAAAAAACAATATTGTACCACAAATAATTTGTTTCTTCTTAATACCTTTTATTCAACATAAAATACTCCATGAGCCAATGTTTTAAGAAACAAATCAAATAGATGTACAAAATAGTACAAATAGATGTAAAAGCTGATGTTTCCAAAAATCACAATAAATATAGAACAAAGAATAAAAAACACCGATTCCCACTGTTTGAAAATAAAACAAAACAGAAACTACTGTATTTCATCTTAAAGTACAATAGATCAATTTAGTTTCAGGACAGGACAAAAATCCAAATCAAAATGAAATAAAACTTGAGGAATTGTCATTTTATAAAAAATATTTTTTTTCTTTTTTTTCCTTTTTGATTTACATCGAATCTTCTTAGTTCTTTCTTTGATTGCAAATGGCATTTTCTGTCCAAAGTCTACTGGGATTACTTTGGACCATAAATTACATTTCTTTCCAAGATACAGAAATGTTGCTAATGATGGCCACACAGACAACTGCTATTAACAAAACTCGTAAGTTTGCTCCACAGTTGTAGAAACCCACTGATCTGAGCAACTTTCAGTTGCTGCTGCATTAAATTTAGGATTCTGTAATTTGTGAGGATTTCTCCAGAAAAGGCCCATCACATTTGTTGAATCCACTGCTGGGGTACAGGTTCTATAGTACTTGATAAAACACTTGTGTGTTTCTACTAGATGCAGAGCTATACATACATAGCAGTTCCTATCAGCCTATAGTGTTTCCCAATCTTCCAGGTCAGGAATAAATATTCGTATGAGCCCTGAATCTTCTGTTGCAAAAGTCTATAAATCCTGATGAATTTGGAACAAGGCTCAAAATTGTTAGGTATTGGATACTGATGACAGAGTGCCAGGGTTCTACATTTCTTGAAGGAAAGAAGGAAAGGGAGCTGTTGCCTCATTTATTCTTGAAATTAAGGATCTGCAGCAAAAGGATACTGTTAAGATCATCTATGTAGCAGGATCAATAAACATGCTGGCTTGGCTGCATCTCATTGTTTGTGCAGAAGGCAAATGAAAGGTTCTGCCTAAGATATGGATTTTCAGATATCTTCTATAATAGATTCTACACTCCTGTTAAATTGAATACATCAGCTATTACTCCAAATTCCAAATTTAACACAGTAGTTAATACCCTGTCCAGCAGGGCTGGACAAACCTGATCTTAGGAAGATCCAATTCCTCTTTCCCATTCCATGTCTTCATGGTGACTTTAGTGGTCTTAGAGTCTCTGGTTAGAGGTCACCCCTGCTCCTGGCAAGCATTCAGTTATAGCAGGGAGCAGAGGAAACTCATCTAATCTGTAAAAAGATAATATTAATACCTACCTGGCAGTGTTATGAGGAATACATGATTGTGACGTGCTTAACACAATACCTGATATATAGGTATATAATATAACATTGTCTAAATGTTAACTATTCTTCTTATTTCTTTAGTTGAATATAATTAACTACAGTGGTTAACTCTATACTGGGTTTTAGATGTGATTGATATAAAATATAAAATTTGGTAAGACACTATATTAGAAATGCTGTTAAAAAAGCAACTTCCCTTAATTTGGATGTTGTAAATGTATGAATTGAGCTATTAAAATAATGTGTGGTAAAAATGTTTGGAAACTGTTAAATATTAAGTGAGGTATATTTACTTTAAAATGGTAATAATAATTTACTGTTTGGAAAAAAGTACCACATACCATTTAAGTTATTCTTATCCATGAAGTTCCTTGGAGACTTGTTATTTGACCTGAGTTAAAAGACCTTCAGTAGACCAGCTGGAATGGGAAAACTTAAAAATTTTTGCTTATAGTAAAGAATGAATTTCCTCTAAGACCATTTGGCTACTACTAATGAAAATTATGAAATTGTATCTATTAATAATTAATACATAATAAAATTATATCTTTGAGTCAACTCTAAATTCAGAAATTTTTGTCTTAGGGGTTAATAAACAATACAGATATGTTACTCTGGAAACTTATAATGGCCAGCGAATTTTCTGGGGGTTGAGTCAAATATTATTTCGATATGGGATACTCCAGAATATGATTATTCTTAATTTATAAAATTTGCACTCATTTTTGACTATTACTGGAACATTAAAGAAGTAATAACATCCTAGTCCTAAACTGAAATTATTGAAATTTTGTTATCTGAGGTAAAAATCTCATGGGAACATAATCTGATATTGTTCTAAATTTTTATCTCAGGTAGGATTGTTTGAATTGCCGATGGTCTTCCATTCAAGGAAGATACTATGTGCTACCCAAAGGAACTTGTACAAGTAGATGTCTGTCCCTGAGAAAAATTAAGGGGATAGCTCAGGCAAAGGAAAAACAGAAGCCTCTTGCTTTAGTTTTCCTATTGTGGTATTTATGAACAGGAAATTCCCTCCCGTCTCCCCAGGTTAATGCTGAGGCTGGCCTTTGATACTCTTTGTCAATAAATGACAAACTCTGCTGCATGTCTGACTGTGACTCCTACCTGGAATCAAACAGAACTGAGTTTTTCCCATTATGGCTTGTGTCAGATCCAATCTGTGTCCTTGATGGAAGTCTTAATACTGTCATAACCGTGTCTCTGTCTTTCACAGCAAATTTCCATAACTAGGGCAGATGATTAACGTAAGTTTGTCACTGAAGAGATTGATACTAAAACACTTGAATTATCACAACAGGAACCAAGTATAAAAGATCGTAATGTTGTTGATCTTTATTTGTAGTCAACTCCATATTCTATATAACTAGGTAAATGGCTTTTGTGGATCTGCCATTCTTGTGCAAATATATAGTTATGAATAAGGGTAGATCCTGAAAATACCTCATTCTTTTAAAATGATATGAGGTCATGCCCAAAAACCTTTATGGCAGCCCTTTTTGTAGTGGCAAGAAACTGGAAACCGAGTGGATGCCCACCAGCTGGAAAATGGCTGAATAAGTTATAGTATATGAATGTTATGGAATATTTCTGTTCTATAAAAAACGATCAGTAGAATGATTTTAGAGAAGCCCGAAGAGACTTACATGAACTTGGGATGCCTAGTGAAATGAGCAGAACCAGATCATTGTTTATGGCAACAACAAAATTATACGATGATCAATTCTGATGAATGTGGCTCTTTTCAACAATGAGATGATTTAGGCCAGTTGCAATGATCTTGTGATGAAGAGAGCCATCTGTACCCAGAGGGAGGACTGTGGGATCTGAGTGTGGGTCACAACATAGCATTTCCATTCTTTTTGTTGTTGTTGTTTGCATGCATTTTATTTTTTCTTATTTTTTTACACTTTTTTGATTTGTTTTTTTCTTATGCAGAAAGATAACTGTATAAATATGTATGCATATATTGGATTTAATTTATATTTTTACCATGCTTAACATATAATGGATTACTTGCTATTTAGGGGAGAGGGTGGGGGGAAAGGAGGGAAAAACTGGAACACAAGGATTTGCAAGGGTTGAAAAATTATCCATGCATATCTTTTGAAAATTAAAAAGCTTTAATAAAAAAATAAAATTATGAGATATATATATCTATGCATGTATATATACCTTATTATATATATATATATATATATATATATATATATATATATATATATATATATATGTATGTATACATACCCTAAAAAAGAGGGAGAGAACAGAGATATAAAAGTTGAAGAGGTTTTTTTTTTTTTTTTTAAATTTAATGAAGTAGTAAATTTTGGGAAGGCAATAAGATTGAACTGCTTTCTCTTAAGATCTAGAATACAAATATATGATTGGCTTCCAAATTTTTCTAATGGGATAGACAGACCTTGCATATATTTTGGAATAAGTCTCAAAACTAGATTATGATTTTTTTACATATAAAATCTTACATATAAAATTGCACTAATAATTGTAAGGAATTTTAAATTATCTTTTCCCCCTATTTTGAAGTACCAATGTGATAATATTAAGAGAAAGGAGAGCTCAGTTCCTCTTTCTTTAGCCTGTGGATGACATTGTTTCAGATGAATTTCAATTTTTATGTTTCAATTTCAATTTTATGTTGTTGTTTAGTCATTTCAATCATGTCTGACTCTCCAGGACCCTTCTTGGAGTTTTCTCAGCAGAGACATTGGAATGGTTTGTAATTTCCTTTTCCAACTCATTTTACAGATGAGGAAACCAAGGCTAGTAGTAAGTGTCTGAGGCCAGATTTGAACTCAGTCAGACTAAATCTGACTCCAAGTTCAGCATGCCAATATGCCTCAGAGCTGCCCAGTGAATTAGGTTCCCAACTTTTCATAGTTTTGTTGTTAATATAGGGTTAAATATATAGGGTTAAATTCCTATAGTTGAGTTAGTTCTTGACATATGAACAATTACTAGAAAAGCAAATTTGGAAGGTTGTACTAAATTTTATTCAGTCTTATTACTGGCAGATTTTAGCAGTTACCTAGGAATCTTTGCAAGTAGTTTCGAACCATAGAAACAGACCTTCTTAGAGAAATTCTTTCAGAGCTGCCCTGAGGAAAACATCTATTCCAGAATGTCTGAGATGTTTCTAGGGACCAGATAACTACACAGAGCATCTGGGACTCAAAATGAAATGTACTGATTAAATGAACATTGAGAGTGGTTTACCAATTACAAGGAGACTTGATGATCATTATTGTATTACTTTGGCTTTTTGCTTCACGATTTACTGGGTTTTCTCAGTGAACGTGGGGATATATAAATCTCCCCTCTCTAATTAGCACGTGGTTTAATCTGCAACTTGATTTAGTTTACCTATAGAGCTTATTTTATGTGGCTTATCTCTTTAAGGCATATATGAGATTAAGACTCCCCTAATCTAAATTTGTTCAATTTTTGGAGTATTTAAAGAAATACGAGATTTTGATTTGTGATACTCATAGCCATAATACACTTTCCCGTCATAACTTTCAGTCCCCTCGCTCAGTCATTAGCTGTGTGCTGAAACCCTTCTAAAGTGGCCCGATATACATCCTTTGGCTTTGTTCTATTGGAGTGTCAGCCTGAGGAAGTAACCATACATGGCACCTCCCACCCCCACCACTCCCAAATCTAAGCAAGAGCTTTTTTCTGTATATACATCTCTATCAGGAGGAGATAACTCTGTTGCTTTTTTTATACAGCAATAACAAACCAGGCTGCAAGAACTCCATGATGTAAGAGTGGTAGAACAGATTGGACATTCAGTCTTTTCAATACATGACTTCTGTCCAAAAGATAAGATCTATCTCAAGAATTTCCAGCAGACCAAGGAACTCGCTCTTCTTGGGACAGTCCCATTCCAGGTGCTACTGACCACTACAACAGTAATCAAAATCAAGGGAAAGAATTCCTGGATACATAATTCTCACATGAAACCCATCCCTGGTCCATACTGTCTCATAATATTTTTGCTATGTTTAATATGTGACTATTTGTGGCCTTTTCCTCTCCTATCTACTCCTCCCTCCCAGGAAGACTAGAAAAAACTTGATGCTGTCAGTAATCTTTATTTTGGGGGATTAGGGAGGTTAGGTCATGCTTCGTATCACCTCAAAGCTATTGGGCTTCATAAGTATTGGGTTTGTCATCATATAGAATCAAGGGGACTTTGACTCATGGATAGTCCTTTCCATTATGGATACCGAGGTCATTCTGTAACTCATCAGGATTGCTGAGGTGATCTACAGGCCTTAGGAAGAGCCACTGAACCCCCTTGATGTCTGGGACCCTTTTCTCTCTTTTTATGCTGGCTAAATACAGTCACAGAAAAATTATCCAATTGGATAGCTTCTCAAACTGCTGAATTAGAAAATAGTAAATTCTTTGTACTGCTTAATGATATCACTACAGCTTACAAGAATTGGAATACTGTACTACTTATATCAACCCCTTGCCTATACCCCCAATATGTGTTAAGCAGAAATAAGGGATTAATGCCACTTTGGATCTGGATGATGTAGTGAATCAGTCAAACTGTCCAGTTCCCCAAAGTTACTAAAGACTCATTGCCATTTGCTACTACACTGGTCTAAGTACCACTTCTGATAACAAGACCATGCCAAATTATGTTTTTCTTGGGCAATATGACCTTTAGTGGCTTCACAGCTGACATCTTCAAAGAAGTCGCTCATGTTGTTAAGACCCTTCCCAAGGTAGATCAGGCCCACTTAAAACTATCTGTGAAATGGCCATCCATTCCATCAGCAGCCCCTTGTGGACTAATGATTCCTAGACAGTTTTGTCTGTGGTGATAAGGGCTTATTCCTCCCTTCCCCTTAATTGGTTCGGGACAAATGGAACCATCCACTTGGCCCCACCAGTGTTGTTTAAAAAAAAAAAAAAAAAAAAAAAGAAAAAAAAGGAAAAAAAGCTGAAAAAAACAGGAAAGAAATCTGCTGGAAATCTTAAAAGAATTGGGAATTGAGAACACCAAACTTACTTCATTTTACATCACCTACATTTTGTACAATTACTTTACTGCAATTGTCTTTTAATTTCAGGGAAATATTTATCACTGTATTACTGACTGTCCTGTAGAATGCATTTAATGTAACCAATGTTCCCAAATTCTGGAACATTCTTAAAACAGTAACTATACTTTTAGAAAACCTTTGTAAATCTCTGTTCAGGGTCCATGTCCTATTGAGGGGACACGACATAATTTGTTCTGCAACTGCATGACTTGCAAATATATAACATAGCTTGGAATCTTTCTCTTCTGTTATTATAAAACTGCTCAAAATAGAACAAAAACAAAGTAACAGAAGACAGCAGGGTTTGGGGGGGGGGGGGGGGAATTGAGAATCCAGGATTATCCTGAGAAGCACCTAGTCAAGTAGAGTTTCAGACATGTTAGTCTGACTCAGCATGCACCAGCCAAGTACATGCTTAGTTATTTGGAAAACCTTTATTATATTGCATGGAAAGCCACTACTTTGTAATCTCCTCAATGTAGGCATACACTCCTTGTCAAACAGAATAGGTCTACTTCCTTTACCACATGACAACCCTGATTTAATGTGTGCTCTACTTTCATTCAAGAGACAGGTGAACTGAAGGAATGAGTGTGTAGGAGTGTGCCAGGTGAGCAGGGGAGGGTAGTGGTTGCACCAGGACAACCAGCTGACATGTGTTTCAGTTGTGGATTCACTCCCACACCTGAAGCAAACAACCCACAGGGAACCTTTATGCCTTGAAACAGGATGATGGTACTTTGCAGCTTTGCTAGTAGGTTTACTACCAGCTACACTTTTTTAAAAGTCCCTTTGAGAAACACAGAATAAAATTGATCAAATCAGCAGTTTTCATTCTTTGCTGGAAAAGTTAGCTCTCCTAAGTAAATGGTTCCTGACAAAGGTAATGAGTAATGTTTATGGGATACACACAGAATTTCCTCATGAACATGGACAAATTTTTCATATTATGCATGCAGATCAAATAACCGAAAATAATTAGCAGTCTACATTTCAAGTTTCTTAAGTCAAAAGGACTTTTCCCTGGAATACTCAAGTCACTGGCTAACTTAGCAAATTTCTTCAAATTTCTTTCATACACTCCTCTGCTTAAAGCCTTCACTGGTTTCCTATTGACTAAAGCAGGATTGTCAAACATGACAATGTTTCTTAGTATTGGCAAACAAATGAAAATACAACAAAACTTTGGAGGGTGGGAAGGATTTATGTTCAGAATCTTCAAGAGACAGAAAGAGAGATAGACATCTGTCTATAGACAGATAGATACCCAGCAGCCATATCTTCATTTTCCATCCCACTTGCACTCCTCTAAACTTTATGCTCTCTCAAACCTCATTATCCTGCAAGATCTTATCACCCCTGATATTCCCTTTTCCCTGCAATTCCTTCCCTCCTTCTGACTAGAGAGGGTAGGAACTGTCTTTTTACTTTTTGTATTCCAGAGTCTGGCACAGTTCCTGGCACTTAATGTTTATCTGCTGAATGGGTTCAAATGAAAGAATATTTTTCCCCCTGAGCTGAGACAATCGGAGTTAAGCGACTTGCCCAGGGTCACACAGCTAGAAAGAGTTAAGTGTCTGAGGCCACATTTGAACTCAGGTCCTCCTGATTTCAGGGCCGGTGATCTATCCACTGCGCCACCTAGCTGTCCCTGAAAGACTATTTGTAAAGCACTTATGACAATGCCCAGCACATAGTAGGAGCTACATAAATGCTTATTCCATCCCTTTTATAGTTAGTCATTTTTTTTTCTACTTGTTACACATTATACCTTCTAGTTAAGTTTTCTTTTTATGGGTTCTCTAGTAAGAACAACCCTATAGAGTCCAGCTTCTTAAACTGGTTCATGACCTCATATGGGATCTTGTAACTGAATATAGGGGAGGGGAGGAAGGAATCTTGAAATTATGATTTGCCATCAATAAATGTTTGGTTTGTGAGTGTACGTACATACACACACACACCCCTAGAGGTTACATAAAAATTTCTTGGGCACAAAGGGGTCATGAGTGAAAAAAGTCTAAGGAGCCCAGTTTTAGATGCCAATAATAATCTGACAATCACAGAGACATTCAGGGAGGGTAGCTGAAGAGCATCAAAACTGGAAAGCCATATGTGAGAACCTGTCAACTTAGAACTTGACAATTTAAATTCATACACAGCTATTTGCAAAGGAAATCTGTCTATATTCAAAGTTAAGTTTGGCCCTAAAAAGAAGGAAACTACTTGGCTACATAAATTTAGCCCACTGCCAAGAGAACCCTTACCCGGTTATTAATAACATCTGAAAAGTTTAAGCACTCTATTGGAGATGACCCTTTTTCGTTATCACCACCTCCAGCTCTAATTTACAGCATTTATAAACTCAGATGCCCTAGAATGCTTGGTTACCAGAAAAAGAACCCATCTGATTTCCTTTATGATGATTATCATTCCATTTTCTAACATGCTGGCTATAGGTTTCTGGGCCACCAGAAATCCCACAGGAGGTTTATGACATTACTCACAGCTTTTAGTTTCAAGCCAAAATTTCCAAATATGCTGTAACTTTTAAAGCTATCCATACTAATATTTTGGGAGCATTAAATTTTTGATATGTGAAAGGAGAGCACACACATTGGTCAATAATTTTTGTTATTTTGATCTTTCTGATTTTCTGTAATTATCCACTACAACCCAATGAGTAGATGTCTGGCAAAGTAAGATCAAATGGTTGTCTTTGGAAATTAACCTGCTGAAAAGCTGTATTTCCTGAATCAAATTATTTACACAACAAATCTTGGAAAAACAGGTTATTAACCAGAAACAATTGCAGGGAACTCTGTTTATTACTCCCATCCTTTCTGGGCATCTTTAATACTTAGAAAATTCTTCATAAGTATATTGATCTACATTCCACCTCTTAATATCTTTTATCCATTTGCTATAGTTCTTCTGGCATAGAAGAATAAATCTAATCCATTTCCTATGTTACAGGCCTTCAAATACAAAGTGTTTCAAAAGTCTTAGTGCAGTTTAAGCTTTAATAGCTCAAAAGAGTTTTTAAGCTTTTAAACTACACCAAGACCTTTGAGATATCCTGTATCTGAAAATATAAATGCTGTTAAATAAAGTCATAAAAAACAAACATTAATGTTGTTCCAATATACCTGGCCTCTCCCAAATTCCAGCCACATATTGTCTGCTCCAAGTTAAATATCCTCAGGAATTTCAATAATCTTGTCATATTCTCCCCACCATCCTGGCTACTCCCAACCCCGTTACATTCCAGTTTGTCAATGTTTTTTCCTAAAATGACCCATAACTGAATATAATTCTCCAGATATAGTTTGTCCATGGCATTTCCCTTAATATAGCTCAAAATCATATAGCTGATTTACTTTGAGCCTACATAAAACCTACTTAGTTCACTAAAATTTCCAATTCTTTACATGAACACCTAGATACAGCTTCCCAAACAATATCTTAATAGCTGATTTTTAAGCTAATGTGTAGAACTTTACATTTATCTTTATTAAATGGCATCTAATAGGATTCAGTCCCTTGTTCCAAACTGCTGAGTTCTCTTTGGATCCTGCCATTCAATGCAGTAGCTAAATCTCCCATCTTTATGTCACCCACACATTATATCAGCATGCCATTTAGGCTTTCACTCATGTGATTAATAAAAATGTTGAATAAAATAAAGTCAAAGAGAGAACCCTATAACATAACATTAGAAATCTCAATGCCAGCTACTACATAACCAGTGTTATTTAGTGCCAAAATAGACTATGTACTTCCAACAAGTCTTTACAGTCAGAAAGACACACTTAGATTAGTTCACTACACAGGATCTACGATCAGTCAGGGAATTTTAGGGAACAACAGTGACACAGGAGAACTACAATTGAACAAACATACCAGCAGCACTAGCTAAAGGAGAAGTTTGAGTTAAGGGTGAGATATTTCTGGGACATCAAAAGGTGAGGCATTTGAAGGAATTTCTAGGGTAGCTAAAGCTCACCATTACATTTAAACTTAATCTGAGTCATTCATATCGTAATCCGTCTCCTCATCTTCACTCTGGTTCAGCATGCACCATGCAGCAAGTACAGAGAAGGGATTAGTGGATGGAGAGAGGGGAAAAAAAGACAGCAAAGTTTAGTTAATAGCCAAGATATAAGAATACAATTACTCAACATATATAAAGTGGATTTTTTTTTTGTTATTTGAAAGCTGGTGTGGAGAAGTAGTGCCCAAGGGACATTTCACAATTTGTAACAAAGAGTTAGCTGAAAAATGAAGGAAAGTGAAAATATTTTAATAGGAAAAATCCTTCAGTTTTCCATCTTGTACAGAACAACTAAATTACCTCTGGAAGCCTTAGGGAACACCAGTCTATTCATAAGGGTTATCTGTACACAAAACCCCATAACTTTGTCATACAGCAAAAATAAAAATTATACATGCCCAGAATACAGAAAAGTTTTGTGGTTACAGGGTCTACTCCTATAACCCACCTTTTAAAAAATAAATAAATAAAAATCAAATTTCAAACACACTAAAACATCTTAGTCAACTAGGACAAGATAGCTAGTTCTCTTTCGGCTAAGCCAAGTCAGACAAGATCACAACTGTCTTTGTCCCGATTTCTTTTATACATTTTACAAAAATGTATTTTCTCGACATTAGTCTTCTCTCAAAAGGAATTTAACTCGCCACTTTCCTTCATAATTCAAGGAGACAAAGAAAATATTTTGTCAAATTAAAACAGAAAGGTTCATCAGATGCAACTGTTTACATACCAACATGAGGAAAGAAGAATTAAATCAGGAGCAAACAACTTTTTACATTAACAAAGAAGCAAGGAAGCAAATAAATGTATTTCAAAACACTACGTAGATTTTTGAGGTGTAGTCTTTTCTCAATTCTCCATTTGTCCAAAATAATGTCAAAAAAAAAAAAAAATCCACTTTCCTGTCTGAGCTAGCCCTGATTATGAATTAGCAAGTTTTCCTAAGCCCTAGAATGTGACTGTTGTGGCTGATGCCCTAATTGAGCAGAGGCTCTGCTCACAAAGCTTAGATATTTTTGGTTTGAGAGTTATTTTTTTAATGGCATACAAGGGAACATAGGTCACACCTGGGGCCTCCTAACAAGTGCTCCCATCCATTTCCCAGTTGAGAAGCCACCTAAACCGCGCGCGCGCGCGCGCGTGTGTGTGTGTGTGTGTGTGTGTGTGTCTCTGTGTTGGGGGTTGGACCATGGACATATTTTAAACTACCTAGTAACTCCAGGAATATAGTACTAATTCAATAATGGAACGGCCTCATTATTAAACTGATCAATATGGTTGTTAAGGTTGATTATCTTTGTGATGTCACAAAATGTCACAAAAACTATCTTTGTGAACCAGTTTTTGTGACATTTTGCCTGTTTTTTAATAGTATTAGTACAAATATAGGCTGCACTTTCCCCCTTAATTAGTATGTGTAAAATTGTGTGACTCATAAGTATAATTTTTATATCAATGGACATTTTACTTTTCAAAATACTTTCAGGATTATGGTCTAAATAGAGATCTGTACAGGAATAAAGATGATTGCTAGCTTATATCTCTTCTTTCATTTTTTATACTAAATAGAAAGATTCAGAATTCAAATCAAGTATCAACTCAAATATCCTGATCTTTTTAGCTCATGCCATTTTCATGTTCCTTAAAATCTCTTTCCCTTTCTAGCCTTCTAGAGTAAAATTCTTCCACAAAAGTTCCTCTGTCTATCTCAATCCAAAATTTTATCTCAAATCTCTAAATCACCTTTGTATTTATTAACTATATCAAATATTCTGGCATGTCAATCAATGTATTGAATTATTGCTTGTTTGACATGTGCAAGACATCTGTTTATCAAGATGAAGTTCCTTGTATCAGCTACAGTTAATTCTATACACCCAACTGTTAAATGAACACTTGTTGATTCACTTCAGAATCAAATGTATTCTCTGTGTATTTGGTCAAATGGAAAATTTCTATTTTTCCATCTTAATTTCATAATTCTTTATAAGAAATATGATACAGCCTCATTCTAGACTCCGAGCTGTAAGATAATCCCCAAAATTTAGGTTACCAATTCCAACTCCCAGTCCACTGAATGAGTAATACATTTAAGAAATAGGTGGTTATTCAGTCTCTAACTTGAATACCTCTATAGTTACCGGGGGGGGGGGGTGGGGGGGGGGGGGGGGGGGGGGGGGGGGGGGCGCCCTCACTGGAGCTACCTGTGAGGCAGGGCATACCATTTTTAGAGAGCTATAATTATATAAATTGAAATTTGCAGAGGATTACAGGGAAGGGCAGACACTTAAAATAACTACCTATTTACAACAGGTAGTACTCACAAAACCATAAGCATATGCTAATGATATACGTTAAGGTTCTATGGGCAACAAACTACCAAGCTCTTATACGTTAAGGGTAGCTTGAAAAGTCTGCCAACTGGGGCACTTAGGTGGAGAAGTAGATACAGCACCAGCCTTGAAGTCAGGAGGACCTGAGTTCAAATCTGATTTCAGACA
Organism: Sarcophilus harrisii; assembly: GCF_902635505.1. Taxonomy (NCBI): domain Eukaryota; kingdom Metazoa; phylum Chordata; class Mammalia; order Dasyuromorphia; family Dasyuridae; genus Sarcophilus; species Sarcophilus harrisii. The sequence continues at coordinate 338,248,585 of NC_045426.1, forward strand.
TTTAACACTTCCTGGCTGTGTGACCCTGGGCAAGTCACTTAAATCCTAATTGCCTCACCCCCCCCCCCCCAAAAAAAAAAAAAAAGATACAGTGAAAATTCTACCAACCATTCTGATGATTTTCAGGGGCAAAAGAGGAAATCAGCCCCTAAGGTAAAACATTTCTGATACTATTTAGAAAAATATACCCTGTATTTCCATACTGCCATACATTCTCACTGATTTGAGATTTGCTCACAGAAACTAAAAGGCATCCTTCCCAAGTGAGAAAGAATTGCAAAGCTCTTATATAACACCTGCCTACCTAGATAAATAAGTAAATTTGGAAGATTACATTTCCAGAGGTAACTGAAACAAGTTTTAAAAAGGGTGTATATCAAAAGATATTGGATAAGTAGTTAGGCTTGGAAGGCAGAAGCTAAATGAGCATGTGACCTGTGATCAGGAATTTTGGATTTAAGGTCCAGTTTTGCTAGTAACCAGGGATATAACCCAAGCTAAAACATTTCCTTTTCTTAGCCCTCAATTCCCTTATCTATACAACAGATAGACTACTACTTGCACTATTTCACTGATCTATTGTGAGTATCAAACAGGTAATGAACAAAAATCAGTATGTAAATCCAAGTTGTTACAACTAGCATGAACAGATAAGAACGTTATCAGATGCTTTGGAGAAGTGAACAGAAGTGTTTTAGGAAAATTGCCATTTTGTAAATAATGTGACAATTTATATGGCAGTGGAAAAAGGCACAATAGACTGGAAAGGCTGGCAACTAAACACTGACAGGATGAAATAAAGCTAATAAAATATGAAAAAGAGTTTTAAATAAGTACTTTATGAAAAGCATTCCTCTGTAATGGATAGAGAGCTGACCATCAATGTCGGAAGACTTGAGTCCATGTCCCATAAATGACACATTCTAGCTGTGTGAGCCCAGGCAAGTCATTTAGAGCATCTCTCAATGTTCTAAGTAGCTCCCCTAAAGGAAAAGCTGCAGAGAAGGGGTAACCTGAATTTTGAGAGGGAATTCCCTCTCTCAAGGCAATCACATGTCCTCATCCCTAAGTTTTACAGTCCATCATCACAGTTACAACTTATATGCTTCCCCCAAAAAAACTTTGGTAGGATATAAACATAATGTTAATGAAAGATGGGAATAGGCACTAGGGGTGGGGAAGAATCCAACTTGAGCACTTTTGTTTACTTCAAGACCTTCAGAGATCTGTGATTACACAAGTGAGCAGTGCATCTTCTTTCCATAAGATACAGACCAAAAGTCCTCCCCATGTGGCCTTTATGAATTGCTATGGACCCCCAAAATTCATTCTTAGTGGCCCACCTTCTGGTAAGGAGCCTCTCCATGTTTAACAAGGTTGATGCTGAGAGAACAGATGCCCAGTTGCTAGCACCTGACTGAAGAGTATTCCTTCAAGACTGCACATGTTTAACCTACATCAGATTGCTTGCTGTCTTGGGGAGGAGGGAGGAAAAGGAGGAGAAAAATTTGGAACACAAGGTTTTGCAAAGATGAATACTGAAAACAATCTTCACACATATTTGGAAAAATAAAATACTATTAAAAAATTAATCTTCTTTCAAGAATTATGGTATACATCCACAATACATTCACATCAAAATGGAAAATCAAAGTAACACATCAATAGAAACAGCAGTAGCAGTAATAAGGCTGAACGTTCCTGAGGTCATTCCCAAGAAATTTTTCCTGGCCTTCAATGTCCCTTTTCCCTCCCTCTTTCACAATAACCTACCTTTGCCTTTTCGCTGGGTTCACTGGTTGTGCCATAAGAGGTATTATGCAACTCCTTGGAGACAACACAAAGAAATTCAGCTTGGTCTTCATTTCCATAGTTATAAGATGAACCAATACTGACCAGCTAAAAGAAGATAAACAGTGGGTGATAAATCAATAGAAAAATAATTTCTTCCTTTTCCCTTCACCTACCATTGACCATCTTAATGGCCTCTGCCCCAAGGAAAAAAACCCAAAGCTGAACCATAATCCTTAGAGACTTCTACTACTGTGGTCAAAATGACTTCCAGGGTAAGATCTAATTCTCAAATGTAGTGAGTAGTCCTATCAATTAATCAATACTCTCAAGAAACCAGATAACAATTTATCTAAAATCTACTTCTCAAAGTAAATAGAGTATTCAAGGAGAAAGAACGCTTTTGAGAAGATATTTTTAATGAATTCATGAAAAACAACTTCTTGAAGTACACACACACACACACACACACACACACACAAACAAATTCCCCCTTCACAGGGCCACATCGTTTATTTTTAACGTGTCAAGACATGCTCTTTACCGCAATGGAACATTCAGGTTATAATTATCTCAATTTTTCTAATTGGACCAGGAGGAGACCATTCAACACCACAAGGGAGATTGGGAAGGAAGGACAATAAGGATGGGGGAATAAAAGCAATGAGAGAATGTTTTAAGTAATCCAGCCATTCAGCAATCAAGTCTAGGGTAGCAACAAAACCACACCTCTAAGCAAGCCAATGCCATCCAAGCAATAAACCCAGGAGAAGGCTGCTCCAAAACATGAAAGTTATACAAACAAGTTAGTAATAGAATTGTTCTATTTGTTCTTCTTGGCAAAGCATTACTCCAAAACTGAGTTTTCTAGCCCTAAGGACGAGAAAATAGAGAGGGGAAATCACAGAATGGTTTATCCAAGGATTCAAAGAATAAGTTGTATTAAGTTACGTTATACCACCAGTGTGTGCCTTCACTGAGAATCCATGAGGTACAGTGTTGGTAAAATAAGGAGCAGGCAGTCAGGAGCCCAGGATCAAGGCTTAGTTCTGCCATGGTAAAATATGGCCACGAGCACAGTGGGCCTTCAACTTCTGGATCTCAATTTCCTCTACCAATAAAATAAAATTGGATAACATAATTTCCTTTTAGTTTTAACATTTTGTGATTTTGTGAAGCTACAATGAATCTTTGGCTCAGAGGTAGAATGAGGAACATTAGAGTAGAAAATATCTCCACACTGAAAACTAATTTTCCCATATTTTCTTCTAAGGCATTAGGAAACAAATCTGAGCCCCATAAAAATGGGGAGCTGTTTGCACTGGAAGTCCATATCAATCCATCAGACAACTTGTAAACTCCTTGACAGCAGGAGCTATGCTGCTTCATTTTGATACCCCCAGTTTTTAGCACTCACAGTAGGTATATCATAAATATATATTCAATTAAGCTGAATTTATGTTCAGGAGCAGAAAAAAACTCAGATGAGAAAAAACAACAAATGGAAGGGTAAGTCAGACCTTAAACCTGAGTTTGTGGTTTTCCCAATAAGCCCTGAGAATACTGGCCTTAAGTCAGTCAATACAGGTCATAAGTTACCTCCCTGTCATGGGGACCCAAAGAGAAAGGAAGGTATTACTTCAGTGAAATTTACTTCTGAAGGCAAAGGATAAGCATAGATTTTACCCTGAAACTAAAGGTGTGTCCTTGCATTAGCTTTAGAAAAAATTTGGACTAAGTCCATTTCACAGATAAAAATAAGCCTCATCAAATGATGAAAAATGTATATTAAACTTGAAGCAAGAGTCAATGGCACATTTGCTCTGCTCCAGAGTGGGCTAAAAAGGCCAGCTACTCTAGGATAATACATTATATTTGCATTAGGCACATGCTAAGTGGCCTAGAAGATGGGCAGCCTGTACAAAACACTTGCCAATTCTGAAAGTGATCGTGATACAGGAAAACTTCAGAATATCAGAGACTAAAACCAATACTTCAATGGCAGTAAATCCATATTTTTATAAAGGAGAAGAAACAAAAATTGGGTAGAAGAATATGAAACTGTTGAACTCTCCATTACACTGGGAATGTGTGAAAAGAGAGTGAGACAAGAAGTGGGAAGAACAGGTAGGGAGAAAATTTTGAGTGAGCTCTCCTTTCATTTGAGGGAACTGAAGTTAACATCTTGGCCAAGTTCATAAACAACTATTTTAGTGCTGGCCTTTGTGCTCCTCAAAAAACCACCTAATGATCTGCTGCTGCTTCTCAAAAAGGAGAGAATAGCAAGGGTAGCTGCTGCCCGACTAGGAGCAGAGAAGATGAACAGCAAGGAGGTCTGGGTGCAGAAGGGCCTTGCCATATTGAACCAGCCACATAACCATCACATTCTCAGAGTTAGAAGGGACCTCAGTGAAGCATGAATCTATCCCCGACAGGGAGGCATCCAGTTTTTGCTTGAATTCCTCTAGGAATAAAGAGCTCCTTAACTCCTGTTTTCCTACCCCACCTGAGGCAGCCCATTATACTGCTCAACAATAAGGATGGTTAAGAAGCTCCCCGTACACCAAGCTAAAAATCTCTCTCCCCACAACCCCAGTTGTGAGGATTATGCATTCTAAGATTTAAAAAAAAATCAGATTAAATCTACTCCAAATGAAGCCCTACACTGGAGAACACAGATGTTCTCAAATAAAGGAAGGGAGGAAAAATTTATCTATAACCAATTTTATTATATTAGAATGTCAGGAATCAAGATACCTGGGTCTTTTATGCATGTGAGGAAATTATATCCATTCTATAGGCCTTAATTTCCTCTGCTATAGAAAGGATTTGATTTAGTTAATCTGCAACAACCAGCTCTACTATGCTAAGATTCTTTATTCTAGTCTATGAAGGTATCAGCTTATAAGAGATGAGACAATTATTATTCCCTCAATCCCAGAATAGGTCCAGAGGGGTCCAGAAAAATGGCCCCACATTGCCTTAAATTCCAGTTCCATAGATGGCACTTCAATCTGAAAGTCTTAACTCTATCTCCAGGAATTAAAACATTTCCAACTAAACCAATTATATTTTTTCTAAATAAACTATACTGGACTATACTGGAAGGGAACTGAAGAAGGAAAATGAAGAAGAGTTAGGAAAAACCTATATAAAAAGGACTCTGCCTTGGAATTTCTAAGATTAAAAACAATCTATTTTCCCCAAAGTAAAGAAAGATACTTCAAGTAATGAAGATAATTCTTCCTCCAGCTCATGCCAAAAATCACGACAGCCAAACTGAGTAGGCAGCACAGTGAGAAATGCAGCATCAATGCTCAGACTCATAGCTGTCTGACCCAATTCAGAGAAACTGATTTGGCATTCACATAATTCTGTCTTTAGAGAGAACTTCTCTGGGTAAAAAATCTGTTTGTATTTTGATATCAGATGACTTATACATGACTGTTGACTACTGAGATAGCCAGAGAATTCAGCAAAAATAGTCTCTCAATAGCCCAGAATCAAAAAGATAATAAATAAAAAATCATGGAAACTGCAGGTACAAAATTCCAGACAGTTTTCAACATGGTTCAAAATAAAGTCATAGTCTGAAAAGAAACACAATTAGGTTTTAAATAACATGAAGAACTTAGATTCTTAAGACTTTCATTCTCTATAAGGGCTTTTCTTTTTCTTTATAAGATAACCATTTGTAGGGAATAGTTAAATGCCATGGACTAAAGGAAAGTGATAAGAAGCCAATCACAACAGAACCAGCTATGCACCTAAGAAGGAAGCTATGTGACCTGGAAGCAGCAAAAAAAAAAAAAAAAAAAAAAGTTATTTTTCAATGCAAGGCATTCATTCATGCAGGTTGTGGCAAGATGAGTTTGATAGGGGGTGGAATGGTGGGACACACCTCACTGCAGCATTTCTGGAAACGTGTCTCTTCCCCTCTCACTTCCCGAGACACTATCAGCAGAAACTCTGACTGGTGGTGCCGGCCATAGCCAAAGGCAGGACCTATACTGACAAGCTGCAACAACCAATCAGAGCAAAACACAAACAGAAATCTTGGTGACGCTACAGCATTCAATGTCCCCTGTGTCACAAAAGGTGTTGTCAACCTCTGTGACCCACATCCTGTTCCATGGTCTTGAACATGCAAAATTTCCCAGCACCAGTATTCCAATTGTATTTCAGTGTGTGCAAACTCTTTGTACATAAGTACATGGGAAGATAATAAAAAAATTAAGTTCTATTTGTCTTTGCCCCACTTCACAAGTTTGATTTTAATGGTAAATCAGAGCACTCAACAAATATGATCAATTATTTCAAATGACTTGGGGGTAAGTAATCCCTTAACTAGGAAAGATGCTGTGGGAAACCAACAACTTTCTTCTTTCTTCCTGGGCTAGTAATGAAAGCAAGAAAACATAGCCTGCAGGAATTGTAATAATACAGGATCAAATTACTACAAGACTAAAAAGAGTATGTAAAAGAAATTATCAACAGGATAGTCTTCATAAATATCCCAAATACACCACTTCCCACCATACTGTAACCTCCCTGGGGAAGATAATTCCATCCTCACTACTATGGGTGCCTACTTCAGTGTCTTCTTTATTATTGGCATTCAATAAATAGATAGAGTTTAAGTGAAAGATGGGGCCATTGAGAGGTGGAAATCAAGGTTATGATTTTACGCCTATACAACTAATAACTCTCAGAAGGGAAAAACACTTAAAATTGAGCATCTTGGTTTCTCTATATAAAAAATGGAAAGAGAAATTACAGAATCATAAAAAAATTGCAATGTCAAAAGCAACAAGTAGCATAAAGGTAAAGAAAAATTACTAAAAATTATACAAACGATAAGGGAAATAATGACAAGTTACAGTCTGATGCATGGAAACAAACTAAAGGGAAAGAAGGAAAGGAAAAAAGAGACTATAGAGCTGGAATATAATAAACAATTTATAGAAATTCTTTTTAGCAAAACAAATAAAAGGGGAAGAAATAGTACATGGTGACTTATTTGGCAAATTAATTTCAGTAATAAAGAAGACAGCAAAATATTTAGTGACAAGTGACAAGAAAGTAAAGACAAAGAAGGACCATTTTTGTCTTATACCAATGATATAAAAGAATGAAAGAAAACCAAAGGAAAAAACCATTCCCCCTACTCCCACAGCTGAGTTAACCAAAAATCAGCAGACTGTTCCCTTTGAAGGAAAGGTAGAAGGAAAAGTAAGGGAAAGAGGAGAGGCAGAAAAAAGAAGGGGGGGGGGAGGGGAGAGGAGAAGAGAGATCAACTAGGGAAGAAGCCATTCCCATTAAAAAGGCATTACTAGGAATGGAGTAGATTATGGAGAAGCAGGGTGAACACAAATGCTTTGAAATTAGCACATTAAGAAAGGAATTTACAAAGATTCTACACCAACAAAAGAGGATGAGAGTGCTCTAAATTGAAAGGCAGCATTTCCCTCCCATTTCTGATTTCTTTGGCTGATTCAATTGAGAAAGGCAATAAGTGTTTTGTTTTGTTTTAATGCTCTATTTGCTGGCTCAAAGCACTTGAACCTTAAGATATACCTTAATTCCAGGAATCATTAAAGTAGTAATGAGGTTGGCAGAGGTGGAATATTCCATTACCACTCCTTTGAGCCACTAACCATTAAAACATAATACCTCTATAATTGGAGTTTTTAAAAGTTTATAGTACAAAACAGTATTAAAGATCACTGAAACCATTCCAATTATGTTGCATTAATAAAAAGAAAAAACAACCTCCAATCTCCCCAACATTCCTCTTTACCTGCTCAAACTTCCAGCCATCAGACATGGTTGAAACCATTTGAGTGAGTTCTTCCTCTTGACACTGAAGCACTCTGTAGACATGCTTTACTGGCACCTATCAAAGAAAAATGTCATGTATTCAAAAAACATGCATATCCCACAATCATCAATACGCATCATTTCTTTCACCAGGAATCTGCAAACAACAAAGGTCAGGCAATAAATATTTAAATTCAGATTACCTTGGTATCTTGTTACCCTGGTAAAATACAAAGCTGAAGTTAAAGAGTAAAAGGAATGTATTCACAAGACAGAAGAAATATTAGTGATGGTGGCATTTCTTTCTACTCTTTTTATTTTTCTTTTCAAAATATTTCTTCCCAGTCATTTCAAAATAAAAAGACAAATGATCTCAAAATTCACAGGGCTCCTGCAGTTGGAAATTATCACATATGCACTCAAGTTTATTTCAGTTCCATGTTGGAATCCTAGTGTCAACTCAACTTGAAACAAGGTGAAAACTCAAGGGTGATGTCAGAATCCTGGTGTTAACGCAATAGAATTGATACAGTGCTTATTGGTTCACACCTTAGAGCGAATCCTTACAAGGTGATCCTCTGGGCTAACTGGGTTATATTGAGGAGCACAATAGTTTCACGTATCAGAAAAATAACCCTTTGAATGGCAGTAGAGAATTCAATTATTAAGACTTATAAAAATGTTCAAAATGTGCCGTCTCCTCCATTTGAATTTCTTGAGAACAATGCTGAGCAAAGCAATCTTCACATAGTAGGTGCTTAATAAATGCTTCATTCGTCCAATGTAATATTAGCAATCAATATACTTTATTCTTACCATTTTAAAAATGTCAAATCTCAGGGAATTACAGACACATTGATCCTTTCCTATGTTCTAATATAGCCTTTTATTTTTTTAAAGGCACAAAGTATGAAAAACCCTTTTTTTATGAATTAGTTTTTCTTAACAACTATGCGCTCCAAGTAAAAGCATAATTCAAAGTATAATGACTACTAGTTCCTATAGAAATGCATTCCTCTTTGTGAAGCCAGGCCAGGAGAATCTGGTTCTTATTAGTGGAAAATGCCATAACCAAGAAATCTGTCCTCCAATCTTTCCCCATGCTGTGGATTCCTATTGAAAATCATAGTAAAAGAATGGAATGAACAAAACTAGCCCTATCTAGTGAGAAGGGCTCATTGACTTTCTATATTTATTCCATTAAGGACCCTTATGGACCAATAATTAAAATCACCTGCTTCAAAGTATCACAGCTGCTCAAATAAGGAGCCCAACCTGGCAGCTGCTTAAAATTGAGGGACTCACGATAGTTGTTGCTATGTGTAAGTACCTGCAGTCTAGCTTCTCATTTTCACTGATTCTTGTTTTGAAGTCCTATCTAATTACAGTACAAATGAGTTCTTTTAATGTGTAAGAAAGTGAATGAGGAAGAAAAAGGGGAGAAAAAACCTAGATGAGCTTAGCTCAAGTAATTAGAAATAATGAAGATGGTTTACTTTTGAAAGTGAATTTATCTTTAAAAAAGTGGGAGAACAGGAAAAAGATAAAAAATGAAAACTAGTGGAACTAGTACAAAATTATATACTCGTTACCTCATATATATTCATATGAATGTATATCTTAAAAAATAAGCAAATACTTTTACAAGCACAGCATTCTGAAGGAAAGGGAAAGTGAAGAAGATTCTGCGACTGACAATTAATCCCGATATTGCTTTTATGATGATATCAAGTGAGTTAGATTTCTAGAGCATCTTTTTTCCAAACAGTTCATAGGTGATTTCCAATTTACCAATGGATATGTGAAATGCTCATTTCTAATCCAGAAACTCAGGAAACATCTTATAGAAACAATACTATGAAGTTTTCCAGATCAGTCCACAAAAGTCTTATCATCCATAATGCAACTGCGTTATAAGATGAACAGAATGTTATCCTGGGGAAATAATTTTTTTTTTTTAACTGACAATGCCAATACTACAGCTACCACCATCTTTTTACACCCTTCCTAACCTGTAATAAGAATTCTTCCCCCTCCCTTCCTCCATACTAACTATGGTGCTCTCCAGAATCCCGTGAAGGAAATTCTGGTGGTCAGAGAGGAAGACCTATTGCTTCCAGGATGAAATAAGATCCATAGGGAAGGGAAAAGAAAAAGAACATCATAAGGAAGGACAATCAAGAAGAGTTCTCGGTTTTGCTGAATATGACAGAGGCAGAAAAAGGACAGAAGCCAGAGATGACTGAGGTACCCATGAGGTGGGTGGGGGGTACGTTTTCCAAAAGCTAAGCTTTCTGACAGATTAAAAGCTCTCAAAGGAGAAAGAATGGGGACTTTCAAAGCAAACAAGATACAATGCTGCAAAAATGTGTGGGAAGAAAAATTAGAGATAAGGTGGCAGCACCCATTCATCTACAGGGATTTTGGATTATACTGAATTTTCTCAAGTAGAGTAAACTTCAGACTTGGTAGAAAATGTATTATACTAAGATTCCAAAGATCTGGTTTCTAGTTCTGATTTCAATGCAGACTTGTGAAACCTTAGGCACATTGCTTCTCCTGTGCAGACTTGAGTTTCCTCTTCTGTCAAATGAAAAAGCTGGAGGATCCCAAAGATTCCTTCCAGTTCTAATTGCTGGATTTTCCTACAAATATTTAAATACTATGAAAGTGAAAGGTAGGCAGCACACAGAATAAGAAATAAGAAATAAACTAAAGAGTGGATATAAAAATAAAAAGAAGAGATAGAGAAAATGGACACATTTGGAGGGCTAAAACATAAAAATGAGTTCATGTCCACAGAAATATAACAAAGCATCAAGTAAAATGAAAGGAACTGTCAGGAGATGTAAGTGAGAAACTGTCCTATCTCTTTTAGAGGGGGAAGTAAGAGAGTCTGACTTCGAAATTACAGGAAAACAAGAACCATTCTTGTTCTTTTAAAATCACAACAATATATTGTCCCTTAGAAACACAGTTCATGGGCTATGACATTTTCAAGAATGGTTAAAAAAAGCTTTCATCTAAGTGAGTAGTTTGATAATTATATATAGATATACTAGCAGCAGTATGAATGGAAAATCAGAGCCTACTTGAGAAGCAATGAAAGAGGTTTTGGTACTTCCTTTTTTAAAAAAAGATTCCAACTTTACCATAATAGTGGTGACTTCAAGGAAATAGCTGGCAGTCATTGCTGTGTTAAGGCCCTTGCTAATAGCAGAGCTGGAACTGGCTGGATGGAAAGGGATCAGCTGTGTTTTCAAGTGTAAAACTGTCTGGCTCAGGAACAAAGTCTAATGGTTTCAGTGCATTAGAAAATGCAGGGAAAGAACTTACCATAAAAACACACTTAATGAACAGTCAGTGAATCTTTACTAGTTTGGGTCAACGTGTATACCATGCCTCTGCTATGATCACCAAGAGCATTCCTAACAAAAGTAACCACACAAACTATGGCAGCTGTCTTCTACCACCCATAAGTCACTGTCTTCCTCACCTCCCCAAATCCTACCCTTAGATTAAGACACTTCAATATTCAAGCTGATGCTTCTTCAAAGACCCTAGTTCTCCACTTTCCTTTAATGCCATGGCCTATTCCTCCACTCCAGCTCAGCCATAGTGGAATGATCATACCCTACATTTCATCATCAAACAGAAGTGTTCCATTTCCATAATCAAAAATGTTGTCATTCCTCTACTTGATCCTAACCTAGAATACTCCATACTTCCCCCAAACATTCCTACTGTGACTTCCAGTCCTACTACCCAGTACCTTCTCAGGAATTATCCCTATCTTTACTTAATTATTCTCCTTTCCTAATTTCATTCCTACAGTTAATCAGTGGCCTACTGCCACTCACATTTTACTGAACCCTACCTACAACTTTCTTGCTGTTAAGACAGCTTAGCCATTCTGATCAATACAATGATTCATAATAATTCCAAAAGACTCATGATGAAAAATGCTGTCCATTCCAGAAAGAGAATTGATGACTAGATGGGGTCTCACTTTTTAACTTCCCTCCCGACATCCCTCTCTCTTCTGTCTCTCCACCTCCCCCTCCAAACAAGGTTAATGTGGAAATGTTTTGCATAATTTCATACATATAATGGATATATTTCTTATCTTCTCAATGGATGGGGGAGGATATGAAAAGAGAGAATTTTGAATCAAAATTTTTTAAATTATTGAAAAAGTCACAATTGAGTCAACTGTGTCTACTATAAATTGAAGCTCCTAACTCACCACTGATTCAAAATGTGTTGAGGGCATCACCATGCTTGTAGTCCTCCAGGTTCACAATCTTGACATGATTCTCAATACTTCACTCTACCCCACTCCGTAAACCCAATCAACTAGTTATTAAATCCTGCTACTTCTTTTGCTACTACTACTTCATGACTGCTATTTTTTATGTCACTTTTATGTACCATCCATCGTATCCCTTCCTCTACCCCAAGGGAGTCATCTCTTCTAATAAAAAATAAGAGAAAGAAAGAGTTGAGCAAAACTAATTAATTCTGACAGGGAAGGGAGTAGCAAGGTAGGAGGCAGGAGTGGGGATGGAGAAGTGAGGCAGAGAGGAGGAGATGGAAAAGATGCCTTCTCATAGCTCTTATTGAAACCAAAACTTGTTTATTATAATTTGACAGCACTCAATTTTGATTAGGTTTTGGTTTTCTTTCCATTTACACTGTTGTAGTCACTATGTTTGTGATTTCTTTTTACTTTATCTTGATGTTAGTTCATAAAGTTCTTCCCATGATTGTTTGTATTCACATTTGACATTCCTTACATGACAATAAAATTCTATTACATTCATGTACCACAATTTCTTTAGCCCTTCCCCAGTCAATGGGATTCTATTTTGTTTCTAGTTCTTTGCTATCAAAAATACTGGTGTAAATAGTGGCCTTCCATTATGTCACCCACCTCCTTGGGTAATACTGCCTATATTTCTGTCTCAAAAGGTATAGATACTTTTTTCAGTCATTTCTTTTTATAATTCTCAACTGTTTTGAAGAACAATTGGACCAATTCATAGCTCCATCAAAAAAAAAAAAAAAAAGGATTAGTATGGCTATCTTTCCATAACCCTTTCAATGCTAACAATTCCCATTTTTTACCACCCTTGTCAATTTGAAAACTGCAAAGTAAAACCTCAGGACTGTCTGGGAAATCTTGTCATTTTCATCTCCCCAAAAATCTTTTGATTCCATCTCTCTCATTATTTACATAGCTCATCTTCACTTCTCATCTGAACAGCTTCCTAATTGGTTTCCTTGTCTCCAGCCAAAGTGATTTTCCTTCAGCACAAGTCTGACTTCCTTACCCAACCTCTAATGGCTCCTTTCCACCTCTAGGATTAAATATAAACATCCTGGTCCAACCTTCCCTTCTATCCTCTTTACACATGACTACCCTTTCCTTCTGTTTGTTCCTCCACTGAGGCTACTCAGTGTCTCACTGGGCCTCTGCACTGCCTGTCTCGATGCCAAGAAGGCTTTGTCCTCATCTATGTCACAGAACCTTTTACTTCCTTCAAATAGTCTATAACTTCCTTCTACACAAAGCCTTTCCTGATCAACTGATAAGTACCCTTTCTCCTAAATGACCTGGTATTTGTTATGCACTTACAGTATCTTTCCTCATAGAGTGTTAACTTCTTGAAAGCCGAGTCTGCTTCATATTTGTCTTTGTATTTCCAGTGCTGGGGGAATTTAGAGGCAGCTGGGTGATGCAGGGGTTAGGCCTCAAACTCAAACTCAAATCCATCTTCAGACTCATACTGGCTGTGTGACTCTGGCTAACTCATTTAACTTCTGTTTTTATCTCTACTGTAAAAGAGAAATCATAATAACCCCCACCTCTCAGCACTGTTGTGAGAATTAAATGAGACAATATTTGTAAAGCCCTCAGCATTATGCCTGGCACACAGAAAACACTGTCAATAATAAATGACTATTCCCTTTCCTGCTCCTCCTCTTTCCAGTGCCTAACACAGAACCCAAATAAATAAATAAATAAATATATAATATAAAATAGCATATAAGTATATAAAAACAGACATTAAAATAAATCCCAGAGCACAAGAAAAATAATTGTAGGACATAGTATTTTTCTGCTATCCATCTAAATATGCAGGACATTCTTTTTTCCTATCAGTTTTACCACTTCTTTTTGTGAGGAATAGTTAAATGAAGAAAAGTGAAGCAAAGTGAAAATTTCCCTGGCCAAGCATCCATCACGTGACGTGTCCACATGTGAACTAGAAGGCTCTCCCCAAAGAAAGAGTGATGATGATATCACAAAGGGTTTGGTGAACTGGTTCTTCAGGGATTGTAATGACTGAAGAGAGAAAAGAAACATTTTAAAACTTGTACAACCACAATCCAAAAGCCTCACTGGAGAGGGCAGGACCTAAAGTAGGTATGCTCAAAACCATTGGAGAGAAGAAAAGAGTGAATCATATTGACTTCTTACCTCAGGAACACAAAGACAGATTAATTTAGTCAGCAGTCTCACCTGTGATGTTTTGCTGTCTCGCTCTCTAATTTTGTCCTTTACAAGTTTTATTAGTGAAGTGATGTTATAAAATTCAGCTTCTTCCAGCACCCCTAGTGTGAGATTTAAAAAAAAAAATTTTTTTTTTAGGAACTCTGTATAAAGTTTATAAATTGTTTCTAGAAAATAAAATGAACAGGCCTCTTGGAGGACATTCACAGTTGATATTTCTTTTAATAAGAATCAGTTTTCCTTTGAGGAAACAACTCTTCCCAACCCTCAAATTTTATTCTATTTGGAGTCTCTCTACCTTAAAGGAATCTTCAAACAAGTCTGAAAGTACTCCACAAAATAGACTATTCTCTTTGATGCAGAAGAAAAGGAGTTTCTTCTACTTCATCATAGAGAATAGCAAAACAATTAAATATACATTTTTTAGAATGCCCAGATGTTTGAGTAACAGGCAATCTAAACATCTGATTCAAGGCCAGATGGAGAAAATATTCAGAAATGCCTTTTCCAGAATTTCCTCATCAATATGAGAATAATAAAGCCTATCCTTCCTATTTTCTTGGGCTGTTGAATAGAATTTGATATTTAAATTGTAAAGCATGAAAGAAATTTGAACCCTCATCACTCTCAAGCTTCTTACTGCCAACATAAATAACACTAAATGGCATAATCCTCAATTCAACAACAGTTAAGACAGTTGTTAAGCACCTATTATATGCAGGGCACTGTTCTACATACTAGTAACACAGAGGGCTGCTATGAGGAGATTCAAACCACCTACCTCATAATACTGAAACAGTCTCAAGATTTGCGTCTTAACCTGTGATACTGTTACTAGAGGGAGCTCCCTCAACAGACAGAAATAGAGCAGCAAATCTAGAAGACTATCCAGGGAACTAAGAGGTTAAGTGATTTGTCCAGTATCACACATCAGTATGTTTCAGATTTGGGCTTATCCTGTTGTGGTAGATCTACTTTGTATAGAAAATTTTACAATTTTCAAACTTTTTCACTACAGTTTTCTCTTTTGTTTGTTATTTAGTTTCTGCAGGCAATGGGGGTTAACTGACTTGCCCAGGGTCACACAGATAGGAAATGTTAAGTATCTGAGGTCAGATTTGAACTCAGGTCCTCCTGATTCCAAGGCTAATGCTGTATCCACTGTGCCATCCAGTTGCCCCAACTACAGCTTTCACTTGACTTATGTATTTTGTTGGTGGGAATTTTTATCATTTATTTAAGGAAGAAGTTTTCCCACCCATCTTTCAGTTTAAAAAAGGAAAGCTAGATTTAACTTATTTAATAATATGCCCTAAATTGGTTCACATATAGGACACCCAGAAAAAGCCACTATAATTCCCAAATGAACGCATTAAACTAAAGTAAGTCTTTTGTTTAGAAAACATTCATTTCACAAAATGTCTTTAAGAGATCTTTACTTAGAAGAGATACTATAACATCAAAAGTTTCCCAAATTGAAGAACTATTACTAAAAATATCACAAAACTTTATAACTGGAAAGGTTTACCCTCCCAAAGAAATCTAATATATCTCTTGGGAAGTATCACTGCTGGGAAGAATAAATATAAAATAAACAGTATTGCAAGTTGTCTTTTTAAGGCTATCTCAATAGGAAGATTTAATTTGCACTCACAGATTCTGAAGTGATCACCTCAGAGACTGAATTACGAAGCTGGTCAGCAAAGGTTGGTACTGAGTTTGGTCTATGTATAAAGGATGTAGTTTCCAAAGCACTTATGGTTGTTGTTAACTAGTTTAAGGTAACAAATACATTATATAGGAAAGATCCTTGGACTTAAAAAAAGACCTGGCCAAGTCCTGACGCTACCATTACTTTGTGATTCTCAGTCTCAGTTTCTACATCTGTAAATGTCTAACTTTCTATTTCATAGGATTGTTGTAAAGATCAACAAGACAATTCACAGGTACAAGGTAAATGAAAAACACTTTACATTTTACAAGATGATATTCCCAACAGCAATGCAAATATTTTCCCCATCTTACAGATGAGGAACAGAGGTGAATTGACTTATTCAGGGTCACATACCCATTGACAAAAAGACTAGGGAGTCAGGTCTTCTGATCACTAATTTCTACTAAACCATGTTGTATTGTAATTTTAAGGCACTGTATGAAAACATAAGATTTTGCTGTTATTGTTATACAACTCACAAAAAAAAAAAATCAAACCCCCACTACACTGGAAAATTCTGTGGATGATTTATGGGAAAATACAGACAAGAATGACATAGAGTAAGTAGTTATAAGTAGGTATAAAGTGGCTGTGATCTTCATAAGTAAAGGAAATACAAAAAAAGTCATAGAACCAAAGTAATAAAACATTTACAAGAATAGTAATGATGATGACAACTGCTATTCATTAGTTAATTAAAGTTTGGAAAAATAAAGACCCGAAGGAAAAATACAAAGACACTATACATTAGTGTTTTATATACATTAGTATTTTATACAAGACTAGAATTTATTACTAAAGAGATAATCACTCAAAGAGAGAAAAAAAATACAATACATATGTGGAACAAGGAAATGTTAACAGGCTTGTTGTGCCAACAAGCTTTTTAGAGGCATAATTAGAAATGAACAACAAAGTTTGATAAATGTTAACTACTAGGAAGCAGTTCCAAGTATGAATCATATGGTAAAAAGAAAAAAAACAAGAAGGGGGGGAGGAGGAGAGCTTAAAAAAATGGGAAGAAGATAAGATGACACCTAATATATAAATGTATTGGCAAATATTTTAACTTCAATCATTAATTGCCTAATATGTGGAAAGCACTATGTAAAGCAAAGAGATATTCAAAGAGAAAAAACTTGAACCATCCTAAGATGTACCTGACACTATTTTTCCTAAGTTAAATAATGGTCCATTTAAATGAGATTTAAGACATCAGACTTACAAAGATAGTTTTGATTTATAATTTCTTTTTAGTGGTGGTATAAAATATTCATGCTATCATGAACATGTATTTTCTTTTGTCATTGAGGAGCATTTCTTTCAAAACAGTTGGGAAATAAAAGTCAAAGACAATATCTAATTAAAAGTGAGAGTGATTTGCAAAGTAGGAAGTCTTTGTTGTCTATTTTTATCCAAAAAAAATCCATGAAATGGCATAGGATCTCTCCCTTTCCAAACAAGCTTTTAAAACCACTACTTTTTAATAGGAACTGAAATGGTCCTAAACATTGAACTAACTCAGAAAGGTACTTTGGAAACCTGTATGAATGTGAGCTGTTATATTATCTGAAAAGTCATTCACTTGTTCAAAGCACTAAGATCCCAGATTCCATCTTAACTGTTATTTATATTTAAGAATAAAATGATCTCTACCACTAACGTTATGAACTTCAAATCAAAAAGCAAACTGAAACATCCTACCCACCATGAGTTCAGGCTAAGAAACTATCAGTACCACACTTTAAACCCTTGCAAGAAAAATTTCAATCTGGCATTATCAACTCATTCCAGTAGACAGTGAAGAATGCAGTCTGAGATATACATGCCTGGCCTAGTCTGAATGAACCTTCCCTTCCAGAAAGCAGTGTTAATTAGCATTTTTGTCTTAGAAACATTATGAAAATGACCCCAGGCACTGTGACCTTACTTCAGTAATGGAAATACAAAGCAGAAAGTGTTCAACTTACCCTCCTCAGCAAGGTCCTTATTAATGACCAATTTTCCATGTCTCAAATAATTCAGGACTGGCCCAAAATAGGTGGGATCTCTGTCTATTAAATAGGCACCTGTTTCATCCTACAATAAACAAAACATTGGTGAAATAAATTCCCATCAATTTAACAAACATTAAGGATCTATTATATGTACAGGTCTAGGTAAAAGATACAATATCAAAGTGGTCTGAACATGTGCCTGTTCACAAAGTTAATGGAAACACCAAGTTACTATTCTCTAGGCCAACCCATTCCTTAATGAAAGTTCAGTCTTCGTTTGAACTCTTCCGATTAGGAGGAACTTAATAATTATCTTGAAACAGCCCATTCCATTTTAGATAGTGCCAATTAATTGATATAAAGTTTGTCTCTGATACTATATTTTCATTCCCCAAACTTCAATCCATTGTGGCTACCCCAGGCTTCTGGGGGCAAAACTGAACAAACTGAATCGTCATCTACATGGCACACTAAAAATACTTGAACACCAAGTATTGCCCCAATAGTCAGTTTTTCTTCCTGTTAAATGGCCTTGGACCTTTAAACAGCATAGTGTCATGGCCCCTCTAAATACTAAACATCTAATTGGTATCATTCTTAAGATGTGGCCCCTGGAACAAAACACCATATTCAAAATGTAGTTTGACCAGAAAGACTATAGTCTTCCTTATGCTAGATACTCTGATGTAGCCTGTGATCACATTAGCTCTACTAGCTGCTTTGCAGACTGATAATTCAAAATGAACTTAGAAACAGTCCTAGAACTCTTCCATACACACTTGCTTACCCATGTCTTTCCCATCTTCTATTATGTATTTTTTTAAAATTAACTAATGCTGTCCAGTGTTACCCAGGAATTTAGACAGGCAGCATAGCAAAGAGACTACATAGCCAAAAAAGACTCCAGGTTCAAATCCTACTTCTAATAATGCCATTTGTGTAAATATGAGCAATTTCTTGGTAAACCTTTCAGTGTGGCAAACACTCTAATTGACAGGTAAGTTGCTGATCTTCATCAATAAAGGTAATTTTCCTTTCAGGAGCTCCCTATATTAATGAATCTATAAATCAGGACCAAAAGTATAAGAATTGAAAAGGATTATTTCCTTTGGCTAGCTCTCCATATTCACTGACTTAAGGCCCTTCATCATCCTGGTTGCCCTCCACTGGACACTCGCCAGCTTATCAATGTCTTCCTTAAACTGTAGCACCCAGAACTAAACACAATACTCCAGATGAAAGCTGATTGACTGATGGAATCAAAATACATTGAGAGCATCACCTTCCTATTCCTGGAAGTTATACCTCTCAATACAGCTAGGGAACACATTAACTCCTTTGGCTGTTACATAACACTTCAGACGTATTATTAAGCTTACAATCCATTAAAGTTTCCAGATCATTTTCAAAACAAATGTTCTCTAAACTTGTTGATTTTTTTCATATTCAAGTTTAAGACTTTATATTTACCCCTAATATTAGTCTTATTAGACTTAGGTCTTATTAGAGTCAACCTAATGTTCAAGTCTGTCAAGAACCTTTTGAATTTGTCATGCAGAATCATACTCAAATGTCTTCTATGTGCTATCCACTATGTGCTAAGCACTGGAAATAAAAAGAGGGGGATAGCAGACCCTTTGATTCAACAATGCTACTACTGGGTCTGTGTCCCAAAGAGATCATAAAGGAAGGAAAAGAACCCACACATAGAAAAATGTTTGTAGAAGCTCTAAGATAGAAGGCCTGGAAAGATTTACATGAACTAATGTTATGTAAAACAAGCAGAACCAGGAAAATATCGTACACAATAACAGCAACAATGTGTGATCAATTATGAGACTTGGTTCTTCTCAGCAATTCAGTACTCCAAGGCAATCCTAATAAAATTTGGATGGAAAACACCATCCATATCCAGAGAGAGAACAATGGAGAACTCAATGTAAATCAACACATGCTATATTCCTTTTTATTTTTCTTGGGGTTTTTTTCTTGTGATTTCCCCCTTTTGTTCTGATTTTTCTCTCCCAACATGATTCAAATAAAAAAATATATATAAAAAGAATGTATATGTACAACAACAACAAAAGTGTTTTACATGTAACTAGGGAAAACAAAAACAGAAAAATGAAAAAAGAAACAAAGAAATTAAAAAAAAATACTATGCTTTGATCCACATTTAGTCTCTTAGTTCTCTCTCTGAATGCAGATGACATTTTCCATCCTAAGTCTATTGGAATTGTGGCATGACCAGTTTTAAAGTATAAAGAGAATATAAAGGGTATATTCACCCTTTGTACTTGAACAGGACCAATGACATCCCACTATTAGGGTCAAGATATAGTGTGTTTAACTGTGATTTGGAAAGCCCTACTGCTACCACACAATCATCCTCATGAATATTTAGTTTGGAGATGTCTCTAGATTTGCATGTCTCATTTCTTTTGTGTTACTGTAATTCTGCTTTGCTTGTAGAGCATAATAGCTTCTTTGATGTGGATGTACCATGATGAACAGTTCTGTAGCAGTTATCTCCCATGTGTCATAATTGATACTAAAGTTATTCAGAAAGATCTTGAATGTCCTTGTACCACTTCTTCTGACCTCCATATGAGAACTTGCCTTGTATAAATAATGTAAAAAAAGTCTTTTAAGTAAATCTGCATTTGAGTACAAATTTTTTTAAACTTAGTTTTATTTATTTTTATTATTAAAGCTTTTTATTTTCAAAACATATACACAATATTTGACATGTATTGGACTGCCTGCTAGGTGAGAGAGGGAATGGGGGGAAGAAGGGGAAAATCTGCATCAGGGGGTTAGGCAGGGGTTAATGTTGGAAAAATTACCCATGCATATGCTTTGTGAATAAAAAGCTTTAATTTTTTAAAAAGGAAATATTTTAAAAAATGCAGATAATTTTCAACATGCAAAACCTTGTGTTCCAAATTTTTTCCCTCCCTTTCCTTCATCCTGTTCTCTAAATGCAAGTAATCCAATATATGTTAAATATGTGAAATTCTTCTACGTATATTTCCACATTTATCATGCCACACACACACACACACACAAAAAAAAAAAAAACAGATCAAAAAGGGAAAAAAAGAGAAAGAAAAAAATGCAAGCAAACAACAAAAAGAGTAAAAATACTATGTTGTGATCCAACACTCAGTTCCCACAGTCCTCTGTCTGGGTATAAATGGCTCTCTTCATCACAAGACCACTGGAAGTGCTCTGAATCAATTCATTGTTGAAAAGAGCCATGTCCATCAAAATTGATCATCGTATAATCATGCTATTGCCGAAAAAAAGAAAAAAAGATTACTATGTATAGGTACTATGTTAAACTAAGGAGATAAATGAGGATAGGATGGTAAATTTCCAGGAAAAATAAAAGTGAAAGTTACCCTGTCAGACCTTAAAGACAGTTCCAGAAGTAAAGTTCAACATTCTGGGAGACAGGAAGGAAAGACTGGGACCCTGTTGGAGAAGGCATGTGGAGACTGCCAAGAGACATAATGGATCTTTGTAATCATTGTTTCCTTCAAAGATGATAATCAAAGATTTATTGAATTAGCCACTCTAGAATTCTCCCAAGAATCAAAGTCAGGCTCACTGGTAGTTTTCATGCTTTCTCTTCCATTCTTAGAAAACTGAGACTACATTTGTCCTTCTCCAATCTGAGGAAACCTCCCATTTTCCACAATTTTTCAAATATCACTGAAAATTGCCAGACCTTTTAGTTCTTAATAAGCTTTTTGAACCATATAATCAGAATTAAGGGCACTAAGTTGTGCTTATATAACCTCTTAAACTATCAACTACCTTTTAGTCATTTTTATATTAAAGGTCAATTTCCTTAACAAAAAAAGCAGAAGTAAAATAGGAACTGAGCATCTCAGGTTTCTTTCTATTTTCAGTTACCATTGTTCAATATACCTCAAAGCAAAAATCCTATCCTTTGTCTGGTTCTCATTTTTTTCCAAAGTAGCTTTTAAAATTATCCTTTTTTGATTGCCCTTAAGCTTCCATCAACAGTTCTTCATGTTGAACACTAGCACTCGCTCTGGACACTATCTTTTTACATAAGCATGTACTTGCTTCCATTTCCTTGACATTTCTAAAATCTAAGTTAGTTACAATATTAGTAATGGCAATAGTAGCTGGCATTTATATAGCATTTTAAGGTATGCCAAGCACTTACACATATTAACTCAACTCATTTGATTTTCAGAACATCCTATGAGGCGGTACTACTATTATTCTCATTTTACAGATAAGGAAACTGAAGCGGAAAGGGATTAAATAAGGTCAGTAAGAGTTTGAAGTAATATCTGAACTCAGGCTTTCCTAACTCCAGGTTGAGTGCTCCATATAATACTGATGCACATAGCCTCCCCCCGAATCTATTCGCCTTAATTTCCTTCTTTCTATCACATAAGTTCATCACTTAGGAGACATGCTTGACTCATTACTTTCACTCATCTCCTTTAATCCCAATAATTCAACAAGTCATCAAGTCTTGTTGATTCTGCCTCTACATTATCTCTCAAATACATCTCCTTTCCTCCATTTACACAATCACCATCCTGAGACAGGTCCAAATCGAATCTCATCTGTACTCTAGGAATGGCCCTAGACGGGTATCCTCTCCACCTTCATTACAATTCATCTCTACACAGTGGCCAAAGGGATGTGTCTCCAGACAAATCTCATTTTTCCTATTAGAATTGCTTCCCCTTGTATATTCAGAATTTTATTCTTAAAGATTTTCCATCCCTCCTAAGCAACCTTCACTTGGAACATTTCAATCTTTGAGGATCCTATTTTTCCTCTGAACCTTTTGAAATCCAAATCTCCTTTCCTAAAGTTTAGGGTGCTTATCAGACTAAAGACCAAGAAAATCTTTGCTTCCCTCACCCAGTATCCTTGTTATTTTCACACCAGCAACCAGTACCTGTCTGTCAGAACCAGAAAAATTTTATTTTCCCTTATTGGTTCCTCCACTTTTGGTAGAATGAAAGTATAATTAATTAAAATCAAATAGCTATTAGTTGTTCTGCTTATGGCAGAGAATGAGCTCAAGTAGATGTTTGCATTAACTGAAGTTCCCCATGACTACTGTTAACGTGTCTCTCTATTTCAGGCTTTTTATTTGCTCCTAAAATTCCCCATCTATTTCCTTTTTCTATCCAAGTGGTCTGGAGTATACTGAAATTTAAAAATTACTTCCGTTTTTATTTATTTTTTTATTTCAAATACTTTGGAATGCTTTCTCCCAATTCTTCATATATCATATCTTCTTAATCCACAATTTTTACTATCTTCCCCATCTTATAAACTATTTCTTTTCAATAAAGTAAAGCTGTCTAGAGCTATGATTCTGTCACAGGTCTTAGGCAGCTAAATGCCATGATGGCACTTGACTTGACTTGACTTGAAGTCAAGAAAACCCAAATTCAATCCAGCCTCACACAATTATTGTGTGACTTATGCAAGTCACTTCACCTGTCTATCTCAGTTTTTTCATTTATAAAATGAGAATAAAACAAATTACTTCCTAGAAATTTTATGAGAATAAAATAGCATTTGTAAAATGTTCCAAAAACCTTCAAAGCATATCAATGCTATCACCATCATCTATCAGAAATATGGGGACTATACCCAAGAGGCTGATTGGACTGTTATCAACCATGGTGTCGTCCTACAGAATTCACTGTTCTTTTGGGGTTCAGCAAATTCAGCTTTTTCCAGTCTGTCAGCACTTTGTTCTTTTTTCAATTAGAGCACTGTTAAGATATTAATGGAGAAGGAGACCTGCCAAGCCATTATAGAAGTGGTCCAGCTCTAAGAGCTATTTGTCGTAATTGTGTTTCCCTGTTGACTTTGAGACTGATTTATGAACTTACTTTTTTTTACTGTAGACTTGAGACCATTTTATGCTTTTTTTATTTACATACATACACATGCCACATATTAGTACATTGGTATTACCAAGAAGATTTAATATCCAATTTGCCTTTTGTTCTGGATAAATCACTTTAATTCTCTGAGTCTTTGTTTTGTCATTTGTAAAGGAGGCATAATAATATCTGTACTATCTATCTCATAGCATTGTCTGGTCAAGAATGTCAGATAAGTCAAAGGGCATTCATATATTACTTTTACACACTTGACACTGTTGTTGTTTGTCCTTCATTCTTGAAAAGGATAAGAAAGGTGATCCTATGACATACAAGTGAATTGGATTTAAGTGAGGGAGAACTGGGCAAAAATCCCATCTTAGTTTCCCCTCCAGAGCCATTTGAGTTCAGTGGCCAGATACAGATCACAATGATGGATATGGTCCTGGATACATTGAGAGACCTTGGCCTTTTTAAACTAAGGTCTTCAAAGGTATTTGAGTGGGACAACACCCAATTAGGGATTACATTTAAGTAAGAAATGAGGCAGAGAATGGCCTCTTTTACCTTGTCAAAAAAAAAAAAAAATCAATCTGGAAGGGGAAGACTCTAGAGATTCTGTCCAAAACATCCATTTGTATCCAAATAATAACCAAGAGAGGCTTGGCCTGGTTGGGACCTACTGTTGGTCAGTTAGTAAAGCCAAAGTGATTTGGGTTTATGGCTTGGTCCTAATCTGTGAACCCCAACACACCCCAACATTGGGAGGTTTCAGCAATCAATATTTACATTCCTTTGGTCAGAGCACCGAAGAACAGAGGGAAGGGAAAGAAAAAAAGAGGAGAGAGAAGAGAGGGAGGGGGAGGGGGAGATTAAGAAAAAAAGTAGTGTTGCTCAAATGACCAGTTCCAATTGAGTACCCAAGTAAAAACAGCTCCTCTTACTTCTCACAGAAGTTGTTGCTTATCTTTCATTCTTGAAGAAAACCATGACATCAAAAAGGTGCTACCATGGCATGCAAGTGAACTGAATTGAAGTGAGGGATGGCTGGGCAAAGTCAACAGCCTCACTTTCTCCTCTTGAGCCAACTGAAGCCAAAAAATAAGTTGGGAGTGAAATCTAAGTATTCTGATAATTTATTTTCCCTGGAATATGGCTCCTTTGTAACTTGTTAGATAGCTAATTATCATTATTATTATTTTTTTTCAATCACCAAGATCAGGAACCTTAGGTGTTCTGGTTTTGCCAGAAACTGTAATCTGTAATACAATGATGCCTGTGTTTTGTGGTCTAATGAAATGGAAAGGCCCAGGCTAGAGAGTCTGCTGGAGTTCTAGTTCGGCCACTAGCAAACCTAGAGAAACTCATTTCTTCTCTGGCCCTCTTTTTCTTCTCTGTCAAATGAAATAGAATGGATCAGCTGGTCTCCGAGTTCTTGAGCATAAATATGCAGCTGTAATAGATCTTAAAGGCCACTGAGTCAAAATGAGAAAAAAAACCCTTTTTCAGAAGAGGAATTTTTAAGGGACTTGCCGGAATGCATGCAAAAGAGATGAAGTGAGTTATGCAAAGTCACATGCTGGCAAAGTGAGTGACAGAGCTGGAGTTTGACTCCAGGTCTTATAACTTTGAAGTCGGTAATCTCTCTGTTGTGCCCTATTGACCTTCATTAGATTAGAAGATCATTTGAAGGATCACAGGACAGCCCTTCAACTATGTGATAACACCAATTATGCCCTACTTAAGTCCTCTCTTCTTCAACCTAAATATCCTCAGGTACTTGAGAAATAACTTGGAGCAGAAAAGAATGCCCTGGATTTAGATTAGGAAGACCTGAGGGGACCTGTGGAGGAGGAAGAAATTTGTGACCAAAGATGAACTAGAGACCATTATTGATCACAAAATGGAACATTTTGATTACATCAAATTAAAAAGCTTTTGTACAAACAAAACTAATGTAAACAAGATTAGAAGGAAAGCAACAAACTGGGAAAACATCTTCACAGTTAAAGGTTCTGATAAAGGCCTCATTTGAATTGACTCTAATTTATAAGAAACCAAGCCATTCACCAATTGATAAATGGTCAAAGGATATGAACAGACAATTTTCAGATGATGAAATTGAAATTATTACCACTCATATGAAAGTGTTCTAAGTCACTATTAATCAGAGAAATGCAAATTAAGACAACTCTGAGATACCACTACACACCTGTCAGATTGGATAAGATGACAGGAAAAAATAATGACGAATGTTGGAGGGGATGTGGGAAAACTGGGACACTGATGCATTGTTGGTGGAGTTGTGAATGAATCCAACCATTCTGGAGAGCAATCTGAAATTATGTCCCAAAAGTTATCAAACTGTGCATACCCTTTGATTCAGCAGTGCTACTACTGGGCTTATTATACCCCAAGGAGATACTAAAGAAGAGAAATACTGGCACATTTGCCTGTATGTGCCAAATGTTTGTGGCAGCCCTGTTTATAGTGGCTAGAAACTGGAAAATGAATGGATGCCCTTCAATTGGAGAATGGTTGGGTAAATTGTGGTCTATGAATGTTATGGAATATTATTGTTCTGTAAGAAATGACCAGCAGGACGAATACAGAGAGACGTGGAGAGACTTACATGAACTGATGCTGAGTGAAATGAGCAGGACGAGGAGATCATTATATACTTCAACAACGATACTGTATGAAGATGTACTCTGATGGAAGTGGATTTCTTTGACAAAGAGACCTAATTCAGTTTCAATTGATCAATGATAGACAGAAGCAGGTACACCCAAAGAAAGAACACTGGGAAATGAATGTAAACGGTTTGCATTTTTGGTTTTTTTTCTCAGGTTATTTTTACCTTCTGAATCCAATTCTCCCTGTGCACCAAAAGAACTGTTTGGTTCTGCACACATCTAGGATATACTGCGACATATTCAACATATATAGGACTACTTGCCATCTAGGGGAGGAGGTGGAGGGAGAGAAGGGAAAAATCGCAACAGAAGTGAGTGCAAGGGATAATGTTGTAAAAAAAAAAAAAATTATCCTGGCATGGGTTCTGTCAATAAAAAGTTATTATTTAAAAAAAAAAAAAAAAAAAAAAAAAAGAAAAGAAAGACCTGAGGGGCTCTGCCACTTACTGCAAATCACAAACTCTGCAGGTCCCAATTTGCTTATTTATAAAGTGAGGGAATTGAGTCAGATGACTACCAAGTTTTCTTTCTAATTCTACTTCAGCTTCAAACTCTGGTGCTGCCATTTATTTGCTTTGTGACTTTTGAGCAAGCAGTTCTCTTTCTAGCTTCAGCATCTCCTTTCTGTCATAGGAGAGGGTTAGATTAGGCTAGATGGCCTCTAAGGGTGCCTCTAACTTTGACATGTTATGACTCCATAAATACTTTTTTACTTATTA
Organism: Sarcophilus harrisii; assembly: GCF_902635505.1. Taxonomy (NCBI): domain Eukaryota; kingdom Metazoa; phylum Chordata; class Mammalia; order Dasyuromorphia; family Dasyuridae; genus Sarcophilus; species Sarcophilus harrisii. Next base: position 338,275,739 of record NC_045426.1, read on the forward strand.
ACACTGGCTTGCAAAGTCCTGATATATCACCCTCACAGATCCCTAAAAAACCTCTCCTCATAAAAAGATTTTCACAAATCAGCTGTTAATCAATGTGGATACAATGAATTCCACTGAATGAGTTCTTTCTATATATCACACTGTGCCAGATACTCTAAGAGAAGACAAGAGGTACTAGATCTAGGCCCCAACTTCTAGGTGCTGACAATACAGTCAATCAATAAGTATTTATTAAGAGTCTTCTACATACCAGGAATTGTGCCATGCATAAAGAAAAGCAAAAGACAGCCTTTACTCTCAAGGAACTCAGTCTAATGGAGGATACAACATGAAAACGACAGGGGGGGAACCCTGAAATTGTCTTCTCTGACTTTGGGGGGGAAGACATGGGGTAAACTCTGGAAAAACTCTCCTGGGGAGAGGCCCACCTCAGGGAATCAAGATAAGTGGCTTCATTCTGTTATCTTGTTGGGACTAGTTACACCCTCTATTGAGCTGAAAAATCAGTCCAGGATAGTAGCTCCTAGTAGCTGGAACTTAAGGGGTCTCATTCAATTGGAAATCTAGGACTGGGGGCAATGACAACATTGAAAGAATCAATTGAAACCCGACTCTCATATTTCCTATAAAAAAACACAAATTTAAACTCTCATTTTTGCAGAATGTCCAAAGCAGAATTATTCCTCGTCAAGGAACCTCTCTCCTTGGCATAGCTGCCTGTCAGGACTCCTGCCTGCTATGAAGAGACTTTCTCAGTCTTTTGTTATTTCTCTGCCAGGACCTTGCCCCTGAGGAAGTCAGTCTTCCTAGCAAAGCCGACTTCTCAGTGCCAATAAAACTTCCTTTTTCCATTCAAACTTTTCCAGTTCATGAATTCTTTTCTCATTGGACCTGAGCCTCTGACCAAAAGGGGATTACTACAACTCTCCGCACTGCCACTAACTGCATCAAAACTACATTCAAATAAGAAAAATACAGGCTAAATAGAGGATAATCATCAAAGGGAAAATACCAGTAAATATTCAGGGTCATCAGGAAAGGGTGCTTGTAGAAGGCAGAATTTTAAGGACCTAAAGGAACCCAGGAGGGAGAAAAGAGGAAGACCTGAGGCAGAAAAGAAAAGAGAGAGAATTCAGGCATGGCAGATGGAGAAAAAGCCCACAGTCAAGAGCTGAAGTGTCACTTGTGTAAAAGACAACAAGAAGGTGAATCACACACAGGAAATGTAACTAAAAATACAAGGTGTTGAATGATATAAAAAAAAGAAAAACAAAAACAGACAAAACAAAAAACAAACCAAACCAAACAAACAAAAAAACCAAACCCCTCTACAGAAAGGGCACCAGCTCCAGTGACATTACTGCAAGTGTAAGTCTAAGTTTATCTGAAATTTGTATTGGGCTCTGACCTGATGCATAACTAACAGAGCCGATCCTATCTAGTAAACTGATCCTTTTCTTGCCTAGATGGTATAGGAAAAATAATTCAACTGGGATTTAGGAGACCTAAATTCTAAGTTCTAACTCTATTTCACTGTGCTAAGTGATCCCCAGTAAGTCCCTTGTACAATCAAGAATGAAGATTTTTCATCCACAAAATTAGGGTGATGAGTAGAATGATGATCTATAAAGGGAAGGAAAAAAGGGACAAAGGGAAGGAAGGAAGAAAGAGAAGGAAGGGGGAAAGGAGGGAAGGAGGAAGAAATTATCAGTCAAGAACAAAGCTTTCATATTATAAGTAATGAAACTAATGTCTAAAAAGCAGAAGGAACCTTCCTAACATTATATAGCTACAGAGCCAGGACTAGAATTTAGCTCCTACCCTCTTACTGTCTATTTCCTCTACAAGGGTATCATAGAATATAATACTTCTCTTTCCTTCTCTTATATTTAACTACTTTGCATTTATTTTTCTTACATTTACTTTGTAAAATTCTATTTCTACAGTTAGAATATAAGCTCGTGGAGAGTAGAGCTTTTGTATTTTCTTTGATCTATTGCCTGCACCTAATACAATGCTTAGCACATTATAAATACTAAATAAATGGCTTGTTGATGGCTGATGCCTCCTATTACCTATCATCATTTACTAGGTTATTTGTAGATTCTCTCATAGTTTTCAACAACTCTTATGCCAAATGATATTCCACTTGAATATTGAAGGCCAGCTGTCTTCGTTATACAATGACAGCATAACAGGCTTTGCACTGAAAAGGCAACAGAATCAACATGAATAATAAAAAATGAATTCAAACTATTAGTGGATGAAAAGCAGTTACTGATTTTCCCCTGCATTTCAATCTATGAAAGAGAACTGCAATTGGCAAAAAAGGGAACCACAAGATGCTTCTTCTTTGTTAATTAAAGGTGTGCTAATTCAAAATGTTAATTATGTAAACTGTCTTTTTAGAATAGAAAAGGACAACAGCTGACATTTTTGTACCATAAAATCTAAAACTTGTGAATCAGTGAAGTATTCCATCATTGTCATGAAGAGATCAAGAGAATCATTTAGAAGGGAAAAGATGCAAATAATGGCATTTTTCTACTAACAATTAGCAATAGGTATATTGCAAAGCAATATACCTATAAAATCGCATCTTCATAATGTATAATCATTTCCCATTATCACTCTGCAAAACCACAATGTTCAGACTGGCCATTCTCTACAGGACCATTTCTATAGAACTTAGTTCAGTCAAAGAACCCTTAGTGCTTAACCTGCTTCCTACCCTATGAAATCTCTCTAAAACTACTCATCTTAAACTTAATTATTGAATTATTAAAGTCTGTCCTATTTACAACATTATTCCCATGGAACAAAATATCAGTTAAATTTGTCCTATCTTTCTCAACGTTGTTAACTGTATGGTACAATGATAAGAAGAGTGGGCTGAACAGAAGCTCTGGGTTCAAGTTGTGACTGTGCCATTTACTAGTAATGTGATCTTACAAACTCACCATGCTTTAGTTTCCTCAGCTATTAAAAGAGGAATGGGCACATTACTAGATTGATTCTAAAGTATCTTTCAATTTAAACATGATATGATTCTGTGGCACTTCATTAAAGACCTATGGCATTTGTTCTCTCATGTGGCTATATCCACAGTACAGCCAACATTCCATAATACTTCTAAATATGGACACAATTAATTCTGTTGCTGTTTTGATCTGTTGAATAAAAAATACCATGTAACAGATATTCACAATTCTCTGTCCTTCTGGTAGCTCTGCATACAGCAACTATCTAAATCTTACATCCTATAGTTTACCTCTCAGACCTGTGGAAGGGGAAGGACTTTATGACCAAAGAAGAACTAGAGATCATTACTGATCACAAAATGGAAAATTTCGACTATACCAAACTGAAAAGTTTTTGTACAAACAAAACTAATGCAGACAAGATTAGAAGGGAAGCAATAAACTGGGAAAATATTTTTACAGTCAAAGGTTCTGATAAAGGCCTCATTTCCAAAATATATAGAGAATTAACTCTAATTTATAAAAAAATCAAGCCATTCTCCAATTGAAAAATGGTCAAAGGATATGAACAGACAATTCTCAGATGAAGAAATTGAAACTATTTCTAGTCATATGAAAAGATGCTCCAAGTCATTATTAATCAGAGAAATGCAAATTAAGACAACTCTAAGATACCACTACACACCTGTCAGATTGGCTAAGATGACTGGAAAAAATAATGATGATTGTTGGAGGGGATGCGGGAAAACTGGGACATTGATGCATTGTTGGTGGAGTTGTGAACGAATCCAACCATTCCAGAGAGTAGTTTGGAACTATGCTCAAAAAGTTATCAAACTGTGAATACCCTTTGATCCAACAGTGTTACTACTGGGCTTATATCCCAAAGAGATCATAAAGAAGGGAAAGGGACCTGTATGTGCACGAATGTTTGTGGCAGCCCTCTCTGTAGTGGCTAGAAACTAGAAACTGAGTGGATGCCCATCAGTTGGAGAATGGCTGAATAAATTGTGTTATAGGAATATTATGGAATATTATTGCTCTGTAAGAAATGACCAACGGGATGATTTCAGAAAGGCCTGGAGAGACTTACATGAACTGATGCCGAGTGAAATGAGCAGGACCAGGAGAACATTATATACTTCCAACAACAAAACTATATGATGACCAGTTCTGATGGACCTGGCCATCCTCAGCAATGAGATCAACCAAATCATTTCTAATGGAGCAGTAATGAACTGAACCAGCTACGCCCAGAGAAAGAACTCTGGGTGATGACTAAAAACCATTACATTCAATTCCCAATCCCTATATTTATGTGGGAGCCTACCAGGCTCCCACAATCTCCAAACCTGCATTTTTGATTTCCTTCACAAGCTAATTGTACAATATTTCAGAGTCTGATTCTTTTTGTACAGCAAAATAACAGTTTGGTCATGTATACTTATTGTGTATCTAATTTATATTTTAATATATTTAACATCTACTGGTCATCCTGCCATCTGGGGGAGGGGGTGAGGGGTAAGAGGTGAAAAATTGGAACAAGAGGTTTGGCAATTGTTAATGCTGTAAAGTTACCCATACATATAACCTGTAAATAAAAGGCTATTAAATAAAATTAAAAAAAAATCTTACATCCTATTAAGTATTCTTAATAAAATATGGCCATTTTAACAATTTACACAATGCTGACTTACACATGAGAAAACAGAGCTGAGCTAGTAACAAAGTGATAATGCAAGACAACAGATGGACAAGACAAGTGGTATACTTTTACTTTCAAGATACTGGTTTTCTTTTAAGAAAACTTGAGGAAAACAACAGTTTATTTGGTAGATATTCTATGGAGAATTTATGAATAAGAACTGCACACAATAAAGAGATAGATGTGAAGGATAGAGCCTGAAATCTGCATAGGAAGAGGGAGGATATAAATGCATTCAAAGTACAAAAGTAGTGAAAGCAGGCAACTTATTTAAAAAGCAAAAATTTCCTAGCAACAAAGTTTATGAAGAATTTTTAAGTAATAGGGCACAGCTCAAGGCAGAAAGTCTAGTTCTTATAAGATGCTAGATGAGTACACATCAGAGTTAGCAATATGTTTCAAATATCACTTTCCTTTTGATAATTTTGTGTTGCTCAGACTGATACTTAAATTAGTATCATATACACCTGGGAGAGGTGGCTGGGAAGCAGTAGTAGAAGGCCCTAGGGAGTCAAATTTCCCCAAAGAGGGAGAAGAGATTCAGGCACAATAATTTACAAACACCTAGAAAAGAAACATGGGAAGATTAATCAAAAAGTATTTATTGCCTATTAAGTATTAAATATTGTTCTAGGCACAAGGAAAATAAAGTAAAATAAATGAAACACTTTACCTCAAGAAGCTCACATTCTCTGAGGGAGACAACAGATATATATATTGCAAAGAAAACCAATTATTTTTAGTTATTAAAATATTTTAAAAGTTCATAGACTTCAAATAAGAACCCTTGATTTAGTCCAACCTCTTAGTTTTATTTTTTTAAAGCATATTTTTTAATGATGGCTTTATAATTTGAATATTATATGATTCTGTGGCACTTGCAGTGACTTCTTATATAGGAAAAATACCATTTGACATATTACTAAAGATCTATTGGTATTGTTCCCTCATATGGCTATATCCACAGTACAGCCAACATTCCATAATGCTTCTAAATATGGACACAATTAATTCTGTTGCTGTTTTGATCTGTTGAATAAAAAGTACCATGAAACATATAGTCACAAATTCTCCGTCCTTCTGGTTTATTTGCATACAGTAACTATCTAAACAATCTCCCACAATCTCCAATCTCTATAACGAAGTGGAGGGAGATGTCAACTCTTCTTTGGGTCCAAATTTGGTCATCATAACTTTACAGTATTTATTTTTATCATTTCTTTCTTTATATTTTTTGGTCACTGAGTTATTTTTCTGATTCTACTACGTCACTTCATCAGTTCATATTAAGTCTTCCCAATGCTTCTCTCTGTACTCATTATTAGCAAAGTTGTTTACAGCCCATTATTTCATGTTACATGATTTAGTCATTCCCCAAATGACTGATAACTACTCTGTTTTCAGAGTAAATACTCTGTTTCCAACTCTTTGCTAAAAGTGCTATAAATATTTTGGTGGATATGAGGGATTCCTTTTTATCACTGGCCTTTTTGGTAACCTCATTTTAAAGAGTTGGGAAGAGAGCCTATAGAGGTAAAGCAGGTTTCTTAAGGTCATTATCACACAGTGGCAAAGCTATGAAATTAAAGCCATGACTCCTTAATCATAGGTCAATGTTCTTTCTCCAAAAACACCTCTCCTTAGCCTAAATAAGGGTCAACTTAAGAAAACACCAGAAGATGCCTCATGAAGACTTTCTGGAGAAGTGATCAGACAGAAACAAATACAAAAAGCAATATTATCTGCTAACCTGATTAAGAGTATAAGAATGAAGGGTGGGAAATTATGGCTGCAAAGAACTCTAATCTTCAAGGATCAGAAACTTTTTGCCCATAAAAGTTACTTAGTAGTAAGTATGTGGGATAGGCTTTCAGCAATTCCTGTGAATTTCAATGTTCTAAATTCCTTTAATTCTTTGTTTCTGTAAAATAAGCTGGAGAAGGAAATGGCAAACTACTTCAGTATCTTTGCCAAGAAAACCTAAATGGAGTCACAAAGAGGAGCACATGATTGAAACAACTGAACAGTTTGTGCATGTGTGTGTGTATATATATGTACACACAAAGATGTGTATTTATTTATTATGTACATAGATGTTTGTATCCATATGTGCATACTGACTGTAGGGCATGGGAGACACCAGCATACACCACTCAGCATGGCATGCATTAATCAGAGAAGGTTCTGTGCTCTATAAGCAAAGCAAAAGAAATATGAGATGCACAAAGTTAGAGGATCCATCCCAAATGTTCATCAGGACTCTTTGTGCCCAATCTGTACCAGAGCATTCTGAGCTCTTAATAGTCTGATCAGCCACAGTCAGACATATTGTAACTTGATTCTAACATAGTAGTGTCATTTTGGTCTTCAATAACAAAGGACAAAAATCAACTAACTAACCAACCAATGTATACTTTTCATGCCCTTGGATAAATATTGTTTCCATGAGGACAGAGACCGTTTCCATTGTTTTTGTTTTTTATGTATTCTTGAACATAAAAAATACTTTATAAATGCTTGTTGAAATAAATTGAGCATTCAAAGCTATAAAAAAATGAATATCAATGTTCTAACAAACTTTAAAAAGTCATGAGATGTGGCAACTTATCTCTATTTTATATTTTCAAGATAATAATATTTGCCATAAACTTCAAAATATTTTTTACTTAATTCTTAGAAAACGTCAGTGAATCTTGAGTTTAAATAGTAAAACTATCTTCCTTCCAGTGTATAGAAAAAGCAATTTTAATCTCTTATACTTTCCCAAGAGCCCCTTTCTCCATTTCCTTGTCTTGAAAGTAGGGACAATTTGAAGCACAGAATACCTCAGGAAGGCACAATATGATGGCACCTGTGCAGAATGTTAAATAAGGCTTTCAATCTTTAAAAATTACAGTTATCCTGGGACATTGATTCATTGTTGGTGGAGTTGTGAACGAATCCAACCATTTTGGAGAGTAGTTTGGAACTATGCTCAAAAAGTTATCAAACTGTGCATACCCTTTGATCCAGCAGTGTTACTACTGGGATTATATCCCAAAGAGATTATGAAGAAGGGAAAGGGACCTGTATGTGCACGAATGTTTGTGGCAGCCCTTTTTGTAGTGGCTGGAAACTGGAAACTGAATGGATGTCCATCAGTTGGAGAATGGCTGAATAAATTGTGGTATATGAAAATTATGGAATATTACTGTTCTGTAAGAAATGACCAACAGGATGATTTCAGAAAGGCCTGGAGAGACTTACACGAACTGATGCTAAGTGAAATGAGCAGGACCAGGAGATCATTATATACTTCAACAACAATACTAGATGATGACCAGGTTCTGATGGATCAGGCCATCCTCAGCAACGAGATCAACCAAATCATTTCTAATGGAGCAGTAATGAACTGAACTAGCTATACCCAGAAAAAGAACTCTGGGAGATGACTAAAAACCATTACATTGAATTCCCAGTCCCTATATTTATGCACACCTGCATCTTTGATTTCCTTCACAAGCTAATTGTACAATATTTCAGAGTCTGATTCTTTTTGTACAGCAAAATAACGTTTTGGTCATGTATACTTATTGTGTATCTAATTTATATTTTAATATATTTAACATCTACTGGTCATCCTGCCATCTAGGGGAGGGGGTGGGGGGGTAAGAGGTGAAAAATTGGAACAAGAGGTTTGGCAATTGTTAATGCTGTAAAGTTACCCATGTATATATATCCTGTAAATTAAAGGCTATTAAATAAAAATAAATAAATAAATAAATAAATTATGGTATATGAAAAAAAAAAAAAAAAAATTACAGTTATCAACACCCAAGAGGCCTCAGAGGAAATTTATTCCAAACCCCTCACTTTATAAAACAGGAAGCTAAAGCTTCTAAACCCAAGATCACAAAGTTAGTGAAAAACCCAAGTCTATAATAGAGATCTTCTTACTTCCAATTGGTGGTCTTTCTAGTACCTATATACGATGGTTATCTTCTTAAACACAGTAGTAAAGAATACTCACAATTAAAATGGAGTTACAGAATCTTCTGATCTAATTATGGTTTACCTCCCCCCAGGCAGAATGTGAGAAGATATACGATGGTTATCTTCTTAAACACAGTAGTAAAGGATACTCACAATTAAAATGGAGTTACAGAATCTTCTGATCTAATTATGGTTTACCTCCCCCCAGGCAGAATGTGAGCTTCTTTAGGAATCTCACATTACAATCAAAATCCTAGAATTAAAATGAACTTTAGTTATCTAATTTAACTCTTGAAAGAAAAAGGGAACTCTGGTTTCTGGTCTGGATGAAGTAAGAACTATGGAGCCCCCAAAAATATCAGTCCTCCCACTCAAATCTATAAATATTTGTTGAAACTTTGTCAAGCACCTTATGAAATAGCAAGAAAAAGCAGCATGGCAGGGTGGAGAGAGAGCATCCAATTTTCAAGTAATAGATTTTGGTTCAGTATTCGCTTATTTGGCTTGCAATCCTTTTAAGCAAATCACTTAACTCTGTGTCTATTTCTTCATTTGATAAAAAAATAGAATTATTCCCCTCAGCTTCCTCATCTGTAAAAATAATACCTGACTTTTGGATTTGAAAACCTTAAAGCAGTTAAGAGTAATTTTGGAGATAAGCCAGAGAACATCCAGGAGGAAGCCAAGATAGTGAAGGTTCTTGAATCCAGATTATAAAAGGATGGATTGAACAACTAAAGTTATTTATTTAATCTGGAGAAGAAAAAGGCCCTAGGAGAACTGTTTTCTAGTATTTGGAGGGCTATCAAATGGACAGAAAAGAGATTAAATTTATTTTGTTTGAATACAGGAGGCATGAGCAATGAATGGAAATTACAAAAGAGCAAACCTGGCTTTGATGACAAAAGAATCTTTCTAATAATTAAACCTTCTCTCTAGAATGGGCTATCAACCTCTACAAGTACAGGATTTTCCTTAAGTGGAGATTTTCAATCAGAGGACTTAACCTTGGATATGTGAATGTTTTTTAAAATATTTTAGTAACTATACTTTAGTATCATCAGTTTCCTTTGTAACCCTATGTATATTGTTTTATGTATCTAAAAACACTATCTAGAGAAAAGTTTCATCATTGTTCAGCATACACAAAATGGTGAAGAATCCTAGAGTTTGATTATTAAAGACATGTATGTCATCATCACTCATCTTAAAGAACTTATACTCTACTCTTTGGGGATGTTTGTCCACCACAGAGTATTTGCCATGATGGCATGCATGTCTTATGTCAGATTCTAATAGCTCTACTATTTGTTAATACCATTCTATCCCTAATTTTTTTTAAGGTTCCTCTAGGGAGGGTAGCGCATAATAAATAGCTACAAAGGGACATTTGAAAAAATATTATTTCCTTTGTCAATTTAAATGTCAATTGACTATGGCACAGTTCCAGTCCATGGTTACTGCTAGATGGATTTCATTAAAAATAAAATCAGGTTTAAAAGGAAAAAAAATAAAACAAAGATTCAAACAGGGAACATGAAGATGCTATGAACCAAAAAATTCTTTCCTTTCATCAATATTAAAAAAAAAACTTATGAAATTTGAATTTAAATAAAGTCGGGAATTTTATCATTCATTCTTTATTAAAAGGGCCAGAGCTCTTTAAAGCTTACAAATTACTTTCCCCCCACAAACCTGTGGAGTGATACAAATACCTCCAGAAAGCTATCAGCCCACCTGATCTCACATGGCTAAAAAAGATGTGAATTCAAGTCTTCTGAGACCAAGATTTCCATTTCCTAACACTATACCACTTCTAATAAATATAGAACCAAAAAAAGGTTGTATGGGACAGTGGAAAGACCTGGAACTAGAATCAGAGTTTATGATTCAAATTTCAAATCTGGTACAACAATGAGCAAGGGCAAGTCACTTCTTAAACCTCTGGTTCTTCATCTATATGAGGGTGCTAAGCCAGATGACCTCCAAGATTCCATTCAGCTCTAAATCCCCGATTCTTTGAACAATTCAATCAGAATTATCCTGCAACTAAATATATTTAGGATTCTCCTAAAACAAACCAACTAAAGAAGGTACTACCTAAACCAATATCCCTTCTAGACTGTATTATCTCAAATGTAATCTAAGAAAACTCAGTGTGATAAGACAAATATATTGAATAGATAAATTTATTTTCTATATTCAATTTATATCATATGAATTCTGTTGTGCTTGGAACACTCAAGTATTCAAATTGGCCAAGGGGAGAATTTTGCCCGGGGTATTTTCATCTTTTATTATCTAGGCCTAAACCAGGAGTTTAAATGATTTTTCAGGGTGTTCTAATAATGACTGTTCACAAGCATTGCAAGAATTATGTCAAGAAAGAGAAAAAGATCAGTGACTGAAAGGACCACCTGAGTATGGTCATAGCTTCCAAAAAAACTCTTAAGCACTTAGTTTCACAAAAGCCTGTTCAATTCACTTAAATAGAAATTTATTATTTGCATACTATGTGCAAAGTTCTTATTCTCACTGCTGGAAATACAAAGACAAAAAAGGAAAAATGGTCCCTCTCCTTAAGTGCTTGCATTCAACTAGGGGATGCAACATGCAACCCAATAAGTAAATTCAAGGTCATTTAAGAAGGGAGAAGGAACAATTAGGATCAAGAAAGATTTTACCTACAAATCAGCCCTTGAGTGCAACCTTGAAGGAAGTTAAATTATGCCTACTCAGATGTCACTGGCTCATGAGATAGTCGTGAAACCCAATTAAGACAAAGTTCTCTACGGTCTTCAAAGACAGAACTGGAGTCCAAGGCAACCACACTAGAATTCCAGTTATGAACTGCCCAGAAGCTTTGGCTTAGATATCAACAATACACAAACAGTATCCTTGTTGTGTTGTGTGATTTTTCAATGACATAATAAAGTGGTACTAGTGGTATGGATTTCTGAAATTAAACTAATATGGGATGTAATGTCACATTAAATTAGGTGGGACTACAATATAGGTTTCTAGCCTCTCAGTACAATGACTACCATCAATTTATGGATTCTAATGATGAAGCCTTTCTATGGGAACAAGATGTTTCTCTTGAGGAAGGACTAGACTTGAAATGATTTGAGAATTTAGAGCATCTGAGGATTATTGAATGGAGTAACCAATGTATACAACTATAAATAAATAGAAAACAGGAGCAACACAATATGGACTTAAAGACACAAAAGTTAACTTAGGAACATGAGGTGTGTCAAAAGCAGACTGAGGCAAGAAAAAAGTGGCTTACTATCAAGAAGAGCACGTATGCTACACAGAAAAAATAACTTAATAGTCATGTCAGACTCTGTGACTGAGATCCTTTAACTGTGGAATGGGAAAATTTGAGAACATTTTAAGAAACTAGATAAATTAGGGCATATTATGTTCTGGAGCCTTCCAATCTAAGTGATCCTCTTCTACGGCCATCTATCTGTCACAAGAAAAAGGATTCCAGCCAATAAAAATGCAGGAGAGAAATTATACCCAAAACAAGTCATAAGAACTTGTCCAGGGCCTAGTATTTATCCAAATTATACAACCTAACATCTATCTACACTGAGAACTGAAGTCATTTGCATTCATTGCTGTGTACTAGGGCAAAGGAAATGAATAGATATTAAAGGAGTTTTTTAAACACTTGTTCAGAAATACCAATTGATTCAGGGGGTTCCAATAGACATCAGGGCCTCCTGCTTAGTTTGGGAGAGGATTATTTGAATGGTGAGAGACTACTGAAAGATCAGTGGGGAAAAAAGTAAGGATGGGGGAGAAGAATATGCTTATATTTCTGCCTTGAATACATAAAAATAGATATATTGAATAACTAACACAAAAATCAACATTGGTTCTCCAAATGTGACTGGGTAAAGTGAAAGATTGAAAGATCTTCTGCTTCCCTTTAATGTTACAAACCAAAATCAACATTAACTTCTTGGGAGAATAAATAATAATAGTAGTTATTCAAAAATCGGCAACCATGATTCCCCAATGTCTAGTTTTGAGAAATGAGATAATGAGAGAAAGGCTAAATCATGTTAATGGGTCTAGCTCACTACAGTATTAAAGTTTACCAAGGATGGAAACTGGGAAACAGTTTGTAATCATTCATAAGCCATGGCCAATGGCAAAATCAGATAATTTGAAACACAATATGTGAAAGAGTAGAAAAGATTTGGCAAAGGACTCTTTGGGAATATTTTCCTAAATGGCACCGATATTAAAACATTAATGTATCCCAAATTACGGTCCAACAGCAACACCCTGACATGTAAAAGCAAACTTATAACAAATACGATCTTCTTAAGAGTCCTAAGTTGTGATGACCGCATATTTTAAATTCAGCCGGAGTCAGGAATTCAGGTTAAGGGAAAATCTTCGATCTTCCTTGTGGAGGTGAAGGCGGATGGTGATAGCAATGTGAGCAACTGCTACAAGAACCCAGTCAGCAGTCTCTCTCCGCCTTTCTTCCTGCCCCTCTGCCTCCACCCACCAAAATCATCATTTCCTATACAACACATCAGAACTTGCACAAAGAATAGACAGGGGCCATTCTTTCTCCAAGCATGTATATTAATAGAGTATGGTCCAATTACTATTTAGCCTCATGTTCTTGGGACCTCAGTGCATCAACTCGAGCTTCAGTTCATTACACTAAGTTATGTATAATTGGTCTGTGAGCAGGACAGATATATATATGGGAAGAAGAGAGAACATCTTGATTTAGAGATCATAGGATACCATTAACTAAGTCCAGTCTTGCCATTATGGCTGCTCACTGCCTCACCAAACATGATCAGCCTTGAACTCAAGGCACAGCACAACTCCTCAAGAACAAACTGTCACTCCACAGCCAATGGACTATATGAGGCATCTTCCTAAGACAGAGGTAGCAGGAGGACTTCACTCACTCGTATTCCTAGTATTAACACTAGTAATTCCATTTTACTGCTAAGGAAGTCCAGAAAAGACTCTGGGACAATATTTTTTTTTTACTTTTTATTTTCAAAATATATGCATAGATAGTTTTCAACATTCATCCTTGCAAAACCCCACGTTCCAAATTTATTCTCCCACCCTCCACCTCCTCTCCTACATAAGCAAGCCAATATGTTAGATATGCAACTCTTCCTCACATACTTCCACATGCTGCAGAAGAAAAATCAGATTAAAAAGAAAAAAAAAAAAGTACAATCAAACAACAACAAAAAAGTAAAAATACTATGTTGTGATCCATATTCAGTCCCATAGTCCTCTTTCTGGATGCAGATAGGTCTCTCCATCACAAGTCTATTAGAATTGGCCTGAATCACCTCCTTGTTGAAAAAAGCCACGTCCACCAGAACCGAAAATCACACAATCTTGTTGTTGCCATGTACAATGATCTCCTGGTTCTATTCACTTAGCATCAGTTCATGTAAGTCTCCCTAGGACTCTCTAAAATCATCCTGCTGGTCATTTCTTACAGAAAATTTCCATAAAATTAATATACCACAATTTATTCAGCTATTTTCCAACTGATAGGGATCCATTCAGTTTCCAGTTTCTTGCCACTATGAAAAGGGTTGCCACAAACAGTTTTGCACATGCATGTCCCTTTCTCTCCTTTAAGATCTCTTTGGGATACAGACCCAGTAGAGACACTGCTGGATCAAAGGGTATGCACAGTTTGATAGTTCCTTGGGCACAGTTCCATATTGCTTTCCAGAATGGTTGGATCAGTTCAAAATTCCACCAACAATGTATTAGTATCTTGGGACAAAAATTAAAATGAATTTTCTAAATACATGTAATCTTCAAGCACATAGCATTATAAATACTGGAGGGGGCTAATTAAATCTTCAATGAAACATCCTTTAGAATGCCAAGATCTGTAAGGGTAAATCTATAAGATTTATAATATTTCCCTATCAAAAGGATAATATGGGAGAATTCTCACTGACAGGGAGATAACTGCAAGATACAAGAATGTCCAGGGCCAGCACTTTGGAGAGCATTAATATTGAATTTTTTTTTTAAATGAAGTTTGTGAATTTTTAACACTTGTGATAAGGCACATTAGTTCATGTATGTAATTTAGTCTTTGTTTAAGATTCATGGATCTAGGAATCAAGGGATGGAGAATAAAAGAAAAATTATTACAAGTATTAAACCCTTAAAATTCATTAAAATGAATGGCCGAACTGTTCTACAGAGAATATTCTTTTCTACCTTAGACAATCAGGAAGGGTACCATAAGAATGTCCTTAGGGGTGGGTTCTTATTCTGAGACAAGAATGCTACTTATATATTATTTAATGTTTTTACTTCCAGGAGGAATAGTTGGAAGAAAATACTGCCCTTCAATTCATGAATTGTGACCACTTGAAAAATTGTGGCTTGAATCAGGATACTAGGCAGAATACCAAGCTTAACTGCACTGAGCACAGTATTCCTTTCCACTACGGTATATATTTTCCTGTTACATATCCTTTATTATTATTACATGTATCTATATTCACTCAGTACTATCTTTTCAGGTACAAAGCCTAAGATAAATTTGGAGACCCTTAGAATAACAATGTTAATGCAACAATCCAACACTAGGACCATCAACTATGCAAAAGAAAAAGGATGAATGAACTATTTAAAGAGATGAAGCAATATATCATCATTTGTGGGCTTTTTTTTTTTTTGGCATGGCTATGAGGGTACCCTATTTCTGAATGGAGGAGAATTGTTACAAATGTCACTATTTTTTATAATTTGTATAATAATCATGTATTGTATACAATACTGTAGAATATCTGAGCAAAGAAGGAAGAAGACTGTCAAAGTATTACTGCAAATAACTAGGGTGTTCTATATATGATGATGGGAAATAAAAGGGAAAATTTGAAGTACATCTATATCCACAATAATTTAATGTCATTTTAAAATTTTATATTGTAGGTATAACACCTAGGAATAATTATTATTGCCTTTATCATAAACAGTCAATTACTTTTATTTAGGTCATTCACAACTGTGTATGCTCTTGGACATATGTAGTTACCAATCTGGTACAATTAAAAAAGTACCTGATCTGATATCAGCAGACATGGGCTTAAACACTAGCTCTTAAACACTAGATTCATAATCTGCACAATTTGGAACAAGTAGCTTAACTTCTCAAAGCTTCAATTTCCTCAACTACAAAATGAGAGGCTAGATGACATCTAAGGTCATTTTCAGTTCTAAATTTATGATCCCATGAAGTGAGAGATGCAATTATTACTGTAAACTAGTTGTACATACAATGCTTATCACATATATTCTGTTATTCCTGTGTTTGTAAAGTTCAAATATTCAGTTTAGTCAATGGGAGAATTCCAGCTCTGCATTTTCTCTCCCCGAATAAAAAGATAAATTAGTACTAGGAGATCTTGTGGTTGATTGGCTGGAATGGCCCTATTAATAATCTTCCAAAACACAGTGACATGAAATGATCAACTGGATGTGAAAGTAACTGTCAGGAAAACTATAAGAACTTATCTGCACACTGGCCAGGAGAAGCTACTCAGACGAGCATTGCTAATTTATGTTGCCTAGCCTTGAAACCAAATCAATCTAATACAACTGACTATATATCTCATGGCTGGGCAAATTAGAACCTAGGGTCTGCAGCAATCCCACTGGAAGACCACTGTGGTCTCAAATACCATCACAGTCATTTTACACCATCACACTGTGGGCTCAAACACCAACACAGTCATTTTACACCATCACATCAGCAATATCTTTATTGTATTACATTATCTTTCCAATACATCATTGGCAATGTCTTTCCTACACTAAAACCAAACTACTAGTCAAATCAAAATGGCAGTATGACTAGAATAGTTGGGCTACAGGTGTTTAATGGATGAATTATACTTTGAACTAAGTTCTAGATTTATTAGATTACTTTCTTAAATACCAGTCCATTTCCATTATTCTTTCTCCATGGTCATCTATTAAATTTTATAATATTTCCCACTGATTAACAGAGGAGAGGGAGGGGTAAAGTGATATTACTTTTGTTATTTTTTATAAAATGTATAACAATCATATGTTATATACAATTAGACCAGATGATCTCTAAGACCCTTCTCTACTATGACAATCTTTGAGTATCTATGAGAATCAACATGGCAAAGTCATACTAAAAAATTTGGTGAGTTTTTAAATGATTCAGAGTGGGGAAAAAATTAACTCACTCAAGTTTTCAGAGATAACCTGACTTTCCAACTTTCTTCTGTACTTTTGAGAATCAGCAATTTTTTAGTTTAAGTGCTCTCTCCACCAATGCAATTCTAAAATTGTTAGCAGACCATTAAATGAGTTGTAACTGTAAACCTACTTTCCAACATGTTTTAATAAAGACTACCTTTCTTCCATCCAAGGACTGTCTTTTTTATAAGTTCAAGAAAGTTAGTAAGAGTGGAAAGACCATAAATGGGGGAAGTAGAATAGAAAATAAAGAAAAATAACCAAGTAAGAAGCTCATGATTTTTTCATCCCAACCATTACTTCAACATAACTTCCCCATTTCTTTTGAGGGTTTCACAATCTTAGAACCTTTCTTGGATCTTCCTTCTCCCTTATCCCTCACATCCAACAGTTACATATTGGCAATTTTATCTTCATAACATCTCTTACATTGGTCTCTTTCTTCATTTACAATGCTATCATTCTAGTTTTAGGTCTTTGTCATATCTCGACTACATTATTAAGAAGGGCTTCTAACCAATCTCCCTGCCTCGATCTAATCCTCTATACAGCTGTCAAAATAATCCTCCTAAAGTATAAATCTGACCACATCACTATCCTGCTAAATGTGCTGCACACCATGCTGGCTGCTGGAAATACAAGTCCAAAGAATCAAACAATGCCTACAAGGAGTTTATATTCTAACAGGGAAGACAAGTACATATAAAAATACATATACAACATAAATACAAATGCATACAAAGTAATTAAATACAAGGTATAGTTTGGGAATCAGGAAACAATCCATGAAGAAAATGGTTCTTGAAATGCAACTTAGAGAGGGACTCTTATGATAAAGGTTCCCAGTGCTGGGGACAGTCAGCTCGAGACACAGAGACAAGAGATAAAATGATATATTATTTATGAGAAACAAAGAAAGGCCAGTGTGGTTGGATCCAAGAACATGGAAGGGGGAGTAACAGACATGGAGAGATAGATTGAGGTCAAATTGTGTAGGGCTATAAAAGTCAAACAGGAATTTATATTTTATCTCAAAAGCAACAAGGAACTTCCAATGGAGTAGATCGAGGAAAGGAATCACCTGGTCAAATTTATACTTAAGGAAAATGTCTTTAAGAGGAATGTTTAAAATAGATTAAAGGAATAGAGGATTGAGGCAGGGAGACCAATTACAAGTTATTACAATAATCTGAGGGACAGGAAATTAAAAAAGCTTCAGCAATTCTCCTTGCAGATAGAATGAAATACAAAGTGTTCCATTTGGCTTTCAAAGCATTTTCCAAAGTGGCTCCAACAATGCATGTTTTCTTCATTAACAAATCAAGCAAGCATTCATTTCTCATGGACTATCTTCCAGGTATTGAACATTCTGGCCAAACTGTCCTTCTTACTGGCACAAATTGTGTCCTCCCTCCCCACACCATGGCTGGACTGCGCTTTATCCTCAAGCCCACCTCCAGAAACCAATCTCGGGACTCCTTCAGAAAAAAGCTTGAGCAGCTCCCTACAAGAAGCCTATGATGGTCCTGGTCTTCCTACTACCAAAATTAACTTGAATGTTCATTTTTTATAGACATGTTTTTTCTCCCACTCCACACACCCACCTCATCTCCAAAAGAAATGAAAGCTTCTTGAGGGCAGGAACAGTTTCCTTTTCATTTTTGTGTTCCCAGCATAAAGAATAGTACCAGGCACATAACAGGAACTTTAGCAGAATATAAAATTTTTATACTTTGATTCCCCAACCCCCCCCCCAAAAAAAAACCCTGTATGATTATTCAAAACAAAATTATATAACTTTTATATTGATTTAGTATCTTCATGTGTTTTTAATTCCAAAAAGTCCAGTCAGCTTTAGTATGAAAATGCTGATGTTAAAAGTTCTAATTAATTTGATAAGCAAATAGTATACAGGGTGTCACAAAAGGCTTGATGCCATTTTAGGCTTTAATAATGCTCAGAATCTGTTGGGCATAGCCAGAAAATGAACTTATTAGCCTTCTGGGAAACCTAGACGAGACGCCAGAAGCATTGGCTTCTGAGGACAATTATCCTACTGGAAACTGATTAGGATGTGACAGTGATGGGGGAGGAAACACACATATTTTTAATTTAAGAAAAAAAAAAAAACAATTTTATATAAATATAAAAAAATACTCTACCAAAAGAAATTAAGTATATTAAAAAACCAGAGAAACATGGAAAGAATGTGAACTGATTCAAAGTAAAATATGAAAAATAAAGAAGTCAATATGCCTAGTGAGTACACAATGTAAATGGAAAAATACAATTTTTATATATAAATTATAATGACCAGAAGTAGTACAATGTACTTTCTTCCTATCTTGGCAAGTTGGATTCTATGGAAATAGAATGTAGCACATATAATTTGTACTTGATCCATGTATTGGTTTTGCTGAACTGAGTTTTTCTTATTTATTATTTATTATAAGGGATCTCCCTGAATGAGAGGGGGAAAAGGTATGTGGGGAAAGGAAGATGAGAGAAAAATAAAATACACCAATAAATTTTAAAAAACAAAGAGAGAGACTGTATCATATGGGATAGTTTCCTATTAATTCAAAATATCTTCTCTTTTTCAACAGAATTACCATATAGGAATGTAGATAACTAAAAAGTCAAACATGTGATGGGATGTGCCAATGATCTGGCTATGTGAACAAAAAACAAGATGGCGCATGAACTCTGATTCTAAGATATAATGGGTCAGAAGGTATAACAAATTCAAATACAAATGCAGTAAATTCTTCTTTAATGTTCATTGTATCACTACTATTACTGTGCATTAAAAACAGCCTCACTGTGATTAAACACTGAGCTTTTCAATCAATAAGGCACTTTTTTTGCTTCACATTTTAAAAATTATTTTGGTTAATTTCCCCTAGTGTTTCATCTTTCCATTCTTCAGTAGAACATTAGTTTCTATGACGACGGAAGTTAAACTAGATACAAGAAACATTGTCAAGAGAGGAG
The DNA here is from genome assembly GCF_902635505.1 of Sarcophilus harrisii. Taxonomy (NCBI): domain Eukaryota; kingdom Metazoa; phylum Chordata; class Mammalia; order Dasyuromorphia; family Dasyuridae; genus Sarcophilus; species Sarcophilus harrisii. The sequence goes on from NC_045426.1 coordinate 338,295,662, forward strand.
GCAAGAAGTTACTAGAAGAATTCCAATCAGGAAGAAAATAAGATCCAGTGTAAGGAACACAAAGTTCAGAAGAATTAAAATCCTGGACCCGATATTTTTTCTCTAATATCTAAGAAGTCACTCTCCTCTCTGATCTTAACCTTCTGCAAAATGGGGAAAAATAATATAAGACTTACCTGATGAGAAAACTGGCTGTTGTGAGAATCAACTGTTAATCCTCTTTTAACTGATAATCCTCTACTGTTAAAGAACTTTTAAAACTATGAATTATTACATTAAAGTCAGTATTAATATTATTCATATTAAGACACCCATTTACAAATTGAATGACAACCATATATTTACTTTATTCATCTGCCTTGAAAGTTGCTCTACCATAAAAAAAAATTTTAAAGCCCAAAATTCATACCACATCCATAAACAATCATTAATGTCACTGTTCAAAAACATTTTCAATATAATGTTTCTATTTTAGAAGACAAAATGATTAATATAGTGGGGAAGATCATAGGTTGGAATCAACAAACCTCAATTCTAATCCCAGCTAGCTGTGTAAATCCAATCAAGTCCAAAAAAAAATACCACCCAACAACAAAATCTCTCTATCTTCAATATCCTCATATGTTAAAATAAAGGTACTGGATTAGATAATTCCTAAAACTTCTTTCAGATCAATAAGTTCTATGTCTACATCAATGTCCATCAACCTGGGCAAATCATGTAAGTTCTCTTCATCCAAAACATGAGGGGATTATATACTAAATGACCTTTGAGGTTTCTGCCAGCTTTACTTCTATCATCTTATGAAAGAATAAATGAAAAATCTTTTAAGTATTTACAATATGGTTCTAAGGGATGGAGATACAAACAGGAAAAAAAAAGTCTCTCAAGGATCTCACACTTTAATTGGCAGTCATACTTAAAAAAAAAAAAAATATTGTGTCACAGACTGTGCATAAAATGACCAGAAATCCTAAAGGGCACCAAGGGGGACTGATAACAAGAACCCAATGATCATTAGGCTAAATTACGATGGATGACACAGCAAGGGTTATTAAAAGACATTAAGGTAGGACACATAATAGGGCTTAGAGAATCTTAGGACACAGGTCAGATAGTAAAGACTGCTGGTCTTTTATTTTACTGGAAGGAGAGTTGGTGACTCTCATCTCATTTAAGTCATGTAAGTACTCAAGCAGCCTTAAAGAATTCTGAGTAGTCGAGGTGAATAAAAGATAAAAGAGTTAACAAATGAGACCAGGATGCTTTGTGGTGGCTGGTCTAGCCACTTCCTATTAGTTTTGGCACCATCTGAGGCCAGGGGAGGGGAGAAGGGCACCCCCAGGGAGGTAGCACTCAATCTATATTTTTGATCTAAAACTCTCCTACATACCTTACCATATGCTTATAGTACACTATTCTATAATCTTTTCTCCGACTTAAAAACTAAGGAAGTTTTTAAAAATGTTCTTGTAAAGGAAACAACTCTAAGATGATAGAAAAAGACAAAGAGGATATAGGAAAACTAGGACAGCAATGTATTGTTGATGGCATTATGAGCTGATCCAATAACTATTCTGGAGAGCAATTTGTACTACACCCAAAAGATTATAAAAACCATGCATAACCCTTTGATCTAGTAGTGTTACTACTGGGCTTGTATCCCAAAGAGATCTTAAAGAAGGGAAAGGGACCCACATGTGCAAAAATGTTTGTGGCAGCCCTCTTTGTAGTGGCAAGAAACTGGAAACTGAGTGAATGCCCATCAGGTGGAGAATGGCTGAATAAGTTATATTATATGAAAGTAATGGAGTTTTATTGTTCTACAAGAAATGATAAACAGGCTGAGTTTAGGAAAGCCTGGAAAGACATGAACTGATGCTGAGTGAAGCAAGCAAAACACATAGTACACATGTACATAGTAACAAGAAGGTTGTGCAATGATCAACTATGATAAACCTGGTTCAATGGCAATTCCAATAAACCTAATTAATGTACATATATAACCTTAAAATAAAATAAAATAAAAGAAATCACTTTGGAGATTCTTCTGAGCTCAAATATAAAATATTTCTTCCTATAGTAATCTCATTATCCTCTGCCCTGATACCACATCTAGAGTAGAACCATCCAGTTAGAAGAGAAAATGACAAGACTAGAGAACAAAGATCAAAATGGTAAGAAGATTCAAAAGCTTAAAGGAGAAAATGTAGGCAAAATTATAGATATTTTCAAATGTCACATAAAAGAATTTAGACTTAGTTTTCTTGTTTATTTTAAGTTTGGGTTTTTTGCACTTCATATGATTTTATTGATGGTACACAACACAGGCCTCTATGCTTCTCTTAGTAAGGGAAATTGGTTAAGGATATGGGCTCCCTAGTAGTGGAACTCCTCTTTTATCTGAGGATGAAGATCTATAGCTTTTTACTTTACCCACTGGGGGTGTGAAGAGTATGACAAGTTAGGTTTCCACAGATATTGTCAAAATAGGATAAGTTTCCACAGATATTGTCAAAATAGGATAAAGGGAGGGGTGAAGTTTTCTTGTTAAAATATCTCCAACCAACTGAACAGATGCCCATCAACTGGATGACGGTTCAACAAATGGGGGTAGGTGTTTGTGATGAAATATTAATGTTATATAAAAATGATGAATAGGACGCTCTCAGAAAAAAGAAAAAAAAGCCAAAAAATCCTAAATGAACTCAAGCAAAGAGAAATGTAAGATATACAAAGTAATAGAAATGTTCTGGGATGACCTTGCTATTCTCAGTTGCTCTTTTACTCTAAAAGAGCACTGGTTTAACACTATTCCTAGACTAACTTGTAATGGGGAAGCAGTGAGTAACAGCAGCTCCTCCTCAACTTAATCCCCAATCCTAAATTTCCTGAGATCTTCTGATAATAGAAGTCATATAAAACATGAGTTCTACATAACTAGATTTGATTTCCCTGGCTCTGGATGAGAAAGCAAAGAGCAATGTGTGAAAATTACTGGAAGGTGAGTTTTTGTCCAATATGTAGAAAAACTTCCTAAAAACTAATGCTGTTAAAAATTATAATGCTGGGGCAGTTAGGTGGGACAGTGAATAGAGCACCAGCCCTTTAGTCAGGAGGACCTGAGTTCAAATCTGGTTTCAGACACTTAACACTTCCTAGCTGTGTGACTCCAGGGCAAGTCACAACCCCATTTGCCTCAGCCCCTCCAAAAAAAAAAAAAAAAAGTTAAATTAAAAACTAAAAAAAATTTAAAAATAAAAAATTATAATGCCTCCTTGGAAGGTAGTAAGTTTCAAGTCAACAACAAATGTGATGGAACATATGATTCTTTCCAGAGGATACTGTAGAGACTAAATGACCCTAGAGGAAAAAACTAGATCATTGGATTTTAGATCAGGAAAGGACTTCCATCACTGTCTTCATATTCTCAGTGACTTGCACAGCAAATGGATGCACTTCATGCTTGCTGATTGACTGATCAAGAAAATGTAAAAAGTCTTCTAAAAGTTTAAAAGTACATTTTCTCTTCAAAGGAAATGCTGTAAGTTTTAAAATACATAATTTTTGAATGACAAACATTTCAAGAGAGGAAGAATAAGCTCCCGTAGTTAAAAGTCGAAGGGACTTTAAAGTTGTCACTTAACTTCTTACAGATTCAGTTCCTTGAACTGTAAAATGGGAAGGTTAGGATTCAATAGCCTCTAAGTTTCCTTCCAGAATTGAATTTGTGATCCTTATTACCTTTGATTGCAAAACTACTCTCCTTTCCTACTGTGTTAAGCTGCCTCTGAGACTGGGAATTGTTGTTTGTACTTCATTCTTAAAAAGGAACATGAAATCAGGGAGGTGATATCATGATATGCAAATGAATTGGATTTAAGTGAGGAAGGGCTATGCAAGGTTACCTGCCCTCACTTTCCCCCCCAGAGCAATCTGGATCCAGTGGCCAGATAGATATAGATCAGGATGATCTGAGATGGCCCTGGATATAGTGGGAGATTTTTTAAGCTTAGGTCTTCAATAGGTCTCAGTTTGACCGAGGCCACCCATTCAATGATTAAATCTAAATAATCTCTTCCACCTAGTCAAAAAATTTATTTATATAAATAAATGAATCTGGGAGGGGAAGACACTCAAGATATCTGGTCAAAGCAGAAATGATTGCCATTTACATTCAATCTAAGTCAATCAGGACCCCAAACAATGACCAAATGGGGCTTGATCTGGGATCTACTTGTGACCAATCAATGAGAACCAGGGTAGTTTTAGTTTAAAATATGGTCCTTAAGAAAGAAACCTAGCTAGTAAACCCCAAAATATCTTGGGAGGGGTCAGAAATCCAAAAGAAGAGGGGGAAAAAAGCTTTTAAGAGCATCTATAGGTAAGGGTGTGATACCCACTGTGGACAGAGGGAGGGAAAGAGGGAAAATTACTTTAAGGCTAAATGGAGGACAGACTGAAATAGGAAGAATCTACCAGCAGGTTGAGCACTAGTCAAGGAATGAGGCAGTGTCACAGGAAAGAAGGAAATGTATTTGCCTAATGGATTGGAAGGATGGTTATTTGTCCTTTATGATAGTGTGGAGAGTAGGAGGGGGAAAGAGTTTAGAGGGAAAGATAATGAGTTCTGGAGGTTAAGATGTCTATTGGACATCCAGTTCAAGATGTCTGAAAGGTAATTAGAGATGAGAGAGTGAAAGTCTGCTATGTAGAGTTAGGGTAGGATAGATTAAAGAATTTCAGGAAAGTCTGGAAAGACCTACAAATGATGTTAAATAAAGCACACAGAACAAAGACAATACTGTACACAGTAACAAGATTATGTGACACTCAATTATGACAGACTTCTAAGCAATTCAGTGATCCAAGGCAATTCCAATAAAGTTTGGAAAGAAAATGCCATTCACATTTGGAGAGAAGGAACTATGAAGATTGAATGTGGATCAAAGCATACTATTTTCTCCTTTATTTCTTTTGCATGTTTTTTTCCTTTTTCTCCTGATTTTTCTTTCCCAACATGACTGATACGGAACTATCTTAAAAATGAAAGTATACTTATAATCTATATCAGATTGCTTGCTAGCATGGGAAGGGAGAAGAAAGGGAAAGAGAAAAAAAAAATTGGAACTCAAAATCTTACAAAAATTAAGACTGAAAATTATCTTTACATGCAATTGGAAAATAATATACTATTAAATAAAATTTTAAAATTAAAAGATAAATTTTAAAAAGAATCATCAACATAGAGATGGTAACTCAATCCATAGAAGCTTATGAGATCAATAAGTGAAGTAGTATCAAGGAGAAGAGGACCCAGGACAGAACCCTGAGGGACAACAATGGTTAGAGGGTGTAATTTGGAAGAGGATTCAGCAAAGGACATAGAGGAGTGATCAGATAGGTAGGAGAACCAGGAGAGAACAGGGTCCTGAAAACTTAGAGAGATGATCAATAGTGTCAAAAGCTGCAGAGAGGGCAAAGAAAATAAAGGCGGAGAAAAGACCATTGAATTTGGCAACTAAGATCATTAGAAGTTAATTTCCAGATTTCTATTAATAACATTCACCATCTTCAGTCAACAATTCTCAAATCTTTAGTCACATCCTCCTTTTCTCTCATTCCCCACAGCCAATAAGTTGCTAACATCTGTCAATTCTACCTACACAATTCTACATCTATCTGTTCTCCAAATGCTACCATCTCAACTGAAAGTACCCTCCGTACCCAATTACCCCATATTTGTCTACTTTATTTTGTATAAATTATGGGCAGAATAAATATGAACACTATAAACTGTACAATGTATGGCAAAGTGGATGAAGAGACAATTTTAAGGTCAAGAAAACCTGGTTCAAATTTCACCTCTGATACACACAAGCCGTTTGATTTTGGACAAATCACTTAACTTCTCAGTGGTGTAGGCCAAAGCTTCTTAAACTTTTTCTACTTTGGACTCCTTTTTGCTTGAGAAATTTTTATGCAATCCCAGGTAAAAAGGTATATAATATAGGTATACAAATGTTTAATGATAATAAATCATAAAGAAATTTATTTTAAAACAATTCTTTGATATACATAATTTTATCATTTACTAAAGACAAAAGCAAATGTATACTAATGAGATGGATTTATTTATTTTTACATAAAGAATTAAATCTTGATAGGATATTTGATACCTTTTATTGTTGCCAATTTTTTTTTTTTTGTAATTGTCATATTCAGTTACTTGACCCTATATGGGATGATGACTCACAATTTAAGTAGCTTTGATCTATACAACTCTCCGAGTGTTAAGTTACAAAGAAGTTTCCTATATAAAGGAAACTCCAGATCTAATTTTTATCCCTTTCTATCCACCTATACTTTTATGGATATGTGCTATTTCCTCTGATAAAACACAATCTTCTTGAAAATAGAGATTTATTTGTATTTATATCCCCAGAGCCTAGCAATTACTTAATAAATGATTTCAATGTCCAGCCACTGCCTATAAAATTGAAGCTAGAATTTAAAGCCCCTCACAATCTGCCTTTCACTTATTTGACCTTATTCATGCTACTCATGTATTTTCAGGGAAATTGGAATGAAGACAGTCGAACTATTTTCCTTAAACTCAAGATGCTGTCCCCTATTATCTCCCTTTATTCAAGCTGTCCTTCATGCCTTGAATGTATTTCCCCTCCTCCCACATCACTGCTTTTTAGAATTCTTCTCTTCCGAGGCTGACAAAGTTATGTTCATCTAAAGCATCTCCAAAATTTTCAAAGAGAGGTCAGAATGATCATATCAGAAATATACTTATCAAGGATTAAAGCCCCAGACTGTCCTCAAATTTTGTCATATAGAAAAGAAACACATTTGAATGTAGAACTATGGAATTAGGCTCTATGAGCCTCTTTAGAGTCTGTCTTTTAATCAAGTCAAAGACTGAGTCTGTCTGTACAACAAAAAGATATTATTTATGGACACAAACCAAGAAAGAAAAAGCAGCAGTGATATTGTTGTCAACAGGCAAACTTATCAGCCACACGAAGACATCAGTGTACTAGCCATTAAGTCTCATCCTCTCAAGAGGTTAGATTTCTAGAGTCCCTTCCAGATCTAACATTCTATGATTCAAAGCTTATAGCTGCTACTGCAATTCTATTCTAAGAGTACTAAAGTCTCTTACAACCTAACTCCAATTTATTACCTTTTCCTCCTGATTATTCTTCTCTCCTCTATGGTGAGGTCTTACTGCTTTACTTACTGTGACCTCTCACACCTTGCCCTTTCCCAATCCAGCAGCTGTCCTTCCATGTGGGAAACCCATCACTACTACTCCTTGCCCCCTTTAAAGGAGAATCTTAAGTCTCCTTCAAAGCTTAGCTCCAATGCCATAATATCCATGAAGCTGTTACTCTGGCTGCTAGTGCCTTCCAGAAAAAATTACCCTGTATTTATTTTGAATATGTTCATAAGCATCTGTGTGGTCTCCTCTGCCAAATATGAACAAGTTCTTTGAGGGGAGGGACTTTCATCACTGTCTTCATATTCTTGGTGACTTGCACAGCAAATGGATGCACTTCATGCTTGCTGACTGACTGATCAAGAAGATGTAAAAAGTCTTGTAAAATTTTAAAAGTACATTTTCTCTTCAAAGAAAATGCTGAAAGATTTAAAATACATAATTTTTGAAGAACAAACATTTCAAGAGGGGGAGACAAATTAGTTTTAGGGGGAAAGAGCAGTAATAAAGGAGAGGAATGCAGACATGGAGGGCAGTCTCAGCAGAGAAACTCTGCAGCTACTGATGGTGGTGTTAACATTAGAAGCTGCTAGGCAACTATCATGATCAAGACACACGTCAATAATATATATGGCCCATAATTCTGATGACCTATCTAGCCCCAAAGTCTATTTCCTTTTTGTTTCCTTGTAGGTCAGGTACTAAAACAAAAATAAGTATTGTGTATTGGAAAGAACTAAATGAGTCAAAAGACATGGATTCAAGTTCACTTAATATGCTTTCCTGAAGCAAATTAGTTGGTATGTATTTATCTCTACATATATTATATCCTTCCAGTAGAATGGCAGCCCTTTTGGAGCACGTATTGCCTTCCTATCTTTATACATGCAGAGCCCAACATATTATCTCATACACAAGAGTAGATACCTATCTATGAATTTATAAGTGAATGATGTGATCTCAAAGGTCCCTTCTAGCTCAAATATTCTATAAGTTAAAAGACTAATTAATCACTATTGATATATAATGACCAATCATAGTCTCAAAGGATGAATGATGAAGCATGCTACTCACCCCCAGAGATAATGCAGAGTAAGACATTTTGGGACATTGACAATATGGGAAGTGGGTTTTATTTGACCATGCATATTTTGTTACAAAGATTTTTTTCTTTCTTCTTTTTTTTTTCCCCAGAAGAAGGGAGTAAGGATAGGATAGACATCATTGAAGCATGATTTTAAAATATAGAAGAAAGCAGTTGGAAGACCAGAATAGTAGAAAAGACAGTTTCGAAAGTTAAACATTGAATTTATAATATACTTTTAAAAGAAAGCTGCCTATAGTTAGGGATCAGCAATTTCAAGTGCCATCTTCTTTATCTATCCCACTATTTATGGGAATATTTATTTAGTGTTGATTAAGTAAAGAATAAAAAGAAAAACACTCTTGATGATTAAATATAAAAATTTCATCACATCCCAAATATAATTCAGGAAAGAACTTTCTTAAACCATGGAAAATATTTCAAATTTTCCCATAGACAGATATGGATCATTTAATAATATCTCTTCCAATATAAACTGGCTTTCTGGACTCTGAACCTTTGGGCTACAATTTCTAAGTCTGAGGCATCAAATCATACTATTCAAAACTGATAGCTTCACAAAAGGACTGCTCTCTATCACAGCAAATATTCTTTTTTTTTGGGGGGGGGGGCAAAAGATTTATTTAGGAAAGAGATTACTGACAAAATGAAGGGATACAACAGACACCACAGATGGTAAAAATAGAAATAGAGTGGGCGAGTATATGAAAGACAAGTTCCTCAGTGAAGCTCACAATTACCCAATAGAAAGGGAGCATCCTGTAAGGCATGACCTTAGTCACAGCAAATATTCTAATGTCCTGAATCTGGTATCTACTACATGAAACTTCATCTTCTCACAGACATCCCAAGAAAAATGATTAGCTTTTAGTTTTATTTGAATAGTGAGTAAAAACCTCATAATGGCAGATAATCTAATTCATGATGGTGAGAACTATAGGGCTTCTCAAATTATATTTCCTAGGAGGCACTGAGAAGTCTCTTGTATATCCCTAAGGTTGAGATCTATTGGGAATATCACATGGTACAAAGTTAAAAAGCTTCAGGTTTTCAATCAACAAACAAGTGCCTACTATAGACAAAATATTTAAACCTTAGAAGTTACTACTTTGGCACAAAATAGCATTGCCTTCTATACTGGCAGAATAAGATTGATATACAAACAAGCATAATACAAGTTAGACAATGTTGAAATGCACAGGAAAGAACAATGACATAAAGGGAAGGAAGAAAAAAAGAAGAGTATCAGAAGACTTCATGGAAAGAACTGGGACCTAAGCTGTTCTAGGTATAAGATATATGAACAAATTCATAAAGGAAAAAAAGAAAATTCCAAAGGGAAATGGTGAGTAATTTTCTACATTTTAAACAGCAGCAGCATTACAAAAAATGAAACAGGAAAACACTCTGCATTTGCAGTACAATTCATTACTAGAGGAGAGCAAAGCAAAGAAAAACCACATTCTGTATGAATTTAAAAGGTCTACCAGGGTGCTGTGGTAGAATCAAGATCTCGGAAAATAAGAGTTCATAGCTATTTGACCTACAAGAAAGTCTCTTAACTTTTCTGAACTTCCTCTTCCTCACTTTTAAAATGGAAATAACAACTTGAGCTACTGATCTGACTTTGTTGTTGGGAGGAAAGACCTACAGAATCAGCCATAGGAGTCATTCAGTCAACCATTTATTGAACACATTTTATATACTGGATCCTAAGAGAAGATACAAAGTACCTACTCTCAAGAAGACTACCTTACTAGGGGTGAAGAATAGACCTGGGATTTCACCAGTGTGAAGAATTCCAGTATGAAAATTTCCTTCCCAATCTCTTATATTCTGAAGAGAGTTACATAAAATACTGAAATGGTAAGTGATTTGGCCCAGAGTCAACACTGTTGATAGTTTGAAGGAAAAATAGCAATACTGACAGCCATAGGAAGAACTACTAATCACTGAAAAATGCAAATCAGAATTATTCTGGGGTTTTGCCTCATACCTAGAAACTGATAAAAATCACACAACATGAAATAGTAATTGTTGCCAGCAGCCAGAAGGCAGATACAGAAGTGCACTTATTGATGGGGCTATGAAATGTTATAATCATTCTGGAAAGCATTAAGAATTAAGGGAAGAGGGAGCAGGGACACCAAAATGTCCATACTGAGGCAGCTATCCTATGACTGAACATGAACCCAAAAGAGGTCAAGAATAGAAATATAAATTTAAAATATTCATAAGAGTATTGTTTTGTGGTAACAGAAAGTGGAAAATAAAAGCAAATGGCAACCATTGGGGAATGGCTGTACAAATTGTGGTGCATGAAGGTAAGGATTTATTGCTAAAATACATAAGTAACAAGGACTATGAAGAGTTCAGAGAGGTAGGAAAAGACATGTATGAACTGATACTGAGTGGAATAGGCAAAACAAAGGAAAATTATATGGCAACTGTAATAATATAAATGGGAAGGGAAAATGAATGCTGGAGAGTCATAACAGGCAGTCATGGTCCTGGGGAAAAGCTGAGAAAATGAACTTCCTTCGATTCTTTTTTCCTTTTATCCATAGTTGAGGATGCCAGTTATGGAAGACTTCCTGTATTGTCAAGAACTGGTTAATTTTGGTGGTCACCTTTTTTTAAAAGTGCTTTTTTAAAAAACCTCTTTCTTTTTAAGTTCTTTGTTATAAGGGATATCTCACAGGATGGGATGAATAAAGGATATATTTGGAAATGTGGGTGAATATTTTTAAAAAGATCTCAATATAAATTATTAAAATGACTACAAATCATTGAAGACAATAGAAGAGCCAATATGGCAGACTGAAAGAAGAAATAGTATAGCTAAGCTATCTTCCACAAACTTTTCTAAACAGATTCAGAAAATGCACAAATTTCCTTCACAAGCTAATTGTACAATAATTCAGAGTCTGATTCTTTTTGTACAGCAAAATAATGTTTTGGTCATGTATACTTATTGTGTATCTAAGTTATATTTTAATATATTTAACATCTACTGGTCATCCTGCCATTTAGGGGAGGGGGTGGGGGGGTAAGAGGTGAAAAATTGGAACAAGAGGTTTGGCAATTGTTAATGCTGTAAAGTTACCCATATATATATCCTGTAAATAAAAGGCTATTAAATAAAAAAAAAAAAAAAAAGTAAAAAAAAAAAGAAAATGCACAAGAACAAATCCCAAAGTGGAAATCCAAAAAAAAGTCACACTAAATAATTTCTCTAGCTTTTTTCAGCACAAGAAGATATGTGGACAATCGGACCTAGAGCACTGCAGTGCCCAGAAAGAATCTGTGTATCAAAGGCAAGAGAAGTTCTCAGACCTAAACTTGGGCACCTCCAAACATTTATGAGGATACAGCAATAGGAAAAAGAAGTGAATTGACAACTTTGTTCCAGGTCACAGATCCAGAGTGGAGTGGGAGATTTAGAAAGGGAGTGACATTCCCTAGTTGGAAATACTAGGAAGTATGAAGTTCAGAAGCCAGCAGCAGTAGAACTAATACTGCTCATCAGGCTCAAAGCAAGTCTTTCCTTCCAGGTTTAAAGAAAATCTACAGAAGAATATCCAAAGACACAAAGCAAGTAACTTCCAAATATCTACAAGCAAAATCTCAAAGAAAAAGTCAACCTGAGCACAAATTAAACAGGAATCCCTGGAAGAGGAGAAGCAAGAGTTTGGGGTGGGGTGGGGAAGGGGGAGAGACAGAGTTTTAAAAATGGAAAATACATGAGAGCTATGGAAGAAAGAATTGAAAAGGGAATTACTAGCTTGGCACAAGAAGTACAAAACTTACCAAAGCAACAATTCCCTGAAAAACAGAATTGACTAAATAGAAGCCAAGGACTTCATGAGGCAACGAGAAATATTAAAACAAAGCAAAAACTGGAAAGCAAATCAAGGAAGAAAAAATTCAACAAAAATCTACATCAGGGGTCCTCAAACTACAGCTTGCGGGCCAGAAGCAGCAGCTGAGGACATTTAACCTCACCCAGGGCTATGAAGTTTCTTTATTTAAAGGCCCAAACAAAGTTTTTGTTTTTACTATAGTCCAGCCCTCCAACAATCTGAGGGACAGTGAACTGGCCCCTTATTTAAAAAATTTAAGGACCCCTGGTCTACATACACAATTTCAAGAAATCTTAAAAAGAACATTGTCCCTAGATCTCTTAAAACTAGGGGGTAGGGAATGGAGATGTGAGCTAAGGAAAGGGAGATGGCAGAGAATAAGATGCCTGAGCTCTTTCTAGCTTTCCTCAGAATAAACACTAGATCAAAAGCCTCTGAACGGATTTTGGAGTAACAGAACTCATAAATATTCAGAGTGTAATAATTTTCAAGCAAAAGATACCTTGGAAGGACTTCAGTAAAGATGTCTCAATTGGGCAGAGGGGAAATACAGCCCAGTAGGGAGGCCCAGGGTGGAGATATCCAGCACAGGGAATCTACCAAGAGAGGCTCTTAGCCAAACTATAGCAGCATTGGCTACTTTGTCCTGATTCAGAAGGCCAGTGGATCAGCAGACTATCTGTGAGACCTATGCAACTAGAGATGGCAAATAGTGAGTCTGTGAACCCCAGCATAAGGAACTTGGCCAGGCCCACCTTGCACAGTAAGAGAGCCTTCAGTAAGATAGGGGGAGGAATACTAAAAAAAGGGCTGTGAGAAGCCAAGTGGTGCTCACAAATTTAATACTGGGGAGGGGGGTAAGGAGGAAAGAAGAGAGAAAAGCATAAACAGGGGTTAACAAGATGGCAAATAATACAGAATTGGTGATTTTAACCATAAATGTGAATGGGGTAAACTCCCCCATAAAGAGCAAGTGGTTAGCAGAATAGATTAAAAGCCAGAATGCTACAATATGTTATTTACAGGAAATGCACCTGAAGCAGGGAGATACATACAGAGTAAAGGTAAAAGGTTGGAGCAGAATCTACTATGCTTCAGGTGAAGTCAAAAAAGCAGGGGTAGCCATCCTGATCTCAGATCAAGCAAAAGCAAAAAAATGATCTAATTAAAAGAGATAAGGAAGGGCACTATATCTTGCTAAAGGGTAGCATAGATAATAAAGCAATATCAATATTAAACATATAGGCACCAAGTGGTGTAGCATCTAAATTCTTAAAAGAGAAATTAAGAGAGCTGCAAGAAGAAATAGACAGCAAAACTATAATAGTGGGAGATCTCAACCTTGCACTCTTAGAATTAGATAAATCAAACCACAAAATAAATAAGAAAGAAGTCAAAGAGGTAAATAGAATACTAGAAAAGTTAGATATGTTAGCTCTCTGGAGAAAACTAAATGGAGACAGAAAGGCGTACACTTTCTTCTCAGCAATTCATGGAACCTATACAAAAATTGACCATATATTAGGATATAAAAACCTCAAACTCACTAGCACCACCAGCCCCAATTGCCCTCAGAACAATCCTCTGTGTTCTAAGAGCAGACATCAACCTTTAAAAATGAGCACAAAAGCAAAAAGACCTCTGATGTCCAGAGACTAAAAAGGGCAGAACACAAACTCTTTAGAAGAGGACAGAAAAGGCAAAATGCCACCAGATGAAGCCTCAAAGAGGGATATGAACTGGTCTCTAATTCAAAAGGCTCTCATTGAAGAGTTCAAAAAAGATCTTAAAAGAGTTAGAGAAAAATGGGGAAAAGAAATGAGAGCTTTGCAGGAAAGCTTGGAAAAGGAGAAGAAAACAACTCCTTAAAAAATAGAACTGGTGAAATGAGGGGAGGGAAAATCCAATGAACAAAATAACTCCTTTAAAAGTACAAGTAGCCAAATGTAAAAGGAAGTTAAAAAAAAAGGTAAGAAAATAATTCACTAAAATCTAGAATTGGACAAATGTAAGTCGGTGACTCAATGAGACATCAAGAATCAAACAAAACCAAAAAAAGAAGAAATATTTTTTTAAATATAAAATATCTCATTGGAAAAACAACCGACTTGGAAAATAAATCCAGGAGAGCCAATGTAAGAATTATTGGACTATCTGAAAGCCATGATGAAAAAAAGAACCTGGACAACATCTTTCAAATAATCATCAAATAAAACTGCCTTGATATCCTAGAACCAGGGGCCAAAAAAGTCACTGAAAGAATCAATCCTGAGATCCCATAAGGAAAACATTAAATTCCAGAATTATCAAATCATGGAGAAAATGCTGCAACCAGACAGAAAGAAACAATTCAAATATCAAGGAATAACTATCAGAATTACCCAGGACCTAGCAGCTTCCACTTTAAAGATTTGAAAGGACTGGTATATGATATTCTGGAAAACAAAGGAACTTGGATTACACAAGAATCAGCTATCCAGAAAAACTAAGCATTATCTTTCAGGGGAAAAGATGGGCATTCAATGAAACAAGGGATTTTTAATTATTTTTTGATGAAAAGATCAGAGCTGAAAAGAAAATTTAATCTTCAAATACAAGACTCAAGAGAAGCATAAAAAGGGAAGGAAAAAAACCACTATTCTTTTTAAAGATTAAAATGTTCACATCTCTACATGGGAAGATGATAACATTTAACTCTAGAACTGTACCTTTGTCAGGGCAGTTACAAGGGGTACACTTGGAGGATATAGATATAAGTTGATTTTAATGTTATGTTATAAAAAAGAAATTGGGGTGAAAGAGATTATACTAGTGGGCACTTCAATCTTCCTCTCTCAGAATCACAAGACTTATGGGGATACAAAACTTATGGGATACAACCAAAGCAGCTCTTAGGGGAAATTTTAAATCTCTAGATGCTTACATGCATAAAATAAAGAAAAAGATCAATGAATTGAGCATGCAACTAAAAAAAAACTAGAAAAAGAACAAACTAAAAATCTTCAATTAAATACCAAATTAGAAATTTTGAAAATCCAAGAGATTAATAACGTTGAAAGCAAGAAAACAAAACTAAGAGTTTGGTTTTATGAAAAAACATATAAACATTTTGTTAATTTGATTAGAACAAGGAAAGAAAAAACCAAATTGGATCAGTATCAAAAATGAAAAGGGTGAACTTACAAACGATGAAAAGGAAATTATAGACCAAACTCCTGAATGAATACTGATGCAAAAATCTTAAATAAAACATTAGTAAGGAGATTACAGCAATTTATCACCAGAAAAATACACAATGATCAAGTCGAATTTATAGCAGGATTGCAGAACTGGTTCAATATCAGGAAAATTATTAGCATAATTGACTTTATCAATAATCAAACCAACAGAAATCATATGAACATCAATAGATGCAGAAAAAGCATTTGACAAAATACAATAGCCATTCCTATTAAAAAAAAAAAAAAAAAGACCAGAGAGCATAAGAATAAATGGAGTTTTCCTTAAAATGATAAATAGCACCTATCTAAAACGGTTTTCATCAGCAAGCATAAATTACAAGTATTCCCAATAAGATCAGGGTTTGTGAAACAAGGTTGCTCATTGTCACTGTTACTATATTGTACTAGAAATGTTAGCTTTAGCAATAAGAGAAGGAAAAGAAATTGAAAGAAAGAGAATAGCAGGATCAGTTAGTTGGTATAATGGATACAGCACCAGTCCTGAAGTCAGGAGGACCCAAGTTCAAATTTGACCTCAGACACAACACTTCCTGGCTATGTGACCCTATGTGACTTAACCCCAATTGCCTCAGGAAAAAAAAAAAAAAAAAAAAAAAAAAAAAAAAGGAGGGGGAGTAGGTAATGAGGAAACAAAATTATCATTCTTTGCAGATGATATGATGGTGTACTTAGAGAATCCTAGAGAATTGACAAAAAAAATTTAGAAACAATAACTTTAGCAAAGTTGCAGGATATAAAATAAACGGACATAAGTTATCCCACTTAAAATAACTATAGATAATATAAAATATTTGGGAATCTACCTGCTAATACAAAGCCAGGAATTATGTAAACACAATTAATGGAGGAAAAAAATTGCAAAGAAAGGTAACCTAGCTATGCCAAACCTAAAACTATTATAAAACAACAGTCCTCAAAACTATTGATACTGGTTAAGAAATAAGAATCGTAGATCAGTGGAACAGGTTAGATTCACAAGAGTCAATAGTCAGTGACTACAATCATCTAGTGTTTGATAAACCCAAAGACTCTGGCTTCTGGGTTAAGAATTCACTATTCGAACAAAAAGTGCTGAGAAAACTGGAAAATAGTATGACAAGAAACTAGTCATTGACCAACACCTAACAACCTATAGCAAGATATGGTCTAAATGGGTTCGTGATCAGGCATTAATAGTGATACTACAAACAAATTAGAAGAAAAAGGGATAGTCTTCCTTTCAGATCCATGGAAAGGAAAGGAATTCATGGCCAAAGAACAACTAGGGAACATATATGAAATACAAAACAGCTAATTTTGATTATATTAAATGAAAAAGTTTTTGTACAAACAAAACCAAGGCAGCCAAGATTAGAAAGGAAGCAGAAAACTGGGGAAAAGTTTTATACTTCAGTGTCTCCGATCAAGGTCTCATTTCTAAATTAGAGAATCAACTCAAATTTGTAAGAATACAAGTTATTTGCCAATTGACAAATGGTCAAAGAATATGAACAGATAATTTTCAGGTGAAAAAACTAAAGCCATTTCTAGTCATATGGAAAAATGGTTTTAAGTCACTATTGATTAGAGAAATGCAAATTAAGACAACTCTGAGGTACTAATTCACACCTCTCAGAATGCTAAGATGACAGCAAAAGAAAATGATAAGTGTTGCAGGAGATGTGGGAAAACTGGGACATTAATGCATTTCTGGTGGAATTGCGAACTGATCCAAACATTGTAGAGAACGATTTGGAACCATGTCAAAAGGGTTATCAAAATGTGCATACCCTTTGATCCAACAGTCTCTACGAAGTCTGTATCCCAAAGAAATCATAAAAAAGGAAAAGGACCCACATGTACAAAAATGTTTGTGGCAACCCTTTATGTAGTAGCAAGGAACAGGAAACTGAGTAGATCCCCATCAGTTGGAGAATGGCTGAATAAGTTATGGTATATGAATGGTATGGAATATTGTTTTAAGAGGAACAATCGGCAGACTGATTTCAGAAAAGCCTGAAGAGACTTACACGAACTGATGCTTAGTGAAGTGAGTAGAACAGAGACTATGTGATGACCAACTATGATGTTTTCAACAAGCAATTCCAATAGACTTATGATGAAACTGTGGAAACTAAATGTGGATCAAAGCATAATATTTTTAACTTCTGCTGTTATTGTTATTTTTGCTCATTTTGTTTTTTCTTTTCTCATGTTTTTTTTTTTCTTTTGATTTGATTTTTCTTGTGCAACATGACAAATATGGAACTATATTTAGAAGAATTGCACATGTTTAAACTACACTGGATTATTTGCTATCTGGAGAAGGGGAAGGAGGGAGAAAAATTTGGAACACAAGGTTTTGTAAGGGTGAATGTTGAAAACTATCTTTGCATGCATGTATTTTGAAAAACAAAAAGCTTTAAAAAAAAAGTATTAGGGAACACAAAATTTGGGAAACCCAGTTTTCAGTGAATAAATAAATAAAAAAGCAAAAAACTAAAACTAAAATTTAAACTATACAATGGAAATAGAATCCATTGGTCACCTCTTGAAAGAAAACCCCAAATGAAAATTTTCAGGAACATCTTTGCCAAGCTTTAGAGCTTACAGGTCAAACTAAAAATACAAGGAAGTAGAAAAAAAAAAATAAGTATCTAGAAGTCAACAGTCAGAATTACACATGATTTGACTGCCACTACTATAAAGCAGCAAAAAATAACTTCCTCAGAAAAACTGAGTATAAAAACAAAAGGGAAAAAAATGAATCTTTAATAAAAGAGGATTTCTAAGAATTTCTGACAGAAAAAAATAATTAAAAACTTTGATGAACTTTGATAAAGGACTAAAGAAAGATAAAGTACTTACACTGAAATATGGGGATCAAGGATAATGGCTATTCTCTTTACCTGAGAGGAGAGTTTCTCATTGCAGTATTGAAGGAGAGGAACATTAGGAGGGTACATCTAGGCACAGTTAAAAAAAAGTAAAAGGCAAGCGGTTGCCAAATCTCCCCCAAAAACTTCTATAAGATCCACTGAAAATCTGCCAATAAGAATTCCAAATAAATAATAAATAAATAAATAAATAAATAAGAATTGCCAAAGGCAAGTCATAGTCAGTCATTTTTCCCATCCAGAACAACTTAGGAAAAGACAAAAAGAGAGAAGTCTGCGAATAGTGGACTAAGAGCTGGCCAGGAGAACAGCAGGGGATGAATAGACTAGAACCCCAAAACAATAAAGGGACTGAACATCTAGGCAGAAAGAGACTTCAGGAGACTCTGTACTAGCATGGGGTACAAGATAATGTGCCATTTGGCAACTCTGCAGCCCATTAATAAGCTCTGTTCTAGGCAGAAAAGGAGAAGACTATCTCAAGGGAGCAAGGGCCCTATGTGGATAAGGGACAGTGTTCCCTTACAGTTCAGTACAACAGTGAACAGAAAACTGTGAAAGACCTCTTCTCATATCATACTTTGGAAGCACCCAAAACTTACTGGCTCCCAAATAAAAGCTATGAAAATGCCAGGACATACAAGACAGAAGCTCAAAATAGTCATTCCCCTTATCACAGCCCTCTCACTACCCACTAAGATAAGTAAAGCCCAACACTAACATAAAGTCCTATCTCAAGAAATAGATTGGGAAAATGAGTTAACAAAAAAAAAAAAAAAAACCTGACCATAAAAAGCAACTTTGGTGATGGGGAAGCTCAAGACAGCTCAGAAAAAACAACTCTGAAAACATATTTCAGAGAATCCTCAAAGAAAAATGCAGATTGGAGATAAGCCCAGTAAGAACTCCTAAAAGACATAATAGGGAAAATATTTTTTAAAAGAACAAAAAGATTTTAAAAATCAAATAAGAGTAATAAAGGAAACCAGGGAGGGGTGAGAGGGGGAGGTTATAAGGGAAGAGGGGGTGTGGAGGAGGAGGAAGGAAGATGAGAATCATTAAAGAAAATTATGAAAACAAAATTAACAGCTTGGTTAAAAAAAAAACACCAAGAAAATATCTTTAAAAAAATTGATCAAATGGCAAAAGAACAAAACCTTGCTGAAAAGAATTCCTTAAAGAGAATTGGCCAAATGGCAAAAATTAAAAACACTGAAGAAAATAAATTCTTAAAAATCAGAGTAGGCCAAATAGCAAAAGTACAAAGTCTCACTGAAGAAAATTTAACTCCCTAAAAATTAGACAAGTAGAAGCTAACGATTGTGAAATATCAAGAAACAGAAAAAGAAAAGTCAAAAGATAAACACAAAAAAGGAGATGATATATGTTCATCAAGATTCACACAGATAAGAGTCCAGGCAAGGCCTTAGAATGATTCTATTATGTCTTGATGAAGAGAGAAAAGAGGAAGAGGAATAAGGAGAAAGAAAGGAAGAAGAAGAACAGGGAAAAAGGAAGTTATTTTGAGAAATCAAATCAACAAAATAATCGATCACAATTCCTGAGGATTTATGATGAAATGTTACCCTCCTGATTGAGACTCAGAGCATAGAATGAGATATACTTTGAATATAACCAATGAGAAATTTTATTGTTTTTGACTATACGTTTGTAATGAAGGTTTTGTTTTCTCAATTTTTCATGTAAGTAGAGTGATCTTTTTTGCAAATAGCCAATTTTCTAAAAAAGAAAAGTAGAATGGGTTACTTATTTCATTTACAGACTACAAAGAAATCCAAATTACGAACCCGAAATATGTCACAGAATGTATGCTTGTTCAGGTACAGACCATGTTAAATGGCCTTCCAATTTTGAGACAGTGATAATATAAGTGCAAAAGTTAGGATGGAAAAGCAAAGGTTCTAAGACAGCTCCTGTTTTGGGTGATATGGGGAAATGGGAGGGGACTGATGTCACATTTGCTTACTTAGCTTTGTTTATGATTATTAGGAACACTTTTGCTTTGGGGTTTTTTTTGTTTGTTTTTTGTTTTTTTTTGGAGAGAGGTCGTTTAAAAAACATGTTCCTAGTATGCACCTGTTGCTGCAAATACAATTCAGTCTTGCTTTATTTTTCTGCTATGAATTCCTTTGAGTATAATCCCCATAAGAGAAAGAGCAAAATATGTGTTTAATAATAAACACACACATGCATACATATGCATTTAATATCACATATATTCATAAACATATACATTTACACAATACTTTTTGGCATGATAGAAATGTCTTCAAAAATCATTTCAAAAAATCTCATATCTAATTTGTTTGAGGAACTTGGAGTTTTTCCATAAATGACATCATAGAGATGGCACTCTTACCTTCTCATTGCAATTTGGAGCATCTCATGCTTCAAAGTCTTCTCCTATCCCACATCCCACAATGAGTTTAATGGAAGGAAGGTCTTTCCTCAAGAAATAATGAGAGAATGAAATAACTCTCAGTGGAGGTCAGAGAGGAATAGAGTTGGTAAGAGCTTTGTTGTACCTTCAAAGTTCAGGGTAATGTCAAAAAACTAAGTGCCAACTATTTGACAAGCACTGTGCAAAGTATTAGGGAGTCAAAGAAAGGCAAAAGAAAGTTCTTGATCTCAAGGATCAAGAATAAAAATTAATGCAGTGGAGGGGAGAAACAAAAACAATGTACAAATAAGATACAGTGTGAATTTGAGAAAAGCAAAAAGAGAAGGCAATCATAACGGATAGGATAGGTGATAGAGACTTCAGAAAATGCTTCTTGAAGAGAATGGAATTTTATTTTAGACCAGATGAGGAGAGATGTCAACTGGAAAGCTGCTGCTGTAACAGTTCAAACACAAGCTAACAAGAACCTGAATTGGGTGCTAGTGATGAGCAAAGAAAAGAAAAGAGCTTATACAAGATGTTTCAAAAGGAGAATCAACTTCATTCAACAAAAATTTGGAGCAGGGGTGGGAAGAAGGGACAGAACTCACAAGGAGAGTAATAACATAAAACCCTCTGTTACAAATGAGTTCTTTTGATCAGATTTTTGCCCAAAGAAGGGGTCCTTGATGTTCTGAGGAAGGCAGGCCTGAAACCAGTGGGGACCTAGGGAGCTATCCAACAGTCATAACCACCTCTCAGAGAGGGGCCTCATTTAGCTACATGGCAGTATATTTCCCCACCATGGGAAAAGGGAGCAAGATCAGAGGGGGACTTCAGACAGAATTAGGCTAGAGAAGAGAGATAAGGCCCTCAAGTCCTCACTCCAGGGTCACATCTTACTATGGAAACCTTAACCTCTTCTATCCCAGATAATATACCAGAAAACAGGGCAGTGGGTACTGAGAAACAAATAGGTATCTGACATCTATCAATATTAAACTTGTCCAGTGACAAACAAGTAGAAATACTACTAGAGATTCTGAACTCTATAGCTGTGGATATTTTTTTTAATCACAAAAGAGACTAGATTACAACAGTCACAGCTAAAGAGTGTGGTTTGCAGGGTTTTCTTTTCAATGCTAAAGGAGTTGGCAGAATTGATTTTATTTGCCACTCACAGTCCTAGTTAACTCATCTCCTTTATGACTATGTTCCTGACAGCTAACTGTTCACCAAAGAACTCTCTGGGGATTATTGAAAGTCCTATGCTATTTCCCATAAGTAATTTATACTTGCATTTCTCTATATCCATATTGAATATATCTCTGGCCATCCTCACAGTCCAACTCCAACTCTTACCCCAAGACCAATATCCCTTACTGATGAAAACCTACCTTCTCTAATCCAATGCAGACCACCCACAGAGCTCTTTTTCCATCTTCATGACATGCCAATGCCCATTTATGCTCTATGCCAAAAAATAGCTCAATTCAAATGTCACATCCTACAAGGACCCTTCTTAATACTGCCCTGAGCAATAAGAATCTTCCCCTTGGAAATCACATAGCACATGCTACTCTCTGATGTATTTATGTAATATGTTGTTAGTTTGCTGGTCTTTCGTGTTCAAAAAGATCAAAATAACATCACTGTGACAGAGGCATAGAGCGTCCAACCATAGCTGATGAGACCAATACAAATTCAGAAGGCAATACCACAGGTCAGGCAAAAATAATCCACATGAACATTCAATATGTTATTTCATTTTTGCATCTGTATATTATGCCCCATAGGGCTGAGAAGCTGCATGAAGTTAAAGACTGTGTCTTAGAAGAACTTTGCATTTCTTCCAATGCTAATGCAGTGCTCAGCACATAAGTAATGACTAATGTCTGATAAGAGAATAGTCACTGAGTGAAGTGCTTCAGCATACATGGAATAATAACCAAAATAAATCTAACAGATATTTATTAAGTGTCCAGTCCTCATGTTAGACACTGGGGAAAATACAGATGCATAAGGCTAAGTACTCCCCTATAACTTCCCCCGATATGATATCCAATCTTAAATTTTCAATTTTCAATTACCTAGCAGACAGTTTTTACTGAATCCTGCAATTAGTTAGATGGTCCCCGTCCAACATCTGCAATTAAATATTATCAAAAACTGAACTCTTCCTCAAAACCTTCCCCCAACTTCTCAATTGATGATAACTATTAGATGATTGAAAACTCATCTTTGACTTGTTACTCATCTTTGACTTGTTTCTATCTCTCACCATCCATATAAGTACTTATTCACCCTCTCCTTTTAATTTCCACTCTAACATCTTTTTTCTTTGACTACATTACTATAATATATAAATGCTCTTCCTTCCAATTCTTCCAGCGTTTTAGCACACATTACTCTAATTCTGGTTCATTGTAACAAATTGTTTTTTCTTCTTCCTTAAGAGTTATTTTCTAATGTGGACTTTAAGTTACTTAGATGTTTCTACAGTGAAGAGGTTTGGGGTAAACACTGATGTAATGAATTAAATCGATATCTGGCTAGATGCATCAGCATATTCCCTATCTTTCAGTGTTCCATGTGATGCCTCCACATCTGCAGCACCAAAGCAATCACAATGGCCTTGTTCAAATATCAAGTTCTCTTTGGGCTACTTTGAGTTGTGGAGGTTTGTTTCTCCCCAAACCGAATTTTGTCTGAAAACTACCCATTCCTAAAGTAATCTTGTTTTCTATTTTTTTTTAAACTCCTAAACTCCCTCCAAGTATCTTTTCTTTCCAGTTCACAATTTGTTGCTGTCAAAATTATATTTCTAATGAATGGCTCAGACCATGCCAATTGGCTCCCCAGAAATTTTCAGTGCCTTCCTCAAAGATTTAATTCTTAAAACTGAAATTCAAATTCCTTCACAATCTCACAATCTCTACAGCCTTTTCTCCCACTACACTTATTCATCAAAGGAAGGAAGTACACCGAGATAAGACACTGGATTAGGGCTCAAGGAGGCCAAGTCCACAAATCTTGCCTGTGGCAATTACTAACTTATGTGAACCCAGACATATCATAACCTTTCAGAAGTCCCATTTCTTCAACTATCAAATGGGGATAATACTATTTCTATTCAGTAATACTACATGCACTGCCTACCACATGGTGGTAGTGAAAAGAAAGCCTTATTAACCAATAAAGAACATTAGAAATAGGAACTAGCAGTTAATATTCTAACCAGAATGAACTACTCCCATCTCCCATTCTTATCTTGCAAGCTGTGTCTCTTTGCAAACTTTATTTCCTCACAATATACCACTACTCCATTTGCTAAAATCCCTTTCTTTTTTTTCTAAGCACAACTCCAGGGGTATCCAGGAAAGTTTTCTTGAGTTTCTCATTTGAGTGATTGCTCCCTTCCCAATTTCTTGCTTGACCTCCCCCCCGACATTTTTACACTTATATTCTGCTCTGTATCACATAATTTGATTCTAAACCTAATCTCCCCTTCCTCCAAATTTAAGTGGAAGGCATTTTGATATATAGAAGTTTCTTAATTTAGGTTTTATGAATTTTTAAAAACATTTTAATAACAATATTTCAGAAATCAGTTTCCCTTCCAAACCAAGGTACATATTGTTATTCTGAAAAGGGATGAGCACTAGACTGTCAAAGGGGTCCATGACACAGAAAATAGTCAAGAACCCTTTGTCCAAAGAAATATCATAAACAAAGCCCTCCTTAGTGGGTATCTTTTCCATACAACTTGCTACAACCTATTTGCAAACCCTGGCTGTAACTCTTCTTCTGAATTTATAATTTACCAACATCTTTGCCAGTCCAAGATGGAACTGAGCAACAGAAAAAACATAACTAGAAGTCAAGACTTAATTCCAGCTCTCCTACTATCTGTGTGTCTCTCTGAAGTTTCAGTTTCTCTGTAAAATAAGCAAGTCAGACTAGATGATCTGTAAGGTCTTTTCTAGTTCTAACATACCATAAACTTTAACAGTGAGAAAAACTCAAGTCCTCTAGAAGGCAAGAAGGATTCCTTAAGTACCGCTAAGTACCAAGCATTTTACAAATTTTAATCTCACTTAATCCTCACAAAATCCTAGAGAGATAAGTACTAATATCCTCATTTTACAGATGAGGAAAGTGAGGCAAACAGAAGTTAAATGGCTTGCCCTGGGTCACACAGCTAGTAAGCTCCTGAGAGTGAATTTGAATTCAGCTCTCTATCCACTGAACCATCCAGTTGTCATCTAACTAGTAAATTCCTTCTTATTTAGCTTACCACAACCTAATCTTTTTTTTTATACTTCTCACAGTGTGCAGGTGAATGTGTGTATATACACATATGCTTGGCTCATACTATGTTATTTTTAGATAGTTAATTTTAGATAGTTAATGTGTTGCTTTGGAATTCATAGGATCATAGAATTTTGGTTCTCAAGAACTATTTCTTGAGCAACTTTATGTATACAGCAGACCTTTTAATAAACATTCTGCTTCTTCAGCAACAGAAAGTGTTGACCTTTTCTACCCCCAAGATTCAAATCCAAGAAGATGTATAAAAATCTTTACTGATTTCAATTGTGAAAATGGTACAAAGAGAATTTTAAATATCTATTTATTCATTGTCTAGCATATTAAGAAATACTTCCCTCCCCTATACATAAAAATTATATTCATCTAGATAAAACTTTTAAATACTGTACTCATCTAGATTAATAAGAAATCTATGATTTACTATTAAGTGGCACAATGTTAAAGTCCTGCATCCAGAGTCAGGAAGACCTGAGTTTTAAAATTCACCCTGAGACACTTCCTGTGTGACTCTGGATCAAGTCATTTAATATCTGCTTACCACAGTTTCTTCAATTATAAAAAGATAAAGATAATTGCACCTAACTCCAAGAGTTGTTCTAAGGATAAAATGAGATATTTCTAAAGCACTTTGCAAACCTTCAAGCATATAAATAAACGAATTGTATTTGTTTGGACAAAGGTGAGACCCCAATAAACTTTTCATTCTGCTAACAAAGAAAAAAACCTGAGATAAATAAAGATGCTATTTATTTGACATAGATACAGAATTTCAGAGTTGTAAGAAACTTCAGAGGCCATCTATTCAGCTCATCTTCAAAAAAGGAACCACATGGACAATATACTCAACAAGGGATCATTCAGCCTTGATTTGAAGATCTCCCAGTTGTATCAAGATATGAATTAATCCTAGGCCAATTATATTAGCTGTGAATAAAGCTAACACTAATTTAATATCAACCACTTAATAAAGTAGAATCAAGAATCAAGAGCAATTTATCCTGTTATTCATTCATTTTTAGTTATGTTATCTAGAATCCAAATATGCTTAAGTGAGCAATAATAAGAAATCACTGTGAAAGAGTGAAAGATGGGAAAGAAATTTATATTCTGAAAACACTGTGCAAGTAGGGAATCCACTGTATTTCCAGTCCTAGCACAGTACCTGGCACAAAGATTTTGATTATCATTATCAAACCCAATGGGCTCTTACAAATGACCTAAACCAATCATTTTGCAAATGGAGAAATTGAAGCTCAAAGAGAGAAAGGAGCTTGCCCAAAGTGAAAGGTGAGAGGAGTTAATAACAAAGATGAGGCTAGAATCCAATTCTTTTGAGACACAGCAAACTTAGATTATTTCAAATGTCTGTAATTTCCAGCCATTAGAACTATTACAAAAAAGGCCTCCCATTATACTAAAGCATACATTTTTTTAAAAAGGGTACCAGTATAAGAGATGGTAGATTAAGCTGAAATGGTTCTACATATAAGCCAAACTTAAGCAGTTCAGCATAGATTAGGGCGTTGCAGGATATGCCCACAATTGCATAGCCTTCCAGTAAAGAAATGTGATTTTACTTTTGATCAACTACATAACAATAGAGTAGTAATAAAAATCTAAATCTATAGCCACTATCAATTTAAAGAAGTTAAAACACATTAGCTATAAATGTAAATTTTATAGATAAGCCATATTCTATCATGTAGTTAAATCTCATCTTATGTCATGCCATTTCCGAAAGGTGGAAAAGTAGAGCTAAACTAGCAATGATGGTATGAACATCTAATGCTAAAATTTTTCAGGCCAGATTTCTCAGTCTGTGGAGCACCAAAAATCTTCTGATCATGAATTCCAAATAGTAAACCAAGGTTCTAAAAATGCATTTGTGGATACTATAATAACTTCCTGCCACCAAATTTTCTTCTCTCTCAAAGTAATCCTTCTGTAGCATATATTTGACTTCACAATCCCAATAAACTTTGGACAGAAAATGCCATCTGCACCCAGAAAAAGAACTCTATAGATTGAATGTAAATCAACACATGCTAATTTTTTCTGTTTTTTTTCTCTTGTGAATTTTTCCTTTTGTTCAGATTTTCCCCCGAACAAGATTCATAAAGAAATGTGCATCTGAAAAAAGTTAATATATATGTATAACCTGAAAAAAAATAATAAATATCAAGTCCTAATTTAAAAAATATATATATCTAACTTCAGAAATTATCTCAAAAACTCTCAGAAGTCTTCCCCAAAAAGGTTGCTAGCAATCCAACTCCAAATTGCTTTTCCAACTTAACTTCGTGATCTTCCCTCTAAACTCCATCCAATCTGGAATATTCATAATTCTCAGATATCAACCTGCCCACAACTCTCTCACATCTTTTAATAACATACTTTTGAACACTTTTTCCATTCTTCAAGCCTCAGCTCAAGTGCTTTTCTATAATTCTGATAACCAGAAAGCATCCTTCCCCTTTGAATCTCTCAGATCACTCAACCTTTCTTACATACTTAAACATTTTCTAATTATAGTACTTCTGTATGTCTGTTTGCCTTACTATATAAACTTTTTGGTTAGAACAATGAATACTTTTCATCTTTATTTCCTTCCCAGGGAAATCATCCTTTAGATAAGAATGAAGCTAAAGGGAGGACAGACAAAAAAAAAAAAAAAAATTATATATACATATATATAAACAGTTTATAAAAATTTCTAAAATACGAACTCTTTTTTCCACTCAACACCATACCTGGCCTCTAACACCACAATCCCCCATGTACTACTTGAACAGAAACAGCATTAAGGAAAACAGGGATAACAAAAGCAACTGGATTGTATCAGGAAGAAGTTTTGTTTGAAATAAGGGAATTTAAAGACCGAGTTTCAACATTCATGAAAGATTTTAGGATACCTATTCACTTTTTAAAATAAAATCCTGGGCCTTATTACCTTCCCCAAAAAACAAATGAGAAAATATCACTAAGTCTACTTTCCCAACTGTAAAATTCTTGATGAGAATAATCTACTACTTGATGAAGGTTTAAGAGTACAGGCAAAATTCCAATAGACTTGTGATGGAAAGAGCCATCTGCTTCCAGGGAAAGGACTGTAGGGATTGAATGTGGACCACAACATGGTATTTTCACCTTTTTTGTTGTTTGCTTGCTTGTTTTTGTCTCATTTTTTCCCCTTTTGATCTGATTTTTCTTGTGCAGCATGACAAAGGTGGAAATATGTTTAGAAGAATTTCATTTGCTATCTGATGGGAGAAGAGAGGTAGAAAAAGAGGAAAAAAAATTGGAACACAAGGTTTTACAAGGGTGAATGTTGAAAACTATCTGCATGTAATTTTTACTTAAAGCTTTTTATTTTCAAAATGTACATTAATCCTTACAAAACCTTGTGTTCCAATTTTTTCCCTTTCCCCCACCCCCTCCCTTAGATGGCAAGCAATCCAATATATGTTAAACATGATAAAAATGTTAAATTCAATATATACATACATATTTATACAATTATCTTGTCACACAAGAAACACCAGATCAAAAAGAGAAAAAAAAATCGGAAAGAAAACAAAATGCAAGCAAACCACAACAAATAGTGAAAATGCTATGTTGTGATCCACCCTTACTTCCCAGAATTCATATACCATAAGCCATTCACCAACTGATGAGCATCAATTCAGCTTCCAGTTTCTTGCCACTACAAAAAGGGCTATCTGCATGTATTTTGAAAAATAAAAAATTGTTATAATAAAAAAAAAAAGAACAGGCAAACTTTCAAAATGTAATTACATAGTAATAATTATATAGTAATTACATCTTTATGGGTCATGAAAATAACTGAAAATTCCCCCACTGGCATCCATGTAATCTCAAGATCTAAAAGACAGCTCTCAACATGTTCAATGGATTTCCTCTGATGGATTTACAGAAAAAAATGAACAAAAATCTGCAGGATAAGAAATTATGGATAGGGTGTAATCTGCACCGCTGGGAATACCCACATCAATGAGATCACATATCCAAAGTATTGAAATCGTTCTCTCCCAGTACAATATAATACCCATAACAGAAGCATAATAAACTAAATTATTACAATTCATGAGGATAACAGATACATCAGTAACTCCTAGAAAGTTCACCAACTCAGAACAAATTAGTAAAAAATTACTGTCCTGTGAATCCAGCCATTCTCTAAAGTGCAACTAGAATTATGTTCAAAAAGTTATCAAACTGTGCATACTCTTTGATCCAGCAGTGTTTTTTATTGGGCTTATATCCCAAAGAGATCTTAAAGGATGGAAAGGGGCACACATGTGCAAAAATGTTTTGGCAGCCCTTTTTGTAGTGGCAAGAAACTATAAAACGAGTGGATGTTCATCATTTGGAGAATGGCTGAGTAAGTTATGATATATGAATATAATGGAATATTATTGTTCTGTAAGAAACGACCAGCGGGATGATTTCAGAGAGACCTGGAGAGACTAACATGAACTTATGCTAAGTGAAGTGAGCAGAACCCAACAATATTATACAACGATAAATTCTGATGAATGTGACTCCAATTATAAGATGGTTCAGGCCAGTTTCAATGGTCTTGTGATGAAAGAGCCATCTACATCCAGAGAGATTGTGGGAACTGAATGTGGATCACCACATAGTATTTTCACTTCTTTGTTGTTTACTTGCATTTTCTTTTCTCTCTCATTTTTTTTTCCTTTTTGATATGATTTTTCTTGTGCAGCAAGATTATAATGGAAATAGATATAGAATTGTACAGGTTTTAATATATGTATGGGGGAAGGAAAAAATTTGGAATACAAGGTTTTGCAAAGGTAAATGGTTGGGTGTGCAAGTCTTCACCTCGAGGTCAAGGATTGAAAAAAATATGTTTTGAAAATAAAAGACTGGGGCAGTTAGGTGGCGCAGTGGATAGAGCACCAGCCCTTAAGTCCTGAGTTCAAATATGACCTTAGACACTTAACACTTCCTAACTGTGTGACCCTGGGCAAGTCATTTATTTAATCCCAATTACCTTAGCAAAAAAATAAAAATAAAAGAAAGCATTGCAAGGGACAACTCCTACCATAAGCAAATAACTGTTGTAAAGCTATACTCGATTATAAACTCCGAATAATTACAGCTATTCAAAAAACAAATGAGTTACTGTATGAGACACACATGTCCAACCACAAAACATACACACACACACACACAAAATTAAGAGTTGTTCAAACAGAAACTTTATTATCCTTTATGGAGGAAATAGAGGGATGTTTTAGTCACAGAGTTGGACTAGATAAACTCTCAAGTCCTTCCTAGTTCTAGGGATTTTAGTTTTAGAAAAGGTAAAAGTTAAAGTTTTCATTTTCTAGTCCAAATTACACTGCAAGTTAGTAACATGTATTCCATAATTCAAGAATGGGAACCAGAAGCAGTTTGTAGGAAACAGGAAAAGATAAAAGCATTTTAAGTTTGGAGATTTTTAAGAATTAAGGATCTTGAGCAGTACAGTTTTGTACAAGGGTAACAATTTGAAGCAGATAAATGGTCAAGAAACGTTTTATTGTATAAGCATTAAATTAATGAAGGGCAGTTTACCTAGGCCAACAATCCATAATCCTTTCTAGGGCACTGAAAAACAACAAATGTGTTGTTAAGTTAAAGGATAAACTGAAGAGGGCTTAGACTTAACTCCTAATCCTTCATAACACCATTAAAGGGTGCCTTAGCAAGATAAAACCTCTTTCAGAAAAATCATATTAAGGGGAAAAAGCAGGTCAAAATAAATGCTATATAAAAAACTTGTTCCTAAAGAATTCATTGTCCCAGATATTGCTATTGTGCTCAATGTCAGGCTTCTGGGAAATTAACAATATCTAGCAAGATCTACATATATATATATATATATATATAGTTATCAAAGACAACAAATAACTATACTTGTAAAGAGAATGGAGGGTGAGCCCTACCCCAGCACTACCTTAAAAAAAGGGGGGAGAGACTGGGGGGGGGAGGGGGGAGGAAAGGCAAAAACAACACAACAAAATAAAGTATTCTGTTAAATAAAGGGGAAACAAAAGCATGAAAATTTTAAACTATAAACTCACAGGCACTTCCCAAAGAGTAAAAGAACATCAATATAGAAGGTAGAAAAGAAAGTGATGAGTGCTGGGGAAGGGTGAGGGGTAGTTTTCACTAGGGGAAGAGTATTGCCTGGACCAAAGCAACTAGGTTGGAAAAAGTTATTGATAACAGGAGGAATTCAAGGCAGATACCAAAAGGCTAGGGAGATTCCTGCAACCTAGTAAACAAAAAAGTGAGACTGGAAATTACAAGGTCTTCCAATTAGAACATTAGGGTAGAAGTGCTGGAGAATGGAATGAATTCAGTGGAATTTAAGTAAGGGAAACTCCAAGGTCCCTTATAACTCAGCTTCCTAAGCTAGTTTAAGAGCCCAAATGGGGTCTCCCAACTAAATGTGGGAGTTGCAAAATTACTATTTATTTTCAATAAATGTTTGATTTATACATTATTTTATATACTGTAGTCATGTAAAATTTCTCTGGTGAAAAGGGATGGCAAGTGGAAAATGTTTAAGAAATCTTGCCTTTTAAGGTAAGTCATCATATGAAGGTCTATTCAATTCAGGGAGGGAATCATTTAGGATGATCTCCTCAATCCGGGGAAGAGAATGATGGGCCTCTCAAAACAAGAGGGTTTATGGGACACCAGAAATGTTTCCAGAGGTAAAGGGAAGACACTTGGAAAGGGATGTTTTTTTTGAGGAGGGTAGAGGGGGAGAAGGGAGGTACGGCACGCTGGGTTCAGGAAACAGAAATGGACAGTCTCAGCCTATGGTTGAAAATGGATACGAAAGGACCCCTGGGTTCCTCAGGTTGAGAAATGAGAATATTGGGTAGTCTCAAAGTCTGGGGTTTGGAATAAAATTAAGAAGAAGATCCTCCTAGTTAGTTAAATGGGATTGAGCTACACTTGTTACCCTAGGGTTCCCCTAGCCCGAGAAAGGTTGGGTGTGCAGGTCTTCACCTCGAGGTCAAGGACTGAATAAAAGGATCCCAGGGTCCCCTCAAGACTAGAGACAGAATCAGAGTGTCGTGTAGCTGAGGGAACCTACTTAGGATATAACACTATAAAGAGAAAACGTAGTCTTAGCCGAAGTCTCAGATCGCGTTAGGACTGGGGTCTCCTCAGTCCCAAGAGACTGAAGGGACTGAAGAAGGGACGAGAAACCCTGGGTCAGAACAGGACCACGACAAAACCGGAGCCAAAGGCTTCCCAGCTTGGGAACAAGAGGTATGAATGGGAATGGGGGGGAGTGTCCGCTATTAGTCAGGACTGAAGGAATGTCTCGGTCCAGATGCAGGACTTGTCTGAAAGGAGTGGGGTCCGAAAGATCGGGTCTAAGACAATGGGGAGGGGGGAGGGGGCCGGGGAACGCCGAGTGTGTCGCAGGAAGGCCAGGGTCTGCTTAGCTTGAGTTGGGGGAGGGTAGACACTCCGCCCCAGGACCAAGCAGCGTGGCATCCGGCGGGCCTCTCACCTTATCCGAGTCCAAGTCCGGATCTGCCTGGCACAGGCGGTAGAGGAAGGATTTCGGGTCCCGGCATAGCGTCTGCCGGGTGGTAAGGAAGTAGGTGCCGCCCACGTTGAGCCGGACCCACTTGGAGCCGCCTCCTGTAGCCCGCTCCCCGAGGGGCGCAAGCCCAGAACCGCAGCGCCGACACATGCCACCCCCCGGCCCCACCCCGAGCGCAGCGGCGCCAGGAGCTGAGAGTAGCTCGCAGTGATTCTCCGCCATGATCCGAGCCCCTCCGATCGGGCCCTACACACAGCTCGAAGCGGGTAGGCTTTCTCGGGCCGGAAGCGTCCGGTCCTTAATACCATCCGCCAGGCACTCTCCAGCCAGACAAGTCCACCCTTCAAAAGGGTCCCGCCGACGGAAGTACCGCCCTGACCATCCTCCAGAACGGAAGCAGCTCCTTAAATTAGTTCCCCACCCCCTTCTTCGCCTTCGCGTACCGGAAGTATTCTTTCCGAAAGGTGGCCGCCTGCTGGAGATATCGAGGGAGACAGGGAATCGCGCCAACTTTCAAGTTCAAGGTAGCTAGTGGGCCCGCTGCCGAGGTTGCCTCACTCCACCCAGAGACGATAGCCTTCCCTTCTCGTAGGACCAGAGTTCGAGGACCGGGCCTCCTAAACTGACTGCCCCAACCCCCCGAGGACCGACAAGGGTCGTGGAGTAAAAACAAAGCCTCTGCCTCCAGAAACTGGCCCTTTGGCCCCTTCAGTGACTTAGCGCTGGAACTATAGAGATATAAAGCGCTTTCCTCGCGCCAGTCCCACCAACTAGGTAGTGCAAATATTAACCCTATCTTAGATGGCCCTCAGACTGGTCTCCATTGCTAATATCAAATCGGGACTCCAGACTTTTTTCATTATAAATAAGAACAGCACCACACCATCTCTTAAAAGAAAAGCCACTTCTCCCTGGATTCAATTTTCTGTGATGAAAGGGAAGATCCTGGGTGAGAAATCAAAGAAAAGAGCCAAGACATTGTACACCTAAAGCCCTACATGCTTTTTTTTTTATTACAAGACTATCGAGCATATGTGAAAAATTCATTCAGTAACTACATCTAAAGCACAAATATCTGGAAAGAGAATAAACAGATTCATTAAATTATGAGATATGATTAAATCATTGACCAAATAGAAAATTTATATAATAAAACCAGAAAAAAAGTTGTAAAATATAGTTTACAATAATTATTCACATTCAAGGCTGTACATCAATACATACAACAAGGTGGCCCCGAACATGAAATTCAATCCAAATAATTCATATATTAGAATTTAAATAACAGACTGAACTAGAGGCCAACAGTAGCCAGCAAATAACCTTATATAAGAATAAAAATACAAAAGTGTATATCCTAATATCATTGCATTATTTGCTTCTGTTTTCATAAGTTCTTTATTTATTTTTTTTTTTTTTGCTTTGCCTGTACATCAGTTACAGCTACAAACCAGGTAGAGATTATTACATGTTCTAACTGCCACCAACCTGAAAGACAGCTAACATACTATCAAAATGCATTCAATTTCCTAATTTTATGTTGTTAAAAGACAGCTACAGCAGTTCTAAATACTGCCACAATTTAGTACATTTGGCCAACATCCGATCAAACTTAGGACGTAATCATGGAGGCTTTTTCAACAGTAAGAACCCACATTCATAGTCATTCAGACATATAGATTGGATTACAGGGTGGTTTACACAGCTAAAAAAATGTTTTCTTTTTATAAATAGTCCACTGTGCATACAGTTTGGAGTTTCTCCACAGACTGAAGAAATAAGTTATAGGGGAAGATAAAGAGGTACACCTAGGTGTTGTTTTCAGCTCCCCATGGCTTCTATCTGAACTGAAAATTGCTCTTTGCCATAAGGATAGATACTTACCTAGAAGAGTTCTCCAAAGGCAGCATTACATATATGTATGTGTATGTAGATACATATATATGTATACACACATGCATATGTATGTATCCACATACACACACATATGCAAACTTGGGCCACAAAGCCACTAGCATCAGGAAAATTCAGAGGAGTGACCCAGAACTTGATTAGAAAATATTTGCTCAAAGACAAAATGATTACGCATTCACTACATATACGGAAAAAGAGATTAAAACCACACCCAACTGAGCAATCATCGGTTCATTTCTGAGTTTGGGTATGAAAGGAAATAAAATGGAGAAATGAGTAGAGCATTCATAAAGCATAGTACCTTCAACAAACTCTCCACACCTAATCTCCCACTCCATTTTTAGTTGTATCTGTGGGTTCACTCATCACTTGGGGGACCAGCCAGGGATGAGGAAAACTCCAGAGTAGTGCAATTGTCCAGAGAGAAAGGGCTTAAGACCCATAATCTCTATTAAATTAAAAAGTGGTATCGAGCATGGCTCCTAAGGAAATCTGCCTTGCATGCTTTTTTTTTCTGGAATGATAGAACTTTCTTCCTCCTTAACACTCTTACTAGAGTGATGTGGAGAAATCAAGAAATAAACCAGAAGTGATTTGATCTTTTGTAAAGCTGTGAAGCCTGCCGAGAATTGTTGCAGAAGGGATGAAAAATAGAATTGTACTCAATTATTTCCCTGAATTATTCATTTAAACAACCCTTTCTGAAGACCAAATACAATCAATTTACTATTCGTTCATGTTTATTGGACCTCAAAGCCCAGGTGGAGCTGAAATCTCAGAGATTGAATAAATACACTAGCCATTAAAGATCCAAACATTAATCTACCTATGGTTTTGAGTTTGTTTTATTTTGTTTTTTTCAACTACCATATTAAGGCCCTATTACTGGTTCCCAATAACCCAGCGAATATTTTGGAGTTTTTATAATTTATAATAAATTACCTAGAAACAATCTATGATCTGCCAAATATGTGGCAATATGAGAGCTCTACAATAATGCTCTTGCAGCTACTAATAGGCACTAAACATCGTAGCTACAATATAAATCTCTGAAACATAACATGGAGCACTTAGCTGCCAAATGTCAGTGTTGAAGCCAATTGCATACATAATCTAGAAGCATAATCAAATTCCTTGAGTAATTTTTTAAAAGTTTTGAGGAAAATTTGATCTTGACTCCATTCATGACAAGGTATCAATCTAAAGCTTTTATAGGGAGGGTGAAAAGCCTTATTCAAATTCATTCTTTGGGACAGATAGCTTTTCACTGCATTTATGTCAGAGACTTTTCATAGGCCACAGATTCAAACAAAAATGTTTAATGTATGGTACAGAACATAAGCTACAAGTGCCAAATGAAGTAGGTACCAGATAAAAGACAATAAAGAGCACAGTTCTACGGTGGGGACCTTACTATTATGTTGTCATAAAACTGCCTTCTATGAGAAAATACCTTAAATCAAGTTAAATCAAGTACAATAAGCTTTTGTACTTTAAGAACTAGATCCCCACTACAAAGGTTCCAAAAGGAACTAAACTTAAACTGAATGATAGAGTAAATAACGTTACAAGATTCCAGTGAAAAACAGACCATCTATCTGAATGGCAATTTATAATTTATCCGCACAGAGTCTTTGGGAGCCTATTTTCTTTACCAGGGTCTTGAAGGAAGAGATTTAGGGAAGTGGTAACAAGGCATATGACTTAAAAAGAGAAAAGTTCTCCTTACACACTAAAAGTGGTAAAACTACAATGAAATATCATTTGGAATGCCCTTGCACATTCTGGATTTTGTAGTTTCGTGATCCAAATAGGAACACTTACTGCCTAGGGATCTCTGAGAAGCAATAAAACAACCTCTGCATCCAGATGAGAAAGTCAAGGCACAGTAGGCTTTCTGAAGAGATTATTATTATAGTTCTCAGGTCCATTCTTTTCTTTACCCATAAAAAGAAAGACCAAAACAGAGAGTAAGAAGCTGTTGTGAGCTCTCTGTAACTGTCAAGTCAGAAACTCTTGTTTAGTGCTACCACTCTATTTATCATTAAGTTAAAGATTTCTTAGTTGGATTAAATAACAGGGTATTAATTCCCTCCCCGTCCTCCCTAGATGACATATACATACATACAGATATATGATCTTAAATATAATGAAAGGCACCTAAACGCCAGGGCTACAGGGATAGACTAGATTAAATTTGATATGAGTAAGAAAAGGGTAAGAAAATAAAATTGTCTTCTAAAGGATGGACTTTTGTGTAAGCAACAAAAAACACTTACCTAAAAAGGAGTTAGCTCACAGTGGTATCAGTAACTCTAGCTAATGGCAAAATAATTTCAGTATTTGCAAAAGCTACTATAACATCCCCATCTGGTTTTAGAATTTAAAAGTGAATATTAATATTAAGGCCTAGGAGGTAGTGACATGACCACCCAGAAGAGGAAAAGTCCAAAAAAGAATGTGTCCCTTCCCCAAAACAACTACAAAAAATGCCTTTTTTTGTGGCCATATATTAGATGTGTCTGTTGCTCCTTAAATAAATGGCCCGTGAAAGATTGTTGGCAAATGCAGTTTGGTATCTTTTAAGTTTAATGCAGTTTAAATAACTGCATAAACAAAAAAAGTGGGGTATTCTATAAATGCTTCAGTGAACTTTCCAATATATGCAATTAATCAAATGAGAGGGAAGTAATCCTAAAAGAAAAATGTTCTAAAATGGTAATGTTAATATCATCTTTTGAAAATAAAATAAGAAAACCCTTCTGCAGGGTTAGGAAATAAGAAAAGTAGAATTTGAACCTAAGTACAGATGCTTAGTTTAACTTCTTAAAATCCCTTTACAAATATATGATTAAAAGGCACTACAACTGATACCAGTAGAGAAAGACTTTACAAAATCCCCACTCTCTGGGGTCCCACATGAGCCACAAATGTCTCTACACTATTTGGTCCTCCTTGCTGCTCCAACAATGAATTGGGCTCTATGTCCAAACAGAAATCACAAGTACCATGAAATGTTCTACTACCTATATTACACTATCTGAACCATTTTGCACCAGTCTAATTTAAGAATAATCAAGTGAACATAGCTAGTGAGCTCCCAGTTCATGAAAGAGAACATAACTTTGAAACAATCTATGTTACCACATTAGAGGACGTAAGAAAAATAATTTCATACCACCTAATTGGGACAAGAAGAAGAAATAGAAGCTTTTCTAAATCTGGATCAAATTTGGCACACTATGTCTGAGACTGATGGATGACTTCTTTAGAGACAGGGAGAGCCTTCTAACTGAACTAAGCTTTATATTAATTACACTTATTGAAGATTACATTAAAGAAAAAACAGAAAAGTTTCTCATCACCCTTGTGTCTATAATGGAGATAAATATGAGAAAATTTCCCATGCAGCAGTATCAAAACTTTCTCAGAGACCAACCATGCACCACTCATAACAATATCCCAGGAATATTTCTGGGTAAATTAAGAAAATATCTTATCCCTGGCTGGGTTACCAGGACTTCTACCTACTTATTCATGAAGAAAATAAAATAACTGAATTAACAATGATGTGGACATTTTAAAAAGTTATCCAATAGCAGGACACTTCCCCTTTAAAGGAAAAAAAAAAAAAGGTGTCAAAAAGGAAATAAATCAAGTAGAAGAGGAGCTAAGAAAAAATGCTAATTTATCAATAAAAGGTGATTAAGTATGGTATTTTTACCCCTTTTAATGCAATTATGAGTAACACATCTCCAGGCAAAACCCTGCTCTTTGTAAGAGAGCCAGATGGCTCAGCAGAATTGCTAGAGAACAAATTTAGAGAAAGGTTAAATATAAAGTTAATAGCTCTCTGTTATATTACAAGAAATGTTCAACCACAATTTAACATAAAAAGGATTCATGTGACATATAACCCTTCAATAATAATGTACTGATGAAACAAAAAGTACCGTACTTTCTTCTTCAGTATCAAAAGTTTCATCTCTGCTCCTCCATTTCTCAATTAGTAAAGTGCCCAAGCACATTTAACTGTTTTAAAAATTATTCTCAGGAAGGATACATTAGATTTGCATCAATTAATGAACAGGAAGGACTGTACATTTCACTACACCATAACCCATTAAAACAATTTTGATAGGATTCTTCTCATTCATTTTCATATATCCACTAAAAGCAGGTAGCAACAGTCATGAGGGCAGTATATGTGCACATCCTGGAGAAAGGAAAAACCTGAATTCATCTAAAAATGTCAGGACTATATTTCCTATATCAATGACTAAAATTTGTTACTAACTTGTTTATTTTCAGTTAGTATTCATTAAAAGCATGCTGCTACCTGTACGGCCCTCTTGATTAAGGACTTCAATGCATTTAATTAAAATGACAAACTTAAAATTTTATATAACCCTCAGGAACCAGTAATTTTAATTTTTTAAAATTTCAGTGCCATGTTCAGCATTTTCTTTCTTAAAACCTATACCATACTCTTCACAACATGAAGCCTGCCTGCCAAGCATACATCTGGTGCACTCACATAATTATAATAAGTACCACGGAAATTCTGCAACCAGAACTCTATTAGAGATTATGGAAAAGGGTAAAATCAACCTGACCACAATTGCCATATACCCAAAAAAAAAAAAAAAGGAAAATAAAATAAAATAAAATAAACCCATAGAGACAATGGCAAAACCTCAGCAGAGGCATTTAAAAGCTCCCTGATGAAATAGAGTTCAATGATAATCTAGATGGGGTCTTGGCAAGGGGAGAAGGGGGAAACAAAATCACAGAAATAATCCCTGTCCCATTTACACACATAGGACTGGTACATGATTTTGGGTGTGTGCATGTAAGACCAGTTTCAATTTATCTTAAGTGAAGTTGGTAATGCAAGGTCTATCCACTAGTTTGCAGCAGAAATTGAGCTGAAGGGCACCAAAGCAAGATCTTCACTGCAACGATATGCATGTGGAAGCCTCAACGGAAGCACAAAGAACAAGCAAAGCGACCCTGAATTCCATTTATGTTTGTTGTTGGTTTTTTTTGTTGTTGTTTTTGTCATTTTTTTTTCTTTTTAAATAAAAAACTGCAATATATCAGACATATGATTTCCCCTTGAGATGGCTAAACAGGTGGCATGGGAAGGTCCTTCCAATGTGCTGCCGAGCCCATATTGCTGAATCATGGAGCAGCAGGCAGGAGCCAGGCCAGTTTGGGATAAGCTTTCCTAGACAGCAGTATTCGGATGGTTCTGGTATCTGTGCCGCCAAACTTCATGTATCTTTTTGCACCACTTATGAGCATTCCCACTTGGGTCCATCAGGTAATATGTCCTGTTAGGCTATAAGGAGATCAGAGTTTAATGATTTCCATAAAATTGCACACCAAAACAACAATGTTAAAATAAGATAACTAAGTTCACATCATAATGTTAATATCAGATAGTGGCTTCTCTAAAAAGACATCACCACTTGAAAAAAAAAAAAAAAAAAAACAGGCAAAATCATGGAAAAAGAGAGAATTATCTTTTATCCTTTCCTTAAGGAGGTAAGGGCCTAACTGTATAGAATGCTGAAATGTCTTCAGAAATGGTCATTGTGTCAGTCAAATTTTTTGTGATAAGGGAAGGCTTACTGACTAGGTGGAGGGTAAGGACACACAAGACAAGTGGAAATAATTAGAATAAAAATAAAAGGTGCCAATAAAATTACAATATTATTTGGAAAATGGGGGAGAAAAAAAAAGAAAAATACAGATTTAAAAAAATATCAGATTAAATCCTGAGTAGAACTAAAAAAAAAATCATGTAGAATGGAGTCTTCAAAACAATATTCTAAATGAGTCTGATCTTTGGTAGAAAGTGAGTGAGCAGCCTAAGAAAAAAGTTAATTTAGCAAGGTTCTTTTCTTGGTCATTCCAGTTTAGTGCAGCCAGTCATACAAGATAACAGGATATAGAAAAAAAGAAAACTTGGAGTCAAAAAAAAAAAATTTAAATTCTGGTTCTATCACTTATTAGCTTTGAAACTATGGTCAAGTCTTGAAGCCACTCTTGGTTTCCTGATCCATAAAATGAGGATTCCCCCTCAAAAGTTCTATTCTAATGACTCCTGTGAGACAGAAGTGACTCTGAGTTCTCAAAGTCTATGCTAATGGAACCAGAAAGGCTTCAAATATGGAAATGGTCAGAGAATATGAACCTGTTATCTCAAGACAGTCTAAGTGTTGAGAAGCTCATTATGGGGAGGCTGATCATAGCTCCTCATAAGAATCATTTACTCAGCTCTTAAAGATATATTAGATGTATTAGTATAAAAAGTTTTCACATTAATGAAATCACAAAACTTTTGAAATACTGAAGGAAAACAGTCACACTATTACCTGCATAACAGGGTCACTAGAAGGAAATTTATCAACTGCAATACTTATTTAAAAAGCAGTTATCATCATCATCATCATCATCATTATTATTAGAAGATATAAAGGAAAAGAATAAAATTCTTTAAGTTACAAAGCAAATGAACAGAGCTCAGGAAGAAAACTTACTGTGTGAACAAAAAAGGTCTTAAAATTCTTGGCTTCTGGCCGAAGTTCTTGTGACCAAGGAATCTCTCCTTTCAAAACTTTGTTGACAGGGTCCACATAATACAAATGTGGTCCTTCTGTAAGGAGCAACTGACGACGGCGTGCAAATAAACCCTGATGCAAATAAACATAAAAATCCATGTTTGCCAAAATGAAGAAGCAAGATTTATTTACGGGACATCATTTCTATGATTGCCCATTAAAGTTCCTGGAGGCCAACTTCTGTTAGGCAATAGGCCCTATTCACCTGTGTAACCAAGCCAAATCTCTTCAATTCCCATATAGGGAATTGAACTTTGCATAAAGAAAAGGAAAAATGGAAAAGACAACCAAGCACTTCCAAGATGGGTATTTAATATAATTCTTCCTTCATTTATCAGACCATGTGTTTCCAGGGCATATTATGATTTCTATTATACAGATTAATTTAGACAGATTTAAAAAAGCAGGCAAAGTCAAAATTTTCTATTACCCATATAAGTTAGAACAAGTTTCAAAAATTGAAAGTTAGGAACTCCTCCAATCAGACCCCTTACCACAGTTTTCTTCCCTCACCCTTCCTTTCCAGAGTAAAGGGGATTCTACAAATGAGTATCTTTTTTTATCCATAGGCTGTATTTCCATTACTTGGGATTTTCTGTTTCAGGCTACAGACAGAAATAATAAACCAATGGGGGAAGTATGGTAATAACACTGATAGATACAACAAACTAAGAGCAGACAAGCTCCTAATTTGTTAACTTTTCACTTTTCAGATGTGGACTTAAAAGCTGTTTTAACAAAATTACTATCTATATAAAAAAGAATATATTCAATTTAAAAATTTTCACTTTTTTTGCTTAACTATGAGGAA
This sequence comes from Sarcophilus harrisii, assembly GCF_902635505.1. Taxonomy (NCBI): domain Eukaryota; kingdom Metazoa; phylum Chordata; class Mammalia; order Dasyuromorphia; family Dasyuridae; genus Sarcophilus; species Sarcophilus harrisii. The sequence goes on from NC_045426.1 coordinate 338,337,669, forward strand.
AAGAAAAAAAAAAAAAATCTAGAACATTAAGGATGCCTGATGAAAAACTGTCACAAGTTGCTCTTAAGTTGAAGAGAAATTTTAGCTGGAGAAATCAGGTTAATACACATAATAATGAATACTGGCCTGAGAGTATAAGACCTGGGATGAATTTTTCTCCTGCCTTCTATCAGAGAAGGCAAGTTTCGATTTGCTATAATCTCCCTCAGTTGTTAAAATGGGTTAATTACTAATTTCAGATAATATAGGAAAAATATGAAATGTGCAAAGCATGGAAAAAGTTTTCCCCTTAAAAGTCAGGAAACTGAATTATATATAAGGTATATGAACTTTTATATTAAGTCAATTCACCCTTCTGAGCTTCATTTAACTCATCTGTAAAATGGGAAAATTAATAATTATACTAACTACCTAAGAGGATCTGTAAACTATAAAATATTTGGAAAGTATAGTTCTTCACCCCACTATGCAGGAGAAAACATTAATCTTCTGAGAAATACTATTTGAAAACATGGAGCTCTATAACTGGATTTTCAAAATAAATGTTACTTACCTTTCGTTTATCTACTGGACCCATTTTTAGTATCAAGTTGTTTTCTACAAATTGGTGCCTATTAAGAAAAGAAAATGAGAATGAGGTATTTGTTGGAGAAATCAGTTGGAAATCTACAGAAATTCTTCATATTTTCATAAATAGGCATCTATCATCCTATTATAATACTAAAAAGATTTACATTATTCAAGCTCTAATCTTCTATAAATAGTACAAGTAAATTCCAAAATTACAATCCAAAGATAAAAATTTCTTGACACAAATTCTTTATCTAAATTTTAAATAATTTAATTTTAATTTTAAGGAGAGCTAACAGCACCACTTGGATAATAAAAGCATCACCTTGACTTAAGAACTAAAACTTTTCCTTCATTAAACTACTGGGAAAAAATATCTCTATATTAATTCTTCATAACCCTACAACAAAACCTGTATCATGATCAGAGATTTCAACTCTCTGAGTCTTATCTATAAAATAAAGGGGCTAGACAAGATGACATTTCCAGCTCTAAAACTATGGCCCAACAATTTTTAAAATTCTACTCAACAACAGAAGTATCACAGATTTCACAAAAGGAAAAATCAACCTTGACTAACATTTAAACCCTGAATTTGGGACTGTCTGAAATCAAAATCACAGTTTGATATCACAAATATGTAAAATAATGGGTAGAACATAGTTTAAAAGTTAGTTAAAACATAGTTGGTAATCAATAAACTAAGAATCATCTATTTAACATTTCAAATTGTGTAGGAAAAAAAACCTCACATTCATTTTAAGGCAAGTATGTAATAAAGAACTTGAGTTTCAAATCTGACATTTAATTTAATTAATTTTCCAAATCATTTAATCATCTTATTCAATAGACTTTATGCAATATGATGTTATACTTATTATACCATTCAACCCTGGGGAGACAAAAATAAAAGCAAAACAGTCGCTAACTTCAAACGGCTTATTACATTCTATTGTGGAGAATAAAGTAACCACAGAATAAATACAAAATGTATATAAAATAAATAAAAATTAAATTAATAAATGGAGTACTAGCATTAGAGAAGAGGCTCAGTTAAGACTTCATAGGGAAAAGGAGATGAGGTGGGGAAAAGGAGATGAGGTAATGATAATGGGAATCAGAGAAAAGATGGAAATAATCAACCTAGAGGAGACAAAAAGATAGTGAAATATAATTTGTGAATCTGACTTCTTCCCTTTCTAAAAACTCAACATCTTGGTATCTTCAGTTATGGTCCAAAGAACTCAATCCAGCTCTCCAATATCACCTTAACCAACTGTTCATTTTCAATATCTTCCATTCTCCTTCTTGAAGTTTTACTTGAAATCTAAAGTAGAAATGAAAGTACCACCTGTATGTGTCCTAATGTGTTATCCTGACCAAGTCTTTTTATCACTAAATATTGACTCTGGATTTCTTCTGTTAATATTAATTTGTTCTCAAGCACATCAACGGAAATGGATAGTCTCATCAATATATGTGACAAACAGCAAGAAGCTCTGTTTTATTACAAAAGAGGAAGAAGGTCATTTTTCAAACTAAAGATTTGATACTATCCAAAACCAAATGAAATGAGCAAAATCAAGAGAACAATTTACATAACAACTTATAAAGTCATAATTTTGAAAGACTTAAAAATTATGATCAATAAAATGAGAACTAATAATAAAGTATGTTACCCACCCTCCCGACAGAGAAGTGATGAATTAAGAGACAGAATGAGGCATACATTTTTTTGACATAACCATTGTAGTAATCTGTTTTGCTTAAAAATGTAGATTTGTTATAAGGGTTTTCTTTTCTTCTTCCCCTCCCACTCACAGAAGGCGGGTCTGGGAAAGAGAAAATAAATGCTTGTTGAGGGGTGTGTGTTTGTGCTGTCAGGCACATTTATTTGCTTGTTTATTTATAATCTTGGTAACTGTCCTTTTTGGAATGTGTTACCCAGATTTGTATATAAGCTTCTCGATGTGGTTTAAGGTTAGTACAGTGAGACAATGCTATACTTTCCTTTTTTTCTGTAAGCTAATGATACATTTACTTTTTTGTCAGTCATATTATTTTCCTCATATTGAGTTTCCAGTTGACTAAAAAGATTCAAAAAATTTGCAAACTATACCCCATACTTACATATATTTATGGATGTTTTTTGGTTTTGTCTATTAAATGAAATTTAAATTTGGCCCAATGTTCTAACCTGTCAAGATATCCCTGGATCTTAACTCATTTCAAATTTTATATGTATATCATTTTTGGCTTTTATCCAAGCCATTGATAAAAAGCTAATCAGGAAAGAGTCAAGCACTAATGTTTAAGGCACTATACTAAAGAAATCTTTCTAATCATTAAAACTATTCTTTGGTTTTAGCCATTCAAACAGTTCCACATTACCTATTAATAAGCAGACTTTAAGTCTGTGGGGCAAAATTAGATCCAATGCCTGTACAACCTGCAAGGTACCAATCTTAATTCACAAGTCAAACCAAAACAAGCACCAGTCCAGATGTCATACATGAACCATAATGTGCTAATGTATGATTCTTACACCTTTCTTATTTTTATGTAAAATCACATACAAATAGAATTAGTCAAATGTTTTGCAAAATTCAAGTAAACTGAATTTAGATGATTCCTTCTGATATTTTAGCTAATATTATAATATTTTTTAAAAGAATAAATCCCTGCCTTAAGGGACAAAAAGAACTGGAGCTGCAGGACAAGTAGGAAAGAATACTGTATATACTATTAAAATACATTATATTTTGTTTAATTCTTTTTCTTTGTCACGAGGAAGAAATAACTGCAAAGTAAAGACCAAAAGAACCAATTAAAATCCTTTTTAAAAGAGTTATTTTGGCATAACCTCTTCTTGATTAATCCATGCCAATTTTTTTTCTGCCAATTACTACTTGCATAACTTTGTGTTAAGTCACTTAATTTCTTTGGGAAGCAATTTCCTCATCTTTCATTTTTGAGCAACAAACCAATAAGGTCCTTTCCAACTCATCTATAATCCAATGACTACTGTTTATTTTTTTAGATACCATCTATCCTATTCATAGATTAGATGTCCTATAGAACAAAATCTGTTCTAGAATTTTACCAGACATTGAGGTCATGGTCACTTGTCAGCATAATTAAACAATTCAAACTCTTTCTTCCTTTTCAAAAACTGAGACATTAATTTGTTATTGTCATATGTATTTTCTGTTCTCCATGACCTTTCCAAGCTCATGGGACTCAGTAAAACTATTAGTTCTTCCATTACCCAAAGTCTGTCACTAATCAAAGCCTCATGTTCTAACTCAGCAGAGAAAGAAAGGGAATGAATCCAAGGTTATTTTTGGTAAACATCCAATTAGTAGGCATGATATGGATATTAAGTTCCATCATGATATACATAGGCAGAGAACCATTATCTCCTTAAATATAAGGAGATCTAATAGATTTCAATATGCAATTAACCAGTTATGTTATGTCCTTTCAAATACCATTCTAATTGGCAGGGAAAACAGAAGAAAAGAAATTAGAAGCTCTACCTTCAGTCATCAATTATCATATTTCTAACCAAACCCTGGTCTATTTTTTTGGTTCCTCTTTCTCATTATGCCTTTAAAAATTTTTTCTTTTTGTTGTTTGAAGCTTTCTAAAACAATATCAATTTATTCTGAGCTTTAGCACACAAAACACTATTCTTATAATTGTATTCCACGCTATTATATATTCATCTCTCACTATATGCCTTTACTTCCTAAACAGACGGCCATTTCTTCTTCATCAGAATTGTTTCTCTTTGTGCCTTTAAATTTCACTCTTGAGAATTTCTCATCTGTCCTAGACTATATTCTTACATACAATTTTTAGTTGATGGAATCCTACCTTTTCTTTTTGGCACATTTTTTTTGGGGGGATGCAAACTTTTTAAAATTTAAATACAAAATGAGAAAAGAAAAAAAATTTCCATGTGCAGAGCACAATGAGAGGATTCAATATAAAATATTCCATTTCCATAAAACATATGTAATAAATATATGTATATATTTTTTCTACCTCCTCCGTGGCCAGAGAAAGCTAAACTTAAGTAAGAATACACACACACAGAGTAATAACATACATACATACACACACACACACACACACACACACACACGTAAGACAATATTATGCATATTTCTATTTGTCATTTCTTTTTCTAGCAGTGGATACCATCTTCCTTCACAGGTTCAAGTCTTTCCATGGTTTTCTAATCAATGGGATAATTATTTTGCCTACCATAGCAGTTTTACAATACTATCACACCCTATCTAAGAGACTGTTTATGGAAGATTTTTCCCCAATTTTCTACTTTCCTTCTATTCTTGGTTACTTTGGTTTAATTGTACAAGAAGGTTTTTTAATTTTAATGTTGAATTTTTCCAAATACATGCAAAAATAGTTTTCAACATTCACCTTTATAGAAGCTTGTGTTCTAAATTTTTCTCCCTCCCTTATCCCCTATTTTTTCCCCTAGATAGCAATCTAATATAGGTTATATATGTATAATTCTTCTAAACCTACTTCTGTATTTGTCATGCTGAGCAAGAAAAATCAGACCAAAAGGGGGGAGAAAAAGAACTCAAGAAAAAGAGAGAGAAAAAAAAATAAAGAAATAACAACAATAAAGGTGAAAATATTATGCTTTGATATACAGTCAATCTCCATATTTCTCTCTGGATGCAAATGGATCTTTCCATCACAAGTCTATTGGAACTGCATTTTACAAGAAATTTTTAATTAAAAATAATCAAAATATCCATTTTATACTTCAACAATGTTCTTATTTTATATAGTTTTTAAAGTTTGGTACTGCTTAAACTCCTTCCTTTACAACTTTTCCCCTTAGTTTCTTTGAAATTCTTGACTTTTGTTCTTCCAAATGAATTGTTAATGTTTTTCTAACTCAGTAAAAAATTTTTTTTAGTAATTTAATTGAGATTATTTAGGTAAAATTGTCATTTTTTATTATACTGGCTTTATCTATCCATGAACAATAATTATTACTTCATCTACTTAATTCTGACTTTACTTATATTAAAAATGTTTCATGCTTATGTTCATGTAGTTACTGTGTCTGTTTTGGTAGGTATAATCTCAGGTATTTTACTGTTTAGTCATTTCAAATGGTATAAAACATTAAATAATATTGTTGACACATAGTATACTTTCCCTATTTTTTTTCTTTTAATTAAATCTATTTTAGCTTTAACTGCATCTGATATCATGAATACTATCCCTCCTTTTTATTATACATAATAAACTCTGTTCCAGCCTTTTATTTTATCTCTGTGTCTATCATCCCTCATTCTTATTGCATTTCCTGAAAGCAACATATTGTTGAATTCAGATTTTTAATCTATTCTGAGATCCCTTTCCATTTTACAGGGAAATTCATTCCATTCACTAACTTATAATTTCTTGTCTATTTCCTTCCTTCCTATTTTTCCTCATTATCCTTAGCCTATTTACTCTAACTCTCCTCACTCTCCTAATTTACTTCTACCCATTACCTTACTCTTCTATTCCTTAATCTACCCACTACTCTTCTTTATACTCTCCTTATATTCTACCTTAATCAATCTACCTTTTTATGAGTTTTTTTTTTTTTACCTTTTCCCTTCCCTTCTCCTAATTCTAAATCTATATACCCTTCTAAAAGTGCCACCTTGAGCCTCTTAATTTTTTTCTAAATTTAGAAGACTTTTATACTGTTCTGGTATATATTGTTCTCTCTTTAACCCATTTCCTATAAAAGTAAGGTTCCAGTACTAACCACACTTAATACTTCTGTACCAATTCTTCCTTTCATGCCTCATTTGTATGAGATAATTATTCCTTTTTATTTCTCCCTACAATTTTATTTTTTTAATGACCCCATCAAACAGCTCTGCCCAAGATTTTCTTTCAAACAATCCAAATAATAATGACAGGCATAAGAGTACTGATAACATTTTCACATATAAGTACAAAAAGTCTGACCTTATTAAGTTGCTGATAATTGGTCTTTAATGTCCATCTTATGTTTCTTCTGAATTTAATATGTCAAATTTTCCATTAAATTCTATTTTTTTTTTTGGGGGGGGGTTGTTTTGTTTTTTTAAATCACAAATATGTAAAAAGGTCTTTTAGTTCATTAAATATCCTTTTTTTTTTAATTCATTCAGAATTATAATTAACTTTGTTGGGTAAGTTACCATTGGTCATAACCTCAGCTCCTTTGCTCTACTAAATATAATATTCCAAGACCCATGGTCCTTCAATATAGTAACTGCTAGGTCTTCTGTAATCCTTACTGTAGCTCCATGATATTTAAAATGAAGTTTGTTTGGTTTTTTTCCTTGTTGCTTGCAATATTTTCTCCTTAACCCGGGAGCTTTGAAAGTTGTTTATGATATTCCTGTAAGTTTTCCTCCTGGAATTTCTTTCAGTGTGATGATCAGTAGATTTTTTTTTCTATTTCTCCTTTTTGTTCTAGAACTACTGAGTAATTCTCCTTGATCATTTCTCATAATACTGTGTCAAGATTCTTTTTTTTTAATCATAGCTTTCAGGTAGTCCAACTATTCTTATATTCTCTCTCTTCAATCGGTTCTCCAGATAAGTTGGTTTTTTCTTTTACTTTTTCATTCTTTTGATCAGTTCTCACAACTTGACCCCAAAAAGCAAAATTAGAACCACAAAGTAGAAATTTTTGTATTATTTCTTGGTGTCTGGCTGGCTCTCTCTTCTAAATGCCCTGCAATATGGCTTCTGATTTCTTATTCTTCAACAGAAACTTCTCTCTCCAAAGATACCAATGATTGTCTTCATTGTCAAATCTTTTACATTCCTCATCTTATTTGATCACTCTCTTCTCCTAGATACTATTTAATATTCTAGGTTTTATGTTACTTACTACTCTTGATTCTCTGACTATGTATCTAACCAATCCTCAGACTCCCTAGTTGGAACTTCGTCCACATCAAGATCAGTAACTGTACATGTTCCCCAAAGAAGGCTCTGTTCTAAGTCCCCTTTTCTCTATCCTGATTGCCTCAAAGTGAATATAATAATTGTTGTTGGGTCTTGGCTGAAGGTCTTCCCTTCCCAAATTGATTCCTTAAAAAAAAAAAAAAACTAGGTAAAAAATGCCATTCTTTACCTCATTTCTTTCTTATTTAGCCTTATTCATTGAATGAATGGATGGCTGTCTTAGTCAAACTGAGACCTGCTAAAGACCTTAGACTAAAAAGGCTAACTGTTCTGTTCTATATCTGGTCCCTAAGACCCAGATGATTTCAGAGGAGAAAGTGAGGTTGGTGACCTTGCAAAAAAGCCCTCTTTCACTCAAATCCAATTCACTTGCATGTCATGGCCAATACTTCCCTGATGTCATGGAACTTGTCAAGAATGAAGAATAAACACAAAATAACAACAACAATAATTACCACCTAAGTTCCAGTCTCATCACCAATTACTTAGTTGAATATTTTGAAATGAATATTTCAAAGACATTTCAAAATCCACATAACACAACAAAGCTCATAACTCTTCCCACAAAACCAATGCGTCTTCCAAAGTATTTTAACTGTCAGATCATGTAAAAAAGTCCTATATATTTTCTCCAATCAGAGAGAAGGGTGAGGAGAAAAGAAGGGAAGAAGAAAGAAATGAGGAGAGGGGAAATAGGGGACAAGGAGAGAAAAGAAGGGAGATTATTATATGTTACAGGTAGAGCAATGTATATAGCTGATTCCACAGGACAAGAAAGTAAGACACTCAGAATTTAATGGATAATGCTAATCTCTCGCTTCTCACTCACTACCAACCTCTTTACTCCAATAGGGGACAAAAACAGACAATAGACTTGTCCTCTGTGACCTATTCAGGGATTTCCATATCTATTGTAGAGCTTCTACTAGTGCCAATCTCCTGGGTTTCCTTATGCTTAAAGGAGCCCCTAGATTAGAAAACCCTGAAACTGCAGAAACTGACTACAACACATTCTCCCCCTATTCTGTAAAAAACATCTGATTCAACCCAGTTAGAGAGTTAAAAGCACTAAAAGAATTGGGACAGAAAACCAAGCCTGCATGACTATAACAAGCCTACAAGAACAGAAAATTAAATCTATCTAAGGCTAATCATATCCCAAAAAGCTACTTGGGACAAATTGAGGCTGGAATTCCCTAACTGGAAAGAGGCTGAGACAATACTATAGTCCAGTTATGTGGTATACATATCTTCAGGATCCAGGAAGTGAGTCAGGAAAAGTCTAAGGAAAAAAATGTTAAAACCACAAAAGATTTTAAGAGGCACATAATTTAATCAAAAACTTATGAACACAAAAAGAAAAGTCAATAGAATACACTAAAACTAGAAGCAAAAATGAGCATTACACCAATTACAAGTCATTTGTCAATTGATAAATAGAGATGATAAGCAATTTTCAGATTATGAAACTAAAGCTATCTATAATTATTTGGGGTAAAAAAAGCTCTAAATCACTAATGATTAGAGAAATTAATTTAAAGCAACTCTAAAAGTACCATCCCTCACTTATCAAACTGCCTAATAAGACAGAAATGGAAAGTGATAAATGTTGGAGAGATTATGAGAAAATTGGAACACTAATGCATGGTGGAGTTGTGAAGTGATCCCACAATTCTGTGGAGTAATTTAGAACTATGTACAAAGGTCTATAAAACTATGCATACCCTTTAATCCAGCAATACAATTACTAGGTCTGTAATCCCAAAGGATCATAAAAAAGAAAAAGAACTCATACAAAAATATTTATGGCAGCTCTTTTTCTACTATCAAGGAATTGGAAATTAGGGGATACCCAACAAAAGGAGAATAGCTCAACTAGCTGTGGGATATGAATGTAATGGAATACTATTTTTCTATAAGAAATGATGGGAAGGGTGAAGTCAAGATGGCAGTGTAAAGGCAAGGAATCACCCAACCTCTTCCTCAAATACTCAAATAACAAAAAAACAAATATCTTTAAATAACGATTCTAAACAAATCTTAGTGCATCAGAATCCACAAAAAAAAAAAAAAAAAGATGAAGTAAAACAATTTTCCAGTCCAGGACAACTTGGAAAATCAGTAGGAGAAACTTGTCATACCTTGGTAAAAGTAGAGGTAAGTCTGTCATAAGCAAAGGCAGCACAGCTCTGACCCTGAGCAAACCTTAGAAGTCACTGAATTGGCAGCAACATTAGCAATGGTTTCCAGAATTCTCAGTCCACAGATTTGGTAAGGAGATTGGTAACTGGTCAGAAGGAGTTTATAGGGATCTCTTTGCTAACACTGCGACAGGACTCTGTTGCTTTGCCCATAAGTGGATCTGGGTAGTACTACTGCCAGTAGAAGAAGAGGAGCACTAACAGCCAAAGCTGGCAGCCACAGTGGAACAGGGACAGTTCCTCACAGTTCCAGGAAAAGAAGAACACTTGTAGTCACTCACAGACCAGAGCACAGCTCCAGGAGAGTAATGAACATATATCTCCTAAGATCATACCATCTTGGAAGAACTGGAAGTATCTCTGAAAGCAGCTACATAAACCCCCCCAAAAAAATACAAAAAGCCAATGAGGAATGCCTTAAAAAGCACAAATGGTTGAATGGGGAAAAAAAAATCCACTGAATTGGACAAATGGTAAAATAGGTACAAAAGCTCACTGAAGAAAATAATTCCTTAAAAATTAGAACTGAACAAATGGAAGCTAATGACCTTAGGAAAAAAATCAAGAAACTATCAAACAAAACCAAAAGAATGATAAAATATAAGATAATATGAAATATTTCATTTAAAAAACAACTGATCTGGAAAACAGATCCATGAGAGATAATTTTAAAATAATTGGACTACCTGAAAGTCATGATCAAAAAAAGAGCCAACATATCATCTTCCAAGAAACTGTCAAAGCAAACTTTTGGAACTCAAAATCATGGGAAAATGAATGCTGAAAACTATCTTTGCATATAATTGGGGGGAAAAACCATTAAGTACCAAAAAATCATCTAGGAGACTACAATAAATAAGACAAAGGAAACCAAAGCAATGCCTAATGAAACAGAATCTTGTGAGACCGTGAAACGAGATTTCTAAGAAAGTTCGAGAAACAAACAAAAAAAGTTAGAAAAGAAGAAAATAATAATTTATAGCTTGCACAGCAGAAATGATTAGCAGAACAGAAAAATATTGCAAGAATTCCCAGACCATTATTTCTGCTTCCAGTATAGCTTTCACAACCATCATCCAGGGAAGTGATTCCTGTAAAGAAGAAGCCAGCTAGGCCAAAGTACTACCCACAGAAAAAGTGAGGCAGCCTAGATAAAACAGCAAGGTTTCCTGAGGAAGACAGAAGGCAGGAAGGTCAAACTACCAACATCACCATCTTGACTACCATCCTTCAGACCCTCATAGAAGTAGCCCAGGGCCCAGAACCTAGGGAACATCCTCCCTTCCAGCCTAGTGGCCTTCCCTCAGCCATCACTGTACTATTACCTACAGCTGCTCTGCCCAAAGGAATGCAAATTTTAATTGTTGAAATTTCACTAAGAGTATTGAGATTTATAGGCTAGATTTCTTTCTAAAGGACCATGCCTTAAACCCAAATCATTCTGGCTCTCACTGACTGGCCAAAAACAGGTTTTAACCCAAATCTCACTTGATCACTGTTTGGGACCTTGATGGCTCAGTGAATGTAAATCGCAGTTTCTGTTTTAGTCAAAAACTCTCCCCAACTGATTTTTTTTTTTAATTAAGTAAAAGATAAAAGAGATCATTCTTTGTCACATTTCTTACCTAGCCTTAATTCCTGAATGGGTGTTGCTTCAATTAACTGAGACCTAGGACAGAACTTAAAAAGAATAAAATCTCCTACTGCATCTAGGGTCTTCTCTAGACATTCTGATCTTTTCACTGGACCCAGATGGCTCTTGAGGAGTGAATAAGGCTGGAGACTCTGCATAGCTCTCACTCACTTAAATCCAATTCACTTGCAAGTCATGGCATCACTTTCTTGAAGTCACAGTCCTCTTTGAGAACAAAGAGCAAACAACAGTTCATGGGGAAAGGGGAGAGAGGAGAGAGGGGAACAGGAAGTAATCATCAGATAAAAGATCAGTCTGCAGCTAGTTAGCCCAGTGGATAGAGCACTAAGGTTGAAATAAGGGAGACTTCAAATTCCTGAGTTCAAATCTGGTTTCAGATACATATAGAGCAAAACCTCAAGCAAATCACTTAACCCTGTTTGCCTCAGCTCCCTTATCTATAAAATGAGCTAGAGAAGGAAAATGCAAACCACTCAAGTATTTCTGTCAAAAAACAAACAAACAAACAAAAAACAATGGAATCAAAGATTCATACACAACTGAAAAGGAAAAGTCAGCTGGGTCTTCAGATGTGGCTGATTATGCCCCTCGATGGCACAAGAAAACCTAACTGTCAGAAACAATTTTATCGAGAATAACAAAAACCTGATTCTGATCAGGATCTCCAAACCTGGTCTCCCAAGCTCTAGACCAAGTCATACATCTCCCCCTCCCCCCATCTCTGATTTAAAAAAAAAAAAAAAAAAAAAAAAGACAGGCAAAGAACATGTCCCCCGAGGATGGCCTAATTCAATAAGGCTCCCATCTATAAGGTAAACAGAAAGCAGGCAAAGAAGGAGTACTCCACTCAGGAGGGTCTCAACCCAAGCTAGTTAAGGAGCAGATACCTTGGGATTTAGGAGTGATCACAATACTCTATCACACCCATAAGAAATTGCCTGCCCTTCAGAAGCGTATCTGACAATGATGAGGGAAAAGATGCATTGATTGATTATTAAGTAATACAACATAATATTAATTTTCTCAACATGTAGCCTAGAAAACACTCCTACAGGGACTGCAGCCACACTTTTGAGAAGAAAGTTCTTATCACTAAAGTCTTTGGCCTTGTTTCAAAGAAAATAACATTAATGAAAAAGCATTATCTTCTGCTTTACTACTGCACCCTAGGCACCATGGGGCATTTTTATCTGATTTACTTATGAAAAATTCATGTGTGTTGTCTCTCTAATAAACTATGGGCTCCTTGAAAGCAGAGATGGGCTTATTTTTTGATTGTGTTTCCATGGCTTTAACACAGTGTTTTGTGTATATTGAGAGCTTATTAAAAGTTTTATTCATTCATTCATATTAATAAAACCTGCTAGTCTCACAGAGAGAAGGAGGATAATAAGTCTTCTGGAAGAACATATTAAATCAAAAAAATCTGAACATGATAACCTAGGAAATAGAACAAGAAAACTGCCCAGAACTTCTGGGTTTAGAAAATGAAGCATCAAACAAAAAAAACAAAAACAAAAACAAAAACAAAAACAAAAACAAAAAAAAATCTGAAAATCACCACCAGGAAAAGGGGTGGAATGGGGGAGAGGGGGTGGTCAGGGGTGCCAGTTTCCTGTTACTATTATCATCCTCACAATCATCCAGGTTGGAAAACTGGCTAAGAGTCTTCCTTGCCTTCACTCTCCTTCATTTCATCTAGCTAATCAGCTTTCAATACTTATTGTTTCTATGTTCACAAGATCTCTATGTTGTTTATTCATTCAGTCATGTACCAATCTTCAAAACCCCATTCAAAACCCCATCTTCTTGGAAAAGATCCTGGTGCAGTTTGCCATTTCCTTCTCCAGCTCATTATACAGATGAAGAAACTGAGATTAACAAAGTTAAGTAACTTGTCCAGAGTCTACACAGCTAGTAAATTTCTGAGGCCAATTTTGAACTCACAAAGATGAGTCTTCCTGACTCTATTCATTATACAACACAAATAATTACAATAGCTACCATCCTGGTTCGAATTCTCTTCTCTTCATTTATACTGCTATTACAGGTTTTTAACTGGGTCTTTTTGGGATATGATGATCTGAAAAACACTTGCATTTCCCTAAACAATGAATAGAAAAAGATTGAACTTTATATGAAGAATTTCTATTCTTCAGGTTGCATTTGTTTAAAGAGGAAGAAATTTAATTTAGTTCAAGCTTGTCCTATTTGCCTTTGTTTCCTTTTGAGCCTCCTGTTCTCTTCTGTGCACTTTTTAATGTAAAAGCTATATTATTTTCCTTCATTTTTTCTTATTTGTATCACTGATGCCCTTTTCTCCTTCCCAACTCCATCCCCAATTTTTTAAAAGTTGCAAAAAAAAAAAATAAATAAACCCAGTAAAACAATATTAATGCAAATATTATGCTAACTTTGTTATATGATGACCAATAAATGTTGTACTGATCCTATCTTTTTAACCAATACCAGATAGTTTTACTGATACTTCATTTCAGTCTAGTTTGAAATCTGATAAAGACAAAATGAAAACAAAGGAGAATTAACATTATCCTCACCAGCTCCCTTGAGGTCCAACTTTTTCCCTCCAGATAAATTTCATTATTATTTTTTTCTGAAATATCAATTTGTATTATCAAATATCAAAAATATTGATTTTTATGCCCTGTAACTTTGCTAATATTATACACCATTATATTATCTGCAAAAAAGTGATAACTGTTATTTATTGCTCATGTTTATTCCTTCAATTCTGTTCCTTTTTTATCACGATATTTACCATTTCTGATAGTACATCAAATACCATTGCTGCATCTTTGCTTTATTCCTAAAGACATCTGACATATCTCCCATTGGTTTTCTTTATTTACCATATTAAGAAAAATCTTCATTATTCTCATGCATTTTAGAACTTTTAATACTAAATGCTTTAACATTAATTATTGTATTTTATCAAGAGCTTTTTATACATGTTTTTCATATAATCATGTGAAATTTATTGTATGAGTTATCAATATGACCTCTTATGTTAATAGTTTTCCTAATATTAAACCAACCTTATATTCCTGCTTAAAAATACCTAACATGGTCATAGTATATAACTTTTTAATATGTTGTTTAATGTGTCTAATATCTTATTTAATATTTTTGCATTAGTATTAACTAGAGACAGTTTAGTGTCTCTAGTTAATACAGCCAGTTTACTTTCTCTGCATTCTCTCTCCCTGGTTTAGATATAAAAAAATTAATTCAGTGTACAGCTGAGTTCCCATCCACAATTTCTCTAAACAGATCTATAAAATGAACTGTACCAAATTCTGATGTAGGAATCCCAAAAAGTCACAAAAGTCTTTGTCCAGCCTAGATTGGTACAGGGAGACAAACAGAGAGATCTGTGACAGATTTGAAGCAAGAGCACAAGGCACACAGAGTACTCTAGCTCCCTGGGTGAGACTATAAACAAAAAAAAAAAAAAAAAAAAGGCTGTTCCAGACCCTTACTGGGATATCACTAGACCCAAATTGGGGCACTGTGAGAGGACAGGTGCCAACTAGCAGCTTTTGTCATACACTACCCAGTCCCAAGTTGCAAATTCAGGATGGAATGAGAAGGGGACTTGTACACAGCTTAGGGAAAACTTAGGCAGTGTATCAAGAAAGGCATAAATTCAAAAGTCAGCAGCAGTGATGTGGCTCAGACCTCAGACACAAAGTAGGATCTCCTTGAGCATCTAGTCCAGCCTATAAAGGAATATTAACCAAGGCAAAAAACTTAGACCATAGAGCAGCTTATGATTTTGTCACTTCGAACTAACATACTTTCCAACTAGCTGATGGAGCAGAATTTAACAACAGTATTATACCAACCCAAACTCAGGTAAGTAACTTGCAGAGCTCATATCAAGGAAACAGCAGATGACTTTGTGAGCACTAAAAGCTTGCAAGTGCCCAGCCTGTACCTAAGATCTTGAAAAATAAAACAATATTCCAAGAAATCAGCAACAGGACAAAACTAAAACTTCCCTCTAGAACTGCCACAGAGCTCAGACCAACATCAAGTCCTAGTCCTATCCAACTTTTCATGATCCTTTTTGGGGTTTTCATGTTTTTTCTGGAATGGTTTGTATTTCCTTCTCCTGAGACAAACAGGCTTAACTGAGTTATCTAGGGTCACACAGCTATTAAATGTCTGAGACCAGATTTGAATACACATAGGTAAGATAACTGTGCCACATAGATGCACACCCCACCACCCTTCAAGAATAGGCAGAGAGGGAAGAGAACCCAACAATAAATAGCTATTATGGTGGCATTTGTCTTTCAAGATACAAAGAAAGGAGAGAATGATCCCAGAACGCTTTCAAGCAATCTCAGAGAAAAATACTAATTGAGCAAAAATTCAATTAGACTTCTGTTACAGGCCACAACTCTGAACTTGAAACAAAGGATTCTTAAAAGGTACTAAATCAGTGGAAATGATAGAGACAATTGTTATCTAATTTAGCATGGTTCAGTATGATTGATTTAATCCTACAAGGAGATGTTATGGGCCAGAATTTGAAACAAGGTACTAAATGGAATTGAGGAGACAATGGTTAAATCTAGTTTAGTGCTGATTTAATCCTACAACAAATAATGGTTTCCTAGTGATAGAATGATTGGTGTATACTCAATGTGGAGAATATAAGCAAGAAGCTCTCAGGGCCAGAGAGACAAGCTCACTAGAAGCTCTCAGAGCCTCAGCCGGATTCAGTCGGGGAAACTCAGAAGCCAGAGTCGGGGAGCTCAAGCTCTCAGAACCAAGGCCATACTGAAAGGCTCTCCAGAAGGCTGCCCAGCCCCAGGAAGCTGCCCAGCCCCAGGAAGGAGATAATAAATGATCTGAACTATAAGAAAGCTAAGGAGGCCCCAGAGAAGGAGATAAGACTTGGAAAAAAAGACAATAAAGGATTTGAACTTTAATCCCTGATTGCACTTGTGATTACTGAACTGAAAACAAAGGCCGCCTCTAGAGACCCCAAGAAAACCCCAACAAGAGAATATTACATTTTAGAGAGATTACTACAGACTTCTTCAAATGAAAGCACTTGAAGAAAAAGAACTATGTTATCAAACTGTGCATACCCTTTGATCCAGCAGTGTTACTACTGGGATTATATCCCAAAGAGATTATAAAGAAGGGAAAGGGACCTGTATGTGCACGAATGTTTGTGGCAGCCCTTTTTGTAGTGGCTAGAAACTGGAAACTGAATGGATGTCCATCAGTTGGAGAATGGCTGAATAAATTGTGGTATATGAAAATTATGGAATATTACTGTTCTGTAAGAAATGACCAACAGGATGATTTCAGAAAGGCCTGGAGAGACTTACACGAACTGATGCTGAGTGAAATGAGCAGGACCAGGAGATCATTATATACTTCAACAACAATACTAGATGATGACTAGTCCTGATGGATCAGGCCATCCTCAGCAACAAGATCAACCAAATCATTTCTAATGGAGCAGTAATGAACTGAACTAACTATACCCAGAAAAGAACTCTGGGAGATGACTAAAACCATTACATTGAATCCCAGTCCCTATATTTATGCACACCTGCATCTTTGATTTCCTTCACAAGCTAATTGTACAATAATTCAGAGTCTGATTCTTTTTGTACAGCAAAATAACGGTTTGGTCATGTATACTTATTGTGCATCTAATTTATATTTTAATATATTTAACATCTACTGGTCATCCTGCCATCTAGGGAGGGGTGGGGGGGGTAAGAGGTGAAAAATTGGAACAAGAGGTTTGGCAATTGTTAATGCTGTAAAGTTACCCATGTATATATCCTGTAAATTAAAGGCTATTAAATAAAAAAAAATAAATAAATAAAAAAAAAAAAAAAAAAAAAAAAAAAAAAGAAAAAGAACTATGGAAGAAAGAATTAGAAAGGGAATTAATATCTTGGCACAAGAAATACAAAAAGTTGCCCAAAAAACAAACTCCCCAACAACAAATGCCAAAGATTTCATGAGACAATATATTAAAAGGCAAAAGGCTAAAACATTTAAAGGAAATATAAAGCATTTATCTTACATAAGGTTAAAAAAAAAAAGTGAACTGGAAAAGAGATTAAAAATTTTTTTTTTTTTAAATCACTTAACTATATTTGAATGCCATGATCAACAAAGAAAGAAAAAGAGGGAAGAAGGCAGGGGGGATAGGAAGGGAGGAAGGAAGGAAGGAAGGGAGGAAGGCAGGAAGGGAGGGAGGGAGGGAGACTAAGCATCGTATTTCAAGAAATCTTAAAAGTAATTGCCAAGATTTCTTAGAACCAGCAAACAAAATAGAAATAGAAAGAATCCATTAGGTACCTCCTGAAAATAATTCCAAAATCAAAACTCTAAGGAATATCACAGTCAAAATCCAATGCTTTCAGGTGAAAATAAAAATGCAGTAAGCAGTCAAAAAGAAAGAATTCAAATACCAAGGAGTCAGCCAGGATAACACACAATTTAGTACCTACCACTATAAAGCCGGGAACTTGATATATAATATTCCATAAAGGTTTACAATCAGGAATAACTTACCTAGCAAACTAAACATGTTATGAGAGGGAAGGGACTTCCAAACATTCCTGATGAAAAGACCAGAGTCAGAGAGAAACTCTAATGTTCAAACACAGACATGAAAAGAAGCATAAAAAAGTAAACATGAATGAACAATGATAAAAAAGCTAAATAAGAATAAATTACTTAAAGAGCAGCTGAAATCGGGAGGACCTGAGTTCAAATCTAGCCTCAGATACTTAACATTTCCTAGCTGTTTGAACTTAGGCAAGTCACCTAACCCAAATTTCCTCAGCAAAGAAGGGGGGGGGGGGGGGGAAAGGAATACATTGTTTATATGCAGATATATGTCCTCTTTTGAACCTTATCATCATCTCTAGATGAAGAGAGAATCCAATTAGACAAGACCAGAGAATGATTCTATTATGTCTCGAAGATCTTTTTTTTGAAGTATGGAAAGAGAAGGGAAGAAGAAGAATATACTGAGGAAAAGATAAAAATGTTTTGTTAAAAGGCAAATTTTGGCTGAATGAAACAAATATTTAAAGAACATATTTATATCATTAAAAGTATTTGTTAGGATGCCTTCTATTTTAGCGTGAATTTATGTAATATTGGAATTCATTGTTCTTTGAATGTTTACTTGATAGAATTCACTTGTAAAATTCATTTGGCACTAAAGTGTTTTAGTTTAGGAATTGATTTATGACCTATTCAATTTCTTTTTCTAAGACTGGGTAAGTTTTCTATTTCTTTCCCTATCTTAGTCTGAGCATTTTATATTTCTGTAACTATTTATCCATTTAAATTATAATTTGTGCTTGTATATTATTAGGTAAACCATTTCCTAATCATTTCTCTTATTTTCTCTTTAGTTAGGGTGAATTCTTTTTCATTTTTTGACACTAACAATTTATATATTATATCTCTCTTCCCCCCCCCCAAAAAAAAAATTCCTACTCTTTTCTTTAATTTTTGCCAATACTCTCTTTAATTTTAACAAGTAGAACATTTTAGTGTTTGGATGTGGGATTTTGCTTTTGCTTCCTTTTTTTGTTTTGTTTTATTTTCCTAATGGAAGGCATGGGGGTTGACTATCTAACATGATTTTTTTCTCCCTCTTTTGTTGATGAAAGAATTTAGACATATATACTTTCCTCCAAGGACTTCTTTGACTGAACCCCAAAAATTCTGATAGTCACTCATCAATATTTTTTAATGAAATTATCTATTGTTTCTATAATTTGTTCTTTAAGTCACAGGACTGTTATTGAGTCTCCATTTAAATTTCAATTCCCTCTTCCTTAATTGAATATAATTTTATTGTGTAATGGTTAGTAAATGAAGTGTTTGATATTTGTGCTTTTGTAAATTTGTTTTATGAGGTTTTTCTGAACTAATACATGATTGATATTTGTAAAGGTACTTATACACAGCTGAGAAATATTTTTATTCCTTTCAATTCCCATTCAGTAATCAGAGATCTAGTCTAATTTTTCTAAAATTTTATTTAGATTCTCATTTTTTTTCTTGTTTATCCTTTTGTTAGATTTGTCTAAAAGTGATACACACTGAAGGGGCCCTAACCACTACAATTTTGCCATTTTCCCCTAGAATTTAATTAATTTTCCTTTTAAGTAGACATGCTATGGCTTTCAGAACATATACTAAGTACTGATATTATTTTAGTAAGCATCAAATAATTTTCTTATTTAACTCTTTTAAATCAAACTTTTTTAATCCCATCTTATTTTTATCATTGCCTTGCCCAAGATGATGTTTTCTACTATTTTTGATGGTTCCACCTGAGGCAAAATCAATTCTGCTCCATCTTTTCATGTTAATGCTGTGTGTTTCTTGTAAATACACTATTCAGTTATGTTTTATATTTTGCTCTATTTTATGGATGAATTCATTCTATTCACATATATAATTATGATTTGTAGTTGTTTATTTCCCTCTATCTTATCCACTTTTATTTTCTCCTCTTTCCTCCCAACCACCATCTTTATAAAGATGATAGTAGAAAGAGGAGTGTGAGGAAACACTAATGAGCCATAATTGGAATTCTCTTTCTTCCAATCTAGTCCCTATTCTTGACCCTCTAGCCTTCTCTCTGCCTCATGTCCAGGAATAGGTACCTCCTTCCCCTTCTTTCACCTGTACAGCTTCATTTTATGTATTATTTTTCTCCATTAGGATGTTAGTTCCTTAAAGGCAAGAACTTTTTTCCTTTTGCTTGAATTTGTAATCCTAGGGCTTACCGTAAGTGCCTCAAAATAATATGAACAAATCAATGTTTGAAGGCCTTTAGAATTGTGGATGACAAAAAGACATCTTGTTCCTATTTATGTATATATGCTATCTCCTTTATGTAAACTCCTTAAGTACAAGGACTGATTTTGAGTTTTTCTCAGGGTTTGTCAGACAAGAAATAAATATTTATTTATTAGTGCCTACTATCTGCCAGGCCCTTTGCTTAGCAACAAGGATATAAAGAAATGAAAAAAAAAGTCCTGCCCTCAAGGTGCTCACTGTGTAATATGGGGGACAACATGCAAACATGTACAAACAAGATATACACAGGATAAACAGGAAATAACAGCGGGAAGACACTAGAATTACAAAGAATTGGGAAAGGCATCAGGGTAGCTGAGTGAAAAAAGCCATGAAGCAGAGGATTCCTGGCATAGAGAATCAGCCAGAAAGGATGGCCAGAGTTGAGAAATGAGGGTCTTGTTCCAGCAATAGCATGAAGGTCAATGTCATTGACTGGAAAAGTATCTAGAAGTAATGGCGGGAGGGGAAGAGGGGTATTATGAAATGCTCTGAACATTTAACAGAAGATTTGGGGAGCTGAATGGAGATGGACTGAGGAAGGGAGAGATTAGTGGCAAAGAGATCCACCAGTAGGTTACTGTAATAGTCCAAGTATGAGGTGATAAATACCTGTATAAAAGTAATAGTATCAACGAAGAATATTTAAGAGATATTGTAAAGATGAAATCAAGAGGTCTCAGCAACAAATTGGGTTAGGAGGGAGGGGAAAGGGTAAGGAAATGGTTGAGTGAAAAGTCAAGGATGACATCTAAGTTGTGAGACTGAGGAAAAGAGAGTATCAAGGAGAAAAGAATGATCAACATTATCAAAAGCTGCAGAGGTCAAGGAGAATAAAGCTGGAGAAAAGGACATTGGATTTGGCAATTCAGACATAACTAGCAAATTTGGAGAAAACAATTTCAATAAAATGAAGAAGCCAAATTGTAGATTCTTAAGTAGGAGATAAGGAAATTAATGGGATTAGGACAGCAAGTGCTTAATTATGGGAATGACTGAACCACACACTGACTCCATCTTGTAACTCAGTTCTGGGGCTAATTCAGTTCCCTTTCTATTCAATTATGGGTCTGGTCCAACTTCTGACCTGTTAGAAAACTAAACTCTATTCAATTACTGGAACTGAGAGAAAACTTTACTAAATTGTTTAAATTTAGTCCTTGTGTGGCTGGGAAATTGGACCATCCACTACTTAGACACCTTTAACTAAAGACCTAGGTTATGCTGACCAGAAACCCAGTCAGATCCATAGATTGATGCAAGTTATCACACAAATGTATCTCAAGCAACACATATGTCTTATCTGAAAAATGGCCTCATATTGATCAGTTATTGTTTCCATGGGGCCAGCAAGGTGGCAGAGTGGGTAGAGCATCAGCGGGTAGATCATCGGCCTTGGATTCAGGAAGACCCGAGTTAAAATCTGACCTCAGACATTTAATATTTCCTAGCTGTGTGACCCTGGGCAAGTCACTTCACCTCAATTGCCTCAGCCAAAAAAAGGAAAAAAGAAAAGAAAAAGAAAGAAAGTTATTGTTTCCATGTTCTTTGATTATTTATAGAGACATTTTAGGGGAGTGGGATTCCTTTTTTGATTCACAGAACTATACCAATTCACTCTCCCCCCTGTCAATTTGGGAAGTCCTTAATTTTTTTTATCCAATTAGAAATAAGATTATCAAATTTTGTATCATTCCCTTTTAATTAACTAATCCTATTTGTTAATATATAAAAGTCTATCCCCTCTTGTATTCGGGGTCCAAGCCTTAAGTGAAGAGGTTTGGTCCTGGATAGGCAATGGGCACACAATGCTTAATAAATTGATATGCAACAAAGATTGAATCTTTGTTCCTCAGTCATTTCATTTTTCACATACCACAGAGGAAAGAAAGTGAAAATACCTATTATAGAGAACTTTCTCAAAAAGTATAGCCAAATATGGAATATTATTGTTCTGTAAGAAATGACCAGCAGGATGATTTCAGAAAGGCCTAGAGAGACTTACATGAACTGATGCTGAATGAAATGAGCAAGACCAGATCATCATTATAT
This sequence comes from Sarcophilus harrisii, assembly GCF_902635505.1. Lineage (NCBI taxonomy): Eukaryota > Metazoa > Chordata > Mammalia > Dasyuromorphia > Dasyuridae > Sarcophilus > Sarcophilus harrisii. The sequence continues at coordinate 338,360,046 of NC_045426.1, forward strand.
ACTTCAACAACATTATATGATGACCAATTCTGATGGACCCGGCCCTATTCGACAATGAGGTGAACCAAATCAGTTCCAATAGAACAGTAATGAATTGAAACAGCTACACCCAGCGAAAGAACTCTGGGAGATGACTATGAACCACTACATAGAATTCCCAATCCTTCTATCGGTGTCCACCTCCATTTTTTATTTCCTTCAAAGGCTAATGGTACACTATGTCAAAGTCCAGTTCTTTTTGAACAGCAAAATAACTTTTTGGATATGTATACTAATATTGTATTTAATTTATACTTTAACATATTTAACATGAAATGGTCAACCTGCCATCTGGGGGAGGGGGTGGGGAAAAGTAGGGGAAAAATTGGAATAAAAGGTTTGGCAACTGTCAATGCTATAAAATCACCCATGAATATAACTTGTAAATAAAAAGCTATAAAAAAAAAAAAAAGTACAGCCAAAAAAGATGGGCAAGATATGGGGACAATAACCAGAATGATTTTACATCAGTAAAAAGTTTTCTGAGGATAGAAAAAACATGGATATGTTTCTAAGCAGTGGTGAAAGAGGGAGGATGACAATGGAGGCAATCTGCTGGAGGAGTTCCATTGAAAAAGGATCACTTATACAACTAGATGGTTTGTCTTAGCAAGAAGAAAGGGCTACTACTTCTTTATGTGAGACAGAAGTGAAAGAGGAGAAAAGTAACAGAAGGAATCTGACATGAGTTGAGAAAGGAAGGAGGAGTTCACAGTGAATGGTTTCAACTCTTTCAGTAAAATATAAGGCAAGGTTTTCAATTGAGAGGGTAGAGAGACAGGGAGTCATAGGTTTGAAGAAGGATCAGAAGGTTTACAAGAACCACTGGGAAGAGTGGGATAGTGAAGTGATAAAGGAGGTATAGGTAGACTACCTGCCAGCAATGAGTCCCTTGAGGATATGTACCTTAAAATTGTCACTATTGAATGATTTTTTTCCACCTTTGTTCAACAGCACATGTATAGGTAGAAGGAAAAACAGTGAACAGTGGGAGTCATCCAAGGCTGAAACTTAATAGGGCACAATCAACAATATGTAAAGAAGGCAGAGACTAGAAGATAGTGAAGAGATGAAGTGTATCATTGAATATTTAAACTGGAGATAGGGGAGAATGGCTAGTGCAAGGGTGATAATCTGGGAGAGAACTGAGGGATCAAAGGATTTGGAGACAGAGTATAATTTGATATGGGAAGGCAGAGGTAGAAAGTCAACAGACTGTGATCAGATAAGACAATTTCAGAGTTCCCGAATGAGGAGGTGGTACACTTGTGGGTGACAGGAAAGTTAACCATCTCTGTGTATAAATTGAGGTAGATGGGCCAGAAAAGTAGGCCATGGGAAATAAGTAGGTTGAAGAACTGAGAAGTCAGGGTATTTGAGGGGGGTATCAGTGTGTATGTTGGAATCCCCTAGTATGAGGACAGGAGTTGCGGAAGAAAGGAAGACTATAAGCCAAGTACTAAAATCAATGAGGAAGAGGAGTGCCTGGAAGTCTACAGATAATAGCTACCAAGATTTTGATTAGGTAGAAGAACAAAGGAAGAATTATCACAATACCTAGCATGTGGTATTTAACAAATGTTGATGTGGGAGTTTATTCACCATAAAAACATGGGAGAAAAGACATACAAATAATACTGTAACATAAGATAATTGGGAAACCAGAATGTATTAAAAACAATACAGAATGGTAAGGTCTCTGTGAAAGATATGGCACCTGAGGTAACATTGAATGATGACTTGAAATTAGACAGGTATAACAGGGGTAAGGACATATTTGAACTCTTGACTTCAGAGTTGGGATTCTATCCGTTGCTCCACCTAGCTGCTCCTTTTTCCCCCTTTTTTATGATCTCTTTGAGATACAAATCTAGTAGTGCTATTGCTGGAACAAAGGGTATGCACAGCTCTATAGCTCTTTGGATATAGTTTCAAATTGTTCTCCAGAATAGTTCAAATATGACCTCAGACACTTAACACTTCCTAGCTGTGATCCTGCCCAAGTCATTTAACCCCAATTGCCTCAGCCTTGCCCCAAAAAATGGAGAGGGGAGGAAAGAACCCACATGTACAAAAATATTTATGGCAGCTCTTTTTATGGTGGCAAAGAATTAAAAATTGAGAGGATGTCCATCAACTGGAGAATGACTGAACAAGTTGTGAGATATGAATACAATGGAATACTATTATTTAAGAACAAAATGATAAGCAGACAGATTTCATAAAAATCTGTAAAGACTTATTATATAAACGGATGCTGAGTAAAGTGAGCAGAACCAGGATAACATTGTATATGATAGTAGTAATGCTACAAAATCATCAAATTTGATAAAACAGCATAATTTTCACTCTTTTTTGCTTTCATGACTTTTCCCTTTTTTTATATATAAGTTAGAATTTACATGTAATTGTAAAAATAAAATACTATTAAATGAGGAAAAATATATAAATAAATTTTTAAAAAATAACTTTTCTTAAATTGTTTCCTAAAAACAACTTCTATTCAAGTACAGAGTGAAAGATGACGCCTCACCCAAAATATGAAGCCCCAATATATATATTCCTAATGAGCAGTTATTCATCTTCTTCTTGAAAACCTTCAATGACAAGGAATTCACAACCTACCAAAATTTCCTATTATATTTTCAAACAAACCTCTATAATACATTCTTCACACCAAAGCCAAAATATTACCATCACAGTGTCACTCTTGGCAGATCACCATAGTCTACTGAATAAAGTATAAATTCCTGAGCCTAACATAACAAGTTCTCCATAATCTAGTTTCAATCTAACTATTGAGTTAAATCTCACATGACTTCCCCTGTCCTCAGGCAGTATGCATTACAGTCAAATTAGAGTACTCTTTAACCTTCTTTGTTTCATTTCAGTTCCTTTGCTTGCACACCCTCACACCCAAGCCCATAACAACAAACTTCTCACCCTTAGACACCAATCTTAACTAGTAAAGTCCTCTTTCTTCAGGGCCCAAAACACAACACACCAACTTCACAAAATCTTCCCTGAACAACCTTCCACACTCTCCCACTTCCCTGCAAAAAAGTGGTTTCTCTCACCTTAATTTTCACACAGAATTTCAGGGGCCTCTCCTATATACACTTAGATCACTCTGAATTATTTGTGCAGTCTGCATTGTCTGTGTTGTCTCCCAATAAGACTACAAATGACTGAGGACAAAGCCTGTATTATATTTATATCTGTCTTCCCATGGAATAATACAGAGAATTTCACCTAATAGTTTTAAAATGCTTAAATTGTTTAAAAATTTCCACAGTAAGGATATTATTAATAAATCATGACCTAATCCCACCACAAACTTAAGAAACTTAACTGCACTATCATCATTCAGAAATCATCATTGTGAGGCTCCACACTTTTACTTCTATGAAATATAAAGCCTGCATATCATTATTATAGCACTAATTTCAAGCATAGAAGGATTGTTCTTATGAATTAATTTCCCCTCATGTCATATTTTCATGGAACCATTGTGGTGGCACAGTTCCCTTTTGATGTCCTGACCTAATTTCCCTAATTATCCTATTTAGTGACTGCCTCAGATTATAACCTTTCCCTCTTAATGTTTGATGAGATAAAGATCTACCTCAGTTGCTCTGCCCCACAACCCCAGACTATAATCATTCCCTCTTAAATGGTTGATGAGATAAAGGTTTTATATCTTTAAGTTATAATAATTCCTTCTTAATGTTTGACAGGATAAAGGTTTATCTATTTTAGATGTCATTAGAATATCAGTAACCTCTCCAGGACCTCCCTCCACTGTGTCATCCTAGGTGCCTCCCCCTATCAGGTTATCCCCATCCAGGTACCTCCCCCATTATGTCATTGTTCTTGTTATCCTATAAAAAAGCTTGCTCTCTGCTATTTAGGGCTGGATTTTTTGAGATGATAGTCTGGACCAGCCCTGGGACCAAGATGGCATTTGGTCCCAGTTTATCTCGCCATTTAATAAACTATTAAATTGATCTCTAACCTCTGTCTTGCTCAGTTTCTCATCATTACACCATTAAGACATTGGGCTATTATATTTATAGCCATGAAAAGCATCATTCAACAAGTCATTTTTAAAGAAAATAAATCATTTCTAAAAACTTCTGGGAACATCCAAACAACTTACATCTTAAGATGTTTTAAGAGTTCTTACCATGGGTTTCCACTGGCCTGCTTCTCCAATAATAATTTCTTCTCATCCTCAGAAAACTGTAAGTCCAGCTCAAAAGAATTATTGTCCAGATCATGAATGTATTGGTCAATATTGCTGCCTGATCTCTGGGGCAGACTAGTCTCCGAAGCAGATAATGAATGTGAAGAAGTCGAAGATGAAACTTGCATGCAGCCAAATTGGCTTAGAAGATTGTCATACTACAGGGGAGAAAACGGGAAAGTCATTATGAATTTCTACTGGTTTACACTAAACTATTCATATGTCCCACATTTAAAAAACTGCACAAACATTAAATCTTCTCATAAATTATAATGTGCTTACTTAAAAAAATTTTGTATCAAATATAAAATAGAAAATTAGTATATAGTCTTAGAAATGAAAAAATTCATGAGGTCACACTGAAGATCCATATATATGTATACAGAGATGGACCAAAAAACAAAATCGGATTTTGATTCCAGTTTTTCTGATTTTGTTGTTCAATCATTTCAACTGCATTCTTCATGATCCCACTGGAGGTTTTCTTATAAAAAATACTGGGAATGCTATGGCATTTCCTTCTCCAGCTCATTTTACAGATGAGGATCAAGGCAAACAGGATTACATCTAAGAACATAGAGCTAAAGTTAATAAAGTCAACCTTCCTTATTCCAAGCCTCACACTCCAAGTGTTGTAAGTAACAGTCAAGTGATGGCTCAGTTATCATAAAAACTTTGCTTACTTGAATGTAACATTGGCTATATGTGGGAAGACAGCCCTTTGGCTTGTCCTCTTTTCCTGCTCAGAAGGATGAAACAATATTCATACTATCAGATACAGTTAGTATATGTGGCAAAAGGAAAACGGCAGTGAATCTAAAGTCAGAGGGCACAAGTCTGAATTTTTGTTGTACTGCCTCTTACCTGTAGGACCCTGACTAAAATCACAATCTCTCTGAGGCTCTTCCGCAAAAATGACAAGAGTAAATAACTTCTGGAATGTCTTCAAATTCTAAAATCCTAAAGTCCCAGAATTCAAATATACATGGTATAAAAGACCAGCTTCCAAAAACAAAAAAAAAACTAAAAGGATTCTCTCTTGTGCTCGCCAGCTAACTGAACGGGTATTTAATACACAACTGCTTTCTTCACTAAAGCTAGACAAGAACTGCACTGTTCAACACAGAAGAAATTGGCTAGCAAAACTAGCATGAGATGGAAAAGGTGTATGTTTCTGAACAAACATAGAATAGAGAGAGAATTCTTTCTCTAGGTAATGTCATCTACTCAAGATTTGATTTTAAATCTGAGCAACTAGTAACAAACAAGTTAATAACAGTTCATATTTCTAAAGTGCTGTAAGATCTGTAAAGTGTTTTATTCATTAACAACTCTGTGAAGTAGTATAAGCATTAGTATCCCCATTTCATAGCTAAGGAAAAAAGTTATTATCTTGCCTGATAGAAATATATTTCTTTTTCCTATAGCTTGCATATGCCCAGCCCACCCAACCCACCTCACTCCCACACTGCAATCACCAGAATTGTAACACAATTAATGTGAACAGAACCAAAATTACACTTGCTAAAAGATAGTTACGGATATCTTGAGATAATAATCTGATTGGAACTTAGTACAAGAGTGATTCCACTCATTCCATAGAGCAAACTGGGCAAGATTTGCTCCATTTTTAGATAAACTGAATATTGACTAAAAATATTGCATTTAAAAAATTCTTTAAATTAAAATTTAAAATGTCTTGTATTTAGAATCAACATGGTGAACCTAAGGACTAAATTAGAATTAAAAAACTTAAGATTCATTCTTGTCTATAAATTTCAGTCTTACTACTACCAATATGACTGAGATAATATCCTGATATACTTGCTCCTTTTTAGCCTCCATTCTGTTACCTGTAAGATGAGAAAAAAATCCTTTATTTGTTCCAGAAAAGATTTCTAATGTTATATATTTAATTTGCCATAAATACCATGCCATAACACAATGTACAAGATGTTAGCTAAATAAATAATAGAAAGCCTAAAGGTTATGGACCTAGGTTTAATAAAAGCAAAAAATATTAACCCCCCCCAAAAAAAAAGTCCAGAAATTATGCTCCCGTTTAATAGAACAAAATGCAATAATACAACTCCAATAATCCAGCTACATTTTAATCTCACTAGATCTGATAAATTCTTGCTGAAGGATTTCCATTCATTGACAGTGTTCATTATTATTAATGATAATAATAATAGGAGCTAACATTTATATCGCACCTACTATGTGTCAGGAATTGTGCTAAACACTTTACAATTATTAGGTCATTTGCTCTTCACTGCAAAGTAAATACTATTATTATTCCCATTTTGCAGATGAGGAAATTGAGGCAAAGTGAGGATAAGTGATGAAGATATAACAGCTAATAAGTGTGAGAGACTAGATCTGAACTTAGGATTTCTGGTCTTTAGGTACATGCTAATAATTGTGTCATCTTGCTATGGTTCTCTTGCCCTTCAAGGCTCTCATTCTTCTAAGAGTGGTCTTTAGGTCTAGTCCATTATCTATAAATTTAGTGCTGTTCTACAGATAAAGAAACATTTACAGGAAAGCATCAATTCAAAGGAACGAAAACACCCACCTTCACATAGTTTAACTTTATTTGATATTCATGGTAGCATGTTTATGAAATCTCTTCAAAATGCCCTTATCTACTCTATGTCCTCCTTTACTTCACTTATATTCCAACTTTTACTCTCCTTGTTGGCTTTAAAAAATACTTAGCTTCTATTGTTCTTCATCATTTTGTACTTTACCTACAGCAACTTATAACAAGAGTGTCACCCACAAGCATACTAAACTTGTAACACACTTCATAACACAACACAGATTTTTATCTGTAAAATCTTAATTTCTGTGCTCCCCCCATCATCAGAACAGCCTCAATAAACAGGAATTAAGTATTTACTATGTGCTAGTAAATATTTACAATGTACTAGGCATGTTGGCTAATCAATGAAAATACAAAAAAAAAAAAGGCCAAAAATGTGGTCCCTACCCTCAAAAAGCTCATATTCTAAAGAAAGAAACATCATATAAACAAATCTAAACAGTACACATAGTATCTGACCCAAAAGGTAAGGCTCTATCAGTAAGCGAACCAGGATAGGTCCACCTTAAGAGTCTAGAATATCAGCCTTGAACAAAGCCGGGAAGCAAAAGTGAGAAAGGAGATAATTTCAGGCAAAGTAGACAGCCAAGAAAAACAGAACAGAATCAGAAAATAGTATGATGTGTGAAGAACAGCAGAGAGGCCAGTATTTCTGAATTGTAAGTGAAGGGCAATAAAGTAGAAATTCAGAAAGAAGATTAGAAGCTTAGTTGCGTCTTTTCAGAGGCAACAGGGAACAAATAAAATTCACCAAATTCAGTGAAATGTTCGAACCTGGGCTAATTTAGGAAGATCACTTTAGTAGCAGAGTGGAGCAGAAAAGATCTGAAGAAAAAAGAACAATAAGAAGGCTACCCCAATTTTCCAAGCATGACATGATAAGAATTTACATTGAGTCAGCAGATATTTAAGTGGAGAGAAGGGGACAAATATAACCCAAAAAAACTGTATTTTTCTTCTCTCCCTATATTTACCAAAGTTGTGCTTCACCTACTTATTCATTCATTTCTTCTTAAGGGATCCAGACATTGTTAGATCACTGCTAATTTCTCTCCATGTCCACAACTTCTAATAAAGCACAGTAAGGATAGTCCCATCAACTCAAACAATGCCTCCCATATTAAAGAAAGTAGGAACGGAAAACATATAATTCCTTAAGAGGACACAGAGTCGTGGGGATAGAGACATTCAAGTACCCTGGATTCTGAACTATTGACGAAATCCCTATCTCAAGACTGCTATCACCTTAAGCTCTCCTTTTCTGACTCGGTCTTATAGGTTTTGGCATCCTAAACTTGGTTCCAACCTAATCTGATTTGCTCACTTGGATTCCCAGACAAACTCTGCCCCCCTTCTTTCAAAAGAAGGGAATTAACAACCTTCATAATTGTATCCACAATTTGGTTTTCCGCCGCCCTAATGAAATCCTGAGGCAAACAAGGAAAGCCACTGAAGGGGAATTAGTTCAAACTTATAGTCCCATCCTCTGTGGAGACTGTGGGTCCCTCCCCCTTGCTGTATCTAGTCAGAAATTCAAATTATGTTAAACCCTTATGGTTAAATTTCTCCTATAAATCTACCTATGGTTCATGCCATCTTTGCTAAACTCCTTTTGGGTAAAGCCTGACAGGCCTCTACCTCATAGTGTCTTTCTCCTCCTCCCTCCTCTCCCATGTCTCATGGTATCTTTCTCCCTCTTGTAACTTCCAAAAAAAAATTTTTTTTTTAAAAGCTTTTTATTTTTCAAAACATATGCATGGATAATTCTTCAACAATAATCCTTGCAAAATCTTGTGTTCCAATTTTCCCCCTTCTTCTCCCACCCATTCCCCCTAGATTGCAAGCAGTCCAATGTATGTAAAACATGGTAGAAACATATGAACTAACTAACTCTTTTAAGGGTGCTAAATCCTTTTTAGGATTTAGCCCCTCAGTCAAAGGTATACTCCAACCTCATGATGTATTTTCTTTCTCCTGGTTGTGAGTTCCACGAGGGAACTTGTCTTTTCCATTATTAATTGTTAAAACCCTTTTCCTTGCTAACTATATGCTCTCCCAATTCTATTTCATATTTACTATTCCTAGTATCTATTGTATCTCTTCATTTTGTCTGTAACCTCATCTCCTAAATAAACCTACCTTTTGCCAAAGAGAATAGCCACTGTGAATTCTTCACATGACCAAACCTCAACATTTGGTGCTGAACCCCAAATATATCACTGCCACATTAAATCCCAGTTCTTTTTTTCTTTTTATAAACTCTGTATTATAATCAGTCCCAGGAAGCTTACTGCTCAACTGTTCTATTTCAAAGGTGAGTCTTCTCTTTCCAAAGAGACCATAAAGTTCTAGAAGACAAAAGTTATATTTTATGCTCAAGTTACATTTCTCTTCCCAGCTATACTGGGAACAAAGTAGATGTTGAAAAGTATTTACAGTTGTTCAGTAGTGATTTCCAAAAGAGAGAAGTAGGATTTTTAAAAATACATTTTAGTGGTGCAGAAGATAGAGCACCAGCCCTGAAGTCAGGAGGACCTGAGTTCAAATCTGTTCTCAGACACTTAAATATTTCCTAGCTGTATGACCCTGGGAAAGTCACTTACCCCCAATTGCCTCAAAAAAAAAAAAAAAAAAAAGATAAAAATACATTTTGCAATTTACAAATGTTTAAGGAAAGAAAGACAGACAATAGGAATTTGCTATTTTACATCAAGGATCAACTGTCCTCAATTCCTTGACTTTTAGGACAGCTAGGTGGCAAAGTAAATAAAGTACTAGGCCTGGAATCAAGATGATTTAAGTTCAAATCCAGACTCAGATACTTACTAGCTCTGAGACCTTGGGCAAATCACTTTTGCCTTAGTTCGCCCATGTTTAAAATGAGTTAAAGAAAGGAAATGGTCAAGAAAAGTCTAAAAAGGGTCATGAAGAGCTGGAAATACTGAAAAGGAATAGGATAAATGCCTTGGGGAAAACTGCCCTTCCTATAATACTTTTGCATGCTAAAGATTATTAATTCTATTTAATGTTACTCTATAAAAGAAACCAACATCTAAAAGTAAGTGATATTATGCCCCTATTTCCTCTTGTCCAAGATAAGCTAAATGAGGACCAAAATGGAATAGTACTTAAGTCTAGAAACTGAAAAGAAAAAAAATTAAAGAGTAGATCAAACTTTCTGTGTCTTTGCTTGCTTATTGCCTTCTGCTGCCTTAAAGTTAGATTGGCCTCATGCCACCATATAACCACTATACAGTCCTATTCTATTTCCTCACTATGACATGGGAATAGCTTCTTGAAGAATATATGAACGAAATTTAAACAGTGGCATGTCCTACTAAGCTGGGAAGGAATCAACTGATAACTAAATGTAGGATGTCCATCAAATTATTCGGGGGTAATCTACAGCAATTCATGAAACTATCTACTAAGGTATGGAGGGGCTTTGACCTAAGCCAGAGATTTAAGGAGTACATTCATCAAATATTTTTTTAAAGCAGTGGAATGCCACCATGATAGCATTAAGTCACTGAAACTAGTAACTAGATATTTTCAACCAAACAAATCACAAGAACAAATAACTTTTTTTCTTTTAAAATTCTCAAATTGTAAAGTAGGCCAATACAGATACACTGACATACATTTCCATAGCAGTCTTCATCATCTTCAGACATAGCAGGTAAGTATGCTGTCAGCTTTGGGGGCGTCTGATGATGTAGATCCTCCCATGTTATAGATTCAAAGAATGAGTGATCTTTAAGGGGTCCATACCCATCCATTTCTTCACAGCCTAATCGCTTTGTGGAATCTAAAACCTTAAAAAAAAAATCCCCAGTCAGAAATCAATCAAGGAGCAATGACTAAGTACCCACTATAAGCTTATGTGCTTAGCACTGAAAAGGTAATTTTTGTCAATTCATCTAAAGACATATGGATAACAACATAACATAACTCTATCCTAATCAGTAAGTTAGGACTACATATTGTTTCTGTAAAATTTCTTTTGCCTACATTCTTTCATCCCTTACTACTAATATTTTCTTCTTACAATTGGGAATGACTTACACAGCACAAAAAAGAGCATTAGTAAATACACATATTACAATAATTTCTTAAATAAAATTGACCTGTAAATAAAGGAGGCTTTCATATTTCATAGCAAAATAAAAGATTTAGCATAATCTATTTATAAACTTACTGAAATTTCCCTCATTTATTTCCTAAGAGCAATTTTAGCTCAGTCTCACACAATTATAATTTTGTCCAAAGGATTTAGTGAAATCACTCAGATTGGGTAAGTTAGTTACACCCATTCCCTAGGGAAAGCTATATGAAAACACAATAAGAGTCTGATGTGTTCGATAGTCTCCCAATTCTATTACACGTTTTTTATAATCAGTCACCAGTCTAGTCCTTAAATTCTAAAACAAATCTGATCATAAATTTCCTGATTTGGAAGGCTTTCTAACTCAAAAATAATGAAGTCACCAGACAGGTCAGTTGTTAAAGTTCTAACAAACAATTTCTTAGGCTTTAAAACATTTTTATAGATTTTATGTTAACCTTTAAAAATCTTTCCAAAAAATACCCAAAAAATTCAGTCAGCATACTTATTGTGAGAAAAATGTTAGTATAACAGAAAGAATCCAAGAGCAGGAGTCAGAAAACTTGGGTTCAAGTCCAAGCACCAAAATTTACTAGGTTCTTTGACCCTAGCCAAGGGATTTTACCCCTCTAAGCCTCGGTTTCTATAGCTGTAAAATGGGGATAATACTTATAATAGATACTTCTCAAAGTTGTGGGGAAAGCACTTTGTCAAAAGTCAGACACTACTATATAAATGTCATTTAAATGTGTCCATATCTATCTTGATAGCCACAATTGCACCAGAATCAAAAAACTTCAAACACTACTGAGTCAAAATAACAGTACAGAAAATCTGGTTTGACACAGATCAAAGAGGACTATGGGCATTGTTTCTTAATATTATCTACTTCCTGATTCAGCATACAGATAGGCACCAAACCTACCTTTTACTAGAACAATTTTCTTCTCCTTGCATTCTATAATCTAGTCCAAAAAGACTCAGCCCCCAAAATGCCAATAACAAAGTCTATGCCACTACAATACCCTACCTACATGGGCAAAAATAGTTTTAAGAGCTGTTTCTCATTTCAAAGATACCCCTCCTCCTCCTCCTCTCCCCCCACTTCCTCCCTCCCCCCCCCAAGCAATTCTGTAATGCTTGCCATTATTTGAAACATCATAAAATGCTGTTTAGAGCTAATTCTGTGTTGCTAAAGATGGAAAAATTCAGATCCATGACTGGTGTGATTCATGGCACATGCACACACACACACACACACTATAAAAACCTTCACTTTAAGTCACCTCATCGTGCATAGCAAATTCCTAACTATGTTGAATACAGTAAAGAAGGCCCAACAAAGGCAAAAAACCACCCACATGTAACACTGTTAAGAACTGTAACATTAATCAAAAGTTCTAACACGGTCTACAAGAACTCTAAAAGAGGCTTCACAGAAAATCACTAGCTCCTAACCAACATTGTATGCCATACATCCAAGCATGAAAATCCCAAAAGTTGAAACAGTTGAGTTTTTTTGCCAATAGACAATCTTTTAACCAATCAAGTAATGGCTGTGAACTTCTCCTTGGTTTAAACCTAAATCCTAAATAAAAGTCTTATTGAACAAGCATAGGTGACACATTTGGCACTTTGGAGACTTAGACAGACCCATTAAAGAGTACTGAAGGTAAAACAATGTTCTCTCACTAGTTTCAGTAATAAAAAAAATTCTGCAATTAGAACTTGAAATTGTAGAAATTAGAACTGTAATAGGCTGTAATTCTAGCTAACAATTAGCAATTTACATTCATATAGAACTTCCACCCATAAAATACATCTGTGAAGTTAATACTGAGTATCATTCTTATTTTACAAGTAAGTAAATTGAGGCTCAAAGAGGTAAAAAAATTTATTTGTGGTAATTTGGCTAATAAATGGCAAAATCAAAATTTCAGGAAAATTCAAAGTTGGTCCACCATAGCCATCATGAAAATCTTTGCTAATTCATAGAACATATGTTTTATTAACTATACTCCAAGTTAAAAGAGATTTTATGAAGTTGTTAAAGCTTCATCAACATAGCTGAAAAGGGAATTCTTACCAATGCTGTAACATAATAAAACGAGAAAAATACTTACTAAAAGTTTTTCCACAAGATCTTTTGCCTTAGGAAAGAATTTTTCTGGAAAGTCATATTCCAATTTAATTATCTTCTGAAATATAAGATATTCATTTCTGGCAAAACAAAAGCAAAATGATTTACCCCAGAATCAAGCAAATAAGCATTAATCCTAACTTTGTTGTTTTGTTTTTTAACTATCATATATACCAGTTACCTTCAAATCAAAAAAAGTTGTAAGCAGCTTTTGTAATCAGTTTGGAAGGTAAAGATTTCAATAAATAACTTGCTTAATCCATGTTATTGCCCATTCCATTCCCCGAAAAAGGGGAGGTTTCCAAATGATCAAAGGGAACATTCTTATAGCTGCCATGTATGTGGCTAAGAATGTTGATCTCCCTAAACAAATAATGAATTGTTGTAAAAAAATTTGAAGGTAATCTAAACCAATCTAAAGCCTCTTCTATAACATACTTAACCAGCTGTCATTTACCTTGAAGACCTCTCCATTGACAGGGAAAATACTTTCCAATAAAGAAACCCATTCCATTTTGGAACAAGTCTATTAAAATTTTTTTCTTTATTACAAGCACAAATCTGTCTTCCTAGAATTCCAACATATTGGCCCAACTTGTATCCCCAGAGCCTTCCTCCAGTCACTTCCTTATTCAAATGGCTATTCCCTTGATCCTTTGACAAAAATAATCTCTCTCAATCTCAAATAATCTGGTAATTTTAAAACTCTTTATTCCAGATTTTAAAAGAAGATATTAAATATTTAGTAGTCTGTACTTAGCTGCTAAAATTCGTTTTATTATAAGAATATTGTTGGGAAAAATAAATAAAAAACAATGAGATCTTTAAACGAAATACTTAAGAAATTTAAATTTTTTTCTTACCCTGCTCTAAATGGTGGTAATCCTGCTACAAGTTGATATATTATACATCCGAGAGCCCAGAGGTCTGAACTTTAAAATAGGGAAAAAAAGAAAACAAGATCATATTTGAAAATTAAAGTAACAAAACATATTTAATTTATCAAATGGTAAATTCTGTTAAGCAAATAAATACAAAGTACAGTATCTGATAAACCTAAAGACCCTGGTTACTGCAATAAATCTAGAAATCAACTTGATAGTGTTTGTTACAAACAAACACTGACATTACATATGAAGCTAAATAGCAAATGGATATATGACTTAGATATAAAAGAGGAAAGCTATCATAAACATGTCAAAGGAATAAGGAAGAAATTATCTTTTAGAGAAGAAGAATAGAAAATCTGACTTTTAAACAAAAAAATCAAGAGAAGGATATGAAGGTAACATGAAAAGAATAATTATAAGGGACTCAATAAAGCTAAATTGTTTACATTCCTGTAAGGAAGATGACACATGTAAAAAGCTGCTGTTTATCATCCCCATTTTATAGTTGAGGAAAATGAAGAAAACATGGGTTGAATGGCTTGCCCACAGTCATACAGACAATTAAGTTTTCATATTTAAAGTCAGGTTTTCCCGATTCTAGACCCAGTGACTCTAGTCATTGTACTGTTTCGCTGCCTAACATAAAACTAATTTTTATTAGAATGAAATTTCTACAACTTTCCTTCAGTAGCTTACCTACTATTTTAACCCAAATTAACTTTATCCATATATTAACAATGAAACTTAACTCTACCTCATGTTAACAGCCAACCACCAAGTTATATATATGAGCAATCTCTTCGCCCAAAATCAAATTTAAGCCTTAGAACACAAAATAATGATTTCTAACCACTGGGTTAAAACAATCATTCAGGTGATAGAAAGATATAGATAGATAAAAGATAAAATGAAAACAAACTATATTGAATTAGAAATCCTTGTAACACATGATAAAAGTGGTTTAAAAACTTTTGACTCAATTTAACACTTTCCCTAATCCCTCTCAATTATCATCTGATCTGATGTTCTTATGCAACCACTATATCTTAATTTATGTGTAACTATGGTTTATGCCCTCAGCTAAATTGTGAAGATATACCATGAAGATACAAACTGTTTCTTGTTTCATCTTTTATCCCCTAAAATGGATTTTGCATAGAAGAAACTTAATAAATGCCAAATGAAAGAATGAAAGTTGTTTGATGAATGAATATAAAACTAAGATTTTTAAAAATTTGAAAACTGACTATAAGGTTAACAAGGAAATTAATCTACATTCCATCTAAGACAGGAGTGGCTGTTAAGGAGGAAAAATGCATAATCAGAGAGACAGGGTTTCGATGATCTTAATTATATCTAATTTAAAAGGTTTTGCATAAATAAATCAATACAGCTAGACTACGGGAAAATATTAGCATTAAATACTTCAGGATTTGTGATTTCATCAATATAGATCAGGGGTCTTCAAACTTTTTAAATAGAGGGCCAGTTCACTGGCCCTCAATCACTGTCACTGAAAAATTCATCACCTTACAATTAATTTGAATATCCTCTCTCAAATTTGGCTAGGGTGATTTTTGAATCATGGTTCAAGCTAATTTTCAAATAGATACAAAAAAAGAAATCTAGATAATATTTAAAGAAGATCTAAACTTTTGCCAGGAATTAGTAATATAAAGAGCATTTTTTTTTTCAGCCTAGCCACACATTCTATCTATAATTCTGATAGGAATATTTGCTTCACCATTATTCTTATAATGACCAACATTTATAAAGTGCTTCAGAGTCTCAAAGTCATAAGAATGTTGTTTGGTATGTACTACAAGTAATATTTCCATTTTAACAAGTGAGAAAACTGAGATGTTAAGGGATTTTCCCATAGCCATATAGTCCATGGAAGAACTGACTTAATGACAGATTGCTGAGTTCCTTTACTTTTCTTTGTTCCAATATATTAAGAAAAGGGGATGAATTATGATCCTAATAATGATATAAAGTCCCTATGTCCCACAACAATAAGGATTACTGGAACAGGAAAGACTAAGGTACTCTCTTCACTGGACAACATTGAAAATTCTTAAAAACTTTAAAAAATTATCTAGAATTCATCAAACATTTATAAAGCTCAGCATTAGGGGAGAAACAAAAATAAATAGGCTAAGATCACTGTTCTTAATAACAACAATTAGCGTAAATAATACTTGAAACCTAGAGAGAAAAATACACACATACACCACACAAATATACTGATCAACCAATACTCCTATTTATTTATTAATATATTAATATTATTAATATAATATATTAATTACATATTATGTATATTTATTATTAAGTACATTTTACAGAGGGGAAAACAAAGGCTCAAAGAGCTTATGCAACTAATAATAACCACATAAATATTGGAAGTGGATATCTGAATCTAAGTCTAACTCAATATTGTAGAAAGAGATTAAGTATACAATATGTTAAAGAGTAACTATAAGTGTGCAAGTGGTAAATGAAGCATTATGAAATCATATGAAGGGAGAAAAAAAAATAACTTCCAGTTGAGAGATCAGAAAGATTTATAGAAAAGGAAGTACTTAAGAAGAGTTTTTCAGTATGAGTAGTCTGTCAATGAGAAATGTTAATTTCTTAAAATATACACAGTTAAAGCTTAACAAGGACAAATGATTACCTTTTACATGCTGATTTTTCTGTAAGCAGCTCTGGAGAAACATATTGTGCTGTTCCTACAAATGAATTAGCCCTGGCTGATAAGGAGGGGGAAAAAGGGAAAAAGAAAAAAAAAATTACCTTTAGAGACATCAAAACAATCTATTCAAATATATTTCATATTTCAGGTGATCTAGATCATACCTTTGATCTTACCATCAACCAAAAGTATTCGATGACCAAAAATTCTAGAACTTATTTATCCAGCTTTTAAACCTACTATTTCATCACTCCTTATGTCTTACTCCTCTCAACCTGTTCTCCATCTTCAATATGAGCTCCAGTTCCTGCACTCCTCAGGACTTTCCCAGGCATTCATTTCTTTCTGACTTCACTTTCCCCTCCTTTGTCAATCTTTTCCGTAGTTAATTAGATTAACCTGACATTGTCCTCTAATATAAAATCCTTTGTCTCCTTATATCACTGTTGTTCACAATTTACCAAACCCCAATTCCAAATCAAATTATTCTCACTATTTGCATTATTCACAGCTAGTATGCTGAAGTAAGTCATACCACACAACTCTGCTGATTCACTGACTGACAACTTGACTGAATGGGTCCACTACAAATTTGTCTTAACTAATCTCAATAGGAGCATCATCATAGCAAGACAATCCTATTACTCCTACCTGATTCATTCTTATTCCACTGCCCACAGTTATTGTTCCAAAATGTCTCTTCTAAAATCTCAAATCACCTAGCCCTCCCACTGTCCTCTCAGAAGACTTTGGCCTACACTTTGCTAAGGTGGAGTAGGGATAGAAATGGGAAGGTGGGGGAAAGGGAGAAGCTGAGAGAACCCAAAAACCATTCTCCATTTCAAAACCTCTTAGCATCATATCCCATTCTCTCTTTTAGTCAGTGAAAGGGTAGCTCTTACCAATGCTAAACCCTCTAATTTTAGCTTTTATCCCACTCCCCTAATCTCTTTCAGCAGACTGCCACTGCCACTACAATCTATCTTTCTCTTTTTAATCTTCAATCTTTCCCTATCTACTGGCTCATTCTCAGTCACCAACAAATATATACAGGTCTCCTCCATCCTACAAATCATTTACTTGGCCCTACCACCCCTTATCATCTTCTCTATCTCCCCTCCTATTAATAGCCAACTTTCTAACAAAAGTTGAATGAACTCTTCCTCTCTTCTCACTCTCCTCTCAAACCTTTAAATCTGACTTTCAGCCAATCTTATCATGAACTGAATTTATTTTTCTTTCTCTAGTTACGAGTGATCTCTTAATTGCAAGAATAATAAGCTTTCCTAGATCTTCATATCCTCCTCAACTTCTCTTGAATATCTGACATTATTTACTATACCCTGAATACTCTCTCCTCTCTGGGATTTTGTAAAAATATGTCTCATTTCTGCTCTACCTACTGGTCTGTTCTCTCCTTCATGTGTGGCAATACCATATAAACTGGGATCACTAATTGTTGGTTTACTGCAAAGCTCTGCTCTGAACCCTGTTCTTTTCCCTTTCTATATTCTCTCAGTGAAATACATAAGCTTTCTTCAGTTCCATTTTCATCACTACACAAATGACTCCCAGATTTGGATATACATACAAATACAGATTTGGATATATATATATATCTCCTAGGCTCCTGTCTGGCATCATCAAATATCTATTGGACCTTCCCAAATGGATTACTTCACAGGCATCTCAATCAGAACACTTAAAACTGAACTCCTTTCCTCCCTAAACCCATCCCTTATCCTAAATTTCCTATGTGTTTAAGTATATAGTATCCTTATAGTCACATACGTTTACAACCTCAAAATCACCACTGAATCTTCACTCTCCCTTAGCCCATGTATAGCCAATAATTTGCCAAGCCTTAACTGATTCTTCTTCCATAATCTTTCTTATCCACTCCTTTATCAAGCACTAGAGCCATTACTGTAGTTCAAGCACTTCCCAACTTTTTTCCTTTACTATGTCCTGAGCCTCCTAATTAGTCTTACCTCAAGTCATCCCTCCCAATCTATCCTCCAAACAGCTGCCAAATTAATATGTGTAAAGCATAGTTCTGTCGATATTGTTTCCCTGTCCAATAAACTTTATTGATTCCCTCTTGCTTCTAAAACCAAATGCAACTCCTCAATTTAGCCTTTAAAGCCTTTCATAACCTGGTCCCAATCTACCTTGACAGCCTTATTTTACTTTTTATCCTCCATTCCCTTTCACTCCCATAAACTCTTTATCTCCTTTTTGCAGTACGACCCTCCTTCATGTCCTCCTCTAGTTTCTTTCAAAACTCATCTCAAACACCTCTTTCTACATGAGGTTTTTCTGGAACTGCTCAGATGTTCCTGCCCCACTGAAAAAAAATTACCTTCTATTTATACATTTTTCTATATGAGGGAAATGATGCATCATTTTACAAGAAACTGTCAAACTCATAATCTATTGTCCTTTACTATGTATCCTTACAATATGAACACTGGATATTTCTTATACAGATCTTGCACAAAAATCTAATAGGTATGTTCTAAAGCTTAATAGTACATATTGTCTTCTAGAAAAATTCTCAAAAAAACTGTTAAATGCTCAATAATCTAAATGCCCAATAATCTGACTCAATTTCAAGAAACTTATTAGCATTATTAAACAGACTAAAATAATTTCATGTTCATAGAAGTCTGCCACATCAAGGTAATCAATCTCTTTAGTTATTGAAGTAATATTCATTCTAAACTGATTTCTATTCTTTCAATTCAATTCAAAAGCATTTAATAAACATTGTTTTGTATAAGATCATGAACTAGATTCTGAAAGTACAAAGATAAAATAATCCTAATGCCAACTATGCTGCAAAGTTGTGCTATGTACTTGGGGAGCAAAAGATAAAATAAAACATAGTCCTTGACCTCAAGGAACACAGAAACTTTAAAATACATCTTATACCCAAGAATTCCCTAGATTTCTCTCAATATGCTTATTTGACACTCATTCTCCCAAAATGTCCCATTTTAAATTAAATCAACACAAATATGCATAGTATAAAGCATAATTATAATTTCATAACCTCAACACTTTGTGGCCCTTTCTCTGATAGTACTCAAACATTGCAACTGGGAAGACCTGAATTCAAATCCAACCTTAAACATCTACTAGCTGTGTAATTCTGAGCGAATTACTTAAGTCTTTGTCTCAGTTTTTTCATCTGTAGAATGAAAACAACAATAGCACCTATCTCCCATGGTTTTTGTGGGGTTCAAATAGGTAATATTTGTAAAGCACTCTGCAAACCTAAAATACTACAAAAATGTTAATTGATGTTTTTATTGATAGGATACCCTAAGAACATGCTATAAAATTATTATTAAAATTCACCGCTAAGCCCTGGAAGTAATGAACTATATAAGCAAATTACTTACTTCAATTTTTTTATGTATAAAAAAAGGAATGAACTAAAACATTTTCAGATCCATGCAGCTCTGGTAATTTGTTTGCAACAAAAGATACGGTTGCATGTTACCTCTTGTTGACTTTCTGGAGACTCATAAGAGATTGGATGATATCTGACTATTGAAGCCCACTAAAACTTTTGTGCATATTTATATTCTTGATACTTTTAAATTACAAAAACTCTATAATTAGTATTAAAATTATATGCATTTACCAAGGATTTACTTTGCAAATAAGTTATTCAATTACCAAATAATTCAATACAAAACAAACCTATAATTCTGATTTATATCATTCAACAACTTTCGAATATAGCTTCTACTACATAAAACTGAATTCAGTCTTATCAGAAAAGAATACTCGCATACCTTGTTTACTATCTGGAGATAATACTTTTGCTGTTCCAAAATCTGTAATCTGAATGTGCATATCTTCATTTAATAAAATGTTCTCTGGTTTAAGGTCCCTGAAAAAGCATATTTTCACATTTCAGCAAAAATATTTAAAGGAGTTACATTTTAACATGCACTAAATATTAAATATTAATGAAGAAAAAAATTAAAAATATAACAACCCTTAATGATGCCTTAGAGGCAAATAGATCTATTTCATCTAAAAAGTTACATTGTTACAAATGGATTGTCACAATGGCACAGAAATCTGAAAAATATAATTCACAACTCAGATACAGATCTCAGTATAAGAGATATTAATTTTGGTTTCCATGATTTTAAACTGAGAAGTCTTCCTCACTCTGAAATCACATTTGGACAGATTTCTAAGATGAAACTATCAGAAAATATATGAAGTAATATCAGAAGCCCATTTCCCCACAAAGGAAAAGAAGACAGGCATAAACAATCCATGTTCAATACTATTAGTCATAAAACAGAGGCTACAAAACCATTAGGATGCCCAAGATAAACTTAAAACTCTTCATATTTGTATCTTATTATAACTGGAGGTGCTTTAAAGTCAATGTTGCTTCTAGCTATTTCAGGATAGTCTGATGAAATGTGATCTTAAGAACTGTCAACTAACAAATTCTCAAAGTCCATGCTCTCATTCTCACTCCTCAATAAAAGTCATCTGTCCTTGGCTTACCAAGTTTAAACAAGCAAACTTCCCTGAAATTCTATCTACTGAAACAAACCTTTTCAAGCTACAATATAAAAAATTACAACTAAGCTAACATAACCTTCATCTCCATTAAGAATTCCATTCCAACGCTTTATCATGGCATGAAAATAAGCCTGAATTGAAAAAATTTCAAGTATGGGTTCAGAAACAAATTATATACTCTGTCATTCAAGGACCAAGCCTACCTAATTCAAAGGGGCTCATTATTAGAAAATTGTAGCCACCAGGCAACAATGTGGCGATATTATGTCTTCACAGCCACTCAAAGACCATCAACCACAGCACAGAGTGATTACAATCTGCATTAGTAGAGGGAGAACCCACACAAAGATCATGGATTTTTAAAGTTAAAATCAGTAATATAGCCATATACTTTTAAATAAATCAACTGAAGAGGTCAACAAAAATTTAGAAAGCCACCTTCCAGCTTTCATTTACCAGCATAAATGCTAAAGAGAAATGTTAGAACAACACTGTCCACTTAGCAGACTACCTAGTGGTTTCCCCTACTTCCTTATCAATACTCTTTATCAAATGTTGGTTGTAATACTGTATAGTAAAATGTGAAAAAATTTCTCACTCCACTTCACAATCTTTAAGACTGTTTTCTCTTAACAATAAACCATGAAAATCTAAAACAAACATTCTTCTTTAATTTTTTTTATCTAGTCTCAGTTGGTGTTAAAATCTAGAACTAAAAATGAATCTACATTTTAAATTTTTAAATAAATTTTTCACTTAATTTAGGAAACAAAATATCACCATTAAGATGATTTCTTATTCTGCACGCTAAAAGCAAATAGGTAACATATGTGCATAGCTACACAAATGTTTATTAAATGTGACATACAAATACATGAAACAACATCAAAATAAATTTCATGTGTGACCATTCCATAGTCCGATATTCACTACTTTTCAAGAAAACACTAGTTGGGTTTTTTTTTTAATTGCCAATGCAAAGAAGACTGCAGAGAGCATACTGAGCTTATTTAAGAGATTATTTTAAGATTTTTAGGTCAGGGTCTAAATGTATTCTGCTATACAAAAAACTGTCATTCTTTAGAGCTTATTCAGGCAAATTTACACCTGCACAAAATAACATTAAGTTCTTAAAAATGCCTAATTTATTATCATGGGACAACATATATACAGGGGGGGAAATTTTGATTTCAAATTTAACTGAGGTAAGGTTTTATGAAAGCCAAAGAGATTTTCATATTTTTACAGCCCAAACTTTTGAGATTACCTTTGAAATTTGTAAAAACAACTATTCTTTATCAATAAATAAATCTAAAAATATTTAAAGATATATAGTAAATTACCTGTGAATAATTCCCTTTCCATGCAAATATTCTAAAGCAGACACAATTTCAGCAGTATAAAATCTGGTGCAAGTCTCATCAAAAGAACCAATCTTTCGAATATATTTAAGTAGCTCTCCATTTTTGGCATAACTAAGGCCAAAATCTGAAGATACAGTTAAGGATCAACATTTAAAAGCTTAAAAAACAATTAAAAACCTTAACAGGCACACAGGAAATACTTTATAACTAAATGAAAACTGAAAATGACAATGGCCAAATAACAGAGCGCAAAATTTTTTCATCTAACATCAAAAGTTAGAGAAAGCCTGAAAAGAATGTGAAAACTGAATCTCTTACAGAATAATGTGACCAAATGATTAAAAAATATTAAAGAATCTTCAGATTGGAATCAAATTTAAAGGTCATTCAGTCCAACCTTCCTTGAGCAGGAATCCTACCCAACACTAACCCTGACAACTGGTCAGTCAGCCTCTCTCAAGATCTAGGGTTACAGGGTTCCATTACCTACTGAAATGATTCTAAACCACTTTCACACTCATATCATTTCTGAGAAAAGAAATTAGACCCACGTTCTCATAATGCAAACACTGTTTCTTACGTTTGGCAATAATCCTGGTAGGGTGAGGTGTGGTGAACAGAGCAAGGTACTGCAAGATCCAAAGTCTAGCCCTTGTTTTGCTACAAATTTGATGTGTGACTTCAACATTCCCATCCTAGCCCTCAGTTCCTTCTTCTATCAAACAAGGAAATTGTATTAGATTATTTCTAAGGATTTTTTTCTTCTAGCTTTAATAGATAAGATTAATTGATCTTCTTAAGTCATTTTTCAGGTTACTAAGCAAATCATGATTTCTTATACAAAAAGGTAAAGAAGAGATTATTTAGCAAAAGTTTTAAAAAAAACAGCAAATCCATAAACCCAGTACTTCTAGCTCCAATTACAATATATGTAACTTTTGAAAGGAAATGAAAAAAAAAACAATAGTCTTTTCAGAAATATGTGCAGTATATGCTTGTATAGCTCCCCAAAAAGCACTGTTCAATATTTAAGGTATTAACATTCTAATGACTCAGCAATAAACTTTTAATTGTGCAAAAGGGAATTTTTATTGGCTGAGGTCTTATTTTCCACAATAGCATTAATTTCACACAATTAATATATCCTCCACAAGAACATTTTTTTAAATTTTCTCATCCCCTGAATACACTGCCTTGAATACAGTAGGCACCTAATAGCTTATAGATAAAAATTCATTTTTATCTCCATTTATAAACATACAAAAAAATTTCCCTCACTCACAAAGTATTTTGCTAAGGAATAGTTGATTTATCACTTCCCAAGTATTTAAGCATTTCTAATGAGTCCAGCAGTATACTAAGTACTGTAGGGGATCTAAGAGCAATATATGAAATACATCACCACTGCAGGGTAAGGTATTCCATATAATGGATTAATGTTTTATGACACCAGTGACCAAAACTTTATAACCAATTTTGATAGAGGATATTTTTAAAACAAATTGATCACAGAAAAGCCTAAAAAGATTTAGAAATACTGATGCTAAGTGAGCAGAATCAAAAGAACACTATACATAGTAACAGCAAGACTATGTGATGATCAATTATGACAGACTGTTCTCAGCAATACAGTGATCCAAGAGAATTCCAATAGACACTGGATAGAAAATGCCATCCGTATGCAGAGAGAGAACTATGGAGACTGAATGGAAATTGAAGCATACCATTCTCGTTTTTTTTTTCTTCCTCATGATTTTTCCCTTTTGTTCTGATTTTTCTTTATGACTAATATGGAAATTTTTAAAAATTATGAATAATCAATCAATCAATAAAAATTATCACATAGTAAGCTATCTTCTATAACAAAAGTTGTGAATACTGTGTAAATAAGGCCAAGTCTTCCTAGACTTTTCAGCATAAATAAGTATATCTTTGTACTTTGGAGGCTCTGGTATGTTCAGAGCTTTTTGCCCCTAAACTAAATGATCCTAGAATACTGGAAAGTCTTACAGGTTGTTATTTTATAGATTTTGTTTTCACTGGCATAAGGATCTTGATTCTAATAGCTCTTTACTCCCCCTCCCCCATCCTCACTGACCAATGAATTAGGTGGTCTAAATTCTAGAAGTATGACCTCCAGATAATTTATATGTTCACATGTATTTGACAATCATCAAAGTGTTATGAGATGACTTAGGTACATGAAACAATTAGAAAATAATATAAGACAATGTAATCGAATGATAAAATGTCAAACAATAATAAAAGTTTTAGGAATGATGAAAAATGAAAGGCATTGGAGTATATACATGATACTTGGGGTAGGACTTGGATTGGATTTTTAAAAAATAGTGAGACCTAGAAAAGATAAAAGAAAAAAAAAAAGAGAGAGAGAGAGAAGGGACAGTTTTCCAGATAGGAGGTACCACATAAAAAAAGTCACATAGGTATATATGTGTAGAAATGAGTATCTTATGTCTGGAGAACAATGAGAAAACCATCAATAAGGAATTTAATCCAATAGGCAACAGGAAAGTAACATGACAAAAACCAAGGTTTTGAAAAGAGTAGTATGATAGCAATGTTGAGGGAGCTCAAAAGAGAGATACAATAAGCCAGCAGACTATAAGCAAAAAAATCAAGAAAGGTAAGGGCCCATTGGTAATATTGAAAATGATAAAAAGAAGGTAAGGTTCAGACATATTATAAAAGAAGGATAAAGCTTGGTGTCAGGAGTGTATGTAAGAAAAGAGTAAAATACATCTCCAAGTTTGAGTAACTTGCACAATGATAGTAACACAAACAGAATTGGAGAAACTGGAGAAAGATGAGAAGATTGGAGACTTGTAACATTCATTTCTGGATAAGTCTGAGAAAAATATCCAAAGAATAGTATGAAAACAGACATATAAGATTAGAGTTCAGCTGAACAGACAAAACACAGCAATATGGAAATTCTCTGCATGGAAGTGAACAGTGAAGTTACTAGAGTAGATAAGCAATCTGAAAGAGGTGAACTGAGGACTATTAAATCTGGTATGGAGACAAGTGTTAGCAGGGTCTGCAGTGTTTAGAAATCACTTCCAGGGTTCTTAAAAATCTATTAATAAAGTAATTTCAATAAACCCAGTAGCTCCTAGGAAACATACAGGTTTAAAATGGGAAAATACTCCACCTTAGTTATGCCAGCAAAATTTTAAATGGATTCATCAGAGGGAAAATGAAAAAAAGCAAAACAGGCTGCTACATTTCCTTCATCCCTTTCTGGGAGATAAGATTAACTGCATTAAAAAGAGATCATTTGTATTTCATCTCTTTTTTAACTTATATGCATTTTAGACAAATTTTTTTATTAAGACTTATGGTCAGAAGACTGAACTTTGAGTCCATCAAGATGGGATCAGTGAGAGATTACTTGCCCAACAGATTATGACAGTAAAATGAGAACATATGCAAAATGTTTTGGAATTGTAACTTGTATTTAAATAGCATGTTACTATGTAATAGTAGCAGTAGTAACAATAGCAGCAAAAATCATAGGTCATTGAAATAGTACAAAGGGTGAATGAAAGAAAACTATGACTCAGACAATGACAGTCATAAATATCAAGAATACAGATTCTGATGATGACTTCAGGGTCATCTCTGACTTTCCTAAATTCAGTCGTTTCACCACATAGGCTGATTCCTTTGTATTATCATATGGCTTTAGCTTTTTTCTTTTCCCATTTTTCATCATCAAAACATAGGTCCCTTATCAGTCCAAATCTGATTTAGTCTTTTTAACAAAACTCACAGTCTGACCTAAATGAACTGGTAAAATAATGATGCACTAAGAAACCTTATATCATTTTTCATATTCACATATCTCCCTTTTGTGAGATATTAGCAGGAGGAAAATCAGTGGATTTGGAAACAGAAGACATTACAGATAATTTCTGAGAGGAAAGGGATCACTTCTTCTGGTTCAAAAATGAAATAAGAAAAAAGAGGATTTAATAAAGTGTTCAGGGACAAGATAGCCCACTGAAAAAAGTGAGTGAGATTTTTTCAGGAAAAAGCTTTCCTCTTATAGAAAATAATAGCAGCTTACACTGATAAAACTCTTTAAAGACAAGAAAATACACACACACACACACATACATACATAATAAAGGTCAGCCATGAATTAATGGAAGAGCTTAGGCAAATAACCTGCTTATGAGGAGTGGGAAGAGGAAACTGAGAGGAACAGAAAAATGATTCAATCTGCTGAAAAGGTATCAATAACTCAAAGAAATATGAAGACATCAGGAAAGAATTGAGGGCTTAAGAAAACAGGAGACAAGTTTGGAACAGACACAATTAGAATTGAAAAGAAAAGTGACATCAAAAAGAAATAAATGGTAGGAATTCAGAATAGTGATTAAGTCCAAACTGAAGTTGAATGACTAGAATCTGAATTTTGATATACTATGTTCTCTTGTAGCAATATCTTTTAATCTGGGAATAATATCTTTATTATATTTCTAATATCT
Organism: Sarcophilus harrisii; assembly: GCF_902635505.1. NCBI lineage: Eukaryota > Metazoa > Chordata > Mammalia > Dasyuromorphia > Dasyuridae > Sarcophilus > Sarcophilus harrisii. The sequence goes on from NC_045426.1 coordinate 338,387,213, forward strand.
GTATTCTAATACCAACTGAGTGATCTAAAACTGAGGATCAACACAGAAAAAACTAAGAATGTGAATTAGTCTAAAATTATTTTGTGGACAGTAATGTCAACCAACCATGGAGCTTAAGTGACAGAGGAAACAGAAAACATATAAAAGGCTAAGAGGAAAGTGGGAGCCTAAAAATGTTGTCCAAAATAGAAACATTTTAATGGGTATATGAGAATAAAAGCTAATAAATAGGGAGTCTACAGCTGAAGAGAAAGAATACCAAAATTTAAGATTTCAGATGAACTCTCTAAAGACAAAATTCAGTCCTAATGGTCTATGACTGAAGAGTACATATAGCGAGCAAGGAAATCTGAAAAGAATTTTCAAGCCATCAAAGTTGTTATCTTGGAAACGCAGAGGGAAAAAAAGTGGTTTCTGTACTAGTTTCACCAACGGTTGTTAGAGAAGTTCTTGGCTAAGTAGTACAATGGATAAAGAATTGGACTTAGACTCTAGAAGTCAAGATTACTAGCTGTGTGATCCTGGGCAAGTCATTTATTTCTGTGAGCCTTAGTACTCTCATATGTAAAATTCGGATAATAGCAAAATATACCTTACAAGGACCAAACGAGATAATTTATGTAAAATGATTTGTAAACCTTAAAGGGTTACATAAATACAAGCTATCATTATTATTATTACTGTCACTATTATAACATTTAATGAGTATTTGGTATATAAAGAGATTTATTTATTCATTCCCAAGCAACAGAATTAAATTAAAATAGGAAGCTTGTGGATAATAATAATTAAAAAAAACTGTAATTGGTTAACTTAAGAACTGTAGTTAAATCTTAAGATAGTCTTTAAAGAAATAAAACAGAACTATCTTCATCTAAAAATATATGTAGAACTACCTTAAAAAAAAAAAAAAAAAAAAAAAAGGATAAGGAACTAGAAATGTCTTTAGATAGCTTTTATCCTTAAAAAGGTTCTTATTTGTAAAGCACTCAGCACAATGGTTAGCACATATTAGTGTAGTGGAACAGTACAAAGAGCCAGAAGATCTGTATTCAAGTTCTATATCTGATATATATTGGCTTTGTGACTTAGGGCAAGTTAGTTAACCTCTCAGTGCTCAATGCAACTCAGTAAGACAATAAATTGCCAAGACTATAAATTGCAACATCAACCTGCATTAACAGGAGGAGTTACTTTACCTGGAGTTCTCTATACCAATGAAATCACAGGACTAGTCTCCCTATCTGTTCCTAATTATACACTGGGGGTTTTTAGTAAATAGACACCTACCAAGGATGAACAAATGAATTACTCAGCAAGCATTTATTAAGTGCTAGGCACTATGCTGGGTGCATGCAAAGACATGCATGCAAAGTTGCAAAGACAGAATGAAATGAAGCATGCACTCAAGGGGCTTATTCTATTAGTATTTTTTTAAGTACATAAACATATTCAAAATCAACATGCACAGTGAGTTGGGGGTAGGAGAAAAGCATTAGTAACCAAAAGGATCAGGAGAGATTTCCCACAGAAGTGGCACTTGAGCAAATTTTTGAAGAAAACAAGGGATAACAAAAGGCACAGATGAGGGGGGTATGGAATCCACCACTGCAAAGTGCATACAGAAGATGGAGGAGCATGTCACAAGTGAGAAATCACAAAATGGCAGTCTGAGTTTTTGTGCTATTGCTATGGTACACCAAATCTACCTTTTTGTATTTGATAGCCATTCTTACTCTCTCTTCTGTATTACCAGTTTTCCACAAGTTTTTTTTTCCTTACCCTGTGATAAGAAAATCAAGCTTCTATACAACATTATATTTTTGGAATTATTTTTCATTTCAATTATACATTTCACTGAAATCTATAAGTAAAATGTATATTTTCAATATGTTGAAAATAACTGACATGAATTTCTTAAGTGTATTAATGGAAAGGAATTAAGTTTTCATTTATTTTTGTGGGGGGGTTTTTTGAGAGGCGATTAGGATTAAGTGACTTATCTAAGATCACACAGCTAAAAAGTATTAACTGTCTGAGGACAGATTTGAATCCTCCTGATTCCAAGGGCTGGTGCTCTATCTACTACACTATCTAGCTGCCCCAGTTCTTTTTTATTTAAACAGTTCATATACATATATAGAGATAGGTCATCTACAAATTTACATTCCTCCAGATGAAGCTAAAATAAATTTGCCCAGGGACAACTGCAACCAAAAAACATTTACCTATTTCTGTAATTATTTTCACATAGAAAAATGTTCTCATTCACAGAGTCTTGGCCCATTTTACTCTTTGAGCATGTATATCTCAAAATGTGTCAAAAATTCTCAAAATTAATTTATTTTCATTTTTAAAAAATGTATGCCATATTTTAAGGAAGATGGGGAGAGAGGTTCCAACATCAAACAATGAAGTCTCAAAACTTCAAAAAAGATTAGGAATTGCTGCTCTGTTATGACGAAATATTTCATGGTCTACTTAGACCATAACAAATGCCATTTCAAAGGATACACAGCTTTTCATCGTCCTGAAATGTGAAGTAAAGTTTTACAAAGAAAGGGTGATCCAGGCGGGACATTACATCTCTTTCTCTGGTTACATATGGTACCTTGTTCTCTTTTATGATATGCCGTTTCTCTAGGATTTTAACTTAAACAAAAACCAAAAGAAATTAATTACTAAGACTGGTAACATAAAGATTTAAATACCTAATTTATTAATGCATTCCACATATTAGTTATTAAAACTTACAGATTTTAATGTCTATAGAAAACCAAGTATTTACAAGTTCTTCACAATCAGTATAGCATACTTAAAATTAACTTTTTTAATGCAACAACTTTTTATATTTACAGTCTATATTAAACTTTTATGCATTATTACTTACTAGCATATTCTCTAGAAGTTGCCAATTCCCGGGCCAAGACAACCTGTTTTTGGAAAAGGGAAAAGGAAGGTGGGAAGAGAATAAGAGAGAAAGGACACAACAAAAGGTAACCAGATTAGGTTCAGCATAAAATCTAATTGTTTCTGTATACATAGGTATAATACATTTAAGTTCAAAACTGCCCAAGATAATTTGCTACACATACAAATAAATATGCATATTCTTACAAATAAGAATCAAGGTCAATCTGCTATTAATCAGATGTATATAATTCATAACAGGTTAAATGAAAAAATACAGTAAAACTTGAATTAGTCAGAATCCTCATGTAAGCAAACATTTTTGGTTCTATTATATTTTTAGAAAAAAAGGGAAAAATTTAACTAAATGATTCAATATCAGAAACTTATTAAAATAAAATGTTCTATTTTTAAAATATCAAAATGTAAATTTAAAGGTTAAAGAGAACTAGGTTGACTTTTTTTGGTAATAAGTTCTTAATTTTATCCTGGACCTCTCATAAAAATACTGTGAGAAGTGTGGCCTAATCCCAAAAGCCATTCACTCCCCCCCCCCAAAAAAAAAAATTTCAACTGACCGAGCTGTTATTATATTTTCTATTTTGTAGTTTTAGAATGCTTGAGACAAAAGGGACTCAGAAATCATTATTCCATTCTGTTCACTTTACAGAGAGTAAGTGACTTGCCCGGTTCTATACCAAATTAATCAGAGTATAAACTAAAACTGAATTCCAGACCTGGACTGTAATTACAGCACTAAACCTCAGGTATTGTGACTCCCAGCCAGGTACTTTGCCCATTCTGCCATGTTCCCTAGAGAAATCACAGATAGGAACAAAAGTCTAAGACCTTATTTTCCCCATCACCCTCCAGCCCCTGGCTCTGCTACACAGCATTCAGCAGAGAAAGGGAGTGCTCAGTCACAGAAAATGCATAGGACATGGTATTGAGGACCCAATCCAAACCCCATTTCACACAGTTGGGGACCTTGGATAAGCTGCTTAACCTCTCTGGGCCCCAATTTTATAACAATTATAACAAAACTGAGACCTGTCTAGGAAGTGGCAACATGAGTATTTAAAGCAGCATTTCCACTTCCATTTGCAAAGTAATGTACACACATATTAATAGCCAGAAAACTCTGGAAATAGTGGAAGAAGAGAAATCTGGACCTGGGCTTCCATGAGACTCCATTTTCTCATTTCAGAATTATCACACAGACCACAAAAGTAACTACTTCTTTGTATTCTGCTAACAAAGGCTGAACTGAAACATAGGATAGGTGGGGTATGTTTAATAGAAGGAAATCTGAATACTTGAGCTCATGGCCCAGATTCCTAAACATACCTTTGATGGGTAACCAAGTTACTTTGACTTTGTTATTGTTATAGAGAAATGTGGGAAAGCTCCATCCATTTCTCAAAGAATTCCTGTTTTTCACTTCAAGTTTCATTGCTCTCAGAATTAAGTTTCTTGCATGTGACTAGATTGCACTACTTGAACCACAAAAGTATTTTCTTTTGTAAAACATCTCTACAGAGATAAGCAACGGAAGATAATGTATTCAAGTACTAAAATTTAATGAAAAGAAACATCCACAGAAATACCTCTATCTACTTATACGAAATGATATAAATTTGTCTAAAATAAACAAAATGGAAAGTGCCCAAGGTCAAGAAATACTACCAGATAATTAGGAGATTAAACTGACAAGATTCCTAAGGCCAGAGGAATCTCCTTGCCTCACAGCTAATAAAACCAAAATGGCTTCATTTGTTTGACAAAAGCACATGAAATTAACTACTTGAAGAAATTAAATTCACGGGTCATTAAGTGTTTTCTTTTATAAAAAATTAATAAAATAAAAATTTAATAAAATTTTTATAATTTTAAAATAAAGAACAAGCAGTATATCATTGGAAAGACTGATCTCAGTCACCTTCATAACAGGAAATAATATCTCATGGGATGAGTTATTTACCTAGAACAACTGCCTATTCTCTCTCATCAATTTTAAATACAATATAAAATCATCTATAAAATAAACAGATTATGACAGATTAATTCAAAGGGCCCTTCCATATATAACATTCTATGATTCCATTTACAAAACTATTAATTACCATTAGTGTGGAGTCCTTTAGCTCAATGTTCCAAAGCATCACCCCACAAATTAAAATATTAATTACTCATGTACTTACTGTTGAGAAAGATCCTTCACCAAGGATTTTTCCAAACTTGAAGTCTTCTGGCCGTTTCTTTCGAGGCTGTGGTAGCTGCTGTCCTGAATGTTGTGGTAAGGAATTGGAATTAGACCTTGGCTCAGCTGTAGTGCCATCCATTGTAGACCCCTGTCTGCTACTACAGGGAACGATGACAGGGGGAGTGCTGGAATCTGTATGGTTTCTCACCATTGATGGAGTTGGACAGGAACATAATACCACACTAGTTTGTATGGGAATAGCATCATACTAGAAGAAAAGGATAAGGGCAATTAGTTTACACTAAGATAATCTTATTACCAATATTTCCTCATTTTAACCCCAGAAATAAAAACATCAAGGCAAACAATACCATTTTAAATAAGCAAAAAATTATGTGGTATGGTAGATATTTTGAATCAGAGGACCTAGAGCAGATTCACAACTATAGCTAATTTTTCTTCCTTTTGATTTTAACCTAATTACCTACTCTCTTGTGAATAAAAGTAACCAAAAAAGACTAAGCCAGAATGGAGGCTTGATTTCCAGAAGGGCCACCTAACTTTGTTCACAGAACAACTACTCCTGAGAAACTGATTTCCCTTTTAACTCAGGCCAGTATTTTACAAATTATTATCATAAAAATAAAATAGATAGTAGCAAGCTAAGAGGCTAATGCCACTGGGACTTAATAGCCAAGTTAGACCTTTTTCCTAATCATTAGATTTACATCTCGGTACATGATAGTGGGTTTTCATGATTTGAATGAGGAATAACAATGGCTAAGGCAGTATTATACAGAGTGCAGGCCTAGGCTTTTTGCAAAACAAAATAAACTTCAAAAATGTTTATACAACAATCAAATTGTTCTTGATCCTCCTAGGATTGATCCCAGTCTAAGTTTTGGAGTCTGATACACTTAATAGACAATGAAGAAGCTAGCCTAGCTATAAATCTATGATCCTATGACAAGAAAAACTTTCAGAAAAGGTACAATATATGAACATGTTTTGCAGTATACAACTAAAATCAGACACAAGGAGAGAGATTTGCATTCCTATAGCAGTAGCAACCTACCGTCATATTTGCCTAGCACCATCAAAGCCCTTTGATCACCACTGCCTTTCAAGGTAGTAGCATTATATTTGTAAATATGAAACTGAACCTGTGCAAGCAGCTTCCAGTCACCTTGAATTTTATAAGACAACAGCCAAAAAAGTATTTTTAAAAGTTAAAAGTGCTATATAAAAGCACAGAATTATTCAAAAGGCATTGAATTCACAAATACTATTTTAAGCTCTGATATTAACAAGTATGTAAACAAGTTCTCATCCAGAGTCAAGAGAAGGGCAAGACAAGCTGCCACTTATACTACAACAAGCAGCACACAAGAGAAAGTGATGAAAAAGAAAGGTGGAACACTTAAATTTTATAAATACACATATTTTCAATGCTAGGTAAACTTTTAATGACGCATAAAGATTTACTTTGTTCAGTTGCATATAGTACAAAAAACTAAACAAACAATGGGACATAGCTTTCACCTACTTTCCTAGATCTGCTTCCTCATCAGTAAGATTAAAATGTTACATAGTATCATAAGTTCAAAAAGCATTTTAAAAAGACAAAATTTCAATTATTCTTATTATCAACAATATGTAGAAATATTGACTGAACCAAGAAGTTTATTTGTGAAGCATCTTTTCTATTTAAAAAAAAAAAAGGCCCTTGTAAAAGTCTGTGATTTATGATTAGTCACAAAGTTATCTTTTTTAAACAAGTGATATTTATTCATTATGTTCTTTAAAAATAAGTTACTGAGTTTTGATAGAATTATGCAGATTAATACTACCAACTGACACTAGATGTTTAAGTAGACTAGTTAATTCGTTCTAGCAAAGCATGATTTGTCATGATACCAATTGAGCAAGAAAATAGTTTGGATGGGGGGAAAAAACACAAAAACCAAACTTGCTGAAAAGCACATGCCTGGTTAGGAAATCAGTACCATCTTCTTTTGTGAAAAGCTACATATAATCACAAATCAAGAGCAAACATTTATGCAGTCAACATTTAAAATTAATTACATGCTTTGGCCAAACTTTGAGTGGGAAATGAGGATTAAAGGGAAGAAGTAGACTTTTCCTAACAAGTTTACCATGGAAGCACATTATTTTGTCTCAAGTAAGTTGAGAGTAAAAGAAGTCTAGAAATTTAAGAGTTTAGTCCAATCCCTTTATGGAGACTCCCAAGGATCCAGGTCTTGCTCAAAGTCACATATTGAGACAGTGGCAGAGCCAAAGCTAGACAGAAGTGAGATCCAAGTTGGGGTGGTGCCATGTTACTGAAGTGTGTGCTACTCAAGCTACAAGCAGGCTGATTCTCCACCTTTTACATATAAGCTTTTCCAAGTAAAGAATGGGTGACGTTTCGAATATTTGTGGCAGCCCTTTTTGTAGAGTGGCTAGAAACTGGAAACTGAATGGATGCCCATCAGTTGGAGAATGGCTGAATAAATTGTGGTATATGAATATTATGGAATATTATTGTTCTGTAAGAAATGACCAACAGGATGATTTCAGAAAGGCCTGGAGAGACTTACACGAACTGATGCTGAATGAAATGAGCAGGACCAGGAGATCATTATATACTTCAACAACAATACTATATGATGACCAGTTTTGATGGACCTGGCCATCCTCAGCAACGAGATCAACCAAATCATTTCCAATGGAGCAGTATTGAACTGAACCAGCTACACCCAGAGAAAGAACTCTGGGTGATGACTAAAAACCATTACATTGAACTCCCAATCCCTATATTTAGCCCACCTGCATTTTTGATTTCCTTCACAAGCTAATTGTACAATATTTCAGAGTCTGATTCTTTTTGTACAGCAAAATAACGGTTTGGTCATGTATACTTATTGTGTATCTAATTTATATTTTAATATATTTAACATCTACTGGTCATCCTGCCATCTGGGGGAGGGGGTGGGGGGTAAGAGGTGAAAAATTGGAACAAGAGGTTTGGCAATTGTTAATGCTGTAAAGTTACCCATGAATATAACCTGTAAATTAAAGGCTATTAAATAAATTAAAAAAAAAAAAAAAAGAATGGGTGACAAAATTACTTATGATACTCCTAAGAAGACTAGGAATAAGAGAAAACCTACTCCTGAGAAGGAAAAAGAAGGAATATCTGATAAGTACTAATCTGCTAAGAAGGTTTCATAATTAGCTATTTTCCTTTAATCAAGTTTAAAATGCTGATGTTTTGTTTCACTTTTTAAAATAACAAAAGGATAAATAAGAAGACTGTCATTGTAAAGGTCTTACTGGATTTTTGTGGATTTACTATATTTTTAATATCTAAAATACAGCTATAAACCAAATCAGAAGGGGCATCACACATTCCTTGATAACCTCTGCAGTATTTTCACATAAGTGGTCAAAGAAAGTTTTATTTGTGCAAACTTGTTTCTTAGGGTTTATTTATGTATCTTCCATTAAAGTCTACAACGCCCACACAATGTCATAGAAGGGGTTCTAGGTTGTTGAAAGTAATTCTACCACTCTTATGATCTAATAGGTCCCTAACCAAGCTGGAAAGTCATGAACTTTGTTTGTACATGTGTAATCAAAGACCAACCAAGCTAAGTTCAGAGAAGTGAGGCTGCACACCTGCTGGTAAATTTTTCTGTCAAAACAAAACAAAAACCCAAATCCTAACAAAGAATCCAAGCAGGCAGAGCTTGCAATCTTTTTTGGAGTGCTCACGCCCGATCATTTGAAGTACAGTATCATGTTCATTTCTATTCTAGCTACAAAGAAACCTTTAAAAGAAAATTAACTTAGAAAGTTACAGAACTTTTAGTCATCTACATCTATTTTATGCTGAAATCCCAAACAATTCTCAATGATAAAGAGATGTGCAGTCAGGATAAAGTGACGTGTAGTTTAACCTGCTGAACCATATTTCAACAGAAAACTAGACAGTTTTTCTTAATCAAACAAGAATGTTACCAAGTCCACCTGCTTCATGTCCTGTAGGCAAATTTTCCTGCAAATGACTAAAGAGCACTTGATTTGCTTTTTAATTAGATTAGATTACGAAAATTACCCTATGTTAATCCTTGTGGTTTTGTAGCTCCTTCTCTTGCTAATCTATCAGCTTCTTCATTGCCTGCAAACCCTTCCCTTGAATAAGTGTATCAAGCTTGAGATAGTCTTCTTTATTAATCACATCTTTTTCTGTGCTTGTTTTCCAGCCATTTTCTTCCAATCTTTAACCCAACTTTTTATGCCATTTATAGTAAACATACTATCTATGTTGAGAACTAGCTTACTGATGTGTTGATTCTTGGCTCGTTCAATTGCTTTACAGGCAACATGTATTTCTGCTCTTTAGTTTGTCTGTTGCCCAGGAAGTCTATCACCCACATTTAGAGGATGTCCTAGCCTCCAATAAACACCAATACCAGCTCGTGCTTTCCTCACATTACTAATAAGTGTCAAGCATCTGAGGCTCATTTTGAACTCTGGTCCTTCAGACTCCAGGACCAGTGGTATGTCCACTGTACCACTTTAGCTGCACCTTCTACTGCTGATAGTATTAATATATCATTGTAACTTTTTCTACCTTTTCCTAATGAGTGGATAGGGAAGAAGGTAGAGGAGAGGAGAAAAAGTTATCATTTGCATTAACAAAGTGGGAAAAAAATCGTTTCAAATTCATAATAATAAGAGCCATTCCCCAATTGATAAATGGACAAAAATATTGACAATTTTCTTTTTTTCTTTATTAGCACTTGTAGATTTTTCAAAACATATGCACGAATAATTCTTCAATATTAACTTTTGCAAAACCTTGTGTCCCAATTTTTCCCCTCTTTCCCTCACTCCCTTCCCTAGATGGTAGGTAGTCCAATATATATTAAACATGATAGAAATATACGTTAAGTCCAATAGTGACAATTTTAAAAGTCCCAACTATTGCAGCATTATGAAAAACTGCTCCAAATAATTAATAGAAATAATCATTAAAGCAACAAATAAGGAAAATAACAAATGTTGGAGAGACTGTGGGAACATACAAAGATGCATTGCTAATGAAGCTATAAATTGATATAATCATTCTGAAAAATAATTTGGAACTATAATGAAAAAGTAGCTAAACTATATATAGACTGTGATCCATCAATAACAGTAGATATATATGCTAAAAAGATGAAAGGAAAAAGGAAAAGGACTCACACATACAAAAATATTTCTAATACCTTTTTATGGTGGTGACAAAGAACTGGAAACTAAGGAAGTACCCAATGAATGAATGAACAACTTAACATTTCATAAATGCAATAGAATACTATCACATCATAAAAAAATGACAAAAGGGTCTGAATTGATGCAAAGTGATATAAGCAGAACAAAGGAAACAATTTATATAAAAGCAACATGCAAAATAGACAGCTTCGAAAGATTTATTAACTCTGATCAAAGTAATGACCAAACATGATGCCAAAGTACTGATGAAAAAAAAAAAAAAAAGCTACCTTCCCCAAGACAGAGAGGTGCTGGCCTCTATGCAAAATGTGATGTACATTTAAAATAACTGTAGATAATATAAAATATTTGGTTGTCTACCCGCCAATACAAAGCCAGGAATTATACAAACACAAATACAAAACACTTTCCACACAAATAAAGTCAGATCTAAACTGTAAGAACACGAAGCGTTCATGGGTAGGCCAAGTTAATATAATAAAAATGACAATTCCGCCTAAATTAATCTACTTATTCAGTACTATACCCATCAAACTGCCAAGAAATTACTTTACAGAGCTAGAAAAAATAATAACAAAGTTCATCTGGAAGAAAAAAAGCTCAAGAATTTCAAGGGAATTAATGGAAAAAATGCAAATGACAGTGGCTTAGCTATACCAGATCTAAAACTATATTTATAAAACAGTGGTCATCAAAACCATTTGATTACCATTTCTAACAGAAAAGTTTTAAGACTTTCACAATAATATTTTCAAGAAGAATTTTTTTTAGATTCTGTCATTAACTGAACCAATCAATAATCTTCTAAAATATGATTGCCACAATCTGGAAAACAAATGGTGATTACCAGGTTTTCAAAACCAAGACTGACTATCTCCCAAGCACAAAGAGGTGGCTCAAGTTTAATAATAGGTAATCTTATTTATATATTAGTTAAGCTCACAGAGAACTAGGAGGGAAGATCAGACTTAGAAACTAGATGAATCATCCATTCCCAGTTTATTCTAATCAGTTTGCCACCCACTTGTGACCCAAAACTATCAGGAATATAGTCAAGTTACCTAATTGCTTCTGAAACTTAAGTTTCCGTAGAAATTTTAACAATCTTATATAGTAGAAAGTATAAAATATGGTATAGTCAGTTAGTCAATAAACCTTTGTGAAAATGACTATCGTGTGCCGAACACTACACTAGAACAAGGAATACAAAGAAAGATTGAAAAAAAGAGTTCCTGCTCTGAAGAAGCTTTTCTAATAGAAAAGACAACATGCAAATAACTATGTACAAACAAGACAGATATAAATACATGATAAGCTGGAAATAATTAGCTGAGTGAGTATAAATGAGGTCAAAGTAAAAACTGAATTTAAGCACAAATTCTATTACTGGCAAAATCACCTTGGGCAAACTAATCTTTCTCTGACTCAGTTTATCTATAAAATGGGGATAATTCTTGCACAAAAAAAGTTAAGAAAAATGCTTTATAAACTGCATACTGTATAGGATTGTGTATGTGTGTGTGTCTACATATATGTACAGAAAAATATTATCACTTAATCCCATTTTCTCAATAAGAAAACAATCTCAGAGAAGTTAGGCAATCTACCTAAGAAGTCAAGTCCAAGGAATATTTTTTCCATGATACTAAGTTACTAATAGTCAATGGAGTAACAAATAAAAAAAAAAATGCAAAAAAAGGGATATAGTACAAATATCATAGCTGTCAATTTTTTAATAATAGATCTGAACATCATTAATAACATACCCCCCAAAAATTGCTCCCCCCCCAAAAAAAAAGCCCATCAGATCCTAAAACAATTTTTTCAGAGCCATAAACTTTATCCTTCCAAAATATTTTTAATTTCTCTTATAAATATATACTTAAGAGGCTAAATTCTAAACTTGAATAGGGATAACACTGTGCTCACTGGACAGCACAATATACAACAGTAGATACCAATTGAGAATTAAGGCCTTATAAGGGTCAGGATATGCTATAATAGCATCTAGCATTTCAGAACACATAAGGAAAACCAAACTCAAAATCTATTAATGTTTTAAAGTGCTAGAAGTGCCATTGGGCTTGGTGCATCCTAGTGATCAGACATTTATTTAAAAAAAGAAAAGAAAAAATGAACAGATATACAAAAGAAACATAGTTCAAGCTAATCTAGCATTAAAAATGGTAAAAGGGGAAGCTACATACTGTGGTAGAAACAGCACCAATCCTGGAGTCAGGAGGAACTGAGTTCAAATATATCTCAAACACTTGACACTATCTGTGACTCCGGGCAAATCAACTGAATCCCAACAGCTTTGCCAAAGGAAAAAAAAAACTTTCTATTATATTATGCTGCCACTAAAAATAACCAAAACCTTCTTACCCTGATACTCCCAAATTAGCAAATTTATTCCCTCTGTACAATCAAATTGTTAAAAGCTAAAAGAGACTCTTACTTCTTGTTTCACAGTTTGAAATATGACTTGCCCATGTCACACATTAGGTTGTTATTAATAACAGACAGAGGTAGGAGTAGGAACATGATACAGTAAAAGGTATTAGAATCAGCAAGCCTGAATTCAAATCTTATCTCTACTGGTTACTATGTGACCTTGGAGAGTCACTAAACTCTGGTCCACAGCTTCATTATCTGTACAATAAGAGAATTTGGAGTAATTATCATCTAGAGTGCTTTCCAGCTCTAATTCTATGATCTGATGAACTCAGGATCTTTTACTTCTATAACTAGCACTTAATATAGTGCTTAACGTAATGTGGTATATTACAGCTATAAATGTTACTCTGACTACTAGGACTTCTCATAGTACCCACCTCTTAGAAAGCTGATGTGGAAAAAGCACTGGATAAAAAAAATTTGCTTTGCCCGTTTATGCTTGTTTTATTTTTTGTTCATTTGAGGAATGAAAGATGAAGAGCAAAATGGGGAAACCACGAATTTTTATTCCCTATCCTCAAAGAACTCACATTTTAATTGAGCACAGGAGTTCTAATGAATAAGAAAGCTAAAGCTGATCTAGTTTTCACACTAAGTTCTATACCAATATAATGAGCCTCCAGGGAAGCTAGGAGCAAAGGAGATTCTATCTAAGGAGGACAAACTAAGCCTGGTAATGAAAGAAAAAGGTCAAAGTTTCTATGCCAATCAGTAGTGAGATTGGACCTTTGAGTAGCCACTGTATTACCAGTCTGGGAGAGAATATGGAAACCTAGTTTTGGTGGATGAAATGGGGAGAAAAGAACCAGTACCTTCACCCCAAATTCTGTCTACTGAAATCTGATCAATCTCCCTTCAAGGAACAGTTCCAATGAGAATTTCTTTTTTAAGGCCATCTTGTGATACTTTCAAATCAAAAATTATTTTACTCCCTTTGGATTTTATAGGACTACTCTGATTAGTTTCTACTCTGTATTACTTATTATTGATTTTTTTCCTAGTAAGTTTATTTATTTTAAATACACATTGCTTTATGAATCATGTTGAGAGAGAAAAATCAGCAAAAGGAAAAAACCATGAGATTTAGTTTTTAAAAAAAAGAAGAAGAAGAAGTAGTAGTGAACAAAGAATGTGTTGATTTACATTCAGTCTCCTTAGTTCTTGTTCTGGATACAGATGACATTTTCTGTCCAAAGTTTATTGGAATTGGCACTATTACCTCCACCACAACAGTGGCATCATAAAACAGAGCAGACTAGATAAGAGAGAGCAATGACAGAAGGAACTTACCTGGAAGCTTCCAAGATGGTTACTATAGTACTATAGCCACTTCCCTGCTGCAGTAGGGCAGCTGGATTTTCCAAGATAACCTAAGATGTGTCAGAATAAGGAGCACAGGTAGGATACTGGAATTTATAATATTCACAGAAAAAGTGAGTATTCCAGATCCTCCCAGCTGCTGGCACCTACCTCAAATAATCTTGTATTTTACAAACATGCGCTCCCATACATACATACATAAATACACAAACACACATATATATTTACATATATGTGCAACTATTTCCTCCCAGAGAGGATGTAAGGTCCATGTAAGGACTACTGGTTTGTTTTTGTTTTTTATATCTATTACTTTACATAGCAGACACTTAAATGCTTGTTGAAAGATTACTATTTATTTAGCACATCTCCCATGAATACTAAGTCAGATGGAAGTCCTTTAGAACTTTCTTGGAAGTTCATCAGCCTATTTATTCATTTAAAAATGTCAACTATTAAAGACTCTGCCAAGACATTCATTATAATATATGAGGTATTTTTTGGTTAAATGCTCTAATGTTCCTTAAATGCTTAAAATTTTATTTTCTAAAAGACATATCTGTAATAGGGAAATCCTATTAACTAGTCCAGAAACTGTCTATTTCTAATGGTCCAACTACTAATTGTGGTTACTGCTGGATAATTATTTAATTATTTAATTTTAATTTAAGGGCTATGAAGACTAGATTAGAAAGGGCAGAAATAGAGGTAAAAAAAAAAAAAAAAAAAACTTTTACCAAAGCTATTCCAATATCCCAAGCAGACAGGTAAGGAGAGTTTGAACTAAGGTAGCAGCAATGTGAATAATAACGAGGAGAATTGATGTTTGCATCTATATAAAGTCTGGAAGGAAAAACCAAAGATGATTTCCAATTTTCAGAAAAAGTTTACTTGTTCTATAATTTAAATTCATATCTGTCAAACTGGCAAAAAATAAATTAAAAATAGAAATTGTATATTAGAGGAGCTGTGAGAAAGCAAACTAAGTGCTTACTCTACAAGGCATTACTACTGTTGGTAGATTTATCATTCAACAATTCTAGAAAACAATTTAGAACTATATAGTGGGGGTGGAGGGAAATCATTAAACTTAGACCTACCAATCATATCACTAGGTATATATCCCAAGAACATAAATGAAACAAAGAAATGTTCTATATATAATGAAACATTCAGAGCACACTTTTTGGTAGGAAAAAAATGGAAACAAAGTGTATATCAACTCATTAGAGAATAACTAAACATATGATACATGAACATAATAGATTATTGTGCACTTAGAACCATACTCAAAAAGTTGATAAATAGTGTATACTCTTTGACCCAGTGATATTGTACATATCTATTATAATAGTTTTAGGTTTCTTTTTTATTTTTTCCAGTGGGGGTAGAAGAGAAAAAACAGGTCCTTATTAACTTTTTAAGTTAAAGTTGAAAAAGAAAATTCCATGCTGAACATATTATATATTTAAAAAGAAAAGCAAGCTATAAATAACAGATTCACAGTTTCATATACAATTCCCTACTTCTGTTCCACAATATAAGATGGAAATGTTCACTTTAATTGATGTTTTGTTAAATCTGGAATATTAAAAAAAATGAAAAAAATACTATTACATCATAAGGAATAATGTATATAAAGAATCTAAGCAAATTTGGGAAGATTTGTATGAACTAAAAGAGAATAAAGCAAAAAAGTACTAAGAGTACAAAATCCACAATAAAGAAAAACAATGCTAAATGACATTAAAACTCAGATTAATGTAATGGCTAATTTTGATTCCAAAGTCTGAAGATAAAACACACTTTCCTCTTAGTAAAGAGTAATGGAATCCTTGTGTGGAATGAAGTATATGACATCAAATATGGTGAATGTGTTCATTTCTTTTCCTTAATTGTATTCCTTTGATTATTACAGAACATTCTATTGTAAGGGAAAAGGGAAACTGAAAAAAAAAAAAAAAAAGCCAGGTTGGAGGAAAATGCATCAATAAAAACATTTAATAAAAATTAAATGTTAATTAGAAAAGGAAGGTTTTAGAAAGTCAGTCAATACTCATTTATTAAGCATCTACTAAATGCAAGTCACTGAGGATAGAAAGAAATGCAAAGAGACAGTCCCTACTTTCAAGGAGCTCACAAGCTAATGGCAGAAAAAATAAGCAAACAAATGTGTATACCAAAGTGCATACAAGGAAAACAGGAAATAATTTTAAAAGGTGTGACACAAGAATAAGGTAGTTATGAAAGGCTTCCTACAGAAGCTAAGATTTTAGTTGGAACTTGAAGGAAGTCAAGAAAGCCATAGAGATAAGAGAGAGTATTCCAGGCATGAGAGACAGTCACAAAGAATACCAAGAATGAAGAGATAGAGTGTCTTGTTTGTGGAACAGCCAGGAGCCCAGAGGTCACTGGATCAAAGAGTATACAGCAGTTAATAATAATAATTATTAGTATAATAATATAATAAAATAATAAGATGATTGAAGGGAGGAATCATAAAGGGCTATGAATGCCAAAGAGAGGATTTTGTATTTGATCCCTGGGACTAGAGAAAATCACAGGTTTTTGCTAAAATGGGAAGAGATGGGAAGTGACATGGTTGGATCTGCAATTTGAGGCAGGAAGACTACCAGTAAGCTATTGCAATAGTCTATGCATGAGGTAATGAGGACCTACACCAAGGTAGTGGTAGTAGTAGTAGTAGTAGTAGTAGTAGTAGTAGTAGTAGCAGCAGCAGCAGCAGCAGCAGCAGCAGCAGCAAAAAAGCACACCGTAGGTATACTTGACAGATGTCAAAAGGTACAACTGATAACACTTAGAAACAAATTGGATTGGGGGGAAAGGGGAGACCAAGTGTTAAGAAATATTGAGGAATTAAGATATACCTAGGTTTCAAGCCTAAGTGACTGGAAGGAAAGTGATGCCTTCTATAGTAATGAAAAGAACAATAATAGTAAAAGCTATTTATATAATGCTTATTATGTGCTAGGCACTGTGCTAAGTAATGCATAATTATTATCTCATTTGATCTTTATAACCAGGCAAAATACATATTATTTCCATGAGGAAACTGAGGTACCCAGGTTAAATGACTCCCTCAGGTCATATAACTAGTGTCTAAGGATAGATCTGAACACAGGTCTTCCTGATTCCAGCCTAAGACTCTATTCACTGCACTACCTAGCTATCTCATATGCAAGCATTATCTATTTTCAAAAAATCAGAATATATCTTAATATGAAACTTATACTAAATCTATTTTGAAATAAATCAGGTCCTAATGAAGACTTTAAATTTGTAAATAAAGAGTGCTCTATCTTGGAATGTCCAATCTCTGAAAGGATAACTTTTAAAATGTCAAATCTCTAAAAGGATAATCAACAGAAGACAACAATTCTACTTTTTCCTATATTTCTTAGTGTTTAAAATAAAAAAACCTCTGGGTAATAAAAGCAAGTAAATACTGTTAAAAGTGTCTTTTAAATCCTAAATTGGTTAAAAAAAAAAAAAAAAAAAAAAAAACAAAACAAAACCCTGTCATTTTTTCAAAATTCTGTCCTTTCCTCTTACTCTACCATTTTACATTAATGTATGTATCAGGACTTAATATTATGTATTACGAAGATCTTGAGTTCTTAAAAAAATTAATTCTAACAGGCCCTACCAAATTGGAAATATGGACCAGGTATGAACTGTGCATGAACTGTGTTTAAGGAACAGACTTGTTAACTTCAGAGAGGTGAGGAAGTAATGCATTCCAAGTATAAGGGACGCACATTTTGTACACAAAGCCAGATGAAATGTCACATCTAAGGAATATAAAGAAGGCCAGTTTTGCTAGATTGAAGTGTAACAGGGAGGAGTAAAATCTAATGAGGCTAGAAAGACTGGTTAGATCCAGGTTGTCAAAAAATTTAAAAGCTAAACAAAGTTTGTTTTAGCCTAGAGATAAAAGAGAGTCACTAAAATTGATTAGGCAGGAGAATGACTGTCAGATCTGTGGTTCAGGAAAATCACCAGGTCAATAAGCCTTTATTAAGAACCTACTACACAATGGGTTTAAATTTGTAAATAAAGAGTGCTCTATCTTGGAATGTCCAATCTCTGAAAGGATAACTTTTAAAATGGCAGTCATTGACTGACTAATGCTAAATGCTGAGAATACAAAAAAAGGCAAAAAGATAGTTATAATCTCAAGAAGCTCAAAAATCTAATGACAGAGAAAATAAGCAAACAAATATGTGCCATTAAGCTATTTATAGGGCAAATAGTAAATAATGGAGGAAAGGTACTATTACTATAATTAAAAAAGATTTTAGATGGGATTTGAGGAAGCCAGAGAAACAAGTAGGCAGAGATAAGGAAGGAGAGCATTCCAGGCAGGAAAGGAAAGTCAGAGAAAATGAGCAGAGCTGAAAAACTGGTGTCTTTTTCATGGAACAAAAAGGTGCCCAGTGTCACTGGATCAAAGAATAAACTGAAGGGAGGAAGAATAGGAATAGAAGATAGAGATGGAAGACAGGGAAAGGAATTAGGAGACTGTTATAATAATCTAGGGAAGAGGTAATGAGGGTCTGAAAGAAGGCGATAGTCATGTGACTGGAAAAAAGGGACCACAGGCAAGAGAAGTTGAAACAGCAAAATCTGGCAAGTAATTGGATACATGGGGCGAGGGAAAGAAAAAAGTAAAGGTTAATGCCAAAGTTATGAGACTGGCAGACTGATTTAAAAAAATAAAATAAAATAAGTAAAGTCTGAAAGAAAGTTGGACATGGGAAAAGTATGATGTTTCCAGCACATCTAGTTCAAAATGTTCAAAAAGTAAATAGTGACATAGCTGAAGCTTAAGTTAGCAAGACTGGGATTGAATATACAATGTGTGTGTCTATGTAGAGATTGTAAAGAAAGAGGAGTATAGGGGCTTAGAATTGAACCTTGTAAAACACCCACAGTTTAAAGATATATTGTTACAAATGAGGAAATTGAAGCTGTGAGGTGAACTGCTTACCTATGGTCACATGACTTTCATACCAGAGCTGAGTTTCAAATCCAACTCTTCTAACTATTAAGTCAAGTTCCCTTCTACAATCACAAAATGTCATCCATTAACAGCAAATATTATTTGAAGTGAAATCTTTTTCAATTCCACATATTTTCAGAGACCTGATCATAATTTATTATTATTAATTTTGAATACAAATTATGTTCTATTATATTGAATGTATAATTATAATAAATTGTTAATTTAGTAATGTTCCTGAAAAAGTCATACCAAAAAATTAAAATCACCTCCACACCTTGGAAAAAGGTGCTTGCTGCTGAGTAAATAAAAAACAATGAGTTGTAAAGTAGTAATTGATATCTTTCAAACTAATCAGAGCTCAGATGAATAGTCCAGAAACAAAATATCATTTTACTTCAAAAATAAATTAAAATCATTATTAATTTTACAATTCATTTCTTCATTTTCAATAAAACTAATCTCTTTGCTATCATTACCTATTTGCTATCTGCTATTTTCACCTAGACACCTCTTTTCTATAGAACAACCATCTGCAAAGTAAAGGTTATAATAGAGGCAACAGGTATAATGAAAAAATTCTTAGAAGCAGAATCATTCCCAGTTCTCTGACTTCAGTTCCATTTCCAGGTTTAATAGTCTATGATTCTACAAACTTCATTTATCTGATGGACATTATTTCCAAATAAGGTGTAAGAGGGCAATAAATATTCATAACAAATGCATTATTGAAGTTCTCTATCAAATTTGATAAAATTTTTTGGAAAGAATGTTTTGTTTTATTTTGTTTTTTTAATTAGCAGGGGGATAAAACACAAAAAGAACTTCAAAGCAACCTGGAATTATGTGAAAACAGTAACTAAATTGATCATACTCTTTTACCCATAGAATTCAACACCCCCAGAGCAGTCAATGACTCAAAAAACAAAAAACAAAAACAGAAAAACCCTCATATACACCAAAATATTTATATCATCTTCCAGTGGGCAACTCTAACCATTCCATCTCTCCTACCAACTTTCTGCCACTGCTACCCCAAATCTCCCCCCTATCAGCATTCTTTACACTAGAACTGGACTTTTGCACTCTCTACCACCACAACCAGAGTATATGCACCCAGTGTTCTCATGCATGGTCCCTGTGTTCTTCATTACTGACTGAATATAAATCAGTCCACTACATTTAGCTAGTCCCAGACTCCAGACAATGCTTCACATTCACATACTATATAACTATCCCCTCAAAAAAGCCAGATTACCTTAGGCTAGTTACCACCACCCCCACACTGCCCCTCCCCCCCACACTCTCCATCTCATTTTCCAACTGTACTCTGAGCACACTAATCAAGTCAACAGAACCAGTGATTCTGAAAATGATTTGGAAATGGTATGTAAACTGTGCTATCTCACTATTCCCATGACTTTTCATATCAGACTCTCTTTTCCTGGCCATCCTTTCCCCTATCCTAAAATATTCTTCTATTAGAATGTTAAAAAATTAATCAAGGGCAAACTATTACTGTATTTGCATCCCTTGTACAAAACAATCCCCGATACATAATAAGCAATGTTTTCATTAATTCATAGTATATCCAATTATGTGGAACCCAAAACAAGAATTTAAAAGAAACAAGAGAATTACCTACAAAAATACAAAATACAGAATAGGTAATACAAATAATCCAATATAAAGAAATGAAGCTGAATTAGCTATACAAAGAATATAAGAGTGATTCAATATGTAAAAGAAATTAATAAGCAATACAAAACCAAGAGCCACTTCCCAGGAGATAAGCAGTCAAGAGTCATTTCTCCCTCTAAACCATCTCCCCTTAACACCTAACCTCTTTGCTCTATTCACAAAGATAACACCTTTTTAAGGCCTCCATTAACTTTCAGCAGGATTATTGATTGCCTCAACCAGAACTCTGCCTCCTAATTGGTTGCCCTGTCTCAAGGCTTTCCCTTCTTAATGCTCATTATAGCTCTCAGTGATCTTTTATCTATGTTTCCCTAAGCATAAATATGAGCAAGTCACTCCCCTACTCAATAAACTCCAAACATTCTTTATTGTCTCTAGGTCAAAATATAAACACCTGATTTTTAAAGCCCTTCACAAGCTGACCAAATGCTATTTTTCCTGCTGCATTACACATTATTCCCTTTCTTATACCCCATGTTCCAGCTAACTTAGTTTTCTCCGAGTTCCTCCCACATGACACTCCACCTCCAAACTCATTACCTATTAACTGGTTGTCCAGCATGCCTAAAACACACCCCCTTTCCTTTAAGAGTCAACTCAAAAGCCTTTATTGATCCCCCAAATACTAGTGCTCACCCAAGTTACTTTACATTTATATTGTATTTAATGTATACTTATGTATGCATATATGATGTCTTCTCATATCTTTCCCTTTCTAAATCCTTAAGTGTTGAAATTGTTTACTTGCTTTTTAAATTCTATTTCTAGTATTTGGAATACAGTAATTACTTAATAAATGCTTGCTGAAAAATGAAATCTCAAAAGAAAGCTGAAAATGTTAACTATATGAAAGAGTTCCAAATCACTAACAAGAAAAATGCAAATACAAACAACTTTTTAAAGTTTCAACTTGCACTCAGCAATTTGTCAAAAAATAACAAAAGATGCTATCAATAAATAAGATGGTCAGTTGACACAGTGGACATACACTGTTGGGCTTGAAGTGAAGCCCAAACTTCAGATCCTGCCTCAGATGGGAAGCAAGTCATTTAAGTCTTCTGTGCCCTAGCTTCTTCATCTGTAAAATGGGAATAATATTATCTACCTTCCATAATTGTTTAAGAACCAAATGAGATAACATGTAAATTGCTTTGTAAATATTAAACATTAATAAATGCTACATATATTGAAAAGGCTACATATATTGAAAACAGTAAAACATACTATAGTATTATACAATATATACATCAATATACTATTAATGAAGCTGTTAATTGGTTCAACCAACAATTTGGAATTATTTAAAGTGACTAATGTGTTTTACACTCAAATAGAAAGTCCCATATACACTAAAATATACTTTAAAAGAACTTTTTTTGGTAGTAAAGAACGAGGAACAAAGTAGATAATCCTAGAATGACCAAACAGAGGCTCACAACTATAATAGAATTTTGCTACATTGTAAAAAATGACCTTAAAAAAAATTTTTTTAAGGGAGAAGAAAGGAGTCAAGATGGCTGAGAAAAAGCAAGGACCAGTCTGAATGCTCTCAAATTCCCCTGCAGACAACTTTAAATAACACCTCAAAATGAATTCTGTTGCAGCAGAGCCCACAAAAGGATAGGGTAAAACAAATTTTCTGCCCAAGAAAATTTAGAAGACAGTAGGGAAGATCTGTCAAACTGGGTGAGAGTCAAATAGGGTCCAGAGTAGACAATTCACCAGCAAGCCAGCAAGGCAACTGAATTGGAAGACAACAACTTCCAGAGCTCTCAGTCCAGGGACAGTAAAGGGATCAGAAGATAACAAGGGTCCCTTTGCTTGCATTGGGGGCAGTCTGTTGCCTCCATGTCCATACATGGATCTGGGTAGTAGTCCTAGGTCGAAGACCCAGGGCAAAAAGGAACAGTTTGTGGCTACAGGAGTTTGTGGTCACAGTTTGAGGTCACAGTTTCAGAGCACAAAAGTGTATCTGTGGTCACTCACATACCAGACCACAGGCTAGAAGAATAGTAAACACATCTCTCCTTAGATCTTATCATGTTGGGAGAACTGAAAACTTACAGAACCCCGGAACAAGCTCTGGAAACAGCTGCACAAAAAAACCCCAAAACTTAAGACAGTGTCTCTTTCACCCTGGGAGCAAAATCCAACTTTATCAAAAAAATTACAAGTCAAGAAATAGGGTGGAAAAGTAAGCAAATAAAAGAAAAAAAGACCTGTTGATCATAGAAAGTTATTATGATGATAAGGAAGATCAAAACACAAACTCAGAAAAAGATAAAGTCAGAAATGCTACATCCAAAGCCTCAAAAGAAAAATATGAATTAATCTTAAGGTCAAAAATAATTCCTAGAAAAATTCCTGGGGTGAAAAAGCTCAGAATTGATTCAAAAAGGAAATAACATACAAACTCAAATGAGTATTGAAATCTATTTATCTTAATCTACAGGAAAGGAGAGGAAGGATTTTTTAAAAAAACAGGGGATGGGTTAAAATAAAGGAAGATAGACTGGGAGATGGGGTAGCAGAAGCAAAACACTTCTGAGGATGATTAGGTGAAAGAAAAGAGTGATAAACAGTGTTAAGAGGGAAGGAAGAGAATAGAATGGAGGAAAATATACAGTAATCAAAAAAATACAGTAATGTGAAATATTATCTCTGATAATAGGCCTCATTTCTCAAATATATAGAATTGAGTAAAATTTATAAAAATTAGAGCCATTCCCCAATTGATAAATGGTCAAAGAATAGAAACGGGCATTTTTCAGACAAAATAATCAAATCTATAGTTATATGGGAAAAAATGTTCTAGATCATTTTTGATTAGAGAAATGCAAATTAAAGCAACTCTAAAGAGCCACCCCAGGACCTATCAGATTAGGTAATATGACAGAAAAAGAAAATGAGGAAATGTTGTAGAATATGGGGAAAACTGACTCTAATACGCTGATGGTAGAGTCATGAACTGATTCAACCATTCTGGATTCAAACATATTCAAAAGGCTTTCAAACTGTTAAAGAACATTATTACGTTTATATCCCAAAGAGATTAAAAACAAAAAGCACAAAAATATTTCTAGTAGCTCTTTCTGTGCTGGCATAGTATTTGAAATCGAGAACGTAGCAATGAAAAAAGGCTGAACAAATTATGTTGTTATGATTGTGATGAAATACTGTAACAAAAAGCAGGATACTCTCAGAAAAATCTGGACTTAAATGAACTAATGAAAACTGAATATGAGCTGAACCAGAAGAACACTTTAAGCAGTAATAGCAATATTATACTATGATAAATTGTTAGTGACTTAGCTATTCTCAGCAATACAATGATTCAAGACAATTCTGAAGGATTTAAGATGAAAAATGCTATCCATCTTCAGAGAAAGAATAGAATAGCGTCTGAATGAAGATCAAAGCATTTTTTCCCCACTTTATTTTTCTTGGGGTTTTTTTGGTCTGTGTTTTCTTTCACAACATGCCTGATATGGAAATATGTGTAGCTTGATTGTACAAGTATAACCTATATCAAATTGCTTGAAAGAAGAGGAAAGGAAAGGAAGGAGATAATTTGGAACTCAAAATTTGAATGTTAAAATTTATATTTACATGTCAACTGGGGAAAAAATACAAATTTTTTAAAAGCAAAAAAAAATTCATAAACATTAGAAGACAGGAATTGAAGCAAAATGAGCAAGACTAGAAAAACATTTTACTCAAGGACTATAATAATACAATTATAAAGGACAAATATACCTAATTATATAATAACCTCAAATAAGAGATGAGAAAATTCTACTCTCTCTTATCTTTGCTGAGGTCTGAGATTATAGATGTGAAACACTATATATAACTGTCAGGCAATTTATCTGTCAACTTAGAAGTTAAGTCCTGCTAACATCCCAAGACATATCTTGGAAGACATGACAGAGAACATTCCAAAATTTGTCAACTTTGGTAACTACTAATCAATTGTTAATTAACCCTGACAAAAAGGATGCTACAAGTGGGAATCTATAAATAACCTTTAGTGTTGCTTTCTAAAGTTTTGGGCTACTTTGGAAAGCAATTTGGAATTACACAGATAAATTGACTAAAACATCTATACCCTTTGAACCAGATTCCATTGTTTTGTTTATGCCCCAAGAAAGGTATCAGTAAGAAAAAAGTCCCCACATACTCCAAAATATTTATAGCAACACTTTTTGTGATAGCTGATAAGTGGAAACAAAGTAAATGCCCATCAATTGAGGAACGGCTAAACAAATTGTATTACTCTAATTATGGAAAATAATAGTTTTTATTTAATCAATATTTTTGTCAAGAATGATACTTTTCTATCCACTGGGGAAATGAAAAAATTCTTGTGAGTAGCTTACTTTATGGAGATATTTACTTTATTGAGATTTACTGTGGTATTCTAGAAAAAAATCCACAACATCCCCATAGAACACCTATACTTCTTCTTATAGATAAAGAAACTACTAAGGGGCAATCCAGAATGAACTCGGATTTATTTCAAGACCAATATTGTTTGCATTAAACCAGAGGTGGTGCAAACTAAGGCATTTTGCTACCTAAAGAAAGCCCTTTTTGTAGTGGCTAGAAACTGGAAATTGAATGGATAGCCATCAATTGGAGAATGGCTAAATAAATTGTGATATATGAATGTTATGGAATATTATTGTTCTGTAAGAAATGACCAGAAGGATGATTTCAGAAAGGCCTGGAGAGACTTATATGAACTGATGCTGAGTGAAATGAGCAGAACCAGGAAAACATTATATACTTCAACAATACTATATGATCAGTTCTGATGGACATGGCTCTCTTCAACAATGAGATGAACCAAATCAGTTCCAATTGTTCAATAATGAAGAGAACCAGCTACACCCAGTGAAAGAACTATGGGAAATGAGTATGGACCACAACATAGCATTTCTACTCATTCTGTTTTTGTCCACTTGCATCTTTGTTTTTCTTCTCAGGTTTTTTTTAACCTTCTTTCTAGATCAGATCTTTCTTGTGCAGCAAGATAACTGTATAAATATGTATACATATATTGCATTTAACATATACTTTAACATATTTAATATGTATGGGTCTACTTGCCATCTAGGGGAACAGTGGGGGGAAAGAGGGGAAAAGTTGGAACAGGAGGTTTTGCAAGGGTCAATGCTGAAAAATTATCCATGCATGTCTTGTAAATAAAAAGCTATATTTTTTTTAAAAAATTTTTAAAATAAAAATAAAATAAAAAATTTAAGTCCCACATTTGACAGATGAGGAAACCAAAATCCAAAGAGATTAAGGGATTTGCCCAAGATCATGGAGGTAGATGGAAAACCTGGAATTCAAACTCAGGTTTCCTAATTTTAATCTAGCATTCTTTCTACCAGGCCACTCTGCTTCTGTGGAATTAATTATACTCTAGAATTTAAGTCTAGGTCTGTTATATTTTATTCAAAAGGCTTCATTTAAAAGTTTCTTGGGTTTTACATTTGCTTCAGAGCTCAGGAATTTTTCCCTCAACATCAAAAAGGAAAAATACAGCTCTCCTTTAAAACTAGTAAGGGGGTAATTGTGGCAAATAAACAAGAATTCTTCTCTAATCCTATGGCAAACCATGTTAATTAACCTTCTGAGGCACTTCACAGGCTCTATTAAACTTCCTATTTATCCTTAGGTACATAGCATTATAAAAACTAAGATTTTCATCTGGAAGGGATCTTAAAGGTCAGATCTACTTTTGTCAAGCACCACCCACCACCCCCTTCATTTTAAAGAGAAGGAAACTGAGTACTGGAAAGTTTAAATTACTTATTCAAAGTAACACATGTAAGAGGGAATTCAAACTATTCATCTCTTTCACTTTACTATGTTTTCTGGTAAGTGGTTATGTTGCTTAATAAAAAAAACATAAAATTTTAGCCTAAAGAGAATCTTAGAAATAGTTTATAATTTCCTCAGTTTATAAAATAAATGGATGCTCAAAGAGTGACTTGCCTCATTTCAAGGATTCTTAACTATTTATATTCACATCCAAAAACAGCAAGTAAAAGAATTCACTCAGTGCTTAGAAGTGGTTGTATCCAACTCCTTTAATAAAGACATCAATTCTCCAAATAGTGTTTCAGAGGCTTCCATAAAGCTTACTCTGTACAGTCATAAACAATTTCTTCCCCCAAAGACTGCCTTTGCTTTATACTTCCTTTGGCATTTACAATAGTACATAAATTGCTTGGGACAAAGTAAGATAATCCAATCTATTAGTTTACACAATGAACTTTGGGAATTACTTACATCTTTAAAAAAAACTTTCAAAATACAATGTCTTTTTTTTACTGTAATAATTAATTTTTATGGGATTTGGCACTGAATTCACAAGATTTTGAAATATTTTTAATTCTTTGTTTTCAAACCATTTGAGTCGCATTAGCTATTAAATAAAATTTTGTTCTTATTTTTTTTTTCCCTCTTCAAATCTAATATTGATCACAGATTGATCTCTATCTTTTGGATAGATTTCTCAATCCCTCATGGCATAGAATGGAACACAGTCATGTTTCAGTATTTCATACCAATTAGGAATTCCTGTAATTCTGAAACAATTCTGCTTCTCACTATATATATATATGTCAGAATTCATCATTACCTCAACAGGGTCAAGACTTCAAAGCCCTCTGGAAATAAAATACCCAATATATGTTTCTGGGTTGGTGTCTTATTCTGGTAAAGATGTTTAGATCTTACAGGCCCAGAGATAGGTTTTGATACAATCCTGAAAAAGTTTCAGAGCCAAGATGTCAGAGAAAATGTAGAGCTTCATCTAAACTCTCCCAAATTCCCCTCCAAACAACTTTAAATAATGCCTCAAAACAAAATTTAGAGAAACAGAACAAAAGGATAAGGTGAAACAATTTTCCAGCCCAAGATAATTAAGGTCAACAGGAAAGGCCTATTGCACTGGGGTAAAAGTAGAGATCATTAAAGCAGAGGCTAAACCCCAGCAAAACAGCAACAGTTTCCCCAGGAGATAAAGGGGTCAGAAGATAGGGATCCATTTGCTGGAACTGGGCACAGAACTCTGTTGCACTGTCCATTCTAAGTCACATTCCCAGAGTGAGAAAGAATATTAGCACATTAAAGCTTATGGCTGCAGGAGGTGGGGATCCCGTAACAATTCCAGGTCAGAAAGGAATGGTTGTGGTCACACACACACACACCAGACCACAGAGCAGGAAAGCAGTAAACAAGAGGAGAACCAGCATTTGTGGCTATAAAGGAACAACGTCCCATCTTAAGTAAAGACTAGAGCACAGGTAGGGAGAGCATTGACCATACTTTACCTTAGATCACAGCACCCTAGAAGAACTGAAAATTCAGACCCCAGAACTAACTCTAAAAACAGCTGCACAAAAAAACCAAAAACTGAGATGTGTTCCCTCCACCCAGGAGTAAAATCCAACTTTAATTTAATATTAAAAATCAAGAAATAGGCTGGGGAAAATGAGAAAACAATAACAAAAATCCTGACACAGAAAGATACTATGGTGACAAGGAAGATCAAAACACAAACTGAGTAGAAGACAACAAAGTCAA
Organism: Sarcophilus harrisii; assembly: GCF_902635505.1. Taxonomy (NCBI): domain Eukaryota; kingdom Metazoa; phylum Chordata; class Mammalia; order Dasyuromorphia; family Dasyuridae; genus Sarcophilus; species Sarcophilus harrisii. The sequence continues at coordinate 338,415,712 of NC_045426.1, forward strand.
AACTGCTACATCAAAGCTTCAAATTAAAAGAATTGGTCTCAGGATCCCCCCCAAAAAAATTCCTGGAAGAGTTCAAAAAGAGTTTTAAAAATTCAAAGAAGAAAGGTAGAGAAATAATTTAGAAAAGAAATAAGAATGATATAAGAAAAATCATGGGGAAAAAGTCAACAGCTTGGCAAAGGAAGCATAAAAAATATACCGAAGAAAATAACACCTCAAAAAAAACCAGAATAGACCAAATGGTAAAAAAGACTCAAAAAATCCACTGAAGAGAAGACTACCTTAAACAGAATTAGCCAAATGGAAAAAAAATGTACAAAAATTCACTGCAGAAAAGAACTCCTTAAAAAGCAGACTTGCCCAAATAAAAGGAAGTACCAAAAAGCTCAATAAAGAAAATAATTCCTTAAAAATTAGAATTTGGTCAGATCTAAGCAACTGGAAAAATATTAAGTGCTCTTGGACAGGTTGAGCAAACATAATAAAGATGGCAATACTACCTAATCTATTTATTTAGTGATATACCAATCAAACTCCCAAGAAACTATTTTACTGATCTAGAAAAAATAACAAAATTCATCCGGAAGAAAAGGTCAAGAATTTCAAGGGAAGTAATGGGGGAAAAAAAAAAAAAAAATCAAACGAAGGTGGCCTAGCTGTACCAGATCTAAAACTATATTATAAAGCAGCAGTCATCAAAACCATTTGGTACTAGCTAAGAAATAGACTAGTTGATCATTGGAATAGGTTAGGTGCACAGGACAAAATAGTCAATAACTATAACAATCTAGTGTTCGACAAACCCCAAAGCCCCACCTTTTGGGATAAGAATTCACTATGTGACACAAACTGTTGGGAAAATTGGAACTAGTGTAGCAGAAACTAGGCATTGGCCCACACTTAACACCATACACCAAAATAAGGTCAAAATGGAATGATCTAGACATAAAGAATGAGATTATAAATAAATTGGAAGAACATAGGATAGTTACCTCTCAGACCTAAGGAGGAGGAAGGAATTTGTGACCAAATAAGAACTAGAGATCATTATTGATCACAAAATAGAAGATTTTAATTATATTAAGTTAAAAAGTTTTTGTACAAATAAAACTAATGCAGACAAGATTAGAAGGAAAGCAATAAACTGGGAAAATATTTTTTTCATTCAAAGATTCTGATAAAGGCCTCATTTCTAATATATAATTAACTCAAATTTATAAGAAATCAAGCCATTCTCCAGTTGATAAATGGCCAAAGGATATGAACAATTTTCAGATGAAGAAATGGAAACTATCCCAAATCACTATTGAGCAAAGAAATGCAAATTAAGACAACTCTGAGATACCACTACACAGCTCTCAGATTGGCTAAGATGACAGGAAAAGATAATGATTAATGTTGGAGGGGATGTGGGAAAACTGGGACACTAATACATTGTTGGTGGAATTGTAAACGAATACAACCATTCTATAAAGAGCAGTTTGGAACTATGCTCAAAAAGTTATCAAACTGTGCATATCCTTTGATCCAGCAGTGTTTCCACTGGGTTTACATCCCAAAAAGATATTAAAGAAGGGAAAGGGACCCCACATGTACAAAAATGTTTATGGCAGCCCTTTTTGTAGGTGCTAGAAACTGGAAATTGAATGGATTTCCATCAATTGAAGAATAAATTGTGGTATATGAATGTTATGAAATAATATTGTTTTGTAAGAAATGACCACCAGAATGATTTCATAGAGGCCTGGAGAGACTTACATGAACTGATGCTGAGTGAAATGAGCAGAACCAGGAAATCATTATACTCTTCAACAATACTATATGATAATCAATTCTGATGGATGTGGCTCTCTTCAACAATGAGATGATTCAAACCAGCTCCAATTGTTCAGTAATGAAGAGAATCAGCTACACCCAGTGGAATAATTATGGGAAATAAGTGTGGACCACAACAAAGCATTTCCACTCCTTCTGCTATTTGTTGCTGCATTTTTGTTTTCCTTCTCAGGTTTTTTTTCCACTTTCTTTCTAAATTGATTTTTCTTATGCAGCAAGATAACAGTATAAATATGTACACATACATTGTATTTAATATATACTTTAACATATTTAACATGTATTGGCCACCTAGAGTAGGGAGTGGGGGGAAGGAGGGGAAAAGTTGGAACAGAAAGTTTTGCAAAGGCCGATGTTGAAAAATTATCCATGCATATGTTTTGTAAATAAAAAGCTATAATAATAATAACAAAAATAGAATTAAGGAAGTGGAAGGTAATGACTCCAAGAGACATTAAGAAATAATAAAACAAAAATAATAAATAAACATAAATAATAAATAAATAAACATAAATAATAAAACAAAATCAAAAGAATGAAAAAAAATAAAGAAAATTTGAAATATCTCTTTGGAAAAACAAAAGACCTGGAAAACAGATTGAGAAGGGATAATTTAAGAATTATTGGACTACCTGAAAGCCATGATCAAAGAAAGAGTTGACATTGTCTTTCAAGAAATTATCAAGGAAAATTGCTCTGATATTCTAGAACCAAAGGATAAAACAGAAAAGAAAGAATCCATCAGCTGCCTTCTGAAATTCCAAAATGAAAACATCCAGGAATGTTATAGTCAAATTCCAGAGCTCCCAGGTCAAGGAGAAAATATAAATAGCTAGAAAGACACAATTCAAATATGATGGAGGCACAGCCAGGATAACGCAAGATTTAACAACTCCTACATTCAAGGATTGAAAGACTTGAAATACACTATTTTGGAAGGTAAAAGAACTAAAATTACAACCAAGAACCACTTACCCAGCAAAATGAAGTGTAATCCTCTGGGGTAGAGGAGGAATGTACATTTAATGAAATAGAAGACTTTGAAGAATTCCTAATGAAAAGACCAGAGCTGAATAGAAAATTTTACTTTCAAATACAACTCTCAAAAGAAGCATTAAAAGGTAAACAGGAAAGAAATCTTAAGGGATTCAATAAGGTAAAACTGTTTATATTCTTACAAGGGAAGAGGATACAGGTGCTCCCCTAAGAACTTTCTCATTATTAGGGCAGTTATGATTAGGGCAGCTATAATAATGATTCTCATTATTAGGGCAGATGTGCCCTCTTTTTTTTCAGCGAGCACACTTGTGAGTAGAATATGATAAGATATCTAAGGGGTCAGAGAGGAATGCACTGAAAGAAAAGGAAAGGGAGGAAATGAGATAAATTACCTCACATAAAAGAGCTTTTTTGGTAGAGGGGAAAATAAGGGAGATGGGCAGAACAAATGAACTTATTCTCATTGGAATAGGTTCAAATATGAAATAACATACATTCTGTTGGGTATAGAAGTCTCTCTTATCCTACAGGAAAGCGGGAGGGGAAAAGAATAAAAAAGGAGGGCTGATCAAAGAGAGGGCAAATTTGGGAGAGGTAATAATAAGCAAAACACTTTTGAGGCCAGACAGGGCAAAAGGAAAGTTTGCAGAACAGGGAGAGAATTAGGATGAAGGGATCATAACCGTGAAAATATTTTTACAGCAGGTAAATGATAAAAGCCTGACTACCCTCTTCTATCATACTCACTAGGATAACAATGTCCTTCTTAAATTGTAGCATCCAAACTGAACACAATACTCCAGATATGATCTGAGCAAGAACAAGTACAAATGAACCGCCTTATTCCTAGAAGCTATGTAGCCTTTCAATGTAACTCATAAGCTTTTTAGCTGCTACATTACACTATGGACTCCTACTGAGCTTTTAACTCAGATTTTCCAAACTGCTATCTGACCATGACTCATTCACCTTGTAAGACTGATTTTTGGAATCCAAAATTGAGACTCGATATTCATAACTATTAAATTTCATCTTGTTATATTCAAACCAATACTCTCCCTGTCCAGATCTATTTGGATCCTGTGTCATCTCTCTCAGGTAATTTGATAAATATTCTAACTATGCCTTTAGCCAAATCAACAATAAAAAATGTTAAACAGCACAGTAACCAAGCACAGATCCCTGGAACATTCCCTTAAAGATTTTCTGCTAAGATGACACAGAACCATTAACAACTATTTTTTTGAGTCTGGCCATTTGCTCACTTCAAAATCCATCTAACTATACTATAACTTGTCTTTTATCACTCCATATTTTCCAGAAAAATTAAGGAAATATTTATCTAACGTATGCCCCTCCATCTACTTTACCTGATGACCAATTTGAGGTTCTTCCTCAAGAGAGCTGTATACTAGGAGGAGCAAGCATTTGTCTTACAAGGAATAACAAGAATAATAATAGAGACAGAGAAGCTATCATAGAAAGGATCACCTACTAAGGTTCTAAAGAAGTTAAAAAAAAGTGGTGACTGGTGAATCCCTCCTCAAAAGTATTAAGGCAGCTATTTGTCAGCCTCATAATGATAGGTCTGTTCATTTTTGAATAAAGGCTTAGAGAAGATATGAGAAGGTAGTAAATTTAAGAAATAAAGAAAAACAAGGAAAGTATCCATGAGGTAGTGAGGAATAATACACTTAGGATGTACAGTTCTTGTGATGAGTAGAATTTCAATCTAGAAGCAGGAGAGTTACACCTGACAGTCAAATTCAAAAAAGAAAAAAATCTTGATTCTTTAGTAATCAGGAAAGTTTTGAAAGCAAGATATAGGAAATGACAGCTAGCATTTATAGAGTGCTTTAAGATTTGCAGTGACATATGCATCTTACCTTTTGATCCTTACAATAACTCTGGAAGAAAAGTGCTATTACTATCCCACTTTTACAAATGATAATATGGACAATACAAATGACAAAGAGAGCTTAAATGACTTGCTAAAGGCCAAAGAGCTGATCAATATATGAGGCAGTATTCAAACTCCAGCATTCTTGATCCAAGCCTCACACTATCCACCAACAAAGTACATGCAGGCCCAAGTGCATCAATAACAAAGAACAAAGGAGAAAAGGAAAAAATGGATACTATAAAAGTGCTCCCAATGTTCTAAAGTAGGTTAAATGGCCAACAAAGGAATCTGTTTTGCTTAACTACACATTTTTGTTTCAGCAGTTTTCTTTTACTCTTTTTTCAATGAGGGAGAGGGGGGGGGAAAGAACTACTTGTTAAAAATGATCTAAGCATGACTCCTAGTTCTACTGCTTACTACCTACATTCCCTTGGGCAAGTCACTTCTCAGTCTCAGTTTGCTCAACTATAAAATACAAGAGGATCTCTAATAACATGAATGCTAACCCCAACAGCTTTTAGGTTGACAACAATAAAAATAGTAGGAAGCAGGGAATGAAAATATGAAGTGTTTGTCATAGGCTACTAAGTATTTTACAAATATTATTTCATTCACTCCTTACAAGAACCTTAGTGTCATTATTACACTTTACAGTTAGGAAACTGAGGGAAACAAGTTAAGTGACTTGCCCAGGAAAACACAAACTAGTTAAGTGTCTTAAGATACATTTGAACTCAGATCTTCCTAACTCCAGGCTCAGTGTTTTAGGTGCCTAGGATGCTAAGAATAAAACATTTTCTATTTTATAAATACTTTAAATCTCACTTCTCCACAGAGTTTACATTAAATTCAGTCCTGGGTTTCCACATCATGCTGAAGTATTCAATGAATATTTTAAGCAGACTAAAAATCTTACATCTGAATCAATTTTCACTTAGACAATTTATTTCATAAACAATACTTACAATCCTTTTTTTACTCTCTAAATTAAACGCAATATTATCATTCCTAGATTCTTTTTTCTACATAGACAAGATGTCTTTAAAAGAAATAGGAGGAACACCTAGATGGCACAGTAGGTAGAGCAGTGGCCCTGAAGTCAAGAAGATCTGAGTTCAAATACAGCCTCAGACAGGTAATACTTCCTAGCTGTGTGACCTTAGGCAGGACACTTAACCCCAAATGCCTCAGCAAAAAACAAAAAAATATGAAGTTTTCCATAAAATATTATGTAATGAATTTAAATACCTTAAAAGTTTCAAGCTAGGGAAAAAACTACTTAGATCTCTATACTTCAAGAATTCATAATTTCACTGGGGAAGAAGATAGCAAGTCTTCTATACTTTACTAAACAGTCTTCATGAGTTACAATCATAGAATAAATTCATCTTATACACACCAACCTTCTAGTGATAACATTCTTCAGCTAGCTAGATTAGTTCTAGGACCAACAGATGATAATCTGTTGCTAGTTCTATACCTGAAGTTTTCCCAATCTAATAGAATCTTTCAGAGTCATGCTCTACTGGTATAGCTTTTAAGAACTCCACATCATCATAATGAAGCAGCAGAATGAGCATTTGAGCTAAATTTCAGGAAAATATGACCAAGTGAGCAATAATAGAAATAGTGGCAAGCATGAGAAAAGTAGACAATATAAAAATTTTTTTTTCCACTGGTTCAAAATAGGGAGAAATAGGTAGTAATTAAAACTAAATAGAACTTTCTAGAATTAGCTGAAACACTAGTTTCTGTTCGGAAACTATCTGGCTGTACAATTTAGGGAAATAAGTCACTTAACCTTAAAGCAAAAGATTATGAAGCCTCTGGAGTCAATCTCAGAATTAAAAAAACAAAACAAAACAAAGGAAACCAATTATATGAAAAACAATATTAAAAAAAAAACACAAACTCAAGTTTAGAACACTCAGCTTAGAAGCAGTATAGTAGTGTAGAAATAACATTAAACAGAATTAAAGTGATTCAGGTTCACATCCTGGCTCTGCCACTTATTCAGCACATAAACAAACATGGCTCTCAGCAACCTGAGATTGTGTTTCCCGATTTGTAAAATAGGGCTATTAATACTTCTACTACGTACCTTATAGGGATAATGGGAGGATCAAATAAGAAAATATGTAAAGCACCTTATAAAATACAAATTAGATCATTATTAATCCTTTGAGCATTGGTCTTCTTAAATGAAAGGATTTGGTTAGGTAATTTCTAAAATCACTTTCTAGATCTAAAATTCTTCATCTTCAGGCTATCTATCAATCAACATTTACTAAGCATCTACACTGTGTCAAACACTGTGCTAAATACTGAGGATACAAAGAAAGGCAAAAGACAGTCCCACAGGATGGAGCTTTGAACATCAAGAGATAGAATTTCATAGGTAAAATTAAAATTTTATTATTATTTATGGAGTTTCCTTGATCTGAATTACAATATACCATTTTTCATATAAAACTTTAAAAAATAGTTTGGTGTCATGATGAATAAGCAAAGGAATCATGACAGATAAAAACATGCAACTAAGATCTGAATAATGTGTCCCTAAATCACACATACCACTATTTCCTTCATTATTAACTGCCCTTTGAACTTGCCTTCAAAACAACTGTTATATGCATTGAGTTTGCCACCTGTTATCAGAGAAACAAAGCATTTGTGTCTTCAACCCTTACACCTGCTAAGAAAAACATTTCCTTGTTAAGTGTTAAGTTCAAGGAGTGTTTTATCCTGTCATAGACCTGGAATATAACATTTATGGTTTAGAGTTAGTTTGTTCTACAGATATAGTTTCTTCCACAATATTAGGAAATGGAGAAAGTAATTCAGTTAGATAATGGCAATTGCTTGGCATAGAAGATAGAGCACTGGATTTAGAGTCCAGAGAACTTGAGTTCAAATCCTTACTAGTTGATTAATCTTGAATAAGCCATTTCCCCCTTCTTTAGCCTTAATTGACTTATCTATAAATAAAATGAATCCTCTGGAATTCAAAGTTTTAACAAATGTTAAAAACTGTTTTACATGTAACTGGAAAAAAAATAAAATATTAAATATTTAAAATACTTAAACTACCTATATAAGAGATGGCACTCTGGTAGGAGTTAAATAGAATATTTTGGGAAGTGATCTAAAAATAAAAGATAACAATATTTTTTTTAATAAAGCCAAATAGTACCAGAGCAAGACTAGAATCTAGGTCAAAAAAAAAAATCTATCTTATAATATACAGGGATTTTGTGAGTTGCAAATGAGATAAGTATATATAAAACATTTTATATATCTTAAAGCATTCCATAAAAGCAAGTTATTAGCAATAATAATAAGCACACAACTTAGAAAGGGCAGAAAAAAGAATGATTCTTTTGAACTAAACTAAATTTCTCAAAACTGCTCTCTACTAATTATTCTATACTACTCTCCTCCCTAATTAAAAAAAAAAAAAAAAAAAGGCTGATAGGAGTACACAGGAATTAAGAGGGGGAGAAAGGATCATATGAAAGAAAATACATGACCAATTTCCCAGGATCTTTTCCTTCTCTCTAGTGCTTTTCCTAGGAAAGTCTAAAGTCACTGACATTCCAATACTGGTGGTCCTACATATAAGTGTAAGAATACAAATCAAAGACTTAAAGTCACATCTTTCTACCTCTTTTTATTCCTTCTATATCCATATCTGTAAACACTCCTGAAATTCTCAACTCCGTACAGATCAAATATACAACAACTCTAAGGCTAATGATAAAACATTATATAGCAGAGTATAAAAGACTGTTGGAGAATCAAAAAACAGAAACCAAAAACGTACCAGGGAGTACAAGATAAATTACCAAAAAGGGGAATAAAAATAGATCTTAGAAACACATTTTACAAAAAAAAAAAAAAAATCAGGCCCCCAAAAGATGTTAATTCACCCAAATTCATAAAACTAGTAAGAGGCCAAAAAAATGCTAGACTTCACCCAAGTCTCCAACCTTCCTGGTACAGTGTTCCTGAAGATTCAAGCCATTCCTTGACTTCCAAAACTCCCTTCCATATTAGCCACACTGGTTTCATTTAGGGCTTCATCCTTATTAAAGACTATTCTGCTGCTAAAGTCTCAGAACTCCTCTTTTCCACCTCACCTACTAGATAGGCTAAGTGATCCAAAACCTGTAAAAAGCCTAGTACTGGATGTTAGGAATCCTGGGTTTAATCCAAAGCCAGCCACCAATTTACTGTGTGTGTGAACAAACTACCATCCCTTCCTTCTGAGTCCCAAAATAAGATAAAAGAATAAGTACACGAGGAAGTAGCTTGATGCAATATTCACCTGTGCCTATTTCTTATTATAAAACTTTCTGCAAATCACCAGTACTCTTACATATTTCATGGAATAGGAATACATTGCTAAAATGTGATTTTATGATAAAAATAAAAATTCTTCCTACATCTCTAATTTCAGCCTTGATTAAAAAAAAAAAAAGACACTTTTTTTTCTTCAATGAGAAGCAAAACACACACACACACACCTTTCAGGATATTATCTCTTAAATAAGATGCACACAATAGCCTTGGTTCCAACCAGCTGACTCCTAAGGTCACAAAGTTCAGCCATCTGCCCCAAATAAATCTGCTGGTTTTCCTAAATTAAAATTTCATTCCTCTCCCACCAACTCCATTTTCTTGAAAATCAATTCTTTTCAAAGTAATCATCACCAACATTGGTAACAATTCTTTAACTAAATTGCTCTGAGCTTTAAAACAGACCAGCAGATATACCACTTCTTCCCACCTAATTCAATTATCTAATTTTATTTTTATTTTTCCTACCTTCAGTTCCTCTGCACCCTCTTTTGGACATTTATACTCAAAAGACATCTAAATTTGTAAACATGATACTACCTTGCATCTATACAGCTCTTGGCCTCTTTCAAAGCACTTTCACAACATTCAATTCCTGATTCTAATTCATTTGAAAAATGCCCAATTTCTTTACATGTTTTCAAGTGAAATTGAGAGATAGTAGTGTAACAAAATACAATTAGTTCATTTATACAATGCCTACAAAGTCTTTTCCTACTAGAATGACAGATTTATAAGGGCAGATATGTTTTAATTAACTGCTAAAGTTTGGCCAATGTTATGCACTGTTTAATACTTGATGAGTTGCATTAAACTCTGAGGCAAGAAATACCCTATGAGGTATAATACAAAGATTATTCAGTATAGCTGGGGAAACAGAACTGGCAGAAACTCAACTCCATGCCTTCTGAATTAAAGTCCAATGCTCTATCCACTACCTTGTTTCCCTAAACTGTCACTGTTTATTCCGAAAACAATATACTTTTATTACAATATTGCCACTTGTGTTTGGGAAAATTTATAAAGGGAAACATTTCACCAACTCCCAGCAAGTTCACTTCCTTTTCTCCCTCAATGTAGACTCTTGTCTTCTATTTTATTACTTGCTTAGATTTTTTGAATTGGCATATTTCTGCAATCTTGGAAGAAACTATTAAATTACATCTTGTAAAATTACTAACACTATAAGAAGGAATGTTTTCCCAGACACATAATATTCCCTCTTCCCACACTGTGTGAAAGTTCAGTGGAAATTGCTATCATTTTTCTCCTTTTTGATTAAATGCTCACTTAAAAGGCAATTTTGCACCTTTACATATTATTCTTGGCACACCGCCATCTAAATTTTCAAGTGTCCACGCCTTTTCCCTTTCACCAATTTTCTTTTTTTTAGGAAGGATTAATCTGGATGAAGTCAAGATCTCAAAAAAATTAATCTTAGGGAAAAAACCCACTTCAAAAACTCAATAGTTTTTCATACTGTGACACACTATGGGGGGTTGGAGGAGCGAATTAACTCAAAACAGATTTTGCAACCTGTCTAAAAATTATTACATCACCCATTTCACAATCACATCCAATAGAGTATAAATCCTTAAACCTAAGAATATATTTTAAGAATTAAAAATAAGCACCAAGCATTGAAAATGCAAAAAATAGGAACTAAATTTAAAGCTTTATTTTTATTGAAAAAGGTTCAGGGGAAAATTTTTTTTTAATGTCTTCTATTTTTTTCTTATCTGTCACCCTCAGTTTCCCTACTCATGACTTTACTAAAGTTACTTTCAGCCCCCCTACCAAAACTCAACTGAGCCACTACAAATGCTTTCCCACAAAACCAACCAGTATCCCCAGAGGACCAGGCAACAAGATGGAAAGAGTATTTCAATCCCTTGTTGTAATGGGACACGATATGGAAAGAACTTCCCAACCACTACCTTCATCAGGAATTGGAAATCAGCATCAAGTTTGTAAACTTTCCCCTCTCAAAAAATAAAAATAATGGAACCCATGTGCTATTTATCTTCAGCACAACATTCAAAATCATAAGAAAAATATGGGGAAAATATTCAAGGTGAAAATAACCAAAATGGAAAACTTGAAATGCTGCAACTTCAAAATGAAAAGATGGAATGTTTACGTAAAAGCTGCTTCACAAGCAAATAAGTACTTCCTAAGCACCTAATAATCAAGATAAATTACATCTGGGTTATTCCTTGATGGAAAACAATATCCAAACTGCTCAACACTGTCTCCCCCAAAGATTTCCCATCACCCCTGGCATCTGTCAAACTGATCAGCCAGCGTGGTCTGCTCCTGAAAAGGCCTACTTCCCCTTGGATGTCAACAGATCCTTCACAGGCAGTTATTTCGAGTCCACAAGTGTAGTACTCACGCCCCGCCCCCATCATTTCCAGTCCTCTTGCAGCCTTTTGATCCCCCTTCTCTCCAGTTTTTCTGCCGGTGTCTATCTTTCCGCAGTCCCGGATAGTACCTCCCTCCACACTTGCCCACAGGGCCCCCCATCAGCTTCTAATCTATGCCACAGGCTCCCTGAGTTCAGCAGAGATCAACCCTACCCAAGCACCCCGAGGGCCGAGGGTGGCGGATCCTACTGACAGCTTGCGAGTCCGGGTGATGCTAAAATCCGACTTATGAAACTAGGGGGTGTGACTCGGGGGTCACCCCAACACCCACTGCAGTTCAACCAAACGCATGGGAGCCCCCGGCTTCACTTTATTGGGAGCCAAAACTCTCTAGTAAGTCGGCTCCCCCCCCCCCGCTCACGTCCCCAAGGGAGATCGGGTATCGCCCCCCCCCCCCATTCACTCACACACTCTCTCTCACACACACACACACACACACACACACACACACACGTGAGAGCCCGGCGCGAGCTCTTCTCGTTCCCCTTACCTGTCAGGCCTATGACGCCCAAGAAATCCCCAGCCCAACCCTAAGAGATACCACCGGCGCCGCCGCCCCCTCCCGGCCCGGCCCGGGCCCGCAGCGTTCGTTCCGCCGCTGCCGGGGAAGCCAGGGCCAGGCCCAACGCAGGAGGTAGAGAAGGCTCCCCGAGGTAACGGGTCGGGCCGCCCGCCGGGCCTCCAAACCTGACCCTCCCCCCAACCTCCGCCTCCTTCCCCCCCACCCCCGGTACTCACGATCTGGCTCGTGGTTCTGGCCATGAGCCCCGGCTCGGGCTCGGGCGCCTTCCCCCCTCCCCCCCGCGCGCGCAGCTCGCGGCCTCAGAGTCTTCCTCCCCGCGGTGGAGCCACAGCAATGGCCGCCCTCATCCTGCGGGCGCCCGCACTGCCAACCCCCGCCCCCCCACAACACACACACACATACACACACGCGCACGCACACACACATACACACACACACTCTCTCTCTCTCTCTCTCTCTCCCCCGCTCGTTCTCTTGCTCTCTTTCTCTCTCCCTGTCACCACCCACCCCCCGCTCCCGCCACTCCGCCGACGCTGCCGCCGCCACCCGTCGGTAGGGAGGTACTTCCGGCGTTGGGAAGCCGACGCGCACCAATTATTGGGCGCACCGCCTGTCGCTCGGACCAAGACCCGGGCTAACCCCCTTCCCCTCGGACCGCCGCAAATTGGCCTTCCCCTCTCCCCCCCCCCCCTCCATCCCTCCCGTTGGAGCTGCATTTCCGGGTTTGCTTGGCTGGTGTCGAGCGGGCGGCCGACGGTTGTACTGCCCTAGGCCGGCTGAGTGGCTGGGCCTCAGACTCCTCCTCCTTCTCCTCCTCCGGCTCACCTGGGCCCTGGGGATGCGCTGAAGTTGACTGGACCCATACCACACGTAGGCCGCTCTCCTGAGCCCGGTTCCTCTCTGCTTTCGGGACAGTCAGTCCCCGTCTTCTCGAAGGAGGAAGCCTGTGGCTCCAGTTCAAGTTCCCGCGCTGCCCCAAGAGCCCGGTGACCTTGGGCAAATCGGGTCCCCTACTCGGGGTGTATCAGTTTTCCCCTCTGGAAAGTGGGGCTGCACTCAATGATTTCTATGGCCCGTTCCAGTTCTCCGAATCTGTCACCACTAAGCCTCATTTGTCAAATGGCGATAACGACCATCCTTAGACCTGAACTCCCCGTCATTAGGGGAAAGAACACACTATTTGGAGTCGGAAGAACAGGGTCTGAATCCTGCCCTGTCCCCTAGGATCCTAAGCCGCTCCTTGCAGCGCTCTGAGTCTGGGAACTAGCGCGTGGGACCAGAATCCCGGCGCCCTTCCAAATTTTCCGATACTCTGGGAGTTGTTACCATAGGCGATCCAAAGCCCTGCCCTGCCTGCTTCCCAGGCATCTTCCTTTGAACGATTCCACGCACCTGTGTGCAGAGCACGGCCAACCGCTCTGGAGGGGAAGACACACATAGCCCGGACCGGTCACTGCTCTAGTGGAGCTAGCTCACAGTCCTGTCAGCAGTGAGACGTGTAAACAACTGTCACAAGGCAGGATGTGTTAAGTGCACTGGAAAGATCAAACAGTTTTTCGATGCATACTTCCATTTCCTGTCTCACTTCTGGGTTGCCATTTCTCCCAGCTTCCCTTCCCTGCCCTGACTTTGTGATCATGTCTGTAACTCTACTTACCATTTTGCAAACTAGTAAGCATCCCCCTATTATCTACCGACCTCGCTTTTCATCTCCTGCACTACTTTGCAGGGAGAGAAACTCGAGTGGGAGGGGAGACATTTTGGAATTTTCCCATCCTCCACAGTTGATGTGGCACTGAATTTTGTGATATTTTCCCTAGTGTTTATAAACGCTGGAAAAAATATTGAATTATTTTTATTGAATCCTCATTTCCCCCCCTCAATCAGCCTTGTTTTGGTTTGATTTTTGTTGTTTAGTTTTGGGTAGTTTTTCTGCTTGATTTATTTGGGGGTTTGGGTGGAGAAAAGAAACTGGACAACAGGTGGAGACATTCTGGCATTATGAAAGAGAAAAGATAAATATTCAAAGACTTTTAAGAATTCTCTTTTTTGCTAGTCTTACTAGGCGACTTCTTGCCATTTGGAATATTCCTCATTACACACACACACACACACACACTCTTTTAAACTGTAAAGTACTGTTTACAAGGGAAAGATTTTGATTATTACATTATATTAAGAGCAGTGAAAGGAACTCGAGTTCATCTAGTTCACATCTAGTTCACACACTCATTTCACAGATGCAGAAACTGAGGCTCAGAGAGGCTGAATGTCTTGGTCAAAGTGCACAAGAAGTACACCAGAACTTAAAACTCAGGTCCTATGACTTCAAGTTCAGTCATTACACTATGAGGAAAAAAACAGAAACACCAGTTTTTTAATCTGAATTCAAATCCCACCCCGATACTATCTGTGCATATTTGGACCTCCCTGGGCCGCCTCAGTTTCTTCATCTGTAAAGTGAGGAATTTGCAGTAGATGTCTTCTGAAAGAATTCTGTCAGTTCTACAATTAAATGATCCTATACAGAAGTGAGACATAGTCTTGGCGCTTAAAAAAAAACTTCCAGTCTAACAGTGGGAATAAAATGAAAAGAATTAGCTAAATGGACTAATTCCAATGAGAGAAGTATGAACAAAATTCTTGTTTGTTGATAGGAGATCTGAGTACTATTCTTTGCTCTATTGTTTACTCTGTGGGCTTCTCTGGATGTCTCAATTTCATCTCCCCAAACAGAAATGATATTAGCAATACTAGTATTAAAAACTAATTTCATCAACCCTTGAAAGTCTTTTCAAGGTATTGTGATTCTTATCTGTGTCCTTCCACAAGTCTTCCACAAGGAAGATTTTCTTCTTCCAACATTTGGGGGCTGTCTTCTAGGTATTTTAACATTCTAAAAATACCAGTGCAGTTAGTGATATTTCTCCCTTTTCACTAAATGACTTGCCCACCTCTTTTTCTACCCCAATTATTCTTTTGGACTATCCAATTACTAATGACAATTCTAGACACATGGTTTACATTGCCACATATACAACAATTTTCCACATAATTAAACAAAAGTCCTTATTGACTTTTTTGAAATTAGTCTTTGATATTGGCTTTTACATATCAGATTTTTTTTATAGAGTTCAGGTTTGTTTGCAACAAAAATCTGAGAATCTGACAGTTCATCGAATATTCATTTTTTTCATTCAGTGTTATACTTAATTTTGCTAGATAAAATATTTTTGGTCTCAACCCTAGTTCTTTTGATTATATAAACTATTCCAGGACCTGCAGTCTTTTATTGTAGCTGATGATAGGTCTAGTGTGATTCTAATTGTATCTCTAACATACTTAAATTGATTTTTTCTCTTTGATATGCAAGTTTCATAATTTAGCAATGATGTTCCTGTATGTTTTCCTTGTAGGATCTCTTTCAGGTGGTGATCGGTGGATTTTTTTCTATTTCTACTTTTCCTTTTCTATCACTACAAAGACAATTCTCTTTAATTATTTCTTGTATTATCGTATCAAGGATTTTTTTTTTTTTGGTTATAGCTTTCAGATAATTCAGTTATTCTTATATTCTCTTGATCTATTCTCCAGAGCTGTTATGTTTCTTATTTCTTATTTTTTCTTTACATTTTATTATTTCTTAGTCTTATAACTTCAGTGGCTTCCCCTTGCTCAGTTCTGATTTCAGAGTCATTTTCTTCCTTTAAGATCTGCATCTTCTTTTTTAATTGACTTTCTTTTCATAATCTTGTTTTTCTTAGAATTTTTTTTAGCTTTTCCTCAGTCTATTTCATTTGATTTTTAAAGTTCTTCCATGAATTTTTAAAGAGAGGTAACCATTTAACACTACTCTCTAGGGTAGAATAGGCTTTTTTTAATTTCAGTATCCTCCTCTGAAGATGAACCCCAATCTTCTACCATAATAACTATATAAAGTTGGGTTCTTTCTCCTTTGCCTGATCTCTCTATCTCTCTCTGTCTCCCTTTCTCTTCTTCTCCAACATCCTGTCTTTGTCTCTCTGCCTTTAGCTCTGTCTGTCTCTTGTCTGTCTCTGTCTATCTGTATCTGTGTCTCTCTGTGTATCTTTCTCTTTATGTTTCTTAAATAAGAGCTTTTGTAGTCACTTGTACACATTAGGTAAAGGAGATAGTGAGTCTGGCTTCAAGTTCTTTCAGTTCTCCAATCTTGTTTGGACCCCAAAACCAAGAACTCCACTTTCCTATAAGTGCCCACAACTAGCAATATCCCTGTCCCATTGCTTCTGTTCTCAGGGAGTGAGTGCTGGTTCCTTCTCAACCAGTGCCAGGTCTCAACAGCACAGCTGTACCTGACATTTCTCAAATCCTCTATTGACTCCCCACCTTGTCTGAGAAGTGAAAGCTCCTGTGATTGGGGCTGAGACTAGTTCCAAATTCAGATAGTCAGGAGCTCCTCTCTTGTTTCCGCAGAAAACACCTGCCAAACCAAAAGATTGGGGTCTTTCTTCCAACTTTCTGTTGTTCCAAGGAGACCACTATTCTACTCCTACTTTTATTTTTCACTGGTATACTTTCTCCCTGAGTCACAATTTTGTTTTGTTTGTGGGGAAACTCTGGAGAACTTGACATTTTCTGACCTACCCCACCATCTTCCCAGAATTGTGTTCCGACCTCTTTTTCTGATCAATTATCTATTAAGCTATTTAAAGCAACTTTATGCATACAATTATATGTTCCCTTTTATTTATGCCCAATATATATCCATTGCCTTTTGAATTATGGGCAATTTTGATTCTTCAGTGATTATTGTATCCCTTAATTTGCCACCACATAGCATCATTAAAATATTGCTATTATAATTTTTTTTAATATCAGGAAGAAATTTGGGTCATTGAAAACAGAAAAATTTCTCAATTATAATCCAGCCTACTGTCTATCGTCTAATCAATTCTGCATCCAGCTCATTGCCTTCAGTTTCTGTCTGAAATAAATATACTGGTGGACCAGTTGTATGAGAGCTGTCATAAAATTGCATATTATTAGACAATAGATATTCTGTATCTCTAGTTTTTCTTCTGTAAAAATAGGGTTCTTTTGAGTACTTATGTATCTCCTGTAGAAGATTCTGCAACATCTTGGGGTTTAATACAGTTGATACGTCATCCAAAAATAGAAATATCTGGAGGACTTCACCATTAAAAGGGAATCCTCTTTCATTTGGATGTTGTGCTAGACCTCCTCAATAATATTCAGTCAGTTGCCAGTCTTATTGATTCTGTGTCTCTAACATCTCTACTTGTATTGGGAAAGGGAGTTTCCTTATCTGGAAATCCCCCATGTCAATGAAATCTAGGTGGAGTCCTTATAACTATCCCTATTTCTGATAATTTTATGACATTCTTAATCATTCGGTACGCTTAGAAATATCTTTTTTTGTTATTTTGTTTTCTTTTGTTTTAGAAATATCTTGAAATTTGATGTCCCAAGTTGTGTCATCTCCAACATGGAACTCCTTGGTATAGTTGGTCTTATCCAACTGATCTTTTAATTTTTAAAGGCCATTTCTGATTCCTCAAGCATTTTGTTGGGTACTATGATGTTAAAGAGTCCAAATATAGTAGTTCAATTCTGTGACCTTTAAAAAGTATTTATGGCACCCTCTCTGGACTACCTAGCTAAGAACCATAGGTTTGTAAGTTGGAGTTTTAGAAGAGTGACTATGTCTACAATATTAAAATCATGAAGCCTCATCAAGTAAGCTTACCTTCAGTCATCCAATAGACATAACTGGCTTGAAGCAAAAATATTTGCTAAGGATAGCAGAAACAGCAGCTACAAAATATTCCCAGTCCAGGAGATCACTCTCCTATAAAGAGAGTCTGTGGAAAGAATAGGCACAGACTATATTGGTAGTGAGAAATACACATAGGGAACAAAAGTGGTCAAGGCAACCCCAGCCTCTAGACTATGCAGAGTTCCACTATCCTTGCTCTTCCAGTGGTATCTTCATGTTGCTCCCTGACAGTACAATGTCTTTTGGGCCAGCTGCCCAACTTGCATTGCTGAGTTTTTTCCTTCTCACAGTTCAGCTCTCTACTCCAGGGTTAACTTCTTGAATCTATAAACTGCTTTTTTCTCTTCTACATACTTTTGTCTTTTATCCTTTGTGTCAATCTCTAGAGAGCATATCCTGTTGTTGTTTTAAAGGTCACCCAAGATATAGTCTATCTTTGTCCATCAAGTCACTATTTCCTAATTCCATCAAATAGAACTTCATACTTAATGAAGGAATAACAAAATGGGGTTTATGAAGTGTTCATGGAGAAATCTCTATATGAGGGCTTGCTGAGCTCTTTTCTGGGCTACTCACCCACCTTTGGTGGCCACCTAGCATTTAATTCTCATCTGTGGTTCCAAAAAGCTGTAACATGTGCACCAGTCACACCTCAGTGAAACCTTCTTGGCCGACAGGCTAACCTAGGTAGAGAGTAACCAACAGGCTTCTAAATCACTTATTGTTGGTTTAGGGGAATTTCTAATCCAAACATATAAAGACTTCCCCAACAGAATGGACAGGTGAAAACAATTTGTTCCAGTGCCCATTAAGGTAACTGAAGCAAGCACTGTGGAGTGCATAGAGTTTGATCAAACATGGACGAGACTAAGGTCATCCACTGCTCCTGGGCTATTGCCAGTTATCTTGCTATTAGACTGCAGTGACTCTGAAGAGGGAGTGAGGTTGACAACTGTTCAACTCTGCCCCACTTAAATCCAGTTAACATGTGAACCAAGACATCATCACAAGATGTCATTGGTCTTCTTCAATAAAGATGAAAGACAGATAACATAAGACACACCAAGCTTAATGAATTAATACCTCCCTTGTGATCAATCCCTTCTTTCTATGGCTACATCCACTAAATTGGCAGGCAGGAAGGAGGGGAATAAGAATCAACTGATCAGGGACCAACTTCCTCACACATATTTACTATGTGTCAAGACATTATTAGGTAATATCAATAAGAAAGACAAAAATAAAAGAGTCCAGTATTAATAATAAAGATAAAAATAAAAGAGTCCTTCCCTTAATGAGCTTACTTTCTACATAGAGCAAACAATTTCAGAGGCTGGAGAACAAACTGAGAATCAGCAGTTTCTCAGGATCATCTCCTATAGGAGATGGGAATTTAGTCTATATCTACTAAAAGAAGTCAGAAGTTCCCAGGAAGGGAAATGAGAGAGAAGATCCTACATATGAGGGAATCTTTCACAAAGATATGGACACAGGAAATAGAATGAAAAGTACATGAGATGGAAATAACTAGAAAGGTATGTTGGAACCAGCATGAGAAGGATTTTATATGCCAGATTTTATGTTTTATTGTAGACTTTGAAGCTATTGAAGCAGGAAAGTGACAAAGTCAGACCTCCACTGTCACTGATGAAGTAGTTAGTTTATTATAGAAATGTTGACGTTTTTTCCATTTTTCATTGATCATTGTCATCCTATCTTCTTGTTCTCAAATGTTCTAGTGACAGAATGGCTTAACTGTTTCTAAGTTTTCACAAATATATCTCTCTCACTTCTCATAAAACACTTTTTAGTATTTTATGAAATGGTTTTGTTCATCATTTTCTACCATCCTTTTCTATAAAATTGTACAAATTAATCTATATTAAAATTGAGAATTGGCTCCCACATGCCTCTGTTTGGCAAGAAGACTTCCCACTTTTCCTAAAGCTTAAAGGGAGGGGTTTCCCTTGCTCAAAAATCATATGTTTAATCTTGTTTTGGTTTTTTGTTTTGGTTTGTTTTGTTTTTGCTGAGGCAATTGGGGTTAAATGACTTGCCCAATGTCACACAACTACGAAATGTTAAGTGTCTGAGGTCACATTTGAACTCAGGTCCTCCTGACTTCAGGGCTGGTACTCTATCCACTGTACCACCTAGCTGCCCCCCCCCCCCAACCCTGCACCACATGTCTAATCTTAATCAATTCAATAAGCACTTATTAAGAACTTACATTGTGTAGAATCCCATAAAAAAAAATGAAGATTGGTAAATATATGAACTGATGCAAAGTGAAGAAATAAGAATCAAGAAAACCACATACACAATGAGTAAACCATTGTTGTATATATAAAGAATATTTTTTGAAACCTTAAATGCTTTATAATTATAATATACAAACCTGATCCTGAAGAATTAAGAAGAAAATTGATCTCTCTCACTTCTTTGCAGAAATGGGAGATTACAAATATAAGATATCACATATATGGGCAGATTTGGTTGGTATTTCAATTAGTTTAGCTGAACTCATTTTCCCCCTCTTTTTATTCTTTATTCCAAGGGTTGGCTCTTTGATTAGAGGGGAAGAGAGTGATATATTTAGAAGTGAATATTTTTAAAAGTGATATAAAAAAGCAATATTTTTTTTAAAAGAGTCAACCATATGCAAGGCTAGGTCCTAAGGATATTTAAAAAAAAAAAAAAAAAAAAAAAAAAAAGACAAAAAACCAGGATCTGCCCTCAACAAACTTTCAGTCTACCATAGCCCAGACCTAGAAAGAACATAGGAAGGACTCTCACCAATCTAAGGAGTTCAGTCCCCTTAGACTCTTGATTTGGCTAAAGAATATTTTATCTCGAGGCTCCTAACAACCCTGAAGCTTTTGGAAACAATTGTCTCAATTGAAGACATTCCTTGTCACCTAAAAATGATATATGCTCTTATTCTCTGCCTTTGCACGTACAGTTCCATATTCCTAAAATATTCTCTCTCTCCAAACTTACCTGTTAAATTCGTATCTATTCATTAAATTCTAATTCAAATGCAGCCTCTTCCATAAAGTTTATTTGAATTCCGCCTCCAGAAACTTTTTCCCTTCAGAATTCATACAGTATTTTGTATTATTCCTCTTTAATGAACTTATCATTTCATATTGCATTATTATAGTTATCTATGCTATGCACTATTGTCCTACTAGAAAGTAAACTCCATGCAACCATCAACCATATTTGATCCAAATTTTATATCTCCTCTGACTCCTACTTAACTGTTTATTAAACGGTTAACATATGGAAAGAGAGTAACTATTCCATAGTGTTCATTGTTATTGAAGGGTTATGGCATATTCTACTGCTGTTACTAATCAAGGCTTTCTTAGTGGGTGAAATCATTGGAGAAAAAGGGAAGGAAGAAGAGAAACTGCCATGTTATTTGAGCTTGCTCTGTACCATCTACCCAGCCAGAGAAGGTATAGGAACCAACTAAAACTATGACTGCCTAGATGCTGACTCACACATCACCAATAGTAATGATGGAAAGAACAAAATGAATTGGGCTCTTCCTCCTATAGTAAATTTCAGTTTGTAGGAATGTCTTATATACCCCATAATGATTTCGTAATTCATAGGCTTTTAAGCTGAAAGAACTCATATATTCTCACCCTAATATTTCCCACATTTCAGAGGCCTCATTAATGCAAAATTCCTGCATTCAGCTCTAGAACATCTAATTTATATAAAGCACCCTTTTGTTTTATCTATCCCTTGCTCATTGGCTGTCAATGTGTATGAAGAGAGACATGCAAAAATGATCAGTTACCAGACAATAAAAGAAAGGTACCCTAAATAAAGTCAAAGATTTAGAGACTGAATCATGCCAGGCCATTGAAATAATAACTGAGGGTGCCTGGGTGGGATGATAAAAGGTTCTCCCAGCCAATGAATCCACTCCTTTGATCTCCAAGAGTTAAACAAAGAAACAAAAAGAAAATATAAAACCTCAAACCGAAAAGTCTTGGATTCTAATATTATACAATGGGAGGAGCTGAATGCCAGTATCATGGGTTGCTGCATCTTCCCCTAATAATCATCTCTACTAGGTGGTATGAGTTGAATTTATAAGTTGGAAACTCTTTCGTAAATTCTACTCTCCCTTGCCCATTTGCAAAAAGAGAGGCCAGAGAAGAACTAAAGAAACCTAATTATTCTTTTCTGGAGTTCCCTAACTTTGGGGAATTTGAGGGGAAAAGGAGATATCTATATGCTCCTTAGATCTAAAAGAGCAGGCATAGTCTCAAGGGAACTGTTTTATTATCAATAAATAATCGTTCATTAAATATTTATTATGTGCCAGGTACTAAGCTAAGTGTTGAAGATAGAAAAAGGAACCAAAGACAATCTCTGCTTTCAAGGACCTTACAATCTAATGAGGGAGACAGTATGCAAACAAATATATAAAAACAATCTATCTACAAATAAACAGGAAAAATTTTTAAAAGAAAAGGTTCTAGGATTACGAAAGATTAGGACACTTTTCCTGTAGATGATAGGATTCTGTATCCTACCTTAAAAGTTGGGACTTAAAAGAAACCAGGTAAGTCAGTAGTTGGAGCAGAGAAAAGATTCTATTCCAAGAATGGGGGATAGTCAGAGAAAATGCTTAGTCAAGAGATGGAGTGTCTTATTTGTGGGATAGTCAGGAGGCCAGTGTCACCAGCAGAAAGAGGTTGTGTTGGACAGTAAAGTGTGAGTGGAAAGGAAAGAAGGAGCTGAGTTATGAAGGGCTTTGAATGCCAAACAGAGCATTTTCTATTTGAACTTAGAAGTGATAGGGAGCTACTTGAGTTTATTGTATACTGTTGGGGAATTAGGGTAGGGCAGAGACATGATCAGAACTGCACTTTAGGAAAATCACTTTAATAACTAAATAGAGGATGTAGATTGAAGTGAAACATTTGAGTCAGGCTGACCTACTCAACAGACTATTGCAATAAGACATGTGGTCATGAAGGTCTTCACTTAAGTGGTGACTTTAGTGCACTGAAGTGTCAGAGGAGAGAAGGGAGGTATATTAAGGAGATGTTTCAAAGGGAAATCAATAGACCCTTACCAATAGCTTGGAAAGTGAGAGATAGCGAGGAATCCAAGATGACTCAAATTGAAAGCCTGAGTGACTGGAAAGATTGTGTTGTCATCTATAATAATAAATGGTAATTAGATTATCTACAGACACTAGGCATGCATCAATGAGTTCATTTAAGATAGCTCAATTCAATTCAACATTATTATGATATATTGGGGAAGGGCAATGGATTTGGAGCCAGAAATCCTGGGGTCAAATCCTAGCTTCTATACAAATAATTGTATATGTCAGGCAAGTGACTTTCCTTCTCTGAGACACAGTTTACTCATCTGCAAAAGGGGGATAAGAATACTTGAGCTACCTATTTCACAGTGGTGACATGAGAAGAGCATTTTGTAAGTTTTGACAAGTTTTATCAGTTTCTATACCTCCTGACCACCACCACCTAGTAGCCTACCTATAGTAAAAATAATCATAGCCTATATTCTTAAAACAGTTTTCAAAAGCTGGAAAGTAAGTATGGCAAGTATTATTCACTTTCATTTTTCTGAAATTCAAATGTTAGTCCAAAGTCAAAGTTGCTCAAGCTAAAACTACTCCTTAATAAAAGCCTGAATTTCCATTGAACCTTTCTCATAATAAGTCCTTGAGGTAGAATGCAAGTATTTTAAAGAGATTCAAGGTTAAATTCCTAGTTCAAATCCACCCAGTTCTAAGTAAGTCTTTGTCAGGTAACTCCTGATCCCAAGGCCAATGTTCTTTTCACCAAACTGCCTCTTACCAACAGTAACCAGTTAAGAAGGGTTGTGATTATAGAAATTCTGGGAACTTCTTTCTTCTCACTTTCCCTTCCCCTTCCCCTCTACATTCTCGGTCTTTGTCTAAAATATTTTTGTTGTTATTTTTCTTTGCCACAAGCACAGCTTAATAGAGAGACAAAAAGCCTCAATAAAACATGGTTCAAAATAACTGTTAAAGTCTAGAAGTTGGCTCACCCTCTATAAGACTATAAGTTTTCTGACAAGGACTACATCATTTTTTAATCTTTATATCCCTAATGCCCAGCACAGTTATTTTCACAAAGTAAGTACTTAACAACTGTGAATTAATTTAAGAATTCTACTGACTGGTGTTGGAAATTCCATTAAAGATTTTTATTTCACACTGAGGTATCAGGCTAAATCTTCAAATACTTCTAAGAAAAGAAATATACTGGCTTGAATTCATCCCAAAATCCAAATGAGTGGTATCAAGTCCTTTCCTAAAGGAGACAGAGAAGCTCACAGATATTCCCTAGATACATGCAAAGAATGAAATTTTGTTCAAAAAAGCATAAGAAAGGGAAGAAGTGAAACTGTAGATTAAACAACATAATATATAGAAGACTGAAGCTCAATACCTCTTACCTTGGATGACTAAGAATCAAAGGTACCATTCTTTAATCAGTGTTTCCTCCATGTGTCTAAATTTCCATAGATTAATTCTCCAAGAACTATTTCCGTTTGAAGAAGAGGGAGGAGGGAATCACATTTGATCATATTTAATACTGTTTACTTTCTCCTCCCCCATCCCCGGATATCCAGATTTGTTAACATCTAGATGGGGGCAACTTCATCTTTCCTATTCCTTTTCTTTATTCCCTTCTGGCTCCTTCTAGGTCATGAGAGGGGCTGTCAATAGATTATGATGTCTGAGTTTAAGATTATGACTTCATGGGAGACAGAGACAGAAGCAGAGAGTTTCAATTCAATTTGATAAAATTCAGCAAATATTAAGCACACGTTGTGGACAAGGCCTTTTGCTGAATATCAGGAAGTTTGAAGAAATGAAACATGGTTTCTTTTTTTCTTTTTTTTTACAAAACATATGCATGGGTAATTTTTCAATATTGACCCTTGCAAAGCCTTCTCTTCCAAATTATCCCTTCTTTCCCCCACCTGCTCCCCTAGATGGCAGGTAGAGCAATACATGAAAAATGGTTTCTAACCCTCCTCGAAGAAGTTCAAACAGGCTTGCTTACTTCTTCTTGTTGACCCCATTTGGGTTTTTCCAGACAAAGATATTGAAGTGGTTTGCCATTTTTTTTTCTACTTGTAATGGACTTGGCTTTTTTCAACAATGACGTGATTCCAGCAGTGTTTTTACTGGATTTATGTCCCAAAGAGATCTTAAGGGAGGGAAAGGGACTTGTATGTGCAAAAATGTTTGTGGCAGCCCTTTCTGTAGTGGCCAGAAACTGGAAACTGAGTGGATGCCCATCAATTGGAGAATGGCTGAATAAGTTATGGTATATGAATATTATGGAATATTATTGTTCTTTAAGAAATGATGAGCAGGATGATTTCAGAGAAGCTTGGAGAGACTTACATGAACTGATGCTAAGTGAAATGAACAGAACCAGGAGATCATTGTACATGGCAACAACAATATTATATGATGATCAATTTTGATAGACGTGGTTCTTTCCAACAATGAGATGATTCAGATCAATTCCAATAATCTTGTGATGAAGAGAGCTATCTGCACCTAGAAAGAGAACTATGAGAATTGAATATGGACCACAACATAGCATTTTCACTCTTTGTGTTGGTTTGCTTGTTTTTTGTTTCTTTCTTGTTTTTTTTTTCTTCTAGATCCAATTATTCTTGTGCAGCAAGATAATTGTATAAAGTGTATAAATATATTGGATTTCACATATTTTTAACATATTTAACATGTATTGGATTATCTGCCATCTAGGGGAGAGGATGAAGGGAAGGAGGAGGAAATTTGGAATACAAGGTTTTGCAAGGATCAGTGTTGAAAAATTATCCATGCATATGCTTTGTAAATAAAAAGCTTTAATTAAAAAAAAACGATGAGGTGATTCTAAGTAATTCCAATAAAATTGTGATAGAAAGTGCCATCCACATCCAGAGAGAGAACATTAGAGATTAAATGTGGATCAAAGCATAGTATTTTCACCTTTATTATTTGTTTGCTTGTTTTTTTTCTAGTGTTTTTTTTTCTCTTTTGATTTGATTTTTCTTGTGCAGCATGATGAATATGGAAATATGTTTAGAAGAAATGCATATGTTTAACCTATATTGGATTGCTTGATGTCTTGTGGGGATGGAGGAGAGGAAGAAATTTTTGGAATACAAGATTTTGCAAAGGTGAATGTTGAAAACTATCTTTGCCTATATTTGGAATAATTTTTTTAAATTATCATTTTTAATATTTGTGATATGAAATGGCTCTCTGAGAGAGGGAAAAATACAATTTTGCTGCCATATCATCAAAAATATCAATAAAAATTTATCAAGAGATATCAATAAAATTTTATTTTAAAAATACAACACTGAATATAACCTGCTGGTATTTGCAACTTTAAGAAGAAATTGAAATAGTTCTTATATGTATAAACTCACATAGTGTAGTACATTAGTGCTCACTGTGTTATTTTGGGCAAGTCACTTAATCTCTGTCTCCTTAGTTTTCCCAACTATAAAAATGGGGATAATAATAGCACCTATCGCAGGATTGTTGTAAGGACTAAGATAGGATATTATTATAAAAGCGCTTAGCACAACACCTGACCTCTAATAAGTACCATATAAATATTAGCTATTACCATTATCCTGGGGTTATCTTATTACAATTAAACTGCAGAGCTGCAGACCTCTTTCCCTGTAGAGGACCCCTATTCTAGCTGAATATCAGCTGTTTGTAGCAGAAGACAATAGCTGCTTAGTTCTCAGCAGAGAGCAGCTCACTGGTAAAATCAACAGAGTGGAATATGGAAACAACAGGAAACATTCCTGGGCTTCAAGGAGGGAAAAAAAGTAGGAGATGGCTCAGTCACACATGTTCCTGGCAATCATATTTCCTACATGTTTGCACCTCCATGGTTATTCTATAGTCATGTTCCATTATCCTGCCTGTTATAGGTGGGGAAATTGAGGCAAAAAGAAATTAAGCAGTAGCTGCACAGCTTTTGTACTGAAGCAATAACTGGTTTCCAGAAACTCTAATCCAGAATATGATTCATGAGGCCCATTAGATTATAAAATTCTTGAGAGCAAGGATTGTTTTTTGCCTCTTTTTGTATCTACAGTGCTTAGCACTGCTCCACAGGAAATACCTACTAAATATTGTTTGATTGATTCAGCTCCTAATTTTCCATCGATAGAAACACAGAAATCATGTTTGATGCAGGAAGCAGAGTAAGAGATGAGGTGGGAGAGGACAAAAGGTATATAAAAACATTTGGCATATGTTTTATCAGTAACTTAACCACTGAGTGAAACTGTTGAGGCAGTCATGGTGCATAGATTCTCATCATTCATCAATTATCACAAATTAAAATCCTCAGTCAGATAAGCCTTCAGACATCATCTTGTTCAACCCCTACCTGAACAAGAATCCTTTTTTCACCCTTTCTGAAAAATGTCATTTAGTCATTATTTGAAGAATTTCAACAATGAACAATCCACTAGCTCCTGAGGCTAAATAGTTAAGCTTTAGAGTCAATTGGATGATTAGGAAACTTTTCCTTAGGTTGGGCAAAAATCTTTCCATTGTGGGCTGAGATGCTACAGAGCAGACCAGCTTGTTTCTCTCTCTCTTCTAGGTGGATTAATCTGAAATGTGGGAATAGACTCTTAATGGTGAAGGGTTTACACAGAAGGGCTATCCAATATAATGAGCTTGGAGGTTCCTTTGATATACAGGAACTTTCCTGCTAGTTGAGATTCTCTGAGGACCACCAGGTACCCACCCATTGATGGGAGAAGACATAGGGAAGCTATATTCACTTGTACTTTGGCTTAATAAAAGGATTGTTTATCTAAACTCTAATGTTGCAAGTCTTTCTTTGCTCCAAATAAAGAAATCTCCCTGGACAGTTTCTATAAGTGCCATTTATTGCTCTCAGTTCTGTTGTTCAGAACCAAGAAAAATTGGCTTCTTTCCACATGACCCTCAAATATATGAGGTAGAAAATCATGCTTCTTATGTCACCAATCTCCCCATCCCACCTGAATGCTAACTTTCTCTGCCCTAGGATACAAATACCTAGTTCTTCCAACAAATTCTCTAGTCTCTAGTTCTCCTGCCATCCTAATTCCCATCCTATCAGTTTAATCATTGTCATACATAAACCTAGGCAGGCAAGAAGAATTTTTTGCCCTGGTCCTGTAGCAGAGACTACTCCCCATCTCAGAAGACCCCATGTTTTGAAGGACTCGTCTTTGAAGGACCATCATAGGTCCCTAAATTATTAAGATAAAAATGAAATCTGAAGAATAAAGCAAAATACAAGCAAATAGTACTAGAAATTGCCATATTTGTTTGAAATATATATGGCAAGGAAACATGATTACAGTTAAATTAAGTTAGGCAATTTGTCCCTAGATTACATAATGGTGGTGCAAATATGGCCCCAGAGGGGAAAACTCCCAAATTGAGCTGTGCCTTATTGCTTATCTGTATATGTGAGTATCTCAAAACTGCAAGACAGTTCTCCCTTTCCAGCTCCATCTAGAGTTTGTCCCATTGAATTTAATTCATTCCCATTCCTAGTCACTCAACCAGAACCCTTCCACCACAAGGGTCCAGAACCAGGGTGCAAGACTATAACCTTGGGACATGGATTGTTACCTACTGCTTTGGTATGGTTTTTCTAGCCCAGTATGGAGCTTCCATGCAGTCAGAGGGTTGCTTTGGTGTTGAAACCACTCTCTGTCCAAACCCTAAAAAAGAATTTAGAGAGTCCTTGTCACAGCAGCCAAAAATATCAGGGATTGTCTCTCCAACAGCAAGATAAGGTTTGGTGGAAAGTGGGTTGAGTACAGAAGTACCCCTTCACTGTCATGCTCTACCTTACAGAGTCTCTTTCCCTTCCACAACCACATGTTATGAATAGGGATCATGTGTACAGATGAAACATAACAGTAGTAACTATTAGCATTTACATAGGTCCAAAATAAGGAAATTCCCTCAAATCTCTGCATTTTATAAAGAGCATTAACTAGCCCAGAATCACACAACTTATATGTATACAAAGTCAGGATCTGAATCTGGGTCTTCCTGACTTCAAGACTAGGTCTTTATTTACAATGACACACTATGTCTCTGAACTTTTATTGCTTTTTAGTGTGTGTGTGTGTGTGTGTGTGTTAGCTGAGGGAGGGGAGAGGAGGAGATATTTCATTCTTGCCTTATTTGAAATTGTGTACTAACTACTTAGTTTTATACATTTTCCAGCCAAATAGGACTAAGAGTTATTCTCCAAACTCTTTGCTATGTTCTGCCTCAGTGCTTTTGTGTAGTCAGTCCCCCAAGCCTAGTACATACTCCCTCTTCATCTTAAGTCTTTCAAAAGCTTGTTTTCTCCTCAAGGGTCACCTTAGATACCACCTCTTCTCCAATCCACCTGGCCACAAATTTTTTCTCATCTAAATTTTTCACTTGAGCACTTCAGCTGAGTCATGAGTGATGCTAAGAGTACAGTACATAGTGGTAAGGAGAGAGAGAATTCCAGGCATAGGCAACAATGTGTACAATGTCCTTGAGAAAGGAGACAAGATATCATATTTTACCTTGTAATTTGAAAAAGAGTAATCTGTAAATGTTGAAATTAGTAGCATATTTTCATTAGTAGCATATTTTCTATGTTCTGAGCAATTAACTTCTTTTGATATCTTGTATTTGCTTCTTAGAATTTCTATTATGTCCTTGAAAATTTTGCAAACTTGATCTAAGTTCTTAATAATTCACAAAGTAAGCCACTATTTCTTCAAAGTTTTCCTTTGATATATGATAATCATTATAATATAATTATGATTGTAATAAACTTAAATTTAAAAATTCTCTCTCTAAAAAAAGGACAAATTGACAGCATCAAATTACACATTGGAACAACTCATCCTTTTGTGGAGAATGATGTCTTCTGTTAGGTAACATGTTTGTTTGGGGTTTTTTTTTAAACTTTTTTTTTAATTAAAGCTTGTATTTACAAATTATATATGCATGGATAATGTTTCAACATTGACTTTTGCAAAACCTTATGTTCCAAATTTTCCCTTCCTCTCCATTCCCTCCCCTAGATGGCAAATAATCCAATACATGTTAAATATGTTTAAATAGATGTTAAATCCAATATATGTTTACATATTTAAACAGTTTTCTTGCTGCACAAGAAAAATCAGATCAAGAAAGAAAAAAAAAATTGAGAAAAGAAAACAAAATGCAAGCAAACAGTAACAGAAAGAGTGAAAATGCTATGTTGTGGTACACACTCAATTCCCACAGTCTTCTTTCTGGGTGCAGATGGCTCTCTTTATCACAAGATCATTGGAATTTTTCTACTGGGCTTATATCCCAAAGAGATCTTAAAGAAGGGAAAGGGACCTGTATGTGCAAGAATGTTTGTGGCAGCCCTCTTTGTAGTGGCCAGAAACTGGAAACTGAGGGAATTCCCCTCAGTTGGAGAATGGCTGAATAAATTGTGGTATATGAATATTATGGAATATTATTGTTTGGTAAGAAATGACCAGCAGGAGGATTTCAGAAAGGCCTGGAGAGACTTACATGAACTGATGCTGAGTGAAACGAGCAGGACCAGGAGATCATTATATACTTCAACAACAATACTATATGATGATCAATTCTGATGGACGTGGCCATCTTTAGCAATGAGATGAACCAAATCAGTTCCAATAGAGCAGTAATGAATTGAACCAGCTACACCCAGGGAAAGAACTCTGGGAGATAATGAAGAACCATTACATAGAATTCCCAATCCCTATATTTTTGTCCGCCTGCATTTTTTATTTCCTTCACAGGCTAATTGTACAATATTTCAGTGTCTGATTCTTTTTGTACAGCAAAATAATTGTTAGGACATGTATACTTATTTTGTATTTAATTTATACTTTAACCTACTTAACATGTATTGGTCAACCTGCCATTGCGGGGAAGGAATGGGGGAAGGAGGGGAAAAATTGGAACAAAAGGTTTGGCAATTGTCAATGCTATAAACTTACTCATGCATATAACTTGTAAATAAAAAGCTATAATTTAAAAAAAATCATTGGAATTAATCTGAATCATCCCATTGTTGAAGAGAGCCACATCCATCAAAATTGATCATTGTATAATCTTTTTGTTGCCATGTACAATTATCTCCTGATTCTGCTCATTTCACTTAGCATCAGTTCACGTAAGTCTCACCAGGTCTAAAATCATCCCGCTGATCTTTTCTTATAGAACAATAATATTCCATAACATTTACATATTTTAGATAAGATGTTTTTAAAAACTATAATTTGTATATAAATGTGAATATTTTAATTTTGTACTTTTCATGTTTGTGTGTGTTGAAATTGTCACAAACAGTAATGCAAACTACTGTTTGCAAACCCAAAATGATGTTCCATTTTTATGAAAATATTGTTAGGAAAATACATACTGAGTAAAATGAAAATATTGTATCAATGGCTGAAACAAATTCTACTTGATTTTTCTTTCCTAATTTATGATTTTAATGCATTTCATATATTTAATTTGAAAACAATTATTTTAATTTCAAGAAAGATGGAATTACTGTATCTGAAGTTTAAAAAAAAACAGGTACCATGAAATATAAAGGCAATATCAACACTCCATTCTCAGTTTTATTTGTACTACTAGCACAGCAAATAATATTTTTAAAATAACATTTAAATTTTAGTGTAACAAACAACAACAACAAAAATCTTTTAAATTATCTCTTTCATGAAACTGAATATGAAGGAACTTTCCTCCCCACCACCAAAACAGAGTTCTAATCTATTATCAAGGTTATTTAGTATTTATTCTTTGACACATGATATTGCAAAAAAGGGAAGCATTTTCAGTATTTCTTATAATGTGTATTAATGGGAAGTTTGATGTATTCTAACTTCCAAATATCAACTAGAGAATAATGTTGAAAATACATTCTGAGAGGTTATCTCTTAAGTCTGTGGAGAAAGAAGAACTAGAGAACATTATGAAATGAAAAATGAATAATTTTGGTTATATTAAAAAGTTTTTGAACAAACAAAACCAATGAAGCCAAGATTAAAAGGGAAGCAGTAAACTGGGGGGAAATTTTACATTCAAGGGTTCAGATAAAGGCTTCATTTCTAATATATGTAGAGAAGTGACTCAAATTTAGAAGAATACAAGAAATTCTCTAAGTGAAAATTGTCAAAGGATATGAACAATTTTCAGATGAAGAAATTAAAACTATTTCTAGTCATATGAAAAAAATGCTTTTAATCATTCTTGATTAGAGAAATGAAAATTAAGAAAACTCATGAAGTACCCCTTCATACATCTCAGATCGGCTAAGATGACAGGAAAAGATAATGAAAAATGCTTGGGGGTATATAGCAAAACTGGGACACTAATACATTGTTGGTGGAGTGTGAACTGATCCAATTATCCTGGAGAGCAATTTAGAACTATGACCAAAGAGTTATGAAACTGTGCATACTCTTTGATCCAACAGTGTTTCTACTGGGCTTATATCCCAAGAGAGCTTAAAGGAGAGAAAGGGACCCACATGTGCGAAAATGTTTGTGCAGCCCTTTTTGTAGGAGAATGGCTGAATAAGTTATGGTATGTGAATGGTATGGAATATTATTGTTCAGTAAGAAATGGCCAGCAGGATGGAGAGACTTACATGAACTGATGCTGAGTGAAATGAGCAGAACCAGGAGATAAGTCCATCATAGTTGATCATCACATAACCTTGTTGCTGTGTACAATGTTCTTTTGATTATACTCACTTCACTTAGCATCAGTTCATGTAAGTCTCTCCAGGCCTTTCTGAAATCATCCTGCTGGTCATTTCTTACACAACAATAATATTCCATAATATACATATATGTTAGGTAACCTGTTTTAAAAAAATTATAATTTGTATATAAATGTGAATGTTTTAATTTTGTACTTTTCATGTTTGTGTGTGTTGAAATTGTCACTTTTCAACAATGAAGTGGTTCAGGTCAATTCCAATAGATTTGTCATGAAGAAATCCCTCTGCATCCAGGGAGAGGCCTATAGTAACTGAATGTGGATTGCAAGACAGTATTTCTACCTTTTTTGTTGTTATTGTTGTTTGCTTGCTTGTTTTTTTCTCTCATTTTTTCCTTTTTGATCTGATTTTTCTTATGCAGTATGATAAACGTGGAAATATGTTTAGAAGAATTGCACATGTTTTACCTATATTGTATTACTTAATGTCTATGGTATGGAGGCATAGGAAGGGAGGGAGAAAAATATGCAATACAAGGTTTTGCAAGGGTGAGTGTTGAAAGCTATCTTTGCATATATTTTGAAAAATAAAAAGTTATTTTTTAAAAAAGAAAGTACTTTTTGAAAATGAAGCTATGAATTTATGTGGCATATTGAGGAACTTCTGGGCCACATAGGAACAAAGTGAGTGACAATCTTTTCTGCAATATCTTAGGAATAGTGTGGCAACGAGTTGAGAGGATGAATGGGGCTTCAATGTTTTATTATAAGTAATCGTAACTTGAATAGTGGTATACACTGCAATTATAACCTTTAGATAGTTATTTAAGCTTAGTTCATTGTTTGAAATCACAATACTTTTTTTCGTTTTTTAACATTTGTTTTAATAAATTTTATTTTCCTCCAGTTACATGTAAAAACAAATCTTAAACATTCATTTTAAAAACATTGAGTTCCAGATTCTCTCTCTCCTCTCCCACTTACCCCTATCTTGAGAAGTCAAATAGTTCAATACAGATTATATATGAATCACAATATTTCTTATGGAAAGGTGAATGTTTTAAGTTAATTATTCTAAATCTTCATTAGCAAACATTTTATATGGGCCCATGAATTTTATTATACATTTTGAAATCAAATTGTTAATATAAAAAGCTATCAAAAGTATTTGCCACACACACCCAAGGGACAACTCTTAGTTCATAATGATAACTCCTTACATGTGTACTATACTTTACAATTTATAAAGTATTTTCCTACCTGTTATTTCACTGGAGCCGCAAGACAACCCTTTAAAATAAGCAGAGCAGGCATTATTGTCCCCATTGGATTGATGGAGAAATGGGGGTTCCAAAAAGGGATGGGAATTGTTCAGGATCCACAGGTAGGAAAAAATGTGATATAAGTCAAATCCAGATCTGCTGATAGAATTTTTTACTAAGTAAACTGCCTTTTCCATCTCCAGGAGACCCCAGAGAGGGATGTTTTCCACTATTGGCAGAAGATATTGAAAAGTTTGACAGGTTGGCTTCAGTCCCCTCCCATTAATCAGAGAATGGGTTACAGGAGTATAACTCTAGATGAGGAGGTTAATCTCTTTTTTGATATCATTAACTACATCTTAGAAAAAGACTTCAATTCCATCTAAATGAGAAGCCATGTATTTCTCTTTTGTCCTTGTTTTCTAAAACCTCTCCCACTAGTGTCCTTGCCAGTAGGCTGATAAAGCAGACAGTATCTAGATACTAGATAGTAGTCCAGGAAATGATAAAGCTCTGCATCAAGGCTGAAATATAAAGCTAAAACAAATAGAGACTAGTCACTGTCTTAGGATATTTAAAAAACAAACAAACAATTGAAGGTTTATAAAAGGGAAGGAGTATGCTTTCTAAAAGAATTCTCTTCTTTCATATAATTATGTATATACTTATATTTTCTGTGTTTCTAAATTAAGACCCTACTACCTACCTAAACATGTCAAAATAGTGTTTTTGTTACAACAGTATATGGTATTTAGCTGGGAAATAAACCTGGGTCAGCTGTTTAAAAGGCAGCTATACTCACTTCTTTCATTCCCAGGATTAAAATCACCACTCCAGACTAGGACCATTAACCTTGAATGCATAGACTATTTTAAAAGATTCTTTTTACTCTATATAGATTGATGTTAAAACAGAAAAACAGAATGTCTTGTGTTGATGCTCTTCTCTGGTATTAAGCACAATATAGATTCTAAAACCTCAAAGATATTAAATCTCTTTTGCTTATCTTTCTGGTTTTCAGTGATTCTTTATTATTTTTTCTTAAATATCTGTGTCATTTTAAAACTTTGTGATTATTATTTTTCAACAGATGTTTGCTTTGACATGTATAATAAATATATAAAAGCAAAATTGCCCATCCTCTTTCCCCTTTTAGAAATATTTTAAAAGCATCCTTGTCTAAAGCTTTTGGACTAATCTGGAAGAAAAATACTTTCCATTCTTTTTCTATTGATTCCAAAACAATTTCTTGCTCTTCTGTCTTTTAGATCAGCCCATGAAAAACTTTCCATAAGTAATTAGAACCATGACCAGGACATGGACTAGAGCTCAATGAGCCCTTAATTGATCTATCTAAAATAAGTGAATCCTTCCAGTTCTCTGGAGAGAGTGGGATAATAGTTCACCTAAGAAGAGGAAGAAGTTGGGGGAGCTTTTGAGAGGAGTGTTCATAGAGAGTCTGAGTGATTTTAGGAAAATCATTCTTCAAGAATAAGTAACTAATGTTCTAGACTGATGAAGCCAAATGTCAACTTTTACCTTACCCTGAGTTGTGTAACTATGTTTTAGCATATTATGAAATTTTCCTTGTTCAAGATTCCCATAAGTGGTACATGAAAATGTCTTGACAGACGTTTACAATAGCATGAAGGACTCTGTCCACTTGAACTTTTCTCTCTCAAGCATAAACATGCTTGAATTTAGAATAATGATGAACTCATAATTCTATTTCTGTGGTAGGTTTGTTCCTACAAGACAAAGTACAGTATTACTATTTCTTCTTTAATAAATGGAAAGTTGTATATGTATACAGAGTAAAATAAGAATGAAACAAAAGGAATTAGAATTTTGAAATGTTTTATTTGGGCTCAGTGAATACAAAACACATTTTCAGTGTTAGATTATGTACTGTTTCAGATGGAAAACAATTCTCACACCTTGTGTTATCATTATTAACACACTAACTACTCTGTTCTAAATTGTAAGCAGGCAGGAGATTTGCTATGTGAAGTGAAATCTCTTGGGATTGTAAATTGGGTTTATAATCTGTGCTCCCACTTTAATCCTGGTAAAAGTGCCAATGATAACACTTTGACAATTCACAAACACTCCCTCCAGTGTATTCTACCTAACATTTCCAAGGATTAAATCAGTTTTTAGTGGTGGTAGACTGCTGGGGAAAATTGGAAAGATCTTCTGAGGAAAGTATAGCATTAATCTATCTGTTTCTTCATTATTTTTTTCTCTAACAGACAGAAGAGCCTCCTGACCATTAGAAAATGTGTCTGGTTGTTATACCCCTTAAATAGTGTGAAGTTATGATGTATAAGTTCATTTTAAAAATATTTTCTCAAGTAATATGACAATTTTGGAGAGCAATTTGGAACTATGTTCAGGGCTATCAACCCGTATACTCTTTAACCCAACAGTGACTCTACTAGGTCTGTACCCCAAAGAGATCATAAAAAAGGGAAAATGAATCAAATGTGCAAAAATGTTTGTATCAGCCCTTTTTGTGGTGGTAAGGAACTGGAAATTGAATGGACATCATCAGTTGGGAAATGACTGAATAAATTGTGGTATATGGATGTTGTGGAATATTATTGTTCCATAAGAAATAATGAGCAGTTGATTTCAGGAGGGCTTGAAAAGACTTACAAGAACTGATTCTCAGTGGTGTGAGCAGAATCAGGAGAACATTGTACACAGCAACAACAAGATTACATGATGATCAACTGTGATAGACTTGGCTCTTTCCAAATTGGGGTGATTCAAGATAATTCCAATAGACTTATGATGGAAAGTGCCATCCATATCCAGAAAGAGAACTATAGAGACTGAATGTGGATCCAAGCAGAGAATTTTCAACTTTTGTTGTTGTTTGTTTGGTTGTGTTTTTTTCCTTTGTCATGGTTTTTTCCTTTTTGATCTGATTTTTCTGCTACATGACAAATATGGAAAATTTTAGAAGAATTTACACGTTGTCTTTAGAAGAATTACACATATTTAATCTATATCAGATTGCTTGCTCTATTAAGAAGGAAGAAAAGGGGGAGAGGGAGAAAAATTTGGAATTCAAGGTTTTGCAAAGGTGTCTGCTAAACTATCTTTGTACATATTTGGAAAAATGAAATACTATTTTAAAAAAGAAAAGAATGTTTTCTCAGCTTTACTTAGAATCAAACAGAATTAAGGCTTTATTTCAACATGACTTATGAGAGATATAAGTAACAATTAGATTCAAATCTCAAAAAAAGTTTACTGTTAGAGCCAAGTTCTACTTCCCTTCTTTGCAGTAAGGCTCATCTGATTAGTAAATGCCTTATGAAAAGTTTTAGGTTCTCCCTATATCCCTAAGCAATGAAAATATAGAGATTGAATAAATTTTTTTTTAGAAGTTTGCCATTCTCAAATTATATGGACCACAGTTTAAGTGATCCTCTGTACTAAAAGATGCTAATACATGGGACTAAAGGAATACAAAAGGTGAACCTCAATCTGTGAATTGATTCAAAAATATCTTTGCACCTTCTTCTCCTCAAAGCATCATTGATGCAACCATAAGCAAAAGGGAAAAAGATGGAATTAATTGATTTAAACGTTTATTTTGAAGTCCAACAATAGTGTTCAAGTTACCCTATATGACAAATTAGAAAATCTAGAAAGTTGAAACAAACAACTTGCCCTACTTCCCTCCCATGAAGATCCCTTATAAATATACAGATTGGTACTAAATGTTCTTTTGAATATGCACTTATTCTTGCTAACATTGAGGAGGAACTGATGTTTTCCCTATAAGAAAGCAGATACTGTTAAAATTACTACAAAGGAATTCACTCACACAGATTTGGTATCTCTCTGTCCACCGGTAGGCAACAAAACCCATTTTACAGAACAAATTACAGTATAAGGGAAATTTACAAGACTTGGTAAATTCAACAACATTCTCACTCCCCACATTACTCTGAGTCTGCAGGGACAGTAGAATGACAAAATTAAATTTTATTCTTAAGAACAAAATAGCTAAGATTTTTGCTTATATTAGAATTAAATGACTTTTTGCTCTTTCTGTTGCTCTCAAGCACAGTCAAAGCTCTGTTCATAGGAAACATAACCTAAACCCTATGATTATAATAATTTCCCCAAATACCATCTAGACCTCCAATTGTCCCAATACCAAACAAATTTCCAAATGTCAAATGGACCAGTTTAGAGGACCCTGTATACTAAAGGATGCTGATGAGGGGTATAGAGTCAACTAACGGAATCCAACTGGTGAACCTCAATCTGTGAACTGATTCAAAAATATCTTTACACCTTCTCCTTAGTAGTCAGGCACTAATGAAATGTGTTGTCTATTTATTAACAACATTATTTCTTCACCTCTTTCTTCAGAGTCCCAATTAGATAAAAGACTGAACCAACAATAGAAAAAATGTCTCTTAACTGGAGTTCATATCAGTTATATCTAACCATTATGCCCTTGCCAGAGCCATTAGCCATTGACCATATATCATATTGCAAAGAAACCCACTCATCCTTCCAACTAGACACCTCTGTCTCTCTTCCTACACCCTATCTTAGAATAAGGGAAAAGAAGCAAAAAATAGACCCATACATCTGCCTCCACCACATTTAAGACCTTCTATTCCTATACTATATCAAAACTGAAGATGCGAATTAAAGCCTCTTCCCCAGAATCTCTGATTTTGGAATCTTTCCATAGATCCCCAACTTCATGTAAAAATTATTTACTTTGTGCTGTGGTTTTTCCTTTTGTGCCACAGATCACAGTATTTGACCAGGGCACTATTATCCCAAGGCTAGTGAGCCTATTCAGCTGCTCTCCCTAATTCCTGCTTTAAGTAGGCCTTGGTTTACTGACTGTTGCTATTTAAGATAAATATAATTGAGTAAAGGAAGCTACTGGATTTTCAAAGTGGGCATGTAGAAGCAAAGAGAGATGAGTCCGGTATCTTTTCCTTCTTTGGACATAAGTAATTCCAACTTTAAAATCTGCCTCAATTCCATCTAAAGCAAGAAGTCATGCTTTCCTTTTTGTTTTTGTTCTTTAAAACCCTTCTAACTTAGGTCCTCTCTACAGGCAGATGAACCATATAGTCCCCCCCCCCCTTTTTTTTAAAAGACCAAACAATAATAAAATTCTGCATCAGGATTGAAATCCAAAATAAGTATATCCCATGAGGCTAATAATGCAAATGGAAACCAGTCCTATCTCAGGGTATAATAATCTCCTTCATTTTCTGCAAGGATGTTGACAATTTCCTGAGTTCCTAAATAAAACTTCTTTTTTTTTCCCCCTGAGGTAATTGGGGTTAAGTGACTTGCCCAGTATCACACAGCTAAGAAGTATTGTGTTTGATTTCAGATCTGAACTCATATCCTCCTGACTTCAGCAGTACTCCATCCACTGTAGCACCTAGCTGCCCCCTAAATAAAATTTCTAATGATCTTACCAAAAAATTGCAAAATGTGGTTTTTACCACAACATAAAACTAAAAAGGACTTCAGAAATCATCAAGCTAGCCTTATTTAGGAGGAGAGGTTACAGACAAAATGAAGAGATACAATAGACATAGAAGTGTAAATATGAAAAAAGTTGGGAGAGGATACAGTTAGCAAGGAAGAGGGTTTTAACAATTAATGATGGAAAAGGGCAAGTTCCCTAGTAGAACTCACAGTTCACCAGGAGAAAGGGTATATACTCCATGAAGTGGGAGTATGCCCTTAATAGACAAGCTAAATCCAGAGAGGAGTTTAGCATTCTAAAAAAGGTAGTTGTAGGAAGGAGATAGATGAGGTATAGTGGGGGAATGAGAGGAAAGACATCATGAGGCATGGAGGAGGGGAAAGGAGAAAGACACCATGAGGCAGAGGCTTGGTGGGCTTACCGCAAAAGGGGTTCAGTAAAGATGGCATGGGCCATGGACAAATTGAACCTCAGATTTGACATAATTTGGATTTTTGACTGGACATAGCAAGATGGAGTGGGACTGAACTGACTCCTTATCAGTGCCCTTTCTTACTTGCCTCAGGAAGCAATTTTATCAGTACTACAATCTTTCTCTGCCAACCCCACCTAATTACTCAGGACCTCATCAGAAGGAGAAAAGGACATGGAAAAAGGAAGAAATAGAGAGAGTAAAGGGGGAAGAAGGAAAGGAGGGAAAAAAAAAGAGAAAAGTCTGAAGAAAGAAAGTTGAGAAAAATCAATCAGGGAAAACGAAAGGGAAAGAAATAG
This sequence comes from Sarcophilus harrisii, assembly GCF_902635505.1. Taxonomy (NCBI): domain Eukaryota; kingdom Metazoa; phylum Chordata; class Mammalia; order Dasyuromorphia; family Dasyuridae; genus Sarcophilus; species Sarcophilus harrisii. The sequence goes on from NC_045426.1 coordinate 338,455,900, forward strand.
TGAAAAGAAAGAGGAAGAAGGCCAAAAGAAAGGAAGGGAGGAAGAGAGAAGGAAGCACATCAGTAAAAGGTGTAAGGAAATGGAGGAAGGCAGGAAAAAGCAAAAGAGTGGGAGAGAAGAGAAGAAAGGAGAAAGTTAGAGAAATAGAAGAAAGAGGCAGAGGAGGGGAGACAGTGCTGAGAGGTCCTGGTAGAGGAGGAAGAGAGAGAGACTCAGAAGACAAATGTTGCAAACTTCATATCCTGGCTGGGTACAGCATCAATATTGAAGTAGTGATGGAAAAAATAAAGGTCTTGATCATTTAGTGGATTTTGCTTTCTTGGGGTTACTTGAATTGTGGTACGACACCTTATATCACTCCCAACAGACACAGGCCTAGATTAGTGCGGGCAGATTAGAAATCTGCAGAGCAGAGCTTCTTGCCATTTGCACTTTCAAAATACTGTTTACTGAGATTCTGTCTTTGATTAGTGCTTAACTGTCAGATATACTTGTAGGCTCAGATAAACATCTTCAAATTAGATTTTTCTTTTTTTCTAAATAAGGAGAAGTTTTGTGGGACAGTACAAAGGGTACAGGATTCTGCCTTTAACTGCAGTGCATTGTCAAGCAATTAATTTCATCTTTCTAGTCTTCGATTTCCCCCTCTATGAATGAGTTCCAGTCCATGATTTCTGTCACTTTCCAGATCCACCAATCTGGAATTGTCCCGGATTAGACGATTCATTCTAGCTCTGACTTTTTTGGATGCCATGATTTTATGGCTCTACAAGGAAGGAGGAGAAACCCTCAAGAGTAGGAGATCAAGAAGATCTCAAAACTGAGAATGTTTTGCACAAGTCCCATATATGTGCAGACCAACTGGTAAGTCTAGGCTGAAATGCTTGGGCATTAGACATTGTATAGGAAGTCAAGCTAGTGAAGTCTAAATAAAGAGGGTGACAACAAACAAGATAAGGGAAGGGATCCAGCCTCTACCAAGAGGCAGGTGCTATGCTAAATTCTTTATAAGTACCTCATTTAATACAACAATGCTGAGAGGTAGATGCTATCATTATGGCCGTATTGTAATTGAGGAGACTGAGGGGGCCGACCACTTTTTACTATTCCAGGTTCTTACAGGGTTATGTGACTTGTCTGGGATCACACAGATAAAAAGTGTCTGAACTCAGGTCTTTCTGACTCTGGGCATAGCACTCTATCGCAAGCAATCAGCCTATTAACCATGCCACAGAGTAATGCAGAAAGTCTGTTTAGTAACATTCAGAGGAGATAAAATAGCGAGTAATTCAGTGCCTCTTCTCTACTTGAGGAAGGAGAAAAGTGAGGTGCTATGGAAACAGCCCTGGATCAGAGATCCTAGGATTTTACATCTGGAAAAAATGTAAAAACTATCTAATGCAAGCTCCTAATTTTATAGATGAGAAAACCGAGGCTCAGAGAGGCAAGGTTACTTGCCCAAAGTCACCCAGGGGCAGAATTTGGTTCAAATCCTTAGGATTTCAGTCTCTAAATCTAGCGATCTTTCCCTTACACCTTGGTTCAAAATACTGCTTCTATCATGAACTTGCTAGGTAACCTTATGTGAATTATTTACAATTTCTCTCTCTCTCATATGAAACTGGGATCATACGGATCATTCTTGCCAGAATACAGAGTTTCCATCACTCCTGAGAGGTTATTTTGTCTACTTGGTACTGCTGGGTATTACTCCCAAGGAATACCCCAAGGAAATTTCTAAAACAAGTATGACTAAGTGTAGGGTTTTCCCCCATGTGATAACAAGATCCCTCAATTGTTAAAATATTTAATTGAATTATTGAGTATAGGACAGCTTTTTATTTTCATTACAGAAAACAAATAAAATGTAAAGGATTACAAGTACACATGAACAGATATTCAAATAGCCTTTTATACTCATTGAACTTACTAAGAAGGTAAAAATTCTTTGTGGGACTAATGAATAAACATTTTCCATTCACCCTGGACCCACACTATCCAATTTACTTCAATGTCACACATATGTACAGTTGGCAAGGTCCATATCTGCTGGCCCTTTATAGCATGATTTTAGTCCTTCATTTGCAGGATACTTTTGCTAGTGGTTCTTTGCTCTTCCAAGGAGCTTGCTGTCAAGAGGGTCTCCCTCTGAGCCTTCAGTGTCTAACTCAGCAATCCTTGAATTTCAAGGACTCTTCAGCTCCAGGTTACCCACCAAATAATCCCTTAAATTTGAAAATACTCATTCTTAATCTGGCACAGACTCTAGAGGTAGTCTCTGTACCTCCAACCCCACTAGAAGATTGGGCCCCTAGAGGAGAGCTACTATATCTCTCATTCTAAGTTCTAGTAATAATAGGGGAATAGTTTTTATAATGTATAGTTCACAAACCCTCAATGGTTTGCTTCTTCTCCTCTTGATCATCAATTGATGTCAGTTCAGACTTAATTTTTAAAATTATATTTTAATTTTTTTCTATTTAGCAAAAAATCCAGTTTTTCTCTTCCTTCTCCCTCCCTCCCTTTTTATGGAGAAAAAGCCATATCACATAACAAATATGCATTGTCAAGAAAAACAAATTCTGACATTGGCATCCAGGTAAATATAGCCTTCAGAAAGGGTTAGTTATTAAGGTGAGCACAGCCAGGAGGTGCAATGCTTAGAATGCTCACCCTAGAGTCAGAAAAATCCATGTTAGATATGAGGTCTCAAACACTTATCAGTTTTATGACCCTGGTCAAGTCATTTAGCCCCTTTTACCTTAGTTTCTTCAACTGCAAAATAAGCCTATGCAAAACAAACAGCAATGTCAGATATTCTATTCAGCTCTGATCTTTTCATCAAGAATGTCTAAATATCCATTTTCTCCCCCCCTAAAGGGATTATACTCAGTTTTGCTGGGTAGATAATTCTTAGTTGTAATCCTAATTCTTTGGTTTTCTGCAAAGTCATATTCTAAACCTTTGGCTCCTTTAATGTGGAAGCCAGGCCCCTAAGGAGAAATTAAGTGAGAGAAGAGGGCAAGCATGGGCCTTTCTCTTTCTTTTCTCCAACTATATTTCCTCCAAGCAGACCTTCTGAACGCCAAAGGTTTGAGAGGAATTTAGACTTCCATTCTCTCACTGATGATCTGGTAACAGAGGATGACAGAGTTTGCATCAGGAACAAAGAACAGCTTGGACTTGATGAGAGAAGGCAGATTCAAATCTCCAGAAGGATCCCAGAGCAAAGTTACACCACGGTTTAAAAGACAATTGCTGGAGAGGATGAAAGAAAATAAGCAAACTAATGAATTGTTGATGGAGCTGCAATTGGTCCAACCATTCTGGAGACCAAAAAGAAACCAGGATAAAACTATATATACCCTTTGACCCAGCAATACCACTATTAGGTCTGTATTCCAAAGAGATCAAGGGAAAAGAAAAAGAACCTAATTGTATGAAAATATTTTGGGAGTGGCATAGAATTGGAAATTGAGGGGATGCCCATTAATTGGGGAGAGGTTAAACAAATTGTAGCATATGATTGTGATAGATCTGTCAAGAAATGATGACCAGCAAAGGATATGAATAGATAATTTTCACATGAAGAAATTGAAATTATTTGTAGTCATATGAAAAAGTGCTCCAAGTCACTATTGATTAGAGAAATGCAAAAACTCTGAGATACCATTATACACCTGTCAGATTGGCTAAGATGACAGGAAAAGATAATGATGAATGTTGGAGGGGATGTGGGAAAACTGGGACACTACTATATTGTTGATAGAACTGTGAACAGATCCAACCATTCTGGAGAGCAATTTGGAACTATGTTCAATTTGTGCAGTTTGGAACCCACATATGCAAAACTGTGGCAGCCCTTTTCGTAGTGGCAAGAAACTGGAAATTGAATGGATGCCTATCAGTTGGAAAATGGCTGAATAAATTGTGGTATATGAATGTTATGGAATATTATTATTTTGTAAGAAACAACCAGCAGGATGATAGCAGAACCAGGAAATTATTATACATGGCAACAACAATACTGTAAGATGATCAATTCTGATGGACACAGCTCTCTTCAACAATGAGATGATTCAAACCAGTTCCAATTTTTTCCCTATTCCTTGTTTTTTTTTTAATTTTAAATTAAATTTAATAAAAATAAAAATAAATTTAAAAAAAGTTAAAGCTTTTTATTTACAAAACATATGCATGGTAATTTTTCAACATTGACTCTTACAAAACTTTCTGTTCCAAAGGTTTCCCTCCTTTCCCCCACCCCTCCCCCAGATGGCAGATAGTCCAATATATGTTAAATATGCTAAAATATATGTTAAATCCAATATATTCATATATATCCATACAGTTATATTGCTGCACAAGAAAAATCAGATCAAGAAGGAAAAAAAAAATCTGAGAAAGAAAACAAAATGGAGGCAAACATCAACAGAAAGAGTGAGAATGTTAGGCTGTGCTTCACATTCAGTTCCCACAGTCCTCTCTCTGGCTGTATATGGCTCTCTTCATCACTGAACAACTGGAAAAATCTAGAAAGATTTATATGAACGTGATGGAATCTTAGCTGCTGCCCCAGCCCCCCAAATCCCATCTCTCTCTTTCTCCCTCTCTCTCTCTTATCTGAGATTATCCAATTTTCCCTCTCTGTTCAATTCTCTTATTTTTGTTTTTGTTTTTCTTATCCTCCCTTCCCTATATAATCCTTCCCCTTACTCTTCTGGGTTGTTGCTCTCCCCTGAGGAAGAGGTCCAGGAATCACAAGTTAGGTCGCTCCAATAAATGTCCATGCTTGATTTGGATCCAGTTTGAGCCTGAATTCTTTTAAAGACAACACTGCAACATATGCCTGATAGCCCAACATTTTTGGCATGACCCAACAAACTGATGTTATAAGAAATGATGGTAGAGATGGTTTCTGAAAAACATTGCAAGACCCATATAAACTGGTGTAAAATGAAATGAGTAGAATAAGTTCATCGTACACAAGAACAGCAGTATTGTAATGATGATCAACTGTGAAAGACTGGCAACTCTGATCAAGACAATGATCCAAGACAATTTCCAAAGGATTCATGATGAAAGGCATTATCCATTTCTAGAGAGAGAACTAATAGCTCTGAGAGATAATTTTCATACTTTATTTTTCTTGCATTTTATGTGATATGGCTAATCTGTAAATATATTTTGCATGATTTCCCATGTATGTTTGATATCATATTTTTTGCCTTCTCAATGGGTGAGCAAGTGACAAGAAACAGGGAAAAAAATTGGCTTGCAAAATTTTTTAAAAGTTTAAAAAGTAGTTAATTAATTTTAAATTATTAAAAAATGACAGTTCCTGATCTCAAGGACTTCATATTCTAGTGGGGGAGGGGAACAAAATGCAAACAACTTTATATAAATAAAATACTTAGAGATGACTGGAGATCATCAATAGCAAGAAGAAACTAACATTAAGGGGGAATCAGGAAAGACTTCTAATAAAAGGTAGAATTTTGGTTGAAACTTGAAAGAAGCCAGGAAATCCAGAAGGCAGAAATCAGGAAAGAAAGAATTCCAGACATGAGGGACTAATAGTGAACATTTATGAAGATAGAAGGTGATTTTTTGTTCAAGGAATAGCAAGAAGGCCAGTGTCTGGATTACTATGTATGAAGGAGTAGGGAAGTGTAAGATGAGAAAAGTTAAAAAAGTACAAAGTCATAAAGGACTTTTAAAGCCAAATAGAGGATTTTATTTTTGATGTCAGAGGCAATAGAGAACCACTGGAGTTTATCGAGGATGTGTATCATGATCGCTTTAGGAAAAGAAAAAAAGGCAGGGAGAGAAAGAGGAAAAAGGTGAATGAGAGACCATTGGAAAAACTGTTGTGATTGTCTAGATCATAGTGTTGGAGGAGAAAAGAGAAGATGTACCAGAAATGTCATGGAAATATAATCTACAGAATCTGGTAATTAATTGGATATGGAGAAGCAAGTGAGTGCAAGGAGAGACAGAGGAGTATGATGATGACACTTGAATTATGTCATCACAAAAACAGGGGAGTAAGAAGGAGAGGACTTGAGGGAGAAAGATAATAAGTTCCCTTTTGGAGATCCTGAGACCCAGCAGCATAAACTGCTTACCATGTGCCCTTTTGCAGGTTATTATTTTCTCCCACTGAGGAGGAGGAGTGAAGATAAAAATCCTACTTCCATGACTAACCTGCCTCTTTTTTGTGCTCCCAGTTCAGAGGTCCAAGGGAGAGAGAACAAAAAAGGGGGGAAATTAATAAAAAATGTGTGTGTGTGTCTGTGTCTATGTGAGCCCAATAATTTCAGAACCTACTCATAAAGTTCACAGGAAGATAATAAGAACTACAAAATATGAAGAGAAGAAGGGACCGCTGAAGCCATCTAGTCCAACATATTTCTGAAGGGAATCCCCATTTAACTTACCTGTTGTTGGAGACACGACTCTAACACTAATGTCCAATTTGGGGTCAAAAAGAGGCACTGTTGAATCATTGAATATTTAACACGAAGCTTTCTTCGTCCTGACACAGCAAGGAGAGACAACAAATATATAATGGCATTTAACTCTTCTGGACTCTGTAGCCATTATCTCTTACAGAACCATATCTGATCCACAAGTCATCAAGGTATGAGGACTGACATGGTCTCACATATGCCTTGAGCCCAGTAGCAGAGTGGGACTCCAAGTGATAGGGATTTTTTTCTTTTTTCCCCTTAGTGAGCAGGAAGCTACATCTGAAAGCTGGTACCAATCAGATCTCAGGAACCTCTTTGTCTTCTTCTTCTTCTTCTTCTTCTTCTTCTTCTTCTTTTTTTTTTTTTTTTTTTTTTTTTTTGCTTTGACAATTGAGGTTCAATGCCTTACCCAGAATCACAGCTAGGAAGTGTTAAGTGTCTGAGGCCAGATTTGAAAACAGGTCCTCTTGACTCCATCTTAATCTTCTTTAAAGTGAAAGCCTCCCCATTAGTGGGTTGTAGCAAAGAAACTTTGGGAGGCAAATATTGACCTTATCATACTGAGTGTGTGGTGGTCAGTGACCATCCAGCCTCAGTTTAGTGGCTCCTAAGGAAGGAGAAACCATCACCCTTTGGGTCAAACTATTCTACTATGCGATAATTTTAATTGCTAGATAGTTATCCTTGAGATCAAATGAAATAAATGAAATGATATTTGTAGATCACTGAGCATAGTATCAGGAAAAGAGAAAGTGCTTGATAAATGCTTGCTCCTTTCTCCTTCCTCCATTCCATCCCCACCTCCCCCATCAATCCTAAATTCCTTTTAAAATTTTTTTTATTTATTTTTAATACACATTGCTTTATGAATAATGTTGGGAGATAAAAATCAGAACAAAAGGGAAAAACCATGGGAGACAAAAAGAAAAAACAGAAAAAAGAAGTGAACATAGCATGTGTTGATGATTTATATTCAATCTCCATAGTTCTTTTTCTGGATGCAGATGGTATTTTCTGTCCATAGTCTATTGGGATTACCTTGGATCAATGAACCATTGAGAACCAAGTCTTTCATAGTTGATCATCACATATTCATGTGATTATACAATGTTTTCCTGGTTCTGCTTATTTTGTTCAGCATCAGTTTGTGTAAATCTTTCCAAGCCTTTCTAAAATCAGCTTGTTCATCATCTTATTCTATTACTTTCATATACCACAACTTGTTCAGTCATTCCCCAATTAATGGGCATCTACTCACTTTCTAATTCTTTGCTACCACAAAAAGGGCTGCTAAAAACATTTTTGCACATGCGAGTCCTTTTTCCTCCTTTATTATTCTTTGGAATACAGACTCAGTAGTGTCACTGCTCAGTCAAAAGGTATACACAGTTCTATAGCCCTTTGGGCATAGCGCCTTATTGCTCTCTAGAATGGTTGGATTAGCTCACAACTCCACCAACAACATATCAGTGTCCCAGTTTTCCCGCATCTCCTCCAACATTCATCATTATCTTTTCCTGTCATCTTAGCCAATCTGAGAGATGTGAGGTGGTACCTCAGAGTTGTTTTAAAATGAATTTTTCTAATCAATAGTGATTTAGAACATTTTTTCATATGATCATAAGATGGCTTTAATTTTTTTCATATGAAAATTGTCTGTTTATATCCTTTGACAATCCTAAATTCTTTGTACCCTCTATCCATTGCTCCTACTTTTTACCCTCTAGGGCCCAGCTGAAGAAGTCTGATACTTGACATCATGTCTGATACATGACAGCTCCTCAAATATCTAAAGATAACATCCCCTTGAATTCATCAAGGACATTAATTGTTCTCTAATTGTCTTCTTAACTCATCCTTGGCATCAATTCTATCCTGATCATTATAATTTTTATTATTTCTAGTGCAAAGGTCATTCTCTTTGACCTTGACCTCATTCTTGGAAACTAAATTGGAGTACTGAGGGACTTGAAGCAAAGAGACCAAAAGACTACTGCAATAGTCCAGGGGAGAGGTGAAGTCCTGAATAAGGCCTTGTATAAAGAGAAGAAGATATGAGAGATGTTTTGAAAATGAAAATCACAAGATTTGCCAGTGTAGTGGATGTGTAAGGTAAATAAGAGTGAATAGTGGAAGAAAATATTTTTGGGTTTCTGACCTGGGTGACTGAGAGGATGGGAGTAGCCTCAAGAGTAATAGAGAACTTAGGAAGACAGGAAAGTTTAAGGGAGAAATAAGGAATTCTATTTTATATATGTTGAGCTTAAGATACCTATTGGATATCCAGTTAAAGAAGACTTTGGCAGTTGGAGATGTGATTGGAAATCAGGAGATAAGCTAGGGCTACATATATTTTGGAATCATCTACATAGAGATGAACATTGACCTTGTGAGAGCCGATGTGATCACCAAGTGAGACAGTATTAAAAAGAAAAGAGAAGGGAGCCCTTGAGAATCTTGGGAGATACCTAGCAGTGTGTTGGCAAATGTTTAACAACTGACTCTTCCCCCAAAAAGACTCATTAAACACATTTAAATTTATTTTGCTTTATTACCACTTTCTTAAGTCTAAATAATCAACAAAACAACAAATCAAGACCTGATATATATCCCCACAGGGTTATGGTTTCACCAAGAGTGAATACTTTCCTTTTCTACTCTATTGCAAGTTGAAAATTCACTTTTATATGATAATGATGTAATAGAACTGTGTCACCTTGATCTTGGAGGAGGTGGACCTGAATTAGAAAAATCCTGAATCTCAACTTCTCTTATCTCTGGGAAAACTACTTGGTTCCCATGGGAAACTTCCACCTCCAATTGATCTGGGAATCACTTTGGTCCGGGAAACAATCACCATCCTTATTGATTTGAAAACTAGCCCCTTGCTGATGGAGGCTACAGCGAGACCTGAGGTAGTTTGAAACCAGGAGGAGGAGGTGCTAATGGCAAATATAGAAATGGAGGGGTGTAGGAACTGGGTGAGATGGAGCTCCAGGATGCCTCCTCCTGCACTGACTTCTGCAGGGGTTCCTGCAGACACATTGGATATGGCTCTGCAGGGGCTTCTGGGGCTCAGTGGTTGTGCCTTTGATCTGAGCGAGGGAGATATTTGCAACACGTATAGGGAAAGCTTTGGAGATGGATTTGTGAAACTTAACCTGCCCTTGATGTCTTAATTGAGTTGTTCTTTAATTTCAATATATTTGTTTTCCAAGGAAAAAAAAAAAGAAAAGACAATCAGTCCGTCAATCTCTCCCTAGCTCCAAGCCATCGAAGGCTAAATAAAAATCATGACGCTGTATCCCAAGCTTCACTATCTTCCTAACCAGGAAGGACCCACTGAGAAAAAGAGCTTCTCAGTGAAAATAAGCCCATTTTGCCAAACCTCATGCTTGGAGATCAGGACTACAAATTCTTTTGCAAAACCTGCGACACTGGCCTGGGGACCCCCATCGTTGTTAGGGTATCTCCCCCTCAGCAATAAGGCATACCTTGTGAAATACCATGTTCCAAAAAGCAGTGGGTTTTTGGTACTACATATAGCAACTTCCCTCCTTAGTGCGGATCTAGGGGAAGATACAGCCTTTGGCACTGGGAAGTGAGAGGGACCTCCTTTGAGGATCATGGTCTAGTGAGTGGTAGATACTGGCACATCATTTGGTACATGTACCAGCAGATACTCATCATCTAATCTAATCTCTGATTGAGCGAAATGGTGAGTGACTGTATGAACTCTGAGCACTTTCCTCAAATCAAGATAAAAGTAGTATTTTGAAGTGGGGGAGAAAAATGGAGAGATGAACATTTCACTCTAACTGAAAAGTCAGGGAGGGGCTGGACTCCTCAACTTCCAATGAAAAGGCCAGATAAATATAACCCTGGAAGCTGAGCCAGAGAAGAATAAGCTCCTAGCAGGACCCATTTGCCCCAAAGTCATCTCTCCTCTAGGCTCTACTTCACTATCTCATATGTGGAGGTTGTACTACAAACTCCCTTTAGTTTCCATTCTGATATTCTAAATTCTACATTCCAAGGTACCTTCTAACTCAGACATTTTATGAATCTGGATCTATCATTTGATCAAAGCTTTTTTAATACTATACTATTCCTAAAATCAAAATAAAGGCAGATAACTAGCCCCATTGTCTTTATTTAAAAAATACTCTTAGTTGTGATGTAAATTGTGTCCTCTTTAACCTTTGAGGGGGACCCTGAAACTGTGTCCCCTTTAATCTATAAAAGCAGGGTGATTCGGGGTTTCAGGCTCTCCCCTGGAAAAAGCATACCTTTCCCAGACAACGCCCTCCCCAAATTGTGGTCAGTTGGAGATTGTGGCCAGAGCCGTGGTCATACTCTCTATTGAGTTGAAGACTAATCCAGAACCACTTCCAGTAGCTCAAATTCCCAGTTAAGTAATCTCTTTTCAATTGGAGATTTAGGCCCAGGCATTATCAACATTGAGTGAATCTCATTCAATTTTGAATTGAATTGAAGCCCCAGATGGCTAATAAAAGACAACTCTCAACCCCAAATCTTTGCAGAAGTCCTAGACAGGATTATGCTTGCCAAGGAAGCTGTCTTCTTAGCAAGCTGTCCTGCCAGGATTCTTTGCCCACTAAGAAGTCTGTCTTCCTAGCAAGCTGGCTTCTCAATGCCAATAAATCCTTTTTGCCACACAGATTTCAGGTTTGCAAATTCTTTCACATAGGACCTGTGCCTCCCACCAGAAGGGATCTCCCACCCCAATTCTCACACCTCATCCATCATTTGACCTCATCAGTTGTAAATAATATTCCTAATAGAATGAGCTCTCAGACAAAATAAAAAACAAAGTAAAAATCCAAATTATGTTGCATATTTACTAAATTATATTTATATCTCCAGTTTCTGTACTCATGTAAGCTACTTCTCTGGAAAGCATCCCTTATTTATCTTTATCTCTTTGAATCCTTCTGTGTGGGACAAAAAAACTCTCAGAGTAATAAAAGCAAAAAGGGGTTTATTATAATCTCAAAAGAAAGGGCAACTCCCAATAGTCAGTTAAAGGAGTACAAAGCACAAACTGCAAAATACAAGATTAAATAGAACAGAAAGTCCCCGTGACCTTTTCTCCCACTATTTGAGGGGAGTCCAGGTTTATACTCTAAATATGGAAATCTACCCCAGAAACAAAAGGATAAATTGTCTTTAAAAGAAGTACTTAAATACTAATTAAGAAGTGGTAGGAAACAGGAGGGGAATGTTCATTTAAGACTATCCAACACCTGTAGCTTTTTAGCTATAGCTCAACTTGTTACTGCAAAGTCTCAAGTCATAATTACAGCATAGTTTGAAGCTACAGTTTTAGAAGAGAATCTTCATTAGGTTTAGCCCATACACTTCCTTAGCATCCTTCAAGGTTTAGCTCAAGTATCACATCATGAACAAGCCTTTCTTGATCCTACCCAGGTGTTTAGTATACAGAAGGAATGGCCAATAAGAGCCTGGTCATGGAAACATCTCTGCCTCCTAAGTATGATCTTATGATCATTAATGCTTGCATTTTATTTTCTTCCTCATTTTTTTTCTGGTCTGATTTATTATACTAGCAAATTATACTATTATACTAGTAAATTATACTACCATTATATTAGCAAACTTACTTTCATCTTAATTTTTTTTCATTTCTTACTCTTTTTTTCTGGTTCTGACTGAGATTTAGCTCCCTACTGATCCCTCAACCTCCCTGGCTTTTCCTTCCAACACTAATTAAACTTTTATTCATTCCATTCCCCTCTCTCATTCTTGTGGGTCAAGGTGGGGGAACTGAAATATTCATTGCTCCCCATTGGCACTTCCAAATATCCCTTCTCTATCACCATCAGTCAGTCACCTCTCCATCTTCAAAGTTCACTAAATCCATTTCTTTCACCCAATCAAAACTGTATTAGCTGTTATCCTGAGGAGACTCCCTATCTTTCTTCAACAAGTTCAATACCTAGTTCACCGTCTTTTTCTCCTCCCCAACTCCTGATCTCTAGGGAACAAGAAACATTCTGATGCTCCCTCAAACATGCTAATCTTACAGGCAGTATTTGCAGTGTGAAGGGTGAGAGGAGGGAAGAATGCAATTGAGTAAAGTTCAGGATGAGCATATTAGTGGATTGGTGTGGGGAGAGGAAGGGAAGGGGAAAATTGCAAAACACTAGACCTGAACACCAAACAATAGCAACAAAAAATGGAAATAATTATGTCATGACAAATAAGAAAGACTAATAGAGAAGTCATTTCCAGGTTAGCTATCTGTGTAACCATTAACTAGCTGTAGCAAAAGTAAAAATTGACACCAAATTAGGAAAAAAAATACAAAAAACGACAATACTGTAATTGTACCTTATTTAACACACAAAATAGACAATGGGAAAGATGAATTTAGAATGTGACCTCCTTGAAGTCAGGTACTATCTTTTCCCAAGTTTTTCATTTCAGAAATGCTCAACTGTTCATGAACCTATTTGAGGTTTTCTTGGAAAAGCTACTGGAGTATTTTGTCATTTCCTTCTCCAGTTCATTTTATAGATGAGGGAATTAAGGCAAAAAGGGTCAAGTGACTTATCCAGGGTCACACAACTAGTAGATGTCTGAGGTCTGATTTGAATTCAGGGTCTTCCTGATTCTAGGTAGTACTCTCCAATGAGCCACCTAAAACAATAAATTGTTATTAATAGGCTTACAAAAATGGACAAAGGAAAACTTTTTTTTTGTTTGTTTATTTGGTCCTTGACTTTATATATACTTTTTTTTATTTTTCTTTATTTTTCTTTTATTTTTTATTATAATAACTTTTTATTGACAGAATCCATGCCAGGGTCATTTTTTTTTACAACATTATCCCCTGCACTCACTTCTGTTCCGATTTTTCCCTCCCACCCTCCACTCCCTCCCCTAGAAGGCAAGCAGTCCTATATATGTTGAATATGTCATAGTATATCCTAGATACAATGTATATGTGCAGATCCAAACAGTTTTCTTGTTGCACAGGGAGAATTGGATTCAGAAGGTAGAAATAACCCGGGAAGAAAAACAAAAATGCAAACAGTTTACATTCATTTCCCAGTGTTTTTTCTTTGGGTGTAGCTGCTTCTGTCCATCATTGATCAACTGAAACTGAATTAGGTCTCTTTGTCAAAGAAATCCACTTCCATCAGAGTACATCTTCATACAGTATCGTTGTTGAAGTATATAATGATCTCTTGGTTCTGCTCATTTCACTTAGCATCAGTTCATGTTAAGTCTCTCCAAGCCTCTCTGTATTCATCCTGCTGGTCATTTCTTACAGAACAATAATATTCCATAACATTCATATACCACAATTTACCCAACCATTCTCCAATTGATGGGCATCTATCATTTTCCAGTTTCTAGCCACTACAAACAGGGCTGCCACAAACATTTTGGCACATACAGGTCCCTTTCCCTTCTTTAGTATCTCCTTGGGGAATAAGCCCAGTAGAAACACTGCTGGATCAAAGGGTATGCACAGTTTGATAACTTTTTGGGCATAATTTCAGATTGTTCTCCAGAATGGTTGGATTTGTTCACAGCTCCACCCACAATGTATCAGTGTCCCAGTTTTCCCGCATCCCCTCCAACAATCATCATTATTTTTTCCTGTCATCTTAAGGCTTTTTAAATTTTCAAAACATATGCATGGATAATTCTTTGACATTAGCCTTTGCAAAACCTTGTGTTCTAATTTTCTCCCTTTCCTCCACTCCCTCCCCTATATTGGACTATATATTAAGCATGGTAGATATATATCTACACAATTATCTTGCTGCACAAGAAAAATCAAATCAAACCAGAAAAAAATGAGAAAGAAAATAAAATGCAAGCAAACAACAATAAAAAAGTGAAAATGTTATAATGTGATCCACACTTAGTTCCCACAGTCCTCTCTCTGGGTATAGATGGCTTTCTTCATCACAAGATCATTGGAACTACTCTGAATCATCTCATTGTTAAAGAGAGCCATGTCCATCAGAGTTGATCATCACATAATCATTGTAGCTTTGTACAATGTTCTCCTGGTTCTGCTCCTTCATTTAGCATCAGTTCATGTAAGTCTCTCTAGGCCTCTCTGAAATCATCCAAAGGAAAACATTGATTGATTGTCTATGCAAGTTTATTTTCCACTTTCTACAGGGGCATAATCAATATAAACTTATCAAAATAAGAGAGCTAAAGGTGGAACCAAGATGGCAGAGTAAAGGCAGGAATTCCCCAGATCTCCCCCAAACTGTTCCAAATTCATCTAAATAATGACTCCAAACCACTTTTAGAGTGTCAGAACATGCAAAAAAAGAGTAGAACAATTTTCCAGCTAAAGACAACTTAGAATGTCAGCAGGAAATATCTATCACACCAGGGTGGGAGCCCAATGAACAGTCCTGGTGCAGCCATACCAATGGAGCTTTGGCCCCTGCCTTAGCCCCAGCTCTGGCCCCAGTATCAGTAAAGCAGGAATGAGCCGAGGGAACTCTGAATCAGCTGTAGTATTGGTGGCTTCCAGACCTCTCAGCCCAGAGACATCAACACAACTTGGAAGGTCAGCAAAAAAGTCTGTACATCAAGGTGCGAACCCAAACGTACAGTCCCAGCTGTGAGAGCAACAAAGCACAAACAGGCCCTGGGTCTCTGAATCAGGAGCAGCACTGGTTTGTAGACCTCTCAGCCCAGAGATACCAAAGATGACTTGAAAGATCAGCAGGAAAGTTTTGTCAATAGGATGAGAAAACCAATATACCAGTAGTAGGCGTGAGCTGCTGCTCACAGGACACCCCTTTACTAGCACTGAGGAAGGACGCTGTTGCTTTAGCACACTAGATCTTACAGGTACTGTGCGGCAGGGATACTCTTCAGGGTTCCAGAGCAGAAAAGAGGGCTTATGGTCAGGTATCTTAGAGGGACCTCTGAAAATAGCTGCACAAAATCTTTGAATCTTGGGACAATACACTCTCCATTCTGGACATAGAAGTCCACTTCAGCAGACATAAAATCTGAGTTGTAAGCTAGGAAAATGAGCAAACAATAGAAAAAGATTCTGACTATAGAAAGTAACTATGGTGACAAGTAAGATCAAAACACTCACTCAGAAGATGATAAAGTCAAAGTTCCTGCATTCAATGCCTCCAAGAAAAATAAGAATTGGTCTCAGGCCATAGAACTCAAAAGGGATTTTGAAAATTAAGTAAGAGAAATAGAGAAAAAATTACAAAGAGAATTGAGAGTGGTGCAAAAGGAAATAGAAAAATCAGTTGAGGAGAAGCATTCCTTAAAAAGCAAAATTTGCCAGATTGGGAAAGGAGTTACAAAAACTCACTGAGGAAAATAATTCCTTAAAAATTAGAATTGAACAAATGGAAGCTAATGACTATGAGAAATCAAGATACAATCAAACGAAACAAAAAAATAGAAAAAAGTGAAATATTTTTGTTGGAAAAACAACTGATCTTGGGAAAATAGATCTAAGAGAGATAATTTTAAAAGTATTGTCCTATCTGAAAAATATAATTTTAAAAAGAGCCTGGACATCATCTTTTAAGAAATTAGCAAGGAAAAACTATCCTGATATTCTAGAAAGAGAGGATAAAATAAAAATCGAAAGAATCTACAGATCACTTCCTGAAAGAGATCCCAAAATGAAAACTGCCAGGAATATTACAGCCAAATTCTGGAACTCCCAGGTCAAGAAGAAAATAATGCAAATATCCAGAAAGAAATAATTCAGATATAGGGGAATCACAGTCAGGATAACACAAGATTTAGCAGCTTCTACATTAAAGGACCAAAGAGCTTGGAATAGATCTTCTAGAGCACAACAGAACTAGGATTACAACCAAGAATCACCTACCCAGTAAAACTAAGTATAATTCTTCAGGGGAAAAGGTGGAATTCAATGAAATAGAGGATTTTCAAGCATTTGTCATGAAAAGATCAGAGCTAAATAGAAATTTTGATTTTCAAATACAGGATTCAGGAAAAGTATGTGGAGGTAATCAGGAAAGTGATATCATAAGGGACTTCATAATGGCTATCTGTTTATATTCCCACATGGGAGGATGATACTTGTAACCCAGAGCTTTCTCATTATTATATCAGTTAGAAGGAGCACATATATAGACAGAGGACACAGGTTAGAATTGAGAATGAAGGGATAATATACTACCCTGAGAGGACTAGTATGAAATGAAAAGACAAGGAATACAAAAGTATCTGAGACCTTCAGAGAGCTTGGCACTTTCCTGGTACTACCTAAAGAGCAGTTTGGAGAACAAAACTCCTAGCATGTTCCAGGATCTGGTCTTTTTTGTTGAGTAGGATCAGGTTAGTGTCTATTAACACCACCTAGTGGTTCAAAAAAAATCAGAAGGGAACAAATAAGCTTTCCAAAAAAAATTTTTATACCAATTACATCTTCACAGTCACACAACTAACTCATTCTTTGATAAGTAAACCACAAAGATAATTTTCCCTATTCTCTAATTATTGACATCAGTTAGGGAACAAGACAGGGAAATATTTACTCCATCAAGATATGGATTCAGAAAGATATTAATTTCTCCCATGAAGTATGGACTGCACAAAATTCAAATAGAAGAGGAATTCCATATTGATGGTGAGAAGCTCCAGATGCTCTTATTTATAGATGATATTGTGTTGATATCAAGTCCCAGGATATGTAATAAGATTTGTGATCCCTCAAAAGAGATAAACCCAGCAATCTACGAAGGAGGTAGAAATGAATGTCTATTTTACATTTTATGTACAGGGCACCAACCATCCCTACAAACTTCCATCCATAAGGCAGGCGAGTCAGCCTAGATGAAGGAACAAAACATCAGCTTTCACCTCCACCCCCCAGTCATCATCCGGATCCGGAAGATACATATAAAACTGGGTTAGCAACTGCTGCTGCTTCTTCCTTTTTTTTTTTTTTTTTTTTTTTTGCTCTTCTCCCAACTATTTTATTTTATTCTATATTTAATTCCAAATTCTCTCCTCACCTGTTGAGAATGGAAATAAACAAACAAAAAAAACCCACATTAGCCATTTTCAAATAGAAGTTTTTTTTTTTTCAAAAAGGAAGGAATAGAAGAAAATATGCTTCATTTTGTACTCAAGTCCATCAACATTCTATCTGTACGTGGACAGTATATTTCATCATGAATTCTTGGAATTGTAGTTAATCATCATGTTAATAAGAATTAAGTCTTTAGCACTAGCAATAACATTAAAAAATAGGTACAACCATCTGCTTTGCAGCTAAAGGACCATGGGACTTTTCCTCCTGACTTGCAGCTGAAACCTCCTATATGCGTCCATCTTCCTAGTAAAAATTTCATAAAGAGGAATGTTGAAAAGTATTTGGAAAAATAAAATACTGTTGGAAAAAATCGAATATGAGCTTTCTGAGATCAGAGATTGTCTTTCTTTTCCATTTGCATCCTCACCACTTAATAGAATGCTATACAGATGGCATGTCCTTAATAAATACTGTTTTACTCATTCATTTCCTAGATTATGGCATGCAATTAAATGGGCAGCCCACAGAGTTCAAAGAAAAAGGACAAATCCTTTCATGTCCAAAAAATATTTAAAGTAACTCTTTAGAGTTGGAATTGGAAGAATTGGAAACAGAGGATACTTACCAAACTGGGGGATGATTGAATTAGTTATAGTATTTGTCGATGTGCTGTAAGAAATGATGAAGAGAATAGTTTCAGAAAAACTTACAAACTGAGCAGAACTAGGAGAACAATCAACAATATTATGAAAATAATCAACTTTGAAAGAGTTAGAAACTATGATCAGCATGATGACCAAACACAATTCCAAAGGATTCATGATGAGGCATACTATCTACCTTCAGAAAGAGAGCTGATAGACTCAAAGAACAAATCAAATCATTTTATTTTTTTCTTTCTTATTTTTTTTTTCTTTATCTCTTTCTTTTCTTCCTTGAATATGGCTAATGAGGGAATTTGTTTTTCATGATTACACATTTTTTTAATGCTTTGTTTTTGTTGTTGCTTTTTCTTTCTTGCTTTCTCAATGGAAGCGTATGTGACAGGAGGAAGGGAGAGAATTTGGAAATAAAAATAAAATAAAATTGAATAAAAATATGAAAAATGCTCCCAATCATTAGCAATAAGAGAAATGCAAATTAAAACCACTCTGAGGTTCCATCTCTTACCATTAGCCTAACAAAAATGATGACAATGAAAAAGGACAATTATTGCAAAGAATGTGGAAGGACAGGAACAACATGTATTACTGATAGAGCTAGGAAATGGTCTAGCCATTCTGGAAAGCAATTATAACACCAAAAGTCACTAAACTATGTATACTTTGACCCAACAATTCCATTACAAGGCTGTTATGCCAAAAAGTTTAAAAAAAAAAAAAAGGGAAAGGACTCATATGTAAAAACTACTTATGGCATCACTTTTTCTTATAGAAAAGGATTAAACCTAAATGATGCTCCATTAAAAAAATAAAAGAATATGAAAGAAATATTTAAGAAATGCCTTAAAGAAAGCAGATGGGATTTCAGAGACAGACTAAGATAAGAAAATTTGGTGACTAATGTAATGAATTTATCACATACTGGAAGGAAAAACCCACTAAGATGTATATAATAGAAATTTGAAGTTCATATAGGATTCTGTTCATTGTATATGGAAATGATTATTTTTTTCTTTGCTAAATTTAATAACACCCTTGATTCTCCCTTCTTTATTGATGCTTAATAAAAGGATGACTAGTATCTTATCTTGAAATAATGCTAAAGCCCAAAGCCCAGGATAAAATGGGTTTCTCCCAAGCCATACCCAATTGTTATACAATTAATCCTCAACTTTGTGGGGGTAATGTTCCTAGAAAACAGTATAAAATTTTAAAAATGCAAATGTTGATACATTGAATTTATAGGAAATTGGGAGTTAGGTTCCCTTGACTACCAAAATTTGTAATCTTTCACTGTCGGCAGCAGCTACAAATATTCTGGCATAAAGTTTATCTAACGCCTTTATTTTCTCACAAAGTTATATCACTGACTTTGCACATTTGGGAATATGGCCCAAAACATTTGTACTATGCTTTGGAGACATAAATACAACACAAAAACAAAGGCAAACAAAATATGCAACAAATATGTGATTGTTCTTTACAATGATAGGGTGAACCAGACCAGTAAAGCACTTATTGATCCCACACGTTGTGACTATTTTTCTCTATTGAGTATAGCCGTGAATGTGCATGTTGCCAATGCAAAAGTGAAAATGAGGTTACTAAAAAAAAAGAGAGAGAAAATAAATCACAGAATACATGAAGTTCCAAAAAGTTAAATGTGCTAGGAATATTAAAAAATGACTATAACAAGATACTTTACTCTTCATCTGGCTTGCAATTTGAGTGACAGTCAAAGTTGTGATGGTGTGAACAACTTTTAGATGTTACAGTCATTCAACAATCAAAAGGTAGCTATATCATAGTCAATCAGGTGGGGAAGGAGTGAATCATTGGATGAAATCACATAATGAATTGTATTGGGACATATCTCTGAACCTACTCATATCAGAGAAGGAAATTCCTTTAGAAACACTAGAAACTGCTTTGAGAGTAAGGTTTTGGGAATTCTTGGAAGAGGCAAATCTCTTGTGACTTACCAGAGAGTAGCATTAGGTGGAGTATGGGGAGACAGTGTCCTAGTGCTCTCCACCCCTCTCCCCATTGAAGGTATCTCTAGAAACTTGACCAGTAGCAAACTATGAATGTTCCCTTGAGTTGAAATAAAACTAGACTTGCTGAGGAAAGGCAGTTTCAGGAAGCAGGACTTTTTCAGGATAGAAAAAAGTACAGCTTTGGGACTCTACAAGGGCCCCTGAGAGAGCTATATATACCTCAAAGGAACTGTATAAGGGTTCCAAGAAAGGAGAAAAAGACTTCCATTGAGCCAATATTTGCCACATGTGTTCCCTAAACTTGAACCTGCTTTCCTTAGACATACAATTGTAATTGTGGAAGAATGTAAATGTGGAAGAATCCTTGGCAAATATGCCTAGCTAAGGGCTAATTGATTCTGGCTTGCTAATTAATAACTGGATAATTAATAGGGAACACACCAGGAGGGCTTAAGAGCAACAGTATTAGAACCACTTCTCCAATTTTAGCAATCCTTCAGGGTTACTCTGAACTAAAATCTAGGTTATATGTTGGTTAAGAACCTGAGGGAAGAAGTGGTTAACCACTATTAGGGAACCAACTTTGACGAGGAAATGGAACTCCAGACTATTAGTACAGGAGTGCTGTTACACTTAAGATTGGATCACAGCCTTTTGTTGTTGTTGTTGTTATGCAATAGAAAGTAGAATCAGTGAGAAAAAAAAAATTCATTTGTGTCAGTATTTCTCCACTTAACCCATGAAGGATCTTTGAGTTATTTAGTGCTTTAAGCAGTCATCAAGATTGCCACTATTCCTTCCCAATAGGTTATTTTTGTCATGTCCCCAGTAAGGTAGACTCTAAGGTCCAGGGTGAGACTTTAGATTACAGGTACTCTAAATCAAAATAAATAAATTGCTTACTGCCTTAGGGAATGAGGGATGAAGGGATGAGGGGTAAAAATTGTAACTCAAAAAAAAATTTTTTTTTAATGAATGTTAAAAAATTGTCCTTAGATGAAATTAGAGGGAGAGAAGGGAAGGAGAGAAGAGATACTATTAGGGGGAAAAAAAAAAAGACTAAAAGTACTGTGATAAATTAACTGCATTCACTGCCAATGGGGCTGCTGTTTGACACCTGGTCCTGTGTCTCCTTCAAATAAACCCCATTTCACTCCAAAATCCTATCTTTCTCATATAAGTCATCTCTATAGAGGAAAAAAAAATTATTTTGTTTTAACGATTATCAACAAAACAAAAATACCAAAAACCAAAAATTCAAACCTGTGAACCTTTATTATGTATCATATATTAAATGTAACCACACAGTAACAAAATCGCACTGCTGGTCCTCTTTTGAGTTTCCTCATGTGTATTCTTTAAATGTTTTATTAATTTTTTTTCTTTTAATCTCTTTCATTATCTATCAACTCACTCTCCCACCCCCAACATCTCATAACAAATGAGTCTACACAAGCCAAACACATCAACATATTAGTCATTTCTGAATATGCATGTCTCATTCTGTACCTCTAATCCACCACCTCTCAGCCCAGAGGCAGGAGGTTTGATGTAGTCATTTCCTGCATCTAATAATTCAAGTCCAGTCATTGATTAGCCTGTCCATCAGGCTAACACAATGACACAAATAAGCAATTTAAAAAAAATTATTTACAAAATTTCCCCCAAAAAAGCATTACTTTTAAAGACAAAGAATAATAACTTTTAAAAGGTAAGATAGTTTTAATTAATTCCCAAAGAAAAGATCCTGTTTCAGAAAAACCCTTGACTTGGAGAAAAAAACAAAAATAAATAAGACATCCTTAAGGAAGCCTTGAAAAGAAAATACAAAAGTACCTCCAATAAGATGGTGGAGTGAGAGAGTCATAAGAAAGCCCAAATCTTTTTTCAATGTTTCAAAAATAGAAAGGAAAAAAAAACTTAATAAATAAAATGGCCAAAAATCCTCATAAGAGAATCGTCTTCCAAACAAGGAGGGGGAGTCAATTAAAGAAATAAACCCCCCCAAATAAACAATAAAAAATTGCATTATGAGGTAAAATAAACTGTTGAAAAGATGAAAAAATTATATAAAAATAACCAACAAGGGCTTCAGAAACAAACAAAATCAATTGCAAGGGGAAGAAAAATGTTTTTCAGTGTGGGTGTCACAGATGAAGAGCAAGCAAAGAGGTGGGAGGGAAAGGGTGGAGCAGACAAACCCAAAATGTCACTCCTATTTGAGACTAAGCTAGTTTTGAAAAAAATGTTTATCAGTACCAGTAGGAATTTGGGAAGTGTATTTAGTGTTGGATTAGGAAAGGGTTTCTGTGTATGTGTACACGTGCTCATGTACAGTTTCATACACATTTATAAAAAGTTGGCATTGGATAAATGCCAGTAAAATAAGGCAAATTATAATTTATTCTGAGAAAACAATATACAAAGGAACAACCGATTGAGGATAATCAAACTTAATCATTATGTAGCTGTTCAATCATATGTGACTCTTTGTGACTCCATTTGGGGCTTTCCTGGTAAAGATAATAGAGTAGTTTGCCAATTTTTTCTCCAGCACATTTTATAGATGAGGAAACTGAGGCAAACAAGGTTAAGTTACTTGTCTAGGGTCACACAGTTAGAAAATGTCTGACGTCCTATTTAAACTCAGGAAGGTGAGTCTTCCTGACTTCAGACCTGGCATTCAATCCACTACGACAAGTGCTAGAGATTCAAATAAATAAAGGAGGGATAGTTCCTACCCTCAAGGAATTTACAATCTACCAAGGAAAAATAATAGATCAAGCAAAGCTTCTTGGGAGCAATTGTTCTTGGAAACCAAGCAGAATAGCTTACAGAAAATGAAGAGTTAGTAGACAACTTCTGAGCTCTCACTATATTATGTTATACTGCCCTTATACTATAATATATACCCCCTCCCCCCCATTAGAAGACTGATTGTAAATACACTAAACTGCCCTTTTACTTAACCATCTGAAAGGGTCTCTAAATTCTTGACCTTATTCACTGATGAAAGCCAAAGGTGTCCCCCCAACACACACATACACACACACCCTCACCCCTCCAGGATTTATCCCCATTCAATCCCAGGAGAAAAAGCTAGTTCTCTGATTTTCCAGAGATGATTATATCAGTGTTTTTACCTTTGTTCTTTTTGATCTTCATATTTTTGTGGTTACAGCATTCCTCTCATTAGTTTAAGGGTGTGGTATATGCGTGATAGAGCTATCCAATAATACTTTTTTGCCTAATGCTGCCCCCACCCACCAGGAAATTCAACTGTTCTGCAAGGCTAATATCCTCATGATTTAACTTCATACAGTTCTTTACTCATAACCTAGAAATAAAACAAATCAAAACCAAATATATTAATTATTTTTTAAAAAAATAAATCATCATTGGGTAGGCATTCATTATTCATGTCAAGTAATCCAGTCCAGGACTTTAGGAATGGAGTACAGATTTGTTGTTGTTTAGTTGTTTTTCAGTAATGTCCCACTCTTTGTGACCTCATTTGCAATTTTCTTGCAAAGATACCAAAGTGATTTGCCATTTACTTCTCCAGCTTATTTTGCAGATCAGGAAACTGAGGCAAATGGTTAAATGATTTGCCTAGCATCACACAGCTAGCTAATCAGTGTCTGAAGCAAGATTCCCGTATTTAGTTTCAAGGAAGAGAAACAAACATAGGCATTCTGATGATGGAATCTTAGCTTGCCCAAGGCCCAATATCCTGACTGCTCAAAAGGAACTTTTACCTTGTATATCTGGTTCCTATATTCTGCCTCTCTGTCTCTGTCTCTCAATAAAACAAAAGGGCTTTTTTTTCATGCATATCCTATATGAGATATATCAAATCACAGGGATTTTTCCTCTGAGGTTATACAAATGTATCTGAGATTGCCCAATTTCCTTGCTTTGCCCAACTTTTTCTTCTCCATAAAATCCAGCCTCTTACTCTGTGGAGTTGTTTTTCTTCCTTAAGGAGGAGGTCCATAGGATGCATCACCCTTGTCCCCCTGAATGCCCAATATACGCCCTTGCTTGATTTGGAGACAGTTTAAGCCTGACTTCTTTTAGAATCAATAGTACAATATGTGCTGGGGCACCCCAACACTGATGCACACCATTAATCTTGTGTCCCTTTTTCAACTGCTTTTCCTCAGATTTGTGTGCAGGATGCATCTAGGTAACTTCTTTCCCCCAACCTTGCTCTTTGGGTTTGTTTGTTATTGTTCTTTCTATCATAAGCTTTGGGGCATGCTTATCTTTAGTGTTTTATGCTCCAAGTCATTCCACACACAGCGATAATCTAGGGAGATAAAAGCAAAGTGTAACTAAATATTCTGCCTCCTATAAAGAGTGGGAGTTCCAAATATTTTAACCAATATGCAACAAAGCTTTGCCTGAAGAAAACAGCTAATAAAAGAGATGCCGATTCTGAGTGAGTAATTAGAAGAATATTTGTTAAGCTGAAGGGCAGTGAGGTGGTACAATGGCTGGCACACTGGTCCTGGAGTCAGGAGGACCGAATTCAAATCTAGTCTCAGACAGTTACTGGCTATGTGACCCTGGGCAAGTCACTTTATCCTGTTTGCCTCAGTTTCTTCATCTGTAAAATAAATTAGAGAAGGAAATGGCAAAGTACCCAAGTATCTTTATCAAGAAAACCCCAAATGGGGTCATGAAGAGTTAGAGATGACTGAAAATGACTAAATAAAAATATTCCATGTCTCTCATATCTATGCCTTTGCATTGGTCATTTCCCAAATCTGCAACTCATTCCTTCTTTACATCTCCCTTATAGAGTCCCTTATTTCTTTCAAGGCTCAGCCTTGATCACTACCTTCTACAAAGAGTTTTTCCTGATCCATCTGTCTTCCCCGAGTGTGGGACAGTGACCACTAACACAAAAATAATTCAAATAGACATTCCTCAAAGCCAGAGCAGAAAGCAATTTGTTCAATTCCTATAGGAAAGGGGCATCACCATCACCAGGATATTCTAGTGAAGGGAGGCAAAGGACTGGCAACGGAACATGTTTTTTTATTTCCTGAAGCAATTTTTAACCCATATTGGGCCCCAGCTGTCCCTGACTTAATATCAGGGATCACAGTCTGTCTCAGGAACCCACTCCAACCTCAAGGCACAAGAACAGAAGAATTATAGATTACAAAGCAATTTGTGCAAGATTAAGCAAGGGTACAAGTAAGGGTTTTTTTCCTAGAATTGTAGCCCTAAACTATGACAAAGGTCAGTTTCCTGAGAAGGTCTCATGTCCATTCTGTTTAATCCCACCTCTTTTTGTGCCCATTTGAGTACTTCTCACACCAATCCCAATATAATTTTTCAACTTCTATCTCTATCTCAACTTCTGGACTTCTCCTATCTTCTTGACTCAAGGGTTCCCACCCAATTCCCCATTAATCAGATATTACACAAGTTACAAGACATAACTCTCCACCTCTCATAACATAACCAGTCCTTGTTCTCAAGGGTGGGTTCTCAAAGGTACATTCTTTGGGGTGAAAATAAACTCCACTTTTGATTGTCCCTTGATGTCCTTGTGAGTTTCAGTTTTCTATTTTGTTTCATTTGTTTCATTTCTCCAATTTAATTTTCATAACAATGGAAAACAAACGCTCATTTATTTTTCACAATCCCACTTTAATTCTTTTTTTAATAATTAATTTAATAATTTGGTTTCCACATCCTTTTCTAATCCCTAACATTTGACTAATTTTTATTTACATCCCACTTCATTCCTGCACAGATTTCCTTAACAAGAGAATAATCTAAGAATAGATTATTAATCCCTGAATTCTCTAATAATTCTTCTGATAGGGCTGTTCAAGGAAATTTTCAACTATAATACATGTTCCTCTTCTTCTTGCCGTTTCTGGGAGATGTGAAGATTCTATAGTTAGGCATCATCTCTTTTTAGAGACTGTTATTCCCAAAAGCAATTTTCAGAAAAGAGAATCCCAACAGAATAACAGAGATATTAAAAAAAATCCTTCATTAACGGGTCTCATTTATCTATCAAAAGCAGGATAATGATAGAGATTAACCCAGATTAACCTCTGCATGAGGAATGTGTAAAGCCTCTCTGCTAGTATTTTTTTTTAAAAAAGACATTCCCCCTCTTTTGCCAAGGATGTAGGATGGATTGGGAAAGGCCAATATAGATTGTCCAGTAGCTTTTCAATATAAATTATTCAAAAGAAAACACAATACACACACCATACAAACAAATGTTATTCCCACATTAGTAACAAACTTGAATAAAAGTGACTTTCCCATTGATGTAACAAAATATTCCATAAGTTACATCCTTTTAAAAAAAACTTGAGCACACTAAAATTCTCTTCTTTAAATCATATTTTACCTTTATTTTAATAATCAATAAAATAACAGTGCCACAGACAATTGTTTCAGTTGTTTTTTTTTACATTTACATAAGGTCCTTTAAAGACCTCATTTCATATAGACATATGCATCCAACAATAGATAATTGACTAAGCCAAATTACTAGTTTATCTAATTTATAAAATATTTTCAGGTTGAACACAGAAAGATATTACATACTTGAACTATGCTCACTGACCACTTACTGTGATTATAGAAATTTGCTATAAGAGTAAAAAGCTAGGGCATGATTATAATAGGTAACAATCCTACCTTACAGTCAACTCAGGAATCCATTTGATTAACTTAATGGTATCTCAAATAGTAGGTTGCTAACTTAATTCAGATAATCATTCCCAAATTCAGAACTCAAAACAGTTATCAGTTACATTTTCAAGAGATTTCATCTCAATAGCAAATTTCCCTAATCAGAGGTTTTAGATCCTAATCCCATGTTCCTGTAGAGCACAGCCAAAACTAGATGTTTGGATTGTCAGGTTTTGACATCCTGCTCTAGGTATTTCAAGAAAGCACATTTCTTATTATATTCATTAAACAATGAGACCATGATGCACTTAATAAATTAGATAATTTGCTGAATGGGATTTGAAATAACCATTTTCAGAGAATTTGCAGTTAACCAGAAATTTAACAAACTTCTCTTTGAAGTTCCTTGCATTACTGAGCAGTAGAACCTTTAATATAACACCACAAATGTCTTTGTTTTAAAACAACCACAGACTTGAAAAAAAAAAACCAAACATTCAGTTATTAATACCATATGAACGTAAGCTATTCCTTTAAACAATAGAAGCAATTAATGTTAAAGTAATTTCATTTAACTGGGAGGGGGGAGTGGAAGGGAACTCCAGTGAGTGGGTTTCTTTTTTTCCCCCCTTCTAAGGAGCAGTCACACCCAGTGAAGGAAGAGTGGACTAAGCCTTCATCATCCCAAGCCAACAGATATATTAGGATGCAAATAATTAGTATACAGTTTTCAATTCTAAATTTCAGATTAACTACCAAATATAAATCTACCTTTTGCCAAAGAGAATGGTCAACGTGAATTCTTCACTCCAATTCATGGTGCCTATCATCATCTGTTGTCTATATAACCCATGTCATTTTTGGGTTTTTGAACCAGATCATTTGTCTAACAAACCACTTCTCTCTGTGTAACACTGTCTCTATCTCTTTGTCTCTCTCTCTTCCTTTGTCTCTCTCTCTTCTCTCTCTCCCCAACATCTTATATCTGTCTTTCTGTCTCTCCCTCCCCTCCCCAATATCTCATCTCTCTCACTCTCTTTCCAACATCCCATTTCTTTCCCCTGCCCCAATATTTCCTCCCCCTTTCTCTCCAACATCTTCCCTTTCTCTCTCCAACATCCTCACCATTTCTCTCCCTCCTCTCTCCTTCTCTCTCTCTCTCCCCTCCCTTTCTCCCCCGCTGCCTCCTCCCTCTCTCTGTCTCTCTCTCTCCCTCCCTTCCTTTCTTCCTTTTCCTCCTTTTCTCTTCCCTTGTCCCTCCTGCCTTCTCTCCTTCTTTCTCCTCTCTCCCCTTCTCTTTTCTTTTCCCTCTTCCTTTTCCTCCTCCTCCTCCTTCCCCCATCCTTCCCCCCCACCTCTCTCCTCCTCACCCTTCCTTTCTTCTTTTCTCTCTCTCCCCTGACTATCCTGGCTCTTTATGCCCAACATCACAATCCACATTAATAATACTTAACAATTTTAGCTTTCAATATCAAAATAACCCCAAATAACTTAATTAGCAATCTTTCTTGTCCCTTGCTTTTAAAAACCACCTTTTTAAAACTAAGACTCACAATACAGAGATATCTAAATAACTGTGGACCAAATTTCATAAAACTTATACATATGTCCAGCAGAGCTGACAAAATTTTAAAGCATAGCTCATAATTTTACAAATTGCTCAATATACAATTTAGAAAACAATATATTTCATCAAATTAGGAGATACATATATGTGATCTCTTTAGACAAATTACCAGAGAACTTTGTTTTAATATTGTTTTTAACTTAAAATCAAATCAAATACAGATTTAAACTTCTGAAGCAATACTTCAATATTAATGCACACATATTTCTAAAATCTTGTTTCCAAATGCATCAATTGAAAGTAATTCTATCATATACCATTTAAATTTAAACACAGTAATTTAGGTCACATTTTGAGGAGAAAACTTCTCTTATCCCTCAAAAACTCTATTTTAGACTGCCCTAAATCTTTGAAATGGCAGTAAATTATTTGAAACATGAGATGAAGACACATGCCTCTGGTAGCAAATGACTCCCCTTTCCCCCGCCAAATTTTATACTTTTCCCTATGTGGATTGCTGTATTGGGAAGAGGGAAAGATTTTCAAGTATAAAGTGGATTTCCCCAAGCCATGGCGATAGACCATACCCTTTTATGGAATCTAGAGTCCCCTGAGAAGAGTTTTGGAATTTTGAGGGATTAGGGAATATAGGGACCCATTCCCTACTGAGGGAAACTGAGTCTGACTCCAGAACATGGATTTTTTGGGGGGAGGAGCCTATCATTCTTTGGAAAGGCTGGAATGGACATTAAGCTGACACACAGTGGCCCTGGTCATTCCCAGTCCCCTTTAAAGAGAGAGGCTTGAAAAACTTAAGAAAAATTCAGGTTATTCGTATCAATATGCCTTACAAGTGCTTTTAAATCCCCAAATCCTCCCACATTTTTCCCTTTGCAACTCAGCTGACTGAGAGAAACAAAGATAACAAAACACTCTTACACACATAAACACAAATTGACTTTATGTTCTTTTTCTTTCTGTCTAGTACAGAATTGTTCCTTCCCTACTTCCTGTAGAAGAACCTCTTCTCTTCTGCCTGGAATCCCACTTTTTTTTTTTTAACTAGAGTTTCCTGTAACTTTCTCACCTTGCATCCCAGGGTGGAGATCGTCACACTCCAGGGATCCCAGACCATAAATATTTATTCAATTCTTGATTTTCTGACATCCCCTCTTTTCCAGGATTATATAAGAGATATGTCCTAGGAGTTCCCACCTCTCAGCATCATTGAATTTCCCATCTTACCAATATACCTGACAATTCAGACCATGGAAGATGGACCAATCACCAAAGGCATTATTAGATAGTCCCCAGTCTAATCTTCAGTCTGTGCACAGAGTTGCCTGGCTGCTGCAGAACCTACTCTAGTTCCCTTCCTGATTCCTGGATTCATCAATGGTCTTATCAACATGGTCCTAGGATCTTGGACAGTCTATGAGTGGGGGATCCTGGAGCCATTGAAACCAACCAGACCCATCTTCTCATGTTTTGACAGAGGTCACTGCCAACTGCATGTCTGGATCCTGGACAGAACTTCCATTTGTAAGAAACAAAATATCTTACCACTGATGAATGCAGGAAAGATTTATTTTACATTCTTGCAAGAATGGGTAACTAGGTGAGTTCTTCGAAACTCCAAAGGCAACATTTTATTCCCCCCCCCCAATTCCCCATTAACTGGATGTTACAGAAGTTACGCCACATGAATCTCACCCCCTCATTACATAGCCAGTCTCTGCTCCCAAGGAGCTTACATTCTTCAGGGGAAAGATAAACTCCATCCTTGATTATTCCTTGATATTCTTGTGGGTTTCAGTTTTCCAATTTAAGTTTCATTTTTCCAATTTTGTTTTTATAACTACGGAAATCCAAAATGCCCATCCATTTCTCACACAAGTGATCCAAGACAATTCCAACAGACTTGAAATAGAAAATACCATCAGCATCCAGACAGAGAACTCTGGAGACTAAATGCAGATCAAAACATACTTTTGCCACCTTTGTTTGTTTGCTTTTTTTCCTCATGCTTTTCCCCTTTTGTTCTGATTTTTCTTTTACAACATGGAGATATATTTAAAATGATTGTTCATGTTTAATCTATGTCAGATTGTTTGCTGTCTTGGGAGAAATAAGAGAAGGGAGGGGAAAAAATCAGAACTTACAGAAATCAATGTTAAAGACTATTATTTTATGTAATTAAAAATACTATTAAAATTTTTAAAAATAAAATAGTTGGCTAAGTTATATCTCCACCAACAATGCAATAGTGTCCTGATTCTCCCACATCCTCTTCAACATTTATCATTTTCCTTTTCTGTTCAAATATGTGTGGTTTTTTTGTGTATGATAAAATGTGTTCTGTTTTATTTTTAAAGATGGGAAATATCTGAAGATATCTGGGAGGAGTGGAGGAAAAATGAAAATGAGAGGAAACAATAAAAGAAAGCAGAAACACAACAAGGATGGAAAGGGGGAAAAGCATCCTGAGGATACTATGGGGAAGGACCAAGAATAATAGAGGAATTGGAATTTCACAAAAAGGGTCCTCTCTCCAACACAGTAAAAAGTATACCATTGAGATTGAGTAAGAGAGAAAGGCATTGGGTTAGGAGGATAGAAAGAAGGGTTACAGCAAATAGGCTCTGCTTTTTCAGGAATAGATAAGGTAAGATTTGCTGCTTAGAAGAAAGAGGGATAGGGAGGAAAGCTTGAGAAGAAAAAAAAGAGTTACAACAGATACTATGAGGAATCTGATGGAAAATCAATTAGGAAAGAATAAAAGAATTAACTTACAATATGAGGGCCCAATTGAGATTAATGACAGAAATGTATAGCAAATTTAGTCAGCACTATTCAATAGCACTTGAGAAAATACTGAGAAGATGCATTTGTTGTTGCTGTTCAGTTGTTTTTCAGTCAGTGTCTGATTTTTCATGACCCCATTTGGGATTGTTTTTTTGACAATGATACAAGAGTGGTTTGCCATTTTCTTCTCCAGCTCATTTTACAGATGAGGAAACCGAGGCAAACTGGGTAAAGTGACTTGTCCAAGGTCATAAGTTAGTATGTGTTAGAGGCCAGATTTGAACTCCAAGAAAATGAATCTTCCTGATACCATGCCTAGTGATCTAGCCATCTAGCTACTTAAAATACATCATAGAGTAGGGCTAATTTAGGACAGGGCATGAATGGCAACAGGACAATGGAATAAGGGTTTAGAGTATTAGAGGACAATATATAGTTAGATAGTGGGTTAATTATGGGATCAAAATTAAGAAAGGATGAAAGTGAAAATAGAATAGCGTCAATAGCTTGGGAGGGCACAAAAAGATGAAAGATTTTTATCATGAAAATCATGATGTGGAGAAAACAATAAAATTCATGCTAAATAGGACAATTAATTAATAAACATTTATGTCAGGCATTTTGCCAGGCATATAGGGATAAGACAGTTACTCAAATGAATCTATAATTCTCCCTGACTTGCGAGTTCCCTCTAACAATGTATAAAACAAACTCTTCTTGCCTGCTCATCCTCGAGTTGCATTCCTTATCCATAGCTTCCCCAAAGTTCACTTTAGGACATCTATCCAACATGGGCTTTCTTTGCTCACTCCTGACATCAAGAGGACACCAGTGGAACTTGTTAGTTGTTCACTGACATCTTTCATTCTTGTCAGATCACTAGACCATCTTTTTTCTTTTTTTAAATAAATTTATTATTTATTTTTAACATGTAGAAAAAGATTTTAGTTCTGAGTTCTTCCTTCTACTACTCATTGATAAGGTCAGCAATATGACATCAATTAGACATGTGAAATCTCATAGAACATATTTCTAAATTAGCCATATTGGGGGGGGGGGGGGGGAAAGACAAGAAAAATAAAGTTAAAAATTACATTTCAGACTACACTAGGAGTTAATCAATTATCTCTGTTTATGTATACAATGTTCTCATAGTTCTACTCATTTAACTCTCCATCAGTCCATAAAAGCTTTCCAGGTTTTTCTGAATCAATCTCATTCATCATCTCTTGCAGCTCAATAGTATCCATCAAAATAATGACAACTTCTTCAATCATTTCCCAACTGATATAGCTCTATCTTCTCTTCCCTGTTGGAAGGCAAATGAAATGTAACAATTGCAATGTAAGTAAATTATTGTTTAAAAATAATTTAAACAATTAATAATTATAAGCAATTTTTGCTTGTAATAATAGTTAACAGCTGTTAATTAGTCTTCTTAAAATTCTTGCAACTGCAGGGATCCTCTTAATGAATTAATAGCAACTGCTCTCTCTACCAGATCTCTTTGAAAGTCTTTGCTTTGTTGTCTGGGGATTTAATTATGTTGTTTCACAGTAATAGTTTGTCATTTCTTGGTGTCATTTATTTCTTAACCAACTTTCCTTTACAGTTCACTGTGACTGATACTGTTTCATTGTATGCCAAATAATTTCAGTTAAGGTCTGACTTACCAACACCCCATGCAATATCTCTAATAGTCATTGTAGCTACAACTTTTGCACATTTCCTTGAAATCATATCCATTTTTTAAAAATTAATTTTTAACTTTTAAAATTTTAATTTAAAAAGTTTAAAACACAACAAAAGAGAATAATGAAACACATATAGATGGTATAATACCCAACATTCAACTAACAGAGAAGTAACAAAGTAGAGAAACCATTTCAAACTAGTTTCATCTGTCCAGGGTCAAATGTTCTGAGTTAGCCTAGTATCAATATTAATATATATGAATAACCAATTGCTATTGTCACAAAATAAAACCATATCGAAATACTGCTTATCAAAAGCAATGCACATACTATTATATTATCATCCAGTCTAGATCCTTGGTGCTTAAATATAATGGTTTCTAGGCTATTCTTCCTGTTTTCTCAAGGAATTCCATTACAGACTCACACCCTTTCTTTCTATCTCAATCCTTGCTTTTGAATTTGGAGATTTTGATATACATGTTATTATCTCCTTTGACATTCTGTCTTCCCAGTCCACCAACTTCCTCAAATGCTATTACCTATATTTTCATTCCACTGTAGTCACCCATCATGATACAGATCACAATGTCATCCATAATTGTACTGCTTATAATGTTGACCTCTGAAATTTCTTTCCTGATTATAACCACCTGTCCACAGACATAGTGCCTAGGACAGGGGTCCTCAAACTTTTTAAACAGGGGCCAGTTCACTGTCCCTCAGACTGTTGGAGGGCCGGATTATAGTAAAAACAAAAACTTTGTTTTGTGGGCCTTTAAATATAAAGAAACTTCATAGCCCTGGGGGAGGGGGATAATCGTCCTCAGCTGCCACATCTGGCTCCCGGGTTGTAGTTTGAGGACCCCTGGCTAGTACATAGTAGCTATTTAATAAATATTTGTTGATTGAATAATCAATTTCTACTAATGAAGAGAGTCTTACAAATAAACTTGGACCCTTCCTTACATCATAAATGAACTTGGGGCTGTGATTGCTTCAGGAAAAGACAGCTCTCTCATTCTGTAGGAAATCCTCAGAAATTAGAAAAATGCATCAAGGGCTTCAGAGGATGCACAATGCAGGAGAAAGACTGAAATTTTGTTAGTGTGTGGAAGTCTAAATTGTCAGCATCCACTACCACTTCTATGCTCACTCATAGATTGCACCAAGAAGACGGAAGAGAGAGAGGAGCTTCTGGTACAGTCAGAGAGGTCTTTTCCTGCCACCCTCGCTATTGCTGTTCCCCTCAGTCTCTTACTCAGCCTTTCTATTCTAGGACTTTAACCCAACAGTGATAGGAATAAGATGTTGGGAAATATTGTAGCTGAATGTTATAGTTCCATGAAGATTCATAACTACACAGCTCTTTTTGGAGTAGCAAAGAATTGGAAAAGTAGATGTCCATCAATTGGGGAATGGCTGAACAAGTTGTGGTACAAGAAGGTAATAGATTATTATTGTTTTATAAAAATGATGAACAAGCTGATTTTAGAAAGGCTTAAAAAGATTTACATTAACTGGTGCTGAGCAAAATAAGCAGAATAAGGAATACATTGTACACAATAACAGCAAGAATGTGTGATGATTGATCAACTAAGAAAGCTTGATTCTTCTCAGCAGTTCAGTGATCCAAAGCAATCCCAATAGACTTTGGATAGAAAATGCCATCTGCAACCAGAAAAAGAACTAAGGAAACAATGTAAATCAACATATGCTGTGTTCACTTCTTTTTCCTGGGTTTTTTTTTTTTTTCTCTCTCTCTCTCCCATGGTTTTCCCCTTTTGCTCTGATTTTTCTCTCCCAACATAATTCATAAAACAGTGTGTATTAAAAATAAAATTTTAAAAAGATTCATAGCTACAAGACTGTACTTGTCTTTATTTGCCAAGAATGACCATGGTGACATCTTTCCTCTTACCTCTCCCTTTTCAGAAAGCATGCATTCTAGAATTGCTATCTTAAAAGTGTATTTTGCCTTTCTGCCCACCAGGTGCTGAATATCTGATATTAAAATTAAATTGTGGTCAACCCAATGTTTAACTGTTCTGTATGTATTTAATTAATTCAAAGGTGGTTAACAGGGAAACTATGATAGTTCTACACACAAAGAGAGAAGATTTTCTCTAATTGGCTGGGATTCCTGAGACTTGAATCAAATTAAAATGATTTTATTGATGTCTAAAAAGCTAGTATTTGTAAAGCCCTTAGCATAGTACCTGTCACATAGTAGGCACTTCATAAATAGTTGCTCTTTTGCCTTCATTTCTCTGGGCAATTGGCTTGTTTAGGAGAAGCTTGAGAAAAGCAAAGAATAAACAACAAGAGATTTGAAGTAAAGGTTCTAAATTCTAAAGCAGCAAATTTGACTTCTTATGCATCACTGAAACTCAGAAGAATGATACTGACAACTGAAAATTGTCTTTAGAATGCATGACTTATTAAAAAGGGAACAGGTCTCATTCTATATTAAGATAAACACATGTAAGGAATTCTAGAAAGCAGAAAGAGGAAGCTTGGTGAAGAACATTGGTGTAAAGGTCAGTGGAGCAAGAAAGACAAGTTATTTTTCTATACTACAAGCCATCTGAACAGCAAGAAGTACAACCAGAGTTCAGGATACACATCATCTAAGCCTAGCAAATAGTCACGATATAATAGTAATAGGAGACTTTCCCCTGAGTAATGTTATTCTAGGGTAGCTAGTAAGAGATGTGTTATCACACTTTCTTCCTATCACCCTCTATAGCAGAGAGGAAAATTGTTTTCATTGTCATGATGCCTCAAACCCTAGGTTAATATGCACCCCTCACTTCTTTGCCTCCATCTCCACTCACAACCCTCTATTCCCATTATATAAATTCTGTCTCAAACAGGACCTAAGAGGGTCCTAAGAAACAGAACTTAAAAGGCTCAGAAATCCCTGCTTCAGATCTGTTAACGTTGCACTGAATTTGATTTTGTAGCTTTTTCATCCTATTTCCGTCTCTCTGGATTATGATATGGGTTTAGTACAACTCACAGTGGCCCCTAATCCCGTACTCCAGCTCAATGTTTAGCACAACCTCCGATCTCATAAATACTTAATGGACTCTGCCAAAGCTCATTCTCCTGCCCCCACTCTCGCTTTCTAGTCAATCCCCAACCTACAACATTTGCAACCACTCTCCTATTGAACAGCTGTGCAACTTACTTCCCAATCTAATGCCAACACATAAACAATATATTCTTACCCAAAACACTGGTTCTTCCCAAATTATTGCATTCATAGGTCCTGAATGATATCAGCTCTGAGGCAATCTCCTGATTTTTAATTCCCCCAAGTCCCCTCATCACCAACCTGAATAACTTCAAACATCTGTCCCTACAATAGTAGACCAGAGGGAAATCTTCAGTGACTGCATACACCTGTTTATTGCTTTTACCTTATTAATCCCTACAGAATTCCAAGTGCCTAAAAAATGTCTTCCCACTCTGCATTTTAGGCAACAGGAATCTTTTTTTTTTCAGTTTTAAATCTTCCTCAAATCAAATTTTCAGGTAAATTATTACTCTTGCTAAATGTTCTCTATTTCCACAATTTCACATACATATATACATATTCTTAATTCCTCTTATTTTATAGCATATTAATTTATTTTTTCAAATTTATTTTATTTTAAATTTATGAAATAAAATAAGCATTTATAAAGTATAGTATAATAAAAAAAAGACGATTGCACTGAAACTGCAAATCTATTCTGTATAACTTGCTATTCCTTTTAAATAGAAGAGATTTGAATATTTAATAGAGGATTTTATATTTGATCTGGAGGTAATAGGAAACCAGTGAAGTTTATTTTCATCACTAAAATTTATTATATTATAGACAGACCTATGCTTTAGAAAAATAAATTTCAGAGCTGAATGATGGACTGGAATGGAAAGAACTTTATTATAGTAGTTCAGATTTGAGATGATAAGAGCATGTTACAGGATAATGAAAATGTCAAAGAGAGAAGGGAATATACAAACAATGTTATGAGGGTAGAAATAGCAAGACTTGATAACCGCTTGGAAATGGAGAGGAAAAGAAAAGAGAGTGATGAATTAAGCATAACAATCTAGCTTGCAAGCCTGGGTGACTGGGAGGATGGTGGTATCTTCAACTCTAATAAAGAAGTTAAAAATAAAGACGGGTTTAAAAGGAAATTTTTAAATTATTTATTTGTAACATTCTTTTTTGAAAAATTTTGAGTTTCAAATTCTCTCCATCCCTCTTACTCTTTCTCCACCTATTGCAAAGGCAAGAAACATGATGTCAATTGCAATGTGAAATCATGTAAAACATTTTCATGTTAGCTATGTTGAAAAAGAAAGAGAATGTGGAAAAGTTATGCTTTAATCTGTACTCAGACTCCATCTGTTCTTTCTGAAAGCAGAAAGTATTTTTCATGTCGTTTAAAATTTTCATTGATCATTATATTGATCAGAATAAAAGTTGATCATTGTACAATGTTGCTGTTATTGTGTACAATGTTCTCTTGGTTTTGTATACTTCAGTTTCCATCAGTTTATGTCTTTCCAAGATTTTCTGAAACTATCCTTCTCATCATTTCTTATAGCAAGTAGTATTCTATTATAATTATATAACCTGACTTGTTTCCCTCAATTTCAAATTTTTTGCTATTACAAAAAGAGCAACTATATATGTTTGTTTGTTTTACTCATTGGTCCTTTGACATCTCTGGGATACAGATATGGCAATGGTCAAAGTTTTCTAAACCTTTGTGCATAGTTGGAGACTGTTCTCCAGGATGGTTAAATTAGTCCAAAACTCTATCAATAGCATGTTAATGTCCCAATTTTTCTATATCTTATCTAACATTTCTCATTTGCTTTTTCTTTTATACTAGTTAATTTCATAAGTATAAGATGGTACTTTAAAATTGTATTAACTGGCATTTCTCTAATTAATAGTGATTTAGAGCAATTTTTTCATATGACTATAAAGAGTTTTGATTTTTTCTGAAATTCATTTTTATATATCTTGATCATTTATCAATTAGATAATAATTGTATTCTTATAAATTTGATTCAGCTTTTTATACATTTGAGAAAGGAGATTTTTGTCAGAGAAACTTGCTATAAAAACTTTTCCCTAGTTTCCTACTTTCTTTCTGAACTTAGTTGTATTGGAATTTTTTTCTATAAAATCTTTTGATTTAATGTAATAAAAATTATTCATTTTATATCATAACATGATCCTCTCCATCTCATAAATCTTCCTTTATTCAGAGATCTAACAAATAAAATTTGCCATGCTCCCCTAATTTGCTCATGATCACTCTTTCAGTCTAAATCATTTATCCATTTAGACCTTATTTTGAGATATGATGTGAGATGCTGGTCTGTACATAATTTCTGTCATACTGCTTTCATGTTTTTCCAGCAATTTTAGTCAAACAGTAAGGTTTTCCACAAGCGTGGATCTTTAGGTTTAACAAACACTAGATTGCTATGGTCATTGATTACTTTATATTAGGTACCTAATCTATTCCATTGGTCTTTTACTATTTTTTAGATTGTACCAAATTGCTTTGATGTTACCACTTTTTCTAATAAAGCTTTTTATTTTCAAAACATATGCAAAAGTTAATTTGACAATATTGACCTTTGCATAGCCTCATCTTTCAGATTTTTTCCTCCTTCTCCCCATCCCCTCCCCTAGATGGCAAACAATTCAATATATGTTAAACATGTTAAAATATATGTTAAATCCAATATGTATAAACATGTTTATATAATTCTCTTGCTGCACAAGAGAAATCAGATCAAAAAAAGGAAATAAATGAGTAAGAAAACAAAATGAAGCGAACAACAACAAAAAGAGTAAGAATGTTGTGTTGTGATATGTTACCACTTTGTAATACAGTTTGAGATCAGGTATAATTAGGCCATTTCATTTCTTTTTCATTGATTCCCTTGATATTCTTGACCTGCTATTCTTTCAGATGAATTTTTTCCCTGGATCTATAAAATAATTTTTTGGTAGTTTGAGTACTATGGAATTGAATAAGTAAATTTAGATAGAATTCTTCTTTGTATTATATTGTTTTAGCCTATTCATGAGTACTTATTATTTCTCAGAATATTTAGATCTGATTTTATTTGTGTAATTGTTCATATAGTTCTTGGATTTGTCTTGGCAGATAGACTCCCAATTATTTCATAAGCTAGCAGTTATTTTAAATGTAATTTTCTATCTCTTTCTGTTGAATTTTATTGGTAGACAATAGAAATATTGATGATTTATGTAGATTTATTTTATATCCTGCAGCTTTGTTAAAGTTGTTAATTGTTTCAATTAATTTTTTAGTTGATTCTCTAGGTTTCTTTAAGAATCTTCTGCAGAGGGCAGCTAGGTGGTGCAGTGGATAGAGCACCAGCCCTGAAGTCAGGAGGACTTGAGTTCAAATTTGATCTCAGACACTTAACACTGCCTATATGTGTGACTCTGGGCAAGTCACTTAACCTCCCCCCTAGGGGGGGAGGGGATGATTCAAAGAATCATCTGCAGAAAAAAAAAAAAAAGATTCAAAGAATCATCTGCAGAAAGCAATAGTTTTGTTTCATCATTACCTATCCTAATTCCTTCAGTTTCATTTTCTCTTCTCATTGCTCTAACCAGCATTTCTAGCAAAATACTGAAAAACAGTGGTGATAATAGACATCCTTGCTTCATTCTGGTTAAGACTTCTTGCTTATACACTACAAATAATACTTATGATTTTAAATAGATATTACTTTTCATTTTAAGAAAAAGTCCATTTCTACCTATGTTCTCTAGTATTTTTCATAGAAATGTGTGCTTCATTTTGTCAGTCTTTTTCTGCATCTATTGAGATAATCAAATGATTTTTTTATGATTATGCTGATAGTTTTACTAATATTGAACTAGTTTTGCATTCCTGGTATAAATCCCACTTGCTCAAAGTATATGATCTTTGTGATATATTGTTGTATTCTTCTTGCTAGTGTTTTATTTAAAGATTTTGCATCAATATTAATTTGGAAAGTTTTTTTCTCTACTTGGTTTGGATATCAATACTATATTTGTGTAGTAAAAAGAATTTGGTAGGACTCGTTCTTTGCTTATTTTTTCAAAATGTTTCTATAGCACTGGAATTAATGTTCTTTAAATGTTTGGTAGAATTCATTTGTGAATCCATCTGGTACTGTGATTTTTTTTTTTGAGGCAGTTCATTGATGGCTTGTTCAATTTATTTTTCTAAGATAGAGTTATTTAAGTATTCTATTTTCTCTTCCTTTAATCTGGGCAATTTATATTTTTGTAAATTTCCATACTTTTTTACTTAGATTGTCAGATTTATTGGCATATAATTGAGCAAAATAGCTTCTGGTTTCTAATCCATTGTGTTCCCATTTTTTGTATGAATTCATCCTATTGACATTCCTTTTTTTTTTCCTGAGGCAATTGGGGTTAAGTGACTTGCCCAGGGTAACACAGCTAGGAAGTATTAAGTATCTGAGGACAAATTTGAACCCAGGTCTTCCTGACTTCAGGGCTGGTGCTCTATCCACTGTGCCACCTAACTGCCCCATCCTATTGACATTCACAGTTATGATTACTTACTGTGTATTTCCCTTAGTACTATTTTTTGCCTGTTTATTCTTTCCCCTCCTTCTTTGTTTCCTTTCTTTCTCTCCTTTCCCTCCTGAAAAATCTAATTTTTTGACTACTGCCTTCCTTAATCCACCCTCCCTCCTATCAGTTCCATCCCCTTCTCTTATTCCACTATCCCTCCAACTTTCATATTATGTGAGATAATTTTCTATGCCCAGCTTAGTGTTATGTTATTCCTTCTTTGAGCCAATTCCGATGAGTGTAAAACTGATGTTTCCCACTCACACTTCCTTTTCCCCTTCCAATGTAAAACTCTTGTGTGTCTCTTTTATGTGAAATAATTTTCCGTGTTCTTCCTCTCCTTTCCCCTTTTTCCTAGTGCATATTTCTTTGTCAACCCTTAGTTTTTTATATCGACCCATTGGAATTAACTCATACCCATGCTCTCTATCTATGTATGCTCCTTCAAACTGCCCTAACAATGAGAATGTTCTTAGGAGTTACAAGCATTTTTTATATATGTGCCTTTTTATGCTTCTCTTGAATCTTTTATCTGAAAGTCAGGTTTTCTATTCATCTCTGTTCTTTTCAACAAGAATATGTGAAAGTCCTCTATTTCATTAAGTACTCATTTTTTTCCCTTGAAGGATAATACTCAATTTTGCTGGGTAGGTATTCTTGGTTGTAATCCTAGCTCCTTTGTTTTCCAGAATATCATATTCCAATCCCTCTGATCCCTTATGTGGAAGCTATTACATCTTATATCTCCTGACTGTGGCTCCACTATGCTTGGACTATTTTCTTTCTGAATGCTTGCAGTATTTTCTCCTTGATCTGATAATTCTGGGATTTAGCTACAATATTCCTTAGAGTTTTCATTTTGACATCTCTTTCCAAAGGTAATCGGTAGATTCTTTCAACTTCTAATTTACCCTTTGATTCTATGATACCAGGGAAGTTTTCCTTAATAATTTCTTAAAATATATCATGACTTTCTT
The DNA here is from genome assembly GCF_902635505.1 of Sarcophilus harrisii. Taxonomy (NCBI): domain Eukaryota; kingdom Metazoa; phylum Chordata; class Mammalia; order Dasyuromorphia; family Dasyuridae; genus Sarcophilus; species Sarcophilus harrisii. The sequence goes on from NC_045426.1 coordinate 338,497,466, forward strand.
TTTCTTTTTCTTTCTTTGAGGGGAAAGTAGAAATAGAAAAAAAATCCACCTATTACCACTTCGAGATCCTTTGTGGAAAACACATAGTTTAGAGGATTTTCAAGAATTAGTGATGAAAAGACTGCAAAGCTGAATGAAAAATTTGATTTTCAAGTACAGAATTCTGGAGAAACATAAGCAGGTAATCAGGAAAGTGATATCATAAAGGACTTTATAACGATTAACTATTTACATTCCTACATAAGAGAATGATACTTGTAACTCATTAGAACTTACTCATTATTATGACAGAATGAGTATATACTGACAGAGAATAAAAATGTGAGTTGAATATGAAGGGATAATAGCTAAAAAAATAAAATAAAATTAAGGGGATACAGGAATGTACTGGAAGAAAGGGAAAGAGAGAAGTTGAGTGGTGTATATTATTTGCCATAAAAAGAAGCAAGAAAAAGCTTTTACAATGGAGGGGAAAGGGAGAGGAGAGAGAAAGAGTGAGTGAATCTTATTCTCATCAGAATTGGCTCAAAGAGGAAATAACAGACACATTGAATATGGTTATAGAAATCTATTTTACCGTGCAGTAGGAGGGAGAGGGTGATAGAAGAGGGGGAATATTGGGGGGGAAATAGTAACAAAACATTTTTGAGGAGGACAGGGTGGAAAGAGAAAGAATAGAATAAATGCAGAAAAATTGTTAGCAATAGTAATTGTTAAACAATTTTTGAAGCAAGTTTCTTTGATAAGACCTCATTTCTCAAACATAAAAGGAATTGAAAATCATATTTATAAAAAATACTAAGAGCCATGTCTCAATTGAAAAATGATCAAAAGATATGAACTATGCCCAAAGGACTATAAAATCACGCATATCCTTTGACCTAACAATAGCATTACTAGGCATGAATTTCAAAAAGAGTTTTTTTTAAAAAGAAAAAGGACATATATGTACAAAAACATTTATAGCAGCTTTCTTCTCAGAGGGAAATATTTGGAAACTGAGGGGATGACCATCAATTGGGGAATGGCTAAATAAATTGTGATTATGATGGGATATTATTGTTCTATGGGAAATTATGAGCAAGATGTTCTCAGAAAAAAACTGAAAAGTCCTCCATGAATTCAAATAAACTGAAATGAATTGACAAAGTAATAGCAATGTCCTAGGATGATCAGCTGTGAATGACATGGCTATTCTCAGTAATGATCCACTACTCTGAAGGACTTAAGATAAAAAATCCTACCATATCTAGAAAAAGAATTGATTGTGTCTGAATATAGATTGAAACATTCTCTCTCTTTTTTTTACTTTATTTTTCTTGATTGGGGGGGGTGGAGAGGGAAGGAAATTTATATTTTCTTTCACAATATGAGCTTTATGGAAATGTTTTGCATAACTTCACATGTGCTTTCTTAATGGAGGTTGGGGGTGGATATAAGGGAGAGTATCTAGAACTCAAAGTTTTAAAAACAAATGTTTAAAAATTCTTTTAAATGTAACTGGGGATAAATTAAAATATTAAAAAATTTTAGAAGAAAAAAGAAAGAATATATCAATTAAGTACTCTCTGGCTGTGCTCACCATCAATGTGACTTTCCAAATCAAAACTCTCATCCCTGGTCACCATTCTCCTATCAATGTTGTCTCCCACTTTAGAAATTAAGGTCCTTGAGGTCACTTTCACATTTATATCCCCAGCACTCAATCTTGCATACTCAACTCATACCCTTGCACAGTGCCTGGCAATCATAGTACTTAATAAATGTTTTTGTCGTTATTCCTTTCATCGTACTGACCTTCCCTAATGTCAAATCCCTAGCTCTAGCAACAGATTTTGCTGCTATTTCAGCCTTTTGGGATCTCAGAACCCAGAAACAACCCTCATATCTGTGCAAATTGGTCTTTTGGTTTACATGAGCTTGAACTCTAATTTGGAGACCTAACAGTCAATTCTCTCCTAAGACAAGATGACTCTTTTCCTATCCCAGCATTTAACTATTCACCACTACTTGCCAGCTGTGATCCAGGTAAGAACTTGTGGTAGCCAGCTTCTTAGGGCTCCACACAATGGGATGCAAAGAAGAACAGTTTTTAGCATAACTTTTTAATTCCACATTTTTAACATACTCTCCCCCAATTTTTCCAAATTTTGCCAAATTCTCCCTAAATCAAACTTTTATAAAAGATCAGGGTAATAAATCATCAATAATATTTGTTTGGTATGTTTATGTATCTTGTTCTCCCCAAAAAAATCTCATTTTAAGCAGCAGCTTATATTCAATCTAATTTGCTATTTTGAAGTTAAATACTTTTGCACAAAGGCTCAAAAGCTGCAGTGGATAGTATCACATAGGATATAATTTTCAAAGCTTGTTTGGATCTCACAAAGGCCTTGATCCCACTCTGAAGTCATGAGCAATGCAGACGCAAAAGACTAGTTTGTGACGTCCAGTTGTGTTCCCAAATCCAGGCAACTCAAGGTTACATCACCAGTCTGCCTCTGGAGTATACTTTGACTACAGCTAAGTTTGTGCATCAACATAACTCAGTTTTTATCTTTCCTCCCCCAGGACAGCTCAGCAACTGACCAGTAACCTAATATTGTTATGACAGTGAGTCCCTGAAGCTCTGTAGTGTGATCAGCCCAGATAAGCAGGAGGCCCAGGAAGTGGATTCTGGCTGGTATTTATATACACCAAGTGGTCAGTTTTTGATGATCCTACCTGCACCTGTTCCTCATATACATAGAACTCGATTCTCTGACATCCTCTTAACTTCCTCTCTACTTGGGTTTCTACAGCAAGGATCATTCTATCTCATTTTCTAAATCCCTAGGACTCAAAGGCCCAGACCTCTTCCCTAGCATCCCTGGACAGGCAAACAGCAAACCTGGGTTTAAATCCAGACTCTGTTATGTGACAAAAGTCACTTCCCTTCTCCAGTGCTCACTTTCCTCATCTATATAAAGAAGAGGTTGCTCTGGAGGGTTTCTAAGATCCTATCTTACTGATCTTCCACATTTTATGCTGTAAGGTCCCTTTCAGACATACTAGATACTAAAGCACCTTCTAGCTCTAACAATCTACCATCTTCTTTCCAAGGACCTTTAGGATTCTGACACTATGAATGAGCCCATAGAGAACAAAACATAAAATAAAGAAACTGGCTTATTTATTTTTATTATAAAATTTTTGTTAATTTTCTCCCTTCTCCCTGAAGTCTTACATGCTAGTCACTAGATTTACCATTGCCTAATTAGTCCTTTGTCTTTTCAGGTGTCTTCCCCTCTCTTCCTTCCAACCCAAAGTGCTAGAGTTATTTCCTCCCTGTGACAGTCTTTCCTTGTCCCCACCCCATCCATCCAGCATACCTCAATTGCCTTGCTTAATAAATGATTGTTAAAAATAAATGTTAAACATATTTTTACCATGTTTAACATATATTGGATTACATGCCATCTATGGGAGGGAGTGGGGGAAAAGGGGAAAAAAAAGGAACACAAAGATTTTCAAGGGTAAATGTTGAAAAAGTTATCCTTGCATATGTTTTGAAAATAAAAAGCTTCAATTAAAAAATATGACTAATATTGGAATAAGTTTTACATGACTGAACAAATAAACCTGTTTTAAATTGCTTACCATTGCATAGCAGTGAAAAGAGAGGGGTGGAAGAAAATTTAAAACTCAATACTTTTAAATGTATGTGATATTTATCTTTCCATTTATAAAAAAATAAAATATTACTTAAAAACAAAAACAAAAAAATGTTAAAAATTATCTTTACATGTAACTGGGGATAATTTTTTAAATTTAAATAAATAAATGATTATTGATTGATTATCCCATAATTCCTCTGTCAGTTCCTTTAATTCTAGCTGGCTCAGTCTGTTGGTCAGAATTCCTTCCTGCAAATAAGTCTATCTTGAATGTACACAATTTCAGATTCTCTCCAATTTGACTATCTTAATTCTTACTGTCTTACATGATTCTTCCTCTCTCCCTCCACTTCCATCCTTATTTCACATCATTTGTTATCCTCTCCCCCTCCACAAGCTTACACTTCCACTTTTGATCCCACTTTCTTCAAAATCCAGCTTCCTCCTTCAGGGAGCCTTTCCATATTCCTTAGTTTAGTATTCAAATTCTTATCCCTGTTTCTCCAACATTATCTCTGACACGAGCCACTTATTCTGAAGACCTCTTTCTGTCTACCTGACACCCACCTGGATCCAATCATTCAGAAACCAATTGCTCCTCCCAGGCCTCTATGAGCACTTTCTTTTCTGATCTCCCAGATAATCATGTAAGGAATACATCTACTGGGGATGGTATTTCTACAGGAAATTGGGACTGAGATAAATCCAACAGACAATTTCAAAGATTTATTGACAGCACACCATTGATTATTTGGATCGTGAATGTGAGAAATACATGTCCATCCCTGGGATTATGGAGCTTTCATAAGGGAGGTGGGTCAGAAATGGTGGCTAGAGAGAATTAATGAAGGGTAAACTCGGTAGTATAGTGGTACTCAGTAGACCCGAGTTTAATGTCTCAAACACTATCTATGATCTCAAGCAAATCATTTGATCTCTTTTTCATCCTGAATTTCCTAATCTGTAAAATGGAGATAATTATCTATTACCTACTTTACAGGGTTGTGATGAGGATCAAATGAGATAGCATGTAAAATCATTTTGAAAATCTTAGCATGGGATATAAATGCTAGCTATTTTAATTTTCTTTATCTTGGGTAAATCATATAATCTTTCTGAACCTGTTTCTCTGTAAATTGGGGAAATGCGATTTACCTACCTATTTAATGACAATTCACCACCAGAGGGCACTGAGAATATCAGCTCAAGCTGCCCATTCTTCTACTGGCAATCATTTGCCATTCACCTGTTACCTTGGTCCTCACTTGGACACTGCCTAAGTTCAGAAAGTGTGTCTGTCCACCAAAACAATCAATTGGTTCTGGACCCCATCAGTTATTCCATTTCAACTTTTTCATTTGCTTCATTGAATCACTTTTGCCAAGATCATTGTTTTTTACAATTTTATTACTACTATATCTAACAATATATACAATTGTGTGTTCCAGTAACACATAATTCATCGTCTGTCAGCTCTCCAAAGAAGGGGGAGGAGGGCATTTCTCATGATTCGAGATCATGACAGCCCTTTAGAAAACCTTTATAAGAGGCATTATTATACCCCTACCTTAGTAATTACAGAGGGCTCAGGCTGAATCCACCAACCAGAGATATAAACTAAGCTTGAGCAGGGCCTCGACATCTCTAGTCAGCAATCACTCAGTGACATTGAGCTAAATACAAACGACCTAGTTAAACAAGTGGACAAGGAGTAAATCCATCAGGTGAAGCAGGATTGGCTATGAACATTTGAGCTAGTTTGGAATTATTGAGCAGTTTTAAGTGCTAGATAGCCCCGATGGAAAGCACTTCCAGCCAAGACCTTAAGAGGGAATTATGGAAAGAAATCAGAGAAAGAAAAGAGGTGTTTTTTTTTTTAACTCCACTTTGACCTTGTGATCTTTGAAAGATTAGACAATTTGGACTTCCTGAACATATCTTCATAAGAGTTAATACCAACATCAGAGCCAAGGAGAAATTAAATACACTGAAGAAAGACAAGTTCAGGACTCTTCAAGGAGCCAGAACTTCATGAAGACCCCACAAAATAGAGAATTGGATTTCCAGGAACTGTGAGTTATCTCCTTTTCTATATATACTTTAAGCTTGAGCCTATTTTTCCTACACTTTATGTATACTGATGAGAGAATGTGTCCCAATTTTCAGAGTGATTTTTGCCAACCATTCTTATTAAATCATCTTCATAAATACCCATTTTGAAAAGCTAAATCTGACTTGCTAATTGATATTAATTGATAATCAATGAAGGAAGCAATCTGATGGGGGGCCCTTGAACTATAACACTAAAGGACCATCCCCAATCCCACTATATTTTCCCTAGGACACTGAGAGGAGAAATAAATAGCCAGTCTTTGGGGATTTAGCTTGTTAATGAGAATGGAGGTTTGGAATTATTAGCCCCACAACCTGTGCTACACATTTAATCAGAGAAGTGTAAAAAAAAAAAAAAAAAAGATAAATATAGCCATTATATCAAAGTACCCATCTCATATATTTCAGGCCATCACTAACCTTTAGCCCTCTATTCTCAATCTCCCAAGGAACAGGAAATGGCAAATGCTTGGAAAGTCAGTTCTTAGTGGTATCCAGAGGGGAACTGAACAAAGATGATATACTCACGAAGGGTTGCCATAACTTAAACTGTCCTGAATATAGGAAATGTAGAGTGCTTTTGGTGGTTGTCATGACCCCTAACTTCCTAAACTTTGAGATCAGCTGTATTAATTCACTGATATCTCTATCCCATTAGCCTTGAAACTAAAGAAAGCTGGGCTAAAGGAAAGGAGTATTGCTTTGCTATAGCAACAGCAAATGGTACCAGGATGATGTGGAAACTGGCTTGTTCTTTTTTTTTTTATTATTATTCCCCAAACTTTGGGGTTCTTCTCTTCAGATTTCCCATGCCCATATCAATCTCTAGGTAGATTCTGCATGAATCTCCGTTTTCACTTTATCTGTTTTCATCACAGCTGACCAGGACAATGTCATTTGAGGATGAGAAGATCTGGATTTAAACTCAGGTATGATGCTTATTCCTTGTGTGAAGAAGTCAGTTAATTTTTCTGGGCCTCACCTTACTCCAAATATAAAATGAGAAATTGGTGTTTGATGGCCCATGGGCCACTTCAACTCTATGTCTTCAGCCATCCTTTGTCTCTAAAAATTGATAAAATGACTTTGATTAAATTTTCAGGCTGAAGAGCTAAGAAGTGACTCCCCCCTGAATGTTCATTTAGAAGAAATGACTTTGGTTCAATTTTCCCACACCTTAAATCTTTTGTGTCCCTTCCCATGCTCAGGTGACAGTCAATGGAAATTCATGTTAATATTCACTTTAATATCATTAAGGAATGTTAACCTCTTGATGTCTCTCTCTATACAATGAATTCCAAGCCAAGTGGAACCTATTAAAACTCTTCTGTTTTGGATAATCCAGATCATGGCTCCTTTTCATTACTATGTAATGAACCATAGCAACCTGTCAGTGACTGATTATGATATTGCCCCTCAAACAGAGATCTATAAAGGATGATGAAATAAGATGGGAGCATCCTCTGGTGGCCAGAGGTCATGAGGAATGGATGTAGGGTTGTTTTTTGCTTATAATAGACTGCCAGATCTTATTACATGCAAACCTGGGCCTTCAGGTTGGGCCAGATTCACCCAAAAAGAGCTCAATCTATATTTCTTCAAATAGGATCATTTAAATTTATCCCCTAGAAGGGGATTAGACCTCATAAGTCTTCTAATTCAATAGCCTCATCTTACAGAGGAAGAAACTAAAGCTTTAAGAGGATAAGCGAATTTTCTAAGACCATAGCTCATAAACAAGAAGGTTAGGGTCTTCTGAGGATATCAAAGTAGAGGTCCTTAACATTTTTTTATCTCATAGATGTCTTTGACTCTCTGGTGAAGCTTGTGAAGGTTGAATAGAATTGAACAATTAGCCAAGGAAGGGGCTAGAGTTGGGCCAAGACCTTTGATCCCACATTGGAATGTAGGGACTTGCTGAAACTTTGGTCCATTTTGCTCAGAATTTTACACTATTCACACAAGAATAATAGAGGTCTACCAGGCTGAACTCATTTGAATAAGTCTTAACTAAGGACTTTTAGCACTTTGGGCACAAAAGGAAGAACAAAAGGGAATTGGGCCCAGGATGTGATCTGGATGGATTGTTGGGGTGGGCAGGGACATTCATACTATACTCCAGGAGAGAGTATGGAGGTGAAGGAAGGCTCGTAGGTGGTTCCTACCAACTGGTAGAAATCTATGGCTCCTGGAGAGAAGTTTCTATGGCCTCCTGTTGTTCTGACCCTCTGGTCACTTAAAAATATACATTGTTACCCAGGAATCATCTGTGCGACTAGGGATATCTGAATGTTGGTGAGCCCCAAGAAGGGGCCTGCTCTTTGAAGACTGGGGATTCATTGACCCGTGCTGGGTATTGGGTCCTGAAGTTCTCCAGCAGGTGCCAAGGGCATCCCACTGCCATACAGGGTACAATAATCACTATTGCTGGGGGAATAGCTCTCTGGAGTCTGATCCTCTTGCTTCAAGGAAATAGGTGGGCATCTTACAGCTAATGAACTAGCCTGGCTGGCTCCAGGGAAGTCTGGGGGACCCTGAGCATCACCATGATCATCATGCCCATCTATGATCACCCCAGATAGCTGCCACGTCTTCAGTTCTTCAACACTGAGGTACTTAGACTCTGGGTCCTTCTGGGTTGTCTCCTCAGGGACTCTGGGCTTGAAGGGATCTTCCTCATCCATGACATCTATCTTCTTGGGTCTCATCGGGAAGTAAGTGAGGTGAGAAATTGACTCCTGGAATATGAGTCCCAAGAGCTCATCTCTGGTCAAGACCCTCCTATCCATGGTCCCCTGCCTTCTGAGCTGGGAACCAAGGAGGTTAGATTGGGCCCAAGTCTGAAACACAAACAGAAACGCCTGAATGGAGGGGTAAAGGTCCCCAAAATGGATCACTCGCCAATTAGTTACACAAATGCAGTCATGGCCTAGGGCTCCAGCTGAGCTGGCTTATGATATTCACTCATTCAACTCATTCATTTTAACACACACTGACTTGTACTTCCTTCTTCCAAGCCTTTGCTAATAATGTCCTTCCTTTGCTGTGAAATATCCCCTCTCTCCACTCCTGATTATCAGTGAAACGCTTCGAGGTCTGGCCTTAATTCTACTTTCTCTTCCTCCACCACCCCTCCATCCCCACCAGCCAAGAGGAGTCTTCTTCTGGACTCTGAGCATTTCTTTTAATCAATTAACATGCATATATTAAGGAGCTGCTTGATGCTATGCTAAGGGTTGGGCACACAAAAAAACAAAATGAAATAGTTCCTACCTTCAGGAAACTACATCCTACAAGGGAAGGCAATGTGTACACAGGAAAGTATATGAAAAATAAATACAAGGCAGATGGGGAGGGAGTGTTGGCGGGGGGGTCAGGAAGGAGGTGCTTCTTAAGCTGAGTCTTGAAGGAAATAAAGATTTTTTTATCTAGCACTGATTACACCAGTATTGCTGGTTATGAGTCACCGTGTATCACTATCATTAAACTGTGGTAGATCCTTAACGGTCAAGACGATGGCTTATTCTTTTCTGGCACACACACAACACACACATGCATGCATGCACATAAAAGAGACTTATTAAAGATGAGGAAGATATAGTTAGAAGGCATTTATGTGGAAAAAAGATCTCGGGGCCCCAGTGGAAGAGGAGCACAGGCTCAAAGTGCTTCTAAAACAATAGTAGGAAAAAAAGAAACTAGTAGCCTCTTATCCCAAGTTAAGAGATTTATCGTGTTTAGAATGGAAAGGTGATAGTCATCATGTCTCCTAGCATATTCAAAGTATTTATGTTCAGTTTCTCCCTTGACAACCTAGAGCATGACTAGTGCTAAGTGATCAGAATGATAAGCTCTGAAACTCTATCATGCATGGGATTGGTTGAAGGACTGAGAATATTCAGCTTTGAGAAGAGAAACCTGGTAGGAAGACAGTTTTTGTGAGGAGGGGAAGATATAGAAGTCTCTGGGAAAGGGAAGACAAGCTCAATTTGACTAAGCAGTGAAAAAGGAGGCAGAAGGAAGTGATACATGAAGGCACTGAGGGGGCAGGATGCCCTGAGAGTTAAAATGGGACTTTCCAGTGGGGAAAGGTTAGGTCATCCATCCCTGATGAAATGAAATATATCCCACACATATGAGTCTGAAAGTCTAATAGGATGCCTTTAAGAGGCAGTGAGCTCCCTGCCATTAGATGTCTTCAAACAGAAGCTGAATAATGCTTTGTCAGGAATATCATAGGGGGAGGTGGTTCTTGGTCAGCCGTGGATTGGACTAAGTAACCTACTTTCCAACTCTCAGATTCTGCATGGGATCCAGGTGTTATCTTCAACTAATTGGGGGGCTGTCACATGGGAAAAACAATTTGCGTTGCTCTACTTGACTCCAGAGGGTTTAGAAGCAATAAATTGCAGAGGCAGAATTTAGCTCAATATAAGGAAAACCTTGCCAGTAGGACTTTCCAAAAGTACAATGGGCTGCCTCAGGAAATAATGAGATTCCCATCGTCAGATGTCTTCAATTAGAGGATGGATGACTACTCCTGGGGATGTTATGGAGGGGCTTTCTGCTCAGGTACCAGATGGCTTTCAGAGGGTCCTTCAGAAATCTTTTCCAGTCCTGAAATTCTTTGGGATCTAAGATTTACTGACTCTCTCATGAAATTTGGTTTGAACCCTTCCTGTGTCTTTATGTACTAATTTGTATCACCATTAGTTGTGCATGTCTCCATTAGACTGTAAGGTTGCTGAGAGCAATATCGTCTACTTCTCCTCTGCATCCTTCCCCTCTCTCACACACTGTTAAGGAGAGAGTCTTCCTCATATAGAAGGTGAAGTTTGCTGAATTCAATCAAGGACCATATTGAATGACAATCAGAACTGTAACTTATTGTTTGAGCTTGTTTCCCCACTCCCCATAAAAGCATTTCTTAATGGGATCTCTCTGTAAGCTCCTGAGAAGACTGAGAGAAAGGAGATGGTGATCTACTGGTTTGGGTCTCTCTCTGGCTGGGGAACGCGAAGGATTTAGTGGCAAGAAGGATAAGGAATACTAGGTCTGGAGAAGGAGCTTAGGGTCTCTCTTTGGCAGGGAGAAAAGCAAGAATGTGCTGGGCTTGAGGATTCCCCAAGAAGGGAAAGAGTTCAAGAGGATGCTGAGAAGTGAGAAGTGTGCCGTGGATGAGATAACGGGGGTGCTGCTGTGTCATCTTTCTCTCCCCAGCTCTGCCAGGCGGTTGCCATCCTCAGGCTCGAGATCTGGGCTAAGGGCTTTCAGAAGAGCAGCCCTGGTTTCAGAGATGACTCTGCCCTTCCTCTACTAACTCATGTTTTTTGCCCTTTGCAATTTATGTACCGTTGGGAGATGGGTATTGAAAATGTTATTATCACCATTTTGTAGAGAACAATAATAAAAAGCATAGCTGAGCTTTATATGGCACTTTAAGGTTTACAAAGTGCTTTAACACACATCGTATTATTTCATTTGATTAACATAAAACCTCTGCTGGGCAGTAAGCGGAGCAGTGGATAGAGTGTTGGAGCTGGAGTCAGACCAGCAGGATGATTTCAGAGAAGCCTGGAGAGATTTACATGAACTGATGCTGAGTGAAGTGAGAAGAACATTGTACATGGCAACATGATGATCAACTCTGATTGACGGGGCTCTCTTCAACAATGAGATGATTCAAACCAGTTCCACTTGTTCAGAGATGAAGAGAGCCATCCTCACTCAGAGAGAGAACCAGGGGGAACAGAGTGTGGAATGCAACATAGCATTCTCACTCTCTGTTGTTATTTGCTTGAATTGTGTTTTCTTTCTCAGTTTTTCTTTTTCTTCCTTCTTGATCTGATTTTTCTTGTGCAACAAGATAACTGTGTGTGTGTGTGTGTGTGTGTGTGTGTGTGTGTGTGTGTATGTATTGGATTTAACATGTATTTCAACATATTTAACATGTATTGGACTAACAGCCAGCTAGGGGAGGGAGTGGGGGGAAGGAGGGGAAAATTTGGAACACAAAGTTTTGCAAGGATCAATGTTGGAAAAATTACCCGTGCATATGCTTTGTAAATAAAAAGCTTTAATAAAATTAATTAATTAATTGATTGATTTTTAAAAAGATAAATCCAGCTTTAGATACTTTCTGAGTAACCCTGGTTAAATTACTTAAACTCTGCAAGTTGCCTCATCTATAAAATGGGGATAATAAATCTCCATGGTTGTTGTAAGGATCAAATGAGATATTTATAAAGTGCTTTGCAAACTTTAAATGGCTATATGAATTCTAGCTATTATTATTATTGACCTTACTATCTCCATTTATGGATGAGAAAACTGAGGATCAGAGAAGTCCCTAACCGATCTGTGATCCTAAGGGTATTAATGGACTATTAAGAGTGTTTCCTTGGCTCTCCCAATGACCTTTCCATTATCTAACGCCACCAGTTAGGGGGAAGAGGTATGGGAGACCCATCTGGAATCCCTGGAAACAGCCCTTGGGGCATGGGGGGAGGCGTAGATTTCCCAGATTACCTGAAAGTTTCCATTATGTACCGTGTAGAGGGGCCTGAAGAAAGCTGCGGGCGAGGGTACATTCTGGTACAAGGTTTTCTTCACTCTGGAGGGCAGCAGAGAATAGGGTGACAAATCAGCTAGGGCAAGGGGTCCTGGGAGTGTGAGGGGAAGCAGGACTGGGATGAGGCAAAACCTGACATTGCAGGGACCTAATGAACGAGGGGAGGCAGGGAATTCCTGGAGGATCTGAGGGGGAGGTTATCTGATCCAACCCATGAAGGACCAAGAATCCCCACCCTTCACCATAACCTGACAAATCATCACCCCGCCTCTGTCTGACAGGGAACTCACTACCTCTCAAGGCACGCAGTCCATTGGACTTTGGGACTTACTTATGCAGGATACCGGGGTCGTACAGACAAGTAGCAAAGGCAGCATCATTTCTATTACACTAGACTGTAGAGCCCTAACTAGGAGAAGATTACTGGGACTCTGCCATAGAGCTTTAACCACAGGGACACAGCTTCCTCTTTGTGGCAAACTTACTCCCCCTCCTCTTCCTCTTTCCACAAAGTGCCACCGTTCAATTGCATGGGACTGGGAAGCAATCTACCCAGTTATGGCTCTCTCAAAGGGGCTTTCTTCCTTCTCAGAGCTCCAGTCTCCTAAATGATGCATTGTCGAGATCCTCCTCCCCCAAACAGTGGGGTGGACACTGACTGGGATAAGGAGACCCAGTCTCCCGGGGCCTTCTACCTGGGAAATAGCTTGAAAAGGATGTAAGGCAGAGTGATCAGGAAAAGGAAGACGAAGAAAATGATGATCATGCTGATAGGGCCCTCTTGGGATGGGGAGGAGACATCTGGAAGAGAACAAATCATCAGTCCATTAGTACTGCAAGATATGCTTTTTGATAACCCAGTCTTCCCCCCACAGCCAGGAAAATGAACAAATGAATCCAAGTGCCACTGCAGACAAGAACTGAAGCTTCAGATGGCAAAGGTAGGGTATTTTATTATAAATAAAGTCATTTTAGCAGCCACCATGGAATGTAGCAGAAAGGATCTTGAAATCTAAGGACCTGGGTTTAAGCAGAGCCACAGCTGGAGCAGAACTGACGCTTCCCCCCAGAGCATCGATAGCACTTTCAGCAATTTATTAATAGCAATACCAAACGTGTATAATAATGCTTTCTATACTGACAATTATTTCATTTCATTCTCACTGGCTTCAGTTACCATCTTCATGCAAATCCTCCCCAAGTTCTCCCAAACCTGAATCTCTAATTGTCTGCTGGACATATCCACCTATATGCCCCAATTGCACCTCAGACTTATTATGCAGCAGTTCATGTCAGCCTTTCTAGGCTGGATAAGCTTCTTTACTTCTGTTTGCCTTAGCTTTCTCATCTCTAAAATGGAGATAACAATAGCACCTACCCCCTAGAGTTGTTGTGACAATAAAAAGAGGTCACACATGTAAAGTATTTTGCAAACCTTGAACTGCTATGCAAATGCCAGCTATTATTATCAGGGTATCTAGCAAAGAGGAGGCACTAAAACAGTTCGCATCTCAAGAATCTGTGCTTATCTCAAGTTCTCTGAGAATGGACTTGTTGGTTTTTTTTTTTTTTTTTTTTAGAAGGGAGGGGGAGATATGACTCCATGGAGATGAGATAATTGAAGTTTAGGAAATAAAGATCTCCAGCTTGCACAGGGGAGGAGAAGACATGGTGTCTGTACCACACAATCGAACACCAACCACTTATATTATCTTATAATTAAGACTGTCTTATATCATCATCTTAACTCGACATGTAATCTTCCTCAGTTTCCTCATCTGTAAAGGGCAGATGCCTTAATATTGGAGCAATCTGTGTGGGTTCTCTAGATTGTCATAGGCATAAAATGAGCTCACATATGTGAGGCACAAAGAATTTTGTGAACATTTGGCTGATATTCCTATTTTTTGCCACATCTCACAAATAAGAGAATCCTAATTCTGGGTGTTTGTAAAATTTTCCAAAGAATGTTCATTTTCATAATTTAATTCAACAATCGGCAACAGCTCTTTGAGGGAAGTTGGGCAAATCCCCATTTTACAGATGAAGAAAGTAACATTCAGAGAAGTTAAGGAACTTGGTATGGACTATATGGAGCAACTAGGGGGTACAGTGGATAGAGCACAAAGTTGGAAATCAGGAAGACTGATCTTCTGCCCTCAGACATTTATTAGTTGTTCGACCCTGGACAAGTCACTTAATCCTGACTCCCTTAATCACCTCATCTGTAAAATGAACTGGAGAAGGAAATGGCAAACCCCTCCAGTATCTCTGCCAAGAAAACCCCCAATGGGGTCATGACTGAAAACACTGAACAACAGCAACTAGAAGGATAACTAAAAAGCAAACTAGAACTCAAACAGAACCTAGATGGGGAAGGTTGTCTTTGAGGTGCTAAATGGACATCCAACATGCCCTCTGATTTGTCTCCCCAATACACTCAAGCACTGTGCTGGACACACTGTAGATGATCCAAGAAAGACTTGCCAAGTTAGTGGAAATAATTTAAATTGAACAGAAGAGGAGAGCAAGCAAATGCAGAGAGCAGGGGAATTGGGTTCAAATCCCAACTCTACTATTTGGCTATATTGTTGTTCAGTCATTTTTGATTCCTTCTTGCCCATTTGGGGTTTTCTTGGCAAAGATACTGGAGCGCTTTGGTATTTCATTCTCTAGCTCATTTTACAAATGAGGAACTGAAGTAAACAGAGTTAAGTGACTTACCCAGAGTTACATAGCTAGTAAGCATCTGAGGCCAAATTTTAACCCAGGGAAATGATTCTTCCTGACTCCCAGCCTGATGCTCTACCCACTGTTGTTTAGTTGTGTGGCTTTAACAAGTCATTTAATTATTTATGCTCCTTGGTTTATTCCTCTCCAATAAAACAAAAGGACTGGTGATTCAAATAGATTAGTGATGGAGCGTCATCTGCATCCAGAGAGAGGATTGTGGGGATCGAGTGTAGATCTACAACATAGTGTTTTCACATTTTTGTTGTTGTTTGCTTGTGTTTTCTTTCTCATTTTTTCCTTTTTGATCTGATTTTTCTTGTGCAGTGTGATAATTGTGGAAATATGTATAGAAAAATTTGCCCATGTTTAACATATATTGAATTACTTGCTGTCCAGGAGAGAGGATAAGGGAAAGGGGAGGAAAAATTTGGAACACAAGGTTTTGCAAGGGTAAATACTGAAAATTATCTTTTGCATGTATTTTGAAAATAAAAAGCTATTATAAAGATAAAATAAAATAAAATAAAAGGGCTGAACTAGATGATCTTAAATGTTCCTTAAAATGTAACTTTAAAGCCCATGAGCTCATGAATTGAAATTCTAGTTTCCTTCCTGCTTTAGTTAAAATTTATTTCAAATAAATTTATCCTATCTAAGGCTTGTTTGTACATAGTGAATTTGTATGTTATCTTTTCCATTAGACAGTAAGCTCCTTGAGGTCAGGGACTGTCTTTTGCCTTTTTTCATATCCCATATTCTTTAGCATAGTATCTGAAACATAGTAGGTGCTTTAGAAATGCTTATTGATTGATTGAATAACTGCATTCTCCCTTTTTGAGCTCAAATAGCTGATAGCAGGGAGTTATACCCTCTAAGAATGACACAGTTACAGTCCAGGACTTCTTCATCTCATGAAATCTACCTCCTCCACCTGTCCTTGGAATACTCTCCCCACTTGGAAGGCAAAAATGGAAAGCCAAGCCTGAAGCTGGACCTGGAGAGGAATCAGCACTCCGAGAGTTAGGGCTATTGCTGGAGGGGCTCTGGGCTCCTCTATGGACCCCATCTCTCAATCTGTCCAGTCATTTAGGCTCCTAGAGCCCAAATGTATCCTGGAGAGTTCCAAGTCCCACCACCCCAGCTTGCAGTCAGCTCCTGACACCCTACTTTGGCTGTGTGCCAGGACATAACAAATAGTTCTCAGGGGCTTCTGAGCAAATCCTCCTCTCTCCAATTATCTTCTATTTTTGGCTTTTCCCTTCTGCTTCCATCCAACTCCCCTGTCTCCTTAAATTACCCTTTTCTTTAAAAGAATAATAGTAACAATAATAACAATACTTCAATAAACCAAAGACTTAGCAAAGCAATTTATTCACAACAACCTCCTTGGTAAGTAATGCAAATATTATTGTTCCTATCTTCAAATAAGCAAACTGATTATCAGAAAATTGAAAGGGTTGTCCCAGGTCATAGACCTACTAAGTGTTGGATTTGTGAATCTGACCACAATATCTCTGACACCTAATCCAGGAGAGGCAACCTGGAGTATTAGGGCACTAGATTTGGAGCTGGGAAATCCCTGGTTCTCACCTCAGATACTTATTAGCTTATGAAGAAACTAGAAAAATTATTTAACTTCGCTGTGCCTCAGTCTCCTTATTTGTAAAATGAGGAGATTGTAAAATATAGAGACCTTCAAGGTCTCAATCTATGATTTTACCCTTTATGCCATATAAGATTCTCAATTTTCCAAGCCTTTGTGTCCACACATCCTGCAGAGAGGCCCTTCCTTCCCCTACGGGTGACCAACCACCCAGCCAGGGGCTCATGCTTATGCCCAGCTCACGCCTGGTGGGGGTAGGGATCCTCATCAGCTAATGCCAGCTGCTATGGCACTCACAAGCATTTTCCTTGGGCAGCCTGTGGGCAGTTTTTCACAGGACTGGCTATTCCACCTGAGCAGCAAAGAGCCTGACTGGGCCAGAGTCCAGCGGCTGTGCTCCCCTGCTAGCCACATGGTCTTAAACAAATCACTCCATTCACTGTGCCTTAGCCCCTCTCTGTAAAATGAGAAGATGGAACTAAAGGATCTCTAAGGTCTCTTCCAGCTCCGAGTTTTAAAATCCCAACTCTGCAGGAAGAGGATAGCGAAGTAGGGAAGAGAGAATCTGAAGGAAGGAGATCTTGGGTGGGTTTTCCAGGATTCCAAAGGCTGACAGTAAAGCTACCTTCCTCTCGACTGAGAAGTGATGAACACATATACTGGGACATGGCCAATGTTTAGCTTGACTGTGCATGTTTGTTGTTGTTGCTCAGCTATTTCACTCATGTCCAACTCTTCATGACCTCATTTAGAATTTTCTAGGCATTCTCCAATTGATAAATGGTCAAGGGATATAAACAGACAATTTATAGATAAAGAAATTAAAGCTATATATAGTCATATGAAAAGATGCTCTAAATGACTATTGATTAGAGAAATGTAAATTAAAACAACTCTGAGGTACCACCTCAGATCTCTCAGACTGACTAAGATGACAAGAAAAGACAATGATAAATATTTGAGAGGATGTAGGAAAACTGGGACATTAATGAATTGTTGGTGGAGTTGTGAAATGATCCAACATTTCTGGAGAACAATTTGGAACTGTGCCCAAAGAACTATCAAACTGTGTAAAAAACTATTAAATCTGTAACCCAAGAAAATAATAAAGGAGGGAAAAGGACTCACATGTACAAAAATGTTTGTAGGAGCTCTTCTTGTAGTAGCAAAGAATTGGAAAATGAGTAGATGCCCATTAATTGGGAATGCCTGAACAAGTTGTGGTATATGAAGTTAGTGGAATATTATTGTTCTATAAAAAATGATGAACAAGCTAATTTAGAAGGACCTGGAAAGAGTTACATAAACTGATGCTGAGTGAAACAAGCAGAACCAAGAATACATTGTATTCAATAACAGCAAGAATGTGTGATGAACAACTATGAAAGACTATTCTATTCAGCAGTTCAGTGATCCAAGGCAATCCCAATAGACTTTGGATAGAAAATGCAGTCTCCATCCAAAAAATGAATTATGGAAATTGAATGTAAATCATCATATGCTATGTTCACTTTTTTCTGTTGTTGTTTTTTTTTTTTTACCTCCCATGGTTTTTCCCTTTTGTTCTGATTTTTCTCTCCCAACATGATTCATAAAGCAATGTGTATTTTTTAAAATTAATTAATTTTTAAAAAGAGGATATAATATATAAACAGGTAAGTTTATACCTGATAACTTCCTGAGGAAAGAAGGAATACTAATAACTAATGGAAGGAGGATATATGTACATAGGTAAGTTTATACTTGATAACTTGCCGAGGAAAGAAGGAATACTAATGATTAATGAGAACAGGAAATGATATATGACTTTTGCCTTAATAAAAACTAGGAAAATCTGGATTTCTTCCCAAGCCTTGCCATTAACTCTCCTTTGGGCAAATAATTTCTTCCCTCAGAGCTCCAGTTTTCCGATCTTAAAAAGAAGTGATCTGTAAAGTTCCTTTCAACTATAAGGTTGTATGGTTTCTCCTTCCTGAACTAATGTCTTAGAGTTTCAAGTTAGGAATCTCAAGTATCTCAAGCATGACCTTTTATAGATGACCTTTGTGGTTCCTTCCAACTCCCCCCCCACCCAATGTGTTGAGCAGAACACACGTCTATCTTCCCCATAAAACCAGAGTGCACATATCCATCAGGCAAGGTGCCCCAGGCCATCAGAGCAGGGGGTTCCCCAATCACTCTTTGTACACTTAGATGAGAGCACATTCCAATAAGGTGGCCCATGCTGCGACCTTTCTGTCCCAGGAAGGGACAGATGGACAGATAAGGGGAAAAAGGGTTATTGATTTGTCCTCCATGAACACAAAGCTGACTTCTATAATCAGCAAGCTTTTGCAGAGGATTTATAAGTATGTTGGACACTAATTTGCCATGTTCAAGGTACTGAAAATTTGTAAAACAAAATGATTTGGGTACTTTGCTGTAATTGTGTCTGAATCGAATATCTAGATCTGTCCCACTTGAGATACTTGAAACTCTAAGGCATCAGTGCAGGGGAGAGAAACCATACAACCTTATAACTGAAAGGAACTTTACAGGTCACTCTATTTTAAAATTAAGGCAAAGGTCATATGCCATTTCCTGTTCTCATTAGCTATTAATATTCCTCTTTCCTCAGCAAATTATCAAGTATAAACTTACCTGTTTATATATTATATTCTCCTCCCTCCATCAGAATGTAAGCTCCTTGAAGGAAGAAACTTTTCCCATTTTGTTTTTCTAGGCTCAGCACCTAGCATAATGCCTTCCATATAGTAGGCACTTAATAACATAACAACACAGTAGGCACTTAATAAGTGCTTGTTGAAAGACAGTTCCAAGGACTTATGATGAAGAAATGCTATCCACCTCCAGAGAAAGAACTGATAGAAGCATATTTTTAAACTTTATTTTTCTGTTTTTTTTTAGTTGTTATTCTCTTTTGCAAAAAGACTAATATGGAAATATGTTTTGTATGACCGCACGTCTATTATTTATATCACAATGCTTGCCTTCTCAAGGAGGGGGAAGGGAAAAGGATAAGGAGGAAATTTGGAAATCAAAAAGTATTTTTTAAAAATGTTAAGAGAGCAGGTAGGTTGTATGGTAGATAGAGCACCACCATTGGAGTCAAAAAGACCTGAGTAGCCTCTGATACTTACTAGCTAGTGTAACCCTGAGCAAGTCACTTAAACCTGATTGCCTCCTCCAAAAAATGTTAAAAATTTGTTTTTATATGCAATTGAGAAAGAATAAAATAAAAACGTTCTTTTTAAAAAGTGCTTCTTGGGTTTCTTTAGGTCATGACTCTTAGTCCCTTTCCTTAACATCACCATACCCCTACCTCTAGCAGGGGTCCTCAAACTTTTTAAGTAGGGGGCCAGTTCACTGTCCCTCAGACTGTTGGAGGGCCGGACTATAGTACAAACAAAAACTTTTTTTGTGGGCCTTTAAATAAAGAAACTTCATATCCCTGGGTGAGGGGGATAATCGTCCTCATCTACCGCATTTGGCCCACTGACTTAGTTTGAGGATCCCTGCTAGTTTAGGGAAAGCTGGGGGAGCTTGGGCACAAGGACTTTATCCCCATTTGGGTGGATAAAAGGAGATCGATTCTTTTCTGGACAACAGTTGTGCCAGGGAATTGAGGACCTGCCCCAGGAGGGTTATGTGAAAACAGAAGCTCTCTCTCTACCCATTGGTTAGTAGGGAGACTCAATGATTCTCCTGGAAAGATGGATGTCTGGGAAGCTCCCAGGGTAGCAATAGGAGGCTCACTTACCTAGAGAGTTGGGAGACTGGAACTGCAGGACTGGACTCCACTCGCTCCATTGGCTCCGATAGCTGAAATCTGCTTCCTTGTCACCCAAGGGTTCACCTATTTCTTGGGAGCCCAGGCGAGAGCGCAGCCGGGTCTCATAGGTTAAGCCAGGAGCAAATTCGAAGGCTTCAATGGTCGCCTCAGTCACTCCCACAATGTGATTTTTATGCCTTGCCCGCTGTGGGGGATTCATACGCATGTCAGTGGGCAGGCCTCAGGCTCAAGGTAGAGAGCTTGGGTCCTGGGCCTCCCTGAGCCTAACCCCTACAGACCCAGCTTGTATTGAATGTAAATATCTTCCAGCCCCTTTCTGCCTTACAGCAATAATGGTCTCGGACTCTTGGGCTTTGTGTCTGGATGTCTGCCGTAGGTCAGCAGCCTTTAGACAGCAGGGGCTGAGCCAATGCCCACTTTTCTGAGGCAGGTAAGACACAGTTTGGATGCTAAAGAAAGTCTTAGAAGGATGGGATCGGGGATGTTGGTGTTGGGCTGTAAACAGGCTATAGAGGCTAGGAAAGACCTCTTAGGAAAGTTTTAGGAAAGTCAGAAATAACCCCACCCAAAAGCCAAAAAGAAATCTGGGGATGCCTTACCTCCCAGGCTTCCCCGAGCTGTTTCAAGGCCAGTTCATAGCTGAGTAACTTGTACAACTCCCTGAGTGGAGGGCTCCAGGAAACAATGCAGCCTCTAGAGCTAACATTGATCTGCAGGTTGGAGGGAGGATCGAGCTTGACTGGAATAGAAAAAACCCAGCTGAACCTGGACCTCTGGTCTCCTGAGGGCTGCCAGTGGTTATCTTTGACTATTTGGTGGCGTGGGTCAATTGAACAGAGGTAGGTAGGCCCTTCTCAGATCAGAAGTCCCCTCTATCCCCCAGTTCCATCTTCCAAAAGCCCTGCAGTGACAGAGGGTGCCATATAGGAGAATGGGATCAAACAGATGGCAAGTAGCAAGGAACAGGGCAGAAAAGATGCTAGTCATGACAGGTACCCTGAGAGAATCCTAGAATTCTGTGGCTAGAAGTCAAAAGTCATCTCTTCCATCTATCTACCTTCAGATAAAGCAAAGAGCCTGGTTCCTTCTTCCTTAAGAATCTGCAGAAAGGAGGCTTCATTGGTGATGAGATCCCTTAATTGTGGGAAATTTTTGACTTTCCTGTGTCTAACTGAAGTCTATCTTAACTGATTCTCTGATCTGATCTGGTCACCGAGAATAGTGGCTTCTGGTCATGTAGCTGGGCCACCTCCATAAAGGAAGGATCCTAGAAGAGGGACTTGCTTCCTTTTGTTGCTGAGAAGTTATTACTCCCCACTTTCTTGCTCTTTTCATCGCCTAGGTACATAGAAGTATGTCTGTTCCAGGCTAAATAAACTCAAGTGCTTTTACCTGTCTTTCCCAGTTCTTTCCTCAAAAACCTGACCTCCAGTCTGATTCTGAACAGACTCCCAACTCCTAACTCTAGGTCTTTCTTTGCAAAACTGAAGCAGGATAGAGGCATCTGGGGGACAAGGAAGTCCCATAGTATCTCCCCACACTCAGAGGATGTGAACAGAATACATTAAAGCTAAGTATCTGCAGCATGGCTCCTTCAAGGCTGTGGATCCAAGCTCATCTTCCCTGGATCTCAGCTACACACCGAGATGCTGACACAGCAATGTTTTATTTTTCTCTGAGGTTGAGTTTGTTTGAGACTAGGTCATCTTATCTCATCCAAGCTGTAAGTACAGTTGCCACTTACGACTTGATCCCAATGCTGATAATTATAGAAGTTTTAATCTGCCCCATTTTTTCATCCTGAGTTGGTTCATAGTTCCTCAGACAATCTGACCATCCATTTCTAGAAATTTACCTTTTTAATGTCAGATTTAATGCCAACACTCAATCAACTTTAATTCTTGTCTCAGAACTCCAAAATTCAAATGATCCACCAGCCTCGATCTCCCCTAGTAATTAAGATTACAGTCATGTACTACCATACTCAGCAACTAAACATGGCATTGTTCCTGAAGGCTGGGCAGTTTTCTTTCCCAGAATATTCAATACTCCTACTCCCATCCCTCCTCTCCTGGGATAAGAGAGCACTCACTGTTCTTCCTGGGCAGATACTTGGGGTCCAACAGATACACCACCTCCTCTCCCGATACAGTGCCATGGAACTTGATGGTGAATTCATCAAACACTGTCAGTATATTATCCGGTGGGAGTTCTAGTGTGCAGGTGCCCATATGGAGCTTGCAGCTGTAGTTTTCAGATGGGTCCAAGTTGCTATAAAGCACAAGCATGAAGGGAGTGGGCTAGTTATATGTAAGAAGGATACTCCCATAATAGAAGACAGAAGCCTCTGAAGTCTTTATCTTTGATCGTGGGACCTAGGCCTTTCCTTTACACCTTCTCCTCTTCTCCACCTCCATCAAATCTGTGGATCCCCAAGGTCCTTCTCTTCCATGAAGTGTTCCCTGCTCCTCTAGTCTATACTGACCTTCAATTGCAGGGGATATAAAAAACAAATGAGCATATGACCATAGTCCCTGCTCTCAAGAAGCTTAAAGTTTTAAAGAAGAGGGGAATATGACATGGACGTGAATAACTATAATACACATTACCATTGATAAGGGTCTTAAATGAGAGATGAGAAAAAGTACTTGGAGAATGCAAAACATGTAGAGATCAATGAATTGGATTTAAAACTAGAAGGGTGCTTAGATATCTTCCAGTAGAACTCCATTTCACAAATGAGAAAATTGAGGTATAAAAAAGTTCTAGTATCCTAGTGTCCAAGGTCACATAGACAAGAAATAGTAAAATCAGAATTCAAATATTTTCTCAGCATTTCAAATATTGCCTGGAGGAGGTAACATTAGAGCTGGGCTTTACATACATATATACAGACATTTGTCTTTCCCAGAAATTCTGACCTACATCTAAGCACATAGTAGATGTTCAGTAAAGACTTGCTGATTGGCTGACTGTAACACTTACTAATCACCTCCACTGGCCAAGTTAGGAACCATCCTTCCTGGCTCTGGATCTGCCCTAGTATCCTAGGAAGGAGAAAGTATCCTCCCCTTCCAAATCTTCCCTAAAACTTCTTGGCCCAGGCCTTGAAGTCAGTACTCCCAAATGTCAAAGCTAGGACCCTCCCGCTTCTGTGGGCCTGGCTAGAACTTACCTGACGAAGAAGAGCTGATGGACTTTGTCTTCACTTGGCAGGGTGGTAGTCCAATTACAATGGATCCTATTTATGTAATTATTGAGGCAAGTCAAGGCTCCAAGTTGCTGAGCTGTAGTAGGGAGGGATCAAAGAGGGAACAAGGAGGGTGTGTGTTTGGTCTTTAACGTGTATCTTATTTTCTCTGACACTCTTTCATTGGCCTTTAGATGTAGGAAAGGGACCTATTTGCCTGAGATTCAGTTCTGAGATAAGGGCCATGGGAAGCTGTATGGCATGAAGTAATTCCTCCCTTCACCCTCAAAACCTGAAGAGTAGTCAGACAACCAAGGGCTTAATCCAATTAGAGTCAGTCCATGAAAGAAGGATTTAGAAGGTACCACAATTTACTATGGAGCAGAATGGGATAAAAGAAAGATGGGAAGAAGGGCTCCAAGAGGTAATCTTTAGCTTCCTGAGGCAGTAGCATCAGAGTGCAAATTGAATCACCTATCCCACCCTCCCCACTCCACTCCTCACCTGCTCCGTCCCCTCCACCAAAGCACATCACACAGAACCAGGTAAGAAGTTGTGCTCTGTAGCCTCTCTTCCCAGAAATGCCCGTAGAACATGGCCCTGAAACAGAAACAAGTTTCAACTTAACAAACATTTATCTAGTGGTTCCCTTAGTGCAAGGAACTGTCCTGGGTTCTGAGGGTTTTAAGATGAAAAACAAAATAATCATTGCCTTCAGAAGCTTACAATCTAACAGGAGAAATAAATGTACACAGAGAAGAGTAGTAAAAGATAGAAAGTGATGGGCTGTAGCTAGAGAAACTTCCCAAGGAAATTTTGAGGAAGAAAGAGATAGTTCCAGCTGGAAAGATGAAGGAAGGCTTCATGGAGGAGTTGATACCTGAATTGAGTCTTGGAGGAGGAGAAGGATTAGAACTGGCAAAAATGAGGGTTAGCCTGCATAAATAAGGAGGGAGAAATAGCAGCACGTGAGTAAGGAACAGCAAGTACTCCAACTCAACTAGAGGACAAGGGAGGCAGAAGAGATCAAAGATAGATCGGAGAAGGGAGAGACTGATGGCAGGGAGATCATGTAGGAAGTGGTTATAATAATCCAGTGGAAAGATGATGAAGACTGGGATTAGTGTAGGGAAGCAGATTGTGGTTATTGTTCATCCTTCATTCTCAAAGAGGATTAATGACATGAAGAGGGTGACCTCTAGGCTTGGAAATAAATTGTATTTAAGTTGATAGCCTTGTTCTCTCCTCCAGTCATCAGAGTCCAGTAGTGAGACATAGGTCAGAATGACTGGCAATGACCCCAAAAGGAACAAACACATGTGAAGAGATAGAATGGGTATAGCAGAGAAGTGCATTACAAATCATCTTCTCCCACCCCCTTGTATGCATGTGATTAGATTGGGGGGAGGTGGAAGTAGGAGTATCAAATATGCCTGAGATTTTGACCCTAGATGACTGGAAGGATGGGAGGGCTATCAACACAAAGAGGAAAGTTGGAGGAGACTGCCAATCTATTTTTCATACAGCTGCCAAAGCAGTCTTCCTAATACATAACACTAATCATGTTTCAGGCTCCTATTCAAAAACTTCCTTGTCTCCTTACTGTCTCTAGGGTCATGTGCAAACTTTTCACCCAGTTCTGCATCCAAGTCTTTTTTTTTTTTTTTATCATCCAACCCCAATTTTTCATTGTAGTCTTTCCTGATGCCCTTTATGTTCTAATCAAAATAGACTCTTAGACAACCAACTCCTGAGTCCTAATAAATGGAACCCAATCTCTTGTCAAAGAATAGCATAGAAGCAGCATGGTGCGGTAGAAAGCACACCAAGAAAAGGATCGGGAGTTCTGTGGTGGAGTTCTAACTTTATCACTTGACTTACTGCCTAGTCTGGAAGATATTATTTCTTCATCTCTCTAAACCTCAATTTCCTCATCTACAAAATAGGGCCGATAATCTCTATTCTCTCTACCTCACAAGGCACATTATGTGAACTAGACAAGATAAAGTATATAAAAATGCATTATAAGCACCAAAACACCATATAAATGTCAGCTACCCTCATTACCATGATTAGATTTCCAAAGGACAGATAACCATCCAGCACTCACTAAAATTCATCAGCAACTTCTCCCCAGTGAGGAGGAGGCTCCTTCGCCTCCAATTCTCCAATTCAATTACAGCTATCCCTTCCAAATCAGGACTTTCCCACAGAAGTTTCATACGCGGTGTGTCAGCATAAGAAATTAAATGAGACTATTGGGGGAATAGTGGGAGCTACAGACAACAACACATAAAAGCTAGCATACAACACAGAGCCTATGACCAAAGCCTTAACACAAATTTCACAATAAGATACTATAAACACCCAATAAAAGAAAAAGAAAAAAACTCAAGACTTCTTTGGTATGAAGAGAGGGCCAAAAAATTTTATTTGTATTTTCTAGATCTGGAGGGAAAAGGACATCGTGTCCCTAACCCTCTCTATGCAGACAGGATAACTGTAAGCAACAAAACTAATTGAACATAGACTGTGCTAAGAGATAGTATTACAAAGGTAAAATAAGACAACCATTTCCAGTCTCAGAACTTACATCCTACAGAAAGGGACTTTAAGGATCATCTAATTCCACCCCTTCATTTTGCATATAGGGAAAATGAGACCGGAAAAAAAGGAAGCAACAGAATCAGGACCAAAACACAAATCTACTGATTCTCAAGCTACGCTACTTCTCACTATATTGCCCTGCTTCCCCTATGCATTCTTGCAGGGGGAACAATTCCATTTCTGAAGGAGTAGCTGTTGCCCACATACACATACATGCAAGTATGCACACAGACACACTTCCACAGCAACTGTGATTGTGTCTAAAGAGGCTGCAATTATAGCACATGGTTTATCAACATTAATACATAGGACCTAGACTATCAGGGCTAAAAGCATTAGAACAATCAATGTTCCAACGAGCAGAAAGGGATGGTAAAAGCCCTCTAGTCTGTCTTACTCCTTAGAAAAAGAAATTTAATTTTAGTTTTCTCTTGCCTCATCTAAAGTATTTCCTGAAAAAACAAGACAAACTAAGGCCTCCAGGTCATATTTGCTGTTCATTCTTGCAAGGGATGTCACATTTGGATCTACTCTTTAGAAGAAAAAGAAGAGGAAGCCATGAAGGAAAGGTGTCTAGTCAGTATGATTGAGCTACCATAAGCTTCAACATAAATTCAGAGGACTTCTGCAGTGCCAGGAATCCTGGCTAATCTCTTAATGTACCTCCAGGTTAGAGGGGCACAGGAGGTACCCTTCAGAAAGGGTAGCTTGGGTGGAGAACTGATCCAGGAAGTATTCAAAGGGATAGGTTTAGTGGGGGCGAGGATTCCACAGCTGCTATCAGTTCATCAGTAGTTCGAGATGTGGCTGTGATAGCCCCAGAATGCTACTGTAGTTATTTGCCTGTTATATGAGTTTGATGCTGCTCAGAGATAAAGGCACTGTGGGTGACAGAAAAACAAACACTAAGAGGCAGACTCACCCAGCCCAGAGGAGCAGGACCTATGGCACAGTCCCAGACACCTATACAGTTTTGTTTCTACCTTTACATGCAGAGTAATCTTGAAGGAATCAGTTTGGTTCTTTCTCCATACTTTCTTTATAAAACAAAAGGGTCAGAGGAAATGATCCCTAATTTTCCTCCCTGCTCTGACATGCTCTGTATTTTCAAGTAACTCCAAGCTCTAACATTCAATACTCTGCATTTCTTCCCAGGTCTGACATGTGACGAATTATTAATCTTAGTGTATAGATAGCATACCCATCGATCAATCAAATAAGCTTTTACTAAATTCCTATCATGGGCAGGATGTCATGTTAAAAATTGAAGATATAAAGGTAAAAATGAACTAGTTCTAGTCTTCAAGGATCCTTACATTCCACTGGAGAACACAAGGCATATCTAGATAAGTAAATAAAACAAAATTATTTCAGGAAGTGAAGTAGGGAAAAAAGTCTCCTGTATAATATATAAAGAAAAGCCTCTTGTATAATGTAGCACTGCAACTGTGCCTTGAAAGGATCAAGGGATTCCAAAAGGTGGAGGTGAAGAGTGCATTCTAGGCATGAGAGAAAGTCAACCTATATAAAAGTTAAAGGTAGAATATGAAACAACTGGTAAAAGAAACAATCAGAAGACTATTTGGGTGGAACATAGGGTAACTGGAGAGAATATTGTGAAATCACATTACTGGAAAGATAGGATGAATCAAACAGCATTCTGAGGGCACGATGACATGGTCAGACCTGTCTGTGCTTTAGGAATCACAATTTGGCAGTTGTATGACAGATGGATTGGAGAAGGTGCAAGGATAATCCGCCATTAAGAAGCTATTGAGGGGTAAGCAGGTAGCACAACGGTTAGAGCACCTGGAGTTAGGAAGACCTCTGATCTGGCCTCTGATACTTGCTAGTTGTGTGACCCTAGACACGTCATCCAACCCCAATTTTTAGAAAAAAGTTATTGAGAAAAGTGAAAAAAGTATGAGCTACAGGTGAGGGGATAAAAATATAGAAGGTGGGAAAGGTAGATTTCCAAGCTGGTGTAGGGGAGTGTGAAGATGGGTGATTTAAGTTGAAGAGGAGAGAGGTTGGGGAAGTAAACTTTTGTGATGTTGAGCAAAGAGAAGGATGGAAGTGAGGACCACTTAGGTCTACGTGTTCCTCAGCATGAATAGCCAGTAAAATGGAAAGGGGAAAAAAGAAAAGAAATTATTATAGTAACTGAGGAGGGACCAAGGAAAAAATAAGATTGACATCTTCTGAAAACCTCTTGGCAAAACTGCATTAGACTTAAGATAGGAATGCTGACTAATTAATTGTTAAGGACCAATTTTGGCTCCAGAGGAGAGATAAAGAAGGACTTCCTGCCTGTCAGTAGAAAAGTAGAGGCATTATGGGTATAGACTAGTGCTACACTGTCAGATGAGATCACTGGGTCAGGTGGTTTTGTTGAACTATTTTCCTTTACTAGAAGAAAGTGATCATTTGCTGTTTTGTTTTGAATTTTGGTTTGCGTTTGTTTATTGTTGGGATGATTTGTTTGTTTGTTTGTTTGTTGAGGTAGGGAAAATCCAGAAATGACTGAGGTTTAAAAACAAAAAAAAAGCTTTGTTAGGGCTCAGAAAAAAATATGATTCTAAAACTAAATGATAACAAAAGGTATTAATTAAATGGCTAGGGGCAGGGAAGGACACAAGCATCTTTCCAGATTTTTTTTTAATAATGAATTTGACAAACACTAAGAGTGACACTGAGGAATAGGGGGAAAAGAATTGTAGAAGGAAGTTCAGAAAGGGACACAGATGAGAAGAATAGTGTTACTACTATGAGGTTAGATTTAATACATACTTTATTTTTTTCCACTTACTACAAAGATGGCAAACAATCTGTTAGAGGTTATACATGTACAATCATATTAAACATTTCCATATTAGTCATGTTATGAAAGAAGAACCAGAACAAAAGGGGAAAACCACGAGAGAGAAGAAACAAAAAAAAAGTAAAAGCAGTATGCTTCAATATGCATTCAGAATCTATAGTTATTTCTCTGGATAGCATTTTCCATTATGTCTTTTGGAATTTTCTTCGATCATTGTCTTGCAAAGAGCTAAGTCTATCAAAGTTGATCACAGTGTTGCTGTTGCTGCTACTGTGTATGTTCTCCCGGTTCTCTTTTGATACTCTCTCTTTCTTTTAAAAAGAAAAAAACCAAAGTCTAAGAGAGTTTCATGATTAAATAAAATTTTATTTGTTTAAAAAATAAAGTGCTTGACTGATTTCAGAAAAGCCTTAAAAGACTGGCATGAACTGATGCTAAGTGAACCAAGAGTAGAGTGAGTAGAACAAAAGAACGTTGTACACAGCAACAAGAAAATTATGTGATGATCAACTGTGATGGACTCGGTTCTTCTCAATAATGAGGTGATTTAAGGCAATTCCAATAGGCTTGTGATGAAGCCATCTGCTGAGTATTTTCACCTTTTTGTTGTTTGCTGTCTTGATTTTTTCCCCTTTTGATCTGATATTTCTTGAAATGCATGATAAATGTGGAAATATATTTAGAAGAATTGCACATATACCCTTTGACCAGCAGTGTTTCTACTGGGCTTATATTCCAAAGAGACCTTAAAGAAGGGAAAGGGACCCACATGTACAAAAATGTTTGTGGCAACCCTTTTTGTAGTGGCCAGAAACAGGAAACTAAATGGATGCCCATCAAGTGGAGAATGGCTGAGGAAGTCATGATATATGAATATTATGGAATATTATTGTTCTATAAGAAATGATCAGCAGGATGATTTCAGAAAGACCTGGAGAGACTTACATGAACTGATGCTGAATGAAATGAGCAGAACCAGGAGATCATTATACACAGTAACAACAAGACTATACAATGATCGATTCTGATGGACATGACTCTCTTCCAACATTGAGATGATTCAAACCATTTCCAATTGTTCAGTGATGAAGAGAGTCATCCACACCCAGAGAGAGGACTGTGGGAATTGAATGTGGATCACAACATAGCATCTTCACTTTTTCTGTTGATGTTTGCTTGCATTTTTTTTCCTCAGGTTTTTTTTCCTTCTTTACCTGATTTTTCTTATGCAGCAAGCTAACTGTATAAATATGTATACATAGATACTGGATTTAATATATATTTTAACATATTTAACATGTATTAGACCAACTGCCATCTAGGGGAGAGGGTGGGGGTAGGGGAGAAAATTTGGAACAGAAAGTTTTTCAAGGGTCAGTGCTGAAAAATGACCCATGCATATACTTTGTAAAGAAATAGCTTTAATAAATTTTTTAAAATGAAGAATTGCACATGTTTAACCTATATTAGATTGCTTGCTGTCTAGGGGAGGAGAGAGGAGGAGAGGAATGATAGAAAATTTGGAACACAAGGTTTTGCAAATTTGAATGTTGAAAACTCTCTTTGCATGTATTTGGAAAAACAAAAAGCTATTATTATAGAAAGAAAGAAAGAAAGAAAGAATAAAGTGTTTAGTACGCTTTAAAGTATTGGAATGTCAGATGTTAAGCATAAGCAAGAGCTACCAGAGGAATCCCACTAAAGTTTTTCCCTGCTTTTCTATGAGGCTAGGCTATATTCAGATTTTATGACTCAATTTTACTCTGGTCCTACCTGCCTGGAAATAAAACAGAAGAAAAGTTTGGTTGAGATCCCTTCAGACCCAGATCTGCAAAGGACACAACCTTGACCTAAAGAGTTAAGAAAGAACATCCAGGTGGCCTAGGGATGCCAGTGGTGAAAAGTCCAAAGGGACCTTCAAGAATACCAATAATACCAATAATAATAGATCACATTTTTATCACACCTTCTGCTTTTCAAAGTGATTCCCTGTGGCAGGTGAAAGATGAAATGGCTGAGGAAACAAAAATTCAAGCTCCCAAGCATATTGATTTATTAAGCAATATATGTCAACTGAATAACATTGGGACCCTGCCTCTTCAGCTTTGACACTGGACTCCAAATATAGGGGAAAGAGATTTTCATGCCTTAAAAACAATTAAATAAGACCAATTAATTAAAAACCACAACTAAGAAGGATACAAAATTTTTATTTGGAAGAAAGATTAGGGACTTTCCCAGTCGGGAGAGAGAGGAATAAATAGGTACAATTTTCTGAAATCAGAAAAAGGGATTTCCCAATCCCCCAAGCTTCTGTATTCAAAGAAACAAAGAAACAGTAACTTGTCAGGGTAGTGGTTGTTGTTGAATTGTTTCATTTCTGTTCACTTTTCCATGATCCCAGTTGAGTTTTCTCTGTGAAGATATGGGGGTAGTTTGCCATTTTCTTCTCCAGCTCATTTTATAGATGAGGAAACTGAGGCAAACAGGGTTATGTGACTTGCCCAGGGTCACCCAACTAGTAAGTGTCTGAGGCTGGATAAATTCAAGTCTTCCTAACTCCAGACCTGGGCACTCTATCCACTACACCATCTAGCTGCAGCAACTGATCAGTACAAGGATGAGTATTCAGATAAGACATACCAGTTGCTTGAGATAATCTAATTCTTTCTTAAGGAACATGCCTTAAACCCAAATCACTCTGACTCTTGGTCATCATTTGGGTCCTGATGGCTCAAAGAGAGTATAAATAGAAATTGTTTCTGTTTTTGTCAGGAACCCTAAGGATCTTCTCCTTCCAGACTGCTTTTTTATGACTACATTTAAAAGGCTGCTCTTTGCCTCATTTCTAACTAGCCATAATCAATGAATGGGTATTGCTTCAGTTAAACTGAGACTTAAAAAGGCCAAGGTCTCCCATTGCATCTGAAGCCATCTCCAGCGATGTCATTATTAGACCTATTTCCTAAATAGATCAAAGAAAGAATCCCATATGTGCAAAAATACTCATAGTTAGTTCCTCTTTCTATAGTGGCAAGGAAAAAACCTAGAAATAAAAGTGATATCCATCAGTTCAAGAATGACTGGACAAACTCTGGTATAAGGAGTAGAATGGAATACTAGTGGGCCATCAGATATAGCAAAAAGAATGGATTCAGAGAAATAGTGGAAGAATTATATGAGCTAACGCTTAGTGAATAAAATAGAACCAAGAGAGTCATTTATATAATAACAATTATATTACAAAACAAACTTTGAAATACTTAAAAACTTCAATCAGAACAAAAACCAATCAGGATTTCATAGTCCTACGCATATCACTCACCTGACAGAGAGGTTATGGACTCAAGATGCCAAATGAGATATATATATTTTTAGACATGGCCAAAATGGGGGTTTGCATTGCTTGTGCATGTTTAAGAATTTTGTTTTTCTTTTCTTTTTATCCAAAGGGAGAGGGATAGAAGGGAAAGAAAATAAATGCTAGTTATTTTTTTTAAGAGAAGAAAAAAGGGGAGGTGGCCATCTTTGACGGGAAGGCTAAAATGTGGGTTCTGCCCGAGAGTTCCCCAAATGTAAGCCAAACCAAAGTGCGAGCCTGAGATAGTAGTGCAGGACAGAAGCAGAAAGCCCCTGCTCAACCCCAAGCAGCTCACTGGGCTATTTTGATACCTGCAGAACGTGGGGGCCTTATGTGTAGGCCTGACTTCCCCATGACTGTGGGTGAGGGCTATGTTGTCACTGCTGCTTAGAACCCAACACAATTGAGGACTGCTTTTTTTAGCTCTCCTATTTTTGTTATAAAAACCAATCACCATTATAACTTTCATGTATATAAAAGATATTTTGTGGTTCCAAAGTACTTTACAATCATTTGATCCTCAAACAACCTGTGAGGTAGGTAGACAGCCTGGGTAGCTAGTTAGTAATTGATATAGTCCACAAAAGTTACTTCCAGGAGAATATTTCATGAAAGTGGGCTTTTTTTTGGGAAATAAGTTTTTTTATTTTGTTGTTGTCATTGAGTCATTCTAGTCATGCCCAACTCTCTGTGACCCCATTTTACATTGCCTGTGTTTTCTAACACATCCCTTCCCTGTCCCCTAGAGCCATCCCTTCTAATTAAAGACTTAAGAAGACATTAAAAAGACATTTCATCAAAACCAACATATTGAAAAAGTGTGACATTCTACATAGTGTTTCCTACCTATGGTCCCCATACCTCTTCAAAGAAGCAAGGGGAAGTGACATCGTATTTCTTCTTTGGGAGTCAAGTTTGGTTATTATTAATTTCACAGCATTCCATTTAATTGTAGAAATCTTTTGCAAAATTTTTGGGGGTTTAAAATTTTTAAATATATCATTTTGTGATGAATAACACTGGTCCTCTCAAACATAGCTCCAAAGAACAGATGGGGAAATATTCCTCCCTCCTTTTACCAGAGACGAGGAAGACTCTAAGTATAAAATGATGCTGTTCAATTATGTCTGATTCTTCATAATCTCTTTTGGGATTTCTTGGCAAAGATACTGGAATGGCGTGGCATTTTCTTCTCCAGCTCATTTGACAGATGAAGCAAACAGAATTAAGTGACTTGTCCAGAGTCACACAGCTAGTATCTGAGGCCAGATTTGAATTCAGGTTTTTCTGACTCTAGGCCCCATGTTCTAACCACTGTACCACCAAGTTGCCCCATCATAGAATGTTTATGTAACAACCACTTTCTCTATAAATCAGTTAGTTTGGGGGTTTTTTCTTTAGTTACAAGGGAAGGCTCATGAGATAGAAAAGAGAAATGAAGAGATTATCTGGAAATGGAATGGAATGGAAACAAAAAATACAAGATATTAAGGAAACTTTCTCAATTAAGTAAGCAACATGCCTATAGCTGGCCCTATTAACCTTTAAAGGTGAATCAACCTTTTCAGCCACTGAGGGTGGGGGTGGGCAATTGCTATTCCTCCATGTTTTATTTCATGGTAGTCAGTAAACTTTGACCCTAAGGGTCGAAGCATCATTGGGAAGGAATCAATTTTAGGCTGTAGAAAAGGAAAAGAGAAGAAAAAAAGAATCAGAGTGAAAGGGAGAAAGGAGAGTAGAGGGAGAAGGAAAATTAGATATATATTCCAAAATATTACTACTTGTCCATTAAGTCATGCTCAGAAACTAGGGAATAGTTATTAGTGCAATCTGGCTGGAACCTCTTCCCCCACTCTTCCTGTTGTTGCTTTAGACTTGCAGCTTTGACCATCCTAAATTGCCCAGAAGGAACTGGAAGTCCCAAAGATACCCATGGAAAGGAAGCTAATTTCACTCAGCTTCACCTTACTCCCCTTAGGGGTTGCCTGTCAAATCCTGGCTTCACACAGCCTTCCCTGCCTCCCCCACCCCAGCCCTGAAAGATGGCCTGAGTCATAAAGGAAAGAACCATTGGTACCCAGATTATTAACACAGTTTGACCCACACTTGAATCTCTCTTCTTCCTGCTGTCAGCTTGCTTTCAAATAGTTATTGTGGTGGTAACTTAGTGCCCCAAGCCTTCTGTGGGGCAATTTTTTCTTAGCAATATTGGAAATCTCATAGTCATAAATCAAGGGTCCCCACTCCCACATATATTCTAGTGCTATTATCTCCCATTGATTCTGTACCTATCTGGTATGTACATAGTTGTGTGCATTTTGTTCCTCTTCATTAGAATGTGAACTCCTCAAGAGCTCAGGCTGGGTTTTTTCCTTTTTGGTATCCCTGTTATTTAGCACAGTGCCTGGCAAATAGAAGGTGCTTAATAAGTGCTTGTTGATAATAATAATTAATAAGAAATCTCTGCTTACTCTCCCTGTGAGATGCTCAAAATAGGGAATATCCAAGGTATGATTGGGGATGGGAAAAACTGTAACCCTTGTCAGAGCTTGAGGAAGATCTGAGGCTGTACTAAGGCCATTAAAAAAAAATCAGTGCGCCCTTCTTACCACTGAAACAACTGATCTTCCTCTGGAACTCAGAAGTGGGGCAGTTCCAACTGATTTCTCCTGAGGTTTAGCAGTGATACTCAAAGAATGACTTCTAGAAAGGAGACTCACCTATCCAAAGGCAAGCGACTGGCCCCATCTCTTTTACTCCCAGCCCTTGGAGAAGATGCGAATTGTTCCTCCTGATCAGGGGTTGACTGATAATTAAACATTTTATTAAGGCAGCATATTTCCCCTGTCTAATTTCAAAGATAATCCTTGGGGCCAATGACATGAGGCCAAACAGAGTAGGCTGCAGGAGAGCCGCCCACAAGTGTAACCACAAGAAAATATGTGTGTGTGGTTCATAGCTTGAACCAAGGGGTTAACAACCCTAATTGCAAACTGATTGACTAATGTTTCTCGTTCTTTAAGAAACAAGGAGCTGTTTTCATCACAATAGTGAAGAATGGGGTAAATCATTAGAAAAGTTGATTGTGGAGTGCTTCCAAGGCAAAGTCATTGATTCCTCTCTCAGAGTAAATATAATATAATATAAAGGACTTTTTGTTTTTTGATATGAAATGGTGTTAGGGAACATAAATTCTTGAAGGTTTAGAAGACAACTAGATGACACGGTGGATAGAGCACAGGACCTGATGTCAGGAAAATCATCTTCATGAATTCTAATCTGACCTCAGACACTTACTAGCTGTATGATCCTGGCAAGTCACTTAATTCTGTTTGCCTCAGTTTCCTCATATGTAAAATGAGATGAAGAAGAAAATGGCAAATTATTCTAGTATCTTTGCCAAGATACATGACCTCCAAATGGAGTCATGAAGAGTCAGATCTGACTGAACAACAAAAATTTTACAAATTGAATGTGGCTGGCCAGCCAGGTTTTTTTATTTTAATTTTTGCAACATTTTACTCCTCATTTCCATTTAGTGTGATACAGAGAATTGAATTTGGAATCACAGGAATTGAGCTAGAATTCCAGCTAAGCCACATTCAACCCCAATGTGAATCTGAGAAAGCCATTTCCCCTTTGTCGGAAAATTAGGGCCTAGATGATTTCTAAGATCTTTGCAACTCTAGATCTGGGATTAATTATTTCTCTGTCAAAAAATAATATAACCATTCCCCCACATAAGTCTGAACTACTGTATTTCTGAACAAGAATAGAGGGAAATCATTACCTGAACATCACCATACTTTCTAACTTTATTGATAATTGAGATCTAGAGAGGGGAAATGGCAAACCACTCCAATAGCTTTGCCAAGAAAACCCTAAATGGGGTCACAAAGACTCAAACTGAAAATGATTCAACAATAGGATTCAGGCTGAAGTCCTCTGATTCTAAATCCCTGTCTTTTTCCTAGCACACCATGACTCACCCTCCATCTCCCCCTCTACAAATGAGGAGAATAGCTCCCTATTCCCTTTAGGATAGAATACCATCTGCTCCATTTGGCATTTTAAAAGCCTTTTACAGGATTGGCTTTAGCCTACTTTTCTGAGCTTCTCCTTCTTTACATGTAGTAAGTTTCAGACAAACTTTCCATAAACTGCTACGATGCCTAGAATGTTCTCCCTAATCACTCCCACTACTTAGGATTCCTAGCTTCTTTCAAGGCTCATCTCCAATCACCATCTCCTAAATCAGGCATCTCCTCCCATATCACTCCTCTTCTCTCCCCATCACTTTGTTTGGACTTAAATATGTACATATCATTTTCCCCAGTGAGAATGTAAACTCCACAGAGTATTTCAATTTCCTTAGCATTCTGGGCAGCTAGCCCAGTGCCTGGCACATAGTAATCATTTAATAAATGCATTCATGAATGAAAGAATGAATAAATGCATGAATGAACATAAGTAGAATATAAGCTTCTTTGTAAAGACTTTTTTTTCTTTATATTCTAGCACTTAGCACAGTATCTTTCATAGTATCATAGACTTTAAACTACAAGGCTTCTTAAGAATTTATTTAGTATAACCCCTCATTTTTCAGATGAGGAACTGAGATCTAGAAACAATAAGTGACTTATCCAAAATCATAGACACAGGTCAGTCCCCCAAAACATCTGTGGGGAATTTTTTTCTTGGCAAGACTGGAAATTTACAATAACTTCCCTCTGAGATTACCTTTCATTGACACTATTAATATTTTGTTATATACATAGAAGAAAAGTCAAGATTTGAAGCCAAACTGTTCATATCTGATGAATTAATGTTTTTCTGCACTGGAATGGAAGTGAATTGTCTGTGTCCAGAAAGCTGGTTGAGCAAAGTCTAGAACTCAAGTCTCCTGACTCCTAATCTTAAATCCTCTTCACTCTACCCTGCCTTCCACCCCTTTGGAATAATTTGGTCTATCTCATGGTCAGAATCTCACAAAGAATCTTTTCATTTAGTCTCGTCTGAAGATCTAATTAAAATTTCTTCATTAATTGATGAAATTATAAGATTCAGAGGCTTAGCCTCCTGGTTTGGGATTGGCAGGGAGACTCAACATATTTTTTAAAATAACTTTTTATTGACAGAACCCATGTCAGGGTAATTTTTTACAACATTATCCCTTGCACTCACTTCTGTTCCGATTTTTCCCCTCCCTTCCTCCACCCCCTCCCCCAGATGGCAAGCAGTCCTATACATGTTAAAGAGGTTACAGTAGATCTTAGATACAATATATGTGTGCAGAACCGAACAGTTCTCTTGTTGCTCAGGGAGAATTGGATTTAGAAGGTAGAAATAACCTGGGAAGAAAAACAAAAATGCAAGCAGTTTACATTCATTTCCCAATGTTCTTTCTTTGGGTGTAGCTGCTTCTGTCCATCCTTGATCAATTGAAACTGAGCTAGATCTTCTCTTTGTCGAAGAAATCCACTTCCATCAGAATACATCCTCATACAGTATTGTTGTTGAAGTATATAATGATCTCCTGGTTCTGCTCATTTCACTCAGCATCAATTCAAGTAAGTCTTGCCAATCCTCTCTGTATTCATCCTGCTGGTCATTTCTTACAAAACAATAATATTCCATAACATTTATATACCACAATTTACTCAACCATTCTCCAATTGATGGGCATCCACTCAGTTTCCAGCTTCTAGCCACTACAAACAGGGCTGCCACAAACATTTTGGCACATATAGGTCCCTTTCCCTTCTTTAAGATCTCTTTGGGATATAAGCCCAGTAGAAAAACTGCTGGATCAAAGGGTATGTACAGTTTGATAACTTGCTCTCCAAATTGCTTTCCAGAATGGCTGGATGTGTTCACAATTCCACCAACAATATATCAGTGTCCCTGTTTTCCCACATCCCCTCCAACATTCCGCATTTTCTTTCCCTGTCATTCTAGCCAATCTGACAGGTGTGTAGGACTCAACATATTTTTAAAAGCTCATTAATTTGGATCCCAATGTGAATTTTTTTAAAACAATTTGAATAAATCAGACAGCTAAATTTGAAGTTAATTTTGCACTGTTTATAGGAAAGAAAGATTTCTAGAGAAACGAATAAAACATTCATTCATTCCCATCTGGATGAAAATTCAAATTTATATTAAACTGTGATTATTTACAGTAGAAAAGGCATTACAGGATTCCCCTAAATAGCAAGCTTTCCTTTGGATATCCTAAAATCTGATTCTGATATGTTTAAAAGGATTACACATGCATAATATATCAGAGTTCTGGGGAGAAGGGAGGTAAAGGGGGAGGGAGAAAATTTTAGAACACAAAATATTAAAAAATGAATGTTGAACTCTGAGATAACACTACACACCTGTCAGATTGGCTAGAATGACAGGGAAAGATAACGCAGAATGTTGGAGGAGATGTGGGAAAACTGGGAGACTGATACATTGTTGGTGGAATTGTGAATGCATCCAGCCATTCTGGACAGCAATTTGGAAAGCAAGTTATCAAACTGTGCATACCCTTTGATCCAGCAGTGTTTCTACTGGCCTTATATCCCAAAGAGATTTTAAAGAAGGGAAAGGGGACCTGTATGTGCAAGAATGTTTGTGGCAGCCCTCTTTGTAGTGGCCAGAAACTGGAAACTGAGTGGATGCCCATCAATTGGAGAATGGCTGAATAAATTGTGGCATATGGTTGTTATGGAATATTATTGTTCTGTAAGAAATGACCAGAAGGATGATTTCAAAAAGGCCTGGAAAGACATGAACTGATGCTGAGTGAAATGAGCAGGACCAGGAGATTATTCTATACTTCAATAACAATACTATATGATGACCAATTCTGATGGATGTGGCCATCTCCAGCAATGAGATGAACCAAATCAGTTCCAATAGAGCAGTAATGAACTGAACCAGCTACGCCCAGCAAAAGAACTCTGGGAGATGACTATGAACCATTACATAGAATTCCAAACCCTATATTTTTGTCCGCCTGCATTTTTGATTTCCTTCACAGGCTAATTGTACACTATTTCAAAGTCCGATTCTTTTTGTACAGCAAAATAATGGTTCGGACCTGTATACATATTATACTTTAACATATTTAGCATGTATTGGTCAACCTGCCATCTGGAAGAGGGGGTGGGGGGAAGGAGGGAAAAAGTTGGAACAAAAGGATTTGCAATTATCAATGCTGAAAAATTACCCCCATGCATATAACTTGTAAATAAAAAGCCATAATAATAATAATAAAAGAATGTTGAATGTATTCCTAATAGAATAGGACCATTAGAGAGAGCATAAGAAGAAATGGAGTTTTCCTTAAAATGATAAGTAGCATCTATCTAAAACCATCAGCAAGCATTATATCTAATGGGGATAAGCTAGAAGCATTCCTAATAAGGTCAGGATGAAACAAAGTTGCCCATTATCACCACTATCATTAAAGATGATACCAGCAAT
Source organism: Sarcophilus harrisii (assembly GCF_902635505.1). NCBI lineage: Eukaryota > Metazoa > Chordata > Mammalia > Dasyuromorphia > Dasyuridae > Sarcophilus > Sarcophilus harrisii. Next base: position 338,537,392 of record NC_045426.1, read on the forward strand.
ATTAGCATTAGCAATAAGAGAAGAAAAAAAAATTTAAGGAGCAGATGAAGGTATACTTAGAGAATCCTAGAGAATCAATTTAATTACTAGAAACAGTTAACAACTTTAGCAAAGTTGCTGGATATAAAATAAGTCATCAGTAGTTCTATATGGAACTAACAAAGCCCAGCAGCAAGAGATAGAGAGAGTCTATTTAAAATAATTGTAGACTATATAAAGTATTTGGTAATCTACTTGCCAAAACAAAGCCAAGAATTATATGAACACAATTACAAAATACTTTTCACACAAATTAAGTTAGATCTAAACAAATGGAAGAATACCAAGTGCTCATAAGTAGGTCAAGGACTCAAGCTTCTGGGATAAGAACTCACCATTTGGGTATAATAGGAGTGTGTGTGTGTATAAAATTAAAAAAAAATTTTTAATTAATTTAATTTAAAAATTTTTTAAATAAAAAATTTTCTGAAAAGATGGTAGAGTAGGTCTAAGTTTCAAGGTCTCCAGATTCCCCCCAAGTAGAATACATTTGCACCTCAGGGCAAATATAGACTGGTGAAAAATCTAGAAGACATGGGGTAAAACAGGGGTTCTCCTGTTACAAACCTAGAAGATCTTAAGAAAGGTCCCAGGATAGGTTTAACCATTGGGCAGTGCAAACCTCTAGGCTAGCTTCATAGAAACTGTAATTGGGGACCCCTGAAGCTAGCTAGGTATGGCTGGAGCCTCAGCAAAAACCACAGTAACTTTCACCTCTCTGACTGCTGTGTGGAGTCGGGGGTCTGAGTCCAGGAACCTCAGCTGATTAAAAATGCCAGGCCCAGCTATGCTGCAGAGATGTGGTCCTGGATGAGAAGGAGCCAGCATACCTGTGAGTGCAGAAGCAGTGGGGCAGGAACATTGCTAGGTGCAAGCACTTGCAGGAGAATGGGGCTCTTGATTTGGGGTTCTAGGTCAGAAAGTTGACATGAAGGCAGAGGCATTCCCCCCACTACAATTAGAGGTACTTACACTAATACTTCTCATTTAAAAAAATGAACATGCAAAGAAAAAAAAAGCCCCACCACAGAAACCTACTGTGGGAACAGATAAGACTGGGGTTCATCTTCAGAGAACACTGAAATTAAAAAAAACTTATTTTACCCCAAAGATATTATTAAATGGCTCCCTGCCCAGAGAGAATTTATAGAAAATCAAAAAAGGATTTAAAAATCAAATGAGAGACATTGAGGAAAATAAAAAATAATAATAATAAAATTAAAAACATCTAAGAAAAACAAGAAGGTTATGAAAAAAAATAAAAGTTAACCAACTAGAAAAGAAGACACAGAGTCTTAAAGATAAAAATAACTCTTTAAAAATTAGAATTAGGCAAGGGAAAGCCACTGAAGCTAGGAGAGATGAAGAAATAACAAAACATGTTAGAAAGAATGAAAAAATAGAACAGAAGCTGAAACATAAGAAAAATTACAGATCTGGAAACAGATCAAGAAGAGAAAATATAAGAATAATTGGATTGCCTGAAAGCTAAAACCAAAAAAAAAAAGATCCTTGACACAACAATGCAAGAAGTAATCCAAGAAAATTGTCCTGAAATCATAGAACATGAGGGAAAAGTAGAAATAGGAAAAAATCCACTGATCACTTTTGAGAACCATGCTTAATTGTGGAACTCAGAAAACCTGTAAAGAGTTCAAGGGGACTGCACCTTTAAGGGGCGAGTTGATTCTTGAAGCCCCCGACAGCTGTGAATCACAGACTAAAAGAATGTTTGGTTTTTATAGAGTTAAGGAGTTGCAAATCAGCCTTTACTGTTATCTTACTCTCTAAATTGTCAATTGTCAATGCTGTAAAGTTACCCATACATATAACCTGTAAATAAAAGGCTATTAAAAAAAAAAAGATAATAGGAAAATACTGAGCTATAAGAAATGAGGAAAAATACTTCAAAGAGACATGGAAAGATTTGTATGAAGCAATGCAGAGTGAAGAAAGTAAAAGCAGAAGAACTATTCATAGAAGAATATCAATAATATAAAAATGAATGTTTTTATTTTATATATTATTTTTTCCTTAATTACATGTAAAAACTATTTTAACATTAATTTAAAATTTTTTAAAGTTCTAAATTCTCTTCCTTTTTCTTTTCCCCCCTCATTGAGAAGACAAGTAATTTAATATGAGTTATACAGGTGCAGTCATTCAAAATGTATTTCCATATTAGTCATGTTATGAAAGAAAAAAAAACCAAGAAAAATAAAATTTAAAAAGTATATTTCAATCTACATTTAGACTCCATCAGTTCTTCTCTGGATATGGATAGCATTTTTCATCATAAATCCTTTGGAATTATCTTGGATTATTGAATTGCTGAGAATAGCTAAATCACTGACAATTGGTCATTATACAATATTGCTGTTGCTATGCACAATGTTTGCTGCTAAAAAATGAACCATTTTGAAAGACTTAAAACCTCTGATCAACTTGATTTCAGAGTTCATTAAAGAAAAATAGATCCACATCATGACAGAGAAATAATGAGTTAATATACAAAATGAGAAATGCATTTTGGGATGTCACTAATATGGGAATTGTGTGATATAGGGACTTTGTATTTCTTTTTGGTGAGTATAAAAAGAAGGGAGAAAGAAAAAATAGATGCTTAAGAATTTTTAAAAATTATAACGCACAAATATCTGTGCCAGAACCAGGTAATTTGTGATTGCTTCAATGCATTCCATAAAGTCTAAGTTGTTGGAATCCTTACAGAGTGTTAAGTCATTAGAATTGATAGAGACAATAATTATCTAATTTAGCATGATTCAGTATGATTGATCTGATCCTACAAGCAGATGTTATGGGCCAGAACTTGAAACAAGGTACTAAGTGGAATTAAGGAGACAATGTTTAAATCTAGTTTAAAATTGATTTAATCCTACAACAAATAATGGTTTCCCAGTGATATAATGACTGGTATGTACTTAGTGAACAGCATATAAGCAAGAAGCTCTTGGGGCCAATGAGCACTCTGGGCGAGATAGAAGCCCACTCTCGGAGGAGAAGACAGTCATTCCATTTTCCACCTTTGTGCTGGCTGGAGGCTGAAGGACAAACCTTTGGATTTGGAGACATTAGGAGGGAGCTCTTAGAATCAAGGAGAGAGATAGGTCTCTATTAAAGCTAACCGGGCCCAAGGAAAGAGACAAGACTTGGAAGGAGAAAATAAACGTTTGGATTTTATCAGCTGGCTGTGTTTGAAGTGATTATTACTCTGAACTGAAACTAAGGCTGCCTCCAGAAAACCTCCCCAAGAAACCTGCTCCCAGAGAACCATTATATTATAGAAAAGAAGAAGAACACCACACTGTCATAGTTTTTATATCCTTTTTCATACTGTCTATAAAAATGTTGAGATTTCATAAACTACAACTGACATTTCTTGCTAGAAAACATCAAAGGAAAGCTACAAACTCATTGAGCAAACTCCCATTATCTTTTCATTCAAGACCATTACTCAATTGAGGAATGGTCAAAATTAGAGATAAAAAAAAAAAAGTTTCATTAGGATCCTTAAGTTTCTATAAGCAACCTATTGCTTGTTCCCTATATTACTTTACCTCCCTTAACTTCTGAAAAGATCTCTCCTTTTGCTTTTTTTCTCTTATGTTACTAATCTAACATTCACCAGCAAACATAAACAAACAGAAGATTCTTTTAAGGTCCAGGTGAAAAATTATGAGAGCTTGAACTCGATTAAGGTCATGTTAGTGAAGAGGAGACAGATAGAAGAGATACTGCAAAAGATGAACTGACAAGATCTGGCTGTCGATTGACTGGTAGTGTCAATGAGAATAAGGGGTTGAGGATGAATGTGACAAACAACAAGTTTGATTATCTCCTGACACAAAGGACAGGAAGAAAATATCTATACATCTCTATTATATAGAGCTTGGGTTTTTTAAAGGTACATCATGAATTTAATCCAGTAGTACTAATATTTTCTTTTTTATCTGGATCTCTGAATTTTTTGTACTCTCTTTTGTGCATTTTATAATTGTCTCATTGATCTTTGCTTTCTTGGGGAGGGAGAATTATTATTCCTGTCTACTATGCACCCCATAACTCTACCTCCCAAAGAAGAATCCTGCCCTCCCTTTTAAGAAATATGTATGGTCACACAAATCATGTCAACATTAATTATGTTAAAAACCATGTCTCCATCTCTACCTCTAGTCTATTTCTTCTATGTCAAGAGGTAAGAAATACTTGTCAAAATTAGACTTCTGGAGTTGGTTGTTTATCACATTTGGTTGATTGTTGTCTTCATTTCCATCAATCTTGATCCATATGAACATTTGGGTGGACTTCACAACTATATTAAGTATAAGAATTAGTATAAGTATAATAAGAATGATTATAATATAAGGATTAAAATTAGAAGAACAAAGGATAGTTTACCTCTCAGATCTGTAGAGAAGGAAGGAATTTGCAGCCAAAGAAGAACTGGAGTACATTATTGAATACAAGATAGTTAATTGATTATATTAAGTTAAAAAGTTTTTATGCAAACAAGATTAGAAGAGAAACAATAAACTGAGAACAAATTTTACATTCAAGGGTTCTGATAAAGGCCTCATTTCTAAAATATATAGAGAATTGACTCAAATTTATAAGAATTCAAGTCATTTTCCAATTAATAAATTGTCAAAGGATATGGACAGACAATTTTCAGATGAAGAAATTGAAATCATTTTTATTTATATGAAAAGGTGCTCTAAATCACTATGGAGCAAAGAAATACAAATTAAGACAACTCTGAGGTATCATTACACACTTCTCAGATTGGCTAAGATGATAGGAAAAGATAATGATGGATGTTGGCGGGGATGTGGGAAAACTGGGACACTAATACATTGTTGATGGAACTGGGAACAGATCCAACCATTCTGGAGAGCAACTTGGAACTATGTTCAAAAAGTTATCAAACTGTGCATACCCTTTGATCCTGCAATGTTTCCACTAGGCTTATATCCCAAAGTCTTAAAGGAGGGAAAGGGATCCACATGGGCAAAAATGTTTGGGGAGCCCTTTTTGTTGTGGCTAGAAACTGGAAACTGAGTGGATGCTCATCAGCTGTAGAATGGCTAAATAAGATATGATGTATGAATGTTGTGGAATATTATTGTTCTATAAGAAATGACTAGCAGAATGATTTCAGAGAGACCTAGAGAAACTTACATGAACTGAGGCTAAGTGAAATGAGCAGAACCAGGGAGATCATTATACACAGCAACAAGATTATATGAAGATTGATTCTGATGGATGTGGCTCTTTTCAATGAGATGATTGAGACCAGTGCCAATGATCTTGTGATGGAGAGAGCTATCTACACCCACGGAGAGGACTATGGGAACTGAATTTGGATCACAACATAGAATTTTCACTCTTTTAGTTGTTTGCTTGCATTTTGTTTTCTTTCTCTTTTTTTCCCTTTTTGATCTGTCTTCTTGTGCAGCATGATAATTGTAGAAATATGTATAGAAGAATTGCACTTTAACATATATTGGATTACTTGCCATCTAGGGGAGGGAGTGGGAGAAAGGGAAGGGAAATTTGGAACACAAAGTTTTTCAAGGGTCAATGTTGAAAAATTATCCATACATATATTTTGAAAATAAAAAGCTTTAATAAAAAATTTATAAAAATACAAGTCATTCCTCAATTGGCAAATGGCCAAAAGATATGGACAGCCAGTTTTCAGAAAAGAAACCAAGTTTGTCATTTATGATAAAAAGAATCATCTGCATCCAGAGAGAGATGGATCACAACATATTATTTTCACCTTTGTTGTTGTTGTTATTGCTTGTTTTTTTCATTTTCGTTTTTTCCTTATTAATCTAATTTTTCTTGTACAGCATGACAAATGTGAAAATATGTTTAGAAGAATTGCACATTTTTAAAATTTGCTGTCTAGGGGAGAGAGGAGGTGGTAAAGGAGAGAGAAAAAATTGGAATACAAAATTTTGCAAGAATGAATGTTGAAAACTATTTTTGCATATTTTGAAAATAAAAAGCTATTATTAATAAATAAAAATTGAAAAAATCAAGGCTATCTATAATCATATGAAAAATGCTCTGTCATTATTGATCAGAGAAATGCAAATTAAAATAACTCTGAGTTACTACTTTGCACCTATCAGAATGGCTAATATGATAAAAAAAAAAAGAAATATGTTAGATATTGGAAGAGTGTGGGAATATTGGAACAGTAATGCACTGTTGCTGGGATTGTGAACTGATCCAACTGTTCTAAAGAACAATTTGGAATTTTACTCAAAGGGCTATAAAACTGTGCATACCCTTGATGTGTATACCAATACTACTGAAAGGTCTATATCCCCCAAAGGGGAAAAAACTTATCTGTACAAAAATATTTATGGCAGCTCTTTTGATAGTGGCTAAAAACTGAAAATCAAAGGGACACCCCCCAATTAGAGAATGGCTAAACTAGTTATGATATATGATTGTAATGTAATATTAATGTATTGTAAGAAATGACAAGCAAAACGATTTCAGAAAAACCTGGTAAAACTTATAGGAAGTGGTGTTTACATCACTTTTGTAAAGTGAACAGAACCAAGAGAAGGTTGTACATAGCAACAATACTGTTTGATAAAGAACTGTGAATGACTTAACTATTTTGAGCAATACAATGATCCAAGACAATCCCAAAGGATTAATTATGAAGCATACTATCAGTCTCCAAAGAAAGAACTCATATTAATTGATTACAGACTGAAGGATGTTCTTTTTCACTTTCCTTCTTTTTAAATTGAAGAATTCTTGTATAAAATGAGTCATATGAAAGTGTTTTACATAATTGCACATGTATAACCTATATCTGATTGTTTACTGTCTCTGGGAGTGAGGAGGGGAAGGAAGGCAGGAGAGAGAGAATTTGGGACTCAAAACTTTAAAATGTTTAAAAAAAAACTTTTAAAAATTTTATTTATACTTTTTTTGTTTGGACACAACTTTCAACAAACACTCAAAAAATCTCAATACAAAGCATAGTCCAGAAAGACAATATATTCTTTAACAGTGAGATATTACTATTGACAATTGAAATTGACAAGACTTTTACTGCCAATCCACAATGATTTTCTTTCCATTATTGCAGTTACAATTCTGCTTTCTGCACTCTTTATCAATTCATATCCCTTCCCACATTTATTTGTTTTTTTAATTTTTCATGTAGCAAGTATACTCTCACTCTCCCACTTCTAGTCTGGGTACACCTGCTGCTCAAGGAAAGAGGTATTATAAAAACTGTGGGATATGCAGCCCACAACGATGTCAAGTGCAGCCAAATCAGATTAAAATGTAATTAGGAAGTATTTATCAAATTAAATAAAAATATAACAAAACATAATGATATATAATTTTCTAAAATACTGGAGCAGTTTTCCTTAATGATCTTTTGAAGAATGCTCTCCAGGCTTTTTTTTTTCCCATCAAGGCCTTCAGGTAGGCCAATAATTTTTAAATTGTCTTTTCTGGATTTATTTTCCAATACCAATGAGGTATTTCACATTTTCTTCCATTTTGTTTGACTGATTCTTGCTGTCTCACAGAATCATTAGCTTCCACTTGCCCCATTCTAGTTTTTAATGTGTAATTTTCTTGAGTTAGTTTTTATATCTCTTTTTCCATTTGGTTAATTCTACTTTTGAAGGAGTTGTTTTCTTCAGTGGATTTTTTTTTTTTTTTTTTTTTTTTTTTTTTGCATTTGGCCAATTATATATTTTTAAGAAGTTGTTTTCTTCAGCCAATTTTTTCCCTTCCTTTTTCAAGCTATTGACTCTCTTATGAGTATCTCTCATTTCCTTTCTAATTTTTTCTTCTCCTTAGTTGCCTTTTAAAATCTTTTATGAACACTCCCAAGAAGCCTCTTTGGGCTTGAGACCAATTCATATCACTCTTTGAGATTTCCTATGTGGATATCTTGTCCTCATCTGAGTTCATATTTTGATCTTCCCTGTCACCATAGTAACTTTCTATGGTCACAGTTCTTTTCTATTTCTTGATTATTTTCTTTCTTTTTCTTTTGGTATTTCCTCTTTTTTTAAAATTTTTATGGTTGAGCTTTGCTCCTGGGGTAAAGGGGGCTTGTCCCAAGCTTTCTGTACAGCTCTGAGACTTGGCTTTGAGCACAGGGGACCTTTGTGTTTGGAGGGGGTAGCTTTTGCCTACTCTTTCCAGAAAACAGCCTGGTTTCCCAATTTGCCTTCTGAGCTGGGAATGGAGGCTGCCCCACTAATTTGCTCCTCTACTGAGCCAGTACTGAGGGTCTTAGTTGTTAATTTGCTGTGATTAAAACCCTCTCACTGGCTTTGCCAGAGTTTGTCTGAGACAGGCTGAAAAACCTTTTCATCCCAGTGAGACCTTTATAGAAGGTTTTTAGTCTTTCTTGATTTGAAAAGAGATTTTATTCCATCAGAGTGTTCAGAGTCTTGGTTTCATGTGATTTTTGAGGGAAAATGGGAGAGCTTAAGCAGCTTCCTGGCTTTATTCTGCCGTCTTGGCTCTACCCCTGAAAGATAATATGTAGTTTTCTAAGTCAATATGATTCATAAGGATACTTATATACAGATGGCCTCTATTTCTATTTGAGTTCAGCACCACTGTTCTGGGATACCTTAAGGATATCTACAGAAATAGCAGCCAGAAAAAATCTAAAAAAAGGCAATTATTCCTTCAGTGTCTGTTAGGGTCTGCTTATAAATTCAAGTTCTGGGTTGTTTTTTTCCTCCTTTGGGAATTCTCTTATTGTTTGTTCAGTTTCTTTTTCTGAGACTGAGTTATTTAATAAATAATTCCTTTATTTCCTTATGATTTATGAATTTTTTTTAATCATTGATATTTGCAATTTGGTTTTCTTCTACTACTTCTTTTCTTCTTCTACTGCTACTATTATTTCTCTCTCTTTTTCTGTCTCTGTCTCTCTGTCTCTGTCTCTGTATCTCTCTCTTTCTCTGTCTCTGTTTCTTTCTCTCTCTCTGTCTTTCTCTCTCTCTCTTTCTCTCTCTCTCTGTCTTTCTCACTCAATCTATTTCTTTTCCATTAAAATGTTTTCTATTTCCTGGCTCCACTCTTCACTCTCTACCTCCTCACCAACATCCTTGACCCACACAGATGCCATTCTCAGAATTTTAAAATAAATAACATTGTTTATTCTTCTTTCTAATCCATTCTGCTATTCTCTATTTTATGGCTGGGTTTATCACATTCATATTCATTATCTTCTATGCCATCATATTTTCTTGTATATTTTTTTCTTTTCCTCCTGTCTTCTTAATTTTTGCAAAGAAAGAGTTATGGGGTAGGAAGAGAAGAATGTGATTAACACTTGTATTTTATAATGCAAAATCAAAAAAAAAAAAAAAAATCTGCTCCTGCTCCTTTTTTACCCATTGTTTTGGTTAGGCCCAATCCTGGTTTCTATTTCTTTTCTCTCTTTTGAACTTCTCATTTATGATCTGTCCTCTAAAGTAGTGACTTTTTGATGACTTTTTGTTATGCTCGTGACTATTGCTCTCCTCAATCTGCTCTTCCTCTTAAACACTCTTTTCTCCATTCTCTTTCCATGCTTATTTCGTTGTAGAGTTTAATATAATTCTGATCCAACCATTTTGGAGGGCAATTTGGAACTATTCCCAAAGGCCTATCAGACTGTGCATATCCTTTGATCCAGCAGTGCCTCTACTGGCCTATATCTCAAAGATATCATAAAAGAAGAAAAGAGACTCACATGTGCAAAAATGTTTGTGGCAGCCCTCTTTGTAGTGGCAAGACACTGGAAATTGAGTGAATTTTATTTTTTTTCTCATTTTTTTTCCAGTTTAATTTGATTTTTCTTATGCAGCAAGATAATTGTATAAATATATTGGATTTAACATATATTTTAACATGTTTTACATATATTGGCTCTTTATTTCATATCTAGATTTCTAACACTGTTTAGTCTTCCTCAGTGTTAGAGGAAGAGGGAGGAGAAAGAATACATTTTCATGATAATGTAGAGCAGTGGTGTCAAATGCAAATAGAAACAGATATCTGAAGCACTAAATTCCTACAGACTGCATTTTGACCTAGAAAACCACAAATTAAAATTATCTATATTGTACTGTACTTTTATTTATTTTGTTAAAGAGTTCCAATTATATTCTGGCCATACTTGTGCAGCTTACAACAAGTTTGACAATTCTGGTATAGAAGTAATTCAGCATTTTACATATAACTGGGGAAAATAAAATTTGAAAAAAAAGAATCGATTCAACATGTAGAAAAAGATAGGGAAGGCAGTAGAGTGCAGTCAATGCCTGGGGGGGAAGGAGGGAATGAGAAGTATAGGGATAAAGATAAAGAACAGAGGAAGGGATTATAAGGCATAAAGAAATGTGGAATGACAAAATATTATCATCAAAGTCTTAGAGTTCATGAACATGGAAGTGGAATATCTGGTGATAATAAGCTCAAGACTATGGCCATCTCTATGGGGTCATAGGAATAGACTGAGGAACTGGAAAGTTAGGAAATTTGAGGAAGCATCAATGTCTATATTGAAGTCTAACATATTCAGGTAGGAGTTGGGGTTAAAAAAAATTAAAAAGACTGAGTTAGGCAATGAACCCACTGAGAAAGAAAAGTGAATGATTTGGGTATTGATAGGTAATACTCCAGCTGACACTGATCTCTCTCATTTATTATCACTCAGTCGCAATAGAAAATATTCTTGAAGGGTTTTGCTATAGGAACATCTACAAATGTCTCTTGAGATGCCTGTGAAATTGTTTTCCGGGTCTCTGTTTTTTCAGCCAGAGCCTAAATTCACATTCCTAACTGCCTCAACTTTTAAATTCCTAATGTTTGGTGCAGCATGAAACACTTTAAATTTTGCAAGAGAACTGGACATAGAATTAAATTAATGGCATTTGCTTGAAGCACATTTCAAGAAAATGTAAGATTACTAGGAACACAACTAATCAATATCTGTTTTTAAATATATTAATAAATAATAATATAATATATAGATAATAAAAACTGTCTAATTTCCTTAAAAAGGCAAACAATTGTTTCTTGGTAAATACTTTATTTTAAAAAAAACAGCAAATGTGTATTCTAAAAAAGATTTAAATACAAACAAATACATAATAGCTAGCAAGTATTAATGCTTTAAGGTTTACAAAAAGCTATACAAATATTACCTCACTTTATCCTCAAAGGTAAGTGCTATCATTATTTATTTTTGTTGAGGCAATTGGGGTTAAGTGACTTGCTCAGGGTCACACATAGGTGCTATTATTATTATCCCCATTTTATAGGAGAGAAAATTGAGGTATATAGACATTAACTGACTTTTGCAGGATTTTACAGGGATTATCTGAGGTAAAAGACATGAATTCAAGTGTATTGACTTTATCCATTGCACCATCTAGTGGTCAGTGTATATTACTACATGACATCCTTGACAGTGACTAAAAAAAAAGACAATCACCTATTATTCAATCATCCTCATGCTCATTCTTCAGGGAACAGGATAATAAGGTTCACATTTGTAGAGGACTTTATGACTTACGAAGCACAATCCTATCAATCCTGCAAAGAAGGCACTACAAGAATCTTGAATCTAGGTCTCTAGTCACCAGGCATATTTATATTTACGTAATGTCTTGGAGTTGGATAACAAAGCACCTTCAAAAGAACACATTTAATCGCAACAAGCATAAGTAGTACAAGTTTTACTATCCTTATTTCATATCTAGGTTCCTAACACAGTTTTGTCTTTCTTGATTTCTCAGTTGTGGAGGCAAAGGGAGGAGAGAGAATACATTTTCATGAAAATAAAACTAAGATTTAAAACATATCCTCATTTTACGGATGATAAATCAATCTCATAGAGGAGGTGAATTGTCTGAGGTCATAGAGCTAGTAGGGAGCAAATCCAATACTTGAACTTAGATCTTCTGACTCCTGTTCCAGGTAACTTGGTTCCAGGAACCAAGACTCCAGCTAAGTTCTTCTGACCCCAAGACACAGCAGCCTGTCCACTATATCATTCTGTCCTCCCTTGTTATCAGTTCTTCCATGAGTGGGGCAGAAGTCCCTAATGTTTAATTCAAGCACTCTCGAGACATATGGACATATCTATTTTCCCACCAGCCCTTCTCTTAACTTCATCAGCCTTAACTCTAGGAAAAATCACTTTTCTTCCTTTTTCTGGCAATGGCATTTTCTCTGGTCTGCAATTTACTGCCAAATTTACTTCTGAAATCCAGAGGCAATAACCAGATCTTTTAATTAAATCCACCAGTCTTCTGCTCCCCATTGCAGTCCAACCTCAGTCACTTCATGATCTAAGCAATACATAGACAACCCTAGCATCAAGACTAGCTGCATGATTTTGGGTAAATTACTCTAGCTCTCTAAAATTTACTTTCCTTATTTATAAAGCAGAAATAAAGTCTTGGAAATAACCATCTTTTTTTTTTTTAATTTTTATTTAATAGCCTTTTATTTACAGGATATATACATGGGTAACTTTACAGCATTAACAATTGCCAAACCTCTTGTTCCAATTTTTTCACCTCTTACCCGCCCCCACCCCCTCCCCTAGATGGCAGGATGACCAGTAGATGTTAAATATATTAAAATATAACTTAGATACACAATAAGTATACATGACAAAACATTATTTTGCTGTACAAAAGAATCAGACTCTGAATTATTGTACAATTAGCTTGTGAAGGAAATCAAAAATGCATGTGTGCATAAATATAGGGATTGGAATTTAATGTAATGGTTTTAGTCATCTCCCAGAGTTATTTTTCTGGGCATAGCTAGTTCAGTTCATTACTGCTCCATTAGAAATGATTTGGTTGATCTCGTTGCTGAGGATGGCCTGATCCATCAGAACTGGTCATCATCTAGTATTGTTGTTGAAGTATATAATGATCTCCTGGTCCTGCTCATTTCGCTCAGCATCAGTTAGTTAAATCTCTCCAGGCCTTTCTGAAATCATCCTGTTGGTCATTTCTTACAGAACAGTAATATTCCATAATTTTCATATACCACAATTTATTCAGCCATTCTCCAACTGATGGACATCCATTCAGTTTCCAGTTTCTAGCCACTACAAAAGGGCTGCCACAAACATTCGTGCACATACAGGTCCCTTTCCCTTCTTTATAATCTCTTTGGGATATAATCCCAGTAGTAACACTGCTGGATCAAAGGGTATGCACAGTTTGATAACCTTTTGAGCATAGTTCCAAACTACTCTCCAAAATGGTTGGATTCGTTCACAACTCCACCAACAATGCATCAATGTCCCAGTTTTCCCGCATCCCCTCCAACAATCATCATTATTTTTTCCTGTCATCTTAGCCAATCTGACAGGTGTGTAGTGGTATCTTAGAGTTGTCTTAATTTGCATTTCTCTGATTAATAATGACTTGGAGCATCTTTTCATATGACTAGAAATAGTTTTAATTTCTTCATCTGAGAATTGTCTGTTCATATCCTTTGACCATTTTTCAATTGGAGAATGGTATGATTTTTTATAAATTAGAGTTAATTCTCTATATATTTTGGAAATGAGGCCTTTATCAGAACCTTTGACTGTAAAAATAGGAAATAACCATCTTAAAAGATAGTTATGAGAGCCCTTTGCAAACCCTAAAGCACAATATAAATTCAAGTTGTTGCCATTATTGTTATACAACAACACTAAGCAATGGTGCAACATATCTTCCTAAGGGAGAAGCTTTTCTATTTTTGAATAGCTTCTACCAAGGGGATATATAAGTAACTTGTTGAAAAAGGAATTAGGAGAAATCTGGGATTTTAACACTTCCTAGCTGTGTGACCCTAGGCAAGTTACTTAACTCCAATTGCCTCAGCAAAAAAAAAAAAAAAAAGTCATATAGTTACAAGCTAAAATAAGGTTAAAACAGTTAGAAGGTAAAAAACTGTTGAGTCATGTGAACTACTTACTTCCCATCAGGCCTTAGACTAAAGAAATGAAGTCAGTGTTGACAGCTTTTGTTAATTAATTTTGCTAGTTTTACTGTACCAAGGACCTATTCTCTTTGATTCCAAAAATATTTACCCTAATTGTATGTTGTTTACAATCACCTCAAAGAAGAGTTTATTTTCTCAGTATGCTGAACAATGCTAAGGAAAGTAAAAACTCAATTTAGGATTTCGTGGATTCATACAAGGTATAGTTCTTGAAGAAATTAAGATTATCTATAAGAAATGATTAGTAGGTTTTCAAAAAGCCTGGAAAGACATTAGCTTTTGTTAACGAATGTGGATCATGGTATTTTCACCTTTTTATTGTTGTTTGCTTGGTTTTTTTCCTTGTATTTTTTTCCCTTTTGATCTTATTTTTCTTGTGCAGCATGACAAATATGGAAATATGTTTAGAAGACTTGCATAATTAATCTATACCAGATTGTTTACTGTCAGGGTTGGGGGGGGGGCGAGAAAAATTTGGAATATAAGGTTTTGCAAAAGTGAATATTGAAAACTGCATATATTTGGAAAAATAAAATATTAACAAAAGGTTTTTTTTTTCTTAAAAAGAAATTAAAATCGTAAAGGAAATATTTACCTCATTAAGGGAACAATTTTTCTCCCAACTGCTTAACATTGCAAGATACCTTAAAGGGATTATCTAGAACTATGGTAAAATGAAAAAGGTCAGGAGACTCCAGAGATTTGGGCCCCAGTTATGCCTCCAGATGTTCCACTGGGGGCAAAAAAACCCAAACATTTCCAGGCCTCATTTTTCCCACTTAGAAAATGAGAGCTGAACTAATAACTTTAATGCTCTAAAGTTATTATCTAAAGATCTTCACCCCCATTGTCTCCTTTGAGCTTTCCATACTGTAGGGTAGGTATTACAGATTGTATTATCCTCACTTTACATAGGAGGAAACTGAGCACTGAGAAGAGTGTCATCACTCAGCTAATAGTTGGCATCAGAAGCAGGATGCAAATACTTCAAGTCCAGTATGCCAGTCATTATACCATCTGACTTCCATGCAAGCTTTTCTTACCATCATTAGACTTTGATGTTTATGTTTTATCTCCAAAAAGAATGTCAAACTCTGAAGGGCAAGTATTGTTTGGATTTTACCCCCAACATGAAGCATATTGCCTTATACATACTGTTTAACATTTGTTGAGTTAAACTATTTAAAAATAATTACTGAATTATTGCAAAATAATGTTAAATGACGGTTCATCACAATCAGGTAAAACCCAGAGGGGGAAAAATGAAATATAAAGTCCACTTTTAGACTGGGAGAAAATAGAAAATGTAGCAGCAGAAAGCTTTTAAGACTCAGGCCATTCAGTGAATAGTTGTTAAATCCAAAGTACTATCAGCAAAATCAGATGCTGCCTCAAATCAGGTGCAGGATAACGCAAACCTCCTTCCACCCCCCCCCCCCCCCCCCCCCCCCCCCCCCCCCCCCCCCCCCCCCCCAGGGCTTCTCTGATCCCTATCTACTGTACTGACTGAAAGCTAAGTATGGAACCCCCTCCCTGCCTTTGCCTTGCTTACCTACATCTCTCAAGAAAGGAAAGAGAAAACTGAAAGGAAAACCAGAACTAGCATAGCAAGGTTTACGCAGTTTCAAGTGTTAAAAACCTTTTAAGCATTCACATTCTGAATTTTAGCTGCCCAGGACCATTATTTACAAATTGTAACTGTTCCTATAGAACTTAGTGTCTCCTACATTTTTTACCTAATGTATTGTTTCCAAGGAATCAATGGACACTTTCATTAAACGAAGATATCTCTGGATTCCATATTAGCAAGGCCAA
Organism: Sarcophilus harrisii; assembly: GCF_902635505.1. NCBI lineage: Eukaryota > Metazoa > Chordata > Mammalia > Dasyuromorphia > Dasyuridae > Sarcophilus > Sarcophilus harrisii. The sequence continues at coordinate 338,553,289 of NC_045426.1, forward strand.
TTCTGTCCCCCACATTAGGCCGTTAATTGTTTCCTTTGTCTTTGACCACAGATCCCAAGAGAAAATGAACTTGCTACCACACAAAAGATTTCCACTGTTTATTTCCACACCCCATATGTTACATAATGTACATTCCCAACTGGGAGCTCTCCCTGAGTCACACAGCAACCAGAGAACACTGAGCACGGCGCACATCAATCCAGATAGCGGGCCAAAGGGAACAGGCTCCAGGACTAGTCCCGCCAGCGATGTCCACACTGGGCATTGCAGCACTTGTAGAAAGTGGTCATAGGCTCATCAGCGGAACGAGTCTGAAGCTGCATGAAATAGGCTCGAGGATGCTCACACTTGGGGCAGGGCTCTGCAGAGGATAAAACAAAAAAATTAAGTTTGTGGTACATTATTCTTTCTTATACAAAAACACTACTGAACTACTGCTAAGCAAATGCCTTTGAGGTATTCTTTCTGTACTGGAGATGAACAGCAGGCACCAGCACACACTGAGAGAAGTGAGGTGATGAGCAGAGTCTACAGGGGGATGACTCAGCTCCTGACTCTGCTTTTGCTGTTTCCACTCCATTTTGTGCCCAACCAGGAAACTAAGTAAAAAGGACCATATGCCATGGGGTAAAGATGGGCTGCCTCTGAGACTGTAGAGTTTCCTGGAGGCCCTAAGGACGATTCCCTTGCTTCATTCTTATATAAATAAAAGCACAAAGGAAAATTAAGGAAATAAAACTGGCTTTTGCCTCCACCATTCACCCAGAAGCCACCAGGAAAAGGGACAATATGCAAAGCAAATGAAAGTCCATAGCATTTCGACACAACTGAAGAGTAAGGACTGCAACTACCTCAATTTTGAAGTATTGCTCCAAGTCCCTACTCATATTGCAATGGAGAAGCTATCCTACAGGGCTGATGGCTTAAAGTAACAATTGAAAAGAAGCTATATATAGGGTGTCCCAAAAGTCTCAGTGCAGCTTAGTTTTAATAATGGCTTTAATAACATATCCTATATCTCCAAAAAGTACTGTGTGGCAGGTATTTTTTTTTTTTATTTAATAGCTTTTTATTTACAGGTTATATGTATGGGTAACTTTACAGCATTAACAATTGCCAGACCTCTTGTTCCAATTTTTCACCTCTTACCTCCCACCGCCTCCCCCAGATGGCAGGATGACCAGTAGATGTTAAATATATTAATATATAAATTAGATACACAATAATATACATAACCAAACTGTTATTTTGCTGTACAAAAAGAATTGGACTCTGAAATATTGTACAATTAGTTTGTGAAGGAAATCAAAAATGCAGGTGGGCATGAATATAGGGATTGGGAATTCAATGTAATGGTTTTTAGTCATCTCCCAGAGTTCTTTCTCTGGGCGTAGCTGGTTCAGTTCATTACTGCTCCATTGGAAATGATTTGGTTGATCTCATTGCTGAGGATGGCCAGGTCCATCAGAACTGGTCATCATATAGTATTGTTGTTGAAGTATATAATGATCTCCTGGTCCTGCTCATTTCACTCAGCATCAGGTCATGTAAGTCTCCCCAGGGCTTTTTGAAATCATCCTGTTGGTCATTTCTTACAGAACAGTAATATTCCATAATATTCATATACCACAATTTATTCAGCCATTCTCCAACTGATGGACATCCATTCAGTTTCCAGTTTCTAGCCACCACAAAAAGGGCTGCCACAAACATTCGTGCACATACAGCTCCCTTTCCCTTCTTTATGATCTCTTTGGGATATAATCCCAGTAGTAACACTGCTGGATCAAAGGGTATGCACAGTTTGATAACTTTTTGAGCATAGTTCCAAACTACTCTCCAGAATGGTTAGATTCGTTCACAACTCCACCAACAATGCATCAATGTCCCAGTTTTCCCACATCCCCTCCAACAATCATCATTATTTTTTCCTGTCATCTTAGCCAATCTGACAGGTGTGTAGTGGTATCTTAGAGTTGTCTTAATTTGCATTTCTCTGATTAATAATGACTTGGAGCATCTTTTCATATGACTAGAAATAGTTTCAATTTCTTCATCTGAGAATTGTCTGTTCATATCTTTTGACCATTTTTCAATTGGAGAATGGCTTGGTTTTTAATAAATTAGAGTTAATTCTCTATATATTTTGGAAATGAGGCCTTTATCAGAACCTTTGACTGTAAAAATATTTTCCCAGTTTATTGCTTCCCTTCTAATCTTGTCTGCATTAGTTTTGTTTGTACAAAAACTTTTCAGTTTGGTATAATCGAAATTTTCTATTTTGTGATCAGTAATGATCTCTAGTTCTGCTTTGGTCATAAAGACCTTCCCCTTCCACAGGTCTGAGAGGTAAACTATCCTGTGTTCCTCTAATTTATTAATAATTTCATTCTTTATGCCTAGGTCATGAACCCATTTTGACCTTATCTTGGTGTACGGTGTTAAGTGTGGATCAATGTGGCAGGTATTTTTAAAAATGACATGAATCAAAATTCATTTGTTATGAGAATTTTTTCAATACCCCTTTAGGAAAAGAGGACTCCCCAAGAATATTTATGCTTTCAAACTTTAGATAGGCATTAAAACTTTCTATAACAAATTTTAGCAGTTCTAATCCAAAGATGTATTTTCTTAAAAGAGAAATATTAACAAACGGGGTCTTGCTTTGTGCCTCCCAGGTCTTATACACACTGGAGTTATTATTGCTCTTCTTCCTCTTCTATACCCTCTCTTTGGCCTAATCTTTTTCTCTTAAGTGATAGTTAATACATAAGTGAAGAATATTTGTCATTTGTTGTACTTATCCCTGATCTTAATTTAAAAAGTACATGAGGGGAGAAGGAGCCAAGATAGCATGGTAAAGGCAGAAAATCGCCCAACCTCTCCCCCAAACCGCTCTAAATTAGTTTAAATAATGACTCTAAACAAATTGTAGAACATCAGAACACCCAAAAAAAATGGAGTAAAACATTTTCTAGCCGAAGGCAACTTAGAAGCTCAACACAAAAAAGTCTGTAACGCCAGGGTAGGAGTCCAGCATTCAGCCCAGTGCAGGGCCCAGCCTGCCCTGGCCCAACCTCTGAATCAGCAGTACTGGTGGCTTCCAGGCCTCTCAGCCCAGAGATACCAAAGATCAGCAGAAAAAGTCTGTGGAACCAGAGTGGTAAGAATATCGTAGCCAAATTCTAGAACTCTTAAGTCAAGAAGAAAAAATATTACAAGCATCCAGAAAAGAACAATTCAAGTATAGTGGAGCTATAACCAGGTTAACACAAAATTTAGCAGTTTCTACAATAAAGGACTAGAGAGCTTGGAATATGATATTCCAGAGAGCAAATGGAGCTAGGATTACAAGCAAGAATCACCTACCCAGCAAAACTGAGCATAATCCTTCAGAGAAAAAGGTGGTGAAATTCAATGAAATAGAGAATTTTCAAGCATTAGTAATGAAAAGATCAGAGCTGAATGGAAAATTTGATTTTCAAATACAGGACTCTGGAGAAGCATAAGGAGGTAATCAGGAAAGTGATATCATAAAGGACTTCATAAGGGTTATGTTTACTTTCCTATATGAGAGGATAATACTTGTAACTCATTGGAACATTTTCACTATTATGGCAGTTAGGAGGAGCATATATATAGACAGAAGGCAGAGGTGTGAGTTGGTTATGAAGGGATAATATCTTTTATAAAAAATGAAATTAAGGGGTGAAAAAGGAACATACTGGGAGAAAGAGAAAGGGAGAAATGGAATAGTGCAAATTATTTGCCATTTTAAAAAAAAGAGGCAAGAAAAAGTTTTTACAATAGAGGGGAGTAGGGGGAGGAGAGGATGAGTAAGTAAACCTTACTTTCATCAGAATTGGCTCAAAAAGGAAATAATATACATTCTCAAGATGGGTATAGCAATCTATCTTACCCTGCAGGAAAATAGAAAGGTAAGAGAATATGGGAAGGAGGGGAGGGTGATAAAAGAGATGGCATATTGGAGGAGGAAGTGGTCAACACACTTTTAAGGAGGGACAGGGTGAAAGAGGAGAGAGAGGGAGAGGGAGAGAGGGAGGAAAGGAGAGAGAGAGAGAGAGAGAGAGAGAGAGAGAGAGAGAATAAAGGAGGGGGAGGAGGAATACAGTTAGCAATAGTAATTGTAAAAAGAATTTCAAAGCAAGTTTCTCTTATAAGGTCTCATTTCTCAAACATAAAGGGAACAAAATTAAATTTATAAAAAAATAAGAGCCATGACTTAATTGATAAATGATCAAAATATATGATTATATGATCTGTGCCCAAAGATCTATAAACTCATGCATATCCTTTGACCTAACAATACCACTACTAAGCAAGAATACTATATATACAAACAATATTCCTAGCAGCTCCCTTCTCGGGACAAAAAAAAATTGGAAATTGAGAGGATGCCCATCTATTGAGGAATGGTTCAATAAACTATAGTATGTGTTTGTGATGAAATATTATTGTTATATAGGGAATGATGAGCAGGATGCTCTCAGAAAAAAACAACAACAAAATCTGGAAAATCCTTTATGAACTCAAGTAAAGTAAAACATATTGTATACAAAGTAATAGCAATGTCCTGGGATGACCAGCTGTAAATGACTTTGCTATTCTCAACAATACAATCATTCACAAATACTCTTAAGGAATTATGGTGAAAAATCCTATCCATATCCAGAGAAGGAACTGGGTCTGAAAACAGATCAAAGCATTTTCTCTATCTCCATCTCTCTCCCTTTTTTTTTAACTTAATTTTTCTTGACAGTTTTTATTTTCATTAGAGTGGAAGATGTGTTTTCTTTCACAATTTTACTTTTATGAAAATATTTTATATAACTTCACATCAGGTTTCTTAATTGTGGGTAGGGACAAGGGAAAGAACTTAGAACTTATAAAAAAACAGAAATGTTGTAAGTAAAATATTTTGCAAACTTTAAAGCATTATATTATAATATAAGAGCTCTTACATTATACAAATAGCTCTTCCTGAGGCAGTTGGGGTTAAGTGATTTGCCTAGAGTCACACAACTAGGAAGTGTTAAAGTGTCTGAGACCAAATTTGAACTCAGGTCCTCCTGACTTCAGGGCTGGTGCTCTGTGCCACCTAGCTGCTCCAAGACTACTTAAGCTCTCTTGCCCTTATTATATGAGGAACAATTTCAAGTATTTGATGTGAAGAGAAGTGGTTAGCAGCCATGTCACTGGTATAACTATTGTTTATACTCTTAGCAGGGCTCTGGAAGGGGGAGAGGGGATTCTGCCTCTTACCTGCAGTGGAGTCAACATTCTCCCAGGCAGCAGCTCCCCCCAGCACATCATCCACTTCTTTCAGCTTTGGATACTTCCGATTCGTTACCTAGAAAACCACATCACCACATGAAAACCCTAGAAAATAGAATAGTGCCCATCTGTCCTATCCAAACCCCAACCACATAATTTAACTCTACATAGGGTTCAGAAAACTTTGGGACAAAAGTCACACTGAGCAAAGAGATGGAAATTTATCAGTGAAGATCACAGAATGGGAGAAAAAAAGCTTAGGTGTAAATAAGAGAAATTAGCATAGGAAGACCAAAGCCAATCAAAATCAAGAAGCAATTAGTATATAAAAGAAAGAGGACTGAAATGAATACAGGGTATAGGATGTGAATCTAGGCTTTTCTATTAAAGGTTCTATTTAAGCAAGTCATTTCATTTCTTCTGTTATCAATTTCCACATCTGCAAAATTAAGTGAAAGGACCAGCTAATCTATAAGATTTCTCTTGGCTCTAATAGTCTATCAGTCAAAAGCCAACACCATTGAATAACAATATTGTAAAGACAACTATGAATAATTTAAGAACACTGATCAACACAACGACCAACCAGAATTCCAAAGAACTTGTGTTGAAACAAGTTACTTCCCCCATCTAGGTAAAGAGGTGATTGACTCAGACTAGAGGTTAAGGCATGTATTTTTTAGATGTGATTAATGCAAGAATCTGTTTTGTTTGACTATACATGTGTTTAACTGAGTTGTTTGTCCCTGGCTTCCTGAATGGGAGACAATGGAGAAGATGGGAAGTAAAAAATGCTAAGCTGAAAATAAAACTGAATTAAAAAAAAAAAACAAAAAACAATTGGTATTGAAAAGGAAGCCAATGTCAATGGATCAGAGTGTATACAGGAAGAGGGCAGAGCCAAGATGGCAGAGAGGCAGGGACTCACTTGAACTCTCCCAAACTATCCTTCAAAAAAACCCATTAAAATAACACCTCAAAACAAATTCATTTGAACCAACAAAAGGACAAAGTGAAATAATTTTTCAGGCCAAGACCACTTAGAAGGTTGGCACTCATTGGCGTGAGAAGAGAGTCTGACACAGTCTGACAAAGACTGCTCTAAGCAAGCCAGCAGCAGGCCTGGGGGGAGGGGGGTATAACTAAATCTGGCTTTTAAACACTGACAGTTAAAAAAAAAAGAATTTCTGAAAGGGCTCAAAAAATATTTTTAAAATCAAGTAAGAAGTAGAAGAAAAATTGCAAAAGAAATGACAATGATGCATAAAAATAATGGAGAAAGGTCATCAGCTTGGTTAAAAAAAAAAGGCACAATATAATAATGAAGAAAATAACACCTTAAAAAAAGACTATAGGTTAAATGGTAAAAAGAGATACAAAAAATCTATTGAAGAGAACTCCTTAAAAGCTGAATTGGCCAAATGAAAAAGAATATACAAAAACACACTAAAGAAAATGCCTTTTTTTTTTAAAGCTCTTTATTTTCAAAACATATGCACGGATAATTTTTCAACACTGACCCTTGTATAGCCTTGTGTTTCAGATTTTCCCCTTCTTATCTTGATGGCAAGCAATCCTGTATGTTATACATGTTAAAATACATGTTAAATCTAATGCAATTCTCTTGCTGCACAAAAAAAATCAAATCAAAAAGGAAAGAATGGGCAGCTAAGTGGTGCAGTGGATAGAACACCAGCCCTGAAGTCAGGAGGACACGAGTTCAAATATGGTCTCAGACACTTAATACTTCCTAGCTATGTGACCCCTTGACAAGTCACTTAACCCCAATTGCCTCGAAAGAAAGAAAATGAGTAAGAAAGCAAAATGTAAGTGAACAACATCAAATAGAGTGAGAATATTATGTTATGATCCAAATTCAGTTCCCACAGTCCTAAGAGAACTCCTTAAAAAATAGAATTGGCCAAATGGAAAAGGAGATGCTTTGGAAATGCAAATGGAAAAAGCTCACTGAAGAAAATAACTTCTTAAAAATTAGAAGTGAACAAATAGAAACTATTGACTTCATGAAACATCAAGAAACAATCAAACAAAATCAAAAGAATAAAAATAATAGAAAAAAAGGTGAATCATATCATTGGGGAAAAAAAAAACATGACCTGAAAAATTGATCAAGGAGAAATAATTCAAGAATTATTGAATATATGTGGAAGTTGTGATCAAAAAAAGAACCTAGACATTTTATTTCAAGAAAGTATCAAGGAAAACTGCCCCAATATCTTAGATTCAAAGGATAAAATAGAAATTGAAAGAATCTACCATTTTTCTCCGGAAATAGATCCTAAAATGAAAACTCTCAGAAATAATATAACCAATTCCAGAGCTCCCAGCTCAAGGAGAAAGAAGCAGACAGAAAGAAACCATTAAAATAGTTTTGGAGCCACAGCAAAGATAACACAAGACTTAGCAATTTCCACATTTAAGGACTGGAAAACTTGGATTATGATATTCTAGAAGGCAAAAAGGTAGGATTACTACCAAGAATCACCTACCCAGAGAAACAGTATAATCTTTCAGGAGAAAAAAAACCTGTTATTTAATGAAATAGAGAACTTCCAAGCATTCTTAATGAAAAGACCAGAGCTGAACAGAAATTTTTCAAATTTCAAAACAGAAGTTTTCAAATAAAAGACCCAAGAGAAGCATCAAAAGGTAAACAGGAAAAGAGAAATCACAAGAGATTCAATAAGATTACATTTGTACATGAGAAGATAATACTTGTAACTCCTAAGAACTTTCTCATTATTAGAACAGTTGAATGGTAGACAATGTTCAATCCTTACTCTCATCAGAATTGGCTCAAAGAGGGAATAATATATATACTCAATTGGGTATAGAAAGCTATCTTATACTACAGTAATATAGGAAAGAAAGGGGATAACAAGAGACCAATTGATACAAGAAAGGACCAAAAAATTTTTGTACAAACAAATTCAACGTAAACAAAATTAGGAAGAAAGCAAAAAATTGGAGATACAATTTTTACAAGCAGGATCCACTTAAAAGGCCTCATTCCTCAAATATGTAGAGAGATGAGTCAAATTTATAAGATTTCATAATTCATTCCTCAACTGATATATGGTCAAAGGATAACAGGCAGTTTTCAAATGAAGAAATCAAAGCTATCTAAGTAATTTGGGGGAAAAAAAAAGCTCTAAATCACTATTACTAGAGAAATGTAAATTAAAACAATTCTGAGGTATGACCTTATACTTATCAGATTGGTTAATATGTTGGAGAAGATGTAGAAAAACTAGAACATTAATGTACTGTTGGTGGAGTTGTAAACTGATCTAATCATTCTGAAGAACAACTTGGAACTATGCCCAAAGGATAAAAAAACTATACATAGTCTTTGATCTAGCAATACCACTATTACATCTGTATCCCAGAGACATTTTTTAAAAAGGAAAGGGACTTATCTATGCAAAATATTTATAGCAACTCTTTATGTTGGCAAAGAATCAGAATTGAGAGGATGCCCATCAATTTGTGAATGCTTGAACAAGTTGTGGTATATTATTGGGATACAATAGCGTCTGCTATAAGAAATGATGAGCAAGATACTTTCAGAAAAAATCTGGGAAGATTTACATGAGCAAAGTGAATTAAGCAGAGCCAAGAGAACAGTTAACAGCAATACTGTATGACGATTATCATGTGATTGAATGTGATTCTCAATATAACAGTAATCTATGACTCCTCTAAAGAACTTATGATGAAAAATGCTATTCACTCTGAATACATATTGAAGCATCCTTTTTTAAACTTTATTTTTCTTGTGTTTTTTTTTTGGGGGGGGGGCTATGTTTTCTTTTACAACATGATTATGCTTGAACATTATATAGAAATATTGGAATATTTAATATGGAATTATAATATGGAAATATAATTTGCATGACCATACATGTGTAACCTAAATCAAATTGCTTGTTTTCTCAAGGAGGGGGGAGGGATACTGGATTTGAATGAAGAGGGTAAGGCAGAGTTGGACTGATTCGCCAAAGGAATCAAGATGTGTTAGAATTCTTACAAAGTACTAAGTAAGTGGAATTGAGGAGACAGTGGTTAAATCTAATTTAGTACTGATTTAATCCTACAACAAATAATGGTTTCCTAGTGATATAAGGATTGGAGTATACTCAGTGTGGGATATATAAGGAAGAGCTGTCAGGGCCAGAAAGGACAAGCCCACTAGAAGCTCTCAGAGCCTCAGCCAGGATTCAGTTGAGATTCAGAAGCCAGAGAAGGCAGCTTACGCTTTTGGAACCAAGACTACAGAAGGCCTCTAAGAAAAACTAGCTGAGCCCCAAGTAAAAGAGAAACTTTGAAAGAGACAATAAAGGATTTGGATTTTAACTCCTGGCTGCATTTGGGGTGATTACACTGAATTGAAACGAAGGCTGCTGTTGGTGTTCTTTTTCCAAAACACAGCCAGATAACAAAAGTTCAGATCTTTTATTGTGTTCTTCAATATAGCCCAGTTAGCCCAGAGGCCTATCTCTCCCAAGAGCTCTTGCAGCTTTGTCCTTGGCTTCTGCCTCTGCTTTCTTCAGCTTCCAGGCAGCACCAAGGTAGAAGATACAATGAATCTCTCTTGCCTTGAAGACAGGGCTTGTAGGCTTTCTTCCAGAGTGCTCTGTCTCTGACCCCAGTCAATGTTCCCCAGAAAACTCTCTCAAGTAGATCCTCTCAAAAAAACTAACTCAAGCTCCAAGAGCTCCCTGTATATCCGTGATCTCCCAAAGGTTAACTCCGCCTTCTGGAGGGAGAGGGATTCTGGGTTATCTCCCAGAGTGCTCTCTGGCCCTAAGGGAGGTGTGAATTTGGTGTTTCTTTCTAAACCCTGAACTCTCCCAAACAGGTGAACTCCATTGAGTACTTAGATACTTATGAGCTCTCTAAAGGTATGAACACAAACATTGTTTCCATCAGTATTAGCAACTTATCACCTTGTAAGGATTTGCTCTAAGGTGTGAACCAATAAGCACTGTATCAATTCTATTGATTAACACCAGGATTCTGACATCACCCTTGAGTTTTCACCTTGTTTCAAGTTGAGTTGATACTAGGATTCCAACAGGCTGCCTCCAGAAGCCCCCCCAACAAAACTGCTCCCAGAAAATATTATACTGTAGAGAAGAATATCACAAAGATAGGGACGGAAAGAGAGTATAACCAATGTCAGAGCAATGATGTAGTAAAGAATTGAGAAATGCAGGGATTGAAGGTCACTTAAAGACTAAAAAAGAAGCACCTTAATTTAATAGGTTAATAGTCTTTAATCAGCAACTCTGAAAAACCAGGCTTCCTTGAAAATCCCACTCCTTTACTATTAGCTTTCCCACTTGCCTTCAGTCTCTGCTCTTTCACAACAGACATATACACACCCTTTTCTTTCACCTCTTAACAAAATTAACAAACCATTTGTGTGTCTCAAGGTTTCAAAAGAGTGTCTCCTTAAAATTAATTATGGATTTCATTCTGTAACACAAGTGAGTTGTCATTAAAAAACATGCCTCCCAAAAGCCTATGGAGTGAATTATCTGACATTAAAACATGTATATTTTTAGAAAATCATTAAAAGATGTTCAAGCATTTAACACAACGCCTGGCACATAGTAGTCAGTTTTAATAAATGTTTGTTGATTGACTGGTCACCCTAACATGTATATCCTTACTTCTAGCTTTACTTACCACATTCTATTTTCCTTGTATCATTACAGCTCCCACTTTACTTCTCACACAATCCCTTTTATACCCCTCCCTCACCTGGGATTCCCCAGACTCTCTTCTTCCAGTAGGAAGTGAAGAACCCCCTCAACTATCTTCTCCTCCCCACAGATGATTTTCCTTATAGAGTGAGAAATGAAATTAGACACTAGCTAATGCAGTTCCCCTCCTTTTATAGACAAGGAAGCTTAGATTCCATTTCAGATTGCTAATCTAATTTCCATTTAGTTTGCTAATCGAGGTATGGGACGTAATTTGACTGATCTCCCAGGCTCCAAGTCCAACACTCTATCCCCTAGGTTAAAGCTTTTTAAACTGTGGGTTCAGACCCTACGTGGAGTTCTGTAACTGACTACGGCCTCAGGAAGAATTTGGTAACAGTAGAAGGTACTCCGCCACAATGTAACAATGTAACAATAAGAAAGCACATCCCGTCAGAATGCTAATTTGCTTTCCATTTTTAATAAATTATATGTATACTAAAGAATTGTTTTTTTTAATAACTTTTTATTGACAGAGCCCATGCCTGGGTAATTTTTACAGCATTATCCCTTGCACTCACTTCTGTTCCGATTTTTTCCCTCCCTCCCTCCACCCCCTCCCCTAGATGGCAGGCAGTCCTATACATGTTAAATATGTCACAGTATATCCTAGATACAATGTATGTGTGCAGAAACGAACAGTTTAAAGAGTTGTTTTAAAAATAAGTTTCTTCATGATTTATTATCAGTGTTTGATTTGCATGCCTCTCTTAAATACCTCTATGCTAGGAGTCACACAAATTTCTAGGGAGTGGGAAAAGTTACGCTCTGAGTGAGACTGCGCTTTCTCTTCTCATCCCTCACACCCACCGGGCGTGTTCACACTCCCAGAAGCACCATTATGCCCCCACTACGTTACAGACAAGCACAGACACCTCCCCCTCCCCCCCCTCCGGCCCCAGCCGGCCTGCTCGCACCTTTCTGGTGATGTTGTGCACGTAAGGGCACGTGTTGCAAGCGAAGCGATGGCAGCGCTGCCCCTCCTCCACAATCAGCCCGTTCCCGCAGCCGGGGCAGAAGAGCAGCATAGTCTCCGCCGGTCACCAACTTCCCACGTCAGGCGACTACTCCGACCTCACTAATCAGCGACGGCCCCGCCCTTCGGCCCCCGCCAATAGCCATTCCCCGACCGCCCCTCATGATCCCACCAATGACCTTATCCCAACGGCGATGTAGGCCGCCCTTTCCCTGATCGGCCCCACCCACTCTCCTTCACTTTGGGCAGCCCTCCCCATCAGCCTTGCAAGTGACCCCGTCCCTCACCGGCCCCGCCTCGCTTTTCTTTCCACCAAATAGCAGTTCTCCATTGGCCTCCTAGCCCCGCCTCTCTTCTCACCCGAGGCCATTCTCCAGGCTCCCTCAGGAACCCCGCCCCTCCCTTTTCACCAATAGCCATTCCCCATCGGCCCTGCGGCAGTTCTCACCTTCTGATAAACTAGTTCCGCGTTGGCTTTGCATCAGCCCCGCTCCTTCTCAGCCCCACCCTCCAGCCGCCCTTCGGAAGTCCCGCCCCTCCCTTCACACCAATAGCCGTTACCCAGCAGTCTCTCCGGCAGGCCCGCCCTTCCCCGCAGTTTCCCCGCTGCTTCTTTGGTGGCGCTTGTCGGAAGTTTGTTGTGGAAGACGTGGAGATGGAGGACTGGGATGAGGAGAAGCCGTCGGTCGCTAAGGAAGAAGCGGAGGCTGCGAACAGCGGGGGCGGCGGGGAAGATGAGGACGACGAAGAGGAGGCGCTGCCTCACGCCGAAGTGGTGGATGTGTTTCAGGAGGGGCTAGCCATGATCGTTCAGGATCCGCTACTCTGCGACCTGCCTATCCAGGTATGGGAGGGAGGGGAAGGGGAGGAGGAAGGGGAGGAAAGGGAATAGGGGAAGGGGAGGGAAGGAGAGGGAAGAGAAGGGAAGAGGAAGGGGAGGGAAAGAGGAGCAGAAGGAGGCACCGTTGAGAGCCAAACCGAACTCCTGAAGGCTTCTTCTTCCCTTGGCTCCATCCAGAAACCTGCGAGATATATCTGTTAGTAGCGAGGAAGGAGATCTAAAAGTCAGGAAACGTGCCGAGTCTGGCGCTAAGCGCTGGTCTGCTCTCTTTGGGGGCGGGGTGTGTGTGTGTGGGGGGGGGGGTGGCGCAGTGTGAAACCGCCAAAGAAGGCCCATATGCGGCTGGAAAATCAGATCCTGGGATTTCCCGCCTGTGAGGTCCGTATAATCGCGGGAATGAGAGGTAGGGCGTGTGTCCGACAAGGCCACGGCTGTCTCTGGCTTTCTACTCCGCGCCTTCTTGTTTTGTCAGCCTAGCACGGTGGAAAGTGTCAAAAACCCGTGTTACCTATACCAGCATGACCCCAGACATTAAAACCAATTGTGTAAAATATAATTCCCTTCATATCCCCTCAAATCCCATTCATTTATTTATATTCTGAGCCCGTTTCCTCTTCAGAAACAAGAGAATGATACTTTACCTGTCTGTCCTATAGGCTTGTTGTGAAGAGTCCTTTGTAAGAGATTGGACTTCATTTCCCAGATGATCTGCAACATCCTCTCTTGATTCAAATCCCATGGTTCTTTTTCTCTAAATAATTATTATTGTGTTCTAGGTCACTTTGGAGGAGATAAATTCTCAGATAGCTCTGGAATATGGCCAAGCGATGACTGTCAGAGTATGCAAAGTGGATGGAGAAGTGATGCGTAAGAACTTTTTTGTTTGGCTATCCTGGAGGTGTCTAACATTTATATTTGTCTATTGTAATCATTTGTGAGACTTGCTAAGTGCTGAGAAATTCATTAATAATTGGGGGAAGGTGAAACAGAGCCAGAAAGGACTGGAGAGAGGAAGGAATTTGTCCATGGAAGTGTTTTAAGTACGGTTCAAGTCCCAAGATTCCTACCCACTTTGTCCTCAGCAGTCTCTGAGGCACAATTCTTGATCTTCCTGGAGAACCCCACCCCATTGTGGGCATTTGGAATAAAATTAATTTTAAGCAATAAGCAAAGGACAATTTGCTTATTGGGAACTTTTACGTATTTTGTTTATATCCACATTTCAGCTGTTGTCGTGGTGCAAAATGCCACAACCTTGGATCTGAAGAAAGCTATCCAGAGATATGTACAGCTCAAACAGGAACGAGAAGGAGGCATTCAGCATATCAGCTGGTAAGTTGTCAGAATAAAGAGGGATTATCATCTTTTCTCTGTCCTTTAGCTTGAGTGGAAGTTTTGACAAAGAGGTAGATATTAGATAGACCTCAGGACAAACAATCAAATAATTAGGGATCCTAAATATAGAGACTACATTACATATTGATATGCTCTCTATCATTGTGGATTTCCAAGCAGAAGCTCAGTGATCCACCTACTACTTTACCACCTCCTCTGCCTCTCACTTTCACCCGCAGCCTGAAAAATAGATGTGATCCCTGTGTTAGGCAGGAGGTTGGCTGACCTCTCTGGCAACACTAAGCTTTGAGATAATTTTTGAATAGCAAATTAGGATGTTGGGCACCACTTTGTAATCCTGACTGTGCCACTGATTCACTGTATGATCTTGAGAAAGTTCCATCACTGGGCCTGTTTATCCACGTAAATGAAGATCAAATGCAAAGGTTCTGCCTAACATTCTATGATCTGTAGAAGAGATTTCCCCAGTTGGAGTCTGAGCTGGACCACCTCTAATACTCCTTCAGCTGAGATTCTTGATCTATAGAAGTACTCAAGAATATAGTCCTCAAAGTATATCAGTGAAGATAGGTGGCTGCTAAAGGATTCTTTTGAAACTAGCTTCACCAGCTGTAAGATCGTAGAGAAGAGTTAATTTTTTTAGTTAATAATTTTAGTTTTATTTTATTTCAGGGTTTCTTTCATCTTAGTAAATAAGGATACTTAAATATACTTACTCTCCTGAGGAAAGTTGTAGTGAGGGCTTCTTAAACTTTTTCTACCCAAAACCTATTTTCACCCAAGAAATTTTTATGTGACTCCAGGTTTATAAGGTTATAAAATATTTATACAAACCAAACATTTACTATAATAAAACAATTTTTAACATATCATAAAATTGATAATCATAATTTTGAAATTCCACATGGGGTCATGACCCACAGTAGGCTGTAAGTCTACCCTATTGTCGTCTTAGGAGACCTTCTGGAATTTGTCTTTGATAACAGGCATTTTTTTATCTTTCTGTTGAATTCTGTTGTTTGACTTTTATTCCCTTTTAAATTCTTGGGGGTCTTCAGGTCATATATATGGAGAACATATCATCTCACTTTTGCTGGAGAGAAGCTAACTGAAGATGCGAAGAAACTTCGAGAGTAAGTGATCCATTTTATTTATGCTGCAAGAAATTCTGGGGTCCCTGTCCCTCCATATCAATATCACCTATGATCCCAAATGTTCAAAGTGCTCATTTAATGTCAAAAGAACTGAGTATATTTTCTCTTTCAACACTCCCAGGATAATGTTCTGTACATAGATGGTAGGAAATGTGTACAGAAGGTTCTGCATGTGCTTTATAAATACTTAATTGTTAAATGTCTTCCTTTCTGGGAGGTTTGGCTGTCAGCAACTTTCCTGAAAGCTTGGCCTGACCATAGTCTTGGTAGCAAATAGGAAGAAAGGAAGAAGGGACAAAGATTTGAAAGTGGAACAAGTTTTAAAGTCCTTAAATGATTGAATATTAAAAGGAAAAAACACATTAGAAGTGTGATTCTTGTTTTTCCAAACATTGGCTTTTAGCCATGGAAATAACTGGACCAAAAAGACTAAGCTGAAGGAAGGGAATAGCATCATCTGTGGTTAAAGAGATGGACTTTGAAACTTTGCATTATATTTTTCCCTCATGTGACTCCCTCATGTTAGTGAGTTAAATGTAGGAAGAGCTCAGAAATATTTTGAAATAAGAATGCATAAGTTTTGTCATCCCATTTAGCAATAAAGAAAGGAGTTTTTACTGCTCATCTGGACACCCCCAGCCTCAACCCTCCCTTCTGTCTTTCTCTTTGTGATAGAACAAGGCCTTAGAGAATGCAGGATATTACTGAGACTTCAAATTCCAGACTAGTAACCAGTGTTTTGTTTTTTGTTTTGTTTTCAGGTATGGCATCCGAAACCGAGATGAGGTCTCCTTTATCAAGAAGCTGAGAAACAAATGAAGTAATGCTTAGTAAGAAGGACCTGTAAACAGGAGCAGGCAAGTCTTTAGAAAAAAGAAGAGCAGGATACAGTTGAACTTAACAGCATTTGCATCAGTCTTTTAGGCTCACTCCAGTATTATGCTTTCTTTCCTAGCCCTGCCAGGTTGCACTGTATCTAGTCTCCGTTCCCTTCTTAGGCTAATGTCCCCTTGTTTGGTACAGTGAATTAGGACTGAGAAAATGCCCTTGGTCTGTATGACAGTGATCTTTTTGTGCTATTTCCAGCTTTCTGAAGAAATAAGGATGCAGGAGGCTACCAGGAATAGATCATCTTCTCATTCAGGTGATTTGGGATGTACATTGAGGGTGGTGAGGGTATTCAACTTAAAATGAGATTCGTAGGCCTTTTTTTACCCCTCCCCTCTTTCTTTTAGCTACTTGGGAGCTTATGGGTTATTTAGTCCAACTTCATTTATAGATGAGGAAATCAGGCAAAAAGAAAGGTTAAGGGACTTGGCCCAAAATCAGACAGTAAATAAAAGAACTGAGGCTTGAACCCACATCTCTCTAGTCACTTGTTCTTTCTACTATGGCATAACACCTGGCTTCAAGTGTTAACTTAAATGTTAAAATGTTACCTCAAACTAGATGTCATATAGAAACTTTAGTTCTCTCAATATCTAGATTCTTCATCTGTCAAAGTAATAATACAATTATTATTGTATTATATTGTATAATAATACAAGGATACAAATAATCTTTGTATGATAAACCACAGTCATTGTGAGGAAAGTGCTTTGTAAATCTTAAGACGTTATAGAAATACAGGCATAATCATGAGGTCAGATTGCTGCTATTCATAAGATGTTTCCTGGCCCTACATTTTGCTTCTGACCTTGACTAGCCAGTTTCTACATATATGCTGTTTGTTACAAAGGGGAGGAGAAGAGGAAGCATCCCCCACTGCCAGAGGTGGCACCTGGTCAGTGACATGACAGCTAAATACAAATATAAATAATATTACTTAAGAAATTCATAAACTTCTTACAGAGCTGCTTTCTCATCGATAAAAGCTGAAATCCTCCAGGTAAAACCCAGTTTATCTAATACTTATAACATGCTATCACCTTTTTACTTTCCATACAAGTTTCTTTGGGTCTTGGAGGACAGATACCAGTGATTATTTGTCAAATGACTCTTCAGCTGCCTCATTCCCCATGTAGTGACTATTGTTTTCAAACTTTTAAAAGGTACTTGCCTGTCCTCTTCCTAATCTGGTCCACATCTCTAAAAGCGGCACCACCTTGCCCACACTGGCCAAAATTCCCTGTAATTTCCCTACAGTCTGCCCAATCCATGTCTTCTATTAAAAGTAGGAAACTCCTATATCTCATGTTATCCATTACATTCCTTTGGAAATCATGGATCCTACTTGGTGGCAAAGGAACCAAAGATTTGATCCATTCAGAATTGCCTGATTGAAAGGTCCTTTTTTTACCCCCAAACAGGGATCAAGCAGTTCAGACCCAGTTTTGCTGCCATGCTGAGATCTTTACATCCAGCCCTGAGTATGACTAGGAAGGAGCAGGATGACAAATGGGGCCATTTCCCAGGGAATAGAAGACTTGGAACTTGGAATCTTGTGCCTTGGGTGCAACCTTCCCAGCATCCTCATGTTCTCATTGTGCTTGCCATTTATTCTTCCTCTACTTGATGATGGATCTTTATTTTGTGTAAAAGAAGAGCCTATTTCTGTTGATGAGAGAAAGTTGCTCTCTTCTCTCCAGAGCATCCTTTCTCATTTTGGGGAGCTTGGGCCACTTTTTTCTTGACTTGACTCAGGTTCTTTTGCCCACTTCCCACCATGTTCCTAACTTCATTCAGTTCTTAAAAATAATCATTTTGTCCTTTCCCCAAACCTAGTTTAAGTAACCTTTTGAATTTGTTCTGACCCACCCACAACTTTGTGTTCTATACTACCACAGTGCCCTCAATACCCCCAATATCCATGTTTACTATTTATTCCCTGGTTGCTCCTGAAGCTTTCCCCTCATTACCCTGTCAAAATTGGCAGCCTAGAAAGGAAAAAAACACACATATAATCTGAGTTAATGGCAGCTAAAACGCTCCCGTTCCATTTATTGGCCACATGTGGTGGTCGTCAGCTGGGCTAGTTAAAAAGGTAGTTATGGACACTAGTGTAATAAAAACCTTGAGGCATAAAAGGGGTTCAACAAAACTGAACAAGGCACAATCATTCTGTTTTCAGGAAACATGTGAGTCATGGTGAGATGAGGCAGGGCTAGGCTGGACTGCCAAGTGCAGAAGCCTGGAGGTGGGCAAGATTGGCCAGTGCGATGGGATCCGGGTCCATCCCCGCCTGGGGGAGGAGGAGACACAGCTCCCAGCTCCGGTCCGACACCACTGCCTCCCTTCCAAGTTCCACCTCCTTTGGCCCTGGATCAGTGAAGCTGAGCATCCAATTCGTATTTCTCACAAAACTTGTCTGTGAAGGGAATACATGTGAGGAACTCGCACCACTCACAGCGGATTGGGTAGAAGTAGAAGAGGATCACCAGACCAGAGAGGAGCCCCAGGAAGATGATCTGGAAGACAATGATCTGGCATCTTTTGCGATACAAGTCAAACTTGCCAAAGCTGATGTAAGGCAAGAAGGCAAAGGAAAGGAAGAAGCCACTGATGAAGCCTGAGATGTGGGCAAAGTTGTCAATCCAGGGCAGGAGACCAAAAGTGAAGAGGAACAGCACCACGGCCAGAAGCTTGAAGAAGGCTCGCCAGGGTCGAGCCAGGATCTGCCAGCTCTGGAACAGCTCCACAAAGAGGCAGGCAAGGATGCCAAACTGGGAGCCTGCGGGGCCAACCTGCAGGAGAAATGGAGAAGGGGGAACAGTTGGGACAGGTGCTCTGGCAAACAGCCTTGTGGAAGGCCCACCTGTACCCAAGGCATCTTCTGAGCCCAAACTACCTCAGCCTGCTGTCATCTGGAACCATCCCATTACCTCCTACAGAAAGCGTTCCCATATATTTATGTTGTCTATACCTTGTTTGTACACAGTATTTTGTATGTTTTATCTTCCCCCCCAACCCCCATTGGATTCTGCCCACTAGGGCAGGAAGAATATATCTTTAATGTTTACTACAGTGCTTGGATCATGGTAAAACCTTAATGTTAATTTACTAATAGATGACCCTCACCTCAATTGTCCAAGGAAACAATGATCTCACATGGTTCCAGGTTGCCTTATTCAAAGGTCCTAAATTCTGGTTTAAAGGTTCTAAATTCTCTTGAATAAATCTGAAATTCTTCATTTTAAAAGATTTGTAATGTAATTTGTGGAATCTTTGTTAACAAGAACAGACCTCTTCTAGCCAACCTTTTATATATCTTACAATTTCTGGAAGGTTATAAATCCCATTTTAGAGAAAACAGCCAAGAGACAATAAAGTCACAGTGAAGTGGACCTCTTCTAGCCAACCTTTTATATCTTACAATTTCTGGAAGGTTATAAATCCCAAAACAGCCAAGAGACAGTAAAGTCACAGTGAAGGGGATTTTATGTTACAAATTTTTTAAAATACTGTAAATATGCTTTATTGAAATGATTTTTGTTTTCATATTGCACTCATTTTTGGATAAAAGTGCCACTTACCCCCTCTCTCACCCTTTTATCATTTAATCTTTGAATCCTTCCCTTTGTAACCAAGAAAAGCAATTAAGGAAGTGACAAAGTGTTACTATCTGATAACATGCATCATTTCATTCCTGTAGTCCCCAACTAGCCAAAAGCAAAAAGGTGCATTTTTGTGAAAATTTAATTCCTAGTGCCAAAATTTCCTCTATACATTTAAAAGTTCCATGAGAGCAGTGATTCTGTTAGTTACTTTTCTTAAATTCTCTCCCCTATGGTGTCCACTAACATATTAAAAGCAAAGTACTTCATTTTTTATTTGCAAAAATTCTGTTTAGGTATGTTTTCAGGATTGGATAACATGAAATGAAGGCCATGCTGTTTTTAAGTTCTAAGGGAGATGGAGAAGATGAAGAGATCCTATCTCTCTGATGAGAGATAAAATCTGCACTTGACTGGTTTAGAGTCTTGTTAGGAGAATGAGATTAAAGAATAAGACAGAAGCTGGATTCAAGGACCCCAGTGAAAAGACAGAGTCCTAGAAGGATGCTTAGAAGATAGTAGACCATCAGAGCCTAAAGAATCCTTACTGATCAAGTAAAACCCCCTCACTTTAAAGAGAAAATGAAATCCGCAAAGGGTTACCCAGGGAGCCGGGCTGAGGGGAGCCAGAGGGGCCTGGTAGGTTCTAATAACATCCAAACTGACCACCACGTGACCCCCAAAACCTCAAAAAGACTCACCTCGGCCCGGTAGGGCAGGAAGATGGCACTGGCCAGGTTGCCTGTGATACCGCTCAGAAGGTAGATGATGGATATACGGTGCCAGCCTGCTAGTTTCTCCAGGTCCCTAAGGATTGTCATCTGGAAGCAGACGGATACCAGGCAGTGCAGGATCCTGCAGAAAAAAGGGCAGAACACTTAGAATCACACACCCTTCTTCCTTCACAGACCCCACCTAATTACTAATGTTGCCCTTCACCAGAAGGGGAGTTTATGTTTGTATCCCCAGAGCTTAATATGGCACTTGGCACACAGTAGTAAAGTGCTTTTTTATCCATCAGGTTCAGGTAACTTCCTGGGGATCACCAAAGAAATGTGTATGTGAGAAGAGGTTATTGTTTAAGATGCAGACTTCCAGGGGAAAAAACTGCCAAAACTGGGCAGTGAGGATCTGGAAACCCAAGAAAAGGGCAGTAGGTTCAGCAGCCTGGCCATCATGTTCAACTCAGCACCCCTTGGAGGCCAGAAAAGCCCCCAGACCCCAGCCCAAGAGGGTGGTGACTTACCCAGCATGTAGGAAAAGAGAGAGCCAGAGGCGATAGAACTGGTCAGGAACCTCAGGGTTAAGGAAGGGCAGAAGGCCACACACATCATCCATGCAATGCACCTGTGGAGAAATGACAGCCTATCAGTATCCCAGGAAATAAAACGGCTTATTGGGGGAGGCCAGGCTGGGAAGGCCTTCACAATTCCCCCTTCCTCCCACTATGCCACAGCCTGCCCTGCATGAAATCAGCTCCCGCCTACTCTATCACCATACCTGGGAGCACAGTGTGGCCTCCTCGTGGAAATAGCCCCTCATGAAGTCACAGTATTCCCGAGACGTGATCTCGCACCTTAGAGGGAGGAAAAGTCAGAGGGCAGTAATTGGCTTTGGGTCACCACAGTGGTCCCCTGTAGTCTGGTCTCATCTCCTCAGCCCACACCTGTAACCTTCCCTGGGACAGGCTCCATAAACCAGCCTCTGGATTATTCAGACCCGTCCCATATGTCACTGGCACTGTCAGTGTCAGTTCTGAGAAGCCAGGTGTGGAGGCAGGGGCTAGTTCCCTCTCACCTTCCTTTGGTACCAATGCAGCAAGGCCTTCCGGTGATGGCACAGTCCATGTGAAGGTGGTTGGTGTGGTTCCCAGCACTGTTTTTGGTGCAGATCTGGATTATAGATGGGTCAGAGCAGAGAGAGCAGATCAGAATTGCATAAATCCCAGGGACTGCTGTTCCCCTATGAGATGCCTTTATAAAGCAGGGTTTTAGCCGTTCCAACAGTCTGTTTGGGGATGGAGAAGAAAGCCTGCAAACCATTGGGAATCTAACTGGCTCTTTCTTCAACACGTTAGCCCATCATCTACCAAATCAGGAAGAACAAGAACATCTGGCTCACCCCTGACTGTTCCCTCCAAATAGTATAGGATCTGCCTCAGGATCAGGGGACTCCAGAGTGGAAGGTGCCTATGGTATCCCTCACACAGATGTAGGTACTTACTGGCCACTTAGTGATGTCATCCGGCCATTCGTGTGGGTCCTCGGAGGATGGCTCGTCACATACCCTGTGATGCCACAGCCGGTTAGAGCCCTGCCCACTGGTCCCTCATCTTCCCAGGACCCATCTGTGCTGGCTGCCCCACACCGAGCCCAAATATGTGCAAGCCCAAGAACATAAGCATCTCTGATCCTACATGGTCATCCTTTCTACGCCCTCCACACATCAATAGGGTTAGCATGCTGCTCAGAGAAGGGATGAGGAGTGGCAGGGCTGTCGGCCAGGATGCCCGCACAGTGACCTACCTGGGGTCCTGGTGGCAGACAGAGCCAAACTGCCTCTTGTTCCCAGCCAGGTACGGGGTGCTCGGGTGGACAGGCCACTTCACCCATACGGCCAGCGTGGACTGCAAAGAGAAAGGCTGATTAGGGTCAGCCTCATGAGAAGACTGAGGGCAGGGAACAGGACTTGGAAAGGGAGAAGCACTGGCCCAACCCCTGGGATAATAGGTTTGCTAAAGGATGATTCTCACAGGAAACAACAAATACAAAGAATTCAAAGAGATAACAGAAGACATAAAAAATGATACAGGCTATTACACAGAGTAGAACAAGACAGCACCAGGTTCCCATTAAATAAATACACAGGAAAAGTAAAAAAGGATCATAAAATCAAGGAAGATGTGGTTACTACAGCAAGTTCCACTACTAGCAAAGAGAAGGACTTCTAGTCAAGAGATGAAAGTCAAATCCCATCTCAGACTCTCACTTACTAGCTGTGTGATTGTGGAAAAGTAAACAACCTCTTAGAGTTCAGTTTCCTCATCCATAAAATGGGGATAATAATATTTGCCTTATCTATCCCTCTCCCCCACAGGACTGTGGTGAAAAGAGCTCTTGGTAAATCTTAAAAGTCCTACAGAAACAGCTTATTATCATCACACACATTGGGGCTGGGGTTAACAATCAGTAAATAACGAGTTTACAGAGATGCAACATGAACAGACAAAGCCAGGTTTTAGTGCACGTGTGGGTGGGACATTCCTAGGGCCTCAGCATCTACCTGCCCCCTGTTCTGCCATCAAGGCCAGGAACAGCACTGAAGCACAGAATAGGTGGGGCAGGATCACAGGGAGGCAAAAACATTAAAAAGCCACAATCTTCAGAGTGACAATGTTCGCTCAAAAGCCACAGATGGGTGACAACGGCACGCTAAGGCTGTCACAAGACAGGTGGGGAAATGGGGCTCGAGCCTTACGTGATGGCTCGCCACGCTCTCATTAGGCAGGACTTGGTCCTAGGTCCCTGCAGTCCAAATCTAGCATTCTTTGCAGACTAGCATGGTGCACCTTGTAAAGCACCATCCCAGCCAGAAGGGCCCCCAGGGAGCATCCACTGAACAGAGGAGATGCAAAGGGACAAGGAGACCTTCCCAAAATCACACAGGGAATCCGTGTGAGGTCAGTCACTGGTTATCCAAGCTACAAGAGCTGCAAACCAGTGTCCACAAGTGCACCTCATAGAGGGAACCAAGAGACCGGGGCCACACCGAGCGGGGTCTTCCCAAGGCCCTTCCCTTCCTGTCCCAAGGCCCCAGCTGCTCCTGGGTTGTGGGGACCAGGATGGGGCCAGGCACTCACAGAGCACTCCTCCTCGGAAGTCTGCACGCAGCCCGATCGGTCATTCCGCACGCAGCAGGCTGAGTGCTTCTCCCGCTCCCGAGTGGCCTGGATGAAATTGTGCACCTGCTGGTCCTGCCGCATGCATGGTGAGAACTTGGCCCCGAGGTGGATGAGCGCCTCCTGCGTGAGGGAGTCCGAGGTGAGGTGGGGAGAAGCCCAGAGCACTGGGGAGAGACAGCCCTGCCTGGCCCCCTAAATCTCAGGACCTCAGACTATCACACATCCAGACCCCTCATTTCACGTCGGAGGAAACCGAGACACAGTTACAGAGGTTTCCCAGAGGCAGGGACCTCAGCTTTGTCCGATTCCCAGCACCACGCCACAAAGACTTACCGAACTCGGGCCGATCCAGAAGTTCTCCTGTTGCACATACTTAACGTTCTCATAAACTCCTCTGTTCCTCAGGACCTGTTGGGAAAGTGGGGAGGGTGAAGGAAGTAGGACTGAATTGAGATTGGGTGGGAAGCCCCAGGAAATATCCAGGAGGAGGTGGAGCAGGGAGAAGGCCCCAGAGAGACCAATCAGGCTGGGAGAATAAGGGGTGATGAGCTCATTCATAGCACCACGAGCTAGGGTTTGCAGGCACTTCAGAGGCAGCCAGGTAACTCAGTGGATAGAGCACTGGGTCTGAAACCGGGAAGATTCAAATCTGGCCTCAGGCACTCACTAGCTTCTGCTTGCCTCAATCCACTAAAACCACTCCATGTCTCTGCCAGAAAAACTTCATGAGAAGTCAGGCACAAGTGAACAACACTGAGAGGGATCCCAGAGATCTGGCTTTAGCCACCATCATTTTACAGATAGGAGGCCCAAGAGATAAATGCCAGGATGTGGCACAGAAAAGGAGATTTGCACCCTGGTTCTCTGATTCTAAACCTTTATGCCCTTGGCCAATGGGGGAGAGGATTCCAGGGTCATCCAATCATCCCTCTCTGGGACATCCTTCATTCCCAGCCTGACCCAGCAGAGCCACAAGCTTTTGCCAAAGGAATATGATGATGGAGTTGGCGCAAGAGCCCAATGCTCTGACAGGGATACTGAGGCCCCAGGAGAGATGGCTGATCCAAGGTGGACAAAGACCAGACACAGCACTGGACAGAAACAAGCAGCATTATCCCAACTCCCGTCTTGCCCTGGGATGGCACAAGGGACCAGGGATGGAAGCCGAGGGAGGCAGGAGAGCAGGGCCGGAGGCAGGAGAGCAGGGCCAAAGGCAGGAGAGCAATCCCAGGTCAGAGGCCCTGCCCTAGCCCCCTGGGGTCCTCACCGAATCAACCGTCTCATGCTGAGAGAAGCCAACAGGGGCAATGCCATAGATACACACGGCCAGGATGGTGATCAGAGAGTGGACGAAGGTCAGCCAGTAGGTGAAGAAGGGCCTGGAGAAGGAACACAGGGTCAGCTCTGGGCCCGGCCAGCCCCTGCCCCAGATCCCCAGAAGATGGCAGCCAGGTTACAATACAGAATCAGTTATAAATTGCCTTATAGTCTAAGCAGACCTGCTGCCCCATCCCACCCACCCCCAAAACCTGGGGTTCTTGTTTTGTTTATGAATAATAATAAAAAATAGTAGCACAGGAAGGAGGAAAAAACTCAGATCTCAACTCTGATGTTACCAGCTTCCCATGTGACCATCTGCAAGTCACTCTCCCCGTGTGGGGCCTCAATTTCCTCATCAGTAAAAAGGGTATAAGTAATCTATAAGTACCCACCTCAATGGGTTAGGATGAGACTGAAGTAAGATACTAGATAAGAAGCATTTTTTTAAATCTTAAGGAACTATATAAAGATCAATTATTGTTGGTTATTAATGGAAGCCTCGGTATCAAATCGATCTTTCACATAAATTCAGGTTTTATACCATAGATGTGCTTAAAGGACTCAGCCTCCCAATCCCCTTGTTCTTTCCATTCCCTCAGTGTCCACTACCTTCCTGGGCACTCCAACCCCACCATCTGTGCCCCCATTTCCTTTGGCCACTCCCCACCTGTGGTCATCCATGTCCTCAATCTGCCGTTTAACGTAGCTGTCTATGCGCTTGCGATAGGTGCGATTGGTGAGCCGGCCCACCATGCCCAGTCCGTAGGGCCTCTTCTCTTTGGCAAACAGCTTTCTGACCGGCACAGCGATGCGCTGACCCCGTCGTGGCCCTGCCACACTCACCACCTCCTGCCGCAGCCGCACCTTGGGCTGAGAAGCTACGGCTGCCCCCTCCTTCTGCTTCCGCCAGCCCCGCTCCAGAGGTCTGGAACAGAGACAACAGCCAGGCTCAGGAGGGGCAATTCTGCTAGCCAGGGTCATCCCCAGCTGTCCAGAGGCTCGGGCACCTTCTACTCCTCCACTCCGAGAGCCGATGTAAGTGAGTGTAAACAAATGACACATAATGGTTAAATAAGTTCCCCAGAAAGCTCTTCTGGGAATATTATTAATAAACTTTTATTAAGCAGCTCAATGGTATAGTGGATGGATAGAATGCATAGTGGAGCTGGAGTCAGGAAGACTTATCTCAGACTCTTACTATCTGTATGACTCTGAGCAAGGCACTTAACCCTGTGTGCCTCAGTTTCCTCATCTGTAACAATGAGTTGGAGAAGGAAATGGCAAAGCACTTCAGTATCTGTGCCAAGAAAATCCCAAATGGAATCACCTAATCCTGTTTGCCTCAGTTTCTTGATCTTAAAATGAGCTGGAGAGGGAAATGGCAAACTTCTCTAGCATCTTTGCCAAGAAAATCATAAATGGGATCATGTAACCCTATTTGCCTCATTTTCTTCATCTGTAACAATGAACTGGAGAAGGAAATGGCAAACCACTCCAGTATCTCTGCCAAGAAAACCCCAAATGAGGTCTTGAAGAATTGGACTGAAATGAGTAAACAACAAAAGCACCTACTATGTCCCAGGCACTGTGAGGAAAGAGCTCACACATGACTCCTGTAATATCTCAAAGCTAAAAGGCTTTCAGAGGTCATGTGGCCCAAAAAGGCGCCTCTTCTCTACCCTTTGATCCCTTGTAGAGTGGTTATTTTGTCTCTACTGGAAGATTCCCACTGCTAGAAAACTAATTATCATTGGCTCTTCTCTCCTGGATTTTTTTTTTTTAGGTTTTTAGATAGCTCTTTTTATTCCTTTTATCAAGCAAAAATATGCCCCAGAAACATTTTATTCATCTGTTTATTAAAGGAGAACAATGAGGTTGAGAGATGGAAATGGTTTCCTCAGGGCCAGACAGTTAAGAGACAGTGGGAGGGCTTGAACCTGGGACTCTGACCTCCAATCCAGTATCCTTTTATGCTGTCCCCTGCGAAGTTCTCCATCGGAGGATAAGGGGCTCAGAGTCGTCAGAGACTCCGGGGGTGAGCCCTACCTTTTGGCTAAGATTCGTCCCCACCCCAAACTCAGGAGCACCTGTCACCAAAACACCCGTCCTTCCGGCAAGGGAGCAACTCACAGCATCAAGTGGCTTCTTTCGAGCTCACTCTTGTCCAGGGCGCCCCCCGTGAGGTCCGCCTGCTCGGAGGGCTTCTCTTCCCACTCTTTGAGCGCAGCTTCGGAGGGCGACTCAAACACCTCATCCGGGTACGTGGACAGCTCCTCGTGGAGGACTCCTTCCTGAGCAAATGGGGTAGTGGGGAGGACGCTCATCACAAGAGCAGAGAGGGAGGGGACGCAGGGAACAGGGCTTTCGCGGGGCTGAACGGCCCAAGGCGGGCCGAAGAGGAGAGAACGGCAGGGGATAAAGCAGTGAGCTAACAGGAGAAGGATCCCTCTGGGTGGGCTGGAGACACAGGGAGAGAAACAAACTGTGGCGGCCCAGGACAAGGAAAGCTGGTGCCGGAAAGATGGCCAGGAGAGGCAGGAGGAAGCCAGGCTTCTCATTTACCCGAGCAAAGAAGGATGTGTCCAGTTCATCAGGAAAGTCCACGGTATCTTCTTCTAGGAAACTGGCAGGTGTGAAGCTTCGTCTCTGGGCCCTGCGCAAGGTGCTTTCCCTCATAGAGCGGCCCTATGGGGGGGGGGGACAATAAAGCTTTGTGGGCTCAGGTGAGAGCCCCCAAGGCTTCCCAAGAGACTTCACACATGGGGTTTGTGTGCACAGACATACCTGCACATCCCCACCTAGGTGCATCCCTCCTACATTGCTGGGCATGTACAGGCCCACATGTTCTTACAAGTTTTACATACGCCCCACAAGATCTCCTCCAACGAGGGGCCCATCTCTAAGCCCCCCAGCAGGGTCCAAGTCCTGCTTACTTTCACGAGAGCTGCTGCTGCTCGAAAGCTCATCTTGGCGACAGATTCCCTCTTTCGCCTCCTTGGCAGGCGATTGAAGCCAGAGCGGGAGCTAGTGAAGGAGCAAAGGGAGGTGGCCCCAGGGGTGATAGGAGTGTGAGGGATGCTGTAGCCATCTGTGTCATCTGCCACGCGGAATGCCCGGCCTCGGGCCAAGGGGTCGATGATCTGCAACCAGAGACAAGGCCTCATTGGGATGGGGAAAGGGGCAGGAAACCACCCCGTGTTGTTCGGACCCCACAGACAAACCCTTCTGTCCAGTCCCTGGGGACACATAGAAAGTCAACTCAACATCTCCTCACTGCCTCCAAGGCCAGCAAGTTTCCCCAAAGGTTTGGTGGTTGTGAGGGATGGGGTCAGATCATGGCCTGCAGAGCCACAAAGGTCATTCTGTCCAATCTCCTGCCCCCAAACAAACCCCTCTACAACAACATTCAAACTCTGCTAAAAGATCTGTCACAAAAAGATCCAGACCTTAAAAACATTGTATTTTCAGAAAATCAACTGTTAGGAACTGTGTGATCCTGGATGAGTCCTTAACCCTATCTCCCTCTATTTCCTCATCTGCAAAATTAGCTTTGCCCAGAAAACTCCATAGACAGGATAGGATGGACCATGGGGTGACAGAGTCAAACAGAACCAAACAACAACAAAATAGTTAGAATTTGAACCCCGAACCTTACCAACTAGCTTTCTATCATATAATCCTGACTTGGAGGCAACCAGGTGACTCAAAAGATAGAGTGCCAGGCCTGGAGTCAGCAACACCCGAGTTCAAATTCAGTCCCAATCGCTGGGTATGCAAGGTTTAAAGTCATTTAGCCCTCTTTTTACCTCAGTTTCCCCACTGGTACAAATAAAACCCCCAGATTTAAGAGGATCAAATGAGATAACATTTGTAAAGTGCTTAGCACAGTGCCTGGCATATAATGTACACTTAAATGCTTGTTTCCCTCTTTCCTTTGACAGCAGAAAGCTTTGTACACTGTTAAAAATTTGCCATGGATTAAAGCCAGTTAAGACACACTGGTGAAGGGGAAATTCCCACATTGAGTGAAAGATTGTGGTATTTTTCATATATGACATTTTTTCTGATTACAAAATGATTAAGTATACTGCTTTTTTTTTCTTTTTCCTTTTTTTCTTTTTTATCTTTATTAATATCCCTTGAAGTAAGCAAACTGTAAATACTAGAACCAGGACTTGAATGACCCCAGATCCAATATTCCCTACTGCTCCCAAAATATTACTATTCCCATTTCATAGATGAGAAAATTAAGGCTCAGACAAGCCCTTGTGCAAGGGTGATTTGTTCCAGGTCCCACGGTTATTCAAAACCAGATCTAAGCCCACTGTAAGCCACGGCGTCTCAGGGGACATGATTTCTAAGATACTCCTCCTGTACCAAACCCTGCCAGGCTCCAGGAGCTTGCCACTGGCCCTGCCCTCCAGGATCTCACCTTCTGCATGCCCAGCTGGCAGGGCCCCACATAGAGCGGCGGGGGAGTCTCTGTGCTGGTGAGAGAGATGTTGTCCTGGCTTGGCAGATCCATCTCCCGGATCACTTGGGGCTTCAGCTTCCCATACCGCTGGCTGCAATGGCGGATGCTCTTGCGTTGCCATTTCTGGTTAGTGTCACTATCCTTGCTCACCCCAAACCAGTCAGCTGTGCCCCTAGAAGATGGGTGAGAGGGGAAGCAAGCCTTAGACAGAAGGAGGGAGAGAAGGGTCTCAAAGGGAAGGGATACCCCCCCATTCGGAATCTAGGGCTTTAGCTCTGGCATCTCGATGCCCGAGTGCTTCCCCTTGTGCACTGGCCCCTCTCCTCTCTTCTTACTCCCCAGCCCCCTGGTTTTACACTGTATGTATCCCACAGACCTCCTTCCCTCAGTGCTCAGTGTCTTGCCCAAATCTCACACCTCCCTCCCCTGACAGCTACATGGCTTCCCACCCCAAACCCCCTTTTTCTTGACTGCTTCTTTCTCTATATCAAGTAAGAACCATCTGATGTTCCTCCTCCCAGTCTGCTCAGCCTGAGAAGGTCCAAAGTGTCCCCAGTCTGGCTTTCTATTTTCTGTCTCGTCCCCCTAACAACCAGCCCAACATGGCCCCCACCACAGTCCTAGGAGAGGGGAGGAGCCCCGAACTTTGCAGGCTTTGCCCTTTCTCCCCAATTACTTGTGGTCAGGGGACGAGGAAGGATGCTGCAGTGAAGCTAGAGAGCTGGGAGCAGTCAGTGCCAGGTCTCACGGGCATCCAGACTCGCTGCCTGCCTTTGGCCAAACTGCCGCATGTTCCTAGTCTTCTCCCCTCCACCTCCACCCCCCTGAGTGTCCTGACACTAGGACATCCCTCTCTCTGGGCAAAAGGACACTAATCCTTCACATCTGCACAGTAGGAATCAACATTCTCTGGACAGCCTTTATTTAATTCGATCCTCTAAGGTAGGGCAGTCAAGGACAATCACACCCATTTGACAGACAGGAAAGGGGAATTCATAGTTACAGAAAGAGCAGGATCGGAGTCCAGGCCCCCTGACATTCAGGACAGGGAAGTCACTTTTTACTAGGCAGCTGCCCGTGTTATGGGAGCCCCAGCCCCAGACAGAGCACAAACGGGCCAAGTTTCCAGGCCGGAGCAGTTCTGCTCAACACAGAATACCTGAAGATACTCACAAAGCCTTTAGAATGAGGAACAATAGCAAGAAAGGGACAGGGTAGGGCACAGGGGACTTCTGACATTCACTGAGCAATACGCATATGGCAGCAAAGCAGCATGCGAAGCAGTGGGCATCCCCGGGCCGGGCCAGTATTGCCGAGGGCTCCCTGCACGTGCCCGCAGGTCACGCTGGCCCCTAGGGCAAGATGGCACGCCACACACGTCCGCACGCCCGCACACACACACACACACACATGCAGGGCACCAGGGTGGCACAGAGTGAGGGCAAAGATCAAACCCACACGCACGCACATGCGCCCACCGGCCCTCCCGCCAGGTACCTGAGCAGGGAGCGGGAGAGAGACTGGCGCTTTCGCAGGGGCCGGCGGGAGGCCTGCTGGCCCAGGATGGGCAGGGTGTGGATTCGCTCAAAGTGAACCTGTCGGCTGCTGCTCGCCAGGAGGGGGAGGGAGGGAGGAAGAGAAAGATGAGGAAAGGGACCACGCGGGTGAAAGAGAAACAGAAGAAGGGGGAGAGGAAAAGAAGAGAGGGCAGAAGGAAGATCAGAAGGAACTGGGGGGAAAACACAAGGTCCAGAGCGGAAAGAGCAGGGGAGAAGTCAGATCCAGACACTCGGGATTTGGGAAAGGAGAAAGAGCCGAGCAGGAGACAGAAGTAGACAGAAGAGGATTGTGGGCAAGGAAAGGGGAAGAATAGATGAGAGGAACAGAGAGATGGCGGCAAACGGAACAGGCAGAAAAAGCTGGCAAAAAGGAGAGAAGGAAAGGCTGCTGGGGAATAGAAACTGGTGGGATCCCAGAGACACAGAGGGAAGAAGGGAGCAGACAGCCCTAAGGCTAAGGTATACAGAGCCCAAGTGATGTCCCTAAGTAGGGGAGAGGTCCGGGAAGAATCAAGTGGCCCCCGTCTCTCTTAGGGCCTACTTATGATAAAGAGGAAACCCCGAAGAGCTTCCTGGGAATGTGGGTCCCTGTGATCTGGAGCCAACGGCAGCCAGTGAGGATACTTTGCGAGGCTGACTGGCTATCGAATTACAATACTCTCAGATCCAGATTCATGCAAAAACAAAACAAGACTGTCAACTAGGGACTGCTGCCAACTGGAAAGAGTAGGGTCAAAAAGGGTGGCTTCCGTTCACTATCTTCCAGGGCAGTTCTCAACCTTTTTGTGTATAAATAATTCTTTGGATAATCTGGGGGAGATCCCTTCTAAAAATTATGTTTGCTTGTTTTGAATAATGTTTTTAAAGGCACAAATGAAAATATAGAAGATAACAGAGGAAACCCATTTTATTCAAATAGTTGTCAAAATATTAAATAAAAATTCAAGTTTAAGGACCCCTTGGCCACTTTGGAAAGCTAGCACTCCCTTCTGGGAGCCTGACATGCTCTTACAACCCCTCCCAATGCACAGATATAGAAAGAGCCTGACTGTGGGGCCCTGATTTCCCTCTACATACATTCCCCTTTCTCCCCTCCCCCTAGACAACATGGGAGGGCAGTGGGCTCTCACTGGCTGTCTCTCCCAGAGATGTCAATAGATGCCCTCTTCCTTTCTAAGCTAATTCTCCTGCAAGCTTTTTTCTTGCTGGCACTGCCATTCTCATTCTACCCAACCCAGGCTTTCTGAATCCAAATGTGGTGCATAGGGTCCATGACCAGGTCCCGGCTGGGATTCCAAGGAGATCAAAACTTGTAGAGAAGTTTCCCATTCCTGGAAGGGACCTGAGAATTAATTTCCCTTCTCTGGAATGGAACCAGATGATCTCCAAGATCCCTCTCCAGCTCAGCAAAAGAACCCAGTTCTTGGATTCCAAATTCAGACCTTTCCAAAACACCACTTAGCCTTTTTAGTCAGGAAGGCTGAATGATGGAGGCAGGAATCCAAGCTCAGGGGTTCTGGGACAAGAGAGCATTACCTGCGGATGGTCTGGGTGATGGACGTCTGCCTTTGCAAGGCTGGGCGCCGGGTTGGTTCGTGGGGGGATGGCACTCGGGCACTCTCAGCTGGCATGCTGACACTCCGAAGAAAGGCTTGGCGCTTCAGAGGCTATTGGAAGAAGAGGAAGTGAGGAGAATGAAGGAGGATCCCCATCCAACTTGCTCCCTGGCCATTTCTAAGCCTCCTTTTGCCCATAACTCTTGGAAAGCTCAAAGAAGCCAAGGAGATGAAATGAGCTATATCCCCACCCCTTTAGAAACCCAGAGCAAAGCTGTGTGGTCCCCTATTTGTTCCTAGGACTTAAGAGGAACTCTGGCTGGCTGGTAACTCCTCATATGCCCCGTACCTGAAAGGGTCCCCACAGAAGTCTTACCAGCATGAAGGGCTCCTCAGCCACCGAGGCTGGGGCCAGGGCCGGGGCTGGGGCTGGGGCTGGGGCTGACGCAGGGGCTGGGATGTCCAGTTTGAGCCATGGCGGTTTCTTTCGCTGTAAGCTACTGGAGCTGTCTCTCCGAGCCTCAGTCATTGTCCCAGCTCAGGCGGCAGGCGGGCCTAAACACAGAGAGCAGGTAATGGAGACAGAGACCTGGCTCCAAGACATTTTGGTGGAAAATGATTCCTTTGTGTATCCGGAGGGACAGAGCCCCACACAGACTCTTCAGTTGGTGATGGGTGGATTCCCCAAGGCAAGAGCCAGTGCTCAGGAAAGCCTCATTCACTTTCTCCCAGATCCCACAACTACCTGTACCAAGGAGGTTAGGGGATGGGCTAGGAAAACAGAAAAGCCTAAAAGGAACCAGCCCAATTATCTGGCAGAACCAGCTCCCCTTCCCTCTCCCCCCCTCTCCTCCATCCCTCTGGCCTGGGGGCCCACATCAACTGCATATTCCCTAGGAGCCATCAGAGGGAGCCAAATCCTAAGGAATTTTGCAAAAATAAAGACCTGGGCAAAGAAAAAATCTCTCCAGGACCAAAATTCCCAAAGTTGATTCCTTATGGCTAAGGACAGAGAATAGGGCACACACCATCTGGGAAGGATATACTTTTTTTTTCTTCTTAGAGCCTTTTATTTCATTGATATTGGTACTGCCTTCACTGATATACATTACAACCTATCTATCTATCTATCTATATTAATAACAGCCCCTCATCTCTCAAAATACATGCAAATTTAGCCTTGCAAAACCCTGTGCTGGAAAGATATACTTTCTTTAAAAAAATAGTTTTTCTACTTTCAAAATACATGCAAAAATAGTTTTCAACATTCACCATTGCAAAACCTTGTGTTCCAAATTTTTCTCCCTCTCTTCCTCCATCCCCTCCCCTAGATAGCAAGTAATCCCCATATAAATTAAACATGTGCAATTCTTCTAAATATTCTGGAAGGATATACTCTTAAAGCATCCTACTGGACTTGTCCTTATAACTAAACCCCTTAGAATATCAGACCATCCTAATATCTAAGGCGCACTCTCTTCACTGATATATATTACGTGTCTAGATATAGATTTTTTTTTTTTTAATAACAGCCCTTCATCTTTCAGAATACATGCAAAGATAGTTTCAAATATTTAGAAAAGAATGTTAAGCCTGGAAGGACCTTGGAAAACACAATGCTAAAACATCAGAGCTAAAAGTGTCCTTAAAGCAAAGAACACAGAATGTTAGGAAGGGCCCTCAAAGATCATCTGATCCCAATCCCTTAATTTACATTTGGGGAAATTGAGAGGGGCCACCTTTTAGTGACAGTGACAGAAATGGGACCAGAACTCAAGGGTCTTGATTCCTTGCCCTGTAATTGTTCCACTGCATACATCTTGCTACCTTAGAAAAGCACAAGACTCACTCAGCACACACTTGGTTTTCCAACTTCTGGTGGAATTTTTTAGTACTTAGATGCTTTAATCTTTAGATGCTTCTCTAAGCATCTCTCTAACCTATAACATCTCTCGGAGAAAAATCCCTCTGGCTGAACCTCTCAGCCAAGCTCTTCATGTCTCCCCAGTTCTGTCTCCCCCTTTTCACCCCCCAAACACATACTCATAAGCCCAAAGCAAGGCCCCTCCCTTTTTATTAGTTCTGAAAACTCAGCCAGGGCAGGAAGGCTTCATAGCCTTGGAAGGAGAGGCGTCAGAAACACGAAGGGCTGAGCTCCTGGGACAAAGAGCCCTTTGACAATGTGTGGAAGGAGGGTACTAAGCAGGGGGGGAGACAAACTTGAAAGATGAAAGTGGGGGATGCTCTGCTCATTCAGGGACTCTAACCCCACTGGGGATGAAGCCAAAAAATAAACTGAATTTTTTTTTTTAGATCAAGGTTTTTATTAAATGTTACCATAATCTGCAAACTACATGTAATAAAAACTTTCAGAAGATAAATACTTTGCAGAACAAGAAGTCAAAGCACCTTATGGGAAAAGGAAGAGGCAGGCCCCTCCTCATTAGCCTCTCTGCTACTGGAATTGTCCTAGAAATGCTTCAGTGAGCCTGTGGATGATGGATGGTTTTACATCCTGAAAGAGGCTTCTTATTCTTTAGGAGAATATTATGATCCTGAAAATCTCCTCTTAAGAACAATTCCTATGCGTTTGTTCATTTCATTGTCATCGCTGCTTATATGTTCCTGAATCACCAAATAATACTAACTTAAAACCAATGAATTCTTCCTATTTTTAATAAATTGAATCTTAAAGCAGAAAGAAACCAAAAAGGTCATCACCCTCATCCCTTATTCTTACAAATCTCTAATTAATTCAGGCCTCCTATTTTCAGTCAAGGCTTCATTCTAGTCTGCCACGATGCCCCTGCTTCTCTAGAAGTGCTGCTTCTACCCCCCACAAACCAAGAATATTTTAGAACTACAGACAGAGGCTAGAAGCCCGCTACATACAGGCAATCTTGGCAGCCTTGATTCTCATATCCCCAAATCCTGCAGCACAGTGGGTATCCAGAGCAGGAAGCCGGCAGCTTCAGAATACATCATGTACTCCAGGCTGCCTGAGCTCCTACAAAAACCTGACAAGGGCCACAGCCCAGGATTACGGAGGTTCCATATAGGTTTACATACTGACAAAAGGATCCATATTCTTCAAAACTCAGTTCAAATTTCACCATCCTCTGAGATGTCAAATTCCAGCTGACACTTAATACATTTGTGTCCATGGGCACTTAACTCAAGCCTCAGTTTCCATAGCTGGAAAATTAGAATAATACTTAGAGTATCTACCTCATAAAACTGATATAAGCATCAAATGAGACAATATACATAAAGTATTTTGCAACTATCAAAGTCATGTATGCTCCTTGTCTATCCCCAAACAATCACTTCCTTCTCCAAACTAATCCTGACTTGAATATCTACAAAATGAACAGGCTGGTTCTTCCAGTTCTGATATTCTCTGATATTCTGATCCAGTTTGAAAGGCAAGATCGCAACAGTGGATCCTCTATTATTTTATACAATTGTGAAAGGTTTAAAACCTCTAACCCAATTCAATAATCAGAAAACTCAAGATGTAACATGCTACCCAGCTCCTGCTAGGGAGATGTCAGACTCATTCAGAGATTGAGATATATTTTTTAGATGTGGTCAATGCAGGAAATTATTTTGCCTGGTTTTCCCTATTTGTTATAAAGATTTTGTTTTTCTTTTTTTTTTTTCAATAGTTGGGGGAGGTAAGGTAGGAGGGAAAGAAGGTATATTTTAATTAACAGAAAAAAATTAAATTTAAAACATTCATATTTGTTCAATGATATTAAAATCATACCCCAAACTTCTCAGGGAAATCTGCAACTTCACCAAAACCATATTTCAGCATTCTCCAGTCAGAACAAGAGAAAATCCGGGACCCCCCTCACAAAAAAGTAACCTCACTGCCCAGAATGACTGAGAGACCATCCTCCACCTCTCTGTTCCTGGAGCTTCATCCCAGGTCACCACAAAGCCAGAAAGCTTGGGTGGAAATAGGGGTGGAATGACTGAAAGGGGGAAAGAGAGAAAGACTTGGAGGGAGAAAAGGAGAGGAAGAGATTCTGGACAGAATACCTTATGGGATTGTAAACAAGCAAGGACTGCTTTAATTAACTCCTCATAGTGGCCCATACACTTTTCTTTTAAGGCTAAAGAAGAAAAGAAGGAAAGAAAGAAGGAAAGGATGGAAAGGAAGGAAGGATGGAAGAAAGGGAAGAAAAAAAGAAGGGAAAGAGGGAAAAATAAAGAGAATATTGGTAAAGGAAGAAAAGAAAGGGAGGGAAGGGAAGGAAGACAAGGGAAAGGCAGAGAGATGAAGTTGAGGAAAGGGAAGGTCTCCATAAAAAAGGTCATAAGTTCTTCTTTTTTTTTTTTAATAGCTTTTTATTTACAAGTTATATGCATGGGTAATTGTACAGCATTGACAATTGCCAAACCTTTTGTTCCAATTTTTCCCCTCCTTCCCCCCACCCCCTCCCCTAGATGGCAAGGTCATAAGTTCTTAAATAAGGTTAAAGCTGGTAGGAACTTTAGAATTCAAGTAGTCTGATCAACTCATTTTCTAGATGGGAAAACTAGGCTACACCCCTGCCTCAGCATTTTCTACCTAGCTTCCCTGGAAAACGGGTAAAAGGGGAAGGAACAAATGGCCAACAGTGCTGGTCATCCCTTAAGACAACCCACTGCTTTGTGTTCTAGGAAGCTGCTAGCTCTTCCCTTGGGAACCAGATAATCCATCACTCAGAAGGTATCTCTCTGGTACCAGTGCTTCTGGATCTGATGTTGAGTTCTAGGTCCAGCCCTAAGTCACCCACCTTCACTAGATCGGTTTCTTCTTCTGATAAAAATGAGATTAGATCCTCACTCCCAAGCTCCCATCCAGTTCTAAGGTTCCACCACCCATCCATTGTGAGCCCCAGTCCCGGCATCAAACCATAACTAAGCCATTTCACTTTCAGATTCCCCCCCTTCCAAAAGAATCACTGATTAGGGATCCCCACTTTAGACCTCCTGCATCCATAAGATTTTACCCACTAGTGAGCTGAACTTGTATGTAGAGCAGGAAAAAATCCTAAACTAAGGGTGAGAAGAGCTGATTCACTGTGACCCTGTGTGTTAGGTGATTTCTAACAATCTACAGATTTATTTTCTTGACTAGAAAGGGAAAAAGGGAGGGGCTGGCATTCTCCTCCATCCATTCCCCTGGACCTCTGGACAGCCAAGAATGAGACTAGCCCTTAATGAGTAAGCAGGGTGTGTGGGGTCATTCGGGGAAAGTAGCTCGGATGACCAACTGTCCAATCCTTCCCATCTGTCAGGCTGTCTGCCTCCAGGCCTGCTGAGGGCTACATTTCTGCAAGATCCCTTCTTTTGTGTCTGGCCAGTGGAGTCCGTCCCCTTAGATTCCCCTCTTCCCAACCCCCCCCCCTTTCCCTTGTGGGTTCTGGGAATGAAGGAATGCCCTGGACTCTACGCCCCTACTCCACCCCGGTATATTCTCAGTTCAGAGCAGAGCCGTAGTTGGAGGAGGAGGAAAGTATCCTCCCGGGGGAGATTCTCCACACCCACATGGCCCACTGTGCCAGGGGCCTTGGGAATCCAGGCACACCCTGCCCCCCATGACAGAGATAGGGATTCGAAGAGAAATGGAAAAAAGAGAGGGGGAGGGAAGGAAAAAGAGGGACTGCACATGCAATCCCTCTGGTACAGGGAATTCCCACATTGGCGAATTCTCTGCTACTTACAGGGTGACAGCTGCCAAAACGCTGAGAAGAGTTTGTCCAATACCAATTACCTAGTTAACATACATCAGAAGCAGGATCTGAAGCAGTTCTTCCTGTCCCTAAGGCTGCTCTTTATCTGTTTCTCCAAGATGATTTTCTTTTATCTTCTTTCTTTTTTTCCCTTTCCTTTTTTTACTGAGACAATTGGGGTTTGCCCAGGGTCATACATTTAACAAATATTATATACAATTAATAAATAGTAAGTGTCTGAAGGTGCATTTGAACTCAGGGCCCCCTAACTCCAGGACTGGTACTCAATCCATCTAGTTGTCCCTTAAGATGTCTTTCTTTTAAAAATGACATCATAACAAAAATAGCAGCTCACTAGAGTTTACAAAATGCCAGAATTATCACCTGGATGTGACAGATATGGAAACTAAGGATCTGAGAGAGTAATAATAATAACAGTATTTACAGAGGGCCTAAAAGATTGGCAAAGTCCTTTATATTTTAATCTCCTTTGAAGCCACACCAGCCCTGAGAAAATTGAGACTAAACAAAGTTGTGACTTGTCCCAATGGTCCAGCAAGCTAGAAAGTGTGTTGGAGGCAGGATTCAAAGTAGACTCCAAGTAGACAGGAAAGGAGATAAATTCTTATTAAGTGCCTACTATGCACTACTGCAGGTACTCTGCAAAGTGCTTTGCAAATACTACCTCATCTGCTCTTCATAATAACCTTGGGGGATGGTGCTGTTATTATTTTACATTTTACAACAAATTGAGAAAACTGGGGCAGAGTTAAAAATCTGAGTCTACATTTGGACTCTGGCCTCCTGACCCAGCTTATTCTATGAATCACAAGGAATCAAAAACAAATATCACTAATAGAACGTCTTTTGTAAAACTCTACTAGGATGTTGTAACTTATAATGTGGCCTATCATGATATCCTGAAGTTCCAGATTTTGACTGGAATAAGGCATCCTTTCCCTAGAAGGAAGGTCATATATGCATCCCTGGCATGTAAATTATAAAATTAAAAGTGATTTTAATTAATAGCTCAGTAGCACATGGCTTTCTGTTCCTCTTGAGTAGCCTTCTCATGAGAAATGCATTCATGAAAGTTTGTAGAGTTTAAAGGGTCAGCCTAGGCCCGGGTTTCCACAATGGTCTGGTCACCATCTTGGGTCTCCCCAGCCCTACAGCAGTCTCTTACAAGTACATTTGGTCTCCATCTTGACTAGCTATGGCCCAAACATCTACTGACTGAAGCAGGGAAATAGCTAAGGAAGCAAGAGAGAGATGGACATCACTGCACAAGCCTTAGAAATTGGCTATCTTCATAGGATCATTTATTTAGAACTGGAAAGGATCTTTAAAAATTATCTAACTAGAAAGCAATGTGGAAGTACTTAGGCTTAGACCAAAAACTTACACCATATATCATAGTAAGCTCAAAAAGGATACATGATTCAAACATTAAAGCTCATACCATAAAATAAAATTTGAAAGAAAAACAATAGATTGTTGGAATCCTTACAAAGTGCTAATTTAGCATGGTACTCAGCAAATCCTCTAGCTCACTAATGTATTTAAGTGCTCATTGGAGTTCACATGTTTGGGAGATTTCAGGGTTTAGTATGAGATATCCAAATTCACACCTCCCTTAATCCCTCCCTCAGGAGGAGTCAACCTTTGGGAGATCATATATATAGAAGCTCGTAGAGCTTCAAGTGAGTAAGTTCGGAACATTGTCAAGAGTCGGAGAGGAGCACTCTGGGAGATAACAGAAGTCCACAAGCCCTCTTGGAGGCAAGACAGGTTCATTCCATCTTCCACCTTTGTGCTGGCTGGAGGCTGAAGAAAGCAGAGACAAAGGACAACTGCAAGAGCTCTTGGAACCAAGCAGAAAGATAGGCCTCTAAGAAAACTAACCAGGCTATATTGGAGACAATAAAAGATCAGAACTTTTAGCACCTGGCTGCATTTGGGTGATTATTATTTTTAATTGAAACTAAGGCTGCCTCCAGAAAACCTCCCCAAGAAACCTGCTCCCAGAGAGAACCATTATATTTTAAAGAAGAAAAACACCACAACAGATCAAGTACCTTCTATAGCAATGACTAAGGGGAACATTCTCAAAAGACAGAAGCAAATATAAAACATAAAATAGGCCACTTTGATTACATGAAGTTGAAAAACTTTTGTGATACATATTTTGTAATGAGCTTTGTTTTTCTTGCCTTTTCAGAAAATCGGGGAGAAAGAATAGGAAGAGGGAGAAAATTTAGAACTGAAAGTAAAACTGATTTTTTTTTTTAAAGAAAAGCTTTGACAAATAAAAGTAGCACAACTAGGAGATGAAGGGAAGTGGTCAATGAAGGAAAAATCTTTATATCAAAAATCTCAGGGCAACTAGGTGGCACAGTGAATAGAGCACCAGTCCTGAAGTCAGGAAGACCTAAATTTGAATCTGGCCTCAGACACTTAACATGGCTTAGCTGTGTGACCCTGGACAAGTCACTTAACCCCAATTGCCTCAGCAAAAACCCAAAAAAAAGAAAGAAAGAAAATCTCTATTAAGGTTCTAATCTTCAAGATTTGGAACTAACAAACACTTTAGACTGAAAGTAGCCAAAAGGATATGAAAAATTCTTTTACAAATCATAATCTATTAACAACTATAAAAAAGACTCCTCTGAATTACTAAGAACCAAAAAAAATACCAATCAAAGCCATTCTGGGATATTAACTCAAACTCAGCAAATTGGCAAAGATGTTAAAAGGTGACAATAGTCAATGAGAGAGGAGTTTGAAAAGATAAGATGCTGTTGGAGCTTTAAATTGCTCCAACCATTTTGGAAAGCAACTTGGAATTTTGCTAAGAATGGCTCAAATGCCCATACCATTTTGACCTAGAGGTTCCACTGTGCCTATGACAAAAAGGAAAATACCAAAATACTCACAGCAGTACTATTTGCCAAAGCAAATGAATGAAAACAAACTAGATATCCATCTACTGGGGAACAGCTAAACAAATTCTGGTACATCAGATGGAATATTATGCACTATAAGGAAAAATGAATATGATGAATATCAAGAAGTGCAAGAGGGCTGACATGAACTGATACAAAGTGAAGATCCAGGAGAACAATATATACAATGATTATAATAATCTAAATTAAAAAAATAAAAACAATCTAAATTCTATGCAAATTGTTAATAGTCAACCTTGGCCCCTCAAAAATGGGATGAGAATGTAAGTTCCTTCTCCTATAGGCCTATAGGCAGAGGTGAAAGATTATGAATAGAGAACACTATGTACCATTGTCAGACTTGACTGATGTGATGTAATTATGCTTTCTTTTTGTTTTGTTCTTCCTCCTCCTCCCCCACCCCCCAGGATATTTCAATGAGAGAGAAAGGAAGGAAGGTTATATTGGGGAATAAAGAAATATTATGAACAAAAAGGTTAATAAAAATGTTTTTAAGAAAAAAAATCATCTAATCCAACCCCCTTACTTTTTTGAGAAGGAAGGCTCAGAAAGCTGAAATGATTTGGCCAAACAGTAAGTAGCAAATTCATGATTTAAATCCAAGTTCTCTGACTCTAAAACTAGTGTGACCTTTCTTGGCAGATGGATCTAGTCATCCAATCAAAGAATCACAGAACTGCTGAGTAAGGGATTCATCCACTTCAACACCTTCACAGAATGATGAAAAGTCACTCCCATTCTACAGGCTTTAGAGATTTACAAGCCACTTGAAAAAAAAAAAAAAAAAAAAAAAAACCAGAAACCTTGAATTTTACTGCTATGTGACTGATAAATAAAACTAAGGGAGGTGTCATTACTTAACCATCTGGGATTATACAGTTCTGGTTCATAAGATCACTAAATGGACCAGCTCAGAAACTCAAGCATACCCTGCCTAAAAATGACCCTACCTACTTCTTTCCCACTTTGACAAAAAGAATAATTCTAACAGAGAAGTT
The DNA here is from genome assembly GCF_902635505.1 of Sarcophilus harrisii. Taxonomy (NCBI): domain Eukaryota; kingdom Metazoa; phylum Chordata; class Mammalia; order Dasyuromorphia; family Dasyuridae; genus Sarcophilus; species Sarcophilus harrisii. The sequence goes on from NC_045426.1 coordinate 338,595,696, forward strand.
AAGTATCTTATTTAAGGAACAGATAGTTAAGTATCTAGTTTAAGGTGAACACAGATTTTCCTGGCTCCCTCCTAGTATGGTAATTTTGTATCATTTATATCAGACTGCTATTTCTAGTTATCAACCTATTCATGAGTGGGAGACTCAGTATAAGAATTCCATCTAAGCCCTCAGACCTTTTTCCCATTCAGACAATGTATATAACAATACCTTCTGTAGTCCCCTACCTCCTTACTTCAAGGAGGAGTAGGTGCTTACTCAACTCTTATATGAGAGCCCAAGTCAGTAAATTTTGAGAAAAATAGCACCACCAGGGACTTAATTACTGGAGCCCTATTTCACATTAATTCCCATATTCCCTGATAAATATATATATATATATACTTTCTGCAATGTAGTGTTCCCTCCAAAATGTAATGTCCTCTGTTGAGGTTTCTTGAGGTCTCTGGGAGCAGCCTTCGTTTCAGTTCAGTAATCACAAGTACAGCCAGGGGTTAAAGTCCAAATCCTTTACTGTCTCTTTCCAAGTCTTGTCTCCTTTCCTGGGGGATGGTTAGCTTTCTTAGAGTCCAGATCCTTTATTATCTCCTTCCTAGAGCTGGGCAGTTTTCTGGAGAGCCTTTCAGTCTGGCCTTGGTCTTAGTGGGGGAAGTGCAGGAGTCCAGGCCAGTCACTAGGAAGATCGAAGATCGAATTGAATTTCTCCCCTTGGTTCTGAGAGCTTAACCTCCTGCTGTCAGTCCTTTGCCTTCTCTCTGAATATCTCTCACTCTCCCTGGCTGAGGCTTCTAGCTTATAAACTCCACAATGAGTACAAACCAATCGTTATATCACTAGGAAACCATTAATTGTTGTAGGATTAAATCAATACAAAACTAGATTTAACCACTGTCTCCTCAATTCCACTTAGTACCTTGTTTCAGATTATGGCCCATAACATCTCCTTGTAGGATTAAATCAATCATACTGAACCATGCTAAATTAGATAATTATTGTCTCTATCAATTCCTCTGACTTAGTACTTTGTAATAATCCTTTGTTTCAAGTTCAGAGTTCTGGCCCATAACTCTGCAAGTTATTTTTTTCAGAGTTAACTGCTTGTTCTGTTTTGTTTTTTTACCCTAGATCTTTTTATTTTGTTTATATAGAAGTTTTTCAATTTGATTTAATCAAAACAATTTCTTTTATCCATTTATAATTATCTCTATACCTTGTATAATTAAAAATCCTTTGACCATCTATTAAAATTGCATGATATATTTCTGGCATAGCTTTAATATAAAATATTTTTTAAATATTTGTATCATATATCCATTATGTACACCCCAAATTCTTAAACTGTGGATTATGATCCCAAAAGGAGTCTTATAACAATGTGGTTATGATTATCAGTAAATGTTTGATTTGTATATTTCTTTTATATACCCATATACCTAAGGGGGAGGGAGGGGGGAACATAAAAATTTCTCAGGCAAAAAGGGAAAAATGTTTAAGAAGCCCTGCTTTATATCATGGATAAATTGCACATTGGAATAGGCTATATATTTGAATGCGCGATCCTGGATTCATCATCCTCCCAAGAGCTGCCAAGCAGTATTATTTTTGTCTCTGCAATATCTCTTGCATCTCGATTCTCCTGACTATTACCCTCCTGCAGGCCCTCATGATCTCTCCCTTGGACTATTCAACAGCCTCTCATCTGGTCTCTCGGTCTCCTATCTCTCCCTTCTCCAAACCATACTCCACACAGCTGCCAAAGCAAATTTTCCTAAAGCCTTCCACTACTATCTTTTTTCCCCCGGAGACAATTGGGGTTAAGTGATTTGCTCCGGGTCATTTGGTGTCCAAGTCTCTAGCACCCTCTCTAAGTTCTTCTGCTTAACTCTGAACTCAGCTTCAACCAATTTTTCCCATCATCATTCTGTTATTCCCCTTTCTGTCACCCTAGTCCAGCCCTTGTCCTTGATGTTCCTCAGTTCTGTATCCTGGCTTCTTCCTGACTGACCCTGCCAGTCCCTAGACCCCTAAAGACACTCTGGTTCTCCCGTACCCTCACTGAGAGATGTGCTGAAATTATTTCATTAGGGTTTGATTTTTCCTGCTTTTATTTTTATTCATGTATTTGATGAATCCTCTTCCCCCAATTAAAAGAAGCTGTATGGAAGGACCCAGAACTGTATAGTAGAAATGCTCCCAACAGAAAACCATCCAGGTATGGGCCCATGCATACAGCTAACCTGGAACCACTCTAAAGCTCCAAGTCCCTCATCACGAGCCAGCCAGGCCAGGGGCACCTCAAGGCCGCCGTCTGGGGCCTCCATAGGGTGCCAGCTGAGATCACTTCAAGCCAGGAAGAGCACTGCCAGGATGCCCAAGAAGCAAAGGCTTCAAAAGGAGCCTTACCCTCCCCATCAACCGAACCCCACTGCCCTCCTGGTATTCCTGAATTTGGAAGGCCTTCTCCCCACACCCAAGAAGGCAAGGCAAGAAAGGGAAGGAGGGGAGAACATCCAGGCCTGTCAGGGCCCCGACTCCTATTCATAAAAAATATCCCCAGGGCTTCACTTCACGGAGGTAGGATCCAGAGAAAGCACTGGATTGTGAGTCTTGGATAAGGCCCTTACTGAGCTTTCTACTATGTCCTCCCACTTTTGTAGCATGTTAGTGGTGGTGGATAGGGCACTACACTTGGGGCAAGAAGACCTGAGTTCAAATACCACCTTGGACATTTGGTGGATATGTGACCCTGGATAAATCACATTTCAGGGTCTCAATTTTCTTATCTGTTAAATGGGGATGCATTAACATCTATTATTACTATTATTATTATCATCTTACCTCCCAGTATGATTGTGAAAATTCAATGAGAGACTGTATGTAAAACATGGAGTCAGGTAGTGGTGGTGGTGGTAGCCGCCCTTATTACCATTCATTTGTAATAATGTAATGCCTCCTAACAGGTCTTTCTGCCTCTGCTCTTTATTTTGCATATTTCTAATCGTGCCATACCTCTGATCAAAAATCTTCCCCCAATTCAATCAACTCCAGGGGATCCCTATTACCTCCCAAGTGAAAACCCTTCATAACACGGTCCCCTCCACCCTTTCTAGTCTTCTTATACCTCCCTCCATCCCCTCCTTCTCACTGTTCCCCTAGGCAACAGCCTCTTCTGTTTCTCCCATGTCATGTCCCCAGGTACCACTTTCCCTAGCTGACCCCTCCCTCCCCATTTCTCTTTCTCCTCACCTCCACCTCCTGGTTTCCCTAAATCTCAACTAAAATCCCACTTTTCTAGGAGGGGTAATATATTTTTTATTAAAGCTTTTTTTTTTCCCAAAACATATATATGGATAATTTTCAACACTGACCCTTGCAAAACCTTATGTTCCAAATTTTTTTCCCTTCTTTCCCCCATCCCCTCCCCTAGATGACGAGTAATCCAGTATATGTTAAACATGGTAAAAATATATTTAAATCCAATATATGCATACATATTTATATAATTATGTTGCTGCACAAGAAAAATGAGATCAAAAAGAGAAAAATAGAGAAAGAAAATAAAATGCAAGCAAACAATAACAACAAAAGTGAAAATATTATGTTGTGATCCACACTCAGTCTCCACAGTCCTCTCTCTGGGTGTAGATGGCTTTCTTCATCACAAGATCATTGTTACTGACCTGAATCACCTCATTGTTGAAAAGAGCCACATCCATCAGAATTGACTATCACATAATCTTGTTATTTCTGTGTACAATGTTCTCTTGGTTCTGCTCATTTCACTCAGCATCAGTTCATGTAAGTCTCTCCAGGCCTCTCTGAAATCATCCAGCTGATCGTTTCTTACAGAACAATAATATTCCATAACATTCATATAGTGTAACTTATTTAGCCATTCTCCAGTTGATGGGCATTCATTCAGTTTCCTCCTTGCCACTATAAAAAAGGCTGCCACAAACATAAAATCTCATTTTTTACAAGGTCTTTTCCAGCTTTCCTTAATATTACTGCATTCCTTTAGAGGTTATCCAATTTATCTTATCTATATTTTATTTAGATGCAGTCATTTGCATATTGCCTCTCCCATTAGACTGTGACCTCCTTGAAGGTAAGGACTGATTTATGGCTTTCTCTTTAATACTGTGTTTAGCACATGGCCTGGCACATAGTAGGTGCTCAATAAATGCTTCTAACTTGACTAGATTTACTCTGTTATTCAAGAACCTCCCTCTTATTTCATATCAATCCCCATCTTTTCCATCCACCCTTTATTCTAATCCAACTTGAAGATCTACTTTTTCCTACTTCTGAACCCTGTCTAGATCCCCCCTCAACTTCATCTACTGAATTCTTATTCATCCTTTAAAAGTCAATGTTAGCTGTCATAATTATTACCACCAAAACAAATGCTACCTCCAGGAGACATTTCCTGACTTCTTCCATTAGTTAGGAAGTTACCTTCCGCTAACTGGAATATCACATACCAATGTTGCTTGCATCCCATGCAACACGATGTAACATGGGTATCTTTGTCATACAAAAACTTTGTATCTCTTCCAGTGCCTAACTTGTACCATAGGATAATCTCAGCTCTCAAAAAGGACACTCAAAAGAAAAAGAAAAAGGAATTAGAGTAAGTAATAAGGAAACAAAATTATCATTTTTCACAGATGATATGATGATATATTTAGAGAATCCTAGAGAATCAACTAAAAAACTATGAGTAACAATTCACAATTTTGGTCAAGTTGCAGAAAACAAAATAAATCCACATAAATTATCAACATTTCTATATGTTACCAACAAAGTCAAGCAGCAAGAGGTAAGAAAGAGAAATTCCATTTAAAATAATTGTAGATAATAAAAAATATTTTGTAGTCAACCTGCCAAAACAAAGTCAGGAACTATACGAACACAATCACAAAACACTTTCTATACAAATAAAGTTAAATCTAAACAATTGGAAGAATATCAAGTGCTCAAGGGCAGGCTGACCTAACATAATAAAAATGACAATTCTACCTAAATTAATCTATTTATTCTTGCCATACCAATCAAACTGCCAAAAAAATTATTTTATAGACCTAAGAAGAATAATAACAAAATAAAAGGACACTCAAGTCCTTCCCCACCCTCACCTGTGTCACTGGTTGTATTCAAATCCTCCTCATTCTTCTGGGCCTGCAGTCCATGCCCCCTTTACCAAGATGTCTTCTCTAAGCACTCCAGTTGTATCATATTTCCCCATCACCTAAATTCCTGAGAGTGCCTGCAGAACAAGCTCTTTAAACTCCAAATCTCCTTCTCCTCCTCCTCTTCTCTCCAATCTTACTCCTCTTCTCCCATCATCCCCCACAAAGTGTCTCTCAGTCCTGGTCTCACTCACACACACACACACCCCTTCTCTGGATACAGGAGAGGCTATGGCAAAGTCACATTAACAGAAGGAGGCCTAGACCATACCTCAGCCTGACATCCACCCTGGGTGGGAGCTACAGCACGAGCCTGGACCCATCTCTACAGCCTTTATGCTCTTACTAGCTCTTCTGGGAATGCAAAGCTCCTCAGCTTCCTCTTTCTTCCACTAAATCTTTCAGGTGTCCATTACCTCCCACCTTCTCTTCTCCAGGACAAGATACCACCGATCCTTACCCCTTGATTTGTGACTTCTCTCACTAAAAATGGCTCATGGAAATCAGAGCCACTCAAGAGTCATAAAGGTTTTCCAGTACCTTTCTCTCTCCTACACTGTCTCTGCAAGGAGGATGCTCTCAGTCAGAAGTATGGAGCTGGATAATAATGATAATTGCAACTACAATAATAGGTAGTACTTACTATGTGCCAGGTACTGTGTTAGGTGCTTAACAAATACCTCATTTAATCCTCACAACAATCCCTAGGGATAACTGTTATTATTATCACCCAGGATGTGATCTGGGTATAATTGAAATTATTAGGTTGTTTTCCCCGGAATTTAGCAAGAACAATGCAATGGAGAAACAGTCCTCTTTTCCTGGGGTACCAGACTCAGTCTAGGATTATCTTCCAACTCACTAACTCAAATCAACAAGTATTTATTTATGGAGTCCTGTGTAAGGCCCTGTGTCCACATACTGGCTACCATGTAAGACTTAGGGTCCTCTTCTTGGACTGTGATCTCAGGAAACATAAGCAATCCCCTTTGCCCTTCCTTTTCCCAATACCTCAAGTCAGTACCTGTAGGAAACCTGAATCAAATCGTGAATTAGATGTGTGACCCTAGCTAAGTCACATGACTAGAAGCTACAGAACACAGGCTCACAGAATCTGAAAACTGAAATCACCACTATTGATTGACCACCTTCCAAAAGAAGAAACCATTTACCTTCTCTGGGAAGCTGCTCAATTTTCTGGACAGCTCAGATTGGCAAGATGCTTTTCCTTAACTATAGGGACTGAATGTAGATCATAACATAGTATTTTCACCTTTTTTGTTGTTTGCTTTGCTTGCTTTTTTTCTTTCTCATTGTTTCCCTTTTGATCTGATTTTTCTTATGCAGCAAGATAAATGTGGAAATATGTTTAGAAGAATTGCTTATGTTTAACCTATACTGGATTACTTGCTGCCTAGAGGAAGGGGAAAGGGAGGAGGGATAAAAATTTGAAATGCAAGGTTTTGCAAGGTAGATGTTGAAAACTATCTTTGCAGGTATTTTGAAAAATAAAAAGTTAAAGTGAAATGAGCAGAACCAGGAGATCATTATGTATGGCAACATAAGATTATCCGATGATTAATTCTGATGGACCATGGCTCTCATCAACAATGAGGTGATTCAGACCAGTTCCAGAAGTCTTGTGATGAAGAAAACCATTTGCACCTAGAGAGGACAGTGGAACTGAATGTGGACCACAACATAGTATTTTCACTCTTAAAAAAATAAGAAGCTATTATTATATAATATAATTTTTAAAAGTTATTTTTCCTGACATTGAGAATAAACTTGTCTCTTTGAACTAAATGAGATCCTAGTTCCCAGGATCAGAGATTTATAGTAGAAAGGACCTTAGAGACTGGAGTTCAACTCCCTTCATTCTATTGATAAGCAAATCTATCCACAAAGAAGTCAAATTACTTGCTCGAGTCACACAGTTAGTAAATATTTGAGACAGGATTTGAACTTGGGTCTTCCTCCAAGTTCAGTACTCCATCCACAGGCTATCTAGGTTTTGCCTGATTGTTTTTTCACTTTGTTAGCAAGTGGGCAGAAGGTGAATCCCAAGGGGTTCTCACTTCTGGCAACAAAAAAAGGACTCTTAGCACTGAACTGGGAGTTTGACCAGAATAGCACACCTGTCAAACGCTAAGGCAGGTGTCCTAAAATGAGTTCAGAAAACTCCCATGGAGTAGTAAGGTAAAAACTCATTTGCTATTGATCTTTTCAGTATGAAAATTGACTGTGAAAGCAAAGCCTCATGATCCTTCTGACTTTTGGGATTTTAGGAAAGTGACCCCAGCCAGGGACAACTGACTTGTGATGGTCAAGTATGATGAAAGCTCTTTTTCTTACTGGGAAGCAAAATTCGCCAAGAGCTACATGTTAGCCCACAAATGGATAATGCGGGCTTGCATCAGCCCATTGGAGCCATGTGAGTTTTATGCAGCTGATGAGTGGTTGTCACCATAGACACTTATACAAATAAAATATTGAAGAGCTTATGTTATATTGGAGATATTATGTATATATATTTGTATATATGTATGTGAACACACATAAATTCAGCTCAATCTCAAAGAACCTAAGGTTCAGACACTTGGAGGTGTGCTGGGCTAAGAAAGTGGGGTGAAGCTACATCTGCAGAATAATGATGACTGCCCTAAGCATGATGATTCCACAGCTTTGAATGGTGTTGGTCAGTTCTAGGTCTGATACAAACTCATGATCTCAGGCAAATAGTTTCCCTTCTCTGTGTCAAGAATGGAAAGAGTTAAGATGAATTAAGAATAATTAATTAATGAAGTAAAAATCCCCTCTAGCTCTATATTCAGGTCTATATCCTAGCCTAAGATCCCTTTTAGTACTAGCATTCTGTGATTCATAGTTCCACAAAAAAAACAATGTACAAAGAAACATTTAGTATCAAAATGAAGGCATCAGGGATAAGAAATTAGTAATCCAATTTACAAAGAATCTGGACATTTATTTCATTTGCAACCAAAAATTGTTGTTCAATTGTTTCTGACTCTTTGGGACCTCATTTAGTTGTTTTTTTTGTTTTGTTTTGTTTTTTTTAGCAAAGATAATCAAGTAATTTGCCATTTCCTTCTTCAGCTCATTTGATAAATGAAAAACTAAGGCAAAGAGGGTTAAGTGACTTGCCTAAAATCATATAGCTGGATTTGAACTCAGAGAGAGGGGTCTGCCTGATTCTAGGTCCAAGGTTTCATTCACTGTGCCATCTAGATGCTCAAGATCAAAAATGCCCCATGACAATGGAAAATGTTATTTGCATCCAGAGAGAGAATTATGGAGACAGAATGTGGATTGAAGCATAGTATTTTCATCTTTTTTTGTTGTTGTTTGTTTGCTTGTTTTTTTTTCTTTCCCGTGGTTTTCCCCTTTTTATCTGATTTTTCTTGCACACATGACAAATATGGAAATGTTTAAAAGAATTGCACATATTTAACCTATGTTACATTGGTTGTGTCTTGGGTGGGGAGGTAAGGGAGAGAGAGAGAAAATGTTGGAACACAAAGTTTTACAAAAATGAATGTTGAAAACTACCTGTACGTGTACTGGAAAAATAAAATACTATTAAATAAATAAATAAAATGTCCCATGACATTATGTAACATGACCACTTCACTGATCCAGTTCCTCCTCTTTGCAAGTGGTCTAACCTCTGGGTGAGAGGACTTTCTTCTTATTAACTGGTGACCTGATTTCCCAAGCTGATGCCGCCACTTGGAACTGCACCCCTCCAACAATAACTTATGGTTCCCAGACTTACAATCCTAAAATACAAATAATTGCTTTTAGGAGCACAGATTTACAACTGGAAAGGCCTTTTGCAAGCTGTCTAGTCCAACAGTTGAGCTGTCACCCTCTTTGCTGAAGTGAAAAGTATATTAACTTTGGAATTGGAAGACTTTAATTTCAAGTTCCAATTTTCACAATTATGAGCCATGTAATCTCAGATGAGTCATTCAAAAACCTCTTTTCCCCCTTTGTCTCAGTTATCTCACTTAGTTTAAAAAGACCAAGGTCCACCCACTGCATCCAGGGCCACCTCCAGTTATCTTGATCTGTATCTGGCCACTGGAAAAAGATGGCTCCAGAGGAGAAGCTGAGACTGGTGACCTTGCATAGCCCTCCCTCTCTTAAATTCAATTCACTTGCATGACATGGTATCACCTCCCTAATGTCATGGTCCTTTTCAAAAATGAAAGACAAACAACAACAGTTAACCTCACTTATAAAATTAGGCTGCACTCACACAATCCACCTCACAGATTTGTTGTAAGGAAAGGTTTTGTTTTTGTTTTTTAGGGGTTTTTTTTCCCCCTGAGGCAATTGGGGTTAAGTGACTTGCCCAGGGTCACACAGCTAAGAAGTATTAAGTGTCTGAGGCTGAATTTGAAGTCAGGTCCTCCTGACTTCAGGGCTGGTGCTCTATCTACTGGGCCATCTAGCTACCCCCTATGAGGAAAGTCTTAACCCAATTACCTCACAAGGTTCCTCTTTGGGGGATAAAACATTCATCCCACCAAAGGGGAAGAAGGTAGAAGGAGGAATCTAAGCTCAGCTTCAGAGTATCTGTCTTGTTGTCCATACTGAAAATAGATCTTGGGTGGGTTTTCTGGATAGGAAATAAATCACTGTTTTTGAAATTTTGCAGCTGATGTCAATGACTTCCCTTTTCTCTACACATGAGAAATAAAAGACTCATATAATAAAATAACAGAGAGCTTCAATAATAATAACAAAACCAACATTTATATAACTCACACATATAACTGCTTACTATGTGCCAGGCACTATGCTAAGTATTTTAATTACAATCTCATTTGATCCTCCCAATAACCCTAGGAAGTTAAGTGCTATTATTATACCCATTTTACAGAAGGGAAAAAATGAAGTAAACAGAGGCGCCCAGGGTTACAGAGCTAAAAATGCCTAAGGCTAGGCTTGACCTCAGATCTTCCTGCACTTGCTGACTAGCTGCCCCATGCATACCAGGACATTACTGTAAATGTTTATCAGTATGGCTAGACTGGCTTAAATGAAAGTCTGCTCCCTCTTCTGATAACTGAATTGGGGAGGCACCCAGGCAGCTTCAAGGACTTCACAGACAGCCAGAAATGGCTCTAAGTAGGAGGTGGGAAAAACCAATTAGTCTGAGTAGCTGAGACATCTCCCCTGTCTTGCCTTTGCCCTATCAACCCTCCCCTCCCCCCTCTCCCCCCCAGTTCCTGGAATGTTCTCTTTCTTCACCTCCATGTCGGAGAATCCCTTATTTCCTTCCAGACTCAAGTACCACCTTCTACGTGAAGTCTTTCTTGATTCCTCCACACTCCCCAAAACTACCTAGTATTTAACTGATATTCCCTGTGTACTTAAATATATATACACAGTCTCTCCAATATAACATAAGCTCTTCAATATTTTATTTGTATGCCGGGAACACAGCAGGTATTTAAAAAATGCTTGTTGATGGACTGATAGAGTGGCAGTCAAAGGAGATCAAAAATAAAAAGGGAGTTTGCCCGTGGAGTTAACTAAATCTGCCCCTCCCATTTTACAGATGACAAACTGAAAACTCGAAGTTGCATGATCTGCCTAAAGTGCTAGGGAGAGTCCCAGCTAAATCTCTACCCCTAATCTGGCTGATGAGGGTCACAGCTTTTGCTTTTTCTCCCACCAGTGCCAATTACCTTACACACAGACCTTTGATTCAAGTAGTCTCACTGATAAATTAGATCAGTTCTCTTAGAATCCATTAAAGCCAGACCCGAGATGCAGCTGCAGCAGCTACAATTTGGGTTAGCTGAAAGAACATATTCCATAGGGCAATAGTTGTGATGGGACACCCCAAGGGAAGCTGTGGATGAGATGGACCACTTAGCAGCTGACCCTTGTCCCCACACAAGGCCTAAAAGAAGGGGAGAACTCCAAAGATCAGCCAGTGTCCCTAACCTCTCAGGACAGAGAATTTCAGCTGCAAGATCTAGTCACCCCCATCATTTTACAGAGGAAGAAAGGTGCTTGGAGGCTGGGGTTTCTGACAGGAGGGGTGATGAAGAAGTGTTGACTGCTGAAGAAATTCTGCCCCTCCAATGCTGTCTAGGACGACTCGCCCCCTTGCCCTGCCAGTCCTGTGCCCTATACAGAGTTCCTCCTGGCTAGGCCGGCCTCCTCCCAGAGACATGCCAGGGCTTGTCCGCTGGGCACCTGAACAGGGATTCCCCAAAAGGAAGCCAGCCTTCTCAGGTTTCCAGGACCTCTGAGGTCTCTCTCATCCCAAGGTAAATAAGGAGAAATTCCAGTAGACCAATCCTGAGCCACTGAAGTCAAGACCACTGACCATCAGTTCTGACCACCAGTTACAGCCCCTGGCTCTTTCTGCAGCAGCAAGAGAGAGAGAATTCAGAGAGAGTTCTGCAAAGCTATGGCTTCACACCCGAACTCCAGATATATGCCTCAAGGATGGAGAGAACCTAAGGCATCATCAATAACATTGTCCCCCACATTTCCTAGCTGGGCCCAAACCCCTGTAATCCCTCCACCATTTGCCAATCAGCTCTAGTATCGGCAAAATTACTGTCAGCTAATATTAACAATTATCACCACAGTGTCCCCGTACCCAACAACCCATCCCTCCGGCTCTGCTGACCTCACGGAGAGATTTCAAAGATCTCAGGAAATGACAGAGTGTAAAAGTGCTTTGGAAACTGGACAAACGCATAATAGCAATAGTAATAACAGTGATGAGGGAAGCCTGGGGCAGCCCCATGCCAGGAAGTGTCCCTCTTCCTTTCCCTCTACTCCCTTGTCTGCCCACTCTGGGGTCCCTTGGGAAGGGGGCTGAGGAAGGGCAATGGAGAAAACAAAAAGACTTTTGGGAAGGGGGAGCTGAGGATCACGAGAAGAGAGGGCAAGGGTGGCCACAAAGCTATTCATTCATCAATGGTCAGTTTCCCAACCAACAAGAACAGTATTGATTCAACTGGGAAACTATCAATCCACAAACATTTATTAAACACCTACTATGTGCCAGGCATTGTGCTAAAAGCTAGGTATGCAAAAAGAACCCAAAACCAGCCCCTGCCCTCAAAGAATTTACAGACTAACTAAAATAAAACCTTACTCCAGCTCATTGATTCCTTCTCCTATATGATTCAGATCAAGGACACCTTCCTGGTTGTTCTCCCACTAGCCAATAGTTGATTTTTTCCCCTACCATTATCCTACCCATCCTTTCCTTGATCAGTATAGTTCATTAAGTTTAGAAGGAAAGACCCAATTGCAAAAATGCAACATACTACATTCTAAGATTTCTTGCAGCCCTGATATCTGTTCAGAAATCCCTTGTAAAGACTCTGTGGCCTTGGTCCATCTGGTTCTCGCCCTTCTTCCCTCTCACCTGTTCACTGGCCTAAAGTCTCATGAGAACATCACCAGGAGTTGGTCTAATTCAAGTGAACTGTCACTAGACCTTGCACCCAAGGTGCCCAACTGGCCTCTAACAACTGGCCCCCCAAAGGGGACTAAGCCCCAGCCATATCTCTGGGTCAATGCAGTTGGTTCTAGGGAACCTAGATTGAGCCTACCTGCCTAGGAGACCAAAAGGACCTCCAGAAAGTGGAATGTCCTCTTGATTTAGGCCAATGAGATAAAGGCCACTTTTACCCAGAGGAGAAAGGGGAATGTGCAGAAAAAAAACAATTAGAGTAATTGAAGAATGTGTATGTATATATTTCTGGTTATATAAATCTACTATATATCATAATATTATGTTTGTTTATTTTTGAAAAGGAGCTGTTAAAGAGAATCCCTGACAGAGGTTTGCTTATATTACAATGGTGCATTTATTTGTAAGAGACTCCAGCTCCTTTGGTCTACCTCAACCACACAGCACTGAGCATTTGTGGCCCATCCAGAACTCATCTCTTGCTTAGGTGGCAAATGTATGTCTTCACTTCCTTAAACCAAGCCAAAGTGGGGACTTTAAATGACAATAAAAGGTACAATGTTTTATATGAACACATCCACTAAATCAATTTATTTATTACCACTAAACCTTATACTTCTCTCAGTTTTGTCTGAGGGTCTATGCTCCTTGAAATTTCCTATTTAATAAAACCTTTGAGTTCACTGGGCCCAGCCCCAAGGAGCCCATAATAAGAGTACAGTGTCCAAGGACTCTGACCACAACTTTCGTACCCAATGGCCTTCAATTGGAGGAAGAAAGGGATATGGTACCCAATTAATGAAATCAAACAACTCACCCCAAGGACAAACGATTAACTCAGGACCAAAGAATTTAAGTTGGAAGAGACCTCAGTAGCTATCAGGTATCCCCACTACAATATAAAAGGTTATGTTTCCTAACCTCCCCCCCCCCAAAAAAAAAAAAAAAACTATCCTTTTTTTAATGGATGGCTCAAAAGTCCCCCTCCTCTAAGAAGTCTTCCCTGCCTGAGTCAAGAGACATTTGGATTTCTGGCCAGAATCCAGTTTGACCAGTGGTCCTTTCCTCCACTGGATTATATAAATGATCTAACCAAGACACTATTCTGTTCTACTAGGAGCTGCTGCTGCTCCCTGGATAGGTTTGAGGCTAAACACGTAAATAATAAATAACAGCACTCTCTCTTTGAAACATAAGATTACAGTAGTCAGTGCCAGTTCCAGAAATTCAAGACAGCATGCAAGAGAACCCCTGTTATCAGAGAAAGATACCAGGGATCAAATACAGCATTTGGTACAGGAAGCCCAATGAGAAGATAGGAGACAATGCAAAGAATAACAACCTGGGGAGTCAGAATTCTTGGGATCTGATTCCAGAACTGCCGGTCGCTCTTTCTGTGACACTGGCCAAGTTCCTTCACTGAACTTCATTTCTGTAAAGTTCCTTCCAATTGATATTTTCTAGGATCTCTTCCAGCTCTGACATCCTATGTTGGTTTTGCTTGTTTGGAGGCACTCCAGGTTAAGTGACTTAGCCAGTCATACAGCTAGTTAAGTGTCTGAAGCCACATTTGAACTCAGGTTCTCCTGTCTCCAGGGGCCGGCGCACTCTATCCACTGCACCACCTAACTGTCTTTCCATTTTATGTGTTAAGATTCCTTTCTACTTGAATACTCGGTGTTCTAACAAGAGCAGCTTAAAGCACTTAAATTAACAAATAGTTTAGAAGAAAAATGGGGAAACTATATTGACTGGATCAGCTACAAATTTATCCTAGCTAATCTACAACTAGGTTCTCACTGCAGCAAGGCAATTACTACTTCTTTCTAACCGATTCTTTATTCCATTCACCATGGCAGCTTTTTCATATCTTCTATTCTCCCCTCAAAAGACCCTCAACATCCTATACTAACCTTCTCAGCTAAGGATCTCATTTCATAATTTTCTTAAAAACTTTGACAACAATTTCTCCTTCTCATGTCACATCCCTTAGAATTCAACCCCTACTATCTCCTCCTTCATTCTAGTCTCTGATGATAAGATGTTTCACATCCCCAAAGGTAGCTCCTTTATTCTGCCCCACCTTCTCCACCCCTCATCTTCATTTTCTTAATCTTCCAATCTCTCCCTCACTGTGGGTTCCTTCCCTTCTATGGCCTAGTCTTTCCTGTCCTTAAAAAAATCTCCCTAGTTCCCACTGGTGAGGAAATAAAATTATGAATACTGTTCTGAGTTTTAAGCACCCATTTTCTAGAAACTATTTAACTGAACATTAATTTAATATCTAAGATTTCTAGCTTGAAGAGGAAGATGTCTAAATTGTCATAGTGCCTTGTCTTGTCCCTTGCCTCTAATCTCAAGATATTTTGAGGTAATGTTTAAAGGAGTTCTGATCAAGAAAAAGATCATAAGTTAAAATACATTTTGAGATTAATATTTCAGAATAGCTAACTAATGAGCAGTTCCTATCCCATTCCTTACTCTACCATTCCCTCAGACTTTGAAAAGGGTCTCCTCCCTGTGATCAACATCAACTACTGACCTTTCTAAAGGGAGAATGATGGGTTTTACATGGCTGGCTGTCACCTCTTTAGGGTCTTGGGGAGATAATGAAGTCATTTTGGTAAAGGTTGAGTTGGGTTATCAACAGCTAAGTAGAGAAATGGAAAGAAAATGAGCTGGAGTTTGGAAGACCAGAATTCAAATCTGGTCTCAGACACTTACTAGCCAAGTGATTCTAGGCAAGTCACAGTTTCTGTCTTCCTCAATTTCCTCATCTATAAAATGGGGCTAATAATAGCACCTACATCTCAGGGCTGTTGTGAGGAGAAAATGAGCTCATATTTGTACAGTGCTTTCCAAACCTTACACCACTATATAAACACTATCTCCTGGCATCTACTTCCTGGGACCTTATTAGCCTTTGTTCCTAAAAGGAAATGTCTGGAAAGTGTTTGAGGCTCTAGAAAATATTATTTCTTAACATTCCAACTGAACTAGTCTGGAGATTTTGTGATGTTTTCATCCTATTAGACCCACTAGCTATTGTCCCATATCCTCTTATTAGCTCAACTGCTTTAAAAAGCTACAGTACCTATGCTTAGTGCCTCTATTTCCTTTCATGTCATTCTTAATGCTGCAATCAAGCTTCCAGTCTCATCATTCAACTGAAATATCTCTCTCCAAAATTATCAGCACTCTCTTATTTGCCCAGGCTTAGGGCCTTTCTCAGTCCCCGTTCTTGTTGACTTCTCTGGAGGCTCTGTTCCAATCAATATCTCTCTTCTTGATATTTCCTTGTCTGAGTTTTCCTCTCCCTCTCTGACCCTTTCCAATTGCTTTGGCTAGATACTTCATCCAGTCCCAGGTCACCATCACTAACCATAAGTACATCTCAAGATCTGTCACAGATTCTCATCCAGTTTCTCTCATTCTTCCCTTTTCCTCACTGACCTCATGATCTTATTATGTCAGTTTTCATCTCTATGCAGATGATTCCCAAATCTATTTTTTCCAGTCCCAATTTCTCTTAGGAGCCCTAGTCCAGCATTATTGATTATCTATTGGAACACTTCAAGATAGATGTCAATTAGACATCTCCATTTTAATATGTCCAAATCAGAACTCATTATCTTTCACTCCAAATCCTCCCCTTTTTTTTTTCTAGAAAGGACACAACGATACTGGAAACTAGGTGTGTAGTGGATAGAGCATGAAATCTAGAGTTAGGAAGCCCTGAATTCCAATCTAGCCTTAGCCATGTACTAACATCATTTTAAAAATGGACATAATAATAGCATCTCCCTCCCAAGGTTGTTGTGAAGGTAAAACGATCGTATTTGCAAAGTGCTTTGCAAATCCTAATGTACTATATAAATGTTAGATTTTTTTTTGTAATAGCTTTTTATTTTTCAAAAAACATACAAAAATAGTTTTCAATATTTACCTTTGCAAAATCCTGTGTTCCAAATTTTTCTTCCTCCCTCTCCTCCTCCCTCTTCCCTTAGACAGCAAGTAATCCAATATAGGTTAAACATGTGCAATTCTTCTAAACATATTTCTATAAATGTTAGCTATTAATATTATCCTTCTAGCCACCCAGATACTTAGATGTCATCTTTGATACCTCTCTTTGGCTCACCCAGCATATTTCATCAGCTGTCAAAGTGTCATTTCTTTTTCTCCACTCACATAGCTTTCTCACCTGGATTCCTGCAATAGTCTCCCAATTGGTCTCCCTGATTCAAGCTGCTGAAATGGACACACACACACACACACACACACACAATACCCCAAAAGTTTCTTGTTACCTCTAGGAGCCAATATAAAAGCCTTTGCTTAGCATTCAAAGTTATTCACAATGTGGCTCTTTTCCAGTCTTTTGTCACATTACTCCTCTCCATGCAGTAACACTGCAGCCACACAAAGCATCCCATCTCCTACATCTCTGCCTTTACAATGGCTGTCCCATATACCAATAAGCTCTCCTCTTAACCTTCACCTGGGCCAGTTCCTCTATGATTCAGCTCAAATGCTATTACTCACCTGCAGTAGGCCTTTTCTCATCCCCCCTCCTAATAATGCACTTCTACAACAACCATCCAGGTATTCAATATCTGATGCGTACTGACGTATGTGTTGTATCTCTCATTAGGGTATAAATTCCATGAGGGCAGGGGCTATTTTTGCTCTTTCTTTGCATCCTCAACATTTAGCACAGTAAGAGACTAATAAATGCTTGATGATTTACTTATCTTTATACCTGACATATCTCCCCCACCAATGAGTGAAGACATTCCTTGAGAGCAGAAACTCCTTGCTTTTGCTTTTGCTTCAGGGCCTAGCACGACACCTTGTATATATAATTTATACTCAATGGATATGCTAACTTTTGTTGAAATCTATGGAGAAAAATCATGACATAATGGAAAAAAACATCACTTACTAATTATATGATCACAGATAAGTTATTTAATTTCTCTGAACATTAGTTTCCCTATCTTTTAAATGAAAATTCAAGGGATTATAGATAAAGAGATGGAAAGAACCTTGGAGCATAAAAATATTCTCTCTCTCTCTCTCCACACACACGTATATATACATATATATATACCTACATATACATATGTGTATGGTATGTACATGTATGTTATATGTATGTGCATACATATATATCCTCTCTCAACTTATATTATTTCTATGACTTATGACTTACACACACATATACAACCAAACTGTTGTGGAAAAAAAGGCCTTAGGTAAATTTTAAATATTACAGAAAAATATGCCATTACTATCACTGACAAAATTCCTTTTGGTGTTAAGATTCTGTAGTCATTTTATAATGTGTAGATTATAAATTCCTTGTGGGCAGGGATTATGCATTTTACATTTATATCTCCAGCTACTTGGTACAAAGTAGACAAATAATATCACTTTTTTTTTGTAAATGGACGGATGGTCAATATCCCTTCCTGGCAAAGAGGATAAGATACAAGTCTAAGCAGAGAAACCTGGAGATTTAAAAAAGAATTCCCTATCTTGTCAGCCTAGAAATTGCCCTGTGATGAGACAAAAAAAGCCAATTACTAATCTATCAGGCAAGACAGCAGCAAGAATAAAGAGAACATCTAGAAAGCGGAAATTTGTGAAGAAACCAAAACATTCATTTGAACCAATGGTTTTAGTTTTTTCCAAGAAGCCAAAAACAATGAAAACAAGTAATCCTACTATTTACCCTAACCTCTCCTATATAGGTAGAAGGGGAGAAAAAAAAAATCAAAAATCTAAAAGGAAAAAAAAGGAGCTTCCCTTAGGGACTAAATAATCTATATGCTAGATAATGACTAGTCATTAAGACCCATAAAATCTTAGAAACAGATTTAGAGCTGGAAGAGACCATAGAGATTGATGCGTTCAACCCCTTTAATTTAAAGATGAGGAAGCTGAGAGATTGACTTGTCCAAGATTACACATGAAGATTAAATTATTTGTCCCAAGGTCACATATATTTAATCTGAGTTTGTGCTTGTCAAACTATTAAGGCTATTCAGGGTGTCAGTCTGGGATATTTTGGTCTTAACACTCACTTACATACCCCAAAACCCCAGGGAAATATTAAGGGCTTCAATCCACCAGGAGATGTCAACAACCAAATGGAGGTCAGAAATGGAGTAAATTAAAGCTTCCATGCCAGTGAGCAATGGGGTACTCTGCTGTGAGTGGCCACCACAGTTCCAGTTTAGGAAAAATGGGGAGACCCAGCTTCAAGATAAAAAAAATTAAAACAAAACAAAACAAAAAATAGGAGCCTCTGGAAAAAACTTAGCAAGGGGGCAGGGAGAAAGAGAAGAATGCCAAATAGTGACTAAGTACCAGGAACAGAGGTTTTTCCAAATTTATTATATTGATCACTATATTGATCCAAAAATAGGCCATCTCCTCTTCACTCAGAGGATGATCCTTTTGAAGTTTAAAAAAAAAAAAAACAGTATAATAAGTATAGGCTTTCTTCAAATTTATACATCCTAAATTTGGGAAGAAAGTATGGCCTATATAAAGGCCAATATGATAGAGGGCAACTGCTTTACCCAAACTAGAAGCTCAAGATTGGCCCAGTAACCCCCCAACAAGTTAGGTGGTCTTGGACAAAAGCCCTCTTTGGTCTCTCTGGGCCTCTGTTGGATGGGGAAGATTGCAAACTGCAACATGAAAACCAGAGAGACATGTACACGTGCACATACATGTACACACACCATACCACACAAACAAACAAAAAGCCACCATGGAGGCAGCCACATCTGGACTCCCCCCGAGAACAATATGGCATTCTGTATGTACCCTGGGAGATCTCTGGATTCACAGAGTTCCAGTCCCAGTTCCTGCAGAGCCAGTCACCAGGCAAGTGTCCCTGAACACATCTGGAAGGTGGAAAGGAGGGACTGTAGCCAGGAAAGGCTGGAGGGATAGGAGGAGCAGGAAGGGCTGGGGGGAGGCTCAGAGAAGTACCCATTTTTGAGTCCCAGAGCCAGTGCTACTGGTTTGCAATAAGAATGGGAAACAGCAAGGAACAGGTCCTGGGAGAGGACCTGGCCCTAGAAGGAAATGGTAGATGAGAGGAAGTTAGAGGGAATTCACCTCTGCTCAGCCCCCATGAGCTCCCAGGTTGCTGGAAGGCTGTCCCAGGCTCCAGCTGGGCCCCAAACCTGAAAATCCAGTTTCATCCTTGAATCCTCTCCTTGCTCCAAGACAGTCTGAGCAAGGAAGGCTGAAGGGAGTGGGGGAGAGAGGGTTTCCAGCACATGGGTGTGGTGCTGCCTTCCCTCTACCTCCTGATTCCCCTTCCCCAATATGAGCCAGGGAGCTGTAAGGCTCCCCTCTCAAAAATCAGCCTCCCTCAATCCTCACAAACACAAAAAAGAAACGGAACCTCTATGAGACAAACCATTCCTGGAGTCCAAGACATCCAATTTAGGTGAGAAATAGGTGACAGTTACACTCTCCTCCTGCAAAACCTGCAAAACCCTACCAGGAGAATTCAAGGTTCCAGGGACTCTGTCCATGGGCTCTAAAGAACCAATTAGGGCAAAACCATTGGGGTATCTGATCCAGATTCTCTGGATTTGTCCAACCTTCATAGTTCCAAATCAGCCATAATCATTCTTCTAGAACTTTCTCCCTCAACTACTGCCCCATCCCGATACCAGTCCTGAAAGAATCCCCTACTTCACCCCCAAAATCACCGTCCTGGATTCCCAAGAACTAGGCTCCATCCCCTCCCCGGGAGGAAGTCATTGATCAGAAAAACAGCTCTTGAACTTCTCCAGACAATGTACCACAGGTCTCTGGTACCACAGGGGATGGGTTGTGCTGAGAGTCACAGAACATAAAGACTCAGCTCTTTAGTGACTATATCACCATGTGACAAAGTAAATCACTTCAACTTTCTCTGAGCCTCACTTCCCTTATCTGTAAGAGAGGAAGGGAGGTAAACTGTCTGGCTTTAAGGATCCTTCCAGCTCCAAATTTTTTTCTTT
The DNA here is from genome assembly GCF_902635505.1 of Sarcophilus harrisii. Taxonomy (NCBI): domain Eukaryota; kingdom Metazoa; phylum Chordata; class Mammalia; order Dasyuromorphia; family Dasyuridae; genus Sarcophilus; species Sarcophilus harrisii. The sequence continues at coordinate 338,616,401 of NC_045426.1, forward strand.
TCTTTTTATATACAAAAAAAAATTTGATAACTCTCAATAAAACTGGCTTCCTTTCTAACCTTTATTTTTATTTTTTTTTTATTTAATAGCCTTTTATTTACAGGATATATGCATGGGTAACTTTACAGCATTAACAATTGCCAAACCTCTTGTTCCAATTTTTCACCTCTTGCCCCCCCACCCCCTCCCCTAGATGGCAGGATGACCAGTAGATGTCTAACCTTTATATTTTATACATTTAAAATCATTCTCAGAAGGTGTCCCTAGGCTTCATCAAATTGCCAAAGCAGTCTATGACACCAAAAATTTAAGAATCCCTCATCTATTCCAATTCCATTATTTTACAGATAGGAAACTGAGGCCTAGAAACATGAGATCCCTTGACTAAAGTAGCAAAGGTAGTAACTGAACCCAGGACCTCTGACTCAAAATACAAGTTCTTCCCATGGGGCTATTACTGCCTCGAGGTTCCTCCCATCTCGGATGTTCTAAAGTCCCCTTCCAAGTTCTGACATTCCAGGATTCTCTTTTCACTCTCATTCCTCAACCAAGGGCTAAACAGAGAGAAGCCAAGGAGGAAGGGGACCTGTCCGGAGAACTGAGGCTATCTCAGACCACAAGGGGGTGTTCATGGCAGGGTAGAAAGCTTGCACGGGTATGAATCAGGTAAGGGTTGTTGTGGATCTGAATAGTATGAGTTTGGTCCCCGAGTGTCTGTGTGTTTACATGTTTATATTGACTCTAAGAATAATTAGCCCCATGCTGGGGTATTGTGGGTAGGGAGAAGAAGGAAGGTGGCCAATATGAATTCAGAGGATTACCTCATGGAGGGGTAGGACTACATGAGTGCCCCCAAACTAGTTATTCCTGTGAAAGGGGGGAGGGGATGGAGAGCCAGTGTCTTAATCCCAGCTTCCTCCGGAGTCACTGCAGGATCCGGAGCAATTTTCTCTCTCCTGGCCAAAATTTCAGTGAGTAGAATATGGCCTGCGGTGTGTTGGGATGTGAAGAGAGGTATTATAGATAAGTAAAAAGTCAAGGAAGGAAAGAATAGGATAGTTAGGAATCCTGAACTCCAATTCCAACGGCTTTGTTTTTTGGAAATGGCCCAGCTGAGAATTGCCCTTAATTTATCAGCAGTGAGGGAATGTAGTATATGCCCCAGACTTGTAGTAGTTGGTCCTCCTTTTCCTGTATCCTAAGTCCCTTTTTTTACTGTGTCCAGAGACTGTCTTGCTCTAGGTAAACTAAGAGAAAAGTGACAAGGATGGGAAAGGGAAGGAGGCCAGCTGCCGATTTGTTTTGATCCCACCAGCACACTACTACACACAGAAGCAAGCTTTCTACCTCTCTCCCCACTGTCCACCCAGGGGCTCCTAGCTGGTCATTCAGCTGTTCCAGGAGATGGCTGGAGCTGGAGTCTCCATGTCCGGCCTGTTAGTGACTCCAAACCCACTGTCTGGCTCAGGGCCAGCTCAGGGGGATGTGCTAATCCTGCCTAGGGCTATTTTTACAAAACTCCCATCCCCAGGAGGAATTCAGAAGAGGAAGAAGCTTGCTTCTCAGGACCCCTGGCTCCAGTCTCTTCTTCTGCCCCTTCTCCAAAGGCCAACCACTGATACTTGTTTCTCAAGACCCCCGACTCCAAGTCTCCCCCACTGTTCCCTGTCCAATGACGGACTATTCCAAGTCTCTTGGCATCAGCCATCACAGAGGCCACATATTCTCCGCCGCAACCGCCCCTCCCCATCTCCCCATCCCTGTCCCACTAGGGCATCCCTGGGGCGAGCCCTACTCACTCCTGCAACACTCCTCCCCACCCTCACCCCCGCCAGGGCCCACGGTCCCAAGGCCACTTGGCGAAACTGTCTTAAACTTGCCCTTAACCTACTAAGGCTTTCTTCTTTTACTGGCTCGCAAACACTCAGAAGGAAACTAAACTTCAACCCTCAGCCCAGCGATTCTCTCTCTCTCTCTGCCTCTCTCTCACTGTGTGTGTGTAAACAAAGTCTACGGGCGATTGAGCCGTTTAGCTTGGGAGGGGCAGCAGGACCGCATCTGCGGCCCCTCTTAGCCGGACTTCCATCGTCGCTAGGAACCCCTAGGATTTTGCGGCGTGAGTCCCCCTCTGTGGGCTCACACCCTGTCCCGCCCGTGACGCGCTCTCGACACCCCCCCCCCCCAAATCTTCGGAGTGTCACGTTCCTGCGCTTATTCTTTCGCTCCCGGACTAGCCAGTCCTGAAAGTCCCAAGCTGTCACTCCCAACGACACCCCCCCCCCAGCGGACCCACGTGCTGCCTGAGGTGGCGGCTAGGAGAGGAGAGGGTGCCGCAGGTGGCAGGAGCCGGGGCGGCCCGAGCCGCCTCCCCCTGCACCCCCCGGAGGCGGGGGCCGTCCGCTCCCCCACAGGCACGGCTGGCCGAGGGCTCGCAGACGGCTCCCGCCGCGCGCGGCTACCAGGATGGGACAGCAGCGGCCCCAGGACCCGCCGACTGCGGGCTGCTGACCCAGCCGGGGAAGAGGAGGGCACAGGGAGGCGTCGGGAGGGGAAGGCGGCTAACTTGGGAAAGCCGGCTGGCTCCGCTCGGGCCGAGCCCAGCCGTGGCCACGGCGCTGGCGGCCCGCCCCGCGCCGGGCTCCGGTCCCGAGCTCCCCGCGCCAGCGCGTCCCTTCTCCCTCCCTCGCCCCCTCCCTCCCTCCCTCGCCCACTTACCAGCCCGCAGCCACGGCGGCCGCCGCCGCCTCCAGCAGCCCGGTCCCGGGGGCGGGCGAAGCGGAGCGGACAGCGCGCAGGGGGCCGCCCGGGCCCCGCAATCGGGCCGGCGCGTACGGCCGGGGGGCCAGAGCCGGCGCGGGACTGCGGCGGGGGAAGGTGTGTCTCGCTCCAAGTTTGCCAGAGTCCCGGCGCCCGCCCGCCCGCTCCTCTCTCTCCGCCTCTTCTCTCCGCTTCTCCAAGCCTCCGCTTCCCCGCCTCTCCTCGCGTCCGCGCTCCTCTCCGCCCGCCGCCCGGCCGAGAATGCCATGGAGCGAGGGGCACGTAAATGAGAGGAGGGATCATGGGACAGAGGGAGGGAGCAAGCGGAGGGGGCCGGAGCGGGGGCCGGGGGCCGGGCTGCGCGCCCGCCCGCCCGCCCGCTAGGAGAGCGCGCCGCGCGCGCCCATACGGGCTCACTCATTCCCGGCGCGCTCTGAGTCAGGGCTCAGGAATGCACGCGGGGCGAGCTCATCTGCCACCCGGAGCCGAGCGGAAGCCGTACCCTCCCCCCGGCCGCAGCCCAGACCGGCTCCGGCCCCGGCCTCCCCGCTCCCGGGCCCGGCCTCCCCGCTCCCGGGCCCGGCCTCCCCGCTCCCGGGCCCGGCCTCCCCGCTCCCGGGCCCGGCCTCCCCGCTCCCGGGCCCGGCCTCCCCGCTCCCGGGCCCGGCCTCCCCGCTCCCGGGCCCGGCCTCCCCGCTCCGGGCCGGCCTCCCCGCGCCCGGCCCGCTCCTTCCCTTCGAGCGTAGCCCGCCGCGCCCCCGCCCCGCACGGACAGACCCAGCAAACTACCGCGCAACTCTGCGGCAAGAGCCCCACAAGTGAGGGGACGCCCCCTCCTCTCCCCCCGCCCCAATAAGTCTGGTCCTAGAATTTCACAGCTGAAGGCGGGACTTAGAGGGGGTCCCGGCCAAACTCGTGGGCCTGCCCTTAGGCCGCCACCACACCCCATCCCCTGCTCGACTCTCCCGGGGCTTGACCCCAATTCTCTTCCTCCAGATGCCCCGGCAGTGGGCCTCTCGGGGAAGTGACTGACGCCGCTTAGGTACCCGAGGGCCAGAATATCGGGATTAGTGAGAAGGACCAGACTGGCCCGACACTTAGGTGAGGTCCCCGGTCCGCTGGGAGAAGGGCCGACAGCTACTAGCAGTGTGAGCCTGGGCGGATCTCTTAGCCTCCCCATCCGCGGCGTGCTCATCTATAAAATGGGCATGAGACTTGTAGTCTCGTTAACTCATCGGGATGTTGGGATGAGATCATTGTAAGTAGAGCATTTGAATTGCCAGTTATTATTCCTCGGCCACCAGTTGTGGCTAGACAGAAGGGAAATAAGGGGGGAGACAAGACGAGAAGATCGGCAAATTAGCCAGTTTATTAGGGGTACTGACTTACTGAAAAGCTCGGGATCACCTTCATTTCCAGCCTAGGCTATTTAGCGTAACTGCAATGAAGTTTCCATCTATCTCAGGCTCCAGACTATCTCCTGACCATGGCTTCAGACTGAGCCTTAACCCTGTCTACAAACTGCACGTCTTATCCAAGTCCCAGACTTACTTTTAACTTTGGCCAGCCTTACCTATGATCCCTAATCACCTGGAGATGAGGATAACAGGTTCTCCGCTGATGGACATCATATTGGCCAGGGCAGGAAAAGCATAGATTAGAGGCATGTTTAAAACAAATCTGACCATTGACTATTTATTTGGTGGACACTCAATTATGGGGCATGTTAAAGTTTATAAAACATTTTTCCTTTTACTAAGCTTCCCCCTTCTTAGGGGTCTGCCGGACAGAGGGAGTTCCAAGCTGGAGTTTTGGAGACCCAAGCTTGCAACGCCTTTTAGCAAATCTGGAGACCAAGCACCAACCTAAATGCAGTTTAAGCACCCAAGGGCATAGGTATCTGGCAGAACTGGTCCAGCCTCAAGCAGTGACTGGCTGGAGTCAATAAAGCTAAAATTCCATACTCAGACAGGGAACTCTACACTTGGACACTTTGACACTGGTGTGGGAAAGATTGAGAGGAAACCTGCAGAAGAGGAAGGTCACGCTGGTCAATTCTAGTCCCTGTCTGCCAGCCCTTGGGTGACTCTGTCATCAGTCCTTCCAGAATGAATGCAAGCAGAGAGCTGCAGACGGGAAGGCTCTCGGGAGCTCTTTTAACCAAAACCATAAGGGTGACTTAAGAAAGGGCCACCCTCTTTTCTCAACCATCCTCATGTCTGTGGCTGTCTTCCCAACTCCTTTGGGCCATCCATTGTTCCCTGCCAGTGCCAGGCACCTTCTGTTCCAGAAGCTGCTTGTCCCAGACACAGGTCTTAAGACCAGAGGGCAAAACTCACTTTATCAGAGAACAGTTATGTAGAAAATAGAATCATTTTATATGCACCAGAGGGATAACACACAGGATAATGGAAAGAGCCCTGAACTTGAAGTCAAAAGTCCCTGGTTCAGGTCCTAGCTGGAATAATGTATTTATTAACAGATCTTGGGCAATTATAAATTTTAGCTTCCTTCTCTGTAAAATATCTTGGATTACCAGCTGGAGAAGGTGATTATGAGAAAAGAGTTTTTAGTTAAGCTACTCAATATAAATATGAACTATTATTATATAAATGAACCAATCAAGAATCTTTTCTTAAAGTGAATATAAATGTGAACTATTATTATATAAATGAACCAAACAGGAATCTTTTCTTAAAGTGAATTAACTTCCTAATTTACCTGTGAAAATATGGATGTTCTTCTATAGGGTTATCTTACAGTAAAGTATGCCCCTAAGTGGGGCCCAAGCATCCAGCACAGGAAAGTAGCCAGAAAAATCTGCCTGTCCTAGTCTACAGAAATATATAACCGATAATCATAATGGGGAGTCTCTCTACACACCACAGAGACATCATTCCACAAACCAGGAACTATCTCCTGGCGCCACTGAGACAGTATGTCTATGCATTATAAAGATATTATTATGTGTGGAAATATGTATAGAAGAATTGCACATATTTAATATATATTGGATTGCTTGCTGTCTTGGGAAGGGAGGCAGAGGGAGGGAAGGTAGAAAGGTTACAAGCATGAGGTTTTGCAGGGACAGATGTTGAGAACTATCTTTGTATTTTGAAAATAAAAAAGCTATTTTTTTTAAAAGATATTATTATGTAAGTCAGAGCAATGAATGAATCCTTGGAATTCAGGCACTAGATCTCTTACAGTTATTTGAGGATAGGCCAAAGTTCCAAATTACCTCCTGTAAACCCCTTAGGAAGGTTAAACTGGTATAGAGACAGAGATATGGACAGCTCTTCTTGCTAGGGCAAGTGCTGGTCCTTACCAAAGCTGCTCATGTCTATAGGTCTGCAGAAGCTTATCCTAAAAGGCTAATTCCTGTCCCACATCCCCAGCTCCCTTGAAGAACCTTGGTCTTGAGAGATGGGGTATTACTGCCTCCACCCCAGAAAAAGAACATTCATTTCTTCTCTTGAGGGTTTCTTCATCTCCTGGTTCTACCTTTAAGACGATGGGGGAAAAGTGATTTCAGCAAGACAGGGTGTGGGGCCTGGGAAGTCATCAGGCCTCTCAGGAGAAAATTAGCTCATCCCTACCCCACCCAGCCTGGCTGGGCCTAATTCTCATTAAAGTGTCATTCTACAGCAGTGACCACAGAAGCTCTGAGCCCACCAGGACAGGAGGAATAGAGGAGAGGATTTTGTTGGTTTTAGTTTTTTGAAAGGAGAAGGGAGTCATCGTCAATGAAATTTTCCTTCTATCCTAGAATCACAGAACATAGACCTGGCAGGGGCATTAATATGGAGAATGTCAATCAGCACTAAAAGGAAACTTAGTGGAATAATGATAAGTATACCTAATATAGCATGTTATGATTTATAAAATGTTTTACATTTCTTTTTTTTTTTTTTTTTTGTGGGAGAAGGTACTAGATTTGGAGTCTGGGTTTGAATTTTTTTTTTTTTATTCATTCCCACTTTTCTGATCCAAGGCAAATATCTTTAACTTTCCCAGACTCAGTTTCCTTATCTATAAAATAAAGTTAGACTAAATCAGAGATGGAAGGAGCCTTAGAACACAGAATCTAGAACACAAAACACATGAATGATTTACTCAAGTTGATTCAACTTAGTGATAAAACTGGTACCAGAGCCCTGCTCTCCCCACTCTCAGTTCAGTCCTCTTACTCCAGGCTATACTACATAATCTCTGCCATATCCCTCAACCATATCGTACTAGATTGCAGACCTAGACTGACTTTTTGTTCAAAGTTTTATTGATACCTTTTTTTTTTAAATCACAGTCATTACTGGATATACCCCTGACCCTGTCTCCTAAACAGGAAGCATTCACCTGTATCAAATAAAAAAAGTAACAGTTCTATAAGAACCAACTCACACATTGACTTTTCAACATCCTATATCTACAGTCACCCATCCCTTCAACAATCAATCAATAGGCATTCATTAGGCACTGGAGATATAAGGTCAAAAATAAAACAATTGTACTTCTGGGGAGCTTATATTCCTTTGGGAAACAATAGGAGGAAGCAGCATTCCTTCAACTCTTCTCCCAGGTCAAGTTTGAATCCATTTTATTCTTAAGAATCTTCTCTAAACTTATCCCCTGCCCTAGGACAGGGAGAATCTAAGGCTAAGTGTTCTCTTCCCGATTTGAAATCTAAGCAAGGTAGTGTGGCTCAGTGACATTAACTTACTGTGAGAAATTCAGGCCTAAATGAAGAGAAGGGACTAGATGATCTCCAAGGTTTTTGACAGCTGTGTGGTTCTACAAACCTGTAAAACAGCATTCTCCCTCCTCCCTCTAGCACCTGTTCCAGGGACTGCCAACAATCCTCTCGGCTGAGTTCCTCTTGTGATCTAATTTCAATTTCTCTTACTACCATCCAAACACTTTTACTCTATTCTTAAGAGACAAAGAAAAGTCAATTCATTCTGTCAGTAGATGATTTTCTTCCTAAGGCATCCTGGTCCCATTCTTTTCATTTTTTCTCAGCCATTCACCTATTTTTTTTTTTTTTTTTTTTTTAACTGAGAGGCAACAGCATGATGTGGTAGATATCCAGCTTTGAAGCCAGAGTTCAAATTCTACCTCTGACACAGCCTGACTCTGGATAATTACTTAACCTGGAGGCAACTCATTAGCACTAAAATTTGCAGAAAAATTGATGACAAACTGCTTCAGTAGAGTTTCCTCAGCTCAGTCCCTATTCCTATTCATCTTTCATTATTTTATAATGAAATATAGATGTAAAAATATTTTATATTTTTATAAATATAAAATATATAAATATTTAAAATATAAATTCTATATTGGAGGGGGTTGTGAGGCAGTTAAGTGACTTGCCTAAGGTCACACAGCTAGTAAGAGTTAAGTGTCTGGGGCAGAATTTGAATTCTGGTCCTCCTGCCATCTATCCACTGTGCCATCTAGCTGCCCTTTTGCTATTGTGTTTGTAAACAAATATGCAAACACACAGGTATGCCTTTGTCTCACAGTACAGAACAAGTGGACCCTCTGCTTCCCTCTAATTTCCTTCCATGGGAATCCTTCTCCATGTTGCTAGTACAGTGTTGGGAAGGACCCAGGGATGCTGAAAAGAAAGACAAGTTTCTTTTCTACTAGCCCTGCATACATCATTGCCAGATCTGGGCTACTGGAAGATCTTGCCTGGTCCTGCCCACTCCATGCCTCCCCATTAGTACTGGAGACATCTGTTTCAGAGAACACCGAACAAGCCATTCCCTGCTCCTCTCTGGCTGGCTTTGCCCCTGCCCTTTCTTCGTGGGACAAAATTAATTGTCTCCACCCTGAGGCTGGTGATTTGTTCTCCCCAGAGGGGAATTTCCCAGACTTCCTTTCTCCTGACCAGGCCCAGTGAGTACTCCTACAGTCAGCAGAGCTGACCCACCCCAAAAAAGTCCCTTCCATCCCCAGGACCTACCCTTTGGCTAACTTCTGGGGCAGGACATGGGGGGAGGTGGGGAGGGAAGGAAGACAAGGGCGGGGAAGGGAAGGGGGGAAAGGGAAAGGAGGAGAATCAAGAGCAAATCTTAGTTGGGTTCATTTTGTTCTCCCTTGGTGCTCTGAAATTCCCTTCTGTGTGTGAGTATACATGGAGGGTTGGAGAGGGAGAAGGAAAAGAATGGAGGGGAGAAGATTGTCTGGCAGATTTTAATATGGGAGAAGGAATGGCTCGAGGGACTCCCAACTGAGTCAGGCTTTTCTGTTTCCCCATACCACCCCTCCCCAGTTGCCCCTGGATGAGCCCCTGCCACCACATCTTTCCTCCAGCATATTAGAATTTTTTAAAGGGTTGGCTGGGTCTCCTCCCCATCTTGCCTTCTCTAAAATCTGCCCACAAAAAAATCTCCCCATAACTTTATAGCTCTACAATGATGCTTAAAATTCCATTGGGGAAATTCTTTCTTTTGGATTAAGTATTCGTCCTATCTCACAAGCTTCAGTTTCTCCCCCCCCCCCCCACCCTTTCCTCCTCCTCATTTCACCCAGAATCCTTCAGAAAACGTAGGGGAGAAACTAAGGGTGTGATTTCAGGATTCTTCATCTTTCAGTGAATGATTAGGGGGGGGGGGGGAGGACTTGAAAAGGCAATGTAAATAACCCTGGTAGGGATAACAGATAAAAGTTCTTATAGTCATTATAGCAAGTTTATCTTGCTCTACCTATCTAAGAGCTGGGTGAGCAGGCTAAGGAGAGGAGAGAAGGGTATGATTGAGTTGACTTCTTAGTGGGAGGAGGCATTTGAACTGGAGAGAGAGGGTCCCAAAGACAAAGGTCTAACTTTGCCCCCATCCCCCATCCAGTTTCCAAGAATCACAGTCAGGAGATAGGAAGCCTACTTTTTCTTCCAGGGAATGAATCAGGCAGTTCCATTGCCTCTGTTGCTCTGCAAAGAGAAGCAGAGAGATAGGAATACAGCCGTCCTGAGCCAGATATGCAGCTCACTCATTTCCTTCCACCCACTCTCCCCTGGGCCTGTGGGAGATGCAGGGCTCTTCCTTACAACAGAAATCCATCCACTGTCTCTGGTCAACTTTTGGCTTTACCCTTCCTCTTCATCTTTAGACAAAAAAAAAAAATTCAAAAAGAGTCCCTAAGGCAATACCTCCAAGTATTTTTCCCTAGCCTCTCCAGTCAGCTTACATGTTCACCTCTAAGAAAGTATGTATTTCTGGGAAGAAAAAAAATTCTCCTTTTCAAGAGAGATAAACTGAAGCCAGAGAGGTAAAGTGACAGGATCTGATCAACCTAATTATAGGGGCTAGCCTCTTACAGGGCTGAGAAGAGAAAATGAACCCATCAGGCACATCTGACAGCATCCAGAGAGTGTGATTCAGAGGCCCCAGGTGAGAGAATCTGGGATCACGTACACTAGCTGTGTGACTTTGGACAAGCTATCTTACCCCTTGAGACCTCAGTTTCCTTATTTGCAACATAAAGACTATATGATCTCTCAAATGCCTCTGAGCATGTTTTTTTGTTCTATGATATTCTCCAGGTCTAACAAATCTGTGAATTAGAGAATACAACTTTATATATAAGTAAGAGCTGTACTGAATCAAATATAGGATTCAGAAAATAAGTCCACAGGGCTAATAGAGAAGGGAGCAGGGTGGTTTGTAGTATCCTATGATTGCAGATTATTAAAGTTGAAAGGGACCTTGGAGAAAATCCCTTCATTTGCCAGAGCAGAGAATTGGGGCAGTAACTGGACCCTTAGTCTGGAAGAATGGGCAGGACTTAAGCAATCAGAGAGAGTAGAGGCAGGGAGATGGGACAGTTGGATGTAGGGTGGATGATGGCATAAATAAACAGGTGAATTTTGCATGCCCGTGAGACACCAGCCTGATGAGAGTGAGGGACAAAGGGTATGGGAGGAAGCAGAGACAATGTCCCCAGACGCCCTCCAGGTCCCTGCCAGAAAGCTCCTTCTCCCACCTCATACCAATGCCAGTTTGGCCATGCTGGGTTCCCAGGAGAGACACCCATGTTTTGATGCCTCAAATTCTTGGTCTCCTGCCAAGGTTCTCATCAGCCAGTCAGAGCTAAAACAGGGCCGTGGACAGGCCTGGAGGGGTGGCACTCAGACAGGCTGGCAGCTGGTGGGCAGGCATTGCTGTCCCCTGAGCAGTCTGGACGGGGACAGGCAGAGGCGTCTGCTGGGCAGGCTGACACTCCTGGCCAGCCCACTACGGATTCCTGTCTCTCACAGCTATACATATACACAGTAAAGCTGGTATTTGAAGCTGGATCTCTTGACTCTAGGTCCAGTATTTTTTCCATTCTGCCAGGCTACCTTTGACACTCCCCTGGCTCCTGCCCCTCTCACATATCTCTCTGGTGTTTCATCAGTCCCTTTCCTGTTTCCCAGATCCATAGCTCACCCTAGAGCCTTGATATCCCCCTAACCCCAGTTAAATAAATTTCTTCCCCCATCACTCCCACTTCTGTGTAGTCCAATGGAGAGAACCTTAGCTTGAGAATCAGGAGACCTAGATTTTTGGCTTTACCATTAATGCATTGTCAGCAAATCACTTTTCCTTTACCTGTCTATTTCTTCTTCTGTCAAGGGTATGTTCTAAAGTCTTCTCCAACATACCATTCTGTGTTCTAAGGCACCATCCAGATTATGTATATTCCATTCTGTGGGTTTATGATTCCCTTTACTGGGCCAGCCCTTAGAGACAGCTCTAAATTTGCTCCTTCCCCAGCTCCACAAGGGAAAGGGAGCCAGTCAACTCCTTTGCAAGGTGCCCCAGGAACGAAATGAATTGTGTTTTTTTCCCCTTTCCTTTCTCTAAGAGTCTATCGAGCCTTCAGATCCATCCAAGTCCCCTTTACAAATGTATAAGCATGGATGAACTTTATGAGCCTTTATTGTTTAGATGTAAACTCACATATGTACACTCTCTACCCACATATGTGTTCTCTTTATTCATTTTGCCAACTCCACAACTTCAGCTTCCTGTTTCTACTTTCTCATCACCACCAGAAATACTCCCTTTTCCTCACCAGAAACCCCAAGAAGAATTGAAACCAGAGCCTCTGCCCAAGACTCTATGCCTTCCTACACAACAGCCATAAAACTCTCCCAAATTCAAGAGGGAGACCTGGAGAGCTGGAGACATATTTCCTTAATCAAAGGAGAGGTTTTTTTCTACCTGCCTCTCATTGAAGCCAAATAGTTCAAACCAATAAACATTTTTAGGCACCTTACTTTAGATAGATACCATTTTGTGTTTGGCATTAAGACAAAACAAAGAAGTTTACAACCTGTTATGTTCCCTTCTTCCACATCTCTGTACTTCTTTTGAGGGCTCCACCATCTTCCCAGTCAGTCACTTGGGAGCCATGATTTTTACTTGATTCTTCCTTCTTCCTTACACCCCATTCAGTTTTTTGAGGCTTGTTAATTTTACCTCTATCTATATCAAATCCTTTCCCCCATGTAGCTATCACTCTAGATCAGACTCCCATGACCTCTCCAATAGACGACTTTGAAGCCATACTAATGGGGGCCTCCCCCTTTCCTTACAGTGCATAAAGGAATCTTCTCTTCCTCTTTCCTCTTTGGTATAGGAGCTCTGTGGGCCCAACTTCTGGATATATATGACTTCATGCTTCAAGTCCCCTGATTAATGGCTGAGCTGAAAGAGCAGTGATACAAAGTGCCCTACTTTGTGAAAAGATGCAGTTTCTGGAAGGAGAGTTTTTTGGAGTGCTCCATGTCAAGATGTAATTTCAGTAAAGAATGGAGAAAAATGACCTTTCTTTATACTGATATGATACTGGCAAGGGTCACCCTTTGTGGAACAGAGACTCAACTACGGGAACTTTTACCAATGTCCTTGGGTACATTTACCTCTCATGTATTTCCTTCTTTTAATATCAACCTATGACTATTGAAAGGTCTGGGGAAAGTGCAGTTGTAATATCTCCCATTAGTTAGAAATATCCCCTACAGTGGCAGCAGTTGATGAGACAATACAACTACCAACAAGAAAGACTATCAAGAAAAAGGAGAGAAATTTAGTGTTTGATACAATAATGTCCAACAAGGAAGTAAAATGTGAAATAACTAATTTAGCAAAAATCGCCAAGTTTTGTTATGTTTTGATATAGCAAGACAATCTTTTTTTTATTAATACCTCCCTAGTTGATTTACTAGGCCACTCAAACATAAAAGTTTTTTCCCAAATCTTTTTCTCCCTCTTCAAATTTCCCATTGCTTTTCCCTCCTCTGCCCTCCCATCTCAGCTGAGAACATTGTCTCATATTTCACTGAAAGAAAAAAAATTGAGATCCTTTACCAATAGCTCCTTTTTCCCTCCTCTTCATCTCATATTACTCAACTTTTCTTTTGCCCCTATTGCCTCTTTTATTCCATATCACATGAGGGAGTGGCCTTTCTAACCTCTGTACAAATGATCCCATTCTATCTCACCTTCTCCAGCCAGTTGTCCCCTCTATCATCCCTATTCTCCTACTAATTTTCAGTCTCTTCCTGCCTACTTTTTGCCTTCCTATTTCCCACAAATACACAAGTCTTCACTATTGTCAAAAACCCTTACTTGATCTGAACGTTTCCATTAGTTATTGTACTAAACCTCTCCTCCTTCCCTTGGCTAAAGCTCCTTGAGAAAGCTATCTACAATCAAGCTCTTTCCTCAATCTCTTCTGCAACTTCCATTCTCATCTGCCAAAAACTGCTCTCTCTGCAGTTATTAATGATCTCTTAATCTTTAAACCTAATGCTCTTTATTCCATTCTCAGATCTTCATCCATCTTGACCTTTCTGGAACCTTTGATATTGATGATTACCTTCATTTCTTTGACACTGTTCTCTCTGTGTTTTTGACATTCTTGGTTCTTTTTCTACCTATCCGTCTACTCTTCAGTCTCTTTTGCTAAACTTCATCCAGATCACACTAACCACAGGTGGCCCACAAACTCTCTTCTGGGTTTTCAAATCTCCTACTACACCATTTCACTTGATGATTTCATCAACTCCCATGGATTATTTTTATGCATAGTATTCTCAATCTCATTTTCAGATGTCTTATGCAGCCCTAACTTCTCTTCTGACCTCTAGACCCACATCTACAACTGGCTGAGCCATTGACATCTTAAACTCAGCATGTCTAAAACGGAACTTATTATTTTTCCCCCAAGATTTCCTCTTTCCGATCACTGTCAAAGATACCACCATCCTCCCAGGCCCCCAGGCTTACAAGCCACCTGCCATCACCCTGATGACATCCCTTGCCTTGTAACTTCTGAATACTGCAATAGACTTCTAGCAGCTCTTCCCACTTCAAATTTCTCCCCACTCCTTTCCATCTGCCCCTTGGCTGTCCAGTTAATTTCCCTAAAGGGAGCATATCATATGGCTCCCTGTTATCTCCAGGATAAAATAGAAAATAATCAATTTGAGGCAACTAGGTGGTACAGTGGAGAGAGCACCAGCTCTGGAGTCAAAAAGACCTGAGTTCCAAATTAGGCTCAGAAGCTTACTAGCTATGTGACCCTAGGCAAGTAAGTCATTTAACCCCAATTTCCTCAACAACCAAAAAGAAAGAAAATAAACAACTCTCTATTTAGCTTTTAAAGCCCTTATTAACCTTCCCCATTCCTAACTTTCCCAGTCTTCCCATATCTTATTCCCTTCAAGGCAGTAAGATGGGCCCCTAGCTATTTCTTGCATAACACACTCCATTTCCTAATTGTGCATCTTTACTGGTATCTTCTCTATCTGAAAGACTCAACCTTCTCATTTCTGCTTCCACATTTCCAGAGATTCTTTGAAGTCCCAGCTAAAGATCCACCTTTTGTAAGAAACTTTTCTCCATTCTCCTTAGTGCTAGTGTCTTCAATCTGTAGTGGTCTGCAATCTGTTCTATATAAATCTTGTTTGTACACAGTTCTTTTTTTAAAATAGCATTTTATTTTTCCAAATACATGTAAAAAGTGATAAATTTTATCCCTCCCTTCCTTACTCCCCCTTCCCCAAGATAGCAAGCAATCTGATATAGATTAAATATTGTACATAGTTCTTTGCATATTTTCCTCCCTATTGGGAGGACTATGTTTTCTGTCTTTTTTAGTATCCCCAGGTCTTAGTATAATGATTGGCTCACAGAAAGCCTTTAATAAATTCTTGATGACTCGACAAGTTCTAAGTTCTGACTAAACTATACTCCTAATTGATCCTAAGCTTAACAGGTCATCTTCTCCCTCCCCTTCAGTCACATCAGGAGTCATCCTTTGTCCCTCCTATTCCATCCCATGACTGGAATGAGTTTCTTCCTTATCTTCTACCTCTCAGAATACTTATCTTCCTTCAAGTCTCAGCTTCTTTGCCTTCAGGAAGCCTTCTTTGATACCCGCATTTGCTAATGCTTTCTCTTCTCTCAAATTATCCTTTATTTATCTATGTAAAAGCCTTATCTCCCAGTAAAATGTAAGCTCCTTGAGACCAGGGACTGCTTTGGCTTTGTCTTCATCTGCTCATTTATCTTGCTTAGGGCCTTCCTGTGATTTCATCTTCAGGGAACTAGTAACATAGATGAAGATCAAGAATTTGTGTACAATTTTTCTTAGAATGTGGCACACAGTGTCAGTGTAACTTCATTGGTTGATTTTATTTAGCTGTTTTTCTTTGTTACAAGAAAGGGTTCATTGGGGTGGAGGGAGGATGTTTAAAAGGAAATGACTATATTGTGTGTGTGTGTGTGTGTGTGTGTGTGTGTGTGTGTTTTAAAGCAATAACAAAACTAAAAACAAAAAACCTTAAGAGTAATTGGGTAGACTTGTGATGGAGAGAGTCATCTGCACTCAGAGAGAGAACTGTGGGGATTGAATGTGGATCACAACATAGCATTTTCACCGTTTTTGTTGTTTGCTTGCTTTTTGTTTTCTTTCTCATTTTCTTTTCTTTTTGATCTGATTTTTTTTGTGTGTGTGTGCAACATGATAAATCTGGAAATATGTTTAAAGGAATTGCATATGTTGTACACATATTGGATTACTTGCTGACTAGGGGAGAGGGTGGAGGGAAGGGAGGGAGAAAAATTTTAGAACACAAGATTTTGCAAGGATGAATGTTGTAAACTATGCATATATTTTGAGGGGGAAAGCTAAAAAGGCAGAGAGCGAGAGAGACAGAGAGAAAGAGAGAAAGAGACAGACAGAGACAGAGAGAGCGAGAGAGACAGAGAGAGAGAGAGAGAAAGAGAGAGGGAGAGAGAGAGAGAGAGAGAGAGAGAGAGAGAGAGAGAGAGAGAGAGACAGAGACAGACTGGGGACCCTAAGAGGCTAGATAGCTTAGTTATAATCACAAAGCTAGAATGTTTTAAAGTACTAAGGTTTTTCTGACTCCAGAACCAGTCTTCAATCCATTATTCCATGCTGGTTTTTTCAGCCTTGCCCATAGTAGGTGCTTAATAAATGTCTGTTGATTTGAAATGAAATGCCATGTGTAACCTGTGATCCAGTTCTCCTCTTCCCCTTACCATGTGGACCAGGGCTTCCCTGATATGGTCATCTGACTGGTTTATGGAGTCTACTATAGAAAACATACAGTTACAGCTTAAGTCTAATTGGTGTATAGATTTCTTCAAATGTAGATCACAAGTTCCCCAACTTCCATACAAGTGTAAAAAAACAAATATGAGTAAGTCAGCTTTCAATTTACAGAATATGCAGAAAGTACAAAGGTCTCAGAAGAGCACATAAAAAGAGAAATACATAAAATATTTTAAAACCCCCAAAATTTCCCCCCTCAAAGTACACCAATTTGAAACTGTTAACAAAGCAGCAACCTCTTGATATTACAATAGATTTCACTTCCTTACAAGGTCCTATACAGAATTCCCAAGATCCACAGTGCCCCTCTGATATTTAGACTCCTCTCAGGAGACAAACATACTGTGAATGTCTCACAGGTCTGCCTTTCTCATGCAGTATCTAAACAGCTCACAGTGACAGCAGGAGGTGGAACAATGGAAGTTCCTTGCTTCCCAAGTAACAGTGCCCCTATACTGTTTTTTACATCCTCAGGCACTCTGTAGATGACTCTCTTTCCTCTCCTAGAAGGATAGTACTCAAAAAATCCTTTTCACTCTCTAGAAGTACAGGTCTCCATACTTTTAAACTTGTGGCTACTCCCAAGGCAATCCCCAAGACTTGCATTGCATAGGAATCTCTCTTCCACTGCTAGAAGTTTAGGTCCTGCCATCATAATGCCTAGAAAATCTCCTTTCTTTAGCTTGATGGCTAATTTCTAGTATCTTCAATTTGAAATTATCTTGCAAGGGAATCCCTGAGACTGATGCTACCCAAGACTTTTACCTTTTCTGGAACAATTTTGCCAAGGGAATCAAACCCTCAATACCTCTACACAGGAGAAGGAAGTTCAAACATTGTGCACTATCCTAGCTTCTCGGGACATTTGGGTAAGCATATTATTTTTGTTTCTGCCAAATGCCTCTTCAGGAACTCTGTTAATCATCTGGCTGCTGCCATCCCTTGTGCTGGGAAAATGAGATCTCAGAAATTCTATCTACAAGCCAAGCTCTGGGCTAGCTATATAATGCCTATATGCCTCTGTTCTATAGCACCCATTATTGATTACCAAAGTAAGGAAGGTCTGGGTATGAATAGGCTTCTC